>NC_141693.1:971507007-972932007 GCF_964263255.1 Lissotriton vulgaris | reverse complement strand
TAATCAGTGCTAAAGTGCATGTGCTCTCTGCTTAAAACAAGGCAAGATTGCCATATCCTCAATTGCATATTTAATTTACTTATAAGTCGCTAGTAATGTGCACTACATATGCCCAGGGCCTGTAAATTAAATGCTACTAGTGGGCTTCAGCACTGATTGTGCCACCCACTTAAATAGCCCCTTAAATATGTTTCAGGCCTGCCATTTGAGAGCCCGTGCATGCAGTTTAAACTGCCATGTCGACCTGGCAAGTTAAAACTCTTGCCAGGCACAAACCTGCCTTTTTAATACATATATGTCACCCATAAGGCAGGCCCTAGGCAGCCCCAAAGGCAGAGTGCCGAGTATTTAAAAAGTTAGAAATGAACTTTTAAGTTTTACATGTTCTGGTGGAGAAAACTCTTAAATTAATTTCCACTACTACAAGGCCTATCTCTCCCATAGGATAAGATTGGGATTACCTTATTAAATTTTATAAATTTAATTTCCAATTGGGAAAGTCAGGTGTTTTTGGAATCATAATTTAAAATCACAGCTTATGGTGATGTTGGATTTTAAATAGCAATTCTTAAAATGGCACTTTTAGAAAGTTAAATATGCAAGGGGTAGGCCCTTGACACAGCTGGAGTAGGCCAGTAAAATATAAAACACACAAAAATCAATCAGCTGACTTTCCTTAGGCTGCCACTATTCTAAGCAGACTAAGACCAAACTATTTCATGAGATGATCACTGTCATTTAATGATTCAACTTTGTTCATTATTTTTCATATTTTCAATCAATTTAGACAAAACAGAAAGAGAAAGACTTCACAGTTCACAGACATAAACACAAATATCAAAAAAACAATCAATTTGCAATTTATGAACATTAGTAAATAACAATCACTTTGCACAAACTTATGCTAATATTCCAGTCATTAGCAACATACACATAGCAATGCGAAAAGGTAATCCGTGCCCATAACGTTCAGAATGGCAAGAACAGATTACAAACCAGAGGGGTATAAACGTCTTAAACAACAAAGGGTGTGCATTTTAAATACATTATTTTCCATGTTGTTTTAAATTTTAACCAAATCTTGACCCCTTAAGGTACTTTATCCCAATACGTTTTGAATCCTGCTGTATTGCACGGGATTCTCTTCAGGGCTAGGACTGGATTTCTGAGTGTTGGTTTTCACATATTTAACTGCATATTATGAAAGTTATCTTAAAGGGGAGCTCCTTTTCTTGATCTTTTTAATGGCTCTAATTAATTTTCTGCCAGGACACATCTTTTTTGAGGCCCAAGGATGACATTCAGTCTCAAGACTTCCCTTCAAGTGAAAGCGCGGTGTTCATTTCTGCGAGGGGTTTCTTTTCAAAGTCTTGTAGCAGCAGGTAAATCTCTGGAGTGTCCAATACTTTTAGAAAGTTGACATGTTCTTCCTTTACCCATTTGGTGCCTGGTGCCTGTCTCTGATTGCCTGTCTGGATTGAGTGATGGCTGGGCTTTGTGCATTCCCTTTAGACTGCCACACACGAAGGGAGATGTGACTTGATGGGCCATCTGTGTCCTGATGGACCATCTTTGGCAGAATGAAAGGGAGGATCTGGACACAGCCTCTGGCTTACACCGGAGTAGGCTCTGTCATGTCCCCATAGAAATGGCTGCCTAACCCCCTGCAGCGAGTCCGGAGCAAGAGCAGGAAGGACAGGGACTCTGTGCACTTCAAAGACATCTCTTTGAAGTCTCCCCCACTTCAAAGGCCCACCTCTGATACAACCAACTCAATACACTACTGGACCTGTGGATACTCTGCCAGGAAGAAGGAATGATGTGCTGCTGAAAGAACTGCCACTTTGCTGGACTGCTACTCTGAAGGAGCGGCTGCCTGCTGCCCTCTTGCCTGGAAAAGAAGAACTGGACCTGAATCCCATCTTGAACCCACGACCCTAGAGTGACTCAAAGGGCTAGTCTGACAGACTCCTGATCTGAGCATCAGGTACATACCAGGCTCCCCATAGCTGCTGGACCTGTCTTCAGTGACTGCCTGACCCCCCAAGAGGCACTTCTCAGGTCCCTAGACACTTGGGTGTATCAGCAGCCCTTGAAGTCCAGCTTTTAGACTCTTTGCAAATGCAAACCGACCTGTTTGCTTTGGAACCTCGTGGATTGTCCAGAAATCGAGTGTGAGCAACCTCAAGTTTGTTTCTTCATACAGCAAGTATCGCCGTTCATGACCGTGAGGCTCCAGCCTGTCTGCCAGTGATGCCCGGTGGCTCTTCTCGCCCCATCAACCATCACCAACAATGCTCTTCGTACTCCACGCAAACTTCTTCCCTGTGAATGGGACTCTTGGCACAAAACTTGAAAAGGTAACACTTCAGAGGAACTTCTCTGGGACTGTATGCGATCCGTGCACCATCGCGGTAAGCTTGAACTTTTGGATTCAACCCAGTCCAGCATGATCAGATATCCCTAACTGGTGCTTTATGCATCTGAATGCTATTTTACAGTTTGTTCTTTAAAAATGTATAACTCTGGTTCTACTTATTGGACATTTGTCGTTTTGGTCTTGTTTTGTTCATTACATTAAGCTCTATTCATCTAACCTGGTGTGGTGTTTTCACTTGATTATTGTTTGAAGTGATGCACAAATGCTCTACATATTGCCTCTTAAGTTAAGCCTGACGGCTCTGTGCAAAGCTACCAGAGGGTGAGCACAGGTTAATTTAGGGTATGTTTGTGACTTACCCTGACAAAGAATGTGGTTAGTGCTTGACCAGGGCTTTCACCCCAGTCAACCAGGAACCTATTTTCTAACAACATATAACAGGGCATGCCACCTACGCTACAGTAAGTTTGTATTAAAAGTATTACAGATAAATGGTGGGTAAGAAGTTATTTGAGGTCCTAAATGTGAGACCATGCATCAAAGGGAATAAATGTAATACACATGAACATCGAGAAAGTATGTGTTGATATCATATAGGGACGAGAGGGAACAGAAAAACAAAGGTGAAAAGGGATGGGGAAGTATAAAGGGACCAGCAGGAGTAGTGGCGGCTGGTGACATTTGACAGTGGTAGGGCGTACAGTTTGTGGTGGAGCACACCGCAGCAAGCAAGCATAGCGAGCGATCCCGAACTACTTAAGGAGGTTCAGGGGGGGTCTCCCACCGAGAACATTTTGGAAAATTAGTGGGCAAATGGTGCATTTTCAAGCAAATCTGAGAACACATGCACTTCACTCTTCACAGTCAAAAACGAGCTGAGGGATGGCCTAAACTAATTATTAATTAGTCTAGGCCAACGCTCACCTACTTTTTGACTGTGACGAATAAAGTACATGTGGGCTATTTAGATGGTTCTAAACCAGCAACCCACAGCAGCTTCAATGCCTTCATCATCATCATCATCTTCATAGTTTAAGACATTCATTACACCAGCAAGGGGCAAAACATGACAGAACCTTCATCTGTAGCTGAATATACATTTGGAAAATGATTGCTTTTAAACACTTAACTTGCAACAAACTTGAAGCAAACCTTGTTTCCAGTAATTAATGTAGCTTTGTGCACACTGACAGAAGGTTAATTTGCAGAAACGGACAGGAGGAGTTAAGCTGCGCACCGTGCACAAAGGAATGCTGTGTAAACAGACAATCTAGATCCATACTGATAAAGAACAGCTTTCTGCACTAACTCGCCACAATACTCATAAGGCAACACGCTGAGCTGGGTGTATGTATTCGATTTGCTCAATCAACTCTGGACCCAACCATAACAGTGTTCAAATACCTTGTTGTGCGATGTTTACCGTCTGTGGTTCTGCTCAATCAAACACAAACCATTAGCGATAACTGGAACAATTCCTCAATGATGCTAGATGGCATGTTGCTGAAACGAGTGCCCAGCTTTCATCATGATTCAGAAAAGGGGGTGGTGATGAACAGAGTGTCTGAATTAAGCAGACCACTCTTACCCAGTCCAAAGATCAGGGCTTGATCCATCACCGTTTTTTAGCTCACTGCACGATCCCAGCTCAGAACCTGGCTACATGCAAATTAGTCTGTCCCTGGCCCAGTGCATCATGGGAACAGGGCAGACCAGACTACCAAGCCAATTCTTCACTGGAAAGGAGACAAGCTTCCGGGGACCGGTTTCTGGCATTTCAGCCGTCGTCGGCCCGGCTTGCTTGAATCCTGATGGTGCAGTGAGCAAGGGACTCATGTCTGAGTATACCCTGCCACACCTATAGTGGCCAAAAACGATTCAGAAAAGGAGGCATGCTTTTAGTGCAGTGGGTCAATTATGTGCATGTATCCAATTTCATCACAATTTAAAAGGAAACTTAACTTGTGTGCTGGGGCTAGTGCATGGAGAGGGACCACTCTCAAGCTCCTGTGTTGAGAAAAATAATGCTTTTATTCCAATCATGTTAAAAGGTAAAGAGGCCTGCAAGGAATTTACTTTAGAAAACTAAGTACAAATGATTTACACACTTTACTTGAGATAATTAGTCCAGAATCGAAATTCTGTTAATCCGCATTGTTCGCGGGGTGCACATTGAGTCAGCTTGACATTTTTATTTTTTGTGCTAGATTGTTTCTGTGTACTATGGCTGTTAT
Source organism: Lissotriton vulgaris (assembly GCF_964263255.1). Taxonomy (NCBI): domain Eukaryota; kingdom Metazoa; phylum Chordata; class Amphibia; order Caudata; family Salamandridae; genus Lissotriton; species Lissotriton vulgaris. The sequence goes on along the minus strand of NC_141693.1, from coordinate 972,927,393 downwards.
ATAGCCGCCCTAGCGGGAATTTGTGGCATATGTGATTTACTCATTTTCTCTTTGGGCCGTACGGGCAATGTTTACTATAATTTACGGCTCATTCAAGGTATGTTTTAGCGTCTTAAGCAGCACCTGGTGTCTGTCGGGTACTAGTCTCTTCAGTCGGGCACTACTATTCACCACATACTAGCGTTTTTCCACAGATTATACATGTTGTTGAAATTCCGCCGAGGAACCGTAACCAGTCGCAGCCGGCATGACGCCGGGGCGCGCAGAGAGGGGTGTCATGAGGGGGGAGAGGGTGTTAATTTTAATTAGATTTAAAAGAAATCTTTTTTTAAATGTACCATAGCTGCCCAATCCGGTCCTGCGTTATCTCTGATCTTCGCAGCCACAGGAAGCAAGTAGGCAACCTCCCTCCGCTCTCCTGCTCAGGACAGCGGAGAGGCCTGGCAACCGCGTGCGTATCAGCCAATCCAGACGCTGCTCCAGTAGTGCCAGTATTGGCTTGAGCAGAAATACTAGCCGCTCATTAGGAGACAACCCTCGCTTTCCCAATGTGCAGCCTAGTGCGCAAGTTTGGGCTGGTTTGAAAAATTATCAGCCCAAAGCCAAAAATGCACACACTTGCTGTGCGCTCCGCCGGCCAGACCACCCTTGCGATCATCATGATGTCAGTCATCTTGACGACAACTCCACTGAACCTGCTGCCCCGCCCCTTTCAGAGCCGCTGACTCCTGACTGCCTTGGGTGTGGCGCGGCGGTTGACCGGCCCGGGATTCATTTTAAAAGCAAGTAGTGAGTGACGGTGTGCGACGCTTGTGAAAGGGGCCTCAATATTAGTGGGGAAATACCCCAGCGCCCTAATGGATGCAGCGCCGCCGTGCAGGAGATGTGGTAAGGAATATGCTACTGTACAATGCAAAACGTTTTGGAAAACTGAGCAGGAACGCCTCCTAAAAGTGGCTGAGTGAAATCTACAAGATTTCACTCAGTCACTTTTAGGACAATGCTACGTCAAAACCATGCGCCTGCTTGAAGCAGGCCTAAGGCTTGGCGCAGCATTAGTAGAATGGGCCCCCCAGAGCATGGCTGGAGTTGCGTTTCGCATGCGACGCAACTCCAGCAATGCAACACCTTAACTGCACAGATGCATGACGCATCTGTGCCGTTTTTGCCCCATGGTGCGCCGCATTGTAAATGTGGCGCATCATTGGTGGCGGAGGCATGGCGCACAATTACTGGTGCATCCCTGCTAATTTGCAGGGATTCGCCAGTTATTGTAAATATGCCCCTAAGTTTATGGAGGAGTGTTCACGGTGGCAGAAAAGAGTTGAAAACAGGGGTAAGAAGGAGAGCTTACAGTGCCAAGAGAAATCCGGGATTAGTGAGATTGCAACCTCTGATTTATCGGGTTTATCTTTTGTGTTCTGGAGTAACCCTCACAATACCCCCCAGGAGCTAGGAGGAGGTAAAACATAAGGTGTAAAAAAGTCTCAGTGATTAATGTCAGTTCTTGTGAGTGTGAGAAGATGTAGTTTATGACTGGGTTGTCGTTCAGCTGAGTGGGCATTAGGGAGCATGCAGGCAGGTTTGACTGTGCTAAGCGAGACATTGTGAGTTCAAATTTGGAGAATGTGTTAAAAGTGGATCTTTTAGTCAATGTTCTTTTACTTAGGGGAAGATGGGTACTGAAGGGAAGACCTCAGAGTGGTACATGTTGACACCTGAAATAAAGAAAAGAATACCTGTTAAATTGAGATAAGAGACTATTAGTATAAGAGCTGCTGTCTAGTTTTACATTAATTAATATCACTTCAAAGGTGGAGATGGTCAGTCCCTATGACAGTGTTGACATGTTTGGGCAGGATGCAATATTGTAAACTTCTCACAAAATGGCATACCCTTCTCAATATATCTTATTTCCCCCTTTCATCTCTAGCACCTTTTTACAGGCAGAATGGTTCTTTGATCTTTCAAGATGTGTTGGCAAAAATACCTTTAATGGACATGGAGTTTGATTAGACGGTGCTTCAGTTAGCTCACAATCAAATATTTAATTTATTAGGACATTCATAATTTCAAGATATTCTATATTAGGTAGTCATTTCACCCTAGATGAGTGAATGCTGTGTGTGGTGAAGATAACAAGCTATGTTTGCTTCTCTTTTCCCTAGAGATAAAATCCTACTGGCAGGCTGTTTTCTTTGGCACAGTAGTATGTTTTCATGCTTTATTCGTTCATGTCCTAGGTGCCCTGTCCAGAAAGGGGGTACAATCATAAATAAGCTATTTGAAACTATTGTTGGTGCTCCAGTAGAATCTATCATTCCTGAACTTAGAATCATAGTATGTACATGATGATGAAACCCGGGTACGTCAATAGACATTAGAGGGATTATGTGACATAAAAAAAATAACAGTATTTCTCTACTGTGTTCATAAACCACAACTCACACAGTATTAATCAAACAACCAAAACTGTGAATTATAGTCAGAAAAAGGTCAGAGCTGCAAGAGAAAAACTCATACACATCACTCCTGTGGGACATTGAGCTACAATTCAAAGGCCTATGTGGCTGTGGTCATAATGACCATAGCCAATACAGTTAGTACAAGGCAAAATATACTAACTACATCTCTTAATAGTAAACAATGAAAACTGAGCATTTTGGAGACAAGAGTGGAACAAGTGCTTTAGAACAGTGCACACAAGCAAATCAAACCAACCTGCAACAACATTTGACAAAATAAACCACAAACAACTATAAACAAAAATATTACATGTAGGTGCCAATTAACAGTAATGAACACTAGAAAATAAACAAATATAATACCAGCACTCAAGTTTTGACTCAAAAGCGTTACAAAAGGGAATGTCAGTGCAAAAACTTAATAAAGTAAAAATATAATGAACTTAAAAAGGTTCGAACACAATAAAGGATATTCCACCAAATGAGACTAATATGAGTGATTTGTAGGTTAAAGCCCTGTACTGAAAAATGTGTCAGTCTTGATGTAGTGAGGTGGGTGCCGTAGGTGTGTTTTGCCCAGTTGGTTTAATAAAAGCTGAACTTTCCCCCTCCCAAACCTGGGTTCAGCTTCTCTGGGGTCACAATAGACTGGTGTGAAACCCTTTATGAGTGTGCTGAGGTAGAGTCTTTGTGACGTACGAGTGTGGTATGTGGCGTTTCCTCCCTGTATCAAGTCAGTCATTTTCCTCTTTCTATACATGTTGCAGAATGCAGCATGCATAGGAAGAGGAAAAAACGAGGAGAAATCAAACAATTTCTACTCCTTGCCCCATTCCTACGCCTCCCTTGGTGAGGCATAGGATTCTGATGCATTCACAGTTTTACAAAATGTTGGAAATCTGAGAATGTTCCATGGATTGTGTGGGAACATCCACATCAACACTTACGCAGAGTAATGCTTTAAAGGGGTCCATATTTACAAGACATGAAAAGTCATGCAATGTGACTTTACGTGTTCTTGTAAATATGGGCAAGCCCATGGCACTGCCAGTGCATCAAAAAAAAGTGATACACCAGCGGCATAATTGGCTTGTAAATAAGACCCTGAGTTTGCAGGGGTTTGAAGGTTGCTTTGCAGAAGCATTTTACTTGGCCTAGAAACTATCACTTTATGAGTATCAGCCAGAAAACTTGTAAAAAGCAGATGGCCTTCTAACTATAAGAGACAAAATCATATATTAAGCCATGACAAAACTTTAAGAAATGGCGTATGTGTATGATCTTTAACATACATTCTGTAGGAAAGAAGTCTACTGCCAGTTATTCATATTGCTCCTGAAATCGTGAAAGTGACATCTCAAAAGAACAGCACCTTACAGGGCCCACAAGACCTGTAAATACCATATTATATCCTACTTTTGAAACACAGAAAACCTCCTTCATATTTCCTGCCTATAAATAGCTATAGGTTTGGTATAAATAATATTGCTTCTACAACGGGAACATAAATGTGAGTCATAGCAGGGACACAGGCTTCAGAATTTTTTATCATCAAAAAGTGTCTCACAGCAAGCACAATGGGCCAGGTGCATCATTTATGAGGTTGTGACATAGGGCAGCGTCTCAAGGAACCTTGCGAGTCCTGCCCTACGTAAAACAAGCATTTGCAATGCAATAGGTCTCGCATTTGGAAAGTTTGAGCTATTGGTATTGTAAATGACACATTTTTTATTTATGTTTTGTTTTTGAAAATAGCTAAATTAATAGCTTTGTCATTTACAATGCCAATAGTTATAACTTTCGCAAATGTGACACCTACAGTATTTGTAGAGCAATATGTGTTGTATTTACGTGACTTACATGTATTGATATTACAAATAACAATGGCTTTAATTTTTTTTAATAATAAATACTTAAATAAAAGTTATTGTAATTAATAATGGCAATAGCTTAAACTTTTGTAAATAACTTGTGTGAAGATTATGTTCAGTGTATTTTATTGTGATGAAAATTCAAGAAAAGAAGTGAAATATTAACATCTTTTTGTTACATTTGTAATAAAGCTTGAAACATTGAGAGAACATATTTGAACCAGTTGTTGTTGAATGGTTGCACAGATTGATGATGTGGTGGCGCTGAGTGATGTTTTGATGGCGAACGAATGATGCTTTGGCGTTCAGTGATGCTGTGGTACCGCATAGTGATGTTATGGTGCCCCTGAGTGATGCTGTGGTGGGGCTGAGTGATGCTTTATGGCATGCTATGTTTTGTTTTGCTATCCTATGCTTTGATTTGTTATGCTATGCTGTGTTTTGTTATGCTATGCTATGTTATGTTTTGTTATGCCATGCTATGTTTTGCTATGCTATGCTTTGTTATGCAATGCTATGTTTTGTTATGATATGCTATGTTTTGTTGTGTTTTATTATGCTATGCTTTGTTTTGCATTGCTATTTTTTATGCTATGCTATGCTTTTTTGTGTGTTTGGTATGCTATGCTATGTTTTGCTATGCTATTATGTTTTGTTTTGATCTGCTATGTTTTGTTTTGTTAAGTTATGCTATGTTTTGTTGTGTTTTGCTTTGTTTTGTTATGCTATGTGGTGTTGTGTTTTGTTATGCTATGTTTTGTTATGCTATGCTATGTTTTGTTATGCTATGCTATGTTTAGTTTTGCTATCCTATGTTTTGTTTTGTTATGCTATGCTATGTTTTGTTGTGTTTTATTTTGCTATGCTTTGTTTTGCTATGCTATGTTTTGTTATGCTATGCTATGTTTTGTTATGCTATGCTAAGCTTTGTTTTGTTATGCTATACTATGTTGTGTTTTGTTATGCTATGCTATGCTTTGCTATGCTATGTTTTGTTATGTATGCTATGTTTTATTGTGTTTTGTTATGCTATGCTATGTTTTGCTAGGTTTTGTTATGCTATGATTTGTTATGCTATGCCTAGTTTTGTTATGCTATGTTTTGTTATCTTATGCTATGTTTTGTTCTGATATGTTTTGTTGTATTTTGATATGCTATGCTATGTTTTGTTATACTATGCTATGTTTTGCTTTGCTTTGTTATGGTATGCTATGCTATGCTTTGTTTTGTTATGCTATGTTTTGTTATGCTATGCTATGTTTTGTTGAGTTTTGTTATGCTATGCTATGCTGTGTTCTGCTATGCTATGTTTTGTTGTGCTATCCTATCCTATGCTTTGTTTGGTTATGCTATGTTTTGCTATCCTATGCTTTTTTTGTTATGCTATGATATGCTGTGTTTTGTTATGCTATGCTGTGTTTTGTTATGCTATGCTATGCTATGTTTTGTTATGCCATGCTATGTTTTGCCATGCTATGTTTTGCTATGCTATGCTTTGTTATGCAATGCTATGTCTTGTTATGATAGCTATGTTTTGTTGTGTTTTAATATGCTATGCTTTGTTTTGCATTGCTATTTTTTATGCTATGCTATGCTTTTTTTGTGTGTTTGGAATGCTATGCTATGTTTTGCTATGCTATTATGTTTTGTTTTGATCTGCTATGTTTTGTTTTGTTATGTTATGCTATGTTTTGTTGTATTTTGCTGTATTTTGTTATGCTATGTGTTGTTGTGTTTTGTTATGCTATGTTTTGTTATGCTATGCTATGTTTTGTTATGCTATGCTATGTTTAGTTTCGCTATCCTATGTTTTGTTTTGTTATGCTATGCTATGTTTTGTTGTGTTTTATTTTGCTATGCTTTGTTTTGATATGCTATGTTTTGTTATGCTATGCTATGTTTTGTTATGCTATGCTAAGCTTTGTTTTGTTATGCTATACTATGTTGTGTTTTGTTATGCTATGCTATGTTTTGTTATGTATGCTATGTTTTGTTGTGTTTTGTTATGCTATGCTATGTTTTGCTATGTTTTGTTATGCTATGATTTGTTATGCTATGCTTAGTTTTTTATGCTATGTTTTGTTATCTTATGCTATGTTTTGTTCTGATATGTTTTGTTGTATTTTGATATGCTATGTTATGTTTTGTTATACTATGCTATGTTTTGCTTTGCTTTGTTATGTTATGCTATGCTATGCTTTGTTTTGTTATGCTATGTTTTGTTATGCTATGCTATGTTTTGTTGAGTTTTGTTATGCTATGCTATGCTGTGTTCTGCTATGCTATGTTTTGTTGTGCTATCCTATGCTTTGTTTGGTTAAGCTATGTTTTGCTATCCTATGCTTTTTTTGTTATGCTATGCTATGCTGTGTTTTGTTATGCTATGCTATGTTTTGTTATGCTATGCTGGTGAGGGTGAGTGAGGGTGAGTGAGGGTGAGGGTGGGTGAGGGTGTGTGAGGGTGAGATGGTTGTGAGGGTGAGGGGGTGAGAGGGTGAGGGGGTGTGAGGGGAGGGGGTGTGAGGGTGAGAGGATGTGAGGTTGTGTGAGGGTGTGTGAGGGTGAGGGGGCGTGATGGTGAGGGGGTGTGATGGTGAGGGGTTGTGAGGGTGAGTGAGGGTGTGTGAGGGTGAGAGGGGGTGAGGGGGTGTGAGGGTGAGTGAGGGTGTGTGAGGGAGGGTGAGGGGGGTGAGGGGGTTTGAGGGTGGGTGAGATTGAGGGTGAGGGGGAGTGGTAGAAGAACTCAGGCACCCACTCCTCAGATGGCCAAAATCAAACTACATGCGTACAGCATTATGCTAATATCAGCTCGTAAAACAGCAGTGCAGTTTAGAGTATTTGAAATGTTTTCTACTTTCTAAACTTTGGGGGATACAGAGTTAGTAAATCTAAGACAGAGGTTATCCTCTGCAATTGTTCAATAGAAAATGTACTGCCAGGTTTTCAGTGATGCATGCCTACTCGACATACTTGGGAGATTTCTTTAAATAGAAGATGTAGGAGAGCTGTATGATATAAATTATAAACCTCTTTTAGAGAAAGTTAAAAAACTGTTGGCCAAATGGAGGTTTCTCACACTAACACTTCTAGGCAGGGTAGCTTTAATAAAAATGACTCTGCTCCCTCTGTTTAGTTTTTTTATTTTCAGCAGCTTCATCTATCTAATGTTCTCGATTTTTTAAGGCAATTGATTCAATGATTTCATCTTTTGTTTGGACCAGCTCTGGTCCAAGATTAGCCCTACACACTTTTTATATAGAAGTACAGAGGAAGATGGGTTGGCTTTTCCAAACTTTAAATCATACTATTTTGCACAATATGCTTTTAGGTTGTGGGAAACATCCTACTTGTGGAGCACCATTCAGAATAATTTGCTCAATATAATGACAAACAAAAATCAAATCCAAAACCCTTTAAGGTTATTAAATTCCCAAAAAAATGAGAAGCACGACTTTACAATGTTTTTTTTTTGGTTTTAAAGAAAAGCATAATGTTTCTAAAGGTATGAAGTCCACTACGTGAATACAGAAACATTTCTACAGCAGGTCGAATGGGAGAGTGGGGCCCGGATGGACCCTGCGTTCGTCCGTCAGAAGGACGCTAAAGGATTTGTGAAGCTAGATGATTTCTGGAGAATGATAAATGGAAAACATTAAAATAAATATGACCTCTTATTAGTAGGAATAAACTGCGGTTGCAGTTGTCATATAAGGGGTTATTTGGTATTCCATCACAGATTGACCCTTAGATTTTATTAGATAAAAAGCAGCTGGTTAAAAATGTATTGTGGGCTACACATATAAAGAAATTGGATTTATGGAATAGATATTTGCTGCGCTTAGATACAGTTGATGTCTATGGTAGGATTTCTTTGAAATGGCTGAGAAAGGGGCATGTAGACCTGACCAGGGGCGCAAATAGAGCCAAATTTCGGGGATCGCCAGCGATATAGAGGCAATTTTTTTTTTTGGGTGGGGAGAGGCTTCTAATACTTCCAGCAATGCAGAGCCAGATTCGGGGGCGGAAAGGGGTGGGGGGGCAATATGTCCTTGTATAATGTAACTGGTGGTCCCGCAGAGTGCCTCAATACCTGGTGTGGAGTTCGAGCTGTATAAAACTGCAAAAAAACAAAGCCTACGGTTGCTTTTCAGGAAAAGCATCCTCCCACTGTGGCAGCAAAATTAATTTGAAACTTTAAGAAATAGGCAGAGTGGAGATGCAGCGGCTCTAGGAACGGGTGGAAAAACAACAAAGCCTCATAATCAAGTAAATGGTCTATTAACCCCTTCTCTGCGGCGGCAATTCCGCCGCAGTGCTAGGGGGAGGGGGGGGCCGCACGGCTCACCTGCGCTTGTGACGGAACCGCTCCGTCACGCGCCTCGGGTGAGCTGTGCTAGTGATGGAACGGTTCCGTCACGAGCACATCTCACCCGAGGCGCATGACGGAACGGTTCCGTTATAAGCGCCAAACGGGTTAAAGACCTGTGAAATACTCGGGTGAGGCTGCGATACGACACAAGACCTGCCTGCCCACAGCAGTTCAAGAACTGTCTGTGTGTGTGGGGGGAAGCTGTCTCAGCCCAGGCTGACATGACAGGGGGAGGGAGCAATGGGGGAGGTTGGGGGCTGAAGCACTTTTACAAAATGAATGAGGGATGTCCCAACCAGGGATGTCCCAACCAGTCTTTTAGGTACAATAGGGTGGGCAGCGGAGATTGGTTTCACATTTTCTGTCTCTGCAATAAACTAGAAGAGTTTTGGCGTTGTATTTTCAGGTTTCTGGACAATCACCTGCAAGTTCAGTCCCCTTAAAACCCATAATTGCACTTCTGGGCTAATACATTATGTCGGGCATGTTCATGAGGCATCAGAAGTTGGTTTTCATTTTAATGTTAGTGGAACAAATATTACTATTGGAGAATTGGAGGTCTAAATATACATATATTTTAATAAGTGTCACAACACAGTGATATAATCTTACATACATAACGGAGACAACCAGACCCATAGAATTTTATTTTTTTTAAATTATTTTTTATTCTTGTCCTTATCATATTTTTTTCACAATAAATGTTGCCTTGTTTACATATGAATCTTTTGATGGCTTGGTTTGTTCTTTGAATTTGCTGGCTTGCCGGCCTCTAGCGGGCACTGGGGAGACACCAGTCACTTTGCGCACTGCAGAAACAAATTAGAATTACTTCGGAATTAGGCAAAATTAAACGCTTAATCCTGTGGTGTTTGCTTCGCCGTTAAAGTTTTTTAATCCGTTAGTTAAAACCAGCATTATCCTACCAAACATCGTACAGGGCTTGATTTCAGCGCCTGATTTAATCATGTTCACTTACTCACTCCCAGCCACAAAATTAATGCTGACCAGCAGAAACAAAGCTGCGTTTGTGAAAAGTCAAAACTGTTGCTCCCAGGAAGAGGTTTGCAAGAAAGTATACGGAGGTGGGCGAGCCAAGAAATTAACAGGGACAGCCGGGCGAAGGATCGGATCTTCGAGCCCGTGTACATGTCGAGCCCTTAAAATATTTGCTATGTAAATATAAAACAACAAGCATTGGCGCCACGCGGCTGTAAAAGTGACGCCGCGCGGCAATAAAACAATACAAGCTCTTGGCATTGCTGTGGTGGGCGGGGCGGGAGAGCATTGGCGGGGGAGCAGCAGCCTTTGATGTGCGAGCGAGTGGGAGGGAACACCATGTGGGGTGTGATTGAGAAGTGAGGCCAAGCGCGCGCTGGGGAAGCGTCACGCTTGAGTACCTCACATGCATTGGGGACAATCCTCGCTGGTTTCAAGAGTTTGTTTTGCCTACTATACTCTCGCAGAACAACGGATGCGCGTTGGTTCAGCGAGACCTAAAAAAGGGCAGCAATGAGCCATATCCATGGTGCAAGGGTGTCTGTGTTGCGGGCTGATAGATTCTGTGCAGGAAGGGATACCTTCCTGCACAAATTCAATCAATTCAGTAAAAAAAGGAGGAGAAATTAAAACATTTCTCCTCATTGCGCCTCCCTGACGCATTTCTAGGTTTAAAATTTCTCATAAATCTGGGAATGCTTCAGATTCCATGGGTGTTGCATCCGAACATTCACAGCAAAGCCCATGTAATGCCCCTTTCACGCAGCGTCAAGCGTGAAAGGGGCACATATTTGAAGGCCATAAAAAGCCCCTTAAAGTGGCTTTACATGGCCTCATAAATATGCTGGGGCACATTGCGACACCAGAAGGTAAAATAATTGATGTTCCGGCGGCGTAAACTTGCTCATAAACAAGGCCCCAAGTTTTCTGTTTCCTGAAAATCTAATCAATACAGTCATTAGGGCCTCAATATGGCGTCCCAATTCCTAAGCACGCATTGACAAAGATAACTAGACAAGTAACTAGGTAGACAGACAGGGTGGATGGATGGATGGACGATAGATAGATATATACAACTTTAATTAGTAATATAATAGTGAAATATTTATATAAGCATAGCATATAAGAGCATTGAAAGCAAACTATAAATCCATAAAAGCAGGTCATACAGACTAAATGGATACACAAGAATAACGGTAGTCCACAACTAAATTACATACCAGCATGACGTACAGGAGTGCAGTTTTAAATGGACTTCATTGCATGCGTATTAACATTTTCAAATTGGCACAATCTGGTACCCTGTGAAACAACAGCAATCAGATAAACTAAGGCTACTGTAAAGGAATTTACGAAAGCATTAGCAGTAGGGTTACCAACTGTCTGTAAATTTCACAGACTGTCCGTTATTTGGATCTAATGTCCGTTGTCCATGATGATTCCTTTTACGGACACCTTTTGTCTGTGAAATGGGGGATTGCAGGTAACTGCACTTTTCCCTTGCAAGAAGCCTCAGAGCTCTGCAGAACTATCTGCTGGTGCCAACTCGCACTCCTCCTATGTGCTAAAAAACATCCCTATCCCAGCCTAGCACAGACTGTGACGGACCCATTGCCATTCTCTATTCCGGCGTATTGTCACATACAGAATGACAATGGGCCAGTCTGGGCAGTTGTAGCATGTGGTAGGCCTCTTCCTGCCTTGGTCTAGGGCAGGGCATTCTGTTTTAGTCCAGGGGATTGTTCCACGGCACCAGGGGCCATGATGGGTCGGGAGAGGGGTATTTTGTAATAGCTTGCATAGTCTGGAGAGTTTTTTGTGCGCCAGAATGTTTTGTATGCACCATTAAAAATGTTTGTTTAACTGTTCAAGTTCAAGTTCAAGTATTTGTATAGCGCACTACTCACCCATAGGGTCTCAAGGCGCTTGTGGGAGGGGGTGCATTATTTATCGAAAAGCCAGGTTTTAAGTTCCTTTCTGAAGGAACTGTGGTTCTGTGTGAGGCAGAGGTGGGTGGGGAGAGAGTTCCAGGTCTTGGCCGCCAGGTAGGAGAAGTCTTCCTCCCATGGTGGATCTGTGTATGCGCGGAACTGCCGCAAGCGCTTGGTTGGAGGATCTTAGTTGGCGGGAGGGTGTGTAGAAGGTCAGTCGTGTGTTGAGGCATTCGGGTCCTAGTTTGTAGAGGGCCTTGTGGGCGTGGGTGAGGAGGCGGAACGTTATTCTCTTGTTGACGGGAAGCCAGTGGAGGTCTTTCAGGTGGCCGGTAATGTGAGCTTGGCGAGGGATGTCCAATATGAGTCTGGCAGATGCATTTTGGATGCGTTGGAGTTTTTTCTGTAATTTGGCTGTGGTTCCGGCGTAGAGGGTGTTTCCATAGTCCAGTCGGCTAGTGACCAGTGCGTGGGTGACAGTCTTTCTTGTTTCGGTGGGGATCCAACGGAAGATTTTTTTGAGCATACGGAGTACATTGAAGCAGGAGGATGAGACGGCGTTAACTTGTCTGGTCATCGAGAGGGAGGAGTCTAGGATGAAGCCCAGGTTGCGTGCGTGGTCTGTGGGTATGGGTGCTGTGCCCAGGGCCGATGGCCACCATGAGTCGTCCCAGGCAGAGGGGGAAGATCCTAGGATGAGAACTTCCGTTTTGTCTGAGTTAAGTTTTAGGCGGCTGTTTTTCATCCATTCGGCTACTTCTTTCATGCCTTCGTGAAGATTAGTTTTGGCGGTGTTAGGGTCCTTGGTGAGGGAAAGGATCAGCTGGGTGTCGTCAGCGTAGGAGATGATGTTGAGGTTGTGTTGTCGCGCAATGGATGCGAGGGGACTCATGTAGACATTGAAGAGGGTGGGACTGAGTGATGATCCTTGTGGGACTCCACAGATGACTTCGGTGGCCTCTGATTTGAATGGGGGGAGTCGGACTCTCTGGGTTCTCCCGGCGAGGAACAAGATGATCCAGTCCAAGGCTTTTCCCTGTATTCCGACGTTGCTGAGTCGTTGTATGAGGGTGCTATGACAGACTGTGTCGAAGGCGGCGGAGAGGTCGAGTAGGATTAGGGCAACTGTTTCTCCGTTGTCCAGCAGCGTTCGGATGTCATCTGTCGCTGCAATGAGGGCGGTTTCGGTGCTGTGTTTGGCTCGAAAGCCGGACTGTGAAGAGTCGAGGGAGTTGTTGGATTCAAGGAAGGCGGCGAGCTGGCTATTGACGGCTTTCTCAATGACCTTGGCGGGGAATGGGAGGAGGGAAATGGGGCGGTAGTTTTTAAGCTCAGAGGGGTCAGCTGTGAGTGTCTTCAGGAGGGCACTGAGTTCGGCGTGTTTCCAGCTCTCCGGGAAGGTAGCGGAGTTGAAGGAGCAGTTGATGACATCACGCAGATGGGGTGCGATGATGGAGTCTGCTTTGTTGAAGATGTGGTGGGGGCAGGGGTCCGTAGGCGAACCTGAATGGATGGAGTTCATTAGGCGGATGGTGTCTTCAGTGGTGATTGGGTTCCAGGCGCTAAGGTTGTTAGAGAGCGTTTCGGTTTTGTAAGTGGGTGGGGTGGGCTGTTCTTTCGAATTGTTGTTAAAGCTGTTATGTATGTTGGCTATTTTGTTGTAGAAGAAGAAGGATAACGAATCGCAGAGGTCTTGGGAGGGAGTGATGTCGTTTGAGGCTGCAGTGGGGTTGGTAAATTCTTTGACGATGTTGAATAGTTCCTTGCTGTTATGGGCGTTGTTGTCGAGTCGATCCTTGAATGCTGATTTCTTGGTGGATCGGATCAATTGGTGGTGTTTGCGGGTGGCTGCCTTGAAGGTGGTCAGGTTGTCAGTGGTTGGGTTTTTTCTCCATGTTTTTTCGAGAGTGCAGCAAAGTTTCTTTGAATTCTTAAGGTCATCGTTGAACCAGGGTGCCTTTTTGCTGCCTTGTTTGATCTGGTTGTTTTTTAGGGGTGCTAATTCGTCAACGCTGTGAGTGATCCATTGCTTGAGTTTGGTGGCAGCTTCGTTTGGATCCGGTGAGAGGGCTGGGGGATTTTGGTTGAGCGATGTGAGGAGTTGATCAGTGGTGATTTTTTTCCATTTTCTTCGAGGAATGGGTTGTGGGGGTTGTGAGTTGTGGTCGTTTTGTAGCTGAAGTGAACACAGCTGTTGTCCGTCCAATGGAGAGCTGTGGTATGGTTGAAGGAGATGTGTTTGCTGGAGGTGAAGATAGGGTCGAGCGTGTGTCCGGCTAAGTGGGTGGGGGTATCAACAAGTTGTTTGAGTCCGAGATTGGCCAGGTTGTCCAGGAGGGTGGTGGTGTTGCTGTCATTTTTCTTTTCTAGGTGGAAGTTGAAGTCTCCCAGTAGAATGTAGTTCTCGGAGGGGAGGGCATGTGGGCTGATGAAGTCAGTGATGTCTTCGCTGAATTGTTTAGGGGTTCCTGGTGGTCTGTAGATGAGGGTGCCTCTAAGTGTGGTCCTGGGGTCGGTGTGGATCTGGAAGTGGAGGTGTTCGGCGGTTGCAAGGTTATCGTCGGAGCAGGTCGTGATTCTGATGGTGTTCTTATGGACGATGGCGATGCCGCCTCCTGTTTGGTTGGTGCGGTCTTTTCGGATGATTCTGTAAGCGTCCGGGATGGCTATGGCGATGTCGGGTGCTGTGGATGTGTTCATCGAGGTTTCAGTGAGGAAGGCGATGTCCGGTGACGCAGTGTCGAGTAGGTCCCAGAGTTCTGTGGCGTGTTTGTGGATCGAGCGGGTGTTTAGCAGGATGCATTTCAGGTGGTTGGAGTCGGAGCTGTGTTTGGAGGTAGTGGATTTGGTGTGGGTCTTGATGCAGGTGAATTTGCAGGAGTGGCAGGCGAAGGGACCGTGTGTATTTCCTGGGGCAGCTTCGTAGCATTGTGGGGTGTGTCCGTGCGTCTGTGGTGATTATTGTATGTTAGAGAGCTCTCAAATTTGCCTAGTCCTAGTATGACACACAGTAGCGCAGAAGGATAACTTGCCTCTTGTGAAGCATGAGGTGTAACATGCAGATTATCTAATTGATTTTTATGTGGATAGCTCTGGATGTAACTGCTGTTGTCACATAATTCCTTTTGCTACCTGCCTTTGTTTTTCCCACAATCTTTCATTATTCCAAGGTTGCTATATAGGGTTCTTTTGGATAATAATGAATACTTATTAGTAAAACCAACCCCAACCACCATGTTATAGTTTCAATCCTGAGTTTCTGTATTTCTCCATGCACTCTTAACAAATAATAGCTACCAGTATAGACAACAAAAGACTCTCACACCTTGTAGCCCTCATTGTCTTAAGTAACATTTCCTATACATTGACTTACACATTTATTTGAGTCATTGTTTCTATATATTATGTGTGTGATGTGAAGCACTCAGACACCCTGCCCGCATACTTGGGATTAGTAGCACTATAATTGTAATTAAATACACATGAGCGAGGGTTTATGTGAAGATGAGGAGAACCATTAAAGGGTGGTAGCAAGGCCAAGCCGACTGAACCAGGTGTCGGGCATTTCCCCGGGATGCTGGAGGTGTTGGGGTCCAGATTTGTTAGTGGTGGACAGTTTTGTAGCAGTACAGCAGTTTAAAAAGCACTGCAAAGTTTCTTGTATATCCAGGAGTTTTCGGGCAACAATAGAACTGTCACGATAAGTGGTGATTAATTTACCTGCCGGAGAGAGCTAGGAGTTATGTCCAGTGGCAGTTTTGATTCATCTACGGTAGCACAGAGGGTTAATATGCATGCTGGAAAGAATGTGTACCATGCAGATCACAGAACAGGACTGTTCCCATGAGGCACAGGGTCAAGACTGGCCAGGTCTAAACTGGGGTGGCATGGTGAGCTAAAGAATGATGGATTTAACCCAGATCTCTTGAATTGGGTGTGAATGTTTTGATTTGTTCTGCATTCCGTCCTTCAATTGTGTGTCCTTTGCTTTCTCGCCCTAAGTGCGCCGGGTATGCCCAGACGTGGGTCCCAGGCTCACTGTGCCACTGGAATCAAGCTATCCTGGCTGATGATGGGTGAAACCCCGAAACCAGACCTGGGATGCTTGTTTCTGGTCCAAGGAGGACCTGGCTTGGCAGTTCGGGCTGAACTGTTCCCATGAGGCACAGGGTCAAGACTGTTTTGCATATGGCCAGGTCTGCACTGGGGTAGCATGGTGAGCAAAAGAATGATGGATTTAACCCAGATCTCTTGACTGGGGGTGAATGTTTTGATTTGTTCTGCATTCTGTCCATCAATTGTGTGCCTTTTGCTTTCTCGCCCTAAGTGCGCCGGGTATGTCGAGACGTGGGTCCCGGTCTCACAGTGGCACTGGAATCAAGCTACCCTGGCTGATGAGGGGTGAAACCCTGAAACTGGTTCTAGGAAGCTTGTTTCTGGTCCAGGGAGGACCTGGCTTGGCAGTTCAGGCTGGACTGTTCCCATGAGCCACAGGGGCAAGACTGATTCGGATATGGCCAGGTCTAAACTGGAGTGGCATGGTGAGCAAAACAATGATGCACTTAACCCAGATCTCTTGACTGGGGGTGAATGTTTTGATTTGTTCTGCATTCCGTCCATCAATTGTGTGTCCTTTCCTTACATCTCACAATGGCACTCATATATGAGATACTAGTAACAAAGTCCATCCGAGCAGATCTTTCCGACCACTTCCTTCACCAAGCATGCCTGCTCAGGACCATGAACTGTAAACAAAATATCAGACTGAACAACCCAGTGCAGTAACCATATAAATAGATTATGTTCATATGAAATACCACAAAAAGACCTGCACACTTGCTCAAAGCTGCACGCCTACCAAAAAAATGTGAAGTGCACAATTGTCTCAACCTAATATAAACTTATTTTGACTTGCACTTATGTTGGTTGTCTATTTACTTACATCCTTTTGCACAATCTCCTCTGATGTGTCTGTAAAACATACCTTTTGTCTTGAAGATTTTTCCTGAATTTTGGCCTTCTGTCCTGCATTTTTGTCCTGAATTTTGACCCTTTGTCCTGGATTTTACACTCACCATCCTGGATTTGCACTCATGCCAGTTGTTCACCCTAATTAGCTGGAGGCAGGAAAAGAAAAAGATGGATTGTATTCTGTGCTCAAATCTGATGGAAAGTGTCCTGCTATCACATCAGGCTGTAAACATGAAGGCAACGCTGAACAATAACATGAAATCGAAAACATCAGCACTGAAGGAAATTACTTTGTGTGTGGATGTGCTCTTTGTGAGCAAAATGCTGTCACTAAAAATGCAGTTAGCCAGTAAATGGATTAGGCTTCCCCATTGCCCATTGCTGTAAGCTGGCACAGGAAGAAACAAAATGTGAATCACAAAACACCAGACCAGTGGATAAAGAGGGCTGGCAGAAACCTCATTCAAGTAAATATGTTATACACATAATTTTGGCCAAATCAAAAGGTCTTGACTCACACCAGACCTAAACACTACTTTCAGCAAGAGTCTGCAACTACGGTACTCATTCCCTAGAACTTCATTGTGAAGTGAAAATTGGTAGTGGAGAGGAAACAGATGGCATGTAGCAAGACATAAGCTTCCAACACCAACGAGCCTGATGGAAAGAGATAGTTAAACCTGGCACCCTTATAAAAACTTAAGAGGTGGGTCAATTGAGAGAGGGAATGAATTGGCATGCCAATAGCTTGCTCTCCAGATAAACCTAGATGATAAGTAATTTCGATGTGTGTTTTTTTATGAGACTTGAGGGAATGAACATTTGAGGTAATGTCTCAAATATAATACAATCTTAAAATTCCTGAAGAAGGTTACAAAATATATTCCCACCGAAGAAGAGATGGTTGGCTGATGTTTCACAGCATGATCACAATTCCCAACAAACATACACCCTGGAACTCGTGCACTGTAGAAGATGATTGGTCTACATCCCATAGTACGACCTTCCCAAACCTTGAGAAGTAGAGTCTATAGATGAATGAAGCTTAAGTGTGCGAGACATACTGACACATTCCAGAGAACTACTTTGCAGCCTCTCACACAGAGGGAGGTTCTGGGAAAGATGGAACTGCCTGCAGCTGACCTTGCACAGCTAGCAGCGCGCTAGGGTACCTGTCTACCTGTCAACACCTAGTGGTGCCTGGTCTCCATGATTTCAGCCTGTATCTCCTGCATGATTGTATCGGCACTTAAAACACACACGGTAGGCAGAACCATAAGAACTACTACAAATGAAGGAGGCACTGACCGGCTACATGCCATGTGATATGCAAGCTAATTAGTCCATTTGCACCTTCCAGTTATCCGCGGTGTTGTACTCTCTTTTCCTTTTGGGAGACTATTGCTGCACACTTCGATTCCGATCCGGTAAAAAAATTCCCCCGTACGCATCGTATTCGTAGCCGAATCCGTACGATTCGTAAAAATCCATCCGACCTGCGTAGTACGATCCTCTGGCGCATATTCCCGTACGGATATCAGTCATCCGTACGAACAACAGTCGAAGCCCCCGTACGACTCTGCATCGGAAATGTAACCGTACGATTTGTAAACCTGCCGTACAACCACACAAGTACGATCCAGTTGGGGAACCCTGTACGCGATTTGTACGGGCCAAATTAGTCGCGCATGAAGATGGTTTCGTACGGGATCCCATGCCTCACAGCAAGCGTAATCAATACATACCACACGTGTACCCCTCGCGCAAGCCTACGCGACCCCCCCCCCCAACGGCCCGTACAACTCGCACGCACGGCCAAGTACCGCACGCACCCCTTCCCCAACGAGCGTACCCGAGCACCCGACCCGCCAATGGCCCGTACAACTCACACGCACGCACAAGTACCGCACGCACACCCCCCAACAAGCATACCCGAGCCCCCCCGCCAACGGCCCGTACAACTCGCACGCACGCCCAAGTACCGCACGCACACCCCCCCAACAAGCGTACCCAAGCCCCCCCCCCGCCTACAGCCCGTACAACTCGATCGCACGCCCAAGTACTGCACGCACACCCCCCAACAAGCGTACCCGAGCACCCGACCCGCCAACGGCCCGTACAACTCGCACGCACGCACAAGTACAGCACGCACCCCCCCAACGAGCGTACCCGAGCACCCGACCCGCCAACAGCCCGTACAACTCGCACGCACGCACAAGTACCGCACGCACACCCCCCCCAACAAGCGTACCCGAGCCCCCCCCCAACGGCCCGTACAACTCGATCGCACGGCCAAGTACCGCACGCACACCCCCCCAACAAGCGTACCCGAGCCCCCCCGCCAACGGCCCGTACAGCTTGATCGCACGGCCAAGTACCGCACGCACCCCCCCACCCAACAAGCGTACCCGAGCACCCGACCCGCCAACGGCCCGTACAACTCGCACGCACGCACAAGTACCGCACGCACCCCCCCCAACGAGCGTACCCGAGCACCCGACCCGCCAACGGCCCGTACAACTCGCACGCACGCACAAGTACCGCACGCACCCCCCCAACAAGCGTACCCGAGCCCCCCCCAACGGCCCGTACAACTCGATCGCAAAGCCAAGTACCGCACGCACACCCCCAACAAGCGTACCCGAGCACCCCACCCGCCAACGGCCCGTACAACTCGCATGCACGCACAAGTACCGCACGCACCCCCCCAACAAGCGTACCCGAGCCACCCCCCCCGCCAACGGCCTGTACAACTCGATCGCACGGCCAAGTACCGCACGCACACCCCCCCCAACAAGCGTACCCGAACCCCCGACCCGGCAACGGCCCGTACAACTCGCACGCACGGCCAAGTACCGCACCCCCCCCCCCCAATGAGCGTACCCGAGGACCCCACCCACCCACGGCCCGTACAACTCGCACGCACGCACAAGTACCGCAAGCACACACCCCCAACAAGCGTACCCGAGCCCCCCCGCCAACGGCCCGTACAACTCGATCGCACGGCCAAGTACCGCACGCACCCCCCCCCCAACAAGCGTACCCGAGCACCCGACTGGCCAACGGCCCGTACAACTCGCATGCACGCACAAGTACCGCACGCCCCCCCCCCCCAACAAGCGTACCCGAGCACCCGACCCGCCAATGGCCCGTACAACTCGATCGCACGCCCAAGTATCGCACGCACACCCCCCCCAACAAGCGTACCCGAGCCCCCCGACCCGCCAACGACACGTACAACTCGATCGCACGCCCAAGTACCGCACGCACACCATGCCAAAACCCAAAACACCACAACAACACCAAACATGTCTCCTGTGTACACACCATTGAGTAAGAATGAACTGGTCACAGCTAAACAGAGGTCAACACTGACACCCACCACATATATGACACACCCAACCAATTCAAAATAAGCCACACCCACATCTTCACCTATAAAAGGCTCCACACATACAACCCATCATCCTTTGCAACATACCCATTATAGGAAAGAAACTGAGAGCACACCAACAATTGCAGCCACATACCTTCACACATACACCCTATCACATCTACACCCACACCACCCCCTTCACAATCACAACCACACACCCTCATCCATACACACCATCACCCCCTCAACCACATACACCCCACACCATGACCACACCCAAGAATCCAAAGTTCACCAACCCGGAGATGGAGATCCTTACCGATGAAATCATCAGAGTCGAGCCACAGCTGTTTGGCACATTGGTCAGACAGACCAGCATGGCAGAAAAAACTCGCCTGTGGGAGAGGATCATAGACCGGGTAAATGCTGTTGCACCCATCAGGCGCACCAGGGCGGATTGCCAGAGCAGGTGGTAAGATCTGCGGAGGATGGTCAGGAGGAAGATGGACCAGGACTACGCCGCTGCACACCACACTGGAGGTGGTGGTCCCCGCAGACCTGCTGTATACCATCCCTGGGAGCAAAAAGTCATGCAGCTGCTGGCACCGGTGGGAGTACACGGAATAGCAGGAGCCGTTGAGCCTGGTGAGTGTGCAAGAAAAACATGTGACATGGGTGGACTTACAACAGTGCCCAGCAGCATGGGGTGGGTGGCCATGAGTCCCAGCATGACTAAACAACATGGGGATTGATGCAAGGGGGAGGCACAAAGGGTGGAAGGTGGAGGGTAGGAGGCTACTCCCATCCCATATGTCCCAGGGACACAGCCAAGCACCATGCCCAATGTACAGGGATAGGGAAATATCACACTACATAGTATACTACAGTTGCCAAACAATTTCATGTGGTGGACACACCTCGCGCAATAAACAGACCATGCAGTGTCAGCGTAAAAGGCCATTTCATTAGACCAGAACTGCAAATCTGACCATAACAGTAACAGCAACATAATAATAACAACAAACCCCCACTCACACTGCCCCCTCATTCGTTTCACTCGTCCAGCTTCATCACCAAGCCCTCGAGCCACCAACCACGCTTTATTCTTGCCCCCCAATGACTCGTCATCCAGCCCCACTCCTTGCGTCGTGCCATTCACGCTTCTATCCGCCCTACGAACTCACCCCCCCAAGGGATGGGTGTGCCCGCTCTTGCCCCCCTTGTCCCTTAAAATCCTGACAACCAGTGAACCCCCTGTAGGGTGGTTCACTGCCCCCCCCTCAAGGCTGCCCATCCACCACACACACACCATTCACTCCCTGCTACACCAGATACCCACATTCCACAACTTGCTCAACACATCTCTCATCTCCATCATGTAGTACGCATTGCCCAGCTGGGGCAAGTGCCCCCCGTCATCCCTGAAAACTAACCGCTCCTCCAGTCGTATCCCGCCATGTGCAATAACCTCAATGTCCTTGTCCGCACAGTAGAGTCTCACAGCCCTATTGAGCTTCCTCCGAGCCTTCTCTATGGCTCCATGTTTCACAGCCCCTCTCCACACTTTTCTGGGGACCAACTCCGTCCAGGCAATGCAGGTCCCCGCAAGCCTCTATTTCAAAACCTCCTGGTCCCGCTGCATGAGTTGTAACAATGGCAATGCAGACAGTTGCACCAGGTCGTTCTCCCCCAGAAGAATGATCAACAAATCCGGCCATCCCCTCTGTGGGACCACTTTTTGCAAGCCCGGGCAGTAGTGCCACCCATCGCATTCCACTTCTGCCCCACCATTGTACCTCGTGCAAGTGTCCTTTCAGTCCCAGGTTGCGGCCGTAAACCTGCTGCTCCGCATATTTGGATGCCCAATGCACGAAGGAGTGGCCAACAATCCAAGTCACTGTCCTACTGCCCGGTCCACCCACGCAACCTACAAAGAAAAATATGTCAGAACAAGAAAAACAGTCCAAAACAACCAACATCCTGCCTGGGACCATTCTACTTTCTCACATACCTCTCACAACAGCATAACTTCCATCGCCCAATCCTCCTAATTCTATCCCTGGACCAACCCAACCTTGCCGCCGCAGTTGCAGCCCCAATCCGGAAAGAGTGGGTCCCAAATCCAGCCTCATCCATGCCCAAACACCTCAAGGCCTTACGCAACATGGCCAACAACTGGCCCGCCGTCACTCTTGCGCCAGATGCATGACAAAAATTCTCCCCACAACGCACCCCCCATGCCCCCTGGAAAGTTCGCCATTCCAACACTGGGCAAACCGCCACGCCAGACTCTTTCAACCACACCCACTTGCCTCTGCCCAATTGAACCGTCTTGGAGCATCGCAGCCAAATACCCATGCGCCCCTCATCCACACGAACCTCCTCAAACAACCTCCCAGCCCCACTTCTCGTACCCAAAAGCTCAGACACCCGGAACGCCCCGAAAAACATCCACACCATGCACAAGCGGAAAAGACCCAGCTCACCCAGGTCACAACTGCATTCCAGCAACACCCCCACCAGCCTGACCAACAACTCAAACGTCACCGCCTCTCTCAGCCTACACCCACCCACCCCACTTTCCCTGCCCCAACCCTGCAACATTCTGGCCAGAATCACATCCTTAGTTGGGTCAAAGCCCAGGAACAAAACACAGTAGAACTATATCCCTGCCAACTTTCCAGATATCGTAGCCGCAGTCAAACCCCGATCCATGCAAGCCAACACGTAACTCCTCAGCCCCTGTACCACAGTTGACTCCCCACTCACTACCCCATCCACCGTCCAGCCCATGAAAGTGCTAAATTCAGACCATGCTAAACGATAAGTCCTCCTTGTGGTCGCAGCCAGTGATCCTTCCACCAGCCCAATCATCCTCACTCCCCCAAGGCCCAGATGCCGGCCGGCAGCTCGGTCTTGCACGCATCCGCTCCCGGTGCCAGGTGTCGAAAACGCTGCCACAGCGAACGAGACAAAGCATCCGCAATGTCATTATTCGCCCCAGGGACATGCTTAGCCCGAAACACCACATTCAACTGCAGACACACCAACATGAACCTCCACAACTGTTGCAGCACCCTCAGGTCCCTTGCCCTCTGATGATTCACCAGCCCACCACCTTCATATTGTCGACGTGGAAGAGCACTGACCTATTTCGAAATTCCTCCCCCCACACCGCCAGTGCCACCAGCAAAGGGAAGAATTCCAAGAAGGCAATGCTCCTGCCCTGTTTGATCCAGGAGGCCGGCCAGCTCTTGGGCTTCGTCTATTCCTTACAGACAGTGACACAAAGGGGACTAGATGTAGTCCGGATGGTGAGGCAACAGCTGGGACCAGCCGTCTTCTCGGGCAGATCTCAAATTCTCGGCCCAACTGCGCTCCCTGGGACCCTGGTAGGCCACCCTAAAGCCCTCAGTGAAACCCCAGAAGAGCCGCGCCGCAGCCTCCTGATCCGGGTAGCACGAGAGCCACGGGGCCATCGCCTCCACCCTAACCGGTGTAGGTGCCCTTCGGTCCAGGTTGGCCCCGCCCCCTGGTGTTCCCCCATTGCTCCGAGGGGGTGGCGAGTGTGAGGCACAGCGTAAGGGCATGCTTCCCGCAGCTATTTTAGCACTTGTGCTTGAATTTACAGGGAAACCTGGAACAATACCCCCTATTGTAACTCCAACAGGCCCCCGTGGAATAACCCCCCTGCTTCGACTGCTGCCCCAAGACAATGGTGCTGGGCACTGTTCCACCCCCCGCCCCGCCTTGTGCGGGACACGGTGGAAAAGACCGACACACCACCGGTAGGCCGCTGGCCGTGTGAGTGGACGCCGTGGAGTGCGACAACGCCATCCACTGCATCCAAAGCTCCTGATCCACCTCCCCCCAACACATCTCGGCATTCGCGCTAACCCTTGCTCTAAACTCCTCATCATAGCTTAACCAAGCAAAACCTCCAAACTGCATCTGTGCCTTGCGAATGATATCCATGTACTCTAAAAGTGCAATCGCCCTGTCCAAATACCTCTGGCAAGAAACACTGGCATAGATCAAGAAAGCTCCCTGAGTTCTCCGAGAGATGCGACCCCAGAGGCATCGCCAGCCCCATATATGGGAGCTTCTCAGGCACCTTCACTCCCTTCTCATCCTTACCATCCCCTTTGTCCGTCTGCACCCCCAAAGTCACCGACTTACTATCCACCTCCTTATCATCCCCGGGTGGATTGCCTGATGGCCTCACCGCCTCCCGCACTGAACCGTCCCCCACACCCACCGTCCTGCAAGTCCTCTTCCAACCTTCCCCCCCCCCGCGGGGCCTCCTCCCAAGCTGCCCACCAGGCACCCTCATCTGTGAGTGCCGAGGTCCGCTCCCGGGGCCGTCCTCTGGACTCCGTCACCTGGACTGCCGTCGATCCGGCCTTTGTCTTTGTTGCCATTTTGACCTGTAACACACCAAGGTTGCCGTTGGCCGCTGCGCTGCCTACGCCTTCCAAGTCATCCCGCACCTCCCCGTCTTCCAGCTCATCACTCTTGGCACCATAATCCAACTCAAGCACCGGTTCCAGATCCACAACCACATTGTCCACCTCCTTCAGCGCACATTTCACACCTTTCTGCACACCTCCCCGCCCACACACTCCAGATCCGCCACGCGTTGCAGGTGCCCGAGCCCTCGGTGGAGGGACAGCTGCTGCGGACTGCCCTACTGCTTCTGTCTTGCGTCTTGGAGCCGTCTTGCGCCCCGCCAGGCACCCCAGGGCTCTGCCGACAGACGCCGGCTTGGATCCCTGCACACCCCTCAGGTCGCTCAAACCTGAGCGGGCCCCAGCACCATCAGGCCTCAAAGTTGCCCTGGCCATCCATACACCTGCCATACCCCGCCCCCTGGGGGGGGTGGACCTGCACTGCCTTCCTGGCCCTGACCCTCCTAGACTCCTCCTCCCTCTCCGCTTCCCTTTCCTCCTCAGAGGTCGGGGTGGGAGGGCCCTCAACCTCATGGCCCCACACAGCCCCCACCCTGGCCCGTGTCTCCTCGGCCCACCTGACCTCCAGAATCTGCTCCAAGATCCTCTCTCTCCGGGCGCTGTCCTCCCAGGAAGCGGCACCCCAGATCCGAGGGGGAGGGTGCGGGCAGTAGCCAAACAAATCAGCCCCCTGGGGGAAGAAACCCACCTGCGGAAAACCAGGAACCCAACCAGGCCCGGCAATGGGAACCAGAGTGGGGGTCCCACTCCGGCCCCCCAGGTCCCCCACCGCCCCCTGACTCGCCATGGCCGGCATGCCAGCCCTAGAGCCGGTGGACAGGTAAATGTGGGCCTCCTCTTCCAGCCCTTCAGACTCTTGCAAGGCGTCCCCAAGCACATCCTCCCCAGGATCATTGAGAGCCGGCTGCCCGGAAAACCCAGGCCCCCCCCGGTGTTCCCGCCTGCTCCAGGGCAGGCCCAGACAGGCTGTCCGCCTGCCCCTCACCCTGCGTAGCGCCGGCCGGCACCAGAAGAGGCCCTTGGGGCGGAAGCACGGGGGCGCGGCCCTCACGGCCGCCCCCGAGGCCACAGGCAAAAACTCAAGCAGAGGGAAGGCCCGCGGGGGTAGGCTCCTGCGTTTCCAGCCTCGCGCCGGGTCCTTGGGCACTCCGCACCCCTCCGTTCGTCAATCCGGGCCCGCAGCGTCCTGCTCATCATCCTGGCAGGCCACCACCGCAGCTTTAACCCCGGCCGAGGCAGCGCGCGAGCCCCTGGTGGCCCCAACCCAGGCCTGGACCAAAACCCCCCGCTGGATAAGGTCTTCCCGACCGGCCCTCGCGAGCAACAGCAAGGCCTCCCGGACCTGTATTGCGGATACCCCCGACAGCTCGCCAAAAACCATGCTACAGGCTTGAATAAAAAAATACCCAGCTGGCGTGAAACAGCTCCGGAAGAACTCCTACCCAAACCTGACACTACGGTCACTCTAAGAATAACTAGCCCTAAACTAACCAACTTTTGATCTCCCTCCCGATGGTGCCAGGCACAGAAAGAGGAAGTTCCCTTCCTCCCCTGCGCCTAAATACCCACCCCCGGACTCCTCCCCTTCCCCTACCTGGCCTATCCCCTGCGCTAAAGACCCCGGGGGAAGACTAGTCTGCGACTCTGCTTCCCCCGGGGCCCGGCATTCCAGAGAAGCAACATTTTGTGGCACAGTAAGGCAGTGCAGCGAGCAAGCATGCACAAACAACCTGGCTCCATCCCTGTCTCCCTCCCCCTCTCTCCCACTACCACTGTCGCCCACTCCCTCTGTTGCCCTCTCCCTCGGTCGCCCCCTCCCCCTGTCCCCCCCTCCCCCTGTTGCACTCCCTCCCTCCCTCAGTCTGCCTCCATCCCTCTGTCTACCTGCCTCAGTCACCTCACCTCAGCCCCCTGGGCACGCAGACAGTTGCACCCAAGCACTGCACAGGCATTCAAAACACCATAGACATGAATGTCCAGGGACAGCATTCATCTACTAATAGCCTGCAACACACCCACCATTTGCAGTGGACAATGTACTGTGTCAGGACACATATTTGGGAATGGTCTGTAGTACACAATGGGCACAGGTGTAGGCACCACAAGTCTCTCATGTGATCACTGCAAACACAAACACCAGGACAAGGTCACACATCCTGTGCATGAACCCAAAATCACAAATATGCCAGCATGCCACATCAGGGGCCAGCCAACTTATTAACAATGGAGGCTTGCTAATCACACGCAAACTACTGACATGGCCTGTCATACACACCCCTTACAGAAACTCATCACCTGGGGACAAGCATAGGAGTGCAACAATGTCACAATTGTCATGTATCACAACTAAACACTCACTCATATGAATATGCATACAAGTAAGACATGCACATTGAAGAAGCTCCAGTCCATTGTGCCTTCCAAACAATTCACTTGCCCCATCTCATGACTGATGTGGATGCACGTAAGTAACAACATGGACATGGGTATTGACAAGGTGATGCGTCTCAGAGAAGTGAGACGTTCAATAGCAATGATCGATAAGTGTGTGTACAGGTCCAGGGGTGTTGGCATTGTGTGGCCATCACGGAACAGCAAAATACATCCAATGTAGTTGATGTCATGCTAATTTATGATGCCCTGTCTCTTACATCAACATGCTGCATCTAAACTCTGTGCATGCTTGACGCAGGCATAAGGATTTTCACCATATCCTGGATGTTGCGTCAACCTGAGCAATGCTTAACATGTGTAGTGCCGGCAATACAAGACACAGCAATGGCTGTGTCAGTCATTGACAAGAGATTGGAAGAATGAAAAATACCCCTGAGTACATGTCAATTTACTACCACTACAAGCACAACTGAACAATGACAAAATGTAAAGCATGTGGAACAGTGATGCAGATAATGGATAAATAAACAATATGTCACTTGATAGTGCCTTAACAGTGTCTCTCTCTCCCACACACAGGGCAACGTGTGGAGCCAAACCCACCCCAGGGGGGAGAAGGATCCCAGTCCCAGGCTCAGCCGGACACAGACCCCACCGACAGCCAGGCCACTCAACGCACTGTGGATGACCCCAACCAACCTGGGACCTCTGGATCCCAAACACCTGCAGCAACTGTACCAGAAACTTCTCTGCCAACCACCGGAACCATTCCCAACACATCACAGCAGACAGGTCAGAGCCTTGCACATGATCCATCAGAGGGCCTGTCTGAAGATGAGGGACACCCTTTGTTGGGCGCCCCTGAGGTGGCTGACAACCTCCACTCTGCCAGCACTCAGGGGGCCCGTCGACCGGATGTGCCCACAAGTGCAGGCGGTGCACATGTGGGTCAGGGTGGTGGCAGAGGTGCAAGGCGGAGGCGGGAATCTGGACAGGCAGCTGCAGGGACCGGTATGCCTGAACTCACTAACATCCTGGAGGCATACCGGCGGGACACCAGGGAGGTAGGCCAGCTTGCGGAGGTCCTCAACCAGGTGAAAGAACAGCAGGCAGAGCAAATAGCCAGGCAACAACAACATTATGGACGGGTGGAGGAAAGTCTGGCTCAGCTCTTGACGGTGCATCGGGAAATGAGCCACTCGCTACGTCAGATAGCTGCCAACATGCAGCACCCTCCCTGTGTCACAAGGCCATCAACATCACAGCAAAGTGTGACACCAGCCGCAGGGAGGGGGGAGGCGGAGGAGGAGGAACTCTCTGACGTAGCTTCCCATGCATCGTCCAGGCCTGCACCTGAGGGCCCCCCAAGGAAGGTTGGTCGTCCACGGCTAAGACGTTGAGGGGCAGTGGCCCATGCACAACTCCCAGGACACAGGACCTGGCATATTGCCCCTGGGTGCAACAGTATCTTCTATGCAACTCTCCCACATGGACTTGCTGGTCATAGTCTACCCGATGATGCCAAGCACTGTGGCCTGGACTCTGATGAGAGTAACTGTAAGGCAACTCATCTCCCCACCACTGAACTTTGGATTCAACACCTTTATGTACTGCACCAATTCACGTTTCCAGCACAAGATCACCAAATAAATACACTGAACCACATACGCATTTGTCAATTTATCTTTGAACCACAGCATGAAATGTTATGTGTGTGCAAATGTATACAATGCAAGGGTATGCAACAAACAGCAGCAATCCACACACTTGCATCAGATTCCGTGTGAGGACACACATCGGTCAGAAATCACTAACAACTACATACATGGATGGCAAGACACAACTGTGTGGGATAGTAAATGCTGGAGGGCGGTTCGGATGCCAAACTGCTATCACAGCCAGGCCCCGGAGAGTCACATTGAGGTGTGCAGATCATTGTGACAAAAGTAGTTGTCTACGTAGGGAGTACCTACAATTGTGTCCTAGGGTTATGTGAACTATCATCAACATGATGCAGTACTGTGGATGTAATGAATGGCGCAAAGGACAAGG
The DNA here is from genome assembly GCF_964263255.1 of Lissotriton vulgaris. Lineage (NCBI taxonomy): Eukaryota > Metazoa > Chordata > Amphibia > Caudata > Salamandridae > Lissotriton > Lissotriton vulgaris. The sequence continues at coordinate 972,898,496 of NC_141693.1, read as the reverse complement.
GTGGCAGGACAGACTGTGGGCAATGGGCTGTTGCTCTCTACACAAGCACACCTGAGTAGGTGACCTACCCCTATGCAGCTACAAGTACTAGACTCCTGTTATGGGAGCAACGCATACAGAACAACTACCCATGTCTGACACATACCTACACCAGACTGGGTAAATCACACCACACCCAAGAGATGTGGTCATGGTGTGTGTCCCCTGTGGCAACTTGACTGACTGTGACAGCTATGTCGAAGTGGTGTGACCAGGTTGTGTACTGCCACGTGACTGTTAGCAAGATGATTTTTCCTGCTGTGGTGTTGACAAGGTAACAATGTACAATATTGTGCCTATGGAAGGTGTGTGTGTGCTGTGCACGGCACATGACCTGGTGGTACGTAGACCCAATGTAATGTGAATCTGCATAGTTGTGCCATTATGTGCTGCACACACAGACACATAAGCTGCAGTGGCTGAGTCTGAAGCATTGTGATACCAGGAGGGTGATTGTCTGGTGTTGTCTGTGTGAAGGGTGGCAGGAGCATGCTCTACAAAAGGATGGAAGGAGGGTCATCCTGTGGGTGTCTGTGTACCTGGATCGTGTGTGCTGCATCGTGCCTGTGCATGCAGCAGCAATGAGTGAAGACATGACGGCAGGAGGGCTGTGACAACTTGCCAAATGGGCACATACCGCAAGGGCATTTGCAAGCCACAGAGTTAAATGTGAATGTGAAGGCAGGAGTGTCTGACTCACTCGGGGTCAATGCAAATAAAATGGCACAGTAATGACCAAAGATCACAGTCACTCTATCAGGGCCCTTACATACATGTGGGGCACAGGACACACAGCGTCAGCAGGTGTAGACTACAGCTAGGGTGTGGAAAGCTGAACAGCTGCTACAAAGCCATCGACCTTCCACAAAATATAGTATTACAGCCTTCCCATACACCATGCATGTGCCCGCTGGACACGTCAACACAACAAGCATAAGCATACTACATGTCAAATACTACTCATGCACATTAGAAGGACATATCCGTTGACATGAAGGCGCCAGAATCTTAAATATGAACACACGTCATGCACAGCATGAGTTAATTACATTGTGAGCCCATGGAGCACTGTCAAACATACATGTGCATTGGCAAGGACTCAAATTGACACTATTAATGATGTCACCTGTAATGCAGCAGTAATATTGGGTAGAAGCCTGTCAAGGACTGGCCGTACCTTTCTTCATCAGAGTGGTGTGATGCTCAAAGGGTTCCACCTCCAAATAGCCCCTTGGTCTGAGTACAAATGACAGACACAAAAGGGTGATCAGGCAACGGAAGGAGAGGATGGGAACTGCTGGGAGGGAGACCTGAAACAGAGGCAAATAACCATTAGGAGTACATTCCATTGTCACTGCTAATACAAAGACCTCATGTGATACACTGTACCAGTCACACCTGTGAAGTAAAATGACTGGAGACAACATTACATTAGTCCTCATGCTATCACTTCAGATCCAATCCAATGACACGGACACATAAAACCTAGGACAGTCTGTGATCCATTAGAGTATTGTGAAACGCTCACAAGTGAGCAACCATGCAATGTGACCTATGTTGGTAGAAATACATTCACTGGCTCAGATGCGGTGGAACTCACAAACAAATGAAAACAGTTGGCAATGCTACTTACGCAGACTGTAATATCTGTTATTGACCATGTGTACACATAAGGGCCATGTAGGCAATATTTACTTCACCCACAACAGCTGTAAGAATCACATATGATGAGGAAGCTAATCACCTACATGCAATGAAGGCTGTTGGACTTGGCCCGTCTGGCAGGTCCGCCCCTGAAGTTTTTATGGTATATGTAACCTGGGGATGGTGATTCCCCCTCTGAGTGTGTGTAAAGAGAGAGCGACCTACCCTTCCATAGGAATACATGGGGAATGGATGAGTCCTCGGTAGTTCCCGATGCGTAGGGTGTGCAGGGTCAAGTCTGGTATGTATGAACTCGTGAGATTGAGTGCTGTGCAACTGTATATGTGGCATGAGTGTGTCTATTGTTGAAGTCCCTATTTTAGAAGTTGGCATATTTGTGAAATGTGTGCCTGGCGTATGATTGGCTGAGGCTGGCTGGTGAGCCTGGCTCCCAGGATCTGGGAGGGTCTGCCCCGGTGGTGAATGGAGTGTTTAGCATGCTGATGTGAGGGGAGGAGTGAGCCTGGGTCTGCTTGTGGATTGACTGTCTGGTTTGAGTGTCATGAATGAGGCTGGGTTTTCCCCAGACAATGCTGGCTCCACCCCCTGGGGTGAGGCTGATGTTCCTAGCCTGGCCAGTGTAAAGAATACCCCCATAACCAGTTACAGCTGGTTCTCTCCCTGCCTGCCCCTCCAGACCAGGAATGTGTGTATGAAAAGGGTGCTGTGACACTCTGGACTTGTTCTTGTTCTTAACTTGAATCTACCAGGGGCTGCCGTTGCTTGGGCTCAGGGTTGGCTTGCCTCCCTGGGCCCTGCCCTACTCCTGGACTACTGATGACCTTTTTCCCTTCTAGGGGCTGCTGAGCTCCACCTGAGGTCCTGGACTCTGTTTGGACTGCTGCTCTTCCTCCAGCATTTACTTCTGACCCCCCAGCGCTTGGGGAGTGCTGTTCTTCCTACTTAGCGCCTGGAAGCGCTGCTTTCTGCCCTCGAGCGCCTGGAGCTCTTCAAGGAGTTTACCCGCGCTGGGAGTGCTCTACCTCCCCTGCAGAGCGCCGTAATCCTGTCCTAGCGCCTGGGGGTACTATTTCCTCCAGCCGGTGCCACCCGGCCTTTTGCCCTGTTCTTTGGGGTGTTCTATTCCCTTAGCGAGTGTCTACCTCACTAACTGCCCTTCTCCCTTGAGGGAACCTAGCCCTCGCCAGTTTCCCCGAGGTCACCACCACCGGCCCGGGTTCCTTCGTGTTGTCTGTCCCGGGCCGTGCTGGGATTGGCCGCTGACCCGGGTCTAGCTGCTGACGTCTCCCCGGGCCGTGCTGGGATTGGACGGCGGCCACAGGAGCATAGGAGGCGGAAAGGAGAGAGCGAGCGAATGCAGGGAGCCGCGGGAGCCGCGGGAGCTTACTCCGCGCCCCTGGTTTCCCCCCAGGAGACTGCCGCTTCCCCCCCGGGGCCCCAGGAGCAAAAGGGAGCCCCGGAGAGCGAGGAGAGACCAGCGCGTCTGCCAGCCGACCGGTGAGTGCTGCAGGAGGGGAGGCGGGGCATCGGGGAGCATTGCCGGTGCCCGCCCCTCACCTCCAGCGCGAGCCCACATGCGCTTAGAGGCCCGCAGGGCCCCCAGTGATGCCGGGTCCCCCGAGGGGGGCCCAGCCTGCCCACAGTTCCTTTCCCAAGCCCCGAGAGGGACTCCACCGCTTATCATGAGCCCCGAGAGGCACCACCATTGCCCCCCTGTTCCCTCGAGCCGGCGAGGCTCCACCCGGCATTTTTGCTCTGGAGCCCTGGAGGCTCCCTCATGGAGTCATCCTCCCCCGAGCCTGCAAGGCTACATCAAAGCCCCTCAGCGGCCCAGCACTTTGTGGGCCGCTGCCACATTAACGTTTGCCCCGGGCCCTTGCAGCCCACTCTGAACATCGAGACTCTAAGGCGCCCTTGCCCCAGGAAGGCCATCTGGCCTATGGGGTGCTACTGACTAATATCAAAGTGATGCTGAGAATTATTCTGTGTTGCCCTGCTGATGGGGGCCTCTGTTGTGTTATGTACCTTATCCCTTCCTTCCTGAATACCCGATGTCCCATGTATGTGATCCCTGGTCAGAGTGAGTTCTACTGCTAGTTCTAGGAAGCTCCCAGTGGATATGTGTTCTAATGCCAGTTCTATCATGTGCATACCCCTGGCAGGGGCCCCTTGGCCCTGCCCTGTACCTTCTTCCGTGTAACCCCGGCCTGTGCCTTGGGCCCCTTGTACAATGTGTGTTCCTATGTGTCCTTCTTAATACAAAGACTATTTTCATATATACTTGGTGTGGAGTCCATTTGTGGGAGGCCCTGGATGTTGTTGTTGGTGGGTGCGTGCGCAAATGCTTCACACATGTCCTCCGAGATAGGCCTGACTGCCCACACCGCGTTACCTAGAGGGTGAGCAGGGGTCGACTTTACATAGGAGTGGCGGTCTCTGACTGGCTGTGGCGCAAGCCCTGGCCGGCCGGGGGTCCCATTTCCAACAAAGGCACTCTGTGGCCAGTCTTATGATCTATCAACATAGCATTACTAAGCTAAACATGAGATGCTGTTAGAAGAAATAGCAACTGGAAGTCAAGTTGAACCAAACCACAATATGATACCCTACCATTGCACATGAATGCTGCACGGAACTCGAGAATCATGTGCATGACCGCACTCCACTGGTGCAACACAATAATTAAGAGATGCATCATCCCAACATTGTCATGTCTCAAGCAAAACATACATGACATCATGTGATTTAAAACAGAAGTGCTACTCACTGTGAAGGCTGGTGGAGCTGTATTTTCAACCTGCACGGAGGTAACGACATGACAGTGACATGAAATAGTGCAACAAGGGGCAATGCATCCATGTCCACAGATTCACAGGACATTTCTCAGGACATGTGGAACATACAGTGGGCAACACCTGCACGACATGGTGGAATGGCAACCAAACTGGACTGTCCCACAAGGTGGAGGCAAGGATCCAGTCACATTCAAATGCACACAGTGATGCTGCAATCCCCCACAGAGTCCGTGTTTGAGAGCTCTGACACAATGTCAAACCATGGTATGTGCAATGTTGCAGTGGCAATGTCTACACACATTGATGCATCCACCAGAGTATACAACTACAACAGATGACTGTCAGATGGGGTGACTATCCTGTCATGGGAGTGGGCATACATGTAATAAGTAACATATTGTTGTTGCATGTATTCATGGTCGCACTACATGCACATGAACATGTACCACACGTTTCTACACATACCAACGCTAAACAGCCTCGTATGAGTCCTTACCCAAAATGACTTCTCCACATGTCCATGCATGCTCCGTTGATTAGGCTGACGTTGCAATCATCTTCAGCAATAGCAGGGTGACCACAATGACCCAAACGGACAACAGGCAGGGTGAGCTGTGGATGAGAGTGGCACACAAGGGGTCAAATTCTGTACAATGTCATTCAGATAATGTCCTTTACAATATCCAGTTGTTGTAGTACACCTCTAGTCCCCTCATTGCTGCTTGCTGAGAGGTCGCTCCCCTAGTCTCCCTGTAGAGACCTGGTATCGTTGTGTTGCATGTAATTTGGCATTCCAGCTAAAAGTTTGTGTGGATTGTAGTGCACTGGGCGCTGCTTCGCCTCGCTTCCGCTGCATTTAATTTAACTTTAGTGCGCGTTTACCCCCGGCGCTGTGCTCTGCCCTCCCCTCCGCTGCCATTTTGTTTATTTTATTTTGTTGTTGTCCTCGTGAGCCCGCCCCGCCTCCCAGCTGAGCCGCCCTCGCCCCTCCCTCTTTCCACTTTCCATTTATGACCTATGACCCAACGTGCAGCGTCCACGCGCAGCGGTCGCGCCCCAGTCGCGCCGAAGGTGCGCCAAAGGTAAGCCCGTCTACGCCCGTCCGCGCCTGGACCGCGCCCAGCGCCATACCCCCTGGTCCTCGCAATGCCCACCCCTCCCGCATTACTTACGATGCCACCACCCTCCTAGCCCTGAACCCCGGCCATTCCCCCAACTGCGTCCTAGCCACTCCTGGACACACCCATGGACCCTTCTCCTGCAACTCCTGCAAGTTCGACGGCACCAAGAACAACCCCTCATCTACGAACACAAAACAGATATCCGACCCCAAACACCTACAATGCATCCTGCTCAACACCCGCTCGGTCCACAGACATGCCATCTACCTCTGGAATCTACTAGACACCATCTCTCCGGACGTCGCCTTCCTAACAGAAACATGGATGAACGCCACATCAGCCCCAGACATCACCATTGACATCCCGGAAGGCTATAAGATCATTCGCAAGGACCGTACCGGCCAAACAGGAGGAGGCATCGCTATCGTCCATAAGAAATCCATCCGCATCTCAACCAGCTCAGACGTCAATCTCGCCAACACCGAACACCTTCACTTCCAGATCCACATCGACCCCAAGACCACACTCAGAGGCACCCTCCTTTACAGGCCACCAGGACCCCGCGCACAATTTAGTGAAGACATCACGGAATTCATCACTCCACACGCGCTCGATTACATCCTTTTGGGAGACTTCAACTTTCACCTTGAAAAGAACAACGACCGCAACACCAACACCCTTTTGGACTACCTCGCCAACCTCGGACTTAAACAACTTGTCACTACCCCCACCCACATCGCAGGTCACACACTCGACCCTATCTTCACCTCCAGCAAACATGTCTCCTTCAGCCACACCACAACTCTCCTCTGGACGGACCACAGCTGCGTTCACTTTACCTACAACAAGTCCACATCCAACAACCACCCCCAACCCACTCTGCGAAGAAACTGGAACAAAATCACCATCGACCAGATCTCCTCATCGCTTCTTCAAAACCCCCCCGCCCACTCCTCAAACCCCGACCAAGCAGCCACCAACCTCACCCAATGGTTATCCAACAGCGCCGACATCCTAGCACCACTGAAAAAACGACAAATCAAACTAGGCAGCAAAAAGGCCTCCTGGTTCAACGATGATCTTAAGAAATCCAAGAAACTCTGTCGCTCCCTTGAGAAGACCTGGAAAAAAGACCCAAACACCAGCACCAAGGACGCCTTCAAAAACGCCACCCGCATACACCACCAACTGATCCGGAACGCCAAGAAAGCCGCTTTCAAGGACCGACTAGATAGCAACGCCCACAACAGCAAGGAATTATTCAACATCGTCAAGGAATTTACCAACCCCTCAGCCAACTCCAACGACATCACCCCCTCTCAAGCCCTCTGCGACTCCCTAGCCTCATTCTTCCACAACAAAATTGCAGACATCCACAACAGCTTCGACAACCGACCCGAAGACCAACCCACCCAACCCTCTGCAGGACCCCCACCCCCCTTGAACATCCTCAACGACTGGAACCCAATCTCCACTGAGGACACCATCCGTCTGATGAACTCTATCCACTCAGGATCCCCCACAGACCCAGGCCCTCACCACATCTTCAACAAAGCAGACTCCATTATAGCACCGCACCTCCGAGACGTCATCAACTGCTCCCTCAACTCCGCAACCTTCCCGGAAAGCTGGAAACATGCCGAACTCAGCGCCCTCCTGAAGAAACCCACAGCTGACCCCTCCGAACTCAAAAACTACCGCCCTATCTCACTCCTTCCATTCCCGGCCAAAGTCATCGAGAAAGCTGTCAACAACCAACTCGCCGCCTTCCTCGAAACCAACAAATCCCTCGACTCCTCACAGTCCGGCTTCCGAGCCAAGCACAGCACTGAAACCGCCCTCATCGCAGGAACAGGCGACATTCGAACTCTACTGGACAATGGAGACACAGTCGCCCTCATCCTCCTCGACCTCTCCGCAGCCTTCGACACAGTCTGTCATAGCACCCTTTTACAGCGCCTCAGAAACGTCGGAATCCAAGGAAAAGCACTGGAATGGATCACCTCGTTCCTCACCGGAAGAACCCAGAGAGTCCGCCTTCCACCATTCAAGTCAGAGGCCACTGAAGTCATCTGCGGCGTACCACAAGGATCTTCACTCAGCCCCACCCTCTTCAACGTATACATGAGCCCCCTTGCGGTCATCGCACGCCAACACAACCTCAACATCATCTCCTACGCCGATAACACTCAACTGATCCTATAACTCACCAGAGACCCTAACACTGCCAAAACCAACCTGCATGAAGGAATGAAAGAAGTAGCCGAATGGATGAAGCACAGCCGTCTGAAAGTGAACTCAGATAAAACAGAAGTCCTCATCCTAGGCACCTCCCCCTCCGCCTGGGATGACTCTTGGAGGCCAGAGGCCCTTGGAAAAGCACCCATCCCGACGGATCACGCACGTAACCTGGGCGTCATCCTGGATTCCTCACTCTTGATGAACAGACAAGTCAACGCCGTTTCTTCATCTTGCTTCAACATTCTTCGCATGCTCAAAAAAACATTTCGCTGGATCCCCACCGAAACTAGAAAAACGGTCACCCACGCACTGGTCACGAGCCGCCTGGACTACGGAAACACCCTCTACGCTGGCACTACCGCAAAACTCCAGAAAAAACTCCAATGCATCCAGAACGCTTCAGCCAGGCTCATATTAGACATCCCGCGTAAAGAACACATCTCTGGTCACCTGAAAAACCTCCACTGGCTCCCCGTCAATAAGAGGATTACTTTCCGCCTCCTAACCCACGCACACAAAGCACTCTACGAAATCGGACCCGAATGCCTCAACACACGACTGTCCTTCTACACCCCCTCCCGCCAGCTACGATCCTCCAACCAAGCCCTTGCCACTGTACCTCGCATCAACAAAACCACCATGGGAGGTAGATCCTTCTCCTACCTGGCAGCTAAAACCTGGAACTCACTTCCCACTCACCTTCGCCTTACTCAGAACCACCTAGCATTCAGAAAGCAACTTAAAACGTGGATATTCGACAAGTAATTCCCCACCCTTCTTCAAGCGCCTTGAGACCCTCTGGGTATGTAGCGCGCTATATAAATCTATTGACTTGACTTGACTTGACTACATTCCAAGTATACACATAGCACGTATGTGTGTTGCATTACATCTGCACCTGTGTGACACAGCACTACAGACATCCAAGTGACATTGCATACAGTCTGCTGCATACACATCATGCTACCCATGCAACTCTCTCATACATGTATTACATATAACCTGCTATGACTCACCATTATGAGAAGAAGTTGCGGATGAGGTGACTCCGGATATCATCTTCTACCTCCTCATCACTGGTATCCTGGCCAAGGCCTTCATCCTCTACGGGCAGATGTTCCAGCTCATCAGGGTCAAGGTAGAGCGGCACGCCCTTCTCCACTGCCATGGTGTGAAGCATGCAGCACACAGTGAAGATGTCACACACCTTGCGTGGGCTGTATTGGAGGGCTCCGCCTGTCCTGTCCAGGCACCTGAACCGGCTCTTCAGGACTCCAAATGTCCGCTCTATCACCCGCCTGGTCTTCCCATGAGCATTGTTGTACCGCTGGTCTGCAGCTGTCCTGGGGTTGCGTAGTGGAGTCATGAGCCACGGCATGTTTGGATATCCAGCGTCTCCTGCAAATCCACATCATGGAAATGAGTGTGTAATATGATTCAGATGAAGAAGGTGTGACATACTGACATACATAGCTGACGAATATACTCACCAACAAGACATGCCCGGTGGTTGTGCAGCTGCAGCATCATCTGTGGCACCCTGCTACGCCTCATGATGAAAGCATCGTGGCACGATCCTGGAAAACGTGCAGATACATGTGAGATAATCATGTTGGCAAGACACACCACCAGGGCATTTATTGAGTGGTAGTGTTTCCTGTTGCGATACGCCTGCTCCTGAGCCTGTGGTGGCACCAAACTAACATGTGTACCATCAATTGCACCAATAACATGTGGCATGCGTCCCAGGGCATAGAATTCCCCCTTGACATCTGTCAACTGTTCTGGAGTAGGGAATGTGATGAATTCATCAAGGTGGAGCAACATCGCTGCCAAAACATCTGTCAATACACGGCTGAACATGGTCTGAGACATCCCTCCCACATCAGCTATGGTCAATTGGAACGTACCTGTGGCAAAGAAATGGAGGGCTGCCATCACCTTTACCTTGGGTGTCAGCGCCGTTGGATACCTGTGTCGTGGTTGCAGGTGAGCCTCCAGTCTGTCCGTCAGGTCCTTGATCATCTGTCTGGTGAAGCGATAACGACGGATGCAATTGCGTTCCCTCATGGCTTCCAAGTCAGGTAACGGCCGTTCCAGAGGGGGTGCCCTGCAAAACACATATGTTAGGAAATGTGTTCAACTGTCTGACTAAGACAATAACAATGTACATGGCACAAGCAACACTGCTTCAACAAATCTAGACAAGTGTGAGTGTGGTGTGGGAGACACACTGTTGTAACATGTTCAAACTCCCAGCCACTCCTCCGTGAACAGTACAAGACCTGTGGTCTGTGGAATGGATATGACATGCATACAAAATATCTGATGGAAAGGTCTTATTGAGCATGACAATGTATCATGTCTGTGACACACGGCATGTGAATGTCAGTAGGAGGTTGTCTGCACATCCAGACAGCTTACAGCAATACACACACCACATGTGGCATCATTTGCACAGCTCTGACATAGTCATGTTGCGGTGTGATATTTCCCTAACTATTATCTGAACATCATCATACTGCATAAATGTTTGATTAGTCACAAATGGTCTGTGATGCCATCACACATATGAGCGCTTCATTAACACAAGTGGCATGGTGTGCGTACATTAGAAACCCTGTAATCACGGCAAGGACACAATGTGGATGCTCCAACAGAAGATGTACTGAAATTTATGAACTGGTTACTTACCTTTCGTAACAATATATCATAATGGAATAGTAGTAAGTAGCATGTTCCTGACTTTGAATACATACCAATCTTCAGACAATTTTGCTTCCCTGGATGCCATCTATGTGAGTCGGGGATATTGAGCCATCACAGGATGAAATACGGTGTTGCTGACTGGCATCTTACAAGTGCTTGGCCAAGTATTGCCCGTACCTACAACACACACTCTGCCAGCAGTTACACAACCATGTCCCACAGACAGTGTGGGAAGCAGACAAAGAGGCATGTGATGTTGTAAGACCTCAGTCCCAGACTCAGGGAGGATGATGACATCTGTCCGTACTGCTCAGACCTCTTGGATACCCTCTACAGCAGAGATAGGGGGAATGTGGTCTGTGATTTGGCGGGCAGGATGCCCATGCTCTCTGGGGTGGGGTGGGAGGACAGGGCACATGGCTGGTCCAGGGAGGGGTGTGGTCGTCTGACAACGTGCCTATCTACAGCCAAACATGCCGCATGCCTGTACATGCAGAACAATATAGATACAGTACATTCCTCAGGATAGGCCTGCAGACGCTCAGCGGAGCGTGACTGCACTTGAAGGACCTCAGTGAGGAGGTTGGTCCTCACCGCGGCAACGGGGAAATGATTGGGCAAGGCTATGGCCGCACACATAAACATTACACTGTACGTTGGCCGGTCATCCATTAACAGGTTTGGAGTAGACACATCACCAGTGTCTGGCTAGGTGTCCAGACCACTTGCATGCCCCAGTCCACCTGTCCTGTCACCTTGGGACCAACACTCCTGTGTCAGTGGGTCTTCACGACCCTCCCAACACTCTTTGACACACATTTCATGATAATTAGGCCTGTCATGAGCTGTGGCCGGCTCGTAGGAGTTGAACCCCCCCCTGCAGCATTAATGGCGGTATGCTGCCGCACAGTTCCCACGCCAGTGCCGTACAGGGAGTGGTATTGGGGACAACACCCCCCGAGAACGCCGCAAAGGCTGGCACCTGGGGGACAGTTGCCAGTGAGGTTGCGAGGTGAACCAGCGAGGACCAGGATCAACATTCAGATCCTTTCAGTCACAGCGGGTCTGGCACAAATGCGCCGCCTGCATCAGGGACGAAGTGAGTGATGGCGTCAAGGGCAAATCACCAGACGCGCAAGTGCCCACAGACGGGTTCACTGGGCCAGAATCCGCTGCTTTGGCCTTTGTTGGTGTGAGGGACATCATGGACATGAGGACCACAGGTCGTGGTGCAGGCTACAACGGCTGCAAATTTGACAGAGCCGTGTGGGCGGTATCACCCGAATCCCATGCAGCATTGCACGTGCATTGTGTAGATTTTGAAGTGTGATGACATCTCTTTCACATACATGGGTTACCTGACGACTTGGCCCTGGATGTCAAATCCAGGGGCAATGATGTCTCAACACCCACGCCCAGGCACTCCTCCTACGTCCAGACCATGAGCCATTGTGCTGCAGGGACAACTGCTGGAATCTGAGCGGCATGTGTGACCAATCACACCTGCATTCATATGTCTGGTCCCAGCAGTCGGAGCAGCTCTACTTGTCTTGCTTGCCGTGAACACTGTGGAGACACCGACGGTGAGGGTCAGTCACCTACATGAGAGGGTTGCAATCCTCACAGGCTTTGAAATGGACATCCCTATTGGCACCGTCCTGAGTCAGACAATCCAAGTGAAATGTAAATACAGGGGACCTGACGTGAGCACGCTGAGGTCACGTATGAGTACCCAGACAACGTCATCACGGCACACACAACGCCAACAACACACGGTGGGCCGCAGAACATGCCTACCGACACACAAGTGTACTACTGAGCGGAAATTGGCATGTCCAGGATGACACGTGGGGATATTCTAAGGTGAGTAAGATGATACTGTCCTGAACATTTCATATGCAAACAGCTGCCACAATATCACATATGGCACACACATGACGTGGTGACTCTGCGTCATGCTGTGCGTCTATTACACCTCTGTCACAGTGGGCATGTTGTTGTCATCATGTGCCAGTTCCCTGTACTGATTGGTGTGGCAGTCCAGTGTTCATGTGCATCGCAATATGTTGTAGACGTTACACCAGTGCAAAGTGTTGTATGCATGTGATGCACATGTGCTGAAGGAGTAATGACAAGTCTTGACAGCTCTTCACACATCAACTGAGGCACTAGGTCACAGTCCCTGTGCTTCTTCAATGTCTGACACACTTGGGGCATGCTGATGTGAGGATGCCATGCTGATGTATGCATCCACATTGTCAACATGAGGGTAGAGTACATCCCTGGTATGTGATTTCCTGGAGTCACTCTCCCAATGGTGACATGAAGGAGGTCAGGAACGCAGCCTACACAAACGTTCACATGAGCATGTCTGACACACTGTACATACGCCTCGTTTCCCTATAGCTTTTCAGCCCTACGCGAGCAGAGCGTACCCCAATGGTACGTGCGTGTGTACGCCTCGTTTCCCTATAGCTATTCAGCCCTACGCGAGCAAGGCGTACCCCAATGGTACGTGCGTGTGTACACCTCGTTTCCCTATAGCTTTTCAGCCCTACGCGAGCAAGGCGTACCCCAATGGTACGTGCGTGTGTACGCCTCGTTTCCCTATAGCTTTTCAGCCCTACGCGAGCAAGGCGTACCCCAATGGTACGTGAGTGTGTACGCCTCGTTTCCCTATAGCTTTTCAGCCCTAAGCGAGCAAGGCGGACCCCAATGGTACGTGCGTGTGTATGCCTTGAATGGGTTGCATCAGCAAGGGCAATGTCACCTTACTTGTGTGGGTATTTGATTAAATACATAGGGGACATCTAGGGGAACAGTGGACAGATCAAAATGCAACCAGGTTGTCATGGATACTGCATTTTTTGAACCTCCTACAGGTGTTAGAGAAAATTCAGTTGGGCAAAAGTATACAATGTTGCAAAAGTTGTTGTTCAGCTCAGGCTCAGTTTTCAAACCATGCATATGTGTGTCATGTCCTTCTGTGTGAAGTGATTGGATGGAACGTAGGATGCTAACTATGGTGGCCTATCAGACACTACTCCTTGGACTCACAGCCCCTCTGCAGCACAGATATAAGGCAGCATGTGGCTGTGGTAGGGCACTTGCCTGCACAACATTGGTGTGGTAACCACAGCTGCTGTCTCTGAATCCTCTGGACCCTGATTGGCTTAGCATGGAGAGGGCACCTGCATTCACTGATGGTGAGAACAAGGAGCTGCTGGATGCCCTCCTACCTAACTACAGAAAGCTGTATGGGAGACCAGAGGATCAGGTGAGTGATGTGTGCAATACCTTGGAGTGTGCACCTGTTTTGTGTGTGACATTATAGCCACTGTGTATGTATAGTGTCTACATGCAATGTTGTTGGGAGTGAGTGGCAGGGGGTACAGTGTTGTTACTAGAGGCTTATTTGTTGCAGTGGGGTGTGTGACAGCGTGTCACGTGCTGCAGTGCACCCAGACGTAGCATACATTGCTCAGTGAGTGCCATGCTGGGAGAGTGTTTAGCACCCATCATGTCATCTGTAGCCTTTCAATGGCATGTCATGCAGTGGTGTTTGCTCACACGCCACATACTCGGGCCCAACAGTGCTAATGTGTTTATCTTACAATGCCCTGTTATCATCAAGTTTTTTGTGCACATATGTGTGTGTTTGGAACATGGACCAGGTGTACTGATGCTGTTTTACTTTACATTTGTGACAGGTATCTGCCTATGAGAAGGGTGAAATCTGGCTGGACATCGCCAGGGCTGTCAGGAGCGAGGGGGGGCCTCGCAGGAGGCTCCGGAACATCAAAAAGAGGTGGCAGGACGTCCGGTGCTGGAGCCGCCGCATTGCCAGAGTACAGCTAAAGCTGGAAGCTCCACGCCGGCATGGCGGCACCCGCCACCTCACCCCCAACATGCTCCGGGTCCTGGAAGTGGTGTTCCCAGACCTCCATAGGCAGTTGCAGGAGGGACAGCAGCAAGTAGTGGGTAGGTTTATGTCTGTTTGTTGTGATGTGTGTCACATGCTCCCTGCAGTGCTCAAAGGCATGGTTACACTCCCATAGTTTGAGTGTTGTGGTCAGACAGGCACTCCATGCATTGGCCTCAGAATGTCCCCGTTTCTGCAGCTGCTTCTTTACATGCCTTGCCCTAATCCACTTTTGACCTGCGCTTTGGATGATGTTTGTTTTTCACATGTACTCCTATGGTGCAATGTCTATGTATGCATCTTCCTTTGCACATTATCATGTTGGAGGGGGGGTCTGTGACACCTGTTGGAACCTTACATGTGGCACCACATGTGCACTGTGTCGGCTGTTCTACATATTTGGGCACTGATCTTGAGTCTAAACATGTGTCTTCTGCACGAGTCAGCCTCAGTGGCCTTTGTCCATGGTACTCTTTAAAGTAGTCATGTGTTGGCTACAGGTGCACAATGTACAAGTGCAATATTTTGGGCTTATGCATACTCACACTGGGCAGTGCGTGTGTGCATAGTTGCCACAGAAGTCAAATGTTCTTTGTAATTACTATTGATGGTCAGTCACACAATGAGGCTTGGGGTGTCAACAGCTGTGATGCCAGTGTGAGGTGATGTTACACTTTGTTCAGGGCCCAGGATGGCATAACATGTCACTTCAGGAAGGACTTTTCCGATGTGGCACAAGGTGTAAGGAAATTCAACATGTGCAGGTCTGGGTTTGGGTGGCTGGGTGTCTAAATGAGCTGTGATGCTTCATCAGCTATCCTGTTGTCAGGCAGTCAATCATCATTGTGTCACTCATGATAGATTTTTCCATTCACTGTTGCTTGTATCCTACTATACATTATGCGTAGTGTCTCTCGCAATTGGCCACAACTAGACTTATCATTGTGCAGTGTTCAGTCTCCTGTGACTCATGATGCATGCCATGTTCTGAAATGAAGCCTAATGAATTGTAGCTGACATGTCTGATGTGTACAGGTGACTGATATGTTATTATTCTTCTCCTTGCCCACAGCATCATCATCTGAATCTGGAGGGGACACAGGCGCGGACCACGAAGAGGGACACACCGACAGTGCCACCTGCTTTGAGGAGTCGGAGGGAGGCAGTGGCACGGAGGGTGATGAGAGTCTGCTGGCCGGACGACATGTGACTGACACATCTTACCATGCCGACAACTCCGAGTCAGACTCTCAGGAGGAGGGGGAATATGCTGCAATGGTCTCTCCATCATCTTTGGCTGGCGTCCCCTCCTCCAGTACGAACTCCACCCTCCCAGTCATTAGTGTCCCTAGGGTCCGTGCTAGCAGCCGTGTCTCCTTTGTTCCCGGCACCGCAGCCCCTGCCCCTGTGTCCCCTGCTGCCCTCAGTGCTGAGACTGTGGACCTACTCCGACAGATTGCAGTAGGTCAGACATCCATACTGACTGTCCTCCACGGACATACACAACTGATTACACAGTTGGTGTCGTTCATGGAGGGCATGTCGTCAGCCATGTCTGATCTACGTCGGGGTGTGGCTGCCATAGAGTCAACACTGACGGCAGCAATGTACTCCCAGCACCCTCTGTCTCCCCCCCATCCTTCAGACCCATCCACCTCTGCCTCTCCCATATCTACACAACATACACGCAGACGCCACAGGTCACACACACCCAGCACACCCACACGTCAGAAAAAGCTCAAAGCTCCACGCACGCAATCTCAAGGGGATGTAGGCACACCCACAGGGAGAGGGGACACAACGCACACACGCATCCACACACTCAGGAGTACAGACTCACAGCCCTCTACCTCCACCCCCAATGTGTCCCCGGGTTCAGGTGGTAGCTTTTCCACACTGGCTGAGGTGTGCAGCCAGGTTTACGTAGCTACTTTCGTCGCTGCACCAGCCAGTGTGGATGAATCCACTACACCTGCACCCACTCCGCCTGTCCTTCCCTCTCCTGTCCATGCGGTGCCGGAGGATTCCACAGATGATGCCCCCATAGTTACCACTGCGGATTAAACGCCATGTGCAGGCAAGTTAGTGTGTGATCACACCCATGGAGGCACATATTGTTGCTCGGACTTTTTTGGACTGGCCATTGGCCTTTAATGAGCAAGGACTCTTATTTGCTTTTCTTTTTTGGAGCAGCTGAATAAAGCATTTATGTTAATTTTCTGAAGTAGAGTTTGTGTGATAATGTCTGTGACTGCTATGTGCCTGGGAGCTGATGTGATGTTCAAATGTAGGTATGTTAACATGTGTCAATCTCCTGATGGTAATGATGTTCACAATGGTATGTTGTTATGTAACAGCTGGGCACTGGTGGGCACTGGTGGGGGTGTTAGGCACACACACACTCTGATGCTGGGCACTGGGGGGCACTGATGGGGGTGTTAGACACACACACACTCTGATGCTGGGCACTGGGGGGCACTGGTGGGGGTGTTAGGCACACACTCTGATGCTGGGCACTGGGGGGCACTGGTGGGGGTGTTAGCCACACACACACTCTGATGCTGGGCACTGGGGGGCACTGGTGGGCACTGGTGGGGGTGTTAGGCACACACTCTGATGCTGGGCACTGGGGGGCACTTGTGGGGGTGTTAGGCACACACACACTCTGATGCTGGGCACTGGGGGGCACTGGTGGGGGTGTTAGCCACACACACACTCTGATGCTGGGCACTGGTGGGCACTGGGGGGCATTGGTGGGGGTGTTAGGCACACACTCTGATGCTGGGCACTGGTGGGGGTGTTAGGCACACACTCTGATGCTGGGGGGCACTTGTGGGGGTGTTAGGCACACACACACACACTCTGATGCTGGGCACTGGTGGGCACTGGAGGGCACTGGTGGGGGTGTTAGGCACACACTCTGATGCTGGGCACTGGGGGGCACTGGTGGGGGTGTTAGGCACACACTCTGATGCTGGGCACTGGTGGGCACTGGTGAGGGTGTTAGGCACACACTCTGATGCTGGGCACTGGGGGGGCACTTGTGGGGGTGTTAGGCACGCACACACACTCTGATGCTGGGCACTGGTGGGCACTGGTGGGCACTGGTGGGGGTGTTAGGCACACACTCTGGTGCTGGGCACTGGGGGGCACTGGTGGGGGTGTTAGGCACACACTCTGATGCTGGGCACTGGGGGGCACTGGTGGGGGTGTTAGCCACACACACACTCTGATGCTGAGCACTGGGGGGCACTGGTGGGGGTGTTAGGCACACACACACTCTGATGCTGGGCACTGGGGGGCACTGGTGAGGGTGTTAGGCACACACACACTCTGATGCTGGGCACTGGGGGGCACTGGTGGGGGTGTTAGGCACACACTCTGATTCTGGGCACTGGGGGGCACTGGTGGGGGTGTTAGGCACACACTCTGATGCTGGGCACTGGGGGGCACTGGTGGGGGTGTTAGGCACACACTCTGATGCTGGGCACTGGTGGGCACTGGTGGGGGTGTTAGGCAAACACCCTGATGCTGGGCACTGGGGGGCACTTGTGGGGGTGTTAGGCACACACACACACTCTGATGCTGGGCACTGGTGGGCACTGGTGGGGGTGTTAGGCACACACTCTGATGCTGGGCACTGGGGGCACTGGTGGGGGTGTTAGGCACACACTCTGATGCTGGGCACTGGGGGGCACTGGTGGGGGTGTTAGCCACACACACTCTGATGCTGGGCACTGGGGGGCACTGGTGGGGGTGTTAGGCACACACACTGATGCTGGGCACTGGGGGGCACTGGTGGGGGTGTTAGGCACACACACACACTCTGATGCTGGGCACTGGGGGGCACTGGTGGGCACTGGTGGGGGTGTTAGGCACAAACTCTGATGCTGGGCAATGGGGGGCACTGGTGGGGGTGTTAGGCACACACTCTGATGCTGGGCACTGGGGGGCACTGGTGGGGGTGTTAGCCACACACACACTCTGATGCTGGGCTCTGGTGGGCACTGGTGGGGGTGTTAGCCACACACACACTCTGATGCTGGGCACTGGGGGGCACTGGTGGGGGTGTTAGGCACACACACACACACTCTGATGCTGGGCACTGGGGGGCACTGGTGGGCACTGGTGGGGGTGTTAGGCACACACTCTGATGCTGGGCACTGGGGGGCACTGGTGGGGGTGTTAGCCACACACACACTCTGATGCTGGGCACTGGGGGGCACTGGTGGGGGTGTTAGCCACACACACACTCTGATGCTGGGCACTGGTGGGCACTGGTGGGCACTGGTGGGGGTGTTAGGCACACACTCTGATGCTTGGCACTGGTGGGGGTGTTAGGCACACAATCTGATGCTGGGCACTGGGGGGCACTGGTGGGGGTGTTAGCCACACACTCTGATGCTGGGCTCTGGGGGCACTGGTGGCCACTGGTGGGGGGGTGTTAGGCACAAACTCTGATACTGGGGGGTGTTCTGCTCACCACTTACACTTACAATCACATTGCAGGCGTATGTGCCACACGTCAATTGCACTGGTGTAGTGCGGTGACGTACCGTACGCCCTGGTCGATGACGTAGGTACGGCCGGTCTCCGTATTGCACTGGTGTAGTGCGGTGACCTGCCGTACCCCGTGGTCGATGACGTAGGTGCGGCGAATTGCGCTGGTGTAGTGCGGTGACGTACCATACCCCCTGGTAGATGACGTAGGTACAGCCGGTCTCCGTATTGCACTGGTGTTGTGCGGTGACCTGCCGTACCCCGTGGTCGATGACCTAGGTGCGGCGTATTGCGCTGGTGTGGTGCGGTGACGTACCGTACCCCCTGGTCAATGACGTAGGTACGGCCGGTCTCCGTATTGCACTGGTATAGTGCGGTGACCTGCCGTACCCCGTGGTCGATGACGTAGGAGCGGCGTATTGCGCTGGTGTAGTGCGGTGACGTACCGTACGCCCTGGTCGATGACGTAGGTACGGCCGGTCTCCATATTGCACTGGTGTAGTGCGGTGACCTGCCGTACCCCGTGGTGATGACGTAGGAGCGGCGTATTGCGCTGGTGTAGTGCGGTGATGTAACGTACCCCCTGGTCGATGACGTAGGTACGGTCGGTCTCCGTATTGCACTGGTGTAGTGCGGTGACCTGCCGTACCCCGTGGTGATGACGTAGGAGCGGCGTATTGCGCTGGTGTAGTGCGGTGATGTACCATACCCCCTGGTAGATGACGTAGGTACGGCCGGTCTCCATATTGCACTGGTGTTGTGCGGTGACCTGCCGTACCCCGTGGTCGATGACCTAGGTGCGGCGTATTGCGCTGGTGTGGTGCGGTGACGTACCGTACCCCCTGGTCAATGACGTAGGTACGGCCGGTCTCCGTATTGCACTGGTGTAGTGCGGTGACCTGCCGTACCCCGTGGTCGAGGACGTAGGAGAGGCGTATTGCGCTGGTGTAGTGCGGTGACGTACCGTACGCCCTGGTCGATGACGTAGGTACGGCCGGTCTCCATATTGCACTGGTGTAGTGCTGTGACCTGCCGTACCCCATGGTGATGACGTAGGAGCGGCGTATTGCGCTGGTGTAGTGCGGGGATGTAACGTACCCCCTGGTCGATGACGTAGGTATGGCCGGTCTCCGTATTGCACTGGTGTAGTGCGGTGACCTGCCGTACCCCGTGGTGATGACGTAGGAGCGGCGTATTGCGCTGGTGTAGTGCGGTGACGTAACGTACCCCCTGGTCGATGACGTAGGTACGGCCGGTCTCCGTATTGCACTGGTGTAGTGCGGGAGTGTGTGGCGCAACATGGGCAGACATTATAATCGTGTAATGGAGATGTGCGCGTGTAGCAAGACGTACAGGTATGTAGAACCTCCTTGTACTCACCTTCTGCGCCGTCGTCAGTTTCTCATTACGAGGTGGTGGGCGTACAGGATAGGGATTACACGGACGATGGCGTCCATGTCCTGCTTGTCGCGTACCGGGGTGCGGCTCGTGCCGAAGTCTGGTTTTACGGTAGTTTTGAGCTGTCGTAGAAAAAGAGCCGTACGGAGTGTGTGGAACACGGATCGTACTTTGTGGTTCGGGAGACGCCGTTTATGTACGTACGGACGTAGCGTCGAGCGTCAGCCGACTGCTATTCGTACGGACTTTCGATTCGTACGGCGTTTTTTACGAGACGTACGGAGTGACGCATTAAGTTGTGATCGTACTTGCACATTCGTACGGGGACGCCTTCGGGTTCGATTCGTACGGGGAAAAAAGCTCCGTACGACTATTTGGAGTGCATTTTACCGGATCGGAATCAATGTGTTTGAATTCCTGCCAAGAGCAAAAGTGAGCAAGGACCTGTGGAAGTTCCCTTGTAAACCCTCTAAGCAAAGTGAATAGAAGCAAAGGCTTGTGGAAAGACATTGAAGTACTTTAGTTTAGTTCTCATAAAAATATGCCTGCAGTTTTTTTCTGCCATTCTGAAGCCTTAAACTACGTACCAGTAGATTATAGTACATTGTGTAATAATAAGGCAATATCTTTTATTGTTCCATTTATTTTACAACCAACAAAAAACAGTTTAAACTTTTCTGTACAAAATGCTATACCATTCAAAAGATTTGTTCGCGCACCGCAATGGGGATCAGTGCTGTTTCAGAGCTGCGTGGCGGGCGGCGGGCTCTTACCCATCCCACTCCCTCAGCTCCCTCCCAATCAGGAGGTCTGGGCCTAGCACGAAGCGAAGGCAAGGGAGTGCTCTGCTTCGGTTGTTGCCACCCACTGCTCTGTCTTGAGGTGGGCAGGCCTGACCCCATGCCATTCATTTCAGCGACGCGCTGCTGAAGTCGCTTGGGGCGCAGCATAGGCGCCCCATTTGAAACCGGCCATTTTCCGCTTTGTCTGGCCACTCCCTTCAGGATGACATCTCTCCTCTCACATGTGCTTCAAGGGAGAGCAATAGTCCTCGCCCCGGCCAGCACATGCGCAGGAGGTGTCTCTAACCTGGCTGTAACCTTGTCCCTTCCTAGGAAAACACAAAACAGAATTTGATTTGAGTTCCACGGGGCAGTGGACACTTCATTTGACGCTGCTGCATTGCGTGGGGTGTCTCTCTTGTCTCCAGTCCCCGATCCTCGTCCGAGACTAGTGGGGCAACCCCCTTTCGCCTCCATGCACCAGCCACCACTGCTTAAAGCACAGTCGCACAAAGTACTATCAGTTTGAGTCACTTTTTGTGATTTTGCACACGCGAACGCCTTCATAAATCAACCCCTATTCACCAAATTTGCTCAAATGTGTCTAGATTTACTGACCCGCACATGTAGTCATATCAACTTTTATGTATTCATTTTCATCCTATCACAGATGCATGTCTCTCCCCAGGTGCCATGCATTGCCATTAAACTGGGCGTATGCAACAGGGTAGCATATCCATCTATCTCACCATGCAGGGGCCTTGGACATATTGTCACCTATTCTCATACACTACAGACATCCAAGGGAAATTATTTTTCTGTCTCCAAAAATAAATTTGGAAACATTGCCATGTACCCTATCTATCTGCATACCTGCCTCCATGTATGTATGAATGATGAGGCATGATCAGAATGGTACTTGACATGCCCGAGTAAAAAAGCACAGAGATCATGGATGGATATCGTGACAAAAGGGAGACCAGGAACCTGAAACAAGGGACTAGGGAACCAGGGAGCATACGCTTGAATGGAGTATCCTATCAGACGGGCCCTTCAGTGTGGTATTATCAAGAATGTCTGTGGCACATTGCTGCCTGATCCCCTCTGCAACCGTTGCTATCTGTGGACCTATCAGTCCATCTATTAACACTGCTGGTTCTGGTAGATCAAGTATAGACAACAGGACACACCTCATGAACAGGAGAGGACCCACAGTCCGCAGCGCCTCCCACTCAACCTGGCTTTTTAGTCCTGGATCAACAGCATATACTTCTCTAGCCATCACCAAGGTCCTATCCTTAGACCTGTGACAGTTGACACTGATCTGTGTGCATGAGGTGCCCGAAGGTTGGAGAATTGACAGGGATTGCAATTATCTGTAAATGTGTCCAGGGGATGCATTCATTCCTGAAAGAGTCTGTCCTCTTAAGGTCATGGGGGATAGCGGCCTTTGACTATTTCATGCGACATGTAACACAAGCTTTAACGTTTGAATACACAATGTGTGTAGATATTACCCTATATAAAAACGCACAACCTGTTATGGAAAGTTGGCGGGAATTTGGAACAGTGATTCGTCCTTTGTGGGGGTCAAAGTTTGGGGGTAAACTGACAAACGTGCATTTATTCAGTCAAATGTAACTAATGTCCTTATTCTTATGGGAGCATTCCCGAAGTGGTACATGGGCATTCCAAGGCAACCACCCATGAGTTTTTGCAAAGCCCTGCCTACTTACAATGATATACAGAGCTTTACGCCAGAAAATAATGCCTCCTCCCGACAGGTGTTAAAAAAGAGAAATGTTTTTTCTGTCCTATGTTTTCCAACATTGGATGTGTGCTGTACTCTACAGCACACAGCTAATGCGGAAAGCGATTTAAAGTATGCTCAATCACAGGAGTTTGGAAAGGAATCGTCCCCTTCCATTCACAGCCTATGCTAGACATAGATGACAGACTCAAACATTGTCAGCCAGTGCTTGAAATGGAAAAATAAAAGTGCAGGTACTCTGTAATAGAGTACCTGCTTGTTTTAGAGAAGTGTCGGTACTCTCTAATTAAAGGTATTGCAGAGGAGAGAGAAGCAGCACCACATCTTTGAAAATATGGCGCTGTATTGGTCTTTCCGTCTCATGCAACGCTGCACAGTTACAAGCTGCACTGCATGAAATATTTGTAAGCCTGTCCCTTAGTGTCTCATAATACCTATCCTAAAT
Organism: Lissotriton vulgaris; assembly: GCF_964263255.1. NCBI lineage: Eukaryota > Metazoa > Chordata > Amphibia > Caudata > Salamandridae > Lissotriton > Lissotriton vulgaris. The sequence goes on along the minus strand of NC_141693.1, from coordinate 972,875,108 downwards.
GGTAGGTTCAAGTATGACCTCATACTGCTACAGCATCATAGGTGGCAGCTGTCATGTTGTCATATATCAGCCAGATGATCATGAGGCTGTGTCATGTGTGGACTAACTCCCACTTGAAATTTATCGCGAGCCGTCCACTTGCCTCTACATACTTTTGCAAACCATTCAAAAAGATGGCAACATTCAGTAGCGGTTTTTATTGACTAATTTGTCTTATAGTTTAATTTTTGGACATTCGATCTTAACATTTAGGACATCAGCGTCAATACACAAAATGTGTAGCTAATGCAATTTAAAATTTCATGTTTAACGTAGTTCAGCCATGCACGAACGGTAGAGTAAAATAAAATACGTCCTGACATCTTATGAAAGGACCCTTATATAAAATCTGTTATTTTCTTGCTTTACCGTTGCTTCATTTTTTACTCGTTGTAAGAAATGGGGCTGGTGTTTGACTGAGGTGTGAGCCCAGGTCAAGTCGCAAACCACAATCGTTGTGAGGGTGAGGAAAAAGACAACCCTAATTTAACCGGTTCTCAACGCCCTGGTAGCTTGGGACATAGCAGTCAGGCTTAACTTCAAGGCAATGTGTAAGGCATTTGTGAAACAGTAATACAGTGAACACACACCACAAAAGGATCCCACACCATATTAGAAAAATAGATCAATGTGTAACAAATAAAACAAGCCCAAAAGGCAAGAAATCAATCAGTAGAACTGGAGATATGCAGGTTTAAAGATTTCAGTAAATATAGCGCCAAAGAGCACAAAGCAACAATTGTGGACATTTGATCATGTCTACTAAGTTCAGACCGAGCACAATGGACTACAACCAAGTTCAGATGAGCCATGGACCAGCTACAGGGACCCAGTTACACTCTCTGAACAAAGGGGGATATTTACAAGACCCTATCACAACCGCAATGCCACTTTTCACGATGTTATGGTGGCGAAAGGGGCTTTGCCTTATTTACAAGGTAGCGTTAAACTGCTTAATGTGGCTTAACACTGCCTTGTAAATAAGGCACCCTTACACACTAAACTTAGCGTAAAAGGGGAGGGCAATGGGTGTTGCATTGGGCGTTCCATCGCAACACCCGTTGATTTTGATGCTGCCCCATATTTATAAGTGTAGTGTAAATATGGGACAGTGCCAGAATTAAGACCAGGGACAATCTGGTCTTACCCTGGCACAATGAGGAGAGATGTTTAATTTCTCCTCGTTTTTGCTGTTTCCGTGTGTGCTGCGTTGTGCAGCACACATGGAAACAGCAATACACCAGTCAGTCAGTCAGTCAGTCAAAACTCTTTATTTCGATTAATTAAAATCATAAAAGAAGCAGCAATACATACATACATTGTGAATAAAATAGATAAAAGTAGATACAAATAAATAAAGATGCATACATTTACAAACATTCATGTATATACAGTACTTATAATTCATGGTTCATACAAAACAATTGATCAGCAAATGTCTCCACCTAGAATAAAAACCACTGTGTAAAATACAATATAAAAATCTAAAATCATCTTTCGAATTTCCATAATTAAAAGGACAAAAATGCCGCCCTCTCAGCCTGCCGTAATTAATTCATGCATATGCTTCTTTTATTCTTCACTCTAGCTGCGGCCACCAGAAAACTTGCTACGCTGACGATGACCCGCACACTGTTCAGCAGTTGCAAATATAAGAGTGCGGGCCTCACCTGCAGAAACCCTGCTTCTCGTAAAATAGGGTGTAGGAATTTTTTACGTGCCTCAGAAAAATTTTCACAAAACATAATTAGGTGGAGGGTGTCTTGCGTCGAGAAGTTATCACATGAACATGGTGAGGAATCAGCTGGTTTACCCCATTGCTGGAAATCTCCTAAAATGAAGTGAATTAAGTTGAATCTAAATCTTATCAGCAGAAAGTGATGGAACGGCTTAGTGACTATCTTCAAGTAAGGTTCAATGGATGGCGAAGTCTGTAAGGCATAAATGCTTCTTACTCCTGATTTTTTGAGCTCCACCTCCTCCATGTCTGCCTCCAGCATGATTCGGAAATTGTGTTTAATCCATACCAAATCCTCTTTCTTAATTCCTTCTGGAGCTGTGTACAATTCAGGGCGACCCAGTCTGACACACGCCGCTCTAACGTATGCCAGCCATGGGATTCTGTCTGCCTTGTCGAGGGCCAAGCAATCTTTTAGGATAAGGTAATTGAGCGTGATATCCTCATTGAGCCACGTCTTTGCCCAACAGATCAGTGGGGCTGCTTTTCGATAGTCTGTGATGTAACCCACACCTAATTCAGAGTGTACAGCCAGAGTCGATGACGACTGAGGTACCGCCAGCAGGGCTCTAAGGAACCTGTTTTCTACTAATTGTATTTTACCCACAGGTCCGTATCCCCATATCGATGCCCCATAGGAGGCAATCGCGCAACACTTGGACTTGTATATTTTAAGCATAGCTTCCAAGGGTTTAGCTCCCAGCCTTTTGGCAAAACTAAGGAGGGCTGTTGTAGATCTAGCAACAGCGTTGCTTTTATGTTTCTGCTGGGGACCCCAGTTACCCTTCTCGTCGCATAATACGCCCAGAGACTTCCGCACCCAGGCATTTGAATGTTTTAACCTTACTGATCTTCCTACGGGCCCCAACGATCATTACATGGGATTTATTACTATTTACTTTTAGATCGAGGGACTCCATAAATGCGCCGAAATTGTCCAGCAGCCTCTGTAAACCCAAGCCTGTGCGAGCGATAAGTACAGCGTCATCTGCGTACAAGAGGACCGGGATACCCATTCCTCCTGCACGCGGAATGTCCGCATTGGTCCCGTCCAGAGATTTTTCCAGGCCATTAATATAGATCGTGAAAAGGAGGGGGGCCAGAATGCAATTGGCCCGTGCACCTACCGTCCTGCGTGACCCTGACGGCAGCCGCTAGGTCCTGATGGAGGACGCTAAGAAAATGAACTAGCGGTGCATCTACGCCCATTTCCAACAAGATACGCCATAATTTGGAGCGGTTCACCAGATCAAAGGCTGATGATAGATCCATGAACCCAAGATATAAAAAGCCCTCTTTTGCTATTGTATATTTATTGATCAAAAGGTATACATTTAGGCATTGGTCCATGGTGCTCTCGTGTTGCCTAAAACCGTACTGGAGATTTGAGAGCACCCCCCTACCATTCATCCAATCTCCCAGTTTCTGATGGATGACTCTGCCCATGATCTTAAGGGCAGAGTCTAACAGGGAGATTGGCCTATAGCAGGCGGGGTCCCCTCGACTCCCCTTTTTGAAAATGGGCACAATAATAGAGGAGGCCCAAGAAGGGGGAAAACCCACTAGGGCTGCGGCATTGAACACATTAGTTAAAATCTTTGCCCAAAAATTAGGGTACATGATGTAAAGGTCAGCAGGCACCCCGTCAGGTCCTGGGGCCTTATTTTTAGATGTATCTCGGATAGCCCTTTCTACTTCCACCAATTCAAATTTAATAGGGTTTATGAGACAACTCATGATAGGTGGTTCTGATGTTGACACCTGGAGCTCATTGTCCTCATAAATGTTCTTGAAATGCTGGAGCCAGACATCATCCGGAATTACGCAATCAGTGTCTAGATTGTCGCTTTCCGTAAAGAATGGCTGAATTATTGTGGCCCAAAACTTTCTGCTGTCCCTTAATACATCGATAGACTGCAAATTATCCCAGGGCTCCTCTTTAATTTTCTGTTTCTTTATGGAGATTGCTAATTTATACTCCTTGCGGAGAGAGGAAACCAAAGCCCTGTCCCTCGGGTTCCTCTTGAGAGCCTCAAGGAGAGCCTCATGAGCTTTTGTACATGAGGGATCAAACCATCTCTGTGCTTTCTTGCAATGTGTCCTACTCCCCTTATGTAGGTTTTCAGCAATTTGCTTGCAGAATGCTGTAAAGGAGGTTATAGTTCCTGTACCCACGGTATTAACGTCCAGGCAGACGCCAATGTTGGTCTCCGTCTTGGCAACCAGTTCAGCAAAAAAGGCCTCCGGGACTATATTGTCCCACTTTATCCGTCTGCCTTGATCTTTTGTGGATAAATCCCGTGGTACCTCCCTTCCTTGAGCCGTGATGACAATATTGGCGCCCACATCAGCTTCTAGTGTAAGGGGGTTATGGTCACTGAAGGATGACATCACTACATTATAGACCAGGGTCTTAGTCAGAAGTACGGGGGATAAGAGAATGTAGTCAATGACAGAATTAACCCCCCGCCCTATAAAAGTGGGGGCATTCTCACTACCACTTTCCTTGGCTGGTTCAAATAAATTCTAATTGGAAAGTAGTTCCTCCAAGGCCTCACCCTGTTTGCCGTGTTCGAAATGGGGTACCCACCAGTTTGTGTGCCCATCAAAATCATCACCATAGCAATCCCACTTACAGGGGTGTATATTAAAATCTTCCATGAGAAACATCTCTACCGAAAAAGAGTTATTGACCTTATAGACTTACAAAAATTGTTCTAACATATTAAAATGTTCGAAGCCATCCATGGCATTATACAAATTAATCAAAAGATATTGCTTATTGGAGACAAACCATTCTAAAATGAGAAAGTTATCTGACTCCCCATTGAGTTTTCTAAATGTCCCGGCAAGATTTAGGGAAATAAGGAAGAGTAAACCCCCCTTAGACCTCCCCACAGTCCCTCGAACTGCAGGGATGGTGAAACTCTGGTAACCATCTAAATTAAAACTAGATTCTGAGTCCCAGGTTTCCTGGAATGCCAAAATATCGAACTGTTTTATAAATTGCAACCAAATGGGGTCAGTGCTTTTAGATCTGATACCTGCCACGTTCCAGCTTAGGATTTTACATGAGGCTGTCTGTGTATCAGCTGGATGGATTACACTGTCTATCCCAATCCCCTGATTTAAAGTTTCAGGGCCCAGTCAATCATTGCACTCCATATGGGACAGGGATGAGAATCGGTTACAAAGCTCTACCTCTCCCCTATGTTGAGTGTTTACCGGGGATGCTGGCAGTATAGTCATGGGCTCAATAACCCCTCCCCGTGACGGCCCCTGGACAGATCCCATCTGTGCACTCATCCTAGCCTGGTATGTTAGGGTGCTTATGTTGCTAGGTCGGGTATGAGACCGATTAGGTGGGGACGGATATCTATAAACCCTAGCCGGAGGATAGAAAAACCCCAAAGGGAGAGGTCTGATACCTTTGTTATCAAGATCTGAGCCGTCCCAGAATAGTCTCTCGCCACAGTTCCTGTTATTAAAGTTCACCACCACACAGTCCCCTGGGATGTTCTTAGGACGATGCCCCACCCAACGAACCCTCCTTACCATGGTAACTGCACTTGCCACATTAGCTTCACCTGAACTAAACTGGTCACACCACTGTCTGGCTAGATTCATCAGATCAGCAGTTGTCTCTCAAGTGCCCCCCCTGACCGGAGTGAAAACAGCCATCAGAGGGGCCGCTTCCGGTGGAAGCTCCAGGGTATAACCAGGCTGGCGAGGGCGTCTACTATTGTCATATGCCTGGCTGCCCCTAGCATTTACTTCAGGCAGCAAATTCCCTGTCCCAACCCTTGCACTTGGCTGCCCTACGGTGTCTACAGTCCCTTCCAGGCTAGGGGGCCGACAAGGTATAGGGTTAATGTTCCTGCTATCGGCTGTAGGCAAGTTATTAGCTGGGGTCACTGACTGGATCAAACCTCCCTTTACCACCCTGTTTTGTTTTAACAACACATCAATTTTCTCACATTTAGAGAGAAGCCCCGCTACACAGGTATTTAGAGTGTCCACAATGTCTTTAGCTACAGATACAGTGCTGGTTCCAGACGTGTGATGAATAGGTCCTCTATGAATTTCCCAATTTGGCTCTTAAAGCGAGGGTCTAGTCGATTAGTGTGACCCAGGACTTTTTTCGCCCTACCTGATGTACTTAGCAACTTTCTCTTCTTATGCAACTTGTGTAAGGGAACAGTGGGCGTTGGTGGTGTAGGGTGGCTCAGAGCGTCTTGTGGGGTTGGTGATACATTGTGAATTGAATTCACTTCCCGACTGGTTATCACAATGTTTGGTTCCAGTGGTTTCTCCCTACTATGCTCTGGGGGTAGAACTGGGTCAATATCCTCTGCATGCAGGCCCAGTTCTTTCTCCACATTGGCAATTTCTTTAGTCAACACCCCCACTGCTGAAGTTAAGTATGAAATAATAGATTCAGATTTCCTGGGATGTTTCGCTTTTGACCCATCATCATCCCTAACACATACCTTTTTCCTTTTGCCCTTAGTAGAAGTTAGGGAGGGGGCCCAGCCCGGCCTCTTCCGGCCCCTGACGGCCACAGACGGCCCGCCCTTTGCCCGGGCTTAGCCCGGCGCCGCCTGCGCGCATCCCGCGAGCCGGGAGGGGGTTGTTACCTAAAAGGAAGTGACGATATAGGGGAGGAGCCTCTGCAGCGGTGTTGGCCCTGCGGTCTCCTGGGCCTCAGTGTTCGACCTGTTTGCTGGTTTTTGCCCCACAAGCGTTGCCCCCTTCCAAGCGGGCGAAGCGTCTCCCGCGGAGCGGGAGGCACGAGCAGTTTTGAAATCCCCCGGTGAAAAGGGGGTGGAGCCTCTGCAGCAGTGTTGGCCCTGCGGTCTCCTGGGCCCCAGTGTTCGACCTGTTTGCTGTTTTTTGCCCCACAAGCGTTGCGCCCTTCCAAGCGGGCGAAGCATCTCCCGCGAAGCGGGAGGCGTGAGCAGTTTATGAAATCCCCCGGTGAAAAGGGGGCGGAGCCTCTGCTGCGGTGTTGGCCCTGCGGTCTCCTGGGCCTCAGTGTTCGACCTGTTTGCTGGTTTTGCCCCAAAAGCGTTGCGCCCTTCCAAGCGGGCGAAGCAGGAAGGGACATCTTCCTGCACATAAACAATCAATGGCGTTAAAAAATGATGTTTTGCAACTTCTATGTGTGCTACATTAAGCAGCACACATAGAAGTAACAAAATACCATTTAAGTTTGTTTATGTGTAGGAAGGGACACCTTCCTGCAGGCAAGGGTGCCTGCGTTGGCGCTAGGCAGCTAAATTAGGTCCAGAGCAGGAGGAAACGCTCCGTCACTGCTGTTGTAAATATGTCCCAAAGTTCCTTAAACCCTGGTTTGGGAAGAGTTGTGAGGATCTGCATTGAAGATACATTGTGCAGCTGAAGCAAAACATCGGTTCTGAGATGCAGCAAGGCTGCGATGCTGAGTCTGTCATCATCATCAAGACTGCCGTCGGTGAGGGGAGCATAGGCCTAAGCTGTGGATGTGTCACGCTGTGTCGGTTCTGAACATGCTGCGAAGGCGATGTTGGTCTTTGCCACGTGTCCGATCTAAATAGCAGCAGTGATGCATCGGTTTTGCTCTGGGTTGTGCCACACAGCAGAGGAGATGCATCAGCTCTGCTGGTTCTACAGAGGCTGGCAGAGCATATTGGGCCCATTTCTAAGGGTCCAGGACCCTGGGTGGCACCACTTGGCAGGGTAGACTCAGAGATGGCAGAGTCTAGCTGATGGTTTCACAGCTCTTGGAGCCACCTGTTCTGGAGGCTCAAGTCAGGAGGCTGGCCAAGTAGCCCTTGTATGCACTCTGTGGTCTTGGGCCTAAGAGATGCAGGAACAGTCCTTCTCAACCAGACAAGAGTGCAGCAGGCAGCAGGTCAGCACAACAGGGCAACAGTCCTTCAGGGCTGCAGTCCAGCAGAGTGGCAGTCTTTACAGCAGTTCTTCTTCCTGGAAGAGTATCTACAGGTCCAGAAGTTCTCATGAAGAGGTGGAGTCTAAGGTTTAATATTTATACCTGGTGCTCTTCGTCTGGAAGGTGGGAGACTCTTCTAGAGGGTTCCCCTTGAAGTCCCCTGGCATCCGTACTTCGCTGGCCTGGTTCCAGACTAACTACATGGGTTATGCAACTCTTTATGTTGAGGCATGACACAGCCTATTCAAGTGTAAGTAGGACCATGCCCAGCTCCACCCTCCCATCCTGCCAGTGATGGCCGATCCAGGCACACCTAATTCCTCTATTGTGTGTGGCTGTCTAGGAGGAATGCACAAAGCACTAAATGGCTAAGGCAGAAAAATGGCAACGTTTTCAAAGCAGCATTTTCAAAATTGTAATTAAGGTTCCGACTCCACACTGACAGAGGAGTTTTTCATTAAAATTCCAAAGACACCAAACAAGAACTGGTTTCCTACTCTCCTTTAGAAATTATGACTTATTAAATGTAATAAGGTAACTCCAATGTTAGCCTATGGGAGCGATAGGCCTTGCAGTAGTGAAAAACTAATTTCAGAGATTTTTAATCAATCAATCAATCATGACATTTGTATAGCGCGCTACTCACCCAGAAGGGTCTCAAGGCGCTGGGGGAGAGGGGTCCGTTACTGCTCGAAAAGGACATGTAAAACTTAAAATTACATGTCCTACTTTTTAAATACATTTCACCATGCCCTCTGGGCTGTCCAGGGCCTACCTCAGGGAGGACTTATTTGCAACAAAAAGGAAGGCCATAATGGCAGTGTATAAACTGCACACGCAGGCTGCGATAGTAGACGTGAGATATGTTTAAAGGGGCTAATTCAGTGGGTGGCACAATCAGTACTGCAGGCCCACTAGTTTAATCTACAGGTCCTGGGTACACGTATTACCACTTTATTAGTAACGTATAAGTAAATCAAATATGCCAGTTGGCGATAAGCCAATGTGGCTGATAAAGCGCTAAGTTGCTCTTTATTTTATAGGGGTGCAAACTAATCATGGTTAGTCCACATCCAGATATCATCTATTGTTGTAATAATATTAAGGTATTTAAACATGAATTGTATTAACATGTAAGTGAAGTGCTAGATATTTTTTTCATGTAATCAAGAATTAAAGTATTAAATGTACGTGTTTATGTGAATTATATATATATAATATATATGTATTAAGTGTATTCATGACTAAGGAATACTTCATATAAAGGCGCTTATAATGTGGGGATATTAATACTTGATATACATTTGTATTTTAAAGGTGGGCACTGTTCTTACGTTAGCTGAATTTGATAGGCCTAACTTTCGTTAGAGATTATGTGGCTGTGGAATGTTTTCTTTTCTTTTTCAAATCTCTGTTGCAGGTGCAAGAATTTGTCCTCGTTAGTGGAATAACGTCTTTGTTTCAGGAGTTAGTCAGACATAGAGAGGAGAGGATGCCTTTGAATAAGCAGACCTGATAACAAAGGAGGATGTCTTTTGTGTCTAGAAAGGCCTAAGAACCAAGGTCTTCGAGTAAGAACCCGGACGTACTATTACTTCATGGAAAGTTACCTACAAGGCAGTGTTCAACTGGACGAAATAGCCATGTGATGCATTTGTGGGTGGGTTTTTTGCCTTTTATATTAAGGATAAGGACAGAGCCCAGGGAACTTCTGCCTTACCAGGAGAGGGGGAGCATCTTAGAACGATCTCTGTATCTACTCAACCCATATAACCTGAGTGTGCTTCTTAGGAAGACTACACTTGCTGACACCTTTCTGGGGCCTGCCTGGGAAATGCTAAGTAGGTATGTCACGATAGATGTAGTGTAGGGACAGATGGTGTTGTGTTTATTATTCAGCAATGAAGAAGACCCTGGATGTGGTTTCTATGATGATTTCTATCCCAATTTTGGAATTGTCTATTTTGTGCATGTTGCACCACTTAAATAATATTCATAGATTCAGATTAGTATCAGTGCCCATATATTTCAACACTCTGGTATTGAGGTGTTTATATTTCCAACAATTTTTGGCTTTATAGTGAAATTATATAACTTGGATTATGAGCCTGTGGTCCTTTGAGTTCATGGGAATTTGTAAATAATTGGCTAATGATTTTATCCCCTCTGCACTTGTAAATCAGGCAAAATGGTCATTGGCCCGGGGTTCCAGAGTATGTCTAGAACGTGGAACCCGGCTCCTTCATTATCATGATTTTAGGAGTGAGCACAAGCACTTAAGCTCTGGTTAGCAGTGACAAAGTGCACAAAGTTCTACGGCAGGCAAAAATGAGATCAGCAAAAATTAAGAAGTGAAGGCAAGGGGGAGGAGCCAAGCTCAATATCGTGATGGCCGCAAGGTAGCTCGGCTCCGCCGGCCTCCCGGCCCAAACTAATCTATCCTGCCGCCCATCCTGCCCAGAAACAACAACATTTTACAGATGAAGGTCTGCTGATACTTACCACCCGTCCTGGTGGCTCCAGAGATCAGTGGGTCCGCAGCGGCGTCCTCCCAGGAAATGCGGCCTTTAGGGAGTGGAGACCGGGGCCTTGCCTTCAGCGAGTAGCCGGCGAGACGGTGTCGGCGGCGGCCTCGGGTGGAGGGTGGAGGCCGGCGTGCAAAAAGCCGAAGGCAACTGAACGCACCTGGGACTACCGTCCGGTGGTCCAGAGGTGAGGTGCGGCAAGTTTTGTGTGGGGGACGCCATTCTGGTGGCTCCCCCCTTGTTGCCTCGCCCGGCCATTCTGACTTCCATCGCTCTGTGGTGGAGAGTGGCTCCGGCTGAGCGGTGGCGCCGGCGGGTCCCTCTTTTTTGGTGGCCCTCATCTTTGCACCGAGGCTGCTATGTGGATGATTGAGGGGGATCCCGCGGGGGCCCTGCTTGTGAGCCCACCTCATGTTGATGCTGTACCTCTGTGCTGTGATGGGATCTGCACTGGGGAGTGTGAACCCACGATTGGCGGCGTCCTACTGGCACTGAAGATATGGCAAGCGACCCTGGCCCGGGATTCTTGTGTGCAAGACGATGTGGTGATTGCCACTCCTCCCGAGCCGTCCCTCAGAGATGCGGATGGGCCCGAGGTGTTGACTGTTTGTTTCCCGCACTTTGGCGGGGGCGGCGATGGCTTGAATCGCATGCGGGAAGATTCGCTGGCGATCATTGACACTGATTTACATGACTGCCGTGAACAGCTTTTGTATTGCCTTCGGCGGAGGAGATCCCATGTGTGGCTTCCATTGGCCGTTCAGCGATTGCTCCATGACCTCTTCTCACCGCTTTGTTTTATGCCCGCTACCTTTCCATACATCGAGGTGATGGCTAAGAAAGGACTGGGGTGAACCCGGGTTTTTCACCCGGAGGACTGCTTTTCGATGCACTGAGTTATGGACTGCACCCAATTGAGACAATTTGTCGAATCCTTAACATGTATAACATGTATAGCTACCTGAAACCATGCCAGCTTCATTTTGGGCTACACTAGAATGTTAGTATGGGCGGGGGGCGGGGGCCGTGCACCTGGTTACATGGTATCCTTCCCCCTGACTTTCCTTTTTTCCTTTTTATCTGTCTTCTTTCCCTTTCTCTACATTATCTCATTCTATATTTCGGGTTCATGCTTAGGGCGACAGGCACACTGATGGGAGGGGTAGGCCATAGCCTTCTGCAGGGGTACAGGGTGGGGTGGGTGGATGGGGGTCTATTAGATAGTTCTTTGTTTCTATGGCTCTTTTGTGTCCTTTTCTTGGGTCTCCATTGCTGTGCGTGCGCCCTGCGGGATGAGTGCCCGGGGGGGGGGGAGGTTTGGGTATTCCTATACGATATGGTACTTTCAGGTTTTGTTTTTCCTGACTTAGCCGCCCGCCCCTAAGAATGTTTGCTGTCTGGATTGTTGATCGCCATTGTCGCCGTGGGGCGGGTACAGTAACGTGGAGTCCCCTTTTCCTCTTCTTTTTTTCGAATAGTTTCGTTTTCTTTTACTCTCCGGGTTGGGTTGTATAGTGATTGCAACTTTCTCCGTCTCATTGATGATTTGATTATCATGAGAGTGATGTTTTGCTTGTCTTTGGGCACATGAGACTGCGGGTGGACACTGACTGAAGAAGAATAGCAAGGGCATCTATGGCTTGAACGCTTTGGACTATTCTGATGACTGATTGGCGGATTCCCTATTATAATGTTGTTGGTTCTGTTCCCCGTCATGTGCACCAGGATGCTTATTATACGACTGATCCTTTACTCTTATATATAAAAATTAACCTTCTGTGATCCTTTACCGGGGGGTTACGCTCAGTTAGCATTATGGCCTCGCAGCATTGTGTAGTATTGCGTAACCACTCCGTACTTTTTATTGCTATTGGTGCTCTCCAGTTTGTTCCGTGGCCGGCCTCTGGGTTGTAGGCCCGTATTTGTATGTCACCATCTACATAAATAAAGGTTTTCAAAAATTAAAAAAAAAAAAAAGAAGTGAAGGCAAAATATTTGAGAATGACCCTGCAGAAAGGGCCAAATCCAACACGACCCCCTCCCAGCCAAAAACCAGGGTAAACTAATCGGTTCCTTGATGGGCTTTCCTGCTAAGGCGATAGAACATGGACAATGTCCCCTGTTATGAAGGGGAATTTGTCAGTTCTAAGCCTCCCTTAACTCAGGTGGACTCCTGTCTATGCCACTGTCCTCTCCTAAGCCACTGAACTGACCCATGGGGAAGCCTTCTCCTCTCCTGTGGGCCCCATCTGTGAAGCACCTAACCTTAACTTGCTCACAGATGTATCCAGTAGGCAAAGAGTACCACAATGGCCAACAAAGTGATGTGACCCATTCCACTCCTTGGATCAGACATCTGTCTCCAAATCAAGGAGAACTCTGCCCATAAGAGCAGCAACCAACAGAGGCCACTCACTGCCAGCTGTCAATGTCAAGATCCAGCCCCTGGACCATCCACTGCCAGGTGGAAACACCATGTGGGGGCATTGGATAGATCTATCTTCTAGCCTTGGGGCTGGCAAGGAAGACCCCCCCAGGATATAGCAGCATGAATTAGCAAATTTAGGGGCACAAATATGGAAATTTAGCGGCACAAATATGGAAATTTAGCTGCATTTTTGCGGCACTTTATTTTACTCCTAATCATTCATTTTCAGCATTAAAACAATGGAAACTGTTTTAGCAGGTATTCCACTTTGAAATAGGCCCTGTGAAGTCATTTCCTTTGATGTCCCTTCCACTACCCATAGTATTTTAGTGAATTGACGCCCATGCTCTAGTTGGCCATGAAACCTCCTCACCTTCCATGTCCAATGTGCCTGTATTGCATGCAATCACTCACTCATAGAAACAAAGTCATCAACTTCAGAAGAAAATGTACTGTCAGGGGCAACAAGTGATTGGGGAGAGGTGTCTGAAGCTACCTCTGGCGACCGTAAAATTAGTATTACCAGAGAAACGATTACACAATTGTAAAAAAAGGAGAAACCATGGTACTCAAAAAGTCCTCTGATATAAGATCACAACATCACAGAGTTGTTGTATGCTACCTGTGTGCTTCTTAGCATACAAGTTCCTTAGAACTTAGAATGTTCTATCAATGTTCCTTGTTAGAGGTTCTGTGAGAATCAGTTGGAGCCTGACTGTGCTGGTTGCCAGTCTCCGTGGTTGTTAAGCTGTTCCTCTATCTATGAATAAATCCTGATCCTGGAACCAGCCTAACTTGAGGACCTTGTTTCTTCACAACATATTGGCGACAGTGGGAGTACTGTTCCAGGGGAGATAAGATCTACAAGAGGACACAGCGTTCACTTCGTGTTTCGTGGAAGTAAGAAATTTAATTTACTCGAACTTGTGACTTGATAGCACCGGCGGCTGTATTACTAGTTGTGCCTTGATTGCACCAGCGGATGTGGAACTACATTGTTTCACTCTTATTTTATTCCTTAATTATAATCTAGCGTTGAATGCTACTGCGGCTGTTAGTTTAAAACCGTGCACTTGATAGCACCTGCAGCAGACACTTAAACCATTTCTTTTATTTCACGATCTTAAAGTAACCAAGCGGCAGACACTTAAACCATTTCTTTTATTTCACGATCTTAAAGTAACCAAGTTATGTTCCTTTAATTAACGGTTACTTACTCATGTTGTACTGTCTCGAGGACTTCGTCATTTATTCCTTGTTGCGTGATTCGGAACGTCCGGAGCCTTCTCCTGTTTACGTTTAGGATCGTCATCGTTGCAGTGCATTCTGGGTACTCAGAGCATTGTGGGAGTGACATCATCACGCCTTCTCACGTTTCGGCCATCGTGGATTGGGAAATGTTCACGAGTCTACGAATTGTTCTGTCCTCAATACAGTGTTTTCATTTTCAAGATCAAAGTTCACAGTTTTCACACGCTATTTCTACAAAAGCATTCCACAGCGATGCACACGCTTATTAGTGTGTATTCTCGTTAACAATTTTTTTTTTTTTTTTAATATGCAGGCAGTAATTTAACAAAGTATTTATTTTGTTTTCAGGTCTTTCATATTTTCTAATTGTTCACAAGACTATTCTTTTAAGATTGTAGTCATGTCCAATATAATGGTTCCACCGCATTTTTTACCAATTGCTGGGGATCCTAGAATGGATTGGGATTTGTGGTATCCCATGTTTTTAGCATATGTAAATGTTCTGGAAGAAGATGGTTGTTCTTCTAAAAGAAAATTAGATCTTTTACAGTTGTCTTTAGATGGTCAAGGCGTCAAAGAGTTATCGGATTTGCCTCCGTTAGAAGACTCTAATGCTGAATCTGATGTCTTTGAGATTGCTGTAAAGCAACTCACTATTAGATTTGGGAAAAAAGTTAATACTGTCATGGAGCGTTTTAAATTTTACTCAAGAGTTCAAAAAGATAACAAATCTATTGAGAATTATATATCTGCTTTGCGTGCTTTAGCTGGATCCTGTGCATTCGACACTATCAACTATGAACAGGTTCTTCGGGATCAAATTATGATGAAAACTAAAAGCAAGAAAATACAAGAAAGATTGTGGTTGGGAACTGAAACTTCGCTTAAAGCTGTAGTCAATATAGCGAAAGATATCAAACAATCAGAAAAGTTTGTGACTGAAATAAGAGGTCAAAGTCAAAGTCTGTCAGTCAAAATACAAGAGTCTATACCTGAAGTTTCAGTTGTCAAAAGTCAATCAGTCCAAAAGAAAACTGTTTTTCCTACTTTCAAAAAAGATGGTTTTACGAAAGAGAATAAATTTACTAATAGACATACATTTATAAAATGTTATAGATGTGGAAGTTTTGACCATGTGGGGAATATTAAAAGTTGTCCTGCTTTAAATAAGAATTGTGTAAAATGTAAAAAGTCTGGACATTTTGGGAAAATGTATTGTTCGCCTCAAAAGGTAAATTGTATTTCTTTTGATGACGAAGGGTTAGTTGAAGAATTTAGTGAATTAAACTGCATTTCATGTATTTCTTTGGATAACTGCAAAAGTTTTCCTTCGAGTATATTTAACATTGATGGTAAAGAGATTTCCATGTTAGTGGACTCTTGTGCATGGTATTCTATTATTGGCAAGGATGTTTTTGAAGAGTTATGGCCTAATAGGGAATCTTTAAGCCCTGATATCAAACCTGGTAGTTATACAGGACATAAAATTGAACTAATTGTTTTTTTTTGGGCCAAAGTAGGTTTCAAAGACAGGTCTACTAATGCTAAAATCTACATCGCTCATAAAGGGGAGTCTATTTTGAATTGGCCTCACCAAAAAGAGATGGGAATCAAACTAGATCCCAATGCTTCACCTCCAGTATACATTGATCCCAATGCTTCGCTGCCAGTATTTGTTGTAACCTCAAGTAATAGCGAATTTGTTGATAATATTAAGAATATATTTCCGAATATATTTGAGGAAAAATTAGGTGAGTATGCCCAATTTAAACACAAAATTATTCTTAAAGACAATGCGGTACCTGTTAGGCATAGAGTTAGAAACGTACCTCTAGCTTATCGTGACAAATTAAAAGATATTCTCAATAATTTAGTTAAATCTAACATCATTGAACCTATCGAATCATCTCCTTGGGTTTCCCCCATTGTTCTTTCCCTTAAAGCTAATGGCGAACTCCGCTTATGTGTGGACCGTCGCAGCTTAAATAAAGAAATCTGGACTGACATGCATCCTTTACCAAAAATTAATGAACTAATCTCCACCCTATCTGGCGCTTGTGTGTTTTCAACGTTAGATCTTGCTAGCGCATATCATCAGGTTGTATTACAAGAGGAATCCAGGAACTTGACAGCTTTTTCACACCTGAGGGTATGTTTCGCTATTTGCGTATGCCATTTGGTCTTGCGAGTGCTGCATCTGTCTTTCAACGCTTAATGAAAGAAATGTTGGAAGGTTGCAAAGGGGCCATTGCATTCCAAGATGATATTCTAGTTTTTGGCAGTGATGTAATACAACATGATGAGAATTTGATAGCTGTCCTGGGGAGCATTCAATCAAAAGGTTTAACACTTAAGTTCTCTTAGTGTAAATTCAGACAACAGAAAGTTGAGTATTTATTACATGAGATTTCCAAGGAAGGTATTAAACCAAAGTTTTATCATATTGCTAGTATTTCCAAAGCTCCTGCTCCAATCAATAAGGATCAATTGTTTTCCTTCCTAGGTTTAACTGAATATTTTAGCAAATTTGTAAAAAACTATGCTTCTAAAGTGTCTTCTCTTCGAGTATTACTAAATAAAATGCAACATTTTCATGGAGTAATGAACAGCAACTGCAATTTGATGAGTTAAAAAAGGAAATTTGTTCCACTCCTTTTTTAAAACCATTTGTTGTGGGTAAAGAATGTATTGTTTCAGTTGATGCAAGTAATACTGGATATGGGGCAGTTCTTCTGCAAAAAGGTGTTGGTGAAGAGAGTATTGTTTCTTACGCTTCAAGAACGTTGAAAGGTGCTGAGTATAATTATTCAACGATTGAGAAAGAATTATAGTCATGTACTTGGGCGGCTCAGCATTTTCGACAGTTTTTGTGGGGTACTAAATATGTGCTCAGAACCGACCACAAACCTCTTGTGAATATGCTAGCTGCGGGCGGTGGAAGGATTTTAACAGCTCATTTGGCTAGGTTAGCAGCCAAATTACAAGAGTATCAATGCACTGTGGCGTATATTCCTGGTAGACTCAATGTGCATGCTGATTGCATGTCTAGGTTGGCATTGCCTCATCAGGATGATGAACTTTCTGAAGAATGTGATGTAGCTTACACCATGAAAGACATAAATGTGAATGATTTGGAGGTGATTTCAGAAGATGTTTGGGTGAAAGCTATGTCAGAAGATGACATCCTTTGTCTTGTTGATACCTGTCCGTGGTGTGGATGGCCTGAAGAGAGGAAGCTGTCAGGTGACTTGAGTTCTTTTTTCAAAGTCAAGGATGAACTTATGTATTCTCACAATATTATTACCAGAAGTGACAAAATGATTCCTCCTTTTGCTGTCAGGGAAAATTTAATTAGGATTGCTCATGAAGGTCATATGGGCATGCCAACCACTAAGAGGCGGTTACGGGAATACTATTGGTGGCCTTCAATGGACGCTGTTGTTGATAGATGGGTCAGGAATTGTCCTCCTTGTTCCAATAGTGATAAAACTGTAAAACCCTTATCCACTTTGGTTACTCCCAATGAGTATTCAGAGGGTCCCTGGAGAAGATTAGGGATTGACATCATTGGTCCTTTGAATTTGTCTGGTAGTAGAGAAGTTTATGGCTTAGTCTTGATTGACTATTTTTCGAAATGGCCGGAGGTCAAAATTGTGGAAAGGATTACTTCTAGTCAAGTCATTGACTTTCTAAATAACATATTCAGTCGTGAGGGTTTACCTTCAGAAATTATTTCTGATAATGGCACGCAGTTTATCAGCAGTGATATTGAATTATTCTTTAGAGAGCATGGTATTATTCACAAGAGGGTTTCAAATTATAATCCGCAGGCCAATGGTCAAATTGAGTGTTTCAACAGAGTGATTAAGGAATCCATTCAGTTAGCAGTTAAGAATAATTTAGATTGGAAAAAGGCACTACGTGCTACTTTACTCACTTATCGGATCTCTCCCAATTCTGTAACTGGTTGTTCTCCTTTTGAATTATTAAGGGGTCGCAAAGCTGGTTCTAAATTGTTGCCCTTGTGGTTAAAACCTGATGAATCTGCTGTGTCTGGTCCAGATATTAAGAAAGTGAGAGAACGTGTTAAGTCTTATCAAGAGAAAATGGATAAATGTTCGAATAAGAAAGTGTCTAGTCACAAGGTCAGAATTGGTGATTTGGTACGTGTAAAATTTGGAAGTTCACTTTCTAAAAGTTGGGCTAAGTGGTCTGATCCTGTTAAAGTAACCGAAGTGTTCAGCAAAGCTGTACGTGTTGAAGGGGGGAAAATCTGGAATTTTAGACGTGTATCTATTGTTAGATCTGACAAATCGTTTTTTAATTCAGAAAAATCTTCTTTTCATGTGTATGATGATGATGATCAGAATTTTTGGGATAATTTTTGTTCTTTGCAGGATTCTCAAAATGTTATGCCTAATGATTCTGTTTGTTCTAATGAACCTATTGTTTCCATTCTTGATTCACAGGATGTTATCAACAACACTGATGATGTTTCTGAAGTTTTTGGTGATCGTGGGGTTGTTGATAATGATCCTGTTGGACAAGATGACTCTGTGCAAAGAGTTGCAGATTGTGTAATTAGGAGAAGTTCACGTGTTTTGCATCCACCTGTAAAAATGAAAGATTATGTTTGCTCTTAGTTTTTTTTTGTGTTTTTTTTTTCAATGGAGGGAGGTGTGTTGTATGCTACCTGTGTGCTTCTTAGCATACAAGTTCCTTAGAACTTAGAATGTTCTATCAGTGTTCCTTGTTAGAGGTTCTGTGAGAATCAGTTGGAGCCTGACTGTGCTGGTTGCCAGTCTCCGTGGTTGTTAACCCCTTCGATGCTGATGACGAGCTCAGCTCGTCATCAGCCACGGGTGGCGTGTGCTGATGACGAGCTGAGCTCGTCATGTAACGCGGTTTTTAAAAAAAAGCCGCACAGCGCAAAAATCGCCGCAGCAGCGATGCGGTTAAGCTGTTCCTCTATCTATGAATAAATCCTGATCCTGGAACAAACCTAACTTGAGGACCTTGTTTCTTCACAACAAGAGTGTACAAAGCTATCAAGTTATACTGTGAGGCTTCAGTTGGTACAGTAAGAAGAATACCATTACAACGAAGAGTGAATCCTCCATGGCTAGGGGAGATCACATCAGCAACAGCCATGTTTCACCCCCACCAGTCAATTTAGGAAATGATGACTCTTATAGAGAGACCCTCTCATAATGAGTGCAAATCCCAATGCTTCACCTCCAGTATACATTGATCCCAATGCTTCGCTGCCAGTATTTGTTGTAACCTCAAGTAATAGCGAATTTGTTTGATCTTCCACATTGTGATCCTCATCCTCAGAGTCCTCATTCAGGAATTGCACCCTGCATGGAGGGGTATCTGAAGGTCCAGCTTTGGGCATTTTTTCCTATAGGTAGCCGCCTCTCCTTGTGGAGATCGCAGCTCAGCCCTGCTGAGGTTATCTACATTTAGCCTCTCCACTTTCATGGTATAGGACAAAGAGGTAGAGAACTTAAATATAGAAAAAAGGAAAAATAGTCAATCAACAAACTATGGAGAATTTCTCAAATTGGCCTTGAATTATTTAAATGGGATGGCAGTGTAAGGCAAAATAACTGCATCGCAATGCACAGACACAGCTCCAAATACTCATTGCTGATCACCAGTGTAAGAAATTGGGTTGTTATTTGACTGGGGTATGAGTCCTGGTCAAGTAACAACCATAATCATTTTCTGGGTGAGGCACAAGCCAACCCTAAAGTGACTTGTGCTCTGCCCTCTGGCATCTTGGCACCGAGTAGTCAGGCTTAACTTAGGAGCAATGTGTAAGTATTTGAGCAACACTTAAAACAGTAACACAGTGAAAACACACCACAAAAAGATGTGACAGCACACTAGAAAAATAGAGTACTTTTTAATAAACAAACAAGAGCAAAAGGACAAACATCCACTAAGTAGAACCAGAGATATGCAGGTTTAAATATTTCAGTAAATTTAACCCCAAAATGAATAAATCGGCAACTGTGGTTATCTGGTCGTGCCAGACCGGGACAAAGTCACAAGTTCAGGCTGACTGCGAAGGACTGTGGGCTGGCTACAGGGACCCAGTTAGGCCAACAGAACAAAGTACCTCAAATCCTTGTTCGCAGAGCGTTGTTAAGATCTGAGTTGAAGATGCATAGTGCAGCCGAAGCAATTCATTGATTCCAAGATGCGGCGAGGCTGCGACGCAAAGTCCGTCATTATCATTGAGGCTGCCGTCGATGAGGGGTGGCTGTGCCTGCACTGAGTATGCATTGCACAGTGGCGGTTCTGAAGAGGCAGCAAAGGCAATGCAGATCTTTGGGTGAGTCCGATCCATTCAGCAGCGGCAATGCGTTGGTTCTACTTTGGGTTGTGCCACACAGTGGAGGAGATCTGTCAGTTCCGCTGCTCTCCACAGAGGCTGGCCGATCACCTTAGGCCCACTTCCAAGGTACCAGGACCAGGGGTTGCAACACTTGGCAGGGTAGACTCACAGATGGCAGTCTGAGTCCTGGTTTCACAGTTGTTGGAGCCTTCTGTCCCCGAAGCTCAAGTCAGTAGACCAGCCTTTTAGCCCTTGTTGTCACTCTAGGATCAAGGTTTCAACAGATGCAGGTCAGCTACACCCAGTCAAGTAACCAAGGGATAAGCTCCGGTTCTACATGGCTAAGGTAGAAAAATGCCAAATTTGTAAAAGTAGCATTTTCAAAATTGTAATTTAAAATCCGACTCCAGCACGAGAGAAGATTTTTCATTAAAATTCCAAAGATACCAATCATGAACTGCTTACTGCTCCCATTTGAAAATTATCACTTATTAAATGTAATAAGATAGCTCCAATGTTAGCTCATGGGAGAGGTAGGCCTTGAAGTAGTGAATAGCGAAGTAAGAGTTTTTCACTACCAGGACATGTAAAACTTAAAATTACAAGTCCCACTTTTTAAATACAATGCATCCTTCCCTCTTGGCTGTATAGGGTAGCTGGGGGTGGCAGTTTAAAACCTGCACACACAGGCTGCAATAGTAGGCCTGCAATAGGTTTAAAGGAGCTACTTGAGTGGTTAGCACAATCAGTGCTGTAGGCCCACTAGAAGCATTTAATTTGCAGGCGCTTGGTGCAAGTAAACCCACTTCACTAGGGACTTATAAGTAAATGAAATATGCCAATTGATGATAAGCTAATATTACCAAGTTGAGGAGAAAACACCTGAGCACACACAAGTTAATACAGAATTGTAATAAATTCTTTGGTCTTGGTTTCACAACAACAACGAAGAGGACAGTTGGTAGGTGCAGCGATAATGTTTATTGCGCTAGCCGACACGTGTTTCATTGGAGTGAAATACAATCCAAATCTTCAGGGCCAAATCCAAATGGAAAGGAAGGATAATCCCCCACGACTGGTGATAATTCCAACCCAGTCCGGGTACAAAGGATCTTCAGATCAGGTGCGCCAGTCGAGCGTAGAATACACTTTTTAGTCAGTTCCTGAGGATTGATTTCGTGCTCTATGCGTCAGGGACTACAAGGGCAGTGCTGTAATAAGCGGCTGTAATGGAGCAGTCCTCGGGGAAGCCTCAATGGGCGAAAATAGCCGGCACCGCCCTTGAAAGTCGTTTACCAAGCTTTAAGGAATGAGCAGAAGCACTCTAACACTAGTTAGTGGTGGTAAAGTGTGCAAAGTCCAAAGGCCAGAAAAACTGAGATCAGCAAAAATGGAGGAGTGAAGTCAAAAAAATTGCGGGTGACCCTGCAGAAAGGGCCAAGTCCAAAACCGGTGCGCGGAAACTCTGGACTTCTGGTGTTTGTCTGTTTTGCTTGTTTCAATATCATCAAGGAGCTGAATATGGTGGATGAAACAGCATATGGTGTTGACGATGGCTCTGGATTATTTCCTGTAGCCTACTACTATATGTTGTCTTGTGCTGTTCAGAACTGGTGGGTGCTGTTGCTGAAGATGTGATGGAGTACCATGCCCCAGTCATTCCACTGGGGTTGGTGTCTTCCTCCAGGCCTTGCCGGTGTTTCTTCGTATTACTGTCTCATCCTTTGATGCTTTTGTACTTGTAGCTTGTTTTGAATAAATGTTTTGGATTGTGCACCAGGCATCACCCATGCAATCTTTTGTTGAAGCTGATGTGTTGCAAAGGCACAGGGTGGGGTGTGTGCATTGGCCAGGCAATAAATCCTTACGCTGTGATGTGTATTAGTTTGTCAGTAAATGTCTCAACATGTTGCTAAAGCATTTCGTTTAGATGGAGGTGACACTGTGATGGGTATTGCTGGCTGTCTCTTTCCAAGTATTGATTGACATCAAATTATAGGATGTTGTCTCACCTCACAGGTGAGTGAATGTAGTGGTCTCCTCAGAGGGTGCTTGGCTATGCAATTGGATCAACAGTTGGGATCATTTTGCTCTATTTGTATGGTGAAAGTCACCTTGCCTGTTTTCAGTTCAATTGGGAGTCCTGCCCTCTTTTGCCCACGGTTTGCTACCCAATTTTCTGAAGATCACTAGTTATTGTACTGATGATGTGTGGCATTATTGTTGTGTTGTTTAATCTTCCAAGTGGTGTCCTCTGAGAATGGGGGGGTAGTAGTTCTGGGAAATATATCATGGGTGTGGCATGGGTATATAAATGCACTGTTCTTTGGGCTGAATTCGGAGTTGATGTTTGTCAGATCCCCTAATTGTTCTGGAATTGTTTTTGAGAATTTAACAATGCAGGTTTTCCCCCCCGACGACTTGTGTGAAAAGAGTGACTTACCAATGTCTTTTCTTATGGATTTGTTACCTGCTCCCTTTTGTAGTTAAACCCCCTTCTCAGTTTCCTTTTCTATGTAAATATAACATGGAGATAGAAAATATGTATTTAATGATGTTTTCTATGTTTGAATTGTACTTTTATGGCTGTGTCTTTCTACCGAAATAAAGTATTATCTGATCTGGTATCTAACATGAACATTGTATGCAAAAATCCTGGTTTGTAAATTGCGTTTGATAGCTGCTGTTCTGATCTACCAGCCTTGATTATTTGGGAATCGTATCTCTAAGTCAAGCTATTACCGATACATGTGCTGCACTGCGCACATTCATTGATGTGATTGCCCTTGTGATCTTGAAGTCTTTCCTTTATGTTACTATAATGGCTAGGAACAATGTCTCTTACCGTTACTAGGTTTTCATAGTTCTGTACATTGTGTAAATTGTCATGTTAGTGTTCGAAGACAGCCATATTAATAGTGTGTGCCTGAAGGGGTGCTTCTTTAAAAGTATTCATAGAGGTGTGTGTCAAAATCACTGTTAGTCTTCAGCTCAGCTGCTGTCTATGTCAAATCGTGTGGACTTGTGGCCATATCAGCACTGGCTGCTGCCAAAATAGAATGATGGGGCAGCACAGAGTAATTAATTAAAAAAAAATGCACTTACCTGCTTCTCCCACTGCAGCACCATCTGCCGGACTCCTCGGTGCTCCTCTTATGGATATCTTGGTCCAGCACAGGCTCCCAGACTCCCCACCCAATCCAGACACTGCTCTCATGTGTGAGAGCAGCGCCTGGATCGGTCTGAGCGGTCTTGTCTTGTGCTCACAAAGAGACTGGGAGCCTGTGCCATATCTTCACTCAGCTGTACAATACAGCTGGGTCCAGCAATTCTAAGTGTGCATGTTTGTTTGGCAGTCCTAAGATGGCTGGCCATACAAACATAAGCAATTACAAGTGCCCTCCACTCCTCCTCCCAATCCCTTGCTAGTGTCGAGAGGATTGCCAGGCCCCATCCTATACTCAAAAAGGTTTTATTGTCATTTTATTTTTTATTCTCAGGGGGTTGACGCTCCTCCGCCATTGAAGAGAAGCCACCGCTGGGCCAGATGTACTATGAAAGTAACTGCCATAAGCAGTTGCAAATTGGACACTGTCTTTTTCCGACCTTAGTTTTATTTTTGGAACCGACCTATGAACTAATAGGTTGCTAAAAAAAACAAAGAATCAGAGGAGGACGCAGAATGACCTGCCTAATCAATATTTATTAGGCTATTCCTAATATGTAAACCCTGTTATTTGCTATCATGATAGGGATGGTGGCCTGCATCGTCAGCAGACCATCACCCCTGTTACTGCATTCCAAAATGACAAACTTTAAAAAATAAAAAGGTTTTTTATATTGCTCTCTTGAACCAATGCCTACTCCATCTGAAGCTACCACACTGATTTCCAAATGGGGCGGGATCCGAAGTGGATCCCTTCTCCTTCGTAAATCAGTTACCATCCAAAATTGGGAGTCAATAAGTGATCATTGGTTTGCAACTTCAATTACAGTTGCAAACCATTACATAGATTATTGTATTCCTATTCGGGAGGAATACCCCCAACACGCCCCTTTTAATTTGCAGTTCGGTAATTATTTCTGAACAATTTTAGCTATTTGGAAATAAATTTGGAACCACAAATTAGCGTTCGTACATAAGTACGAGGGTTTTTTCACAGGCAAACCTTGTACTTTAATGAAATCAATGGCTTGCGACTGAAAAAAAACATTTGCATATCTGGCCCTCAATTCTCAGTTTTTCTGAGATTGCCATAGATACATTTGTCAGTTTTTCTGAATTTTGGGCCAGATGTATGACCATTCCGTTTTGCAACTCACAAGATGGAATATACTAATGTGTCTCAGAAACATAGCCGATTCCCAATGAGGTCGCAAATGACCTGCCTCGTCACAACATTTATGAGACAGGTCGCAATTTTTGCCTAATTGGGAATGGGCTACAATCACAGGGATGGTGGCCTGCTGGGGACACCAGACCACCATATCTATGTTTGCTTTTTTAAATAAGGCAAACAAATGTTTTCAAATGCAACCCGTTTCCTTAAAGGAAAGAGGGATTCGTTTAAAAGAAAAAAAATCTAAAATTTTCTTTTCAATTTTTAAGGGCAGCTTGTGGTCCTATGGTTCTTAAAAAATATTTTGGCTGCAAAAATAGAAAGCGGAAGGGGTCCCATGGGGACCCCTTTCTATTTGTTACTTGCTTACCACCAGTTTGATGTTGGTGGTAACTGCAATTGTTTTTCAAACTCATTTGCAGTCAGAAAACAATTGTACATCCACCTTTGACTCGCTATTAGGAAGGGACGCCTCAGGCATGCCCCTTCCTAATAGCGACTTGCAATCCCTATTTTACTGACTTGCAAAACAGGGTTGTACATGCTACAACCCTTTTTAGAGGTCACAAACGGCCCAATATTCCATTTGCGACTACTAAAAACGGCCATACATCTGGCCCCTAAAGTTTAACTTACCATTATATGATTGCATTTTGCTTTATTAAGCAACTTTAGTTACATGTCCAAAGTATCATTTGCCAGAATGGCATTGAATTCAAGCAGTTTTTTTCTAATTTTGATTCTTGTTTTATGCTTCAGGAAAAACGCAAGTAAGACTGTGCTTTTCCCAGTGCAGCTGATTGGTCGGTAAACCTCATTTGGAAGTGGAGCCGCTTTGTAAGGCTACTGCTGCATGTTGCGCGTAAATGAGTACAGAAAGAGAACAATTCAAATCCCTATTCCTTATCTTCGATTTCCAAGGGCAAAAACACTAGCAGACTGTTCATCAAATGCAGAGAATGATTTACCTAATACAGATGTGTGTCACATAACTAATATCCCTAGAGAGACAAGAGTTTTCTTCATGTCAGT
Source organism: Lissotriton vulgaris (assembly GCF_964263255.1). NCBI lineage: Eukaryota > Metazoa > Chordata > Amphibia > Caudata > Salamandridae > Lissotriton > Lissotriton vulgaris. The sequence goes on along the minus strand of NC_141693.1, from coordinate 972,849,477 downwards.
ATCCACATTTTTGAAAGAAGTCCAAACTTCACATGCATCTCAAGTTTTCATCAGTGCATCACTACACATAGAAAGAAAGTACTGTGATAGGATAAAGTAGCCTGCTGTTTCTCATAATATGGTGGCTTTAAATAATATTTACTAGATAACAAACAATGAGAGAAACAGTTTAATACAGTAAATTGAACCACTCTTTAAACTCATTCTTTTTTAGGTCGAGCCAGGGCAGCGCATGCGCTGCTCTGCGAGGCATGCTGTATTCAAGTATGGACTTCAAGCTCAACCCACTCAACGCCCATATTTTTCCTTGGCTTTTGTCATTGCACTTTGTAAATGCTGCCTTCTGATTCATTACTAGGCTTATTAGTCCCTCCTCAGTACCGCCTTGTCTTCATTTGTAACCTCCCATGAGGACTGGTTCTTTTACTTCTGTTGTTACACAGTATGTCTTATTTTGTCTGTAAGCACTATTTTCTTTAATGAGTTTGTCCTACTGCAGACACAACATGCTTTTCTGTTACATTCAATGCATCATGCGCTCTTTCACTTTCCAAGCAGCCCGGGACAATGGCGGACGCTTCTTTGAAGTGAAATAGGTCTTGCATTTACAAGACTTTGAGCTATTGGCATTGTAAATGACAATGCCTATCTTCATGTATTAATAATCAAAACATAAATAAAAGACATTTTCATTTATAATGCCAATAGCTTAAACCCTCGCAAATGCAAGACCTATTTCATTGCAAATGCTTGCTTGTATTTCTCTTTGGTTGGGAATAGAGAGACATGCTCTATAATGAGTTCTATTTAGATTGAAAACTCAAACGCAGTCAAAATATGCCACTTCAATGGGTAAAACATAGGAAACAGTATTTGAAGTGATTCTAGTTACCTTATGTATTGGCTGATGCTTTCTTTGCAGAATTGGAAAGAAAGCGAAACACAGTGGAGAAGAAGGCAATCTATCCTCAGTCTGGTACTTTCACAACTCGATTAGATGCATTTCACTGTGTTTTTTTAACTGCTTGAGCCTCTTCATGGTCTATTATTGTGTATTATTAATGTGCTGGGCAGGCCAGGCAGCATTTAGGTGCAAAGTGCAGAAGCAGTGGATGCATCACTTCCTCTGACATTGTTAGAAAAGGATGTTGAGAGGTGTTTCTACCATAAATGTGTAAGAAGTAGCTTCATATCTAGCTCAGACTCCAAGTGCACAAAAAAGATTCTTTAGATTCTTTAGAAAATCCTCGCCTGGCATGCCATTTTATGACCATCAAGCAAAAAAAATCTATAAACTGGAAACCTACTCAAATATTCCCTTCCAATGATAGACCACCTTTTAATTGTTATTTTCAAAATGTGTGCTCTTTTTATAGTAAATGGTGGTTTGTTGTATTTGGCCCTATCTGCAGGGGCACTCCCAACATTTTCCCCTCATCCTTCTATTTTTGCTGAAATACTTTTTGTTCACCATAGAATTTAGTGCACTTTACCACTGCTAACCAGTGCTAAAGTGTTTGATATTAATCCCCAAAACATGGCAAAATTACCTTACACCTGATTGGCATATTTAATTTACCTGTATATCCCTATTAAAGTGGTATACCATATACCCAGGGACTGTAAATTAAATGCTATGAGTAAGCAATTATTGTGCTACTCACTTAAGCAGCCTTTTTTTTCCTCATTGCCCAAGTATACCAAAGACTTGACTCTTAGGTCCCATCTGAAATGAATGGAAACCGCCCAGTCATCTTATATACCGGGACGGATCACTCTACACCTCTCCATCCTTACTCACCCATCGGTAGCTGTTCCGTCACGGCCCATATGTGCCACCGTCAGAGTATTTTGGAAATATGATATAGAGGCCTAATCATTGGACTTTTATATAAAAGATTCAACCCAGTTCTCATATGGAATAAAGAAATTATTTTGCTTACTTTTAGAAATTCTGTCTAATGAATTTGTATATTGTATTGAGGCCAACCATTCCATTTTAATCGGAGGAGTTGCTTTGACCCAATTTTGTACATATTTCCCTACGGGCAAGTAATACAAGGAGGAAAATTAGTTTGTTTGTATTTTTTGATAGGGATGCATAATTGACGGGAATCCCAAAAAAGATCAATATTTTGCTTACCTGGAGCATTTCTCCAAGTATAACAGAGATTGTATTACTCACTTCCAACCAAAAGTCTTGGATCGACGGGCATTCGAAAAGCATATGGATATCATCACCTCTCACTTTACCACATTTAGGACATTTTGCCACTTCTCCATTCCCCAGTTTGGATAGTTTGTATGGCGTCCAGTAGACCCTGTGAGACAAAAGAGGTGGTTCTGCCTTAAATTTGCGGGCCGAACTGTGGAATATAAAGTGTTGCAAGATACTTGCCATAAGTCTTCGGTCTTCTCCCCTGGCAAGCTCTTCTCCCACAGCTCTTTCGGCAGGTTAAAATCACCGTCCCTCAATTCCACTAACAGCCAGTATCCTTGTGCCACCTCTTTTTTCTGGTTTACTCCGGCTACCAAGCATGATTCCAATTTGTTTGGCTGTCCCGCTCCTAGACCGTCAGTGCGACTCCAACTCAGCATTTGAAGATATTTAAATCTTGATAATCGTCCATATGTTAATATTTGTCCCTCTTCCCATGATATTAAAACACCATTTTTCATCACCAGCTTCCAGGTAAGTATTCCAGCTTCTTTTAGTGGCTGCACCAGACTGTCCTTAGGCCATTCCGGGGATCCTGGTGAGTTAAAAGTTGGTGCCATACCGCTATAATAATTGATTTTTAATTCCCTTCTAAATTTGTACCAAGTTATAGCTAATCCCTGCAGAGTTTTTAATCGTATTTTTTTAAAGTAGCGAGGGTCCCCGTATTTATGTATAAAGTCAAAGTCTCCTCCTTTTACATCTTTTAACATCGCTTTATACATTTTTCCAGTTTCCGACTCCTCTGGTGCCTTTTGAACAAACTTTTCCCTCCTTTTAGCAGGAACAGCCAAGCATAGTAAGATAGATCGGGCAGCTTTAATCCTCCTTTCTCATATTGTCTTCTAAGTTTCTTCCAGGAGATGCGCACTCCTTTAGAGGCCCATATGAAGCTGGTGATTTTGGGCTGGGTCTTTTTAAGCCACTCTTCCTTAAAAGCCATCGGGATATGTTGGAATAGAAAAGTAATTTTTGGAAGGATGGTCATTTTGATAATATTGACTCTCCCATAAATAGATAATGGCAGATGTGACTATCCCAGCAGCAGTTTCCCGATTTCCTTATTGACCTTATGAAAATTGGTTTCAGGAATTTGTTCTATATTCTGCACTATTCTAATGCCCAGATAGCTCATTTCCTTTTTTAACACATGCTAACTGTGTGTTGATGTTCCAAACCATTATAACCAATTTACTCCAGTGCGGTTTGGGAGGCAAGATGGCGTCCAGCTAGTTGCGCGGCAGTGATGCTCGATTTCTCTTCACCGACCACCTGATCATCTAGCCCTGAAACGTGCCTAAAAAGTACCGAGACAATCCAGGAAGGCATGCGGTATTTATACCAAAGGACAAACGCTCTCACGGTCCTCACCTGCTCCTTACAGATCGAATACAACCTTCTGCGGCTGCCGCCGCTCTGCCGTGACTGTCTGGACCGGGCTCTGGCTCCATGGATGTCACCTGGTCTGAGTAAGCCCCACATAGGCTTGCCGAGCTGCAGACGGATTCACGGCTCCTCCAGATCTAACGGAACATGCGCGTCAAGGCTGATGCTGACTAGCCTTGGACATCGGCGTCAGCACTGGCAGATTGAACCTCGGCGAGGCTGTTCCAACGCGAAAGGCGGGCAAAGTAACCGAAGCACAGGACAGCAAACGGAATTCTCGGAGCTTGAAATCTGTATCCTAACAACGGAGATGTCGGGTAAGGGGGGCCGAGCGATGATTAAATAAAAAAATCCAGCTGTTGCTGCAAACACAGTAAATAATGCAGGCTCTACCTCTATGCCTCTCCGGTAGAGGAAAACTGAGACACTCATACAGGATATCTTGAAGCCAGATGCACCTATGGCAAAAAGCGGGGCTGGCATAGATAAAGTACAGAAAAAAGATCTTGCAGCGGCCAGACTCCCCGGGGAAAATTCCTTGGCCTCCACCCTGTCCTCCCTGAAAAAACCCGTCGGATGCCAGCCTCTAATCACTGCTAGCTTCGAAGCAGTGAATAACGAGGTGGTTGCAGCAAGACTGGACAAACCGGTTGAGGGGGCAGTAACCAACGCTCCACAAATCGCAGCAACCTCGATCCCACAGTGTGCTAATACAACTACAGCTCTATGCCCTGATATTCCTACCAGCAACCTGCCATCCAGCAGCCAGAGGTCCACCCCCCAGTCTACATCCCCAAGAGCTGAAGGAACGGCCTCGTGGCAACTACTCTGGGCTGTGGGGAGAGAGCCACAAGGAGGGCTGATGAACACACCAGATAACACTGACCTCTATTATTCTCTAACTGACGACTCTATTATGTCTGATCTGAGCATCTCCTTATCCAGTGACGATGAGGCCGCGGGTGGAGACTGGTACAAAAGCTCGAACTCGGGGCAGCAGGAGCCGTATCCTCCCTCTAAAAAACAATTTAAGAAAAAAAGGGGTAGCCTAAGCCACAGCAAAGAACCAGATTCCTCCGATAAAGAGGCCATTCCTGAACTAAAATGGGATTATAGCGGAACCCCACCTCTGTTGGTACACTCGAACTCTGCCGACTTGTCCGAGGGGGAACCAGACCATTGTTGATGCTTACACTGAATCAGAGGATTTGCAAGACAAGCACGACAAAGAACCTGCCCTGGCTGACATCTTGGGATGCATTAAAAGCTTTCACGCTGAAGCCAAGGAAGACAGCTGTAGATCCCGCATGGCGACGAAAAAACTTCAAGGGGCAGTGAGGAAGGTGGGCAGAACCTGTGCAGAGATCGTAGGTTGGATCGCATCTGTTGAGGAAAGGACAGAACAACTTGAAAAAAAGTTACATCACTCCAGGTCAAATCTGAGGAACATGAGGAAGCCGTCAAAGACATTATGTGGAAACTGGAAGAACAGGAAAATCGGCAACAACGGAAGAATCTCCGTTTCTCTGTGTTCCCGAGGGGGCTGAAAAGGACGACGCAAGGAAATACATGATCACTCTCCTCAAAAACTCTTTTCCTGAACTTCAATCCTGGAACTGGGAGAAGGAAGTCCAACGGGCTCATAGGTCTCCCTTAATGATCAAAACCCATCAAACCTCTTCTCAACAACATCCCAGAGCCATGCTTCTTTTTTTTGGAAATGTCCTACTCCGACAGGCTCTCTATGACTTAGCCCGAATCACCAGTAAGAGAACATTCGAATGGGTAACCTTTTTTACAAGGCCAGACTTCGCGCACGCAACAGTTGAGAGGAGATGGCGTTTGAGGCAACTGTTTGACCCCTTTCAAAAAATAGGAGCCTCAGTGTTTCTCCTGAACCCTGCAAAATTAAAGATTGTTTATCAGGGCCGGACACACAGCTTTGTCTCTGAGATTCAAGCAAAAAAATTACCTGGATGAAATCTCAGGACATAAATAAACCGGAATGGAGATGGAGAATTCAGTCACTCAGTAAAATCCTATGAATATACATAAAACTATTCATACAATTAGTTTGCATAATGCAGTGGACAGTGTGATAAAACTATGGAATATTGCGCCTCTCCTTTTTTTTTTCTTCTCCTTTTCTCCTTCTTTTCTCTCTTTTCTTTTTAGGACCAATTCCATAGATTACATGTTTCTCTCTTTCTTTGTTTCTCCCCTTTTTTTCCTTTGTTCTTTCCTTCCTTAGCTACTACTTTGCTTTTTCCTACATGCTCAACGCTATTTATGCCCTAGGAAGGACTAGGAAGGACTATGCAAAATAAGTAAAGACTGAAGGCTTTACTAGTTATTGTTGTATATACTATGTTAGAATTCATACTAAGAGAGGCTTCTCTTGTTATATAGACTGCACCTTTGTATAGCTGGTCGGGAATATATATATATATATATTTTTTCTTTTTTTTCCCCTCTTTTTTCTTTTTCCTCTTTTCAGGCTATTTGAATTTTATACTTGTTTCACTTTCGGGGGGAGCTCGGCGGGATCACTGGGGTGCTCTCGACGGATGTCACGTCCCTGGCCCTCCTGGGGCTAGGTAACCTCCATTGGTGGTGGTGGGTGGGGGGTGGGATTCAGGGGAGGGGGGTCTAGGAGGAAAGTCAGATAGGCTTCTTAAAAATTATAGTGAAAAAGGAAACTTTAAAACTATAGCTAATATTTTACCTAGGGGAATGCTTTCTAGGATTTTTTCTTTTGACAAATGAATGGGGGCATTAAAGATTATGTCACTTAACACCTGTGGCTTAAACGATACCAAGATGAGACAAACTGTTGCAATTGGTTTACAAACTATAGGCCCCAACATAGTTTGTTTGCAGGAGACGCATGTCGAGGGCTCACAGACACATCTGTTAAAATCATTGGGGTACAAATTAGTCTGTGCTTCTTCTCAGGGAGCCCGCGTCAGGGGGGGTGGCAATCTTAGCCAGAGGCGGAGGACCTAGCTTCAACCAACACAAAACAGACACATTTGGGAGGTGGGCAATCGCAGAATGCCAGGCTGAGCAATCACAACCAATCACCATCTGCTCAATCTATGGGAGCAATTGTGATGATCCTACGTGATCAATGAGGTCTCCAGTGAGCTCGCACATTGGCCATTACCATTACTCATCTGCGGGGATCTTAACATCAATCTACCCTCCGATTGGTCAATAAATGATAACTGGGTGTACCATGGGCGAAAACCTAAAGTCTATAAAGCCTTAAAAAATCTATGTCATATGCACAGGCTCCTGGATGGGTGGCAAATTTCTAATTCTGAGGATCCTGGTTACACTTTTTTTCCAACCCACATCGAGTTCATGCGAGGCTTGATTACTTCCTGGTATCACAGTCATTAAGATCTATCACACAAATAGAAAAACTGCCCCGCGTACTCTCTGATCATAACCCCCTTTTCTGTACTCTAGGACTAATGCAAACGGGCCAGAAACCTAGAACTTGGACCTTTGAGAGATCACTGCTCCTCAAAGAAGACTATTGTAATCACATGTGAGCATGGATCCCCAACTTTCTAGAAGGTAACGTGGGGAGCACCTCTATAGAAATGGTTTGGGATGCTCTAAAAGCAGGGATCCGTGGGGAAACCACACAATATTCAATAAGAGCCAATAAGCTTGCTAGGGACTCCCATAGATCGCTGCTGGAGAAATGTAAGGTTTCTGAAGGAAAACTTATTCGGGCCACCCGTGACATGTTAACGATAGAAGAACTGACCGCAATCCAATATCAGGTACCAATTATTAAAGCTGCTATGATGAATACATTCACCACCAAAGCGATCAAAAAAGCCACAGCCCATAGTGAGAAAGTCTATGAAGTAAGCGAACAGGTCGGCCATCAATTAGATATATGTATGAGGCAACATACATCTCAGAACCTCATACGGGAAATAGTAGACCCAGTAGAAGGCTTGGTTTCAGAGAGCAACAAGATCAGAGAAGCATTCTGGCATTTCTACAGTACTTTATATTCTGAGGAAGGAGCGGCTGACATAAGCAGCATGAGCCAATACCTAGATCAAGATACATCTAGTAGACTTAGTGATGAAGACCGAGACGCATTAGAGGAGACCCCAGATCTTGAAGAAATTCTAGAGACAGTTAAAGCTTTACCGCGAGGGAAGGCAACGGGCCTAGACTCTATCCCCTTCGAGTTTTATATTACATTTCTAGATAAAATTAAAGAGTTCTGCTAGATCTATGTGTACACATATTTCTGGGATGTAATCCACCAAAATCGTGGTCAAAAGCTAAAATAGTAGTTTTTCTGAAAAAAATAGGCCTCCAGAACAGATGGGCTCCTATCGTCCCATCACCTTAATCAATGTGGATTCTAAAATTTATTCCAAACTAATCGCGAACCGCATTGCACCTTTAATCCACAAACTTGTTTCAAAATCCCAACACGGGTTCGTGCCCGGAAGAGGCACCACAGATCACATCCGTAGAGTGATCAGCTTATTTGACAACACAGAGATGACAGGAGACCCAATGGTGCTCATACTCTTAGACGCGGAAAAGGCCTTCAACAGGGTCTCCTGTTCTTTTCTGTGGTTACTGGTTGGCAATAGGCCGACTGGGATTTAAACAGGGTTTTATCCACGCGGTCGAAAAACTATACATCAACCCTAAAGCTGTAGTGATGGTAAATGGTAATCTTTCCAAAGAACTAATAATATCAATGGGAACTCGACAGGGATGCCCATGCTCCCCATTGCTATTCGCAATCTACATTGATCCTCTTATTCGCTGCTTGAAAACCAATGCTGGTATTGCTCCTATTTTGACCCAAGGCTATATGACCCAAACTCTTGCCTATGCTGACGACATTGCCATAGTTACAACTGATCCTGCATCAGCCTTACCTATTATTGAAACTGAGGCAAAAAAACTTTGGCAATGTGGCCGGCTACTCTCTCAATCAGAGTAAAACTCAAGTGGTCTTGAATGAAAAATGCTTTATAATAGACCCTCGCGTGACATCAAAAGTGACTTACCTGGGGGTATGTATCACGTCCAAACTTGATAAACTTGTTGACCTAAACATGAGCCCCCTGCTAGACAAAATGCAGAAAGATCTCCTCCGCTTGGATAACCTACATCTATCCTTGATAGGTCGGGCAAATGCATTAAAAATGGTCTATTTCCCCAACTTACACTATATGTTCAGGGCAATTAATCTGGAAATCTCTGAACATTGGTTTAAATTGATGGAACACACTTTCTCTAGTTTTATTTGGTCATATTCACAACCCCGAAGAGCTTATAAGCTCCTAACCCTTCCCAAAGATAAAGGAGGTTTAGCCCTCCCTAATCTTAAGGTTTATTATTGGGCATCTATGCTATTATACAATCACAAACTTTTTTTATTAGATAGCAAGGAAACCACCTCAGGGTAAGACCAACCTTCATCCATCAGCTAGCTTTGGGTAACAAGAGCAAGGGCTATCTATGGCGATTTCTCTATGATAGCTACCACAAAAAGGTCCGCCTAAAGACCCTGCTGGGGGGTTTAAAGCATGGAAAGCCGTGAGGAAATTGTTGGGTATAGGACGACACTCGTACTATTCCCCTCTATACAGCAATCAATTCTTCCCGAAATCTTTAGAGGACCCTGTATTGATAGATGGATCACAGATGGAATCACGCATACTGGCTGTCTTTTTACAAATGTAGGATTATATTCTTTTGAAACCTTAAGAGAAAGATATCAATTGGAGTGGAGGGATTTTTTAAAATATTTGCAAATCAGAGATTTTTTATTACAACGGACCAGAGCAAATACCACATTCTATAAAATAATGGCAGCTGAAACATTACAAAATTCCAAGAAATTTACCATTGGGGGGATGTATTCTCTATTATTATTCCTCTTTCCAGATAACCTCGAGAAAACAGCACAGAAGTGGCAGGGGAAAATAGCTATCACTACGGAAGAGTTTAATTATGCGTATAGTCTGTCCCAAACCATTCTTATATCAACAAAACTGCAAACACTATTTTATAAAACTTATTTTTTCATGTATTACATCCCTGACAGAATCGCTAAATGGGGGAATGGGAGGGGCACTTGTTGTTTTAGATGTATGACACCAAATGCTGATTGCATACATATATTTTCTTCCTGTATAAAATTATCCTACCTAAAACTTAGCATTGAACGGTTTTTAACGACCATATTAAAAACTGAACTAATCCTCTCTGATGAATTGATCATGCGCAGGGCTACCAGTCTCGCTGAATCATGCCCGGGTCATGAACTAGTATTTATCGCCATGGCGGTTTTAAGAATCTGTGTTGCCTCCGCCTGGCTGGATCCTAATCCTCCATCTTTCCAACAATGGTTTTCTAGACTGTTAGCTATATTTAACCTAGAAATGGCTATTTATAAAAGAAAAGGCAGGAGGCGGAGGGCCAGCGGGTTGAAAATCTGGAATCCATTAATTGAATGGTCCCAACTCCAAGGCAATCCCCTATAACCTGTAACTTGATGTATTAATCAGCTTGATTTAAAACTGTAAAATATCTACCTGTAACGTTTGTAAATTCTTGGTTGTTTACAACTCTATAGATTATGTTTGTATTTCTCTAAAATAGAAGGGAAATGCTTTGATTGTTTTATTCGCTAAGCTACTATTGTATGAATTATTAATCCAATTTCCCCCATTCCTATTTGTCTGTATCCAAATTATCTTTTGTTTAACTTTGATGTTATTTTGTCTTGTCTGACCCGGGGTGGGGGAGGGGGGGGTGCTCTGCATATATAAAATCCAATAAAGATATATTTTTTTAAAAATAACTGTTTTATTCTGGTTTATTTCATATCCTGAAATCTGCCTAACTCATACACCACTGGTAATGCCAAGTCTAGATTTGATGTATACACCACCAGATCATCGGCGTATAATCCCACTTTCTTTTTCCAGCCTCTTGCTTTAAAGGGGATTATTTTAGCGTGTTTCCTGATCTTCTCCGCAAGAGGCTCATTATAGAGGTTAAAGAGAAGTGGGGATAATGGGCACCCCTGTCTTGACCCTCTACAGATATTACATTTCTTAGATAGTCTTCCATTTATTAATATTTTTATAGAAGGGGCTTCATATAATTGTGTTATGGCCCTAGGTAATTTTTCCCCTAAATTGGATAACATCAAGCCTTCCTGCAGATAACGCCAATTATCGCAATGAAAAGCCTTGGTTGCATCAACAGTAATAACTGCTAATGGCTCTTTATCTACCAAATCCAAATTGATAGCACCAATAAGACTGTGTGTTAGATCTTTGATACTCCTTCCTCTCACAAACCCTTTCTGGTCCTCATGGAGGAGTGCTCCCACCACCCCATTTAACCTATCCGCTAATATTTTCGAGTAGATCTTATAATCCGAGTTTAAAAGCGAAATAGGCCTGCAAGAGTCACAACAGTATGGTGGTTTATCCGGTTTGAATATCAATGTAACAGTGGCCTCATTCCATGAGGGAGGGATCTCTTCGTCCTTTTCAAATATTGCAAGAAACAATTTCCTTAAAGCCGGAGCCAAGTATATCTCTAATTTTTTATATATTTCCATAGGGAGACCATCTGGGCCTGCTGCCTTACTTGATTTCCCTAGTTTAAAGCCTTCTTTATTTCTTCCTCCGTTAACTCATCATTGATATCTTCCTTCTGAGAGTCTATTATTTTATGCGGGAGCTCCAAATGTAGCCATTCAGATATCTCGGCCCCTGTTGCACTTAGATCTTCAGTGTACACTTTCCCGAAATATTTTAGTATAGTATCCTCTATGCTAGGCCCAGCTTCTATTATAAAGCAGCCATTTACAACATGTCCCAGGTCTGTCATCGCAGCCTGAATGAAATTTTAAGCTGCCAATCGACTTGGCATAAGAACCCCCTTGTCAAGCATTAAACTCCCTTTTTATTACATGAGTAACCCCTACTTTAGGTCCAAGGCAGCCAAAGTACATAGTGCATTGTAATTGAAAGGTTGGACATGTACTTTTAAGTCATACAACCTTCGCAGAAGAGGTATCCAACCTCTTGGAGCCCTTGTCGGCTACAGTTTGCAGCTTCATCTAGTTGGAGGTTTTCCTAAAAAAGAGACTAAGGGCCTGATTACGCTCTTGGTGGATAGGGTTACTCCCTTACAAATGTGATGGATATCCAGCCTCAGAAATTACAAATACATTATATCCTATGGAACTTGTAATACAGCGGACAAGATATGTGTCAAGTTTGTAACAGAGTATCCAATTCATCAAGATCATAATCAGGCCCTAAGTCTGAATGTACACATCTTCACAGAGACTTTGTCAAATGGCTTTTAGATGACAACGACTGCAGCCTTGCCCTGCTGAAATTTTTCTTTTTAGTTATTTTTCCAAGAATCTTTTTCTAAATCCACAGGTAAGCACTGAGTAGGCCAATTCACTTCATGAATCTGACACATGCTCCATCACAGTCCGCCATATTTTTCGACTTTGACCCCGTGTTGCACGACCAGATGTTTTGATCTTTAAGTCACTAGTTTTTACCTCACATTTTAGAAATTCACAACTCTGGTTCTACTAATACAATTTGTGTCATTTTGGAGTCAAATAATTCACTAAAATGTAATCTGTTTTTCTAAATTGGTGTGAGATTTTCTTGCATTGCACTTTCACTTTATTACTGTTTGTGGGCAGCTTAAATACATTACACATTGCCTCTAAGTTAATTCGGACTGCATTTGTGCCAAATTACCAGAGGGTTATGCCAGGGTAATTTAGTGAGTTTAGAGGGTCATCCTGACTGGGATTGTGGCTGTTGCTTCAGCAGGGTTTCTGCCAAAATCCCAGTTTCTCATATGGAATACTTGGTAAATTGACTGTTAACATTTATATGATGTCCTGTGTCAAGCCCCCTCAAAACCAATTCTTAAAATACTGATATTTTACTAAACTCCCTGGTACTCTTTTCATCCAATCTGAATCAATACACATTTGTCTTTTATGTCTACATTGTGACCATGTCACCTTTAGGATAATAATATATTTTGCTAATACTAATTTAAATGTTACCCATTGTTCCTGTAAAAGTGATTTCACTAGTTAGAAAAATGCTTTAGTTAGACATGGGTTATTTAGCATGGCTGGGTTAACACCCATTCATATTTGCAGGAAGAAATGTTCTTTTTATTTTATGTGAATGAAGAGTTCCATGTGCATGTTTCTGTGTACTTTTCCATTTGAAAAGCTCAGCAATATAGAAGCCTACCCCATGGTATTTGTATATAAATATGTATTAATGAGTGTTCATCTCCTCTCTTTGTAACTTTCAAGGTCCTTTGAACAAGTCTTTTCTAGGGACCATCCACCAGCTGAACACTCTATTGTTTTTCTGTATAACATAAATGTCATGTAATTTCCTTCATTTCCAATGCACACATCATTCATTATGCAGTAGCAGTAGGCGCTTCTAGATGTATTGTACTGAATGTAGTTTATGGATTAAAATGTTCATTGGCCAACTAAAATAATCCATTTCAAGTTCAACTCTATTACATCATATCTCACCACTGGATGCGTGTGACTTTTCTGTGTAAAACCCTATAGAAGATGATATTTTGGAAATGTGTGTAATAATTTCTTTCTGTTTCTAATTGTGCAGGCTCTAACCTAGTCTGTTTATTTGTTTTATATTTTATTCTGGCTATTGGCTTGCTCCAGAGATTGACCTTACTTTATTTCTGTTGCGGATTATATCTTTGACTGTTTCATTTGAGATAATGCATATTTGAACAACTAATCCCTTTTTGTCTTCTGTAATGACCTACATTTTGAATACACCTATAGCGTTTGACCTGGAATCTTGTCTTACACAGAATACTTTATTTCGCTTTTGACTAAGTCTATGAAGACTCAGAGTCCTGATCCTGTGCCGTAAGCCTCCTAATTATTAGATTAGAGCATCAATATTTCCCACGTAAGAAAGGCTATTCTTTCTCTTCTTAAGGCTTTTGATGCAACAGAAAGCTTAGCAAATTTTCATCACTCTACAATTATTTCAAATCACCACGGTCAACGGGCCCATCAACATATCATCTTTCTTACCTTCACAAACTATTCACCATCCTAATTATCAAACCTTGGTTCTTAGATGGATCTTTTTTTTGAGCTAACAGGGCCTTATATACTTAGAGAGTGTGAGGGAATGTCCTTATGAGAATCTGGAAAGAAGAAATGCCAAATAAAAATATACCTATTGTATTACCAATACACAGTTGCATCAATGCGCATATCTTAAAAAAAGAAAGCTTAGCTCCAGGAACAGACACATACGACAATGATTGCTCGTGGAATACATTTATCTACTGCCTCAATTTGAATGGTCAGAACATGAAATCACATTTCATAATCAGATTTAATAGCAATTAGTTAATACAAACTGCCACACAATATAACACAGATTCAACAAGAACATATGCTGGTTGCCTAGAAAGAGAGAAACCGTAAGAAATATCAAGACAATATTTTGATCATACAAACCAAATAATTGAGATATTGTCCTTCTTTGCCAGGGATCTGAATAAGTCAAAACTAAAGCGCAGCATGCCGCAGAAAGTAGTCAGTTAACCCTTCAGCTGAAAATGTGGTTCCTGTTTAACTTTACCAGCCGGCAAAGTGCGGGTTCCAGAACAGTCAGGAAAGTTCAGTTCAAAGGTTTTGGTATTTGAGGGAAAACAGAGGTCAGTCCGACAGCATGCCAGGCAGGGAAATGGGAAAATGACAGCCAGCTCAACTCCTCCTCCAAGGGGGCAATTATACTTCACGGTATACACCCACAAAGTATCCCTTCTATCGGCCGATACAGTTTCCATTGGTTGTTCACAGGAGGCTGCTCATGGTGTGAGCAGTACCTCACCTGAAAATCCGGGAGCATTAAGTAATTCTTTTTTAATTTCATTAGGTTCCAATTATAGTTTATTTCCATCCTTTCCTCAATGTCAATAATAAGTTTATTTCACATATAAAAAGCATAAAAGTACATTATATTCCTTATGAACTATTAAAACATCACTAAAAACAATTTCATACAGATTACCACATTATATCAAATCCTACATCATTACGATAAGTTATTTAAAATAGTACACATGGCTTTATAAAATATAAAATACTATAAAATAGTGAGGTCAATCACAGTACTTATAAAGCGCGCTACTTACCCGTGAGGGTCTCAAGGCGATGAGGGGGGGGGGGGGGGGGTGCCGCTACTGTTCGAAGAGCCAGGTCTTGAGGAGTCTTCTGAAGGCGAGTAGGTCTTGGGTCTGCCGTATGTGGGTGGGGAGGGTGTTCCAGGTCTTGTCGGCGAGGTAGGAGAAGGATCTGCCGCCGGAGCTTGCACGTTGGATGCGGGGGACAGCGGCGAGGGCAAGACTGGTGGAGCAGAGCTGGCGGGTGGGAGTGTGGAAGCTGAGGCTGCTTGTCAGGTAGGCTGGTCCGGTGTTGTGGAGTGCTTTGTGTACATGGGTGAGGAGCTTGAAGGTGATCCTCTTGTCAACGGGGAGCCAGTGTAGGTTTTCTCAGGTGGGGGGTGATGTGGCTGCGGCGAGGGGTGTTGACAATCAGTCGGGCGGAGGCGTTTTGGATGAGTTGTAGTCGTCGTAGGTGTTTGGCTGGGATTCCTGCGTAGAGTGCGTTGCCATCGTCCAGTCTGCTGTTGACAAGGGCATGTGTCACCGTTCTTCTTGTTTCGCTCGGGATCCACTTGTAGATCCTGCGGAGCATGCGGAGGGTGTTGTAGCAGGAGGAGGAGATGGCGATGACCTGTTTGGACATGGAGAGGGAGGAGTTGAGGATGAATCCTAGGTTGCGTGCAAGGTCGGTGGGTGTTGGTGCTGTTCCCATCGTGGTCGGCCACCATGAGTCATCCCAGGCTGAGGGGGTGGGTCCTAGGATGAGGACCTCCGTCTTGTCCGAGTTCAGCTTCAGACGGCTGCTCCTCATCCAGTCTGTGACGGCCTTCATTTCCTCATGGAGGTTGGTATTGGCGGTGTATGGGTCCTTGGTGAGGGAGAGGATGAGCTGGGTGTCGTCTGCGTAGGAGATAATGTTGAAGTCGTGATGGCGGGCCACCTGTGAGAGGGGGACCATGTAGATATTGAACAGTGTCGGGCTGAGGGATGAGCCCTGAGGGATGCCGCAGATGATGTCAGTGGCTTTAGATCAGAAGGGTGGGAGGCAGACTCTCAGGGTTCTGCCTGAGAGGAAGGACGTGGTCCAGTCAAGGGCCTTCTCTTGGATTCCGGTTTCTAGGAGGCGAGTCTTTAGAGTGCGATGGCATACCTTGTCGAAGGTGGCTGATCGGTCCAGGAGGATGAGGGCGGATGTTTCGCCGTTGTCTTTTTGGCACCTGATGTCGTCTGTGGCGTCGATGAGGGCTGTTTTGGTGCTGTGGTTGCGTCTGAATCCAGAATGGGATGGGTCCAAGATGTTGTTGTCTTCCAGGTGGCGGGCCAGTTGCATGTGGACGATTTTTTCGATGACCTTTGCTGGGAACGGGAGCAGAGAGATGGGCCGAAGGTTCTTGAGGTCCTCGGGGTCTGCTTTCGGCTTTTTGAGGAGGGCGTTGATTTCGGCGTGCTTCCAGCTTCCTGGGAATGTCGCTGTTTCGAAGAAGATGTTGATGACCTTCCGTAGTTGGGGTGCGATGGCTGTGTCTGCCTTGTTGAATACGTGGTGTGGGCATGGGTCTGAAGGAGATCCTGAGTAGATGGAGTTCATGATCTTGCATGTCTTGTCGTCCTTGACGTTGGACCAGAAGGTCAGGCGGTTGGTGCTGGTGGAGTTCACAGGGGAGGTGGCGTCTGGCGTCGTCGGGGAGGTCATGGTGTTGAAGCTGTCATGGATGTCAGCGATCTTGCTGTGGAAGAATATTGCTAGTGAGTCGCACAGTTCTTGTGAGGGCGGGATGTCTTTGGTGTTGGCACTGGGGTTGGAGAGTTCCTTTACGATGCTGAAGAGCTGTTTGCCGTCGTGTGTGTTGTTGTCCAGGTGGTTTCTGTAGGAGGACCTCTTGGCTAGTTTGATGAGGTGGTAATGTCTGCGGGTGGTGTCCTTGTGGGCTGCGTGGTTGTCCGGTGTGGGATTGTGGAGCATGTCTTCTCCAGTTTCTGGCAAGCGCGTTTGGAGGTCTGGAGCTCGTCGGTGAACCAGGTGGCTCTCTTGCTGGCGTGGTTGTTGGGGTGTTTCTTGAGCGGGGCGAAAGTGTTAGCGCAGTCGTCGATCCACTATCTGAGGTTGCAGGCATCTGGGTTGGTGGGTCGGTGGCCGGGGTCTGGGCGAGGGTGGTGATCAGCTGGTCTTTGATGACTTTGCTCCAGCAGCGGCCAGGTTGCTGTTGGGTGCGGTAGTGTGTGGTTGGTTTCTTGAAGGTGAAATGGATGCAGCGGTGGTCGGTCCAGTGGAGTTCGGTGTTATTGTCGAAGGTGACGTGGGAGCCTGTGGAGAAGACGGGGACCAGCGTGTGGCCGGCGGCGTGGGTGGGTGTGGTGACAAGCTGTCTGAGGCCGAGGTTGGCAAGGTTGTCGGTCAGGGTGGCGGAGTTGGCAAGGTTGTTGTTCTCGAGGTGGAAGTTTAGTTCCCCAAGGTGGATGTAGTCCGTGGTGGCGAGTGTGTGGGTGCTGGCGAGGTCGGAGATGGAGTGGCTGAACTGCATTCGGGGTCCGGGGGTCTGTAGATGAGTGTTCCTCTGAGGGTGGTGTTGGGGTTGGTGTGGATCCTGAAGTGTAGGTGTTCGGCGATGTGGAGGGTGTCATCTGCGTGGGTGGCAACCTTGAGGGTGGACATGTGGACAATGGCTATTCCTCCTCCGATTTAGTTGGTGCGATCCCTGTGGGTGATCTTGTAGCTGTCCGGGATGGCTATGGTGATGTCGGGCGCCGAGGAGTCTTTCCACCAGGTCTCGGTCAGGAAGCCCACGTCTGGGGCGGAGGTTTTAGAGCAGATCCCAGAGCTCGATGGCGTGTTTGCGTGCGGAGCGGGTGTTGAGGAGTATGCAGCGGAGGTGGTTAGGTCCAGTCCTTGGAGGTTTTGTGGTTCTATTGCAGGTGAAGCTGCAGGTGTGGCAGGAGGTTTTGTGGGTCCGTTTCGGGGCGGCCTGGAAGCAGCTGTGGTTTCGGCCTGTGTTGAGTGCGTCGAGGGTGCTAGCGTCATAGCGGATTCTGGTGTCGTGGCGTTTGCAGGGTCCAGAGGTTCTGGCACTGGACGCGGTCCAGGCACGGACAGGCACGGACAGGCACAGACGCCCGCAGCAGCCACCATATAAGGCGGGGAGGGAGAGAGGAGCAGCTGGGAGGCGGGAGCGGGCCTGCAAATGGGTATTGAGGGGGCGGGGCCACAGGGGAGCAGCGGTGGGGACCGGGCAGAGAGGCTCAACCAGAACAGGAGAGGGGGGGAGGGGGAGGAATGGAGCCCTAGAGGTGCAACACAGCAAAAGAGAAACAGGCACAGAATACCGGGGGCAAGTAAAACCAATGCAGGCAGACAGCGGGGACGGACTCACGGCGGAGTGACAGCAGCAGCAAGGAGGCGCAGACACTCAGGTGGAGCTGTGCGGCAGTGGGTGAGTGACCTGGCCTGCAAGCAGGGTCAGGGGCTACACCTGCTGTCGCGCAGTGGCCGCCATATAGGGGGGGAGGGAGGGAGGAGCAGCTGGGAGGTGGGAGCGGGCGGCGAATGGGTATCGAGGGGGCGGGCCGCAGGGGAGCAGCTTCGGGGACCAGGCAGAGGGGCTAAACCAGAACGGGAGAGGGAGGAGGGGGGAACAGAACCCTAGAGGCCCTACAAAGCAAAAGAGAAACAGGCACAGAATACCGGGGGCAAGTAAAACCATTGCAGGCAGACAGCGAGGACGGACTCACGGCAGAGTGGCAGCAGCAGCAAGGAGGCGCAGACACTCAGGTGGAACTGTGCGGCAGCGGGTGAGTGACCTGGCCTGCAAGCAGGGTCAGGGGTCACGCCTGCTGTCACGCAGAGGCCACCATATAAGGCGGGAAGGGAGAGAGGAGCAGCTGGGAGGCGGGAGCGGGGCGGCAAATGGGTATTAAGGGGGGCGGGTCCCACGGGAGCAGAGGCGGGGACCGGGCAGAGGGGTTAAACCAGAACAGAAGAGGGGGAGGGGGGGAATGGAGCCTTAGAGGCGCAAAAGAGAAACAGGCACAGAATACCGGGGGCAAGTAAAACCAATGCAGGCAGACAGCGGGCACGACTCACGGCGGAGTGGCAGCGGCAGCAAGGAGGCGCAGACACTCAGGTGGAGCTGTGCAGCAGCGGGTGAGTGACCTGGCCTGCAGGCAGGGTCAGGGGTCACCTGACCCTGCGAGGTAATGTAATAATAGTGTGCTCCTGTGTAAGATACCAACCCTTTCCCTTGTGCTATTTAGCGTGTATTCTACAGAATGTATACATTTAAATAATTCATAGTAGCAGGGTGTAGATGAACGTATCTCACCTTTTAGGACATGCACAATTAAGTACATGTTTATGTAATGTTGATTAAATCAGGGTAACATTCTGTTAGCAGTCTTCCTCCTTGCACCTATGCCTTTTGTCATAAAATTTGCCCTATTTGACACCATCTCAGTCCACTTTAATTTTGAATCAAATGGAATTCCTAAATAAACACATTTCTCCACTGTTCTATGCTTTTTCCCTCTACAGAAAGCTTTCTCAATTTTTTTGTGTCCCTGCTAACTGTCAGAACGAAGGTCTTTGTTTTGTTCACTTGTAAATCAAATTCTGCCATAAAAGTCAAATATGTAGTGATGTAATTTTGTAGGGCCATTGGTGTTCTAGCCATCAATAATGCAATGTCTGCATATAGCAGAATTGGAAGCATTGTAGAGGCGGTATGGGGATCATCTTTACTTTTCTCAACCATCACCTCATTTAATCTATGTATATACATACAGTGAGATGAGAAATGGGGCCAAGACATACCCCTGCCTTATTCCTTTCTGAATATTAAAAGCTTGGGTGCACTCCCCCTGGTTTCCAAAGCGTACCATTGCTACTGCCTGCGCATATAATTGTCTAATGAATACAATTATCCCTCCATTAACTCCCATGGCCTCCATAATGGACCGTCATTTGTCGTGAGCCGCGCAGTCAAAAGTAGCTGAGAGATCCATGAAGGCCATGTGGAGCTGACCATATTTTGGTATTGCATATTTTGACGCAATTAGAGTTAGGTTTAGGCACTAATCAAGTGTCCCCCTGCCCTTTCGGAAGCCATATTGAACCTCAGCTAAACTGTTTTTATGCTCCGTCCACTCCTCTAATCGATTTAACAAGAGTCTTGCCATTAATTTTGCTATGCGATCTATTAGGGAGATAGGGTGGCAATTAGCTGGGTTCGACCCATCCCCTTCTTGTATATCGGGATGATCACTGATTGCTTCCATGAGGGTACGAGTCCTGTTTTACTAACAACATTAAGTACAATTGTTAGGGGGGGCCCAAAAAGTTCTATTTACAGGAGAGAGATCTACCAGGACCCCATCCGGTCCAGCCGCCTTCAAGGAGGCAGACTGAGAGATGGCTAATTCTATTTCATTGATTCCAAAACACAACGTGGGTATTTCCCCTTGATCTGGATTCATTACTCAATCACTTGGCTTTCCCCTCTTTTGGAAGATTGACTGGAAGTAGGTTACCAAGGAATCCTCATCTATATGTGTGTCCAGTGATGGATCTCCAGCTTCCTGCAGGAAAGGGAAGTTAACTGCCTTCCAAAAAGTTTGACTATCCCCGGTAATTGATGCTTGGATTAGATTTTCCTAGGCTTCTTCCTTAAGCACATTGAGTCTTTTTTTCCTGCCTAGCTTATACACCATCCTGCAGCCACTAATTAGGTTTATATTTCTTGATGTGGTTCTCAATGCTTTTCTAAGATTAGCTGCCGCAATTCTTGTCAAACAACCTATTTGTAGTGTGTGACTTTTTGGGGGGAACCGTTAAATAAAGTCATGTGCATTCCAAAATCTTTCCAAATGCCTCAACCACCTGTTGGTCATTAGCTTCGGGATCTAAACATAACAGAACCTCATTATTATTTTTCCTTACAATCTCTTTTAGCAGGGTGTTTAACTCCACTTTATCCCATCTTAGGGTGTACCCATTTTTACTTTGTAAAATTGGTTTCGGAGCACATTTTACCTTCCTTTTCTTTTGTGGGCCCCATAAGAAAAGGAAGCTCAATACAGCATGGTCACTGAGACAACATAACCTTAGGTTTTTTTGAGGTACCACTAAAAGTGTCAGAGGTGATTATGTAGTCAGTAGTGGAACATGTACCAGCCCTATAGAAAGTAGGGTCCAGCTCACCTGTAATCATTTCTGATTTTGAGCCGCCATGAGATCAGTAAATTGTTTAGGGCATTACCTGGTAATTACCTATGTGGTGTAATCACCAGAACCAACTTGATTGAAATGGCTAATTGCCCCGCCATTCTGGTCCGTTACCCCACATAGGCATGGCTCATCTTTAGGGCAACTACTGGCATTGAAATCAACTACCCAAAGAACTGATAAGGGTTTGGGGTGATTATATATCAAATCCTCCATAGTTCTACCAAGTTCCTCTACCACAGAAGTTAGATTCTACATTTTATTATTATAGACATTTATTAGCAAAAGTTCTCTGTTGTTATGTCCCTTTGCAAAGTTGAAATGCCTCCCTTTGCTCTACCCCTTGTTGATTGCAATGCTGCCAATATGGAAGGAACGATAACCATTTAGATGTGTAATGTCCTCCTCCAATGTTTACGGCAAGCATATTATATGTGAATTTGTCAGTTCCTCATGCCATTCAAAATTGTCCCTTTTGTTTTAAGATCCGGCTATATTCCACAAGAGGAGTGTGAGCTCATTTTTGTCTATTCTTTTTTTTGTAAATCTTTTTATTGTTATAAAAAACGAAAAACAATAAGAGCGTATCAAGTGCAAAACATACAAGAAATTAAACAATTGAAAGGTCGCAATATCGGCAGCCGTTGAAGCAGGACACTGAGACTCTAACACACATTTGACGAATCAGGATTATAAAACTAGCTGAGTTAGCCTAT
This sequence comes from Lissotriton vulgaris, assembly GCF_964263255.1. Taxonomy (NCBI): domain Eukaryota; kingdom Metazoa; phylum Chordata; class Amphibia; order Caudata; family Salamandridae; genus Lissotriton; species Lissotriton vulgaris. Next base: position 972,827,702 of record NC_141693.1, on the reverse strand, counting down.
ATCAATGCGTGCTGCCCACAGGCCCCTCCACCCACAAAATCAGGATATCAATGATTGTTGCGCCCCTCGATACTAAAATCGTAAACAGGATAAAGTACAGACACTTGTATGTAAAAATAAACAAATCAGAATAATAGAGCTCGCATTGACACCTTTATACTGAAAACAGAGTCAGGATATCCAGTAAGTAAAGAAAGAAAATAAAATAAAAGAAAGAAAGAGCACAACGCGCGCAACACCCCACCCCCCACCCTGCACCCCTGCATGTAGCTTACGCCTAACCCCAACTAGCAGTGTGCCTGTCGCCCCATCTAATCTACAAATACTAAAAGAAGTAAGTGGAGGAGGGCCATTCGTACAGGCTCCCGGCCTCCCCCCGCTAGTTCTAAGCCTTCCCTATTACGGATATATTATCATTTCACTATCAAGCGAAAATCGGGGGATACATTACTCGCCTACACTGCCTCCCGGTACCAACATCATAGAGTGAATCCCACACTGCCACCATTTGAATAAAAGTCTTGAAACGAAAGGCCGTTCTCAGCCTTGACCCTCTCGATCAGGTACACAAATGTTCTTCAACCGAACAGCCGCCTTCTTAAAATTTTTTAAATAACAGTAGCGAGCCGGAAATAGCTGGGCTTTCTCAGTCTCATTGTCACTGGGTCACATCTGTGTCAATAAGAACCACGGATGTTGTTTAAAGTCCAGGTGCACTGAGTCCGGAAAGGGAGAAAGGGCAACCCAGTCGAGCCACTCCTGAGTCATCACATGAGTCATTAGATACATTGGCTGTTGCGATTTATCCTCAGTCGATAATAATATTTTGAGCACTGACACGACCGGGACCCCCAATACACGGGCATTAGCTATTTTTGCAATCCAGGGTCTCTCGCATCAGTCGCTTTATGGGGTTGCTGACCGCCATCAGTCCGGGTGGTGTGAATGTTATTACTTCCACAGTGTCTTTGAATTGTACAAAAGCTGTATCACTATTTCCCAGTCCAAAAGCCACAGCGTCCAATTTGTGCTCCAAGGCTTGGGCTTTCCAATTCAGAAAGAGATGAAGACCCTCGATCGCCGCCATTATAGCCCCAAGCGTAGGTTCAACCCTGGTCAGCACTAGTTGGTCCCCCTTGATAGGGGAATTCCGGTCCGGTCTCGGAGATCCCTTAGATAGGATATGTCATCCCAGGTCATCCGTTCGAATTTTCGCAGACCTCTCAGAGGATCGGTTCCGATTCACATGAAGGCCGATATTGAATGCCATTTCGCACGTTTCGTTCACGGTCTATTCTTGGGCCCTTCGGGATAGACCCAGTGGAATCAGAAGCAAAGACACACGTTCCAACCCCTCTGTATGCAAGGATATTGCGGAGCTGTCTTCAGGATATGTCCGAAACCATCGGGTCGCAGTTTAGACTGTACCAAGCCATTTATATTCCGGGCTCAGACAACTAATTATTCAGCTCGCATCCGCAGTGTCATTGAGGTGTCCCACTTCGGCGCTAATCCATACGGATATTTGATGTTGAAATCGGACAAAATTTACTTCCATTCCAGTGGACCGGCTCCTCCCAAACTCTTATGGTCGATGTTGTTCAACTAGAAGCCGGCTGCATTCTTACTCAAGGCCACGGCTTCAATGCTGATGTAGGCCGCAAACTTCAAGACGACGTTTCTCCGTTCTCGAAGCAGGAGGAGCTTTCGGGATCACTCGGTGTAGCGTTATTTCGTTTCATCTACCCGGGAGAGTTGCATAGGCACAGGTTAACTGGCTGGATTTTGTAGCAGGATGAGAAGGTCTACGGAGCCGGGAGCCTAAGCGGCCATCTTGGTCGCCAGCTTGGCTCCTCCACCATTTTTGTCTATTCTTAGCAAATATTCCTCTATTTGGCCTAAATAGGTCAGATGTAGGGCGGAACTCAGTACTACAGGCTCTGTGACACTTTGTCTTAGGTAGTGTGTTCTGGAGTGTCTTCTTCTATCATCACCCTGATTTACCTGATTTGTGTAGGACAAAACTTGGCCGGGGGATACGAGTCAATCACAACTATCCATACTCTCTAGTACGGAGAATCTATTTCTAATAGGCACACACAGACTATCATTCTCTAGCGGCCTAGAGGAATTGCCCACAATCCTTCCAGGTGGCCTATACATCCTCAGCAAATCTGGGCAAGGTGGTTTATAGAAATAACCTAATGGAACAACATAAATCTGACACTTTAAGGGGGGTGCTGACGGGATTTGGTTTAACAGTTCGCCCACCAAACAAGCGTTATCAAAATTCAGAATTATGCAATCGACCTCAATCATTTTAACGAAGGCCCTACCCTTGGGGTTCTCCTGGCCATAATCAGGTGGTCCAGTATAAGGGGACCAGCTCAGGTGAACTTCATTATCCAGTGTTGTGCTTTATCTATGAGTTCACCTGTGGATTCTTGTTGATTTTCTCTTAGGACCAGGACATTTAGCATTATTAAAATGTATGGGCATGCAGCAGCGAGTACATTTAAGTGATTCGTTTTTCTTTCTCTCTCCCAAAAATCTGTGTGCTGGATCCGTCTCCCAGGTCCCTGTAAATTAATTCCAAGAAGACCATCTCTATTTTCCAGACATAAATTAGAGCCATGGGATGTTGCCATGCTTAAATCCTCAATTACACTCCCCTTGTTGGTATCTATATTTTGAGTAATAAAAGATCTATGACATTTGTTGATTGCGTCGGAAGGAACTAGTCAGTCTGACACAGATTGGACCCGGTGGGGCATTAGTTCTGCACCAATAACCTGGTGGTTTACAGTGGGATTTTCGATTGGAGTTATGTTTGATTGTGTCATACCACTTTCTTCCCCCAACTGATTTGTTGGATACTAGGTCCTGCAACATGCGCTCTACGGAAGCCAGACGTAGTATTAATGGTTGCAGTAGCAAGGGCAGTTTACCACCAAGTTTTTCGAAAACATTGTCCCACTTTTTACTTTCATTCTCAAACAACATGGCTACATTTATTAGGGGATCTCGAGGATTAATGTTAGGCTTTGTTGATAGGCACCACCATGGCTTCTTCACAATTTTTGGGGGATATTCTTTTGTAAGGCCTCTTCACAGTGTCTTTGGCAATGGAGGTCTCAAGGGGTTCCATACTGGAATTATTACAGGTCGTTGACACAGGGAGCAGAGGTTTTGTGGTCACCACACGTGATATCAAAGTCCCCCATTGAAAGTATCTTTTCCGTCATAGCAATCTCATTTGCAATGGCTGTCATTGCTTTTGCTAGAAAGGAGTCTAAGGCAGTTATGGTTACCTCTTCTGATGTTGACGGGTTAATCTTCTTCTTTCTCATTTTTACTTATCTTTCCAAAGTCTCTCACTCAAAAGCCAGGTGGCAGAGGGGGGGCGAGACAGCCTCCTCCGGGCTTTGACGGGTCCACCCTTTGCCCAGGCTTCGCCCGAGCGCGTCCTGCGCTGAGGGAAACAGAGCGTGCCTTTGAAGGTACAAAGCAGCTTCTCCCACCTCCCTCAGGTTAGTGATGAGGAGTGTACGCTGGGAGACTGAGTCCCACCCCAGCACAACATGGTGGCTCTGGATGCACTGAACAGGCAGCAGAAGAAAGACATCCTGCGCTGCGGGAAACAGCATGCCTTTGAAGGTGCAAGGTGGCTCCCCCACCTCCCTTAGGTGAGTGATGAGCAGTGTATGCTGGGGACCGAGTCCCACCCCAGCACAACACGGTTGCTCTGGATGCGCTGAACAAACAGCAGGCAGCAGAAACAAGGTCTTAGGTCAATAGCAGCAAACACAAGACTACAAAACTCAGAATGCATCTAGTTATCACACGAAAACCCAAAATGGATATACTGTGGGTATGATGACATGGAGAGCAGTAGGTGTGTAACTGCTGCCAGAGAAGACTCCTTTGAGTGTCTAGGTTGAAGAGACAAGGGAATAGACCATTCATCTGGGAGACATGTTCAAGGTTGAATGAAACCCATGAAAGCTATTGCTGGGAACAAGACCGGCTGTCGGACATTTAGGCTGTTTCTACTCACTGCCCTCCTGTTCCCCTGATGGAACTGCAGGGATGTCCTCCAGGTCTCCGCTGCCCCCAACTTATGATACTACGCGTCCCCCACTATCCGCCAGTCGCAGCGGCATCTCCTAGCGCACAGAGCATGGCTGAATTGTGGAGGCTCCCTCCCTCCTTTCTTCAGAAGTAAGAAAACGTCACTTTGCTCACAGTCTGTCCATTCCCAGGCATTCTCTCTGGGTTTGCAACAGTATTGAGACATTTCTGTCAAATGTGTTGCTAAAACAAATGAGTCAATTGTTGTAGAATACTAAAAATAAAAGATTTGAAAAGTTCTCACAGAGTTTAAAGTGACTACTTAAGATAGATTCTGCCTTTTGAGCAAGAGAAAAGAAAAAGCATCTGAGACCTACAAAAATTTTTGCTGAATCATTATCACGTTATCATAAATATAAAAAGCACATTAATTTAGATATTTTGATTTTTTTCATTAATTCAATCATTATTCTTCTTGAAAGGTTACTTGACAATATTAGGTACCACTAAAATCATTTGCATATTTATCATTTCAAAAACAAATATTAACATGTCATTCTGAAGTTCACGTTTTTATCACATAACGTTAGAGTTGGCGGCAGGTTTACATACTATCGGTTATTTATGAATTCAAGCAATTTAATTATTTCATGCTCCTTATTATGCAGGCATTAATCAATTTAAACACATTTTAGAAATTATCCTCACCACTTTATTTATGTTAATTAGGTTTAATTTCTCAAACACGTGATTGCATGCCTAGGTAAATAGTCATTGTTTCTCTCTCTTTGTTTATGTTTTTACATTTCCATGTTTCAAAACACTTCTGCTTGTTTTTACGATGCAGTATGAAATCTCATGTTTTTTCTACCTAGTCAGTTTACATGTTTTCATCAGGAATAATTATCATAAATCACTTTTGATAGTAAGAATTGATAGAGGCAACTGTCATTTAACATTTAAGCTCCATCACTTTTCATATTATTTGCAGCAAAGGTGTATTGGCTCTTTCCCGTGGAAAATTTGCCAAATGCTTCCAAATTCTGCCTCAAGTATTATGTTGGTTTGTACATCTGAATCCTGAATTTTATTTTATTCCCTGGTTACAGAGGTCTGGAGCCTCAAATACCACAATTTTCAACACACGAGATTGCATAGTAATGGGACTGTAGGTATACAGACATAATTATTGTTGTACCTTAGACATTTTTAGGTTCATGAACAAGATATATCGTGTGCCGATACATTGGTACTGAAGACCTTTTTTCGTGAAAACAAGATAAAAAGATAACATAATATACTGCTATGTCAAATCCAATTATAGCTATTAACATTGTACGTAAAGTTTGGTCTCCGCGTTACTTTTTATTAGACATCAAAATATATATATTTCACAAAAATGTCATATTCACAGAAATAGTAACATGAACATGTTCTTTTTTTCTGTACCCAGAGGCACATATATCAATTCACTGGACAATTGGAGGTTCCTTTGTCTTCCATTGAGAACAAAGTTCATGTCCCAAGATTCTTTGTAAAGTCCACCAAAAATGTAGAAGTGTAGGCCCATTAGATAAACAATTTGAGTGCACGTTTTGTGAATTACTAGTATGCCACCATCTGTTGAAAAACTATTTGGTTAATTTCAGAGAATCTCTTTAAAAGTAAAAGCCACCATCAGAGCTGTAGACACATTTTTACCAGCTTCACGAACATACTTTAAACATCCAGGGCATGTACCATGATCACCTGCTCTGGGTCAGTGGAGAGCAAAGCTCCAGTTTCTATGAGTATATACTGTTTTAAGTGATTTAAATTAACCAAATATCTCTCAGAGTTAGCGTTTGATTTTTAAACAACAGAGCTTGGAATAGAAAGAGACAAACTCACTTCTCACTGTTTCAAAGATGTGCCATCTGACAATCAAGCTCTAACTCAGAGAAATATAAAGTTGAATAAATGTACCTGAGAAAGTGCAAGTACATAAAAACAGGAGCTGGGCTCTGTGATGAGCCTGCACTGGGGATCATGAGACTGCCCATGGAGTTATGGGGCCTCATTTATGAGGCTGTGCGTCACTTTTACGCCGCCGGTGCGTCGCCGGTGCGTCACTTTTTGTGACGCACCAGTGGCGTAAAAAATGCACCTTGTTGCGCCATATTTACAAAGTGACACATCTAGGTAGATGCGTCACTTTGTAAACCCCTGCGCCACATTATACCTGCACCAGGTATAATGTATGCAAGGGGGGCGTATTGACGCAGGAAGGGTCATAGAAGTGACGCAGTGAAATCTATAAGATTTCACTGCATCATTTTTAGGACGCCGTTGCATCAAAATCTTGCGCCTGCCTCACAGCAGGCGTAAGACTGACGCAGGCCCTTTCACAAGCCCCATGTGAAAGGACGCATAGCTGGAGTTGCGTCACTTTTGTGACACACTCCAGCAATGCGTCACTTTTGCGCTTACAGATACGTCAGAAATACTGACGTATCTGTAACTCCTTGCAACATGATGCGTCATACATTAAATATGGCGCATCAGGAACGTCGCAAGGAGTGCGCACTGAGAAGTGACGCATCGCTGCTTTCACGCAGCGATGCGCCATTTCTCATAAATGAGGCCCATGGAGTCTTTTTACAAGCACAGAGGTTTGCGAATAGTCACTTTAATGAATTATGAAGACAAAGATACCACAGCCTGTCTGGTGGATAGGTAGGAGGCATATTTTGGGTACTGAGGTTTGTATTTTCAGTACAGAGTATTTTTTATCTTTTTCTGACAATCTTGCTTTTCAAAGTCAGTGCAATTTCCCTCTAATCTTTCAAGCAGTGTGAACATAATCCTACTATTCTGTTGGATATAATCCACTTTTTCAAATAAAATGTTTACCAAGAATACTTATAGAACTATAAGATCTCCAGTACAAAACCTCATTCTATGTTGTGCTTATGAACTAGGATATTGTCACTTGCTGAATTATTGGCATCAAAGGGTTGGTAAGAACTAGCACATATGAAGAGGCGGCTGCCATTAGTCTCTAGCACCTCTTTTACTGAGGGTATGACAATTGTACTAGGAAATGTAGAGGGATTTCCTACCAGTAGAGGTGATAGTGCAGCCTTCATACATAAGGTTGAAATTTCAGATAGCAGAGTTTGACATTTGATGGGTGTGTAAGGATTAATATGATACCTCAGATCAGAAACCATGAACTGGACAGAGGCATTGCACTTGACCTCTGTTTGGTACCATCTAAGTCACTAAACCTCCAAGAAAAATAGTAAGGGACATGTGCTGTATTGGAGTTGCTGTACAGTTAGATTAGAGCTTAGGTCTGACACTTAGGAGTAGGTAGGGATATGTTGGAATAGTGTAAAACGAGTTATTTTCCCAGAGCACAGGTGTGGTAACTTGGAAACAACAGGGTACTGGAATGTTAACTGTATTATTAAAAGGTCATGGCATGATTCTGCAGCACGGCATGAACAAGGCTGAGAAATACATTGAGACGAGGAGTAAATATTCTTTAGATAAGCTGTACACTCAGAGCTTCAGAAGCCCAGGACTAGTCATAAACAGGTGTTCATGTTGTCAGCAGTGTATCATTACAGATAATGAGCAGGCAGGTGCCTATTCACATATTGTATTGATTAGAGACATTCTGGACCACCAGTCCTTTCAGCCTGAGAGCAGGGATGGCAAGGCAGACAGTGTGCACCATGGAAGCATGATGACAACAAATGGCTTGGAAGGTTCTTGAGCAAGAAGTTTCTCGAATGGACAGTTGCCAGTGCTTTGTCTATTAAATTCTGTGCTGCACATGTGGGTGGGATGTGAGATAGACCTTGGGCCACGATGTTATGTCACATGGCTGTCCTTCCCAAGAATGTGCATCAGAGCAAAGCTGGACTTATCTATGAGTGGGTCTTTACAGTATCAAATTCATTCATTCATTAGAAACTTTATTTGGTTAATGTGCAAAAAAGTAATAACCATAAAAGTACAATTAGTAAAACACAATCACAGTATACAGTAAAAACATCAGGGAAATTATACATCAATATGAATTACGGGTTAAATTTCATGTTACAATCGATTTCTGGGATCTAAAAACAGCTTTTAAAAAAGCAGAAATGGAGGCAACAATAAAAACATTGTCCAACTTCTGAATAGCCAAAAATGTGGGACGACACTGTCTTAATTCCATACTTTTTAACAGTGGGGCTATCCATCTTTTCCTGGGTATTGTGTAAAATGTGCAAAAGAACAAAACGTGTATAGACCTCTGGGTCGACAGATCCTCGCATGGACATTTACAAAGTGATCTTGTCCAGTCGCTTACCTTAGGGAAGCTGAAAAGTCTATGCAGGATATTTAATATAAAACGGGTTAGTAAAAACCTTTCAAAATCCTTTATGGGAAGTGTAACATAGGGCTGAATGTTGAGGGTAACCAGAATAAGAAGATGTGCCACCACAGTAGTTTTTGTCATTTCATTAGCTATTCTTATATCATTCAGATGTGGCAGACAATGATTTTTAAGAACCTTTCTAGGAACCTGACACATCAAGGAAGGTTCGCTGAAATAATCCTGGTGGCCTATTTGTGATAAAAACATGCTTATATATTGTAACCATCTTATTTTATTAGCCTTACCGGAGCTCATTACGTCCTTTAAAATAGAACGGTTAAAAACACACTCGTCAGTGGTCCAAACCCTGTGCCACAGAAGAACCGGTTGGATGTTGATTACATCTTCAATGTACAGTAAACCAAGTTCAACGTGGCATATACATGTAGAATTGGTTAAGGCCGTTAGGGACTTACAAAACAGGAGCCTCCTAGTTTTTATTGCATTACACCATGAACCGGACTAGTCAAACAATATCCCTAAGTAGGGAAATGTAGGGGTAGTGTCCAGGGCCTTCGAGTTAATAAAAATTGATTTTTTTCATTTTATTGGACCCAGGACCACAGTTCATTGTAAAAGTTTTAGTGCAATTTATAGTCAGGTCCATATTCGTCATAAAGTTTGAGAAGGATGTTACTACACTTTGCATGGCAATGGCCGTCCGGGCCATCAACACCGCATTGTCTGCGTATAGGAGTGCCAGGACAGATTTTGTGGGTACAATAGGCATGTCCCTGCACTCCCTCAGCAGAGTTCTTTCTAGGTCGTTCATGTGTAATGTAAACAAGAAGGAGGCAAGGAAACAGCCTTGCCGCACCCCTCTTGCGATTGGGAACACCCTAGTGCAATCTCCATTCTTTCCAAATCTGACCTTAGCCCTTGCCCCTGAATAAAGTTGCCTAAGAAAGAAAACTATATGAACATCCACTCCCAGCCTTTCCAGGATCATCCATAACTTAGCGTGGGTAACACAACCAGAGCCTGATGTTAAATCAACAAAAGTTAAAAACAGCTTCCCTCCCTTGGCCTTAGTGTATTTATCTAACCGAATATGCAGATTGAGGCCCTGGTCAATAGTACCAAGGCCTTTCTGAAAGCCGTATTGGAGGTGGCTGATTACTGATTGCTCATCAGCCCATAGTTGTAATCTATCTAAAATCACATGCCCAATTATCTTAATTGTGGAGTCCAATAATGATATATGGCGATAGCACATAGGGCTTGCCCTATTGCCCTTTTTGAATATGGGGACAAGGGTAGACTCATACCATGACGTTAACATTCCCCTCGAGCAACACATGTTAAATAATTGCGTGAGCAGTGGTCCCCTTAATGCCACATTATTATAACAGGTCAACCGGGACACCGCCTGGGCCCAGAGCCTTACCCCCCATACTGGCTTTAATAGCTAAGCTGACTTCATTCAAAGTAAAGCCCATATCCATTTTCTGGAAGGGAAGTAAAGGCTCCTGAGCTGGTTCCACCTCCACCGGTGCCTGCTCAACCGGAGATGGGTCACTATACAACTTTAGGCAATGTGTTACCCATTCGTCCTCAGTAATGGCAATCTCTAATCTTGCTTTAGTATTAACGTTAAAAAAGGGGTGTTAACTGCCTTCCAAAAGGCTGCAGTATCTCGATTCATGGAAGCCTCATGCAAAGAGTTCCATGTTTCCTGTTTCATTTCGTCCTTCCTGTTTTTTTCCGTACCTGTTTATAATTCTTTTTCAGGTCCCTAATTAGATTCTGATCCTTAACTGTGGCATTTAAGGCATACTTAAGGTTAGAGTAGGCCTTGGTACAAGCTGAATTAAACTAAGCATTAACATTAGTACCTTGGCTTTTAATTTCCACCCATAGACATTTTTTAATGTACTCTGCAATGGCTGTAAAATTCTCAGTGACAAAAAGATCAGTGAAATATTCATTTAAGCAAGCACTGAAACTATCCTCACACTTCATCACTAGATTATGTAAAAAATCCTCAGGGATCACTTTCGTCCATTTCAGGGCATATCTGTTTTGTCTATTTAGAGCAATACTATGCGTAAGCTGCCTTGAAATACTATTCCTGTTGGGCTCTTGGTTTGGTAATAAAATATCAATGCTTATGGGGAAATGATCACTGAGGGCAGTGTCAGTGTGTTAAAGTTCCTAACAAATACAGAATATCTGCAGGACATTAATGTATAGTCAATTGTAGAAAAAAACACCTCTGCCGTTAAAGATTGGACTAAAAGGGACCTCCGGTTGACATAAACTATTAGTGTATCCCATGTCGCACGAGAACATAATTTCGTTCAATAGGTCCCCGCACGTAGTGTGTACAAAATGCGGTAGGCTAATATCTTTATCCAACATTATACCACATGCCCCCGTCTCCCCTCTATTACATAAAAAACAATTAAAATCCCCTCCCCAGATCACAAAAACATCTTTGGTTGTCCCACTGAGTAAACTTTTTACTTCACAGCTCAAGTTTCTTAACATTTCTTCCATTGCCTCAGGGGGGGCATTATTATAAAAATTTATGATAATCAAACATAAAGCCTTATCCACACATATTCTAATAGTATGATAGTAGTGGCTTTTATGGACTATCTCTACTTTTACAAATTTTAGCTGATTGGAGATGTAAGGGGAAAGGTCCCCTTTCGCTCTGCCATGTCTCGAGTTGATAGCCAGTGTGTGTAATGTTTTAAAGCAGCACAGGTGGAGAAGCACTGCGGTCCAAGTTTCTTGCCCACATAATATCTTGTAATTGTTTACAAGATCCACCCACACATTATTAGACACCTTTGTTTTTAAGCCAACCACATTCCAGAACATAATCTGGAATTTATTATCTTTAGTGTTACCACCTGCCTAACTGTTACTAACTAGTTCTTTATAGGAGGTATTTTCATCCTCAAGGCCGGTATTGAGCGCAGGGTCATCTTCCTCCTTTTCACAGTTGATATCAATATTTAATGGCTCATTTTGTGCACAAGGCACAGTAACTAGATAATTTGAGATGTCTATTAAAATTCCTTTCTGCTGTGATGCAGCAGGTAGATTAATATTAGTGTTGACAACGAGATCCCTTGGGCTCAGTCAATCCACTTCTTCAAGCCAATGGAGCCTCTCAAATCAGTTATAAGTGGGGATACTAAATTGATTTTCTAAATGATAAAACGGGGTCCCCCCATTGTCGCATAAGAAGATGCCAGTTTGGAGGAGGATAAAAATATCCCAGAGGAACAGCACTAATTTGGGTGTTATCTGTAAAGTTGCTCCCTAATCTATTTAAAATCAACCGCACAAGGTTTGGGGTTTTAAAAGTCAATACGACACAGTCCCCTTCAATGTTCTTTATTCCTCTCCCCAGGCAGCTCACCCTCCCTACCATCTTAAATTCATTAAATAATTTGTCAGTTAGTCCTGTTCTACAACCCAACCATTGCAGGGACTTATTCCTTAAATTCACCCAAGTTTCTCCCTCCGCATCATTAGATTTGGGTACATTGACCAATACCACTACGTAAGGAGTAGCAACTGGGGTAGGTTTAGACACGTGTGTATTCTCACAATGCAAAGAAACAAAATGGAAGGTGCACTCAAATGGAGTCGATAGAGAAAGTAATTTTTAAATGTCTTCTTCTTTATTCAAACAATGTTCATGAAGCAAAGGCACAGCCAACGCGTTTTGTTCCCATTTTTTGCCTTTAGGAACTTCGTCAGGGCAAGTTAGTATTCTTAAGGGGCAGCACTCATTAGCCAACAAAATTAAGTAAACCGAAAATAACGGCAAGCTCTGTAGGTCAAGTTTGGTTGCGTTAAATTGGGAGAAATGGGCCCTAGTAGAGATGAACTCGAGTAGTCCCAGTCGGTACGGTGAAATCGAATGTGTTCCAAGTGCTATGAACAGCCCCAAGATAGAGAAACAATCAAATTAGAAGGGTCGTGACGTCTTCAACAGGAGTTATATTGACAGCCCCAAGTTAGAGAAACAATCAAATTAGAAGGGTCGTGACGTCTTCAACAGGAGTTCTCATATTAGGGTGGCGGCACGATATAAGCGGTCCAATGTATTAGAAATCCAAAGTGTAATTACCGCTAGCGTAGCGTAACAGCCAGGGGTCAGTTAGTGACCCAAGTCAAGAACCAAAACGTCAGCGAAAAAGGCGTCCTGCAGGACGCCTCTTTCGCTGACGTTTTCGGAGCCGGGACCTTATCACAGGTGCGGCATTGCTTCTTTGGTTCTCTAACTTGGGGCTGTCAATAGAACTCCTGTAGAAGACGTCACAACCCTTCTAATTTGATTGTTTCTCTAACTTGGGGCTGTCAATAGCACTTGGAACACATTCGATTTCACCGCACCGACTGGGACTACTCGAGTTCATCTCTACTAGGGCGCATTTCTCCCAATTTAAGGCAACCAAACTTGACCTACCGAGCTTGCCGTTATTTCCTGTTTACTTAATTTTGTTGGCTAATGAGTGCTGCCCCTTAAGAATATTAACTTGCCCTGACGAAGTTCCTAAAGGCAAAAAATGGGAACGAAACGCGTTGGCTGTGCCTTTGCTTCATGAACATTGTTTGAATAAAGAAGAAGACATTTAAAAATTACTTTCTCTATTGACTCCATTTGAGTCCACCTTCCATTTTGTTTCTTTGCATTGTGGTAAATTGTACATCCTATGGCAGCGGATGTTGAAAGAGATTGCACCACCTAACCTCAAGAACTTTAAGATCCGTCGTGCTTGACCTTGTCTGCTGCTTTTGGTCTTTTGGTTGTAACATATGTATTCTCCCATCTTCCAGGACAGGAATTTGAATTATCTTCGTCGGGGTTAGTTGTTTGATTTATTGGTGGCCGAAGTATTTTGAGCTACTGATAAGGATACTGTTAACCCCTTTGCTGTGGGGTGTTTTCCCCCCGCTGTGCGGGGGGGGAGGGGGCTGCGCGCGGCGCCGTAGTGCTGATGATGACCTCAGCTCATCATGAGGCAGGCACAGCGGAGCTGCACTCATGATGAGCTGAGCTCGTCATGAGTGCAGCTCCACTGCGCCTCATGACGAGCTGAGCTCGTCACCAGCACCCAAGTGGTTAAAGAGGCATTGGTGTTAGTAGTTACAGAAACTATGTGTTCTGAGCATGGGCTAGGGGCTAGTTGTTTCCGTCTAGCATAATGTTCAAACAAGCTTACTTTATCAGCTGAAACCGGCTGCACAATGTCTAAACATTTAGGTATAGATATTTCCATAGCATCAATTCTTGTTAATCGACTCCCAATGCTATCTCTTATCAGTTTATCTGGGGACTCCAATTTTACTTTCAAGTTTTCCACCTCCTTCTCCGTTCACATATTGGTCCTGACTCTTGCCTTTTCCCAATTTTCTGTTTTTAATTAGCTGGTACAGGCTTTGTCCTTTTTTGGCCCGTTTTCTGGTTTTGGGGGTAATCCTCTCAGCTACAGTGGGGTCTGCACCGTCCTCCCCGGAAAGCCCAGGGTGGTTGCTGGGGTTCCTTGGTTGGTATTTGGTGGCAGGTGAAGTATATCAAGTTCGTGTTCACTATCAGTTAAGTGATCAGAGATATTCACCACACATCCATTAGTGCCTGATTTATCTACATTACTTCTATGGTCTCCCCTTAACTCTAAATTAACTTTTGGTAATGCACTCTCATCCGCCCCAGGTTTAAGGGCCTCTTCTACTGTGTTAAATTGCCTTTCTACGGTGCCAACAGGTCCAGTAAGATACCTTAATAACGATTGACATGAGCAATCCCCTGTATTAACTGGTTTCTTCTTTTGGGCCGACATGGTTTTACGTTTCCCCATTTAAAAAATATAATCCACAGTTTCTCACAGTTAAACAGAATAAACAACAGTCCTAACTTTAAAAAGTTCACCAATAAACTATTCAAGACTATTCAGGACAAAAAATCCCATTAAACACACAGTTCTAATTAAAATTAAAAGTGTCAGTAGATCAAAGTCCGATGTCCGGTATTCAATGTCTCACTAATAATGAAAATCGCCTAGCGCAATGGGACACCATTAAATGGCAAAGGTCTATGTCACAGTACCTTCACAAGACCTGACTTTTGACTGAGACCGGCATCATGCTCCTGGATACGCTTGTGGGTGGCAAGCAGTGTTATACAAATAAGACTTATGGACTGATTGATTGATTGAGTGAGGACCAGAGAGGTATAGGGGAGGTATCTGGTGGGTTGGTGGAAGTTCATGTGGTGGCTGATGTATGCTGTTCCATGGTCCCTGGTCATGCAGAACTCTGTTGGCCTGTCGAGAGCTTGAACTGGCATCTCTTCTGGATGGGGAGCCAGCGGATGTTGAAAAAGATGTGGGTGCATTTAGGAAAGTTGTGGAGGAGTCTGGCTGCTGTGATCTGTATGGTCTGGAGTCTCTTGAGGAGTTGGGTGTTGAATCCAGAGAGCTTTCCTGTAGTCAAGTCGGCTGGTGATGAGGGCCTGAGTGACTGTTTACCTGGTGATAACGAGCATCCATTTGAAGATTTTGTGGAGCATGTGGAGGTTGTGGACCTAGGAGGAGGAAATTGTGTTAATTTGGCACTTCATGGTAAATATGCTGTTGAGGATTATGCTGAGGTTGCAGGTGTGGTCTCTGGGTGTGGGGGTGGGTCCGAGCACAGAGGGCCACCAGCCATTGTCCCTCAGGGAGGTGTTCTTCCCAAAGATCAGCAATTCTGTCTTGTCCGAGTAGAGCTTCAGGCAGTTGATCTTTATCCAGTCCGCGATGCTAGTCATGGCATAGCGGAAGTGTGTTCTGCTGGTGGAGGGGTTCTTCGGTGAGTGAGAGGATGAGTTGTGTGTTGTCAATATGGGACAAGATGTTAAGTCTGTGGGTTCTGACAATGTCTGCAAGGGGTGTCATGTCGGTGTTGAACAGGGTGGGGCTGAGGGACGATCCTTGAGGATGCCGCAGATGAGGTCTGGAGTTCTGAGGTGAAGGGTGGCAGGCTGATTCTCTGAGTTCGCCCCGTGAGGAAGGATGCAATCCATTTTAGGATGTTTCTCTGGATGCTGATGTGGTTGAGTCTCTTAATGAGGATGTGATGGGATCCTTGTTCAATACTTCTGAGAGGTCGAGGAGGATTTGGGCTGCTGGTTCATTATGGTTGAGAATGGATCTAATGTCATTGGTGGTGGCGATCAGGTCTATCGCAGTGCTGTGGTTAGCGTGAAAGCCGGATTGGGAGGCTCAAGCAGGTTGTTTTCTTCTAGGTGTTTGGTGAGCTGGTGGTTGATGGCCTTCTTGTGGACTCTGGCGGGGTTTGGGAGCAACACGATGGGGAGGTAATTCTTGAGTTTGATGAGGTCTGCAGAGGGTTTCTTCAGAAGTGGTCTGACCTCCACGTTCTTCCATCTATTGGGGAAGGTTGCTGTGGTGATGAAGGTGCTGAGGATGTTGGGGAGTTCCACACTAATTTGTTGGGTTCTGAGGTTGAAGAAAGGGTGAGGGCAGGAGTCCCTGGGTGCCCTGTAGCGGATGGAGGACATGAGTTCTGTGGTGGTCTGCGTGGTGATCGGATTCCATGAGGTGATCCAGTGGGAGGGCTGAGTTTGTTGAAGTTGACGTTTGGAGGTTGGGGTTCAAAGTTGTTGGAGATGACAGCTATCTTGCTGTGGAGCAGTTCTGACAGGGTGTTGTAGAGTTTCTGTGAAGGGTGGACTGTGTTCTGGGCAGCTGATGAGCCAGAGAATTTGCTGGCTGTGTAAGAGTGTCTCTGTGCTGTTGGCACTTGCTTAAATGCAGTCTGTGAGGGTGTCTCTTTTGGTCTCTTTGATGAGTTGGTGGTACCTATACCCATTTTTCTAATGATAAGAGGCTGACAGTAACGAATCCCTTCTATCTGTCATGGTCGGATCATCTGGCCGTTCCCTTCAATCTGTCCTATCCGATCCAGGACATCATTAGAAGGGTTCCGAGTACAATGGAAGTACGTAGGAATCTCAAAAATATCAAGGAAAACTCTTTTGATCCGTGGACGTCTAGTTTGTCCACAACTCAGGAGTTGGATGTTTCGTCGGCGGTTTTACAATATGAAAAGACCATCACAGAGGCCCTGGATGAACTGGCTCCTGCTAGGTCTTGTTATTCAGCCAGGAAAAGACCCTCAGCTCCCTGGTTCTCAGAACAATTAAGACTCCTTAGACAGGAAGTAAGGAGACAGGAGCGCCTATGGCATTCTAGTTGGGACCAAAAGGACAGGGAAGCCCACAAAATCCTGTTAAAAAGATACAAGTCGGAAGTGATTAGGACCAAACAAGAATACTTTACGGCCCTCACAGCTTCACTTTCATCTCCTAAAGAGCTTTTCAGGATTGTGGACTCTCTTACATCTCTCCAGATCCCTGACCCTGTTATTGCATCTCAGGAGCTCTGCAATAGGATAGCTACCTTCTTTCAGTCCAAAATATCAGACATTTACATTGCTTTGCAGTCGCAAAGATCCTCTACTGCTGAGCCTTTGACTCCCGCTGTTTCGGACTCTGCTTCTGCAGAGCTACCTCGGTCCGGGGGTCTGGAATCCTTTCCTCCTCTCTCTTGCCAGGATCTAGAGATTCTTCTTAACAAAACTAAATCTGGTTCTCCGCTAGATGCCTGCCCTTTAAAGATCCTTAAGCAGTGTAGAGAATCCCTCCTTCCCCCTCTGGTTGACATCATGAATAGGGCGATGAGGGAGGGCATTTTTCCCCAGCAGTGGAAAAATGCTGTGGTAAAACCACTGCTCAAGAAACCTTCTCTTGACCCTGGGGTATTAAAAAACTTACGCCCCATCTCACTGCTCCCGGCTCCCGCGAAGATGATAGAAGCCCATTTAAATAAACATCTTGCTGCCTTCGTGGAGAGTTCGGGTTGTCTGGATCTTTCCCAGCATGGATTCAGGAGGGAACATAGCACTGAGTCTGCCCTCACCATAGTGCTTGATAACATCCGCACGCGCGTGGATGAGGGACAGACCTCCCTCCTGATCCTTTTAGACCTTACGGCTGCCTTCGATACCCTTTCTCCCCCGGTCTTAACATCTCGACTGAGGGAGATTGGGGTTCGGGGGGTGGCCCTAGGGCTCCTTTTTTCCTCTTTTCTTGACCATAGAGAGCAAAGGGTGATGCTGGGTCAGTTTCTATCTCTATCCCTGTCTGTGCAATGTGGGGTCCCTCAAGGGTCGGCGCTTAATCCCACCCTTTTCAACATTTATGTGACCCCCCTTGCCAGACTTATCAGATCTTTTGGGATGGAGGTAGTCTCCTATGCGGATAACACCCAGATCCTCGTCTCTCTCTCCCAGTCAGTTACGTCGACTGCCGCCAATTTTAGATCTTGTATGGAGGCAGTCGGCCAATGGATGATTCACAATTCATTGAAACTGAATGGGGAGAAGACTGAGGTGATGGTGTTTGGAGGAAAGGAAGAGATCTGGTCAGCTGAGTGGTGGCCGGATTCACTGGATGCCTGTCCTGATCCTACTTCCTCAGCTAAAAACCTTGGGGTTATGATTGATCCCATCCTTAGTATGTGACAACAGGTCAACAGGACTGTATCAACCTGTTGGGGTATCATCCACATACTAAGGAAAATCAGGCACTACCTCTCTTTGCAGGCAAGAAAGCAACTTGCCGTTGCCCTCCTGGGCTCCCGTCTGGACTACTGCAATGCGCTGTATGCAGGACTGAATAAAAGTCAGCTACAGCGCTTGCAGGTGGTCCAGAACGCAGCAGCCAGATTTGTTCTGGATCTACCTCGACGTGCCTCTGCCACTTCTGCCCGGAAGCATCTCCACTGGCTTCCTGTTGCGGACCGGATACTTTTTACGATCATGTGTCTGGTCTACAAGGCTTTAGCTAAAAATAGCCCTACCGGAATTGGATCTATTTTGTCCCATTACAATCCTGGCAGGAACCTTCGCTCCTCAAACAGACTTCTTCTATCTGTTCCGCGTATTCGGAAAACCAGATGGGGGGGTAAAGCTTTTTCCAGTCTGGCCCCTAAGTGGTGGAACGCTCTCCCTCTTGAATTAAGGTCTCTCCCCACTCTACAATCTTTTAGATCTGCCCTGAAGACCCATCTCTTTGTACGCGCATACCCGTAGTTGTGCTCTGCATTTTAGATTTTTTGGATAGGCGCCTTGACACCTTCGGGTTTAGTTTGCGCATTACAAATTGCATAATAAATAAATAAATTGAGGTCTGATTTGAAGGCTGTTCAGTTAGCAGGGTCATTGGTGGTGCACCATTGTTTCTCTAGTCGTTTGCAGTTGCACTTGATGGTTCTGAGGTCTGGCATCTACCAGCTGGCTCTTCTTGGGTCTCCGTTTTGGCTGGTTTCATGGGGCATCTCTGTTGGCACATATGGTAATTCACTCGGAGAAGTTCTGGACAACCTGCCACAGATCTGAGAGGCATTGGGCTGGGTGGTGTTAAGGGCCTGCATCCATTGGGTCTCTAGTACTTTGCTCCGGCTGCGGTGAGGAGCTGGGTGGCTTGGTGGTTGTCATACTTCTGTCCAAAGGACCCAGTGTCTGGACTTTGAAATTCCAACTGTTATCACTGCCATGGGTCAGTTTCTTAGTATGAGACACCAGCTGAATGGATTTCCTGTCCTGACATATAGAACCTTTGACTTGAAAACGACTGTCTTTCCCTCACTGCGGACAGGCCTCATTTAGACAATGGCGGATCGGGAGCACCACTCTAAATTGGAGGTTCTCTTTCCCCGCTAAACCTGTGGTTCCCCCTCTCTAATTAGATGCATGGGAGCCCCTATGTTTATACAGGAAAGCCTCTTATGACTCCACTGGTATAAGCATTTGGCCTGGCACATTAACATGACACCCACATGATAAACCTTCAATGATTTGAAGGGAGCTGCAAACATAGTGGCTCTCTTTACATCGGATGAATATCTGCCAGGCAGATGAGGTTCTCACAATAGGGCTTACTCAACCACACTAGTGGGCCAAGAGGCCATTGCACTTAAATGGCTAGCTAAGTGTACCCTATTTCATAAAATCAGTAAGATGTAATCAAAATACTAGCCTAAAGTTATCCTCATTATCTAAGTATGTGAAACCAGCTGCAAGGGTAGTGGTTTAGATGGTGTACCAAGAAATTCTGATCCCTGTTTGTAAGCTGAATAAAAACTCAGACTCACAGCACGTCCTGAAAAAAGTCGTTTTTGTTTGGCAGGCAGCACAGGCATGCATTCCACTGTGAGGCTGCAGACTCTAAGAGCAATACTCCATTGAGAACTATTGGTGGACATATGTGAGCTCTCTAGGAAGTACCCTACTGTTGCATGCCATACATCATTGATTAGGAATGTAGACATGTTGGGTTCCTATGTGAGGCTCCTGGTGCCAAGAGCACCTGAAAGCCATTGCTGTCCCTGAAAGACTGCAAATGAACAATGGTGGAAATACTGACTCACAGCAATCTGGGGATGGACAGAGAAAGGAGAAAGAGCCACAATGGAATGAAGTGCACTCACAGGCTAGACGCTGCATATGTCAGGAGCAGAGCAAACAGTTTGGAGATTCACTGTATTAGCTGCAATGCAGTGAGAGATCAAAGGGGAGTATGGCGTATGGTTTAGTAGAATATAGTAGTAGCACAACTAAGACTTAGGCTTACCGCATTCAATGATGGATGAACACTCCACATAGCAGAATTCCAGGAGAGCCCCCATGGGCATCACCACACTCCATATCAGAAACAAGCTTAGGCAGAGACAGGCTACCCAAAGGTATCAAAGACAGCCATACAAACAAAAGTAGGGGGAAGGAAGTAGTTAAAATTGAGAGAAAACCAAAAGAGAAGAGAATAAAAAAAACATAAGTATTCAATAACAGGTGCAATCTAAAATGATACAGAGAGCCACAAAAACTAACAACACACATGGATGCCTTGCCTTTTTCTTTTATAGCCTCTTAAATGTTGGTTCTACCTTATCTGTCCCAGAAGTGTATTGTAATCACAAAGTGAAATAAAGCAGAATACCTGCATAAGTTGGCAGTTTAATTTGTGGACATTCAAAGTTTTCCATTGCCCCTTTCTTCAGAATTCACAACTCCAACTCATTCTACATTTGATCTCATCTCTCTGATGTGCCGGGATACTGAGGGTACCCTCCACTAAGAGGCGGAGGCTGGTTTTGAATGGACCCGACTATGAAATTTGTTTATTCAAGGGGAGCATTAACATAGTCTGAATTTTCACAAGATCTTTCAGAAACAGCACATCCCTGGTGGCTCAAGTTCACATATACAGCTAACAAAAACCATCTAGACTTCTTGGATATCACCATTTATGCAGAAGGCTCTTCCCTGCAAACCAAAACTTATCATAAACCGGGGGCGGAGCTTGCCGGCGTCCATGAAAGACGTGTGAGCGCTGAGCTCCTCGCCTGAGCCCCGTTAAACTCCGTCAAAATTATCCTTTTGGTGCCTAACTAGCTCTGAAAGTTGAGGCGAACTCTCTATCTACGCTCCGGCCTAGCGGGGGGGGCTTTCCCCGGTCGAAATCCGGTGTGGTGTCGCTTTGCTGCATGGAGGACGGTGCTGTGGCGGACCAGGCCATAATCCACGGTCTATCCTGAGTGGCTGCCCGGGCTGCGTCACTCTACGTGCGGCCTGCGGTTCTAGAGTGGTGCCGGTCTACCTCTCCTGCGGCTGAACAACTGGTCCTGCTTGGCGATATCACGCCCTGTTTCCGAGCGAAGTTGTGGTGAACTGGCCTTCGATTTTGTATTCGGAGGGAACAGAGGTGCTGGTGTTTTGAGGTACTACTGGACACCGGAGGAAGTTTCTAGCTGGCCGCCAACCTTCTTGGAGATCGATCTATCGGCCTGTGCCTGAACCCTGCGTGTCCCACGGACAGCTGTGGGACTGTGGATGTGAGGTTTCCTGGAGTGGTGGTGACCCAACTGCCCGGCTTTGGTGTGGTCTGGTTACAGGGGAGTGCTCGGTGGTGTGCCTCTCTGGCGACTGGGCCTACTCGTACTGCCGTGTGATTAGCCGCCATCTTGGACGCATTTCTTGCTGTGCCACACCTTGTCCTCTGGAGCCTGCTGCCCCAGTGTCTCCTTTCTACTCCCCTAACATTTGCTGGTGGTTTATTGCTGGCGGTTGGGCACCTCGACTGAATGTCCACCAGGAACGCTATGGGGAAGGGTGACAAAACCCAGCCCAAACTGTTGTTTGATCAGGGGAAAACGAAGGGTGCAGAGGGGCCGGCCCCGGATGCCTCGTCGCGGCCTACGGCCTCCGACAGCTCACTGTGTGCGGACATTCGCGAAATGCTGGTAACTATGGAGAAAGGCTTGCAAGACAGCATGGCGGCGATTGGCACTAAAATCGATGCATTGTCATACAGGATGGACCGCATGTCCGAGAGAGTCGATAAGCATGCCGAACGGCTGGATATGGCAGAAAGGCGGCTGACGGAGGAGGAGGAGGCCCAAACGGAATGGGATAAAGACCGCAAGCAGTTCGGAAGGCTACTTCAAGTCATTCAAGACAAGACGGAGGACTTGGAGGCACGCTCACGGCGCTCCAACGTTCGCATTACTGGGGTGGCGGAGTCTACCAACACTGGTAAAATGGAACTGTTCGTGGAGAAGCTGCTTCGGACCCTGTTAGGGGAGGAGGTCTTCTCCCCTATGTTCATTGTCGAGAGGGCACATCGCACTCTGGGGCCGAAACCGCAACCAGGACTTCCACCGCAGCCGATTATTGCGAAGCTCTTGAACTATAGAGACAGGGATCTGGCGCTTTGGCTGGCAAGGGAGAAAGGAAATTTGCAATTCGAGGGCATGAATATCTCCCTCTATCCGGACTTCACGGCGAGAGTGCAGGAGGAAAGGAAGCGCTTTGCCCCATATAAGAAACAAATGAGAGACCTTGGGCTGGACTACGCCATGTTGTACCCTGCGAGACTCCGAATCAACAGGCAGGGGCACTCACACTTCTTCCCCGACCCTGCGGAATTGAAAAAATCCCTGAAGGAATGGGCTAAGGAACAACGCAACAGTCTGAGGAGTCAACGAGAGGACGCTGATGCCGCTGCTGACATGGACGGCCAGGGGTAATCGAGTGTGTGGACTCCTTTCTGGGTCGACTGTGCCCTACCGAATTTTTTGACTCTTGTACAGATGCTGTGAGCCTACTGTGTCGCAATTATGGGGTGAGATCTTGCTAGTGACTCCTTGAACTAATAGGAATGTACAGGGGGTCTGGTGGCAGCACGCTTTGCTGTCTGCCGGTTGCTTTGGGGAGGGCCCTCCCACGCGGGAGCTTAGTTCTTTGCTGGTGAGGGATTGAACTGGTGAGGGTGCCGAATGCTAGTGGGGGGCGGGGTGGTGGAGTAACCGAGGTATAAGGTCCTAGACCCAATTGTACTGTTGTCTGGCTGGGAACCTCTGCCCCTGTGCTTTTGGCTTTTGGCTCACTTGAGGGGCCCATGGGTCTGTAGAGTCAACTGGTGGTTTCGGGGGGGGGGGGGGGGGGTGATGGGTGGTGGTGGAACCTGTCTGACCGGGTTGGGGTTGGTCGGCTGTGGGTGGGTGGGTGGTTGTTCTATTCTTCTTTTGTTGACCATGTTACATACGCCAATTGGGGACTGTTGGGGGGAGGGTTTTGTTCGGCCTACTACAGGACTGTGTCTGCTGTGCCACCTGTCCGAAGCTGATTCGCTCGCTATTCTGCAATGGTGGATGTTGAGATTTTAGGGCCGGAGAGTGGCCCCGACTCTATCAGAATGTTAACTTGGACTGTGAGGGGACTGAATGATTTCCGTAAACTCCGGAAGGTACTAGCATACTTACAGCACCACAGGGTTGACCTCGCACTGCTCCAAGAAACCCACCTGCCTCTAACTAGTCCTATGCTGTTGACCAAGGGTCTTGGGAGTGCTTGTGTTGCTGCAAGGTTCACTACACATGCAAGGGGTGTGCTTACGTGGGCCAATCCCAAATCGCAATTGAAACTACAGAAGGTTGTTGTGGACCCGGAGGGTCGATATACCGTTGCCCGTTGTGTGGGGAAAGGCCACGACTTGTTGGTTGTGAATGTGTATGGCCCCAATTACGACACCCCTACCTTTTACACCTCGCTAGCGGACCTATGCAGACAGTATGAGGGCTCCAGGTTGCTGTGGGGGGGCGATTTCAATTTCGTATTGGATCCAGAGCTGGACAGGTCGGCTGGTGCTTCCAAAAGCCCGGCGGCCTCGGCATTACTCATGCAGGCGGAATTGGTGAAGCTTGATTTGTTGGATGTGTGGCGTCATAGGCACCCGGGGAAGGGTGGTTTCACTCATTATTCAGCCTACCATAACATACACACAAGAATTGATTATTGGTTTGCCTCCCACTCCCTCCTTAATTCAGTGAAGGGATGTGCAGTATTGCCCCGTACGTTATCTGACCATTCACCACTGCTTTTGCTACTAGAGGCGCCGGCTAGAAGGATACCCCAGTTCACCTGGAGGTTCCCCCCATATTCACTCCTGGATGAGGCCTTCAGAGGGGAATTAGCCGAGGATATAGACACTTACTTTTCGACTAATGTGGGGTCGGTGGATAGTGTCCAGGTACTTTGGGATGCGTTCAAGGTGCACATACGTGGGATGACGATCGCCAAACACGCAGGGGTGCTCAAAGCTATCAGGCAGCGATTGAAATACTTGGAAACACAACTGTCTGATCTGGAGCGGCAAGCGGGGGGTGCAGGGGATACCGACACGAATGAGAGGCTTAAATCTCTGCTAGCGGAATTCCATGATGAAGCGGATAGGGAGATACAACATATGGGGAAGTATGCCACGGCACGCCCATACGGGGAACGGGACCGCCCTGGCTCCCTGTTGGCTAAACTGATGCGTAATAGCAGACCGCCATTGGTGATTGAGGAGTTACTAACATCTAGTGGTGAGGTGGTTACGGAGGAAAGGGATGTACTGGCGGAATTCCATGCTTATTATACCGAACTGTATAAATCACGGTCAGGTCACCTAGAGGAGGAAATAGATGACTACCTGAGCTATATCCAGATGCCCTTCTTGGCCAATTGGCAGCGAGAATTTCTTATGGCGCCGTTCCAGAAAGAGGAGATTACGGAGGCGCTGGAGGGGATGAGATCAGGCAGCGCTCCGGGGGCTGATGGACTTACGGTGGCCTTCTATAAGGCTTTCCAAGACAAACTTGTACCTTACTTGATGCTGCTCTTTGATGACATTTGTCAATAGGGTAGTATGCCGAAATCTATGAGGGAGGCACTTCTCATTACCATCCCGAAGCCGGGGAAACCCCCCAATGAGTGTGGCTCATATAGGCCGCTCTCCTTGATTAACGTAGACGCCAAATTATACGCAAAAGTTCTGGCAGCGCGTTTGGCTCTACTTGTCCCAGACTTGGTTGCCCCGGAGCAGGCTGGGTTTGTCCCCGCTCGGAACTTGACCTACAACATTCGTACGGTACTAGGCACCATTCAACATGTCAGGCAAGAGAATAAGGCTGTTGCTATCTTCCTGGACATGGAAAAGGCCTTTGATTCAGTGGAGTGGCCGTTTATGCTCAGGGTTCTGCGTAAGTATGGGCTCGGTGAACCTTTTTTACAGATGCTAGGGGCCCTGTACTATAAGCCGACTGCACGATTGAAGATAGGAAACTCGGTCACTGCCCCGATTGAGATCAGCAGGGGCACCCGACAGGGTTGCCCCCTCTCCCCGCTTCTGTATGCTTTAGTGGCGGAACCCCTGGCGTGCGCTATTAGGGAATACCATGGGTTTGAAGGGATCAACTTCCCTACCTATCAGATTGGCATTTCGACGTACTCTGACTACACCCTGTTATATGTTCGAGAACCGGAGGAGAACTTGTCGTCTGTCTTGCGGGAAGTGGTGAGGTTTGGAGCCCTGTCTGGATTGTGGGTCAACTGGAACAAGTCTGTGGCGCTTCCTCTGACCCCGGTGACCCTCCCGTTTGACTCGGAGTACCCGCTGCAATGGACCACGGACTCTATCCTCTACTTGGGGATCCGTGTTCACACGGATCCTGAGATACTGGTGCGCGAGAACTATGGTGTTGCGTACTCTAGGCTGGTGGATGATGTGGAGGTGTGGTGCAGGCTCCCGCTGTCCCTGATGGGCAGAATAGCACTAATGAAGATGGTGGTCCTCCCCAGGTTCCTCTTTCTCTTTGCTAATATCCCCGTAGTGCTTTCAAGGGCTTTTTTCCGGCAGCTCACGCAGACGCTCATCAGGCTTGCGTGGGGGGGCAAACAACCCAGGGTTCAATGGCAAACTTTAATGCTCCCCTATGAACGAGGGGGCCCGGGGGCTCCAGATTTGGAACGGTACTACAGAATAGCGCAGGGGGCTCATCTACACACCTGGATCCATGGGGACCCTGGCATCCCGCACGTGAAGCTTGAGCGCCTCTTCGCGGATCCCACCCCGCTCCCAGCCACAATATGCTTCCCTGTTGACCGCAGGGTTGGAAATTTAGACTCTATTGCAGCCACAAACCACGCTTGGCATGAACTAGTCCGCTCCCGGGATAGCGAGCTGCTGTATTCCCCCCTTATGCTGGTGGAATGGGCGGTGTGGTTGGCCCCGCTGACAGAGAAGGGGGTCCTTAAGGCGTTACGGGACTTGGGCATAGAAAAGATGGGGGATTTCTTCTTGAACGGCACGGTAAAGACGTTGCAGCAGGTCCTGCAATCCGACTCTGGGAAGACGCTGTTGCACAGTTTCCAATATCATCGGGTCCGTAGGGCACTGCAGGTGTTGCTGGGCCCGGAAATGTCGGAGCCGCAGGAGGTGCTGGAGCTCACATATGTTATTAAGAACCCATCGTCCAGTAAGTTGGTTACGAATCTTAAGAAATTGGGGGACCGGCACAGGCAGTACCCACTCTCCAAGGCCAGATCGGCTTGGCAGTGTGATCTCCAGTTGACGATCTCGGATGAGATGTGGCACTACTGTTGTACGAACTCTAGAAAGATATCACGTAATAGTAGACATCGTTTGATACATTTTAAGTATCTGCAGCGGGTCTACTACACACCGGAAAGATTGCACAGGTACGGATTGCGGGAGTCGGCGGAGTGCGAGCGGTGCCACTTTCCCTCGGCTGATTTCTTACACATGTCCTGGACTTGCCCTAGTATTCATACATTCTGGCAGGGGGTATTCTCGGAACTTAGTGTGATGTTGGGAACGGAGGTCCTGCCGTGCCCGGCTCTGGCGCTGCTGGGCTTTTCCAAACCGCTGCCGGTGGCAGTGCGGCGCTTGGCGGATATTGCGCTGCTGACTGCCAAGCGCCTGGTTGCGTTGTGCTGGATGAGGGGACCGATTCCCACTAAAAGTCGCTGGGAGACGGATTTACTGTATTGCTGTACACAGTCTGAGGTGTATAATGAACTGCTTCCCCCGAAGAGTCGCCCTAAGAATTTCTGGGGGCTATATAGTGAATATCAGTGTGCCAAGGGGGGCGGTGAGTCAGACCCTGAGGGGGAGGAGTTGGATGAGTTGCAGGGGGGTGGAGGCGTCAGAGGTTGACATGCTACACGTCTGACTGATCTTTTTCGTGAGGTGGTCACCTGGTTCCTTGTTGCTATTAGCTGAGATGTTGGGGGTGAGAGTCCCCGGGGAGGTTACACAGGGAGGGTGGTACTCGGTGGCTCCCTTAGAGTGCTCCCTTGCACCCTTGGGCCTATGGGTCCTTGGCTATAGGTGCATTGTTAATTTTAGATTCAGCAGACATAGCAGGTGGGTGGGTGGACACGGGTAAGGGTAGGCTGGTTGTTTGGGGGGTAGGGGGTTTGTTAGGATGTGGGTTTATTGCACTTGTTCTTTTTTTAGGTAACTTGTTTACATAGTTTTGAGACTTCATCTGCATAGTCACACTAGCTGCATTGTATTTGCACTTCAATCCGTGGTCATGAGCGTCGATTCCCGGATTATCTACTTCACTCTTGATACACGGCAAAGTTATTCCTGTAGAACGCTTTCTCTGTCTGCGCCGCCAGGCCTCCGGGATGCTGGCACTACGGCTGTGTATGATGCTACTGACCACTGTACTGGATGTTGTTTATTGTTGCCGCCGGCCTCCGGGTTGTAGGTGATGAGTGCTGTGTGCTTACATCGAAGGTGCAATAAAGTACAAATTTAATTTAAAAAAACTTATCATAAACCAACATCCAAAAACAGCCTACTCTCCTTCTCAAGTTACCATCCCAGACCATTGAGGGAAAATCTTCCCTACAGTCAATTCCTGAGGCTACGCAGGAACTGCAGCGAGATCACAGAATATAAGAGACAGGTTAATGAACTTGGACAAAAACTCGGAGATAGGGATAATCCGAAAAGAATCATTGAGAAGTGCAAAAAAAGAGCACGCAATCAGAACAGAGACGGGCTCCTTGAACCAACCCCACGTGAACCAGAAACAGACATCTTGACATGTGTAACCACTTATGGCCCAGCGAGTAATAAACTGAAAAAAGTGTTAACAAGAACTGGAGAATCCTGACGTCAGCAAACATTAAATGGCCCAAACCAAGGTTTGCCAATAAAAGAACCAGAAATTTTAAAGAGATGCTGATACACACGAGACCTCCACCTAAGAAACATGTAGTGGTAACTATGTCACCTTGGAATGCCAACCCCGTTGTTGGACACTACCCTTGCGGCTCCTGTTCAGTCTGCCTGCTAACGAAGGTGACAAAAGAAATACAACTACTACCAAATCTAAAATGGCAATTGAGAAATCATACCAATTGTAACACAAGCCATGTGATTTATATGATCACATGTCCTTGCAAAAAACTCTACATTGGCATGACCTGCAGAAAGGTGAAGCTCCGCCTATGTGAACACAGAAGCAATATCAAATGCAAAAAAGTGACAACGAAAATGTCAACACATTTTTGGGAAGCAGGACATACAGTCAATGACCTTGAATGGGTTGTTTTGGAGACCCTGTCCCACAGAGATCATAATGCCGAAAGTATTCTCTTCGAGAAGGAACAAAGATGGGTACACAGACTGGGCACAGACCGCGAGGGACTAAATGACAATATCCCGTGGGGAAATATCTACAAATAAAGAATAACCAACTGCACGATCCAATCATTAACATTATGAGTGATTAAAGAACGATCTCATTACCATTTAATATCACAATACCAACTATGACCTTCA
The DNA here is from genome assembly GCF_964263255.1 of Lissotriton vulgaris. Taxonomy (NCBI): domain Eukaryota; kingdom Metazoa; phylum Chordata; class Amphibia; order Caudata; family Salamandridae; genus Lissotriton; species Lissotriton vulgaris. The sequence continues at coordinate 972,798,984 of NC_141693.1, read as the reverse complement.
CCAACGTATGCCGATTGAAATAAAATTAAAAAAATTAAATTAAATTCACTTTCATTGTCAAATTTGAAGACTGGCAACTTATTACCGAAGAAGAAAAAAGACTCTGATAGGTCTTTCTACCTTCTCACACGAACTCCTTACTTAAACACCCTAACCCGGAAGTAGAACTGTTTCCGGGACCGCAGAGTCAGTACAAGTCGAGTGACGAGGTGGCCGAAGGTAGCAGCAGATGCAACTGCAACAAAACCGTAACGTATTACTCTTTGGATAGGTTAACTGAGATCTAATTTATTACATCAGGCCCCGCTGACCCACGCGGATCCGGATGAGGTTAAAATAACCAGAAAAGAAGGTACGTGAATTAAAAAAACTACACGCATTCTACTCTAGCACTAAATCACACTGTTGAGTATGGCAGAGCTCACAGAAGACACACGAGGCACGCCTTCTTGCACCGGAGTGAATGATTTTACCACTTAAAAGACTGCATGATGAGCGTTACTTAAATAAGTAAGGCGCACCCTATAAGTATGGTGAATGCGTGAGAACAATATAGAGAAGGTATATGAAATACGCCAACAATACAATCCGACGCCCCCCCTTTTTACCAGATGATGAGACAACGAGTGGGTGGTTGTGCAACATTTTAAGAAGGTACATGAAATACGCCTTTTTGATATGAACGGATTGTGTACAAAAATCCAAGCACAAACTAGTGTATGAAACAAATGGCACGTCATTCAAAATTCCCCGCCCTAGATTCTGGGATAAAATCACGTAGTGTGGAAGAGTATAGAACACGGAAGGTACATGTAGCACGCCTTCTTGCACCTGAGTGACAGATTTAAAAAAAAAAACCCTGATTGCCTGGCTCACAAATGAGACGCACCCCAGAAGTATGGAGAATGCATGAGCACTACATACAGAAGGTACATGAAATACGCCTTCGAGACCCCATTATCACTTGATGAACAAATGAGAGAGAGCCAAAGTAACGTTATGTAGGGTATATAAGATATGCCTTCGAGAAATGAATGCTCTGTGTATTAAAACAGTATTAATATAACATCTGAAAGGTATATGAAATACGCCTTTCTTATTCCGCCTGTGCAGTTAGGACTGCTACTAAAGACTTGACAGCAATTTGTAACACAAGTTTGCCAAATAATATGAGAGAGTTGACCTTACCCATGCCATGGGGAGTAAGAGCAGTAGTATAGAGATGACCACATACTACTCAAATGAGCATTGCATGTTACCGGTTTAAACCGTACTTAATGTTGTGTGAACCCCAAACCCCGTCCCTTTGTTTCTTAAAACTAAGTTTTTTATAAATATCTTTATCACAGGTACCAAAGGACCTTTTAGAACTACAACTCAAATGAAGTTCTGTAATAGCTACACTGAGTAATACTTAGGAGTAACTCTCACCTCTTTACACTTCACCCCCTGGTCCTGAAGAAAGCCCACCTGACCTCCTGGCGAATGAGGGCTGAAACATGTCGACCTATTTTCACATTCTTTGCGTGATTGAGTCATAATAGCTCTTAATCACCCACATTAATTTTATTGCCTCTAAGAACCCGGAAAGAATAAAGAATTGTATCTGGAACCTAGAGACTTTTAACACACTTCACCTTTCACGAGCACCATTTCTGGTCACTACTGTTTTGACAAAGGGTATTACCTCCAGGTGGAGGTTGCATAACCACTAAACCCTATGATTATGCAGACACGTGTGAGAAAAAGCGGAGAACGGAAATATACCGCTTAACGTTACCATCAGTGAACACGTGTATGAGGGTTTTTTATTGGGATTTAAGAACCGTTCCCGCATACCCAATGTTATGCAGGACATATGATCCTTCCATTTTTGATTAGCTATAGCCAAATTTATTACCTCACTTGCCCCACTTTTGAACTCCAAACTAAACCAGATCTGGAACACTTCTCTAAATATATACTATATGCTATAGACTCTATTCTCTCATGGCACCCACATATAAAAAAGTCCAGGACCATTTTAACACAATATGCAACACCAATTTAAAAAAAACTTCACGCCACCGGAATAAAGGCTATTACTAAGCATGGGCGGAAAATCCGTTACGCTCGCGGATTTTGCGGATTTTCGGGAAATCCGCAATCCGCGAGATTTGCGAATTTCCCGCAAAATCCGCAAATCCGCGAGCAGCGGATTTTGCTCGCACTGCTCGCACTGTTCGCGTGAGTTCGCGCCCCGCGAATAAGTGCAAAATTGCAGAAATACGATCTTAGCAAAACTGAAAGTAACTACTTACCAGGTTCAAAAGTTCAGGCACATCATTAGTAGCCATTTCCTGTAGTGCTTCCTGAGGGGCCCCTCCAGAGTTCAGTTGCCAGTTGAAACTATTATGTGACCCTGCTCTGAACCTCAGAATAGTTACACATATGCCACAAAGGTCCTGAATTACAGCTAAGGGAGACAAGCAGGAGCCAGGCTGGAAGTTAAAATCCATTAATCAGCCCCTAATTCATTATTGTCAGTTGGGGCAGGGCAGGTGTTGTAACTAATTTTGCAACAATGAAAGCACTTAGCAAGTGCAAAAGATCACTAATCAGGGCGCACTAAGGAAGCAGGTGCCAGCTAAAAAAATATTCTGTGACACATTAATCAGCCCCAAATTAATTCAGGTCACTTGAGGCAGGGAAGGTGTGCTTTGCTTTGCCGAAAATAATGTACACTGGACAACCAGAGGGTGTGGTGATGAAACAGAGGGTGGCATGGGTGGGCCAGAGGGTGGCATGAGTAGTCAGAGAGTGGCAGTGGTGACAGAGAGTGGCAGTGATGAAGAAGAGTGTCCCAAACAGGCTGGACACGTAGAAACAACAAGTTCGCAAAACTTGCGACCCGACAGGTAAGTTCGCAAATTGCGAAATTGTAAAAACCCTCGCGAACTGGCAGAAACACGGGCGAACACAAAAAAAAAAAATCCGCAAATTCGCGGGAATTCGCGGATTTTGCGGATTGCGAATCCGCAAATCCGCAAAATTCGCGGATTGCCAATCCGCAAAATCCGCTCATGCTTAGCTATTACACCTGCACTGGAGATCTATAAATCCAGAGCACAAACTGCCGCTTTGTATGGCTCTGAACTGTGGGGCGGAGAACAACTCTCTATACTAGCAGTGGGAGAAAATAGGGCCCTTAGAGCGATGGTGCCCCTCCCCCAAAATACTCCACTGATTCCTTATACCTACGATTTGGGGCTAAAACATATTAAACACAGGGCGGTTTGGATGGCGCTATCATACTGGACACGGTTATGGGTCACTGAGAAACTCTTCTCTTACAGGCAGGCTTTGATAGAACTACTTGCACTGGACACCCATGTTAGTTTCCCCTGGTTGGTTAATGTTCGCAAATGGCTTTTTGTCCTGGGCTTAAGGAAATTTTGGAGCAATCCTGGTGAAATGACCACTGATACCAAACAGGAATTAAAAAAGGTATACTGGGAATTTGTCCAATGTAAAGTCAATTTGAATTGTGGTCATGGCTCATTAACATCTGAATTTTTAATGTTTAAACCAACCCCCTCCAACCCCATGAACCATTTTTAGACCAGATAGAACCTCCACTTGCGGAAATACTTTACCTGAAATTAAGGTACGGTATTCTCCGAGGATCACTGACATAATATCGATGTCATAAATATTGATGTAGCAAAATATAGAGTAAAAAACTATAGAATACCAAAATATCGATTTCCTATCTCCAAACAGGTAAGTACAAAAATATGGAATCAAAAATATCGATGTAAAAAAGTTATAGTTAGTCAAAATATCGAATTTTTAAATTATCTTAAAGGTAATGTAAAAGTAATGAAATAATAAACAGAATTAACTTAAACATACTATACTTAAATAACCTTAAAATTAATAAATAATGAATTTAAGTTAAAAATAAATTAACATCCAATTACATGTTTTAACACACATATATATATATATATATATATATATATATATATAAACATAATATTAATACAAAATATACTATATTTTTACCATAGCAGGAGAGTAACATTTACTATAACCACTCCAGTAAATACAAAAGTAGAGAAAGCGTTGGATAGCGTGGGGGTAAAAATTACTATTCCCACTCCAGAGAGTGCAAAAGTAGAAAAAGTGTTGGATAGCGGGAGGGTAAACATTACTATTCCCACTCCAGAGAGTACAACAGTAGGGAAAGCATTGGATAGCGGGAGAGTTAAAATTACTATTCCCATTCCAAAGAGTGCAACAGTAGGGAAAATCTTGGATAGCGTAGGGGTAAAAATGAGTATTCCCACTCCAGAAAGTGCAACAGTAGGGAAAGCGTTGGATAGCGGGAGGGTTTAAATTACTATTCCCACTCCGGAGAGTGCAACAGTAGGGAAAGTGTTGGATAGCGTAGGGGTAAAAATTACTATTCTCTCTCAAGTGAGTGCAACAATAGGGAAAGTGTTTGATAGCTTAGGGGTAAAAATTACTATTCCCACTTAAAAGAGTGCAACAGTAGGGAAAGCATTGGATAGCGTAGGGGTTAAAATTACTATTCCCACTCCAGAGAGTGCAACAGTGGGGAAAGTGTTGGATAGCGTAGGAGTAAAAACTACTATTCCCAATTCAGTAAGTGCAACAGTAGGGAAAGCGTTGGATAGCGTAGGGGTAAAAATTACTATTCCCACTCCAGTGAGTGCAACAGTAGGGAAAGCGTTGGATAGCATAGGGGTAAAAATTACTATTCCCACTCCAGAGAGGGCAACAGTAGGGAAAGCGTTGGATAGCGTAGGCATAAAATTATTTACTATTCCCACTCCAGTGAGTGCAACAGTAGGTCAAGCATTGGATAGCGGGAGGGTAAAAATTAGAATTCCCACTCCAGAGAGTGCAACAGTATGGAAAGCGTTGCATAGCGGGGGGGTTAAAATTACTATTCCCACTCCAGTGAGTGCAACAGTAGAGAAAGTCTTGGATAGCGTAGGGGTAAAAATTACTATTCCCACTTCAGAGAGTGCAACAGTAGGGAAAGCGTTGGATAGCGGGAGGGTAAAAATTACTATTCCCACTCCAGAGAGTGCAACAGTAGGGAAAGCGTTGGATAGCGGGAGAGTTAAAATTCCTATTCTCACTCCAAAGAGTGCAACAGTAGAGAAAGTGTTAGATAGCGTAGGGGTAAAAATTACTATTCCTACTCCTACTCCAAAGAGTGCAACAGTAGGGAAAGCGTTGGATAGTGTACGGGTAAAAATTACTATTCCCACTCCAGTGAGTGCAACAGTAGGGAAAGCGTTGGATAGCGTAGGGGTAAAAATTACTATTCCCACTCCAGAGAGTGCAACAGTAGGGAATAAAAAAAAATTAAATATAACACCAAATACAAATTAATTAAAAGTAATTAACAATTTTATATAATATAATAATTAATCAATTAAAAATACAAAAAAAATATTACAAATAATTATCTATAATACAAATTATTTACCAATTAACAATTAACTAATTAACAATTAAAACATTATTAAAAATTACAACAAAACAAAACCAATAAATAAATAACAATATTTAATTAATTACAATTAAATGACTTCCCACCCTATTCCCCTAGAAACGCACAACCCGCTACAGAAAATAAATTAATAAAATTAACATAATTATCAAATAAACTATTAATTAAAATTAATTACCAATTATATTTTAATTAATTACCAATTACATTTTTTAATATCAATTAATTCCAAATAAATGCCAATAAATAAATGTAAAAATGTAAATAATTATAATTAAATTACTTCCCACCCTAATCCCCTATAAACCCACAACCCGCTGCAGAAAATACATTAATAACATTTACATAATTATCAATTAATAAATTAATTTAAATTAATGACCAATTATATTTTAATTAATTATCAATTAAAAATTTAAATATCAATTAATTCAAAATAAATACCAATAAATAAATTTCAACATTTAAATAATTATATTTAAATTAATTCCCACCGTATTCCCCTATAAACCCACAACCCCCTACAGAAAATAAATTAATAAAATGAACATAATTATCAATTAATCAATTAATTAGAATACTTACCAATTATATTTTAATTAATTACCAATTAATTATTAATTAACAATTAATTCAAAATAAATGGCAAGTAATAAATTAACATATTTCATTAATTATAATTAAATTACTTCCCACCCTATTCCTCTATAAACCCACCACCCTCTACAGAATTATATTACGCAAAAATGAAATACCATAAAATTATTTCATTAAAATAAATTATAAAATAAATATACACTTTTCACACATATACTAACATAAAAAACACTTAAAAAAATTAATCTTAACTTACTTACCTCAAATTCAATATTTTTGTTGACTATATTCTGTCCATTCTATAATTTTGTTGTCTATATTCTGTCCATTGTATATTTTTGTTGTCTATATTCTGTCCATTCGATATTTTGTCCATTCTATATTTTTGATTCGATATTAATGCTATTCTATTCGATATTTTTGTAGTCTATATTCTGTCCATTCGATATTGTGTCCATTCTATATTTTTAACTCAATATTAATGTAACTCGATATTAAAAATTCTATATTTTGAGTGTATACCATTCTCCGAGTTGGAACATTCACGTCAAAATGGGATAAGTACAACAAGGGTGGAGAAGATGGCAAGTGTAAAACCTGCAACTCAGATGTTTTAGAGGACGTAGCCCATGTCCTTTTTTTCTGCCCAACCTACTCTAATTCTAGGAAAAAGTGGATAAAGCAAATGGGAGGAGGATGTTGGGGATCTAGAGGAGGAGGACTGGAATGAAGCCCTGGCAAGTTTGCGGTCGGCCACAATATCCACTCAGCTGTGCCTGATCCAATTTAAGTATTTACATCGCACATACTTCACACGGCAGTGTTTGTGGCGGGAGGGAATGGTGGGTTCCTCAGAATGCCTTAGGTGTGGATCAGAGATTGGAACACTGTTACATACTGTCTGGAGCTGTTCAGCACTGCAGAGGTTTTGGGAAGGGGTTTTCCGGAGCTGGCTTGGGTGCTTCCTCGAGATCCCAGATTGGCGTTGCTGCATGTCATGGAGGGGATTGGGGGCAACAGGTAAAAACGCCACTTGCTGTTGCTGGGTCTTACATTGGCCAAACGAGACATTGCACGCGCCTGGAAGGCGCACCAGCCCCCGCCTCTGGCTGCCTGGAGGAATGGTATGGACTTGTGCATGGGGCTGGAGCAGCCTGTGTTCTTGGCCAGGGGCTGCCCTGGAAAGCATTTTAAGATCTGGAAAAGGTTACTGATTACCGAGGGCTGGATTTGGAACCTCCGCCCGATGGAGCCGCATTCCTGTCACCTTAACACTCAGACATTAGATACTATGGTGATGTGTTCTGGATTGACTCCGTATGCTTTCTGTACAGTTATGCCGTCCTCAGTTCAACAGCAGCGCACTCTGGGTGGAGGGGTGGGAGGGGCTTCAGGGTACAGTTTTCTATCAAACGTCTGTCAATGGTATTTTTGATATATTATTGCTTGCAGTAGTCTCCGGTGTTCGGGGCAATGCATCATATGTGTGCCCAGACAAATAAAATCTGTTTTAAAAAAAAAAGTGGATAAAGCCGTTGGGGAGAAATCTGGACATTAGAAAATACAAAGATATGCTACGTATCCTAAAGTCTGATAATACCCAACTCATTGTTTTTGGTATTAATAGGCTACAAATTTTATGAGAATGAAGAAAGGACTCAAGTTTTAACTATCTACCTATATAAGAGCACTTTAGAATATAATCCTGTACTATTGGTATAATCTGCTGGATATTATTTGCATTTGCACCTTGCACTTTATGCTGAAGGACTCGATGAAGATGCAGATTGTTAACTATTTATTTAATTGTCTTAATTGTAAGGGTGAAGAGCCAAGTTTTTACATCGCAAAAATGTAGTTAGCCATCAAAGTACTTTAGTACTCTTCTTTTATATATATTGTTGTTGTTCCAGCTTCAAATATCCCTTGTATTTTGTATTATAGTAAAGATTTTTAAATTTGTATGAACATGGTTGTAAAACTCTAGATTCATCTATCTAAGTCTGTGGAAATGTAACAACCTCTTAGTATTACTGTATGAGATTGTTATAATGTATTTTATGTGGATTTTCTTTTAAGATTCTATGAATCGAATAAAGATGTTTTGTGACTTCTCTAAATACTGGCACCTATCCTTTTATCTAGAAAACCGCATTAGTAGAGCCATTCTAAAAAAAGCAGGTACTGACCCGACTGAACTAAAAAAAACTACAGGCCAATCTCTCTCCTGCCAGATCCTGCCAAGATATTTGAAAAGGAAGTGCAGAAACAACTCTCAGCATACCTTGAATTAACCAATCTGCTACATGATTCTCGGTCTGTATTTAGAGCTGGTTACAGCACAGAGACGGCCCCATTGGAAGTGGCAGAAACAATAAGAGAAACCCTGGATCATGGCAATTAATCTATGCTGGTGCTGCTGGACTTGTCCACCATTAAAGTAATGGGGTGACCCAAAAAGGTACTGGACCTGGGTTTTAACCGATAAAAAAAAATAGTCCAAGACCTCTATATTTTCAAAGCCTGAATAAATCAATCACTATTTTCTTCAACAAATTCAGAAGCCTGTCACTACGGATCAGCTCCAATCAATAAATGCATCTCATTCTGCAAAACACAAGAAATTTAAAGAAAGCAACAGCAACAGATAATGCCCAACCTGGAGACTTATTTAATATCTCAAGGTCAACAAATTAATCATTTCGAACTTTCTTAGTTAATAACAATGGTTGCCCCGATTGGAGCGTGCAGATAGAAAAGATATACGTTTTAGAGTTTGTAAGAAAATAAGACAAAAATGAATTCACAGACGTCTGTCATTATCTGTTGCTGTTGCTTTCTTTAAATTTCTTGTGTTTTGTAGAATGAGATGCATTTATTGATTGGAGCTGATCCGTAGTGACATGCTTCTGAATTTGTTGAACAAAAAAGTGATTGATTTATTCAGGCTTTGACAATATAGAGGTCTTGGACTATTTTTTTGTATCGCTGGACTTGTCCACAGTAAGTAAGTAAGTAAGTAATCTTTATTTGGCATAGTTACTTAAAACCATTGCAATATAAAATGGATTAAGAACAGAGAAAATAAAACTGCAGTTTTAAAAGAATCAGAAATTAAAATGTTCACATTTCCTTATGACAATTGTGCATATATTTGGACTTCGTATTTGTAAAGTATTGCTCAATGTCCTCATGAACTCATGAAGTCGGTAAAACAGTCAGCAGAGTGATGTCAAATCAGTTGAACTGGGACAGTTGTGGGTTAGGTTTTTTGGCATCTTCTTTTCTACTGCCTTCAGAAATTTTACAAAGCTACAATTCAAGCCAGGGTCATTAGGGTGAAAACAGGCAAGGACCGCCGTCCTTCTTGTGCAGATCCCTTGCCGATTGAAGTGGTGTTTTAGCCAGCGTTTCCGTTCGTCCCGTAGTTTTTCACAAGAGCATATCAAGTGCAGCATGTCCTCTTGTGCCAAGCCGCATAGCCGACAAAGGGGGTCAGCTTTGATTTTGAGCCAGCGTGGGAGATTTTGAGTACAAGGTAGCAGGCCCAACCTGTGCCTTAGAAAACACATCTAGACACTTTTAGAGTATCCCTCGGCCAGGTAGCGCTGTTGGGCTTTAGTTGTGTACGAATTCAGGGTCAGACAGCCATGTGTTCTTTTCGAGAGGGCTTCCTTGTCTTGCAACCATGATTGTAATTTGATTCATTTTTTAACCAATTTTTTCTAGACCTGTATTTGTCAGGCTGCCCATGAGGTACTTAGAAGCTGCTGAGGAAGGATGCTGTTCTAACTCCTTCCACAGGTGTTCATTCAGAGTTCCTTGTTTTGATTTCCTCACTTTATCCCAGGCTATCATATAGGCTCCCTGCCTTGCCAGGGACTGTTGGTCAATGCCGAATTCGAGCCTGATTTGAGCGGGTGAGGTTTGCTTGGGTAGACTGAAAATGATTCTGTATGCAGCTGTTATAGTATTGTCAAGGGTCTTGGCATCCCTTCCTCTGAGTGCCTCACTCCCATAGGTAATTGATGGGAGAAGTTTAGCACGAATTACATGCGTCAAGGGAAGGAGAGAGGGTCCGGAAAGTTTTTGATTTAGCGACTTCAACGAAATCGCTAGCGAAAGTCCTCTCCATCGCATACTTGTTCTCTGGACCGAGAACTACCCACCGTTGTCGATCTTCACTCCTAGGTATTTGTATGTTGGGGTGTCTTCAATTCTTGTCGTATTCCAATGCCATGGTGTTGGTTTCCTTTTTTTCTTGCTAATGGTCATTGTTTGGGTTTTCCCCAGATTTATTGTAAGATCGTTACTTGAATACCTTTGTGTTGCATCCAAAAGATGTTGAAGTCCTACGTTAGTGTGGCTTATTAGGACGATGTCGTCTGCGTATAGTAGACAAGGTAGCTGGAGCCCTCCTAGTTTAGGGGCGTGAGAGTTACAACCATTTAGTATTGGGACAAGGCCCCCTAGGAACAGGTTGAAAAGTGTGGGGGCTGGGACGCAGCCTTGCTTTAGGCCCTTATTGGTCTGTATGGGCCTTTACAAGGCGGATCCGTCCCCTATTTTTATCTGTACCAGGCCTCTGTGTGCAGGTTGATGAGCAGGTCCAACAGGGGTCTCGAGATCCCCCAGTCATTCAATTTAGACCACAAAAGCTTCGGTTTATGTTATCGAAAGCGGCCTTGTAGTCGATGAAGCAGAAATGGATGGGCATTTTGTTACATTCTGCTTTGTCTATGAGCATGCCCATGCTCAAGATGTTCGTCATCGTGCCTACTGACTTAGCGAAGCCTGTCTGGTTGGCTGGGATTAAGGATCTTTCTGTAGCCCAGGCCGTCAGCTCTTCGAGTAGGGTACCTGCAAAGTATTTTGCCTCGTTATCAATTAAAGCCACCAGTCGATAGTTATGTGGGGAAGCCTTATCTCCTGCCTTATAGATTGGGGAGAGGATAGAGCCCCTCCAGGACCTTGGTATGATGTTGGATTGTCTTATTTCCAAAAAGAGGGGTTCCAGGGCTGCTGCCCAGCCTGGCACATCTTGTTTATAAAGAATAGGAGGTATACCATTTGGCCCTGGCGCTCCCTCCTTTCTTCCTTTTTTGATTTGGCGGTGGATGGTGCTTTGTAAGTTCGGCAAGTTCTCACTATCGTTTGGAGTATAACATTCTGTGGGCCTTGTGTCGTTAATTGTTATATGATTTTTATAAATGGCAGGCTCGTAGTGCTGGTTATTTTCTTCAGCCTGACTAAAATGGGTGCCGAGAAAGCTTGCCCAGATGTCCTCTGAGATGTTTGATGAGACCCCGTGGTGCGCAGGTCTTATGAATGCATTTATTGATTTCCAGAACCTTGCTCCATCGTTCTGTTTGATATCGGAGTGAAGTCTCGCCCATAAATTGTCCTCAGCTGATTTGTTTGCTTCCCATTTTAGTTTTTTTAGTGTTGATTTTAGTTTTCATAGATGGTCTTGCTTTACGGTGTCCATGGGTTTCCGTTGGAATTCTCTCATTGTACAGTAGATTGAAGTCTTTATGTCTTTAATTTTCCCTTTGTCTTCTCGAGAGAATTTGCAGGAACTTACATCCCCCAATTGTGACTGAGGCTTGGGTCTTGTAGCATACATAGACATAGTACTTGTAAAATGTTCCCATTTCGTAATTTCACAATGCCCGGTGCGGCTCTCGAAGTGCTGTTTTGCCCTTTCCGCTAGCGTTCCATCTATTGCTGATGAATATTTAATTTTTTTAAAGTTGATGGTTTGGATTGACTCTTTTGGCACTTTTGATCGCTCAAAGTTAGGCTTTATGGTCTTGATGATAATTTCTTGGGGGCAGTGGTCGCTATCCCCACTGCAGCCGATCCGGTATGATTTTAAGGACTGGAAAAAGGGAAATGATATTAAAGTATAGTCTAGAATGCTGCTTGTTTTTGTTGTGTGAAAGGTTGCGGCTGGAGGATTATCTCCAGAGGTCCTACCGTTGAGGGCCCTGATGTTAAAGTATTCCAGATCTTCTAGTGTCCTGTTACCTAGTTTGGTTTTTTTGGATATCTGTGAGGTTGCTTGTGTTGGGATGTCCCAAATTGCATTTTGGATTAGTTGTACGTCTTCCTGCGTCGCACCCATGAGGTTAAGATTGAAGTCCCCTGTAAGAACAACATTTGGTGTAGGTCTTTCCCTTATGTGTGTCTCCATAAAACTACAGAGGTCTTTAGCTGCTTTCCCTTTCCTTCTTGGGTTAATGTAGGCATTTATTAAAAGGAAGTCGGTTTCAGTAATGCCTTGTTTGAGTTGTGGCAAGCGAATATTTACAGCCAGGGCAGCTGTAGAGGATGGCCCGTCTTCTTTTGCCGTCAGTACACTTGTAACCAGTATGTAGGTTACTAGGCCGCCTTTGGAATGCCCATATTTTGCCGTCCTATTTGCAGCTGAGTAAAAACGTAAGTAACCATGGAGGTTGGGGGGGTCTGCGAGCCATGTCTCTTGGAGTGCCACTATGTCAAATTTTCTGATGTAATTCATGAAATCTGAGTCAGTTATTTTGGAAGCCAGGCCGTTAATGTTCCATGAGCATACTTTTAGTGAGTCGTATACGTCTTCCTTTGGCTTGTGGCCGATTTGTCATTCGGTATTGTTTAGAGTTCTAGCTATCCATCCTGAGTCAAACATTCCAGGTATTTGTGTGTATTCATCTGCAGTAACTCCAGTGCTATTAATGTGTTGATCAGTTTTGTTGCTCCCTGGTCCTACCGCTCCTCTGAGGACCGAGTTTTTTAGAGTTTTCATGATAGCTGGAGCTGCCGCTTTTTCCACCAGGTCAAGAATGTCAGGGTACCTTGGTTTGACATAAGGTTTTATTGTGATCCCCCAGCTTTTAAAGATGTCAGCTTCGGCAATTAATTTTTGTGAAATTGCCAGGGTTCTCCAAGTTGCTTTTGATTTTTCTTTGCCTGTATCCTCATCGGCTACAAATTCGATGGATACCAGGTCGGAGATTTTTAATTCTGTCAAGGATGGAATATGGTATAGCAGCCTTAAGATGTTACCTCTGTTGAGAGTGTCATGTCTTCCTTGCGACGTGTAGTCCGGATTAAACCAGACAGCACCTGTTGAGTTTTTTCATTCTCCTGCTATTGCACTCTCTGTTATTGGTTGACTAGATCCCATAACCTCTACTCGTCGTGTTGAAGTTGTTTCCGGTTGACTAGAGATGTGTGCGGTGACTCTTAAATGTCGGCCTAGTATATGTTCATTTGGTACAAACGGTTCAGCGTGCGATCGTTCGTCTGACCATCGCTTAACCTCTACTAGTCGTACTGCAGTGGTTTTGACGTCGTTTGTGCTACTTGTGGTTATTCTTAGGTCTTGGCCAGAGGTGTGATGGTTCCTTAATGGTGGCCCGGCTAGATGGGCAATTTCGCAAGGTCTAGAGATGTTACACGTGAGACCCGTTGTCCCCATAATAGCTGAGTCTACTTCTCTCCTTGCAGTCAGTGCACCTTCCATTGTCATTGCTGGATAGCTTTCTGGCAGCTGTTTGCCTGTCTCTGCAATAGCCGGTCCTCGATTGATCCCAGACTTTGTTCCCCTAGTGGGTCCATGATTTTTTATTTGCTGGCGGACCGAGCTAGGCTGCATGCTGCTTTTTTGTGCTTGTTTCCCGCAGGAGGCAGGGGTTATATTGCTGGTTTCATCGAGTTGGAGACATGAATTTCATATTCCTCTTCCGGGCTCTTTTTGAGTGCAGATGCTATGTGGTTCCAGATTTGTTTTTGCTTTGCTGTTGCCCCCCAGCCCTTTGGTGATTGTTGCCTTGATCGGGGTCTCAGGTGTGTCGATGACTTCATCGGTTTCTGATAGATACGTGGCACCCTCGGGATGTGCTGTGCTTTGTTCCATGTTCAGTGTTTTCCCAAAGAGTTGTAGAAAACCATTACGTTGCGAATCGATTTTGTGTTTCCTGCCTTTGCGTTTGTTTGCTCATCTTTGTTTGGCGTTCATTTTTGGGTTTGTTATTTCTTCCTCCGCAATGTCAGGGAATTGAGGTTCTGTGTTTCCTGTCTCGCTGACCACTGGGGTTGATGGTTTTGTGGGTGCAGGGGCCCTTGAATTAGGGTTGATTTGTCCGTTGCTCCCCAGCACCTCTTTGGTCATTGGATGGTTAGTCGCAGCCACAAGAGGGTTGGTGCAGGAGTTACTTTGCCTGCACTTGGGTGTTCTTCTAAGTTCTGTGCACAAATCGCTCATTATTGTTGGTAGTCTCGACAATTTGTCGATTATTGGGCCGCATCCGCATCCTTCTTTATAAGACCCAGATACTTGGTTCGTCAATGGCGATTTATTCTGAAGAAGCGTATTGAGCGTGCCCAGCTTCCCATCAATGGCCACCACAAATACAGCCAATGTGTCAAGTAGCGACAGTTGGATGTCCATTTTGTCCGATTGGTAGTTGAGGGCTTCTACCAGGAGTTGTGTTGTTTTGAGCAGACTACTCCACGCCTTTTCCTGATTTGTTTGCTTCGAGGTTTTGTCCTGATTATCCGCGGACAAGGGGCTTTTTTGGCCCTCTTCTGGAGCCCCCACGTCCATCACTGGGTGATCCAATGAGACATCATTTATGATGATCGGTAAGGACGTATTCATACTTGTTTCACTGCTACTTTTGTCTTGGGTATATACTGCTACGAGGTCTTCCCACTCTTCCTTACCCAGGTATGAGGATATTTCTATCACGTCTAGGGGCAAAGTTGGTGGCCTGTGTGAGTGTGCAGTATCCTTCCCTGGCCTCATCGTACTGTTGTGATCAGTTGTACGTTCAGAATGTGTTAGAGTTTGATTCCCAAGAGTTGAGACATTCTCTTCCCAGCACTCCTTTACGTCTTTTTCACTTGCCCCATTGTGGTTGTTGGGGGCTTTTTTTGGTACTTGGATTTCCGACGTACAGTTCGTAGTGCGATGCGGAGGTTTGTCGGCTTCGCTGCCCTTACCAGATGTTATCCACTCACATAGTTTATTGCTAGCAGTTTTGCCGGGGGCTGTAAGGCATTTGGGTGACATGTGTGTAGGCTGGCTTTTGTTATTGTCGTTTGCCCTGTGCACTTTAATAAGGTTTGGTTCTAAAATGATTTTCGTACCGGACGTTGCCCCTTTGGTTGTGACAGCCATTGTGAAATTGTTTTTGTCACCCTGAGGGATTGATGTCACTTGTAGTGGTTCTCTGGCTGTAGAGATAGGGCTTCTCTTGCTGTTGTCGTCGGTTGCTGAACCTGTGTTGTGCACAGACACTGGCTGACAAGTCTGGGAAGGTTCAATGGGTTCCTGTAGGCCTGAAGATTCATTGATGTTGGAGAGTAATGTATCCCCCGCGTTTTTTAGGAAGTGAAATTTTGTGAACATTTTTAGTTGGGGCATTGCAAGGTTGGGTTTTGTTTTGCTGCTCTTCTCTGTATTTGCTGGTTGTTCACTGCTCACGCTGATAGAATCAAATTTGTCGGTTGCTGGGTCGATTGGTGGACCTACACTCTGAGTTAATGGCCTGGATTTACTTGTTTGATCTTCTCTTGCCCCCTCGACTGCTTTCGGTGATCTTTTGCATTTGTTTGACGATTGTTTGTCCCTCCTTTGCTAGTGGGGCATCCACGAACGCGCCCTGATCTCATATCGCCTTTCCCTGCAGCCTGCTCTAATTCCGCGCCACTGCTCCTAAACGTGCTCCCAAGCCTGCCTCCCAAGCCCGTCTACCCCCCACAAGAAGGGCGGCTGCTGCCAGGGAGGGAGCGGGGCGATATCGAGGAGTAGGGTGTTGTCCAAAACGGTAGGTGAAGGTTTTAGCAGGGTCAGGGTCAGGGACCGGGCAGGCTCTGCGCCGCAACCTCCTCTTTAGGCATTTCTGCAGTTCTTGGCCGACCTCTTGTACTTTTTCGCTGGACTTGTCTACAGCATTTGATACTGTATCACATCGGATTCTTCTGGAGAGGCTCGAGCAGTTGGGTGTAGGGAACACTGTTCGAACTTTGTTCCGCTCCTTTCTTGAGGGCTGATCCCAGAAAATCTATCTACGTCCTTACGTATCCACTGCCTGCCCACTTATTTGTGGAGTCCCCCAGGGCTGGGCCCTTAGCCCAACTCTTTTTAATGTTTTACCTTGTCCCTCTTTCCTCAATCATTGATCTTTATGGTGTCAAGGTGGTGTCCCACGCTAACGACACTCAGCTAATGTGGTCTTTCATAGACCTCTCTGAAGCTGCTTTTACTAACTTTAAACAGTGTCTACTCAACATCTCATCTTGGATGACAGACAGCTGTTTAGAGTTAAACACGGATAAAACAGAAGTTCTACTTTTTTAACCAGCCATCACCCCTATAACTGAACTGTGGTGGCTCACAGAACTCCGTCCCCCTCCTATGCCAGTCTTGCCAGTGAGAAACTTAGAATTCAAATTTGACTCCGCCCTTTCAGGGAAGGCTCAGATAGGCCAATTATCATCTTCATGCTTCTGGAAGCTGAAAATACTGAGGAGATTTTTACATCTCCTACCCATGGACTGCAGAAAAACGGTGGTGCATGCACTAATTACTTCTCAACTAGACTATACCAACAGTCTGTACTTGGGTCTCCCTGATTATGTTATCAAAAAGCTGCAGGTCATTCAAAATGCTGCAGCCAGGCTCATTAGGAATGTACCTCTCCGCCACCATATCTCCCCACTTCTCCGCAGCCTACATTGGCTGCCTGTAAAAAAGAGGATCCAGTTTAAGGCTCTGATCTAGGCCTTTAGGACCACCAAAGACACTGGCCCGAAATACTTAAAACTAAGACTACCTAAATATGTCCAAAACAGGACACTGAGATCAAATCACCAGAGACTCCTCATAGTTCCACGTTTAAAAAAAGCTAGACTGGGCGGTCGATCTTTCTCTGTCATTACCGCCTCTCTCTGGAACTCCGGAGCATCTTCGAAATGCCAACTCAGAACAGATATTTAAAAAGAATCTAAAGATTTGGCTCTTCAGTTCACCCTAGAGCCTCTTCCACTTCTGCGTACTCACCAGGACGTCTTCCCCATATTACTCACTGTCAGCACATGGAACACCTCCATTGGAGGTAGCTGTTGCGCTTTACAAAATGCAAGAATATTATTATTACTGAAAGCTAGTTACATTTCTCCTACTGGATATCTAGGTGAGAACATAAAGTTATTAGGATACTTTGATTCAGACATTTTTTTATGAATAGGTCAGCCAAAGGGAAAGTATATGTTGCTGTTGCTGGACCACCAATCCTTGGCTGGATTCATCAGTATGACTTGCACATAATAGTAAATCCAAGAGCAGATAACCAAGTCATGGTAGTAGATGACTACAAACTTTGTAACATTTTACACGATGCAAGCAGAGTGTTTAGAGAGGAATTAGGAGAATTAAAGGGGTACGTACATAAGATCCGTGTAAAGAATTGTACTGTCCCTGTGCAACACAAAGTGAGAAGAGTTCCCCTTGCAGTTAGAAAGGAGGTTAAAAATGTTATTAATTAAATGTTACAAGGTGGTGCCATTGAACCTGTTGAGGCCTCCACATGGGTGTCTCCTGTTTCATCACGCAAAAGGCAGATGGCAAGGTAAGATTTTGTGTTGACTTAAGATCTTTGAATAGAAATGGTGTAGCAAACACCTTTCCTCTCCCCAATATTGGAGAGCTAGTGTCCACCTTACAAGGTGCGAAGTTCTTCACAAAATTAGATTTGAAGACCGCGTATCATTAGATCTCCCTTCATGATGATTCCAGACATTTAACCGCGTTCATAACCACAGAAGGTACATTCCAGTTTACGAGACTTCCATTTGGATTGATCTCTGCTGCCAGCGTCTTTCAACGTATGGTAACAGAGAGATTTTTAAAGGAATAAAAAAGGCAGTATTTTTTCAGGATGACATTCTTGTTTTCTGTGACACCACATCTGAACACAACCAAGTGCTTAAATCTGTGTTTCAATGAATTGATGAAGCGGGTTTGACATTACGTACAGAAGAATGTTCCTTCCTTGTTCAGCACGTTGGTTGGATACAGTATCTAGCAGACACAGCTGAACACAACAAAGCGGCAGCGTTAAAGTACACACTTGGATCAATAATATTTCCTGATCCAAATGGCCACTTGACGTTGTTCGTGACAACAACACGTTGCACAGGAAACACGGTGGCGCTTTGACGCGCTGAGGCGAGAAGACACTGTTGCCTAGTAGCAATGTTCAGCATGATGAGGCTCTGATGCGCAGAGGAGAACAACGCTGCTGCCTAGCAGCGGATCGCATAAAGAACTTGTGCATGCATGCAGCGAGTGGACAATGACTGACTCGCGGTTTGCTGAGTGACGTCAGAGCAGCCCTGGGCTCACGTTATTTCTGTCAAATTTCTTCAAGAAGGGTTGATTCCGCTCGTTGCTTCGGGGAATGAGAAGTTGTAAAATACACTGTGGATTCTTGTAGGAGAGGTGTCGCTTGTTCTCGCCCAGATATGAAGAACGTTTGCTCTGAAGAAGGCTCTACTTCTTATCTGGCCAGCACAGAAAATCGTCGGCAAAATGAAGTAAATATCTGCAGTAACAATGCTGGAGTCTCTTCGAGGTAAGTAGAGGATTTAATGATAGAGCATAGATAAAGCGTACATCTCACCAGCTGACCAGACACCAACTGACAAGTCTGGAATGCAGCTTAGCTTAGAGAGATGCATTTAGAGCATTGCAAGTATTCTGAAGGAACAGTAGGGAGCAGTAATACAGGTTGGCAACCATTTTGAAAGAGAAGAACATATTAATAACATGTTCCCCTGTCTTTTTGCCTCTGCCTCCTGTATTTTTGCTGTGTGCTGCATTTTGTTTTTGCTGGTCTAGATGCTTTGAGCACTTTGCAACTGCTGATCAGTGCCAAATTGCAAGAGCTCCTTTTGTAAATTGTGAATATGGGTTGTGGTTTCATGATTAGCTTGTTTGATTTACTACTAAGTCCCTAGTACAGTGCAATGTGTGTGCCCAGGGCCTGTAAGTCAAATACTGCTAGTTGACCTGCAGCACAGATTGAGCCACCGACGCTGGCGGCCGATCAAAGGTGTCTCAGACATGCCACTGCAATGTCTGTGTGCAGTTTCTACTGCCATATCAACCTGTAAAGTGCACCCACTTGCTAGACCCTAACCTTCCTTTCTATCACATGTGCGTCACCCCTAAGCTAGGCCTAAGGTACCCCTGTGGGCAGGGTGCAGTGTATGTGAAAGGTAGGACATGTACTGATGTGTGCGACTTGTCCTGATAGTGAAATACAGTGTATTTTGTTTTTCATCATTGAAAGGCTATCTGTCCCATAGGATACAATGGGAGTATACTTATAACATCTTATAAGTATAACTTCAAATTAGGGAAAGATAGTAAGGTGGAGTTTAGTATGCCTGTAAACTCAGAATATAAAAATGCATTTTTTAGTAAAGATGATTTTTATATTGTGGGTTGGAAAATAGCACTTTTAGAAAGTGGGTATTTTCTTGCTTAGACAATACTAAATTTCAAAGGAGGGTCAAGGGTAAATAGTTTAAAGACCGTCGATAAGACAGAAGGCCCATGTTTTGACCCACAGCAACCCTTTCCTTTGTCAGGTGTTGCTGTGGCGCAGATACATCGATGATATCTTGGTGATCTGGAGAGGCTCTGAGATGGAGGTTACTAATTTCCACATGTTGTTTGACCCTTCGGGCAACCGATATCTTAATACTATTGGCCACTTAATTGAAGTTTGGCTTAGCTGAGTTGCTTTGTTTCTTGCTGAATGACTTGATCCAGGACCCCTATGGCTCCTGGCATTGTACATACACATTAACATAATAATTAGTGGGTGTGTCTCTGTGTTTTTCTTTCCCTACAGGAATGTATCCTCCACTTATCATAGAATTGACAAGGATACGGTAGGATCGTCCAATTGACGATTTAAGTCACTATATATCATTTCTTCACTTTAAAGTTACTTCACACTTTAAGTTTGAGTACGACTTTGCAGTAGCAGTATAAACATCTCTGGCCCTGAAGAATGCCGGTGGACTTTTCACCTTAAGGCAGAAACATGTTGGCCTATTTTACCAATTAGCAAAGAATACAGTGATTTTTTCACACTGTTCTCTCACTCGTTTTTAATTGACGTCCAGGTGAATACCAAATAAAAGTCTTTTTTTGTCTGGATAGTCATTTTAACATCACTCACCACTTTCACTGCACTGCACTGTACCAGCACCGCCAGTGGCGAGGACACTATCTCTCATTGAACCTTGGGCATATGTCATCCTGACAATTCATCTAGGCACGGAGACACCCGCCAGGTTTCATATGTCCTAAATGAAGATGCTCCGCCACGAGGGTGGGCTGATAGGACTTTGTTTACATTAATAGTGTCTTTTGACCACTCTAAGGCTGGTCCAGGGCATGTCCAGTTTTGAAGACTAGTTTTTTCGGTAAGAACACTTTTGACTCAGCTTAATTATAGACTGTCAGGTTTGTTTGTTGTTTCCAGTAGCTTGAGTAGGGGTTTTAACCTCGACGGTCTTTAAACTATTTACCCTTGACCCTCCTTTGAAATTTAGTATTGTCCATGTATTGAGCAGCCTCGGCTGCGGGTCACATTCTTGACAACATTCACTTAATGTTGTTTCTGCTAACTTGTTTTATATAATTGCCCTATATTTTCACTAGCTATGGCTGATTTTGGTGGTTTAGCGTTCGATGATGAGGACCTTAACAACCTTCTTACTGACAACCCCAGCATCTTAGGCGATTTACCTTCCACATCCGCTGCGACTACTGAGGATGACTGGGTGACCCTACTAAATTTAAAAAAGAACCATTCCCGTATTTCCCTACATGGGGTAGTGATGAACGAGTACCTCCATGGCAAGTGTGCACCATCTGGTCTAATAGTCACAAATACACCTCGCCTCTTTCTGACAGATAAGGGATTCTTGAAAGATTGGGCCTTAATCGCATGGCGCTGCACGCGCGATTGGCTCATTCTGATCATCAAAACTGCAAAAAAAGCAGCCGACGCCATATTGGTTGAGATCCAAGTATTGGAAGGTCAAATCAATGCAGCCATCCGACCTGTGCTTTACAAAAAGAACTTGGACGAGACCAACAAAACCAATAAAGAGTATTATGATAATATTCTGTTGAACAAAATAGAAAAATTCAAAAAAGACTTGGCACGCTTTTCTATGGAAGTCGCCTATCCATATATTAGCGATTCCTTTGTAGCTCCGGTCTACACACCCAAAGGAAAAAGATATGGATCTAACTATTCTTCCTCAGGTTCAGAATCAGATTCTAATGACCAAGGTGATTCAAACCAAGGAACACCAAGCAGAGGACGAGGGAGAAGCTCCCAGAGACGAGCAAACAGAGGGCGAGGAGTACAGTATTATCCAAACTCTGGACCATGGTGGCCTCCAGCCCCTTGGGGATATCACCAACCACCGATGGGACCACCACCCATGGGCCATCAATTTCCTAACTACCCCCCTAATCCAAATTTTTACATGGACCAGTCTTTTTTATGGCAGGGCCGAGGCAGGAGCCATGGTCGGAGGAGAGGCCAACAGACTGTGAATTGGGCACCAGAAATGACAGAAAACAGAAGAGGCCCAACCTAATTCAGGACAGCGACCTTGTAGTCAATCTTAGCTCCCGGACACTCACACCGGTAGAGACTTCAGTCCTCAATAAAGGACTGGGATTTGTCCCGACTTATGAAGGAGACCCCTTCAACCTTAGATGCGAACTTGAATCCTTTTTTAGGAAAATTCGCCTACATTTCTTCTTCAAGACCCATAATGATAACAGTGATCTGGATGACCCGCCGGACCGTAACACTGGTCTGAAACCTAAGTCTACGTACACGCCACTGAACCATCAAGTACCTGCGAGGATTCTCGCTTTTGAGCAAGCAGTCACCCATGACATTATGAACATGGATACAAGAAACAAGCAAACATTTTTTAACATGACGCTGACCGAAAAAAAGGCACTCATTGGTTTGTCAAAAGACACAACTATAACCATTAAACCAGCCGACAAAGGCGGAGCAATTGTTTTGCTAGACACTGCTACATATCACAATGAGTGTATAC
This sequence comes from Lissotriton vulgaris, assembly GCF_964263255.1. NCBI lineage: Eukaryota > Metazoa > Chordata > Amphibia > Caudata > Salamandridae > Lissotriton > Lissotriton vulgaris. The sequence continues at coordinate 972,776,699 of NC_141693.1, read as the reverse complement.
GCCAACTGAGTGATTCCAAAGCTTATCGTCGACTTACAGAAGACCCGACCAACAGGATCTCCAATGATATTAAGAGTCACACTGAAGAAGCATCATGTGAAGGATGGATCACGAGCCAAGAGGCAAGGTACCTCAACACAACACATCCGGTGGTACCTTACTTCTACTGCTTGCCTAAAATTCATAAGGAGAAGAGACCGCCCCCTGGACGCCCAATCATCTCGGGAATTGGCTCTATACTTGAGCCATTATCCACCTTTGTGGATTTTTTCCTCAAGCCAATTGTTAAAGAAACCCCTACGTATCTTCAAGATACTGCAGATGTATTGCGCCTACTAGCCGATACTGAGTTCAATGTCGAAGCCGACCTGCTGGTAAGCTTCGACGTTGAGTCCCTTTATACCTGCATCCCGCAACAAGACACTTTGGATTGCATTAGGACCTTGCTGGACTCCAGACAACTGGACACCATCACGCCTGTGCCCTTCATTATGGAATGTGCGAGGCTGGCCATGATGGAAAACTACTTTCAATACCAAGACGATCTTTACCTCCAGGTCTCTGGGACGTCAATGGGGAGTGTATTTGCCCCTAGTCTTGCAAACTTATACATGCATCAGTTTGAGCAGGACCATGTTTTGACCCACAGCAACCCTTTCTTTTGTCAGGTGTTGCTGTGGCGCAGATACATCGATGATATCTTGGTGATCTGGAGAGGCTCTGAGATGGAGGTTACTAATTTCCACACCTGGCTGAACTCTAGGAACCAACATCTGAAATTCACAATGGAACACAGTAAAGAACAGTTGCCATTTCTAGATCTACTTATTTTTCCAGGCGAAGGAGGCTTACTCAGTCGACTTTACAAGAAACCCATGGCACGCAACTCTCTTCTGTCTTATCGAAGCTTCCATCCACAATCCCTTCGCCAAAATCTGCCCGTAGGACAATTCTTGAGGGTTCGAAGAAATTGTTCCTCTACCAATCTGTACAAACAACATGCGACTGAATTGACAAAACACTTGAAAGAACGCCAATATCCCGGTCATCTAATACGCTGAGCACAGAAGAGAGCCTTCAATAATAATCGAGAGGCCCTCTTAGAACATCGAGGGAGCAAGACTACCTCAGATCGATTGACAATGGTACACATGTTAAGCACTCTATCCAATGGGGTGAAGAAAACAGTGTTGAAACACTGGAAGATTCTGAACACTGCTTCTGGTGAGGTACCAAGACCTCTTTTCGCCTTTAAAAGAGGGCCCAGTATCAGAGACAGTCTAGTACACACTAGACCCATCTCTGTGCGCAGAGCACCTTCAGCTACTACTATTACCCTTTGGAACATTCCTCCTGTACGAGGAGATTACCCTTGCGGTGGATGTACCGTGTGTCCTCAGACCCAGAAGACTCTGTCCATCGACATCGGAACATCCAGACCCTGGCAACTAAACACCCACACCAATTGCAACTCGGACAAGTTGATCTATATGATCACGTGCCCATGCAAGCTGGCATATATAGGGCACACCACCAGGAAAGTCAAAACACGTATAAGCGAACACAAGAGCACAATTCGCTGCAACAAACAATCTACGCGCTTAACCAATCACTTCCTGGCAGCAAAACATAAAGCAGATGAACTGAGGTGGGTGGTCCTTGACCAGCCGTATATCCCTGCACACATCACTGATGTTTCCCGTTTTCTTTTTGTCAAAGAACAGCGTTGGATTTTCAAACTGAAAACGGATGTGGTAGGGCTGAATGACAACATTCCATGGGTGTCTATTTGACCTGCACACTTGTCAATTGGAATAGCTCAATACCAACAAGTTAAGCAGGGTCTGGTCGCACGGGTGACAGCTTGGTGGGGTCGATTCCTACATTTGACCACACATGCAAGCTATCCTTTATTGCAGGGACTGTACATTCATTACTATATGGCCTTATTATGGGAGGTCCCTAGCACCATCTTTCTGACCCTTGCCCTAGGGTACACCTTTTTCCATATCACGCACAGGGCAATTACGGGGTAACAAGATGTAAAGTACTGTAGACTGGGTTTGCCTTGTGTTGACCTTGTTCCTTGGGGGTGGCCACGGTTGCTCGACTGATTTTCACTCTTTGCTGACATTCTCGGCCTCCCTGTGACACTCATGCATCTATGCTTTTTCCATTCACCCCGAGATGATCAAAATTGGTGCATTAGCAATTGCGCATGTGTCACAGTTCATCTTGTAGTGACAAGCTGCTGAGCATGCGCGGTCATCACCAACCTCTAATAACTGTTTATGGTTCACAAACATAAGGTGAGGCCTCTACTCCATAGGCCGGGTATTTTACTTTGTTTTTTACGCCTCTGGGTCAAGCGTATGCCGCTATGATCACTTTATACATCCATTTAGAACTCGGAACCGGTGTAACAGCTATCGGGCATGCGCCGCTGTTTACATTGTAGTGTTGAGTTGCTGAGCATGCGCGCACGCAAAGGCGAGGCTGTAATTGCGCATGCCCAGGTCTTCTGTACGCAGCTCCCGCTTTGGGTTTCACTGACGCGCATGCGCATTTAAATACATTGCCCGGATCTTGAACGGGTTGACATCATCGATGTCGACAGGTGTGGCTAATCGCCTTTCTCTGCCCCAATCAACGCGGGTATTTAAACACGCCTTCCGCCTCTCGTCGGTGCCTCCTCTTCGGCTCAGGACTTTGCCGAGGGGTACCGACGGAGAGGTGAGTGTGCTGCGGGTTGTTACGGATCACTAGGACCTGATTTGTCTATTTTTTCCCTTGGGGATCCCTTTTAGTCAAGACTACCTTGGCTCATGATATCTTTATTTAACATCTCTCAAGCCCTTTAAAAAACAGCATAGTGCAGGTTAACCTTGGTGAACTGCATAGTCATCAATCCTCCAACATTTTTTTAAGAACAAGGGTGAGGGAGGGTATTGACCAATAATCAACAGAGAGCACAGGGCTGTCTTCACTGACAAGATGTTGTAAGAATACATTACATCTCCTTACCATATGGACCATGATAGACAATTGAGTGGAATTTCCACGTCATCCTAGCAGGACTTATTAAGGTCATGCTCCATTAATATTCTACAAACCCCTTCTTTTCTCAAATGCTTCACTAACCATGGGTGTCAGGGCGAAGTGAATATTTCGGGCAAATTACGAACTAGTTTTATGCACATAACAGTAGATACCAATGGTATAAGACTTCTATGAGGCTTCTCAATTGTGCCTTTCATATATATTATATTTATTATTTGTGGTGCATAGAGCGGGGCCTCATCACTCTGAGTCGTTGCCAAGTGAGGTGAGGCTGTACTCCCAAAACTTTCTGGGTAAGTCAAATTATGGATTAATTTTGAATAATCATAAGATGTTGTTTGACCCTTCGGGCAACCGATATCTTAATACTATTGGCCACTTAATTGAAGTTTCGCTTAGCTGAGTTGCTTTGTTTCTTGCTGAATGACTTGATCCAGGACCCCTATGGCTCCTGGCATTGTACATACACATTAATTAATTAATTAATTGCGGGTTTATATAGCGCTAGGATCGACTCCCGGAGGAGTATCTCCGCGCTTCGACCGCTGCGAAACCCTTCCTGGCTTACCTGAGAGATGGTCCCTTAATGGGTATCTCCAGGGTGAGACCAGGCATCCCCGGCGGTCTGGTGGGGCCGTTAGTGAAGATGAGGCAAGCTAATGCCCAGAGTTGCCGAGTGTGATCGCTGATCAGAGTGGGCACCGAGGCGAGAGAATTATCGAGTCCGCTGACCCTGGTCCAGAAACCTGCCGCGTCGGGAATCGAACCCTGGTCCCGGGCCGTCCTCTGCTCTCGGGTCTGCCGCCTGTAACCAGTGAGCCACACTACTTCACAGTGGATGTGGATTTATTAACATAATAATTAGTGGGTGTGTCTCTGTGTTTTTCTTTCCCTACAGGAATGTATCCTCCACTTATCATAGAATTGACAAGGATACGGTAGGATCGTCCAATTGACGATTTAAGTCACTATATATCATTTCTTCACTTTAAAGTTACTTCACACTTTAAATTTGAGTACGACTTTGCAGTAGCAGTATAAACATCTCTGGCCCTGAAGAATGCCGGTGGACTTTTCACCTTAAGGCAGAAACATGTTGGCCTATTTTACCAATTAGCAAAGAATACAGTGATTTTTTCACACTGTTCTCTCACTCGTTTTTAATTGACGTCCAGGTGAATACCAAATAAAAGTCTTTTTTTGTCTGGATAGTCATTTTAACATCACTCACCACTTTCACTGCACTGCACTGTACCAGCACCGCCAGTGGCGAGGACACTATCTCTCATTGAACCTTGGGCATATGTCATCCTGACAATTCATCTAGGCACGGAGACACCCGCCAGGTTTCATATGTCCTAAATGAAGATGCTCCGCCACGAGGGTGGGCTGATAGGACTTTGTTTACATTAATAGTGTCTTTTGACCACTCTAAGGCTGGTCCAGGGCATGTCCAGTTTTGAAGACTAGTTTTTTCGGTAAGAACACTTTTGACTCAGCTTAATTATAGACTGTCAGGTTTGTTTGTTGTTTCCAGTAGCTTGAGTAGGGGTTTTAACCTCGACGGTCTTTAAACTATTTACCCTTGACCCTCCTTTGAAATTTAGTATTGTCCATGTATTGAGCAGCCTCGGCTGCGGGTCACATTCTTGACAACATTCACTTAATGTTGTTTCTGCTAACTTGTTTTATATAATTGCCCTATATTTTCACTAGCTATGGCTGATTTTGGTGGTTTAGCGTTCGATGATGAGGACCTTAACAACCTTCTTACTGACAACCCCAGCATCTTAGGCGATTTACCTTCCACATCCGCTGCGACTACTGAGGATGACTGGGTGACCCTACTAAATTTAAAAAAGAACCATTCCCGTATTTCCCTACATGGGGTAGTGATGAACGAGTACCTCCATGGCAAGTGTGCACCATCTGGTCTAATAGTCACAAATACACCTCGCCTCTTTCTGACAGATAAGGGATTCTTGAAAGATTGGGCCTTAATCGCATGGCGCTGCACGCGCGATTGGCTCATTCTGATCATCAAAACTGCAAAAAAAGCAGCCGACGCCATATTGGTTGAGATCCAAGTATTGGAAGGTCAAATCAATGCAGCCATCCGACCTGTGCTTTACAAAAAGAACTTGGACGAGACCAACAAAACCAATAAAGAGTATTATGATAATATTCTGTTAAACAAAATAGAAAAATTCAAAAAAGACTTGGCACGCTTTTCTATGGAAGTCGCCTATCCATATATTAGCGATTCCTTTGTAGCTCCGGTCTACACACCCAAAGGAAAAAGATATGGATCTAACTATTCTTCCTCAGGTTCAGAATCAGATTCTAATGACCAAGGTGATTCAAACCAAGGAACACCAAGCAGAGGACGAGGGAGAAGCTCCCAGAGACGAGCAAACAGAGGGCGAGGAGTACAGTATTATCCAAACTCTGGACCATGGTGGCCTCCAGCCCCTTGGGGATATCACCAACCACCGATGGGACCACCACCCATGGGCCATCAATTTCCTAACTACCCCCCTAATCCAAATTTTTACATGGACCAGTCTTTTTTATGGCAGGGCCGAGGCAGGAGCCGTGGTCGGAGGAGAGGCCAACAGACTGTGAATTGGGCACCAGAAACGACAGAAAACAGAAGAGGCCCAACCTAATTCAGGACAGCGACCTTGTAGTCAATCTTAGCTCCCGGACACTCACACCGGTAGAGACTTCAGTCCTCAATAAAGGACTGGGATTTGTCCCGACTTATGAAGGAGACCCCTTCAACCTTAGATGCGAACTTGAATCCTTTTTTAGGAAAATTCGCCTACATTTCTTCTTCAAGACCCATAATGATAACAGTGATCTGGATGACCCGCCGGACCGTAACACTGGTCTGAAACCTAAGTCTACGTACACGCCACTGAACCATCAAGTACCTGCGAGGATTCTCGCTTTTGAGCAAGCAGTCACCCATGACATTATGAACATGGATACAAGAAACAAGCAAACATTTTTTAACATGACGCTGACCGAAAAAAAGGCACTCATTGGTTTGTCAAAAGACACAACTATAACCATTAAACCAGCCGACAAAGGCGGAGCAATTGTTTTGCTAGACACTGCTACATATCACAATGAGTGTATACGCCAACTGAGTGATTCCAAAGCTTATCGTCGACTTACAGAAGACCCGACCAACAGGATCTCCAATGATATTAAGAGTCACACTGAAGAAGCATCATGTGAAGGATGGATCACGAGCCAAGAGGCAAGGTACCTCAACACAACACATCCGGTGGTACCTTACTTCTACTGCTTGCCTAAAATTCATAAGGAGAAGAGACCGCCCCCTGGACGCCCAATCATCTCGGGAATTGGCTCTATACTTGAGCCATTATCCACCTTTGTGGATTTTTTCCTCAAGCCAATTGTTAAAGAAACCCCTACGTATCTTCAAGATACTGCAGATGTATTGCGCCTACTAGCCGATACTGAGTTCAATGTCGAAACCGACCTGCTGGTAAGCTTCGACGTTGAGTCCCTTTATACCTGCATCCCGCAACAAGACACTTTGGATTGCATTAGGACCTTGCTGGACTCCAGACAACTGGACACCATCACGCCTGTGCCCTTCATTATGGAATGTGCGAGGCTGGCCATGATGGAAAACTACTTTCAATACCAAGACGATCTTTACCTCCAGGTCTCTGGGACGTCAATGGGGAGTGTATTTGCCCCTAGTCTTGCAAACTTATACATGCATCAGTTTGAGCAGGACCATGTTTTGACCCACAGCAACCCTTTCTTTTGTCAGGTGTTGCTGTGGCGCAGATACATCGATGATATCTTGGTGATCTGGAGAGGCTCTGAGATGGAGGTTACTAATTTCCACACCTGGCTGAACTCTAGGAACCAACATCTGAAATTCACAATGGAACACAGTAAAGAACAGTTGCCATTTCTAGATCTACTTATTTTTCCAGGCGAAGGAGGCTTACTCAGTCGACTTTACAAGAAACCCATGGCACGCAACTCTCTTCTGTCTTATCGAAGCTTCCATCCACAATCCCTTCGCCAAAATCTGCCCGTAGGACAATTCTTGAGGGTTCGAAGAAATTGTTCCTCTACCAATCTGTACAAACAACATGCGACTGAATTGACAAAACACTTGAAAGAACGCCAATATCCCGGTCATCTAATACGCCGAGCACAGAAGAGAGCCTTCAATAATAATCGAGAGGCCCTCTTAGAACATCGAGGGAGCAAGACTACCTCAGATCGATTGACGATGGTACACATGTTCAGCACTCTATCCAATGGGGTGAAGAAAACAGTGTTGAAACACTGGAAGATTCTGAACACTGCTTCTGGTGAGGTACCAAGACCTCTTTTCGCCTTTAAAAGAGGGCCCAGTATCAGAGACAGTCTAGTACACACTAGACCCATCTCTGTGCGCAGAGCACCTTCAGCTACTACTATTACCCTTTGGAACATTCCTCCTGTACGAGGACATTACCCTTGCGGTGGATGTACCGTGTGTCCTCAGACCCAGAAGAAGACTCTGTCCATCGACATCGGAACATCCAGACCCTGGCAACTAAACACCCACACCAATTGCAACTCGGACAAGTTGATCTATATGATCACGTGCCCATGCAAGCTGGCATATATAGGGCACACCACCAGGAAAGTCAAAACACGTATAAGCGAACACAAGAGCACAATTCGCTGCAACAAACAATCTACGCGCTTAACCAATCACTTCCTGGCAGCAAAACATAAAGCAGATGAACTGAGGTGGGTGGTCCTTGACCAGCCGTATATCCCTGCACACATCACTGATGTTTCCCGTTTTCTTTTTGTCAAAGAACAGCGTTGGATTTTCAAACTGAAAACGGATGTGGTAGGGCTGAATGACAACATTCCATGGGTGTCTATTTGACCTGCACACTTGTCAATTGGAATAGCTCAATACCAACAAGTTAAGCAGGGTCTGGTCGCACGGGTGACAGCTTGGTGGGGTCGATTCCTACATTTGACCACACATTCAAGCTATCCTTTATTGCAGGGACTGTACATTCATTACTATATGGCCTTATTATGGGAGGTCCCTAGCACCATCTTTCTGACCCTTGCCCTAGGGTACACCTTTTTCCATATCACGCACAGGGCAATTACGGGGTAACAAGATGTAAAGTACTGTAGACTGGGTTTGCCTTGTGTTGACCTTGTTCCTTGGGGGTGGCCACGGTTGCTCGACTGATTTTCACTCTTTGCTGACATTCTCGGCCTCCCTGTGACACTCATGCATCTATGCTTTTTCCATTCACCCCGAGATGATCAAAATTGGTGCATTAGCAATTGCGCATGTGTCACAGTTCATCTTGTAGTGACAAGCTGCTGAGCATGCGCGGTCATCACCAACCTCTAATAACTGTTTATGGTTCACAAACATAAGGTGAGGCCTCTACTCCATAGGCCGGGTATTTTACTTTGTTTTTTACGCCTCTGGGTCAAGCGTATGCCGCTATGATCACTTTATACATCCATTTAGAACTCGGAACCGGTGTAACAGCTATCGGGCATGCGCCGCTGTTTACATTGTAGTGTTGAGTTGCTGAGCATGCGCGCACGCAAAGGCGAGGCTGTAATTGCGCATGCCCAGGTCTTCTGTACGCAGCTCCCGCTTTGGGTTTCACTGACGCGCATGCGCATTTAAATACATTGCCCGGATCTTGAACGGGTTGACATCATCGATGTCGACAGGTGTGGCTAATCGCCTTTCTCTGCCCCAATCAATGCGGGTATTTAAACACGCCTTCCGCCTCTCGTCGGTGCCTCCTCTTCGGCTCAGGACTTTGCCGAGGGGTACCGACGGAGAGGTGAGTGTGCTGCGGGTTGTTACGGATCACTAGGACCTGATTTGTCTATTTTTTCCCTTGGGGATCCCTTTTAGTCAAGACTACCTTGGCTCATGATATCTTTATTTAACATCTCTCAAGCCCTTTAAAAAACAGCATAGTGCAGGTTAACCTTGGTGAACTGCATAGTCATCAATCCTCCAACATTTTTTTAAGAACAAGGGTGAGGGAGGGTATTGACCAATAATCAACAGAGAGCACAGGGCTGTCTTCACTGACAAGATGTTGTAAGAATACATTACATCTCCTTACCATATGGACCATGATAGACAATTGAGTGGAATTTCCACGTCATCCTAGCAGGACTTATTAAGGTCATGCTCCATTAATATTCTACAAACCCCTTCTTTTCTCAAATGCTTCACTAACCATGGGTGTCAGGGCGAAGTGAATATTTCGGGCAAATTACGAACTAGTTTTATGCACATAACAGTAGATACCAATGGTATAAGACTTCTATGAGGCTTCTCAATTGTGCCTTTCATATATATTATATTTATTATTTGTGGTGCATAGAGCGGGGCCTCATCACTCTGAGTCGTTGCCAAGTGAGGTGAGGCTGTACTCCCAAAACTTTCTGGGTAAGTCAAATTATGGATTAATTTTGAATAATCATAAGATGTTGTTTGACCCTTCGGGCAACCGATATCTTAATACTATTGGCCACTTAATTGAAGTTTGGCTTAGCTGAGTTGCTTTGTTTCTTGCTGAATGACTTGATCCAGGACCCCTATGGCTCCTGGCATTGTACATACACATTAATTAATTAATTAATTGCGGGTTTATATAGCGCTAGGATCGACTCCCGGAGGAGTATCTCCGCGCTTCGACCGCTGCGAAACCCTTCCTGGCTTACCTGAGAGATGGTCCCTTAATGGGTATCTCCAGGGTGAGACCAGGCATCCCCGGCGGTCTGGTGGGGCCGTTAGTGAAGATGAGGCAAGCTAATGCCCAGAGTTGCCGAGTGTGATCGCTGATCAGAGTGGGCACCGAGGCGAGAGAATTATCGAGTCCGCTGACCCTGGTCCAGAAACCTGCCGCGTCGGGAATCGAACCCTGGTCCCGGGCCGTCCTCTGCTCTCGGGTCTGCCGCCTCTAACCAGTGAGCCACACTACTTCACAGTGGATGTGGATTTATTAACATAATAATTAGTGGGTGTGTCTCTGTGTTTTTCTTTCCCTACAGGAATGTATCCTCCACTTATCATAGAATTGACAAGGATACGGTAGGATCGTCCAATTGACGATTTAAGTCACTATATATCATTTCTTCACTTTAAAGTTACTTCACACTTTAAATTTGAGTACGACTTTGCAGTAGCAGTATAAACATCTCTGGCCCTGAAGAATGCCGGTGGACTTTTCACCTTAAGGCAGAAACATGTTGGCCTATTTTACCAATTAGCAAAGAATACAGTGATTTTTTCACACTGTTCTCTCACTCGTTTTTAATTGACGTCCAGGTGAATACCAAATAAAAGTCTTTTTTTGTCTGGATAGTCATTTTAACATCACTCACCACTTTCACTGCACTGCACTGTACCAGCACCGCCAGTGGCGAGGACACTATCTCTCATTGAACCTTGGGCATATGTCATCCTGACAATTCATCTAGGCACGGAGACACCCGCCAGGTTTCATATGTCCTAAATGAAGATGCTCCGCCACGAGGGTGGGCTGATAGGACTTTGTTTACATTAATAGTGTCTTTTGACCACTCTAAGGCTGGTCCAGGGCATGTCCAGTTTTGAAGACTAGTTTTTTCGGTAAGAACACTTTTGACTCAGCTTAATTATAGACTGTCAGGTTTGTTTGTTGTTTCCAGTAGCTTGAGTAGGGGTTTTAACCTCGACGGTCTTTAAACTATTTACCCTTGACCCTCCTTTGAAATTTAGTATTGTCCATGTATTGAGCAGCCTCGGCTGCGGGTCACATTCTTGACAACATTCACTTAATGTTGTTTCTGCTAACTTGTTTTATATAATTGCCCTATATTTTCACTAGCTATGGCTGATTTTGGTGGTTTAGCGTTCGATGATGAGGACCTTAACAACCTTCTTACTGACAACCCCAGCATCTTAGGCGATTTACCTTCCACATCCGCTGCGACTACTGAGGATGACTGGGTGACCCTACTAAATTTAAAAAAGAACCATTCCCGTATTTCCCTACATGGGGTAGTGATGAACGAGTACCTCCATGGCAAGTGTGCACCATCTGGTCTAATAGTCACAAATACACCTCGCCTCTTTCTGACAGATAAGGGATTCTTGAAAGATTGGGCCTTAATCGCATGGCGCTGCACGCGCGATTGGCTCATTCTGATCATCAAAACTGCAAAAAAAGCAGCCGACGCCATATTGGTTGAGATCCAAGTATTGGAAGGTCAAATCAATGCAGCCATCCGACCTGTGCTTTACAAAAAGAACTTGGACGAGACCAACAAAACCAATAAAGAGTATTATGATAATATTCTGTTGAACAAAATAGAAAAATTCAAAAAAGACTTGGCACGCTTTTCTATGGAAGTCGCCTATCCATATATTAGCGATTCCTTTGTAGCTCCGGTCTACACACCCAAAGGAAAAAGATATGGATCTAACTATTCTTCCTCAGGTTCAGAATCAGATTCTAATGACCAAGGTGATTCAAACCAAGGAACACCAAGCAGAGGACGAGGGAGAAGCTCCCAGAGACGAGCAAACAGAGGGCGAGGAGTACAGTATTATCCAAACTCTGGACCATGGTGGCCTCCAGCCCCTTGGGGATATCACCAACCACCGATGGGACCACCACCCATGGGCCATCAATTTCCTAACTACCCCCCTAATCCAAATTTTTACATGGACCAGTCTTTTTTATGGCAGGGCCGAGGCAGGAGCCGTGGTCGGAGGAGAGGCCAACAGACTGTGAATTGGGCACCAGAAACGACAGAAAACAGAAGAGGCCCAACCTAATTCAGGACAGCGACCTTGTAGTCAATCTTAGCTCCCGGACACTCACACCGGTAGAGACTTCAGTCCTCAATAAAGGACTGGGATTTGTCCCGACTTATGAAGGAGACCCCTTCAACCTTAGATGCGAACTTGAATCCTTTTTTAGGAAAATTCGCCACCATTTCTTCTTCAAGACCCATAATGATAACAGTGATCTGGATGACCCGCCGGACCATAACACTGGTCTGAAACCTAAGTCTACGTACACGCCACTGAACCATCAAGTACCTGCGAGGATTCTCGCTTTTGAGCAAGCAGTCACCCATGACATTATGAACATGGATACAAGAAACAAGCAAACATTTTTTAACATGACGCTGACCGAAAAAAAGGCACTCATTGGTTTGTCAAAAGACACAACTATAACCATTAAACCAGCCGACAAAGGCGGAGCAATTGTTTTGCTAGACACTGCTACATATCACAATGAGTGTATACGCCAACTGAGTGATTCCAAAGCTTATCGTCGACTTACAGAAGACCCGACCAACAGGATCTCCAATGATATTAAGAGTCACACTGAAGAAGCATCATGTGAAGGATGGATCACGAGCCAAGAGGCAAGGTACCTCAACACAACACATCCGGTGGTACCTTACTTCTACTGCTTGCCTAAAATTCATAAGGAGAAGAGACCGCCCCCTGGACGCCCAATCATCTCGGGAATTGGCTCTATACTTGAGCCATTATCCACCTTTGTGGATTTTTTCCTCAAGCCAATTGTTAAAGAAACCCCTACGTATCTTCAAGATACTGCAGATGTATTGCGCCTACTAGCCGATACTGAGTTCAATGTCGAAACCGACCTGCTGGTAAGCTTCGACGTTGAGTCCCTTTATACCTGCATCCCGCAACAAGACACTTTGGATTGCATTAGGACCTTGCTGGACTCCAGACAACTGGACACTATCACGCCTGTGCCCTTCATTATGGAATGTGCGAGGCTGGCCATGATGGAAAACTACTTTCAATACCAAGACGATCTTTACCTCCAGGTCTCTGGGACGTCAATGGGGAGTGTATTTGCCCCTAGTCTTGCAAACTTATACATGCATCAGTTTGAGCAGGACCATGTTTTGACCCACAGCAACCCTTTCTTTTGTCAGGTGTTGCTGTGGCGCAGATACATCGATGATATCTTGGTGATCTGGAGAGGCTCTGAGATGGAGGTTACTAATTTCCACACCTGGCTGAACTCTAGGAACCAACATCTGAAATTCACAATGGAACACAGTAAAGAACAGTTGCCATTTCTAGATCTACTTATTTTTCCAGGCGAAGGAGGCTTACTCAGTCGACTTTACAAGAAACCCATGGCACGCAACTCTCTTCTGTCTTATCGAAGCTTCCATCCACAATCCCTTCGCCAAAATCTGCCCGTAGGACAATTCTTGAGGGTTCGAAGAAATTGTTCCTCTACCAATCTGTACAAACAACATGCGACTGAATTGACAAAACACTTGAAAGAACGCCAATATCCCGGTCATCTAATACGCCGAGCACAGAAGAGAGCCATCAATAATAATCGAGAGGCCCTCTTAGAACATCGAGGGAGCAAGACTACCTCAGATCGATTGACGATGGTACACATGTTCAGCACTCTATCCAATGGGGTGAAGAAAACAGTGTTGAAACACTGGAAGATTCTGAACACTGCTTCTGGTGAGGTACCAAGACCTCTTTTCGCCTTTAAAAGAGGGCCCAGTATCAGAGACAGTCTAGTACACACTAGACCCATCTCTGTGCGCAGAGCACCTTCAGCTACTACTATTACCCTTTGGAACATTCCTCCTGTACGAGGACATTACCCTTGCGGTGGATGTACCGTGTGTCCTCAGACCCAGAAGAAGACTCTGTCCATCGACATCGGAACATCCAGACCCTGGCAACTAAACACCCACACCAATTGCAACTCGGACAAGTTGATCTATATGATCACGTGCCCATGCAAGCTGGCATATATAGGGCACACCACCAGGAAAGTCAAAACACGTATAAGCGAACACAAGAGCACAATTCGCTGCAACAAACAATCTACGCGCTTAACCAATCACTTCCTGGCAGCAAAACATAAAGCAGATGAACTGAGGTGGGTGGTCCTTGACCAGCCGTATATCCCTGCACACATCACTGATGTTTCCCGTTTTCTTTTTGTCAAAGAACAGCGCTGGATTTTCAAACTGAAAACGGATGTGGTAGGGCTGAATGACAACATTCCATGGGTGTCTATTTGACCTGCACACTTGTCAATTGGAATAGCTCAATACCAACAAGTTAAGCAGGGTCTGGTCGCACGGGTGACAGCTTGGTGGGGTCGATTCCTACATTTGACCACACATTCAAGCTATCCTTTATTGCAGGGACTGTACATTCATTACTATATGGCCTTATTATGGGAGGTCCCTAGCACCATCTTTCTGACCCTTGCCCTAGGGTACACCTTTTTCCATATCACGCACAGGGCAATTACGGGATAACAAGATGTAAAGTACTGTAGACTGGGTTTGCCTTGTGTTGACCTTGTTCCTTGGGGGTGGCCACGGTTGCTCGACTGATTTTCACTCTTTGTTGACATTCTCGGCCTCCCTGTGACACTCATGCATTTGTGCTTTTTCCATTCACCCCGAGATGATCAAAATTGGTGCATTAGCAATTGCGCATGTGTCACAGTTCATCTTGTAGTGACAAGCTGCTGAGCATGCGCGGTCATCACCAACCTCTAATAACTGTTTATGGTTCACAAACATAAGGTGAGGCCTCTACTCCATAGGCCGGGTATTTTACTTTGTTTTTTACGCCTCTGGGTCAAGCGTATGCCGCTATGATCACTTTATACATCCATTTAGAACTCGGAACCGGCGTAACAGCTATCGGGCATGCGCCGCTCTTTACCTTGTAGTGTTGAGTTGCTGAGCATGCGCGCACGCAAAGGCGAGGCTGTAATTGCGCATGCCCAGGTCTTCTGTACGCAGCTCCCGCTTTGGGTTTCACTGACGCGCATGCGCATTTAAATACATTGCCCGGATCTTGAACGGGTTGACATCATCGATGTCGACAGGTGTGGCTAATCGCCTTTCTCTGCCCCAATCAACGCGGGTATTTAAACACGCCTTCCGCCTCTCGTCGGTGCCTCCTCTTCGGCTCAGGACTTTGCCGAGGGGTACCGACGGAGAGGTGAGTGTGCTGCGGGTTGTTACGGATCACTAGGACCTGATTTGTCTATTTTTTCCCTTGGGGGTCCCTTTTAGTCAAGACTACCTTGGCTCATGATATCTTTATTTAACATCTCTCAAGTCCTTTAAAAAACAGCATAGTGCAGGTTAACCTTGGTGAACTGCATAGTCATCAATCCTCCAACATTTTTTTAAGAACAAGGGTGAGGGAGGGTATTGACCAATAATCAACAGAGAGCACAGGGCTGTCTTCACTGACAAGATGTTGTAAGAATACATTACATCTCCTTACCATATGGACCATGATAGACAATTGAGTGGAATTTCCACGTCATCCTAGCAGGACTTATTAAGGTCATGCTCCATTAATATTCTACAAACCCCTTCTTTTCTCAAATGCTTCACTAACCATGGATGTCAGGGCAAAGTGAATATTTCGGGCAAATTACGAATTAGTTTTATGCACATAACAGTAGATACCAATGGTATAAGACTTCTATGAGGCTTCTCAATTGTGCCTTTCATATATATTATATTTATTATTTTTTGTGCATAGAGCGGGCCTCATCACTCTGAGTCGTTGCCAAGTGAGGTGAGGCTGTACTCCCAAAACTTTCTGGGTAAGTCAAATTATGGATTAATTTTGAATAATCATAAGATGTTGTTTGACCCTTCGGGCAACCGATATCTTAATACTATTGGCCACTTAATTGAAGTTTGGCTTAGCTGAGTTGCTTTGTTTCTTGCTGAATGACTTGATCCAGGACCCCTATGGCACCTGGCATTGTACATACACATTAACATAATAATTAGTGGGTGTGTCTCTGTGTTTTTCTTTCCCTACAGGAATGTATCCTCCACTTATCATAGAATTGACAAGGATACGGTAGGATCGTCCAATTGACGATTTAAGTCACTATATATCATTTCTTCACTTTAAAGTTACTTCACACTTTAAGTTTGAGTACGACTTTGCAGTAGCAGTATAAACATCTCTGGCCCTGTTGGCCTATTTTACCAATTAGCAAAGAATACAGTGATTTTTTCACACTGTTCTCTCACTCGTTTTTAATTGGCGTCCAGGTGAATACCAAATAAAAGTCTTTTTTTGTCTGGATAGTCATTTTAACATCACTCACCACTTTCACTGCACTGCACTGTACCAGCACCGCCAGTGGCGAGGACACTATCTCTCATTGAAACTTGGACATATGTCATCCTGCCAATTCATCTAGGCACGGAGACACCCGGCAGGTTTCATATGTCCTAAATGAAGATGCTCCGCCACGAGGGTGGGCTTATAGGACTTTGTTTACATTAATAGTGTCTTTTGACCACTCTAAGGCTGGTCCAGGGCATGTCCAGTTTTGAAGACTAGTTTTTTCGGTAAGTACACTTTTGACTCAGCTTAATTATAGACTGTCAGGTTTGTTTGTTATTTTCTTGCTTAGCCATCCTGTGTGCCTCTACTGGTTTGTGGATTGACTGTCTGGCTTTGGAGTGACAATGTCTCGGGATGTGCATTCACTGTAGACAGACACTGGGGAGGTTGAGGTGTGTCCTGCCTTTCCTGCATGAATCAGGGCTGGGCTGAATAGACCTGGGCTGCATTTAGAATTGGGGAGGAGATTTCCTTGCACCTGAAAGAGCCTTCTCTGTCTTAGAAAATACTGTTTTCACCTCCTGCCAGGAAGCTGGATCAGAGAGGACAGAACTGTCTTTGGCACCAGTGAACAAAGGAAAATGCTGTATAAATATTGGGGTCCAGACGCGAGAACTTTGGATCACTTCTGGACTCAAGAGGAACCTCTGCCAAGGATAATAGCTGGGAAAACTGAAGAAGAAGTACTTACCCTTTGCTGTGTGCTCTCTGGGGTGGCCTGCAGTGGCTGTTTCTGCCAAGGTGAGGACCCACACTTTGCTGTGTGTTGTGTATCCTTCTTGAAGAAGATCTCCAAGGCCTTGGTGTAGAGCTTGCCTCCTGTTCTGAAGTATCAGGGACACAAAGACTTCATTTCTTCTGTCCTTCTGCATCTGGCACTGCTGTTTCAGCTGCCACAGAGAAAGATTGCAACACCGACGCCGGCAAGTGATGTCGCAAGAGCATGACACATGGCCCCAACTCACACCGCAGCCCGATGCCTGCTGACGCAACACCGTATCAGCTCAGACTGCGTCACAGAGGCTGCTCCCTGCACTTCAGTTGAGGGAACCACTTGTGTCTCTCATGACACACCATCCCGATTCACACCGCAGCCCGACCTCATCGACGCCGGTGCGTCATCATAGTAGAGCTGATACCTGACGTGGGTGAGTTCCTGAATCCATCAACACCACACCATCGTCAGGAACTGCTGCCTCGTTGCCACTGCAACATCACCTCCCCGGCAACAGTAAGGAACCAACGCCTCACCTCCCTGACAACAGTAAGGAACCAACACCTCACCTCCCCTGCTTTGCAGTAAAGAACCAAGGTCTCACCTTCTCTGGGGTCGTGAGGAACAAACGCATCACCTACCTTGTGGTCGTACAGAAACAGCACCAACAAAGCATCACCTCCCTGACACCCTGCACCATCTTTGCTTTCATCGTTTGCCAATGTACTGTTCTTTGGGGGCCTGTGTGACCCTGCACCCAATGCCGCGTCCCTCGTGGTCAGCGCCGTACTTTCGATTTTAATCTGTCATGATGTTGTAATAGCTCCAGGAGGAGTTGTTTGTTGCTACAAGGTTTATTTGTGTGAACAACCTATTTCTGAGGATATTTTGGTATATATATTGTGGATTTTGTCATTTTGGTCTTGTTTGGTTTAGAGAAGGATTACTTATTTTTCTAAACTGGTGTGTTGTCCATTCGTAGTACTTTCACTGTAGTACTGTATGTGTGCACAAATGCTTTACACACTGCCTCTGAGATAAGCCTGTCTGCACGTGCCACACTGCCAAGGAGATGAGCATGGGTTGTCTAAGGGTGTAACTCCCTTACCATGACTAGAAGCAATGGTCTCTACTTGGCCAAAGGTGTAAACCATTGCCAATTAGAGACCCCATTTCTAACAATGACCTATGTTCTTCTGTTAATGATCTCTAGTAGACCATCTAATTGAAACACGTGGACCAAAAATATTCCAGGGAGTTCTGTTGCTGTTGGTAGTTTTTAGCAGAATGAAATGCCCCATTTTATTAAATAATCCACCACTACAAATAATTTACTTATCCTTTGGAATGGGGCAAGTTACTAATGAAGGCTATGAGATCATATTCCAGCTTGTAACAAACTGGCTACTTTTGACTCACACACAGTGCATTTGTTGATGAACTCATGTGCCAATGTTTCCACATGTTTCCATCTGAGGCAACTAAAAGTATCCACTGAGTAGTTCAGACATCTTTCTTTGTCCTGGATGTTCTGCTGCCGAAGAATCAGTACACCACTTAATTACTTTCTGTTGTATCTCTTCTCCTGATAGGTACATTGTTTCTCCTCAATAAATCAATTTTCGCTTGCAGAATCTTTTGTTCTGGTTTTTTTGTATCCACTACTGAACAACTTGCTGTTCCCTTTTCACAGTCTCAAGAAAGTTTGAGGATACTTAAGCTCAATTGTTTTTTACTGCTACAAATACAATCTCAACTTTGATGTGAAAGCGCATCTCCTTTTCCAGACTTATTTAATGGTCCTTCGATGAGTAAATAGTTAAACCGTGAGAAAAAGAGAGCATGCTGAGCATGTCAGGGATTGGCACACTACATTGAGGTGAGAAATTGTACGTTTGTATGGTCTGTCCGTAATGTAAGCTGATGAAGTGCTCCTTCCATGCAGTGTCTCCAAAGTGCAAAGGCAGTGTTTACAATTGATAATCCTCTATAGTCTGCCAGACTTATATTATTTTCTGCTGCAGAGAGTATACATGAGAAATATGCCACTGGATGCAGGACTTGGTTCTTGAAATCATGTTTTAAAATGCTGCTCCAATTGCATAGGGGGATGTGTCAGTTTCATCTTTAATTGGTAAATTCACCAGAGAATGTCTGAAGCTGGGCATAATGTGAATGCTTTCGTTAGTGTCTGAAAAGTCTGCTCTCTGTGATCTCTGCAGCAAAAAGCTGAGCCTCTCTTAGCAAGTTCTATAATGCTTTGAAAATTAGAGGAATATTTTTGTGAATGGCCGATAGAAGTTCACAAATATGATGAATCATTGTACTTCTTCATTGTTTAGGGAAAGGCCTGCACCATTACTGCCTTGACTTTTGTTGGAAGCCACACAAATGTCTTATCTGGAGAGTATAAATTCCTCTAAGTACATTTTGGCTACTTCGAATAAACCTTTTTTTATCTTGGCATATACTGAATGTTTTCTCAGGCTAGATAGAATTTCTAATTATGGAACTGATGTTGTTCCAGGGTTTCTAAATATGTCATTAGTCATCGATATATAGCATCATGTGCATATCCAGTAGATCTCAGAAAAAAATTGTAAACATAATGTTGAAATGTTGTTGGGCTTTGTAATGGCCAATTGGCTTCGCTAGCTGTTTCAAATGGCCAGATACCTTGTTAAACACCATCTGACACTCACCCCTTTCTCGTATGTATTCTCACCATATTGTATGCTCCTTGCAGAACAAAATTGCTGAAAATGTTAGAGATTTCGACCTGATCCAGAAGAACTGATATTAATGAAAGGAGATACTAGTTGCTGATAATAATGTAATATATTTATTTGTAAACAATGTATGGTTTTTAGTCCCAGTTCACTTTGGAGACATAAAAATGAAGACACCAGCCGGTGACATAAAATGCCCAACAAAGCCATTCTCCAAATGTTCATTTAGGTATTGTTGCAGAATGTTATCCGACCTGGCTATTAAGTGGTATATTCTACCATGAGGAATGGGTTCTTCTGGCAATAATTTGATGAAACAATCCTATTCCAGAGTTGCTAGAGGATATCTATAGCCTTCTTGCTGAAGAGATCCTTACATTCTCTGTATGGTTCTGTCATCAAAGTATCTTCTTCTCTTTCTTCTGTCTTCTATTTTAAAATCTGTCTTGCAGATTAAAACAAGATAAAGTTTAAAACCTGCCCTTGTGTTGAACTTGAAATCAATGTTCATTACAGTATGTTGAAGAGAATGTATTGGATGTCAATGTATGAATTATTCCAATCAATGTGAGGGGCATGATGTCAAAGCCAGGTCATTCCAAGGCCTCAGGGAAATGCTGAGCATCAATAATGGTAGTAGTTAATAGTGGTACTACCACCAAGACTCGATTTTGGTAACCGATAGCGCAGTGACTTACTCTCTGCAGACCAAGACACTTGGGGGCATATTATCAAGGACGGCACTAAAAATTGTCTCCGGTTTAGCGGCAGAAAACTGCCGCTAAAGTGGCGATAATGGGCTTTATTAATTTCTTTATTTGCATTTGTATACCATAGAGAACATTGGGCCTTTATATTCCCATTGCAACTTGGACAGATTGAATATTCATCTCATAAAAAGGCCCCCTACTTGAAAAACACAGAAAGGAGAAAGAAAAAAACAATGGCGCCTAGCAATGAAAAACAAAAAGTTTTTTGTTGTAATTAGTGAGTTAGTCAAACCTAGGTCCCTTAGGGTCCTCTTGTCACCTGTGTGTGTCTTGAGCCCGGCGGCAACACCTTGCCACTTTCTCTTAGGTAATGCCCACAACTGCTACAGCATTGGTCAGTTAGACCTGGACTATCTGTATTGTCTGATACATATCTGACATGTATCAGATCAGGTTGTGTGCTAAAGGGGGTTGTCTCTGGATTGCTTTGGCTGGTGTGGCTGGGGGACCATCTTGTGGAGTAGGTACTCTTTGGTCCTCTTTGGATGTTAAGTATTCCCGTAATGGTTCCCAAATGTTTTTAGGGTGGAATTTTGGTGGCATCAAATCCAAATAATACAAAAGTTGGATGCTGCACTAAACCACATCCAGGTGCCAGTCCTTCTCCCTTAGTATTTGTTGGCCACCCCACATTATAGTTACTGTGCATTTTGGCAAGAGCAGGAGCATGGCCAACAGCCTGTGTTCCGCGGGTGGCATCTCTTTTACATACTCTAGGAGGCCAAGCTGTGGTGTGCCGTCAATACGAAACTTTACCATTTCCTGAATGGCTGCAAACACCTCAGATCAATACCTAGCAACCTCGGGACAAGCCCATGCCAAGTGGCGAAAGTCCGCCCGGGGCCCCACATCTTTGGCAACCCTCTGTGCCTTTTAGCCCTAATCTGTGTAGCTGCAGCGGTGTACAATATAGGCATTCTAGGAAATTGAAGTGTATCAACCTATGCCTGTAGTTTGTGGACAGCCTGTCTAATTGTTTGCAACACAAATCCCAGTGTGCCTGTGTGAATTCTGGACCTAGGTCAACTTCCCAACTGAACTTTGCACGCAATTCCGTCTTTAGCATGTGTTGCTGTACTCTTTTGTGATTAGCTTCTGTGCTGATGGTGTATTGATCATTTGTTCTAGTATAGGCAGCGTTTGTGGTGGTGCTGAGAATGCAGGGTTCCTCTTGCGGCATGTGGCCTTGATTTGGCAATACAGAAGTATGTCTGTTGCGTTCACCTGATGTATATCTACAAGAGGGAGTGCTTGGAGGAATTAGTCTTCTCGGTATATGTCAGCGAATCTGTGAAGGTTAAGTCGCTGCACCCTTTTTTGCACCCCAGCCTCCTGAAGGGGTGGCATTATTGGCTTATCACTAAGTGGGATAGATGGGGCATATAATTGTGATATTTCTACCCTTTTTTCAAATTCCCTCCCAAGCCCATTGAACACTTTCTATGGTATTTATTTCACAGCACAGAGCTTTGTATGGACCGGAGAGTGCAGTGTTAAGAGGGAGAGGGGCAGCAAGATCCCATTCTAAAATGGAGTGGGGTGTATTCAGAAATTTAAAAATGTTGCCTGTGCACATAGGACGTATAACACCAGGTCCAGCGCACCAAACCCTCCCTGCGCAAGAGGCAGAGTGAGAACCTCCCAGGAAATGTGCAGTTGTTTTCCAGCCCAGGTCAGAGATATCAAATTAGACTGAAGTCGCTGGAGGACTGTACGTGAGTGGCATCGGAATGTTTTGAAATAAATAAAGGAATATGGGTAAAATGACCATCTTGGCGATTGCTATGCAGCCAGCTAGGTGTATTGGAAGTTTGGACCAAATTGGGATCCTGCTTTCAAGCCAGTCAATAGCACAGGCTTAGTTTGCAGTCAACAGTTCTTGGACATCGCGGCTCACCCATATACCTAAGTAGCACAAGGGGCCCGTGGCCCAAGTCAGTGGGTAGTCGGTATGAAATGGAGATGTGTTAACGGTGAGGGGAAGCAGCACAGATTTATTCCAATTGATGTTTCTCCTGGATATGCCACAAAATCTAAGCATCTCCCAGATAATTGAGGTGAGGTTATTGCACGGATTGCAGATATAGAGAGTGATATCGTCTGTGTAGAGCCAAATTATGAATCCTCTGGAAATGAAGCCTATGCCAAGTTGCAAATTATGTCTATGCCTAGCGGCCAGTGGCTCCATTGCAATAGCAAATAAAAGTAGTGAGAGGGGGCAGCCCTGACTGGTACTGCGTGCTATTGTGTTTGGTTCAGAAAGGAGCCAGTTAAGCTGTATCCTGGATGTAGGTAGGGTGTATAATAATTTTATATACGTGATGAAGGTGAGGCTGAGACCTAATTGCTGTAACAATGTGAATAAATAGTCCCATGTCAGGTAATCAAACGCCTCAGTGGCTTCTAACAGGGCAGCAATCACTTGGACATCAGGGTGTAAGTAGTGCATCACTGCAAATAGTGTTCTTAAATTGTGTGAGGTAGAGTGTCCCCGTATGAACCCGGCCTGGTCAGGTCTAATCATTTTAGGCAGTAGTGGTGGAATACGAATGGCGAGGATTTTGCAAAGGATTTTATTGTTGATATTAATTAATGAAAGAGGATTATTGGAGTCGTACTTTCGGGGTGGTTTATCAGGCTATTTTCTCTGGAGGATAACTACCCCCTGGCATAATTGGAATATTCTGAAGTGTATGCCTCAGTGTACCATCTTGCCCTTAAACCTGGGGCTGTGTGGGCTGTTAAGTGTAATCCTTGAAGAAAGCAAATATCCATGTGGTGGCGTGTGATGTAGGCAATCATGTTCCAGTCTTGATTTCTAGTAATCATTTATGCTTCTTATGTTCCAGGTTAAGCATTTTATAGACATCATGTAGAGTAAAGTGTGGTGTACCAGGAGTCGTGACCCATTGGAGGCAATCTAAGAGGGGTTCTTACCTTGTTACGGTTCACAACACCATTGCAAGTGCCATCATCTGTAACATGCTTAACTCTACAGAACTTCATGCGTAATGGCTTCAATTCCCTCCTTCCCCCAACCCCAGAACTTAGTTGACTAAAACTCCCCTCCTCCCACCGAACCTCCCAAAATGGAATTAAACAATATCGTAGGATACATCCCTGGGTCTAGAGAAGGACCGGGCGGTCTACCACACCATTTAAGGTGGGTGATCGGATGGGCATCAGCCCAATATCCCAGTACCACATGCTGTTAGGGGTATTAAGTTGGAAGTCCCAGTGGGCGATTATCCCTTAGTCATTACCATGCCCGTTCATTTATCTGTGGTGCGTACCATGGAGCTTCTGCCCTGGCGGTTCTATCATGTCTCTTTTTTTCCTCTTGTTTTTTTTTTGTTTGGGATCCCTTCCCCTTCCCTCAGGAGTTCAGCCAGTCCCATCTAGAGAGGTTTCACCTGTGCCCGCCTGTGAGCTTGCCGGGGACGACTGGTTGTTGGCGAGTTTCTTGGTGAATCGAAGGGCCTCCTTGGCGTCGGTGAAAAAGTGCTCCTTTTTCATGATGCAAAGTTTGATGGGGTATAGCAAGGCATAGGGGATTTTGGCCTGTTGAAGCTCTCTCTTGGCGGCAAGAAATTCCCGCTTGGCGTTCTGCCTAGTGATAGTAAAGTCGGGGTACAGAGAGATGCGATTACCCTGGTGAGTTAGATGTTGCTTTTCACACGCCAGACATAATATGTGTCTCTGTTCCTGTAGTTCAATAGTCAAGCTATAATGGGTCACGCAGGAGCTCCGAGCGCCAGCCGGGGCCCCAGGAAACATTGCACGTGCTCCACTATGAACAGAGGTGACAGCACCTCAGCAAAGAGCTCTAGCAGAAGAGAGTCGACAAAAGCCTCCATAGTGGTTGGGATGGGGGGGGATTCAGGAATACCAGATATGCGAAGATTGTTGCACGGTGCTCTGGATTCTAACTCTTCATTTTTGGCCTTGATTAGTTTCAGTACTTTATCCATTCGAAGTAGGTGTTCTATAGTTTTGCCTTGAGCATCTTCATTGTCAGATATACGTGCTTCAGCTTGGTCTAGCCGATAGTCGTGCCTGCCCACTCTATGCTTCATGTGGTCAAGCCTGGTGGTGAGTGTGTCTAATTTGGAATCTATAACTTTTAAGCTGGATTTCATGTTGATAAGCAATTCCTTAATATCGCTGTCCTGTTTGACTTCGCTTTCCGGTGTGTCTGTCTGAGTGTCAGTGCTTTCGAAGGAGAATTTGGGCTGATTAGTGTCTTGCTTGCCCATGTTTACCAGAGGTATGATGTGGTGGTTTTGCCAGGATATTAAGTCGGGATGTCGGCCTTTCTGGATTGGGAGTCCTCTGCTATTCTGTTCACAGGCCCCACCTCACCCCAAGTCGTCAGTGAGGGGCATGAGCAGCCCCTGACCTTAGCTGGGTGTCAACTCTCTGGGGGACAGTTCATCAAGTGTCACCGTCGTGGAGGTAAGTTTGGCCAGTGATGAAGTGGCATTTCTCTATGTGGAGCATGCAGGGTCACCTATTGGAGGGAAGAGGTTGAGTGGATTAGGCTTCGGTGTTGGAAATCCAGCTCATGTTTTTTCACAGAGTCCTCAGCTTTTCCACTTGCTGGCCCCCATTGCCCAGGATCTTCAGTGGGGGTATCAGTGGGCCTTGCTTGGTGCCAGATCTCAGCACTTAGGTGATAGCCTTTGGTGGTCTTCGCCGTGCATGGGTATTTATTAAATGGCGTAGTGCAGGTTAGTTCGCTGCAGGCGGTGCGCATCCGAGCCAGTGCTACCATATCAGCATCAAGTGGGTACACATGGGTCCAGGCAGGTCATAGGCACAGAAAACCACGACTGCCCCGCTACCTCAGTGAATTAGGCAGCCCAAGGATCAGGCCTAGTCAGTGTTCTGTCTGCACTATGTTCTTTATCACAGTGGGCTTCTCAGGCACCGCAGAGCTCTCCGCCCCTCTGACCAGCATGTCTGGTAGGCGGCCATCACTGATGCCTCACCAGGAGCGGCATCTGGAGCATGGGACGGCCGCCGCCACCCAGGCCAGTAGATGAATACAGCCCCCAAATTGAGAACGGGCCCTGCGTCACTCCCAGCGCCCAACTCAGTAATGGTGTCACCTACCCTCTGGAGGCCGGGTCCAGGGTCTCGCGACCAGGGCACCCTGTCGGTTTCAAGTCCCATTTGAAACTTTCCCTCTGAATGAACAAATATGTCCCAAGCTAACATTGCCACCCGGGCCTAACTTCTACGCTGTGAAACTAGATTCCTGCGCATTGACTCATAACTTATAAGACATCCAGTAACTCTTCAATTATTTAGACATAATTGGGTTCCTATAATAAACATTTTTTTTTCTAAAAATAGTAATGTTGTATTCACATTGTTAATTAACTTCATGATTTTTAGAAAGAAAGCAAACTCAACATGACCTCCCAATTCAAAGCCGTCTCCAGCTCAAGCTTCCATACCCTGAAGATGCTGAAGAAGATTTTCAAATACTTCCCATTCAGCACCCGAAAATTGGCATCCACGGCTTCGTCATAAGTAAGCTGGACTACTGCAACACCCTCTGTGATGGGATCAGCAAAAAACTACCCAGAAGACTGTAGACCATCCACAACTCGGCAGCCGGAATCACTATCAACGTCGAAAGCCACACTCACATCACATCACCCTTTGAAGGAGCTCCACTGGCTCCCCAAATACATGCATAATTCAAACTTATCACTCACTCTTTCAAGGTACTGAAGAAGCTAATTTATTTCATGCAAATAATGTAGAATAGCAGCCATATGTGCAATAATTAACGTAAAATTTAAAAATGACACATTTTAAACATGAAAACTACAATAGGCAGATATAGTTATACGGAAAAGGTGGTAAAAATGCGTAAATTATATTTTCTTTTAACTGAAAATGAACTTGATAATGTGGAAAAGTGCACAATGGAATTTAGGGACTTGACCTTGAGGTGGCATGTTTAGAAATATATGTTCCGATTTAAAAAATGTATTACATTCTACTAAGAATCATCTGATTGTGATAACTAAAGATCCTATTTATCCCCTTTTTCACATAATGCTTGAATTGAATAGTTGCACATTTTAAATCAGTATTTCTCTTGTTTGGCATACTTCATTGCTTATGCGATGAAACATTAACATTAGAAGGTTAAACTGTTTTCAATGCCAATGGTAATGGAGGTCTATGAAACAATAAGCCATATATTTAAAATGTCAGGGTCAAACCTGGTGATAAAAATGTGCAAGCTGCATGTTATGTCCTGGGAAAGGAAGAGCTGAACTCACTCGAAAGCGAATGCTGTTGCCTGATTGGATCCATAAAAGGCAAAACCTGCTGCAGATGTTGTAACATTATTTTTGCCTTTTCTATTAGTGCGTGTTTCTAGTTTAGAGACAACACAAATTCCACATATCGATTCCCAGAGACCCATTTTCCCCTGCACCCTGCAACTTTATGCTATTGCTTGAATTATTGAACCTCAGCTGTGTTCTTAAAGGGAAGTTAAACTGCTTTAATTGGATTTTGGTCATCATGCTTTCTTTTTCTCCCTCTTTTCCTTTGAATCCAAACTCTTCATGGGTTCTACTAACTCTCAATTTTGCTCCTCATCTTTAGAGTAGGGGAATTTACATTCATAAAATGTGTTTGATGCACTATTTGATGATTTGTTTGATCCATATTTTTTTCTTACGTCAGTAAACTTACTTGAATTTATTGACTAATTTGAATAAAAAGAATCTTACTAAACTCTCAATGAGAAAAAAAAACTTTCAAAACAAATTTAAACTCCCAGCATTAACTGAAATTAGAACTGTTATTGTGACTTAACTTACGATAATGAAGTAGCTCCTAGTTCAAAACGCGGTGGCAAAGATTTGTCACCTGAAGTGAGTTGTACATAGAAGCAAGTATTGGAACGGAACTTAACCCTGAACTTCATAAAAGGTAGAACCATAATATTTAAATTTTGCCCCACGTCCACACTATCAGTACTGAGTAACACTGGCCCAGTATAGCTCAACCTTGCTCTTTTTTCAGTTCACAAATCTTTATTCACAAACTGGAGGTGAGTAGGCTATGGTATTGAGTACCATAGAGCAAGCATTATGCCGGCTAAAGTGCAAGCATGCTATATTTGGACATACATAGTGGGTACCTTAAGTATGCACTAGAGTATGGCCCTAGTAGAAATGGCCCGGTTAATTGAGATGGGATCAGAATTATAAATAACAGTAATTACCATGTGGTTTACAGATCGCACTCATCATTATGTTTCAGCAGGTTAAACACATCGAAATAAATCCAATTGTGTGTGTAGCCTGTAAGTGTTTTTAGTTCTAGTTTGTCTAAAGCACTGCCAGGAGAGGGGCTTTTTCCTCTGACCACATGTTGGAAGTCAGTAATAAATCTTTTTTTTAAAGTTTGAGTTTATTAAGCATTAAAGAAGAGCAAAAAGAAAACCAAAATACATGAAGAAAACAGGCAATATGATAAATCAATAAGATATACAATAAGAGGAGGAAGGGGAAATGAGAATTACACAACTATGTAAAGGTGTAAAAAAGAAATGGGAGTGCATCATAAGTCAAGCATCAAAAACAACAAAGTAAGCATTGCATTCTTCAAGTAGATAAGCAATGAAAAATAGTGAACGAAATTAAGGAGGTTTGGGTACCTCAATAGAGTGAACATCATGGGTGATGGAGGAAGGGGTAGATGAGGATAGATAATTCACTAAAGGGAGCCAAAGAAGGTCTCGTTTGATTGCTAGAGAGACAGGGGAAACACAATTAGTATCTAGTCTGTGATGAAAACAAACTGCATTCCACCATGAACGGAAGGAGACATTGGTGGCAAGTTTCCAATTGGACGTAATATGATAGAAAGCAATGGCAATGAGAAGGTCCATTAGGAGATAATGTCTATGTGATTGAGGTAATGCAGAGATAGGGAACCTAAAATGATTTGTGCTGGGGAGAAAGGGATACTAAGGTGGAAACATTTTGGATTTGTGACCAAACCGAATTACAAAATTGAAGAATCGGAGGGCATTCGAAAAGCATGTGCTTCAAATCTGCAGCTGGGCAGGGGGACGACCAGCATGTAGGAAGTGTGTCCGTGGAGAAGGAGGATAAAACTGAGGGAGTGAAAAGGGTGCGATTGTAGATAAAGTATAAAGTTTGGGTGGTGTTGGCAGCTCTAGAGGTCTTATGGAGTTTGAACCAGATTTTGTCCCATAATGCAATGGACCAATTCAGAGAGAAATCCCGTTCCCAAGCTAATTCAACTTTCGATTTAGATCTGTCTGCAGAAAATTGAGCCGAATTGTACAGGAAAGAAGCAGAAGGAGAGAAGTCCAGAGCTAGAGCTACAGAGCGACAAGCGGGGGGGATGGGATTGGAATCCAGAAGAGATGAGAGATAAGAAAGGAGAATAGGACGTAGAGTGTCGTATTGAGAGCGTGTATTAGGGGGCAAGGAGAATTGAGACCTAAGATCCAAAAAAGATAGAGGGAGATTATGAGAAATAAGCTGAGAGATCCAACGAAGACCATGGGAATGCCAAGACTTCCAAAAGAAAGTGCGATTACGGATTAAAGTTGCTTATTATGCCAGATGGGCTGTTCATGCGTCAAGGAAATGGAAGGATAGAAAGAAGATAAATATGGAGAGAGAAGTTTGCAAGAGTGGGAAATATTTGGGTTACGGAGACTGGTCAGAGGGGAAGTAAAGGATAAGAGTTCACGAAATTCGAAGGGGCAAATAAAAGAAGATTCAATCATCAGCCAGAGAGGGGGATGGAAAGGAAGATCGGTGGAGAGCCAATTAGCCGATTGTTTGAGAGAAAAAGCACGATGATAAGCTTTGAAGTCAGGAAAACGAACTCCGGAGTGGGATTTGTCCTTCCGTAAATAAGCAAGAGCAATACGGGATCGCTTACCCTTCCATAGAAATTTTAGGAAAAGAGAATCCTTCTTTTTAAAGTAACAATCGGGAATATGGATTGGAATCATGGAAATAGTATATAATAAAAGAGGCAAGAGCATCATTTTGATCGAACTAAGGCGTCCCCACCAAGACAAGAAAAGCGGGTTCCAACGAGTAATAGCAGATTCCAATTTTTTATAGACGTAATCAAAATTGAGCTTCAGTGTGTCTGATAAAAGGGGAGCAAACCAAACACCTAAGTATTTAATTTTAATTGGTTGCCATGAGAAACCTGAGATATCAAAAAGATGTTTTTGACATAAAGAATTCAAAGGAAGAATTTCACACTTATCCATGTTGAGACGGTAGCCTGAAATGGCAGAGAAGGAGGAAACCTGTTGTAAGAAAGAGGGGAGAGACGAGACTGGATCCGAACAGTAGAAGAGAATGTCATCAGCATAAACAGAAAGTTTGACTTGTTGAGAGCCGAAGTGAAAACCGGAAAAGGAGAGAGGGGGCATCCCTGCCGAACCCCTCTGTGAAGGTGAAAATAGTCTGACACTGCGCCATTAACAAAAAGCGTCGCTTGGGGGCTGGAATACATTAGAGAAATGAGGGAGATAAATTTGGCATGGATGCCAATCCAAGAAAGAGCCTGAAACATAAAGTCCCATCCAATCCTATCAAAGGCCTTCTCCGCATCCAGAGAAATAGCGGCAAGAGGAAGATTCAAAGAAGAAGCCTTACTAAGGATGTTGAAAAAGACTCTGGAATTATCAGAGGAAAGACGGCCTTTCACGAAACCGGATTGCTCAGGACCAATCAAATCAGGTAGTAAGGGATCCAGTTGAAGGGCCAGAAGTTTAGCCAGAATCTTATAATCAGTGTTTACTAGGGAGATGGATCGGTAGTTATTACAGAGAGAGTTAATCTTATCTTCTTTAGGAATTAGGCAAATTAAAGCTTGTTGAAAGGAACCACTTGAGAGACCAGAATCTAGAAAAGATTGAAAAAGAAGTAAGAGTTTTGGTAAAAGAAAATCAGCAAAGTGGCTATAAAATTCAATAGTGAACCCATCAGGGCCTGGAGCCTTACCATGTCTCAATTTAGAAATAGCGTGAGAGATTTCAGAAAGTGAAATGTCGGTTTCCAAAGATCCAAAATTCACGTGCGCCGAAGAAGGGGGAGAAAGAGATTGAAAGTAGGAAAGGATGTCGGCCGAAAAAGGCACACGTTCTGGAGTATATAGATCTTTATAAAAAAGCATAAATTCTTTGAGGATATCATTATCTTTAAATAAAGAATCTCCGGTTGATGTCTTAATCAATTCAACTCTTGTTCGCTCTTTTCGAATTTTCAGATAATTAGCAAGTAATTTCCTATCTTGTTTTGACCCCCATAATAACATGCATTACATTTCAGTAATAAGTTGGAAGCAGAGTCAGTGGTGAACTTGTAAAAAAAAATGTTGGCCTCAATTAGATCTTTAAGCGAGGACTCAGAATTCGAAGAGTGATAAGCGAGTTCAAGTTGTTTGATTTTAGTAAGCAAAGAAGAAGATTTAGCTTCATTAGCCTTTTTCTTGCGCGAGACAAAATTAATAATAAAGCCTCTAGAAGCTGCCTTGAAAGAATCCCAAACCATGACATATTATTATTATTATTATTATTATATAAAATTTATAACGCGCTCAGTTACCCAGGGGCATCCCGGCGCAGTACAGAACAAGAAAGAAGCACCGCTCAATCACTACACTGGAAACAGATGGGTCTTCAGAAGTTTCCTAAAGAGTAGGATCTTAGGCTCTGAACGGATTTTAAAGGGAAGGGAGTTCCACAGTGCCGCCACTTGCACTGAGAAACGCCTGCCCCCAGAGCGAGCTCTCTTTACTCTAGCTGACTGCAGGAGATGTCTTTGGTCCGAACGCAGTAGACGTGTGGGCTTATAGGGTCGTGCCATGGTGGAAAGGATAGGGGGGCCCTTACCATGCAAAGTTTTATGGGCCGTGCACAGCGCTTTAAATTTCGCCCGTTCCCTAATGGGTGAAATTTAAAGCGCTGTGCACGGCCCATAAAATAGGAGGAAATAAGAGGAATGAGATGTGTGATTGAGTGTAAAGAACTCAGAAGCAAAATTGGAGAATTCCGTGCAAAAGGTAGAGTCAAGGAAATGGGAATTATCAAACCTCCACCTGCCGGAATGTGGAGAAAAGGGAAGGAGGTTTATATCTACGAGTACCGGGGCGTGATCGGAGATCAAAATGGAACCTATATCAGAGTGAATAGCGTGCTGGGAGAGGGACTTGCTAAGAAAGAGGTAGTCAATGTGTGATTGGGAATTATGTGCAGGGGAGTAGAAGCTATATTCTCGATGATCAGGGTTACACAATCTCCAGATGTCCACCAATGCCCTGGTTTGAATAGATCTAGTGAACTGGGAGTGCATTCTAGAGGGTGTGAACTTAACTTTGGAGTGGCGATCTAGAATGGGGTCAAAAACCAGATTGCAATCTCCACCAAAAACAATATAATCTTCAGTGAGGGAAGAGAGTTTGTCAGAAATAGAGGGCCAGAACAGTTTATCAACGCCAGTGGGAGCATAAACATTAAAAAACACGATCGGTATCTTATCAATAAGCAATCTGACAAGGACCCAGCGACCCTGATCATCACATTCCTGAGAAACTACAGAAACATTCAACTTTTTGTAAAACAGAATCAGAACTCCTCCCTTCTTATTGTCTGTGGGAGAGAAGTAAACATGCCCCACCCAACCACGTTTGAAATTTAAAGCTTCAGTTTCCGAGAGATGCGACTCTTGAATAAAAGCCACATCAGTTTTTAGCCTAGCAAGATGAGACAGTGCTCGTTGCCTCTTAATTGGGTTGTTTAAACCCCTAACATTCCAAGTAGTGATACGGAACATAATACAGCGAGAAAAATATAAAGCAAAACCAAAATATGCTCACTAAGTCAGCAAGAATAGAAGAAAGAAAAAAGGTATCATGATGGAAGATAAAGAGGATGCGGATGACAGAAAGAAAGAGAAGTAAGGAGAAAGAAAAGGAGAAGAGAAATAGCAAAGAAGAAGAATAGAAGGAGATAAGAACAAAAAACATAAAGACAGTACAAGTCCGAAAAAGACGACTGAGTAACATACTTACTGGTCAAGCGTGAAACGGGGGCCGGAGACAGCAGTGACGACAGCGAGAATAGCAACCTCAAGCGAACCACCGCCTGCACAGGGATAAAGAAAGCAGGATAGAGGGCTAACAAAGGTAACAGCAGGACTGAAGGTAAAGGGGTGAGCCTATAGGGAAAGAAGATAAAAACAAAGGTTAACAAAAAAGGATAAGACATTAGGATGAAATAGAGCACAAATTTACGACCAGGTTCACAGGACTAAGGCCAATCAAAAGCAAAACATGTCCAGTCAGATGGCTCCAGAAGTATCCATGTCAATCGCTCCGTGTCGCCGAAGGAAGTCTTACAGCACAGCCGGGTCCTTGAAAGTAGTGGTTTTCTCCTTGTAAGTGACTTTGAAGAGGCACGGATGCAAGAGCCCATATCTGGCATTAAGAGCTCTCAACTGGGGACGCATGTCAAGGAACTTTGTCCGGCGATCACCCTCCCAGACTACTTGTTTTTTGGCCTTGGTGGCAGAAAGCACTTGTAGAAGATCTGTGTACTGAAGAAACAGCATGATGACACCGCAAGGCTTTGAGGACACCCTGGGACCCAGACGGTGAGCTCTCTGTATGTTGATGGAAGCTAAGGCAGGGGCGTCCAGCAATTTTGGAAGGAATGATTGGAAGAAGGCAGTAGGGTTAGACCCCTCCGTGAGTTCAGGAAGACCATACAGGCGGAGGTTGTTTCTGCAATTCCTGTTTTCTAAGTCTTCTGTCTGCCTTTTAAGGTGAAGTATTTCAGCCTCCATGGACGGGATCCGAGAGCAAGAACTCTGTGCAGATTCTGTGGATTGTTCAAGAAGTAGGACTCGTGAGTCGAGGGTCGTCCATTTGTCTTGCATGCTTTTCAAGGTTTGTGCTGTCGATTCCATGAATGGTATGAGAGCCCGCATCTCTTCCAAAATAAGATCCAGCGATGAGGACAAAGAGGTGTTATCTGGAGATGGAGGATCTTTTTTAAGACGTTTAGAAGAGGCCAGAGTAGTTGGAATCTTGCTGCCATTATGAGACTTAGAGATTGCCCCCAAATGACTCAGGCTTAGACATCATGCCGACCTCCATATCCTGCGAAGGAGAGTCAGAATCCGAGTTGGTGGGCCCCCTGACTGGAGTAGACAGTTTCAAATTGCGAAGCTTTCCCATGTATGGGTGACAACAAGGTGAGCGAAAATAAAGCGCAGTCCGCACAGGGCCAACAGATTGATAAAGAAAGTCTGTGAAGCAAGGGAGTAGGCAAAAAGGGGAGGCCAGATAATAGACCTGAATCCGTCCAGTCAACTCGTAGGCATTTAGAAGGATGAAAAAATAAACAAAGGAGAGAAGTTGTCTCCAAAAAGAGCCTCAAAGTTCCTTAATGAGGGCAGAAAAAACAGTGTCTCTGTGAAAGAGAGTGGGAAGGAGCGAGAGCACCATACGAAACATACTGGCCTTCAGGTCGTAGAATCAAAACTGCGACAGAAGTACAAACTGTTGAAACACTGTGAGGCCGGAATTAGAGGAAAGCACGTGACAGCATTTCCAATGCAACATCAGCAGGGAAGCGTCTCATTGAATAGATAGAATGTTGCAACAGGGCATAAGGAACCAGGCAAAGAAAACAAGTGAATGCCCAAAAACGCTACATGTATGTCCAGGACCAGTAGTAGTATTTAAAGGGGCTCGCCAAAAGACCAAATTGGCAAAATGACATAGTAAACAGGCGAGGTGAGCCCCTGAGCATTAACAGGACAGCGCTGCTACAGAAAATGGTGTCCGGATGTCAAAGACTGGGACCGCGAGCATTCTGGTGAAAAAGGCAGAAATAAAAATGAGAACGTTAAAGTCCAGAAAAAGGGGCTCACCTCGACCCAAAATGGTGCAGGAAACAATCCAGTGATGACCGCGACCCCGCAGGCAAACGGGGACACGCAGTAAAGTCGGCGAGCTCCGCCGCCTCAGAGTACAAAATGGCGGCCGGAGCCACGGAGAGTGGAGAGTGGAGGTCTGTGTCGGAGACAGCGGAACTTCAGTCAAACCGGCATTTTGAAGGTGCCAGCTGGGTCAGCACATCCTGCGGATGATGTGAAGGTATTTCCTGATGGAAATACCGCGTAGAACCGCTGGAGTGGTGCAGAAGGTGAGGTCCGTCACGAGAGCTCTCCCGTCACCCCGCCATCCCGGTTGGCGCCGTAGCCACGCCCCCCAACCTTGCTCTTTGCTTCCCAAAACTTCTAGATAACTCTGCTCATCTGGACTCCTACTTGCACATATCCCATTCATACGGAAATCTCGATCCGATGGGGGAGTCTTCTCCTACATCGCTCTTAAAGTGTGGAACGATCTACCAATACACAAAGGAGCCTCCTCCTCACTTCTTGAATCATGCAAGAAGCTGAAGACTTTGGTTTTCGAGTAATGCAACTAGGCCCTAGGTTTAAGTAGACTCAGACCTCTTCGGTGCCAGATACCCTCCCGGGTGATACTGCACTCTAAAAATCTGCATAACATAACATTCCGTAAGGTATAGTAACATAACATAACGTGACATAACAGCTGTCCTCGCTTCATCTTAACACAAAGTAGTTACTAGCAATACATTTTTGCTATTTTTGGAATTGTGTAAACTTTATGATCTCCATATCTCAATCTTATTTGAACTTTCTGAATTTTTTGTTTGACTAGAGACTCCTATTAGTTCCGTTTATGCCATGATTACACTGCCGTACCTTAAGGAGGCGTTGGCTCACCTGTGTTTGTGAATAGATAATCACTGTTGAGCTTCCAGTCTCCCCCATTCACTAGGCCAGGTGCTTTCTCATCGAAAAACAGAATTCGCCTTTTGGTACTGGGCAGGTAGTCATGTAAGTGTGAAAAGGATATTACTACTACACCTCACAAGTTTAGGTAGAGCCGCTTTCTTTTTAGTCCAATCATTGGGGTCTTTGAAGCAGAGTTATCACGGCAAGACCGAAACACTGCCTACATGTTGCTTCTAACTTTTTTCTTTTAAATAAACCGAACATTTGCAATGCCTTTCTTGCCTTAGTTTTCTATTAAGCTGCAACAAGAAATATTTTATTGACATCAAGAATGAATTTATGTTCTTTTCCCAGAACACGATCAGCATTTGCAAGACCTGCTTTGAGTACATACCTCCTGGGCACTAATAGATTAATTGTTTTGTTTTCATGGACTTTTGAGACATACTCATTGAATCAAAATATAAAAGCATTAATTCCTCTCCTCTCAGTGGTATTCGTATACATTGAAAATCTAGGCTGACTCATTGGTGGCAAATGTTCTAAAAGGATAACAGCTACCTAAATATTACTTTTCTTTAGAACAGTGGCAGTTTTAATCGATAGCTTCTTAATTTTCTTTCTGTCTTCTGTAGACGTTGGAGAAATTTATACTACTAACATAGTAGGTTGCTGCAATTTCGTTCGTTAGCAATCCATTCAAACAAAATAAAAAGTAAAAATCCAGCTCAATTATATTGTTATGTGGCTAAAAACTGTGACTAGGTTTAAAGATTTAAAGGTTTAAATTGCTTAAAAGCTATCAAATATGCCTGAAAGTATAGAGGTGTGAAAAGGATTTATTGTAATGAATTTACTCTGCAATGTGGCAGTTCCAGCTTGAACGTAACAGCAGTGTCTTGCCTACAGGCTACTGTGAATGATGTTTGAAGGCGCTAATTGAAAGGAAGAGGAAGTGTGATAAAATCTCCAGTCTTTGATTATTTAAATATTTTTTTTAAAAATGTGTGAGCGCAGTAGAAAGTACCAATAATTAAAAAAAACATCATCTTTCCAATATGGTAGTTAGGTTTTATTCACTGTGATTTCTTCTCACTGACGTGGATAGTATATATTCTTGATTGCAATAACTGTAGCTTCGAGAAGTCAGCTGCTCAAGATGCATTGAATGAATCAAGCTGACTTGGCACCTGCGCACAACAATAACACTGCGCCGTAATAGCGTGGCAGCATCTGTGTGTGGATGTATGTCGTTACAATGCGATGTTTAACATCGCAGTACTTTACAACGCATGTTTTATAACGCAAGTCGTTACCACGACATGCGTTGTTGGGGGCTGGATAGTGAATAGTTTAATTTACGATTCCAACTTCAGTCCCCGTGGATAGTAGGGAAGTAGTTGGATAGTAAATTAAACTATTTACTATCCTGGAGCGCCCCCCAGCGCAATTCGTTGTTACAACTTGCGTTGTAAAAGTTGTGTCGTAAGGGAACTGCGGTGTAACATCTGCGTTGTAAAAGATGTTCCCCTCTGTGTGTGCATGCATGTGCAGTGTACTGTGTTTGCTTGTGGGACAGGTTACCTTAAAAAAAAAAGCCTTCAGGTGTGTGTGGTAAGGTTGACGTTTACAACTGGAGAGTTACTTAATTACCATTAAAGTCCAGGACAATGTGGTCTTTTGCTTCAGGCCTGATATTCAAGTCAAGTAAAATTCTTTATATCCAAGACACATATTTTACACAAATACTGCACATTTTCATACTCATACATGATACCTTTTGGAATCATGAAACCTCAATACACATCGGCACAGCAAGCACTTAACACAATCCTAAACACAGTGTAAAACAGTAATTAAAATACCTTCACAACAAGGGTTCTTTTTGGGGTACACAGCTCTTTATCCCAAACACCAAGTACATCACATATTTAGGGAGCATCAATTACCCTGTTAAATTGCTGGACCAATTCCATTATTCTAATTTTAACAAGACCTTTTATAATGTATCTTAAGTACATCTAAGAACAGCCCATTTGAACCATACAACATATACATCGTATTTTCTAGGATGCATAGGTTAGCCTATTAAAATACAGGGCTATAGGGACTTGTATAGTAAAAGTGTTTTGATAGGGAAAGTGCAATGTGCAAAGTCACATGGCATAAACCACTCAACAGACAATTCATATTAAAAAACAACACCTTTTAAGGAGCATCTTTGGCACATTTTAGGATGCATATCATTTTCAAGTAAGCACCAGCATTTCATAGACTGTTGCTTCCCTTAAGAGTTGGGTATGGCCCAATGCCTGGGTGAGGCCAAGCACCACCATATTTCCTTTCCCACATATAAAGAAATTCCTGGTTACTTGTAGGATT
This sequence comes from Lissotriton vulgaris, assembly GCF_964263255.1. Classification (NCBI taxonomy): domain Eukaryota; kingdom Metazoa; phylum Chordata; class Amphibia; order Caudata; family Salamandridae; genus Lissotriton; species Lissotriton vulgaris. The sequence goes on along the minus strand of NC_141693.1, from coordinate 972,738,921 downwards.
TCTACCCCTCCCCATCCCCCGGGGTAATCAGATTGGTAAAAACAACCCTGGGTCTAATGGGCACTTTATTCTCCACAGGGGTTAGGGTGGGGCAGATTGGCAGAAAACCCCTAGCAGGGGAGCAGAAAGATGGGTTTTCCAATGTTTGGGGAGGAGCACTTGGCTATGCATGTGCCATCCCTGGTGGCTAATGAATGGATCCCTACTTGGAGATCACCCTCCGACAGCCAGCAACCCCCAAGCAGGGATCCACAAGGGACTGATACCATTGGAAAGAGCATATTCTCCCCTTTCCAAAAGTACTTCTCCCATTTTGATCAGTGTTCAGGGGCTGAGAAATCAACCCAGAGCACCGATCCGAGTAAATGCATCCAACACCTAATGGTGCTGCCTGCTTTCACTTTCACTCTGCGTAACATCAGCGTGCTCTGCAGACTGAACAACACAGTGTGAAAAAAATAATATTGTGATGTGAGGGAAGCTAATCTCTTATGGCTTGAGATTATTTTGCAAAAAGAGAGCACAAAAAGATTTTTTTACACTTGGTGGGAAGAGGAGATGTTCACGTGCTCTGCACCAGCGAGGCAGAGAGAACATGAACTTTTCTTCCTACCTCACTAATGTGGTTAACTTTGAAACAGTTCGGCAGTGTGTCAAACAGAAGTAACATGTGGGCCATTTTCTTGGCATGGTACATTACAGTGAAGTCTACCTCTAAAATTATTTAAGAAATTCATCATCCCTCAAGGTAGATAAGATATATTCAGTGGGCAAAGGACTGACTTTAAAAAAAAACCTATATATTTTGGTAGATTTGATGATGTTGCATCCTCTTCCCCTCCACTATATGAGTGAGGGACCTTCACCACAAGTGTGGGGGCCTTTTGTGAATCAGGCCATCAGTCTCCAGATAGGGGGTCAAATCAGTTATGAAACATCTGCAGGTTTGTAACACTGTTAGAAGGATAGATTATGAGCCAAGCTATACAATATTTTCTCACTTCAAATTGTTTCTTGATTGATAACATTATTTAAACATTTATTAGATACTACTAGAATATAAAAATGCTCAAAGAGCATGATGAAAAAGCTCCATTATTGAATCTTTGCAAAGGCAGATCTCCTAATTCATCGTGACTGGAATTGAATTATGCCTGGTACAAGAATGCTTGTCATTTCTTTGAAGCTATACTCTTCAGAACCTTTCAAATACACACAGTAATCATACTGTTTTGTGCGGAGAAAACGTTTGACCTTGTGAGCTGGAAATTTCTTTTCTATAGATTGCACCACATACATTTTTTACCTCTGCTCCCAAATTTAATATACTTGATGTATACCAGATCTAAAATGTGATTGATAATTAATTTCTCGACATTGGGCAGAAACAGTTTCACAGGGCACATATCAGGGGTGCCTTAGTCAACCCTTCCTTTTGTAACTTTCATAGATTACCTGCAAATCATTATTCAGTATTCCACAATTATTCATTATCCTTCTTCCAATTTCAAACCTGTCCTGTATTATGCTATATGCAGCTTTCAGAGAGGAAACATGTAACATTAAAATACTCTGGATAATATTGAAAATCCCACTTACAATGGAGGGTAGAGAGGCAAACCGCTTAAGACAGACGTTTTGTTGTCACATACTGCACAAGATGATTTACTTGAACCACTGATGAGTAGTTTCCATCATAATCTCAAATGATCCATGGACATCTGGCTTGATGAAGATTATTTTCAGACAGTACTAATCTTGCACTCAGGATGCAAATGGAGCAATGTGTACTCATGGCTGCATCTACCATCACCCTCATAGAGTAAAGATATGCAGGTTAAAAGTAAAAGCAGGGAAAGAGGAATGGGAGAAGAGAGACAAATGTGGGCCCAATTCACAAAGGGCCTCTGCATTCAGGGTGGAGGCTCCACAGGCGTGGCAGAACTTCAGACCTGCAATTACCCATTGCGGGGCACGTGCCACGACTGTGGGGCCTCCTCCATGAAACTCTGGATATCACCACTTTGATGCATCACTATACTGGACACTGACATCTGAAGGGCAAGATGGGCATCTAAAGATATAGAGCATTAAAAGCATATAACATTGAAATCTACATATAAATATACATCTAAATCATTCAATGTATATTATTAATCCAGCCCTAACAGTAAATAAGATATACCTTGAATATTTGAAGGGAAGCTAACAATACAATTCTGTCAAGATCCACACAAGTCCATGATATGGCACCACAGATATTAGCTAGTAAAAATTTTTTTTTATTTCACTTTGAGTTTTTTCCCTTTGCTGATCTACCTAAAACCTGATATTCCCGAACGGAACTTATTTGTTAACAACCTATCAAATAGCAATCTGATTCATTAAGCAGCACCAACTATATTTGCAAATGAATACTTTTTTGATACCCCCACATTTAACTTGGCCCCTCCTTGATAGATTTGCATGAAACTCAATATATAAAGAGGACAGTAAAAATAATATTGACTTGCCAAACTTCGTGCTTATCTGTGATAAGACACCAAAGTTATTCGCATTGCAAAGATTTTGTGACCCTTGATTTACATTTGGTTCCTCTTGATTTAGCTGCATAAAACTTGGCATACCAAAAGAAAAATAAACTTGCTGAAGGTTTACCAAATGTCATGCTTATCTGTTGCGCAGATCAGTTCAGTTCTCAGTAAATGAATGCTGTTTGGACCCTCTTTTGAAAATATGCCCCAGCTTGATCAATCAGCACAAATGTGAATACACTAATAGTGAGCTGAACATGCTGATTACCTCATCTGCTGTTTTTGATCTGCAGATCTGGATCCGAATCAATGGACGTATGTGTCGGGGCCTCAAAGGGACCACTCTTTGCTAAAAAAAAAAAAATCTTAATGTCACTGTATTATTTAAAAAAAAAAAAAGAAAGAAAGGTCTGATGGTGGTTGGGCCCTGCAGCCAACCCCTGCTGTGCAAGGCTAAATGTACAGTGTGGGTTGGCAGCTAATGGAAGAAGTGTGTTCCATCCGGCCATAGTCCAGGCCCTGCGGCCAACTTCTGCTATGGCCAGTGGTTCGCCATCAAAAGTGGGTTGGTTGCAGGGCCTGGCCAGAGGGTGGGCCCTGTGGCTAACCCACTGTGATCATGGCCAAATGCCATGCACAGCGGAGGTTTGTTGTCCATAGCAAAAGGGTGCAGGGGCTGCAGCCTACCCCACTGTGCATCACTGAAGGCCTTGCTCAGTACAAATAGGTTGCCCATGGAGGGTTGGGTTTGGAACTTGGCCTTTGGCCATGCCAACGCAGCCAACCCTGTCTGTACAGATGAGATCCAAAGTTTACATGTAGTGAGGGCTAAACGTTCACAGACGGTTGGGTGCATGTACCATTTGGATGTGGTATATGATCAACGAACCACATAAATTCAATAAAAAAAGACAAGGGTTTAAGGGGAGTTATTGTTGACTTTGTTATCTTAAAAAAACTCAGAAATGTATCTACAAACAACAAATAAAGTGCAGTTATGTTTCCAATTAAAAAATTAAAAAACACAAACATTCGCAAGTATGGCCGGCACCACAATTCCTAACTCAAACACAAAATACAATACTCATGACCTCACAATATTTAAGCCAAAAAAACAATTCCTGAAACGAAAATGCGAAAATAGAGCAACACATGTGGCAACCAATAAATAATACTAGCTTCATAGTCATCCCTTTCGCAGTGATAAGTGTAATGTAATATGTATTTTAAAATGCAAGGGTATTTATAATGTTTTTTATTACATCTGTCCTTTTAAGAGCAAGAACATGAGAATTGCAGTTGGTCTGCCAGATCCGGTTTGCATTGCTGTTGTGCAAGAAATGGATTGTGTTTCTAATTATAACTTATGAATTTCATTGTTTTTAGTTTTACTTTAAAACCATAACTGCACTTTATTTAGTTTTAGATGAAAATATAAATATTTAAAGCTATTGTACCTTGCATATAGTCATTTATATTTATCATCAACATTCAGAAGTACTTTGTGCCGGTATACTTCTGTTCCATCAGATGATTATCCCAGAGTTCTTGTGAAACTGTCTCTCTTTTTTTTTCATAACAAATTTTATTCGGTTTTACAGGTACAGGTGGGACAGTGCCCGATATAGACATTATAAATGACAACTGATGTAGAAATTAGCATATTTTATATAACCATAACAATTCAGCCAGTTGAACATCTGGCGTGCAAACTAAACAGTTGCACCTGTTCCCACTGAGTACCCGCCACTGCATACATTTAGATATTTGTGTAGCAACATATGAAATGGCCAATCTGTGGCTTACTGATAAATCATGTATTATATTGGGGGCTCTATGGGGGGTCAGGGTGTGGTAACAGGGGTAGATCTATACCTCGGTATGACGCTCAGCCGGACCAAACCTTTCTCTGTTTTTGCGGGCAACCCCGTGCCTGGAAGACTGCGATTTCGGGGCCCATACATCTATCCATGGCTTTTTTCCAACCCACAATACTCAGAAGAGTCAAAAACTGTCATTCTTTAAGTATGTGGTCCTAATTCACAATGGGCCTCTGCATGGAGGGCTGGCAGTCATGAGGGAGTCTCTGCACTTGGGCAGAATCTCTGCAATGTGAATTCTACTTGACGAGATCCCACCCGAGTGCAGACACTACCCCAAGACTGTGGGGCCTCCACTACGAATTCAGAGGCCATTTGTGAATCAGACCCTGTATTTGGCAAATCAAATGTACAAATAATTAAAAGTTAATTTCCTTTCCATGCGACCTGATTTCTGATATATTTTGCTTCATCCCAAGCTGACCTCCATTCGTTTCTTCATGGCTAAAATACGAATCCAATCTCAAGGTCAAGGCTCCAGCAACAATGTGGCATGATCCAAGCTGCCGGCTTCCATCTCCAAACAGTGTGATAAGTCAGTGATTACTGGGAAATGTAGTTTAAATGTTGGATGCTGTTAGGTAGTGTGCTCTCCACAAACCGAAAGCCTTTCATCAAGTGGCTCCAACATTTAATGAGCACCACATGCTTTTTTTTAAGTTCAAAAGAGTATTTTATTGGGTAAGAGTAAGGTGTCAATTCAAAGTATAAAAGCAATACAGAGAAGATATATTAACAATCAAGTTAAGCAGTATGTCAAAAGTAATAAGAAATAACTGAGACTAAAAACGGGCTGAAAAGCAAAAACAAAAAAGTGGCAATGGTTAAGAGTATATAACAATTCAACATTAGGCAGGTATATTAGGATAATGAAGAAATAAGGAATGTCAAGGGTAATCAGGGAGGTTTAGAGACTTCTTGCTGAACAGGTCGTAGATGAAATGAACGTTGAACACATACATCAAGATAAAGCGTAATTGAAAGCCACAAATCCGCAAGTTTCGCCGCCATATGAATAGGAAAGACAAAGGCAGTGTCAAGTCTATGAATATGGCATACATTATACCACCATGCTTTAAAAGAAATGTTTGAATTTTTTTTCCAATTGACTGTAATCTGTTGAAATGCTACAGCCAGCAACAAATCAATAATTTGAACATCAAATGAAACATCCTCCCAGCAGGGGTAAAGACTACCCAGAAAAATGTGAGTGGGGGAGAAAGGAATGTGGGTATGAAAAATTGTGTTCATTTGGGACCAAACTTGTAACCAGATATCATGGACAGCTTTACATGAGAATAACATGTGAAATAGAGTAGCATGTGGAGAAGAGCAGGTCCAATAAAAGTCTGGGGTTGAGGAAAACCTCTTACTAAGGTCATACGGTGTGAGCAGAAGTCTGTTGTAAATAAAAAACAAGGATTGTGTCAGGGTCGCTGCTCTAGATGACTTGCAAATTTTAGTCCAAATCTTATTCCATAGAAACGTTGGCCAGGATGTATCGAAATCACATTCCCATTGTTCTTCTACTTTAGTTTTGGGTCTAGTGGAATCTGTAGTATGGAGGTATTTACAAATAGTAGAGGCTTTAGACGTGGTCCGCAAAAAAGAATGGAGGCGTGTTGTAGGAGTAAGAGATGGAGGGACACAGGATTGTGAGAGTCGGGTATGAGTCAGCATGACTGCTTCCTTGAGTAAAAGGTATTTACGAGCAAAAGAGGCAGGTAAGTCAAAAGATTGGCTAAGTGTAGGGAACTGTAAAAAAGTGGAGTTAGAGAACAGTTGGGACACCCAGAGTAATCCTTTTTGTCTCCATGACTTCCAATAAAAAGGCTTATTGTTGATTAGTAGGTGCATGTTGTGCCAGATGGTGGAACAAAGGAAATCAGCAGTTGTAGTGGAGGGGGGGATGTGTGGAGGATAAAAGCAGCTTGGTGGTGAATTTATGTAAGGGAGTGGATAGTGAGGGTGGTTTGTGAGAAAAAGACAGAAATTCAGCAAGGGAGAAAGGAGAGAGTGAGAGACGCTCAACCGTGACCCATAAAGGGCATGGATCAGCAGGGTCCTGTAACCAAAAAGAGGCTTGTCGCAAAAGGAATGCTTTCTGATAGGCTGGGAAATCCGGAATATTAACTCCACCTTCCAATTTTGGTCGTATTAGTCTGGCGAGAGACATCCAAGGCTTCTTCCCATTCCAAAGAAAGGAAGATAGGATTGAGTAAATTTTCTTGAAAAACTTTAAAGGGATGGCCACTGGGATATTGGAGATCGAGTAAAGAATTATGGGAGACAGCATTATCTTAATAGTATCGAGGCGAACCCACCATGACAAATAAAGAGGGTGCCATCTGGATGTTAAGTCTGATACTTTCTGAATACATTTGTTTAGGCAGAGAGAGACTGTGTCTGAGATTGAGGAGGTAGCATGTAGACCTAAGTATTTAATGTGAGAAGAGCTCCAAGTAAAGTTGGAAGTATTAAAGTCAGGTTTGAAGGTAAACTTGGTCAAGGCCAAAATCTCACATTTATCGTTGTTAAGTTTATAGCCAGAAATAAGGGAGTACTCACGTACTACATCAAGAAAGGCAGGTATCGAGTCAGTTGGGTTAGATATAAAGAGCAAAATATCGTCGGCATATGCAGCCAATTTGATATGAGAATGTGGAGTTTGGAAACCATGAATGTTGGGATGTTGGCGAAGTTTGGAAAGGAAGGGCTCCAGAGCCAAATTAAAAAGGAACGGGGACAGGGGGCAACCTTGACAGACACCTCTGACCAGGTCAAAGAAGGAGGACACCAAACCATTGGCACAGACTGCCGCACGTGGGTTAGAATAAAGAAGGGATACTAAAAAAATGAATTTGGGGCCAAAGCCAAACCATTCCAGGGCGGAGAAGAGATAAGTCCATTCAACCCTGTCAAATGCTTTCTCAGCATCCAGAGCAATCGCTGCGAGAGAGTGTTGTACATGCCAGGACTTCGACAGGACATTAAACAGAAGTCTAGTATTGTCTGTGATATAGCGTCCCTTAACGAAGCCAGACTGTTCCACGCCTAATAGGTCGGGTAACAAAAGATCTAATCTGGCTCCTAGCAATTTTGCAAAACTTTTATAGTCGATGTTAACTAAGGAGATGGGTCTGTAATTTTTGCAGTATTTGGTGTCCTTCCCCTCCTTAGGAATGAGGCAGATGTGGGCGTCAGAAAAAGAGCCAGAGGAGCTGCCTAAACTAACAAATGTGTTTAGCAGAGAATGTAATTTTGGTATGAGCTGTTTTGAAAAATGAAGGTAAAATTCAACTGTGAAACCATCTGTTCCAGGAGCTTTATCTTTTCTGAGGTGTTGGAGTGCAGTGGGTAGTTCTTGCTGGGATATGTCTGACTCCAAAGAGGTAAGATCAAGTGGGAAATGTTGAGGTTTGTGTATGCTAGAGAAGAAATGAGATAAAGATTGGGGGGAAGGTTGAGTTTCAGAAGAGTAAAGAGTGTTGTAAAAAAGAGAGAATTCAGTTAGAATATCCTTGTGTTTAAGGTTAGAGTCGTTATCATAAGTAGATTCAATATTCAACTTATTATGTTTAACTTTCAGGTAATTAGCCAAAATCTTCCCAGCTTTATTCCTACCCCCATAAAATTTCGCACTTGACTTCAATAAATACAAGGAAGCGTCCTCTGTAGATTTTTTGTTAAATTGCATCTTAGCATCAACAAGAGCTGTCAAACTATCTTGGGAGTGTGAAGTATAATAGGCGTGTTCCAAACTCTTAATTTTCTGGAGAAGATCACCGGTAAATTTACGGACAGCACTCTGCTTCTTAGCAACATATCCGATTACAAAGTCTCTTGCTGAAGCTTTAAAAGCGTCCCAAATGGTGTGTTTTGGTATGGAGTTAGAATCATTGATCCCAAAAAGCTCACCAAAAAAATGAGTGAAGGAAGCAGTGAACTTATGATCCAAGAGGAGAGCATTGTTGAAACGCCATCTCCTAGGCCCATCAATTTTAGGAAGAATATCAATATTGATGGAAACAGGGGCGTGATCTGACAATAACATGGGACCAATTTCAGCAGTAGAAAGAGTTTGGGCAATGTTATGAGAGACAAAAATGTATTCAATCCGTGATTGGGAATGATGAGAGGGCGAGTAGAAAGTGAATTCCTTCGTCGTTGGATTGCAAAGACGCCAAGCATCAATAAGCTTGTGTTGCGAGATCGCTTGGGCAAAATTTTGTGGGACTTATTTGAAGCATACGAAGCTTTAGAGTTTCTGTCCAGAAAAGGGTCAAGAGGTTGATTACAATCTCCTGCCAATATGAAATTGTCATCCATAAATTTGGTGATGTGCGTAGAAAACACATGCCAAAAAGCTGGATCCCCTCCAGTGGGGGCATATACGTTAAGGAGAGAGATTGGAACACCCCTTAAAGATAGTTTGACATGAACCCATCTACTTTCGGTATCCGACTCTTGAGTTACTAAAGAGTAAGAGAGGGATTTACGGCATAGGATGGCAACCCTGTTGCGGTTGCCATCACCAGGGGAATAATATACTTCACCTACCCATCCTCGCTGAGTTTGGCAGACTCTACATCTGAAAGGTGGGTTTCTTGCAGAAATGCAAAGTCAACATTCAACTTAGCTAAATGAGAAAGAATTCTTTGTCTTTTGATAGGAGAATTAATACCCTCAATATTCCATGTAACAACTCTTAGCGACATACAACGTAATATTTATTATAGCAAACAAATTGAATAAATACATAGAGAAAGCCCATGAGAAAAGGATAAAAAGCAACTGCAAAATGGTATGAGGAAAAAGAAAGGGAAAAAGAGAACAATACAGTAAAACATGATGCAATGAGAAAAAGAGTACAGAAAAAAGAAGAAGAGGCCTGAAGAGAAGTAAATAGAGATGGATAAATGTTGAAAACAAGAAGAGAATATAAGGAAATATCAAAAAGAACTGAAACTGTAAAAAGAGAAGAGAATAATATCGCCAGTGAATAGACCAGACAAAAAAAGGAAGAGAAAAAAAGAAAGGATAAAGAAGGAAAACCAGAAAAGACACCTGAAGAAGATGGGAGGCAAAGGGAGAGGAGGGAGGGAGAAGTGACATACCAGAGGAAAAACATGTAGAAAATAATAAGGTAAAACATACCTACAAAAGGTAGAGGGTGAGGGAACACAACCAGGAACAAAACCAGGATCGATGAGGAGGGGGGGTGGAGCCACATAGAGCAGGCGGGACAACTAGGGCAACGGAGCCCACAACTAGGAGAACATCACGGAACGATGGGCAAATTTGTGGAAAACATGAAGAAATGGTGAATAAAAAGAAAAAACGTGAAAGGACAAAGGAGGGGAGAACTAACATTATCAGAAGTAAAAAAAGAGAAGAAAAATGGAAGTAGTAAACAGGAAAAACCGCAATCATTACAGAAACATTTCAGAAAAGGTCAACAAACATGAAAAAACCTATGAAATACAACTAGAAAATTGGGGAGCATGCAAGAGGAAGTGATGTTAAAGAGAATCACAGAAGGAAGACAAGAAATTCAGGAAGGGTGAGAAGAAGAAGCATCAGAGACATCCATATCAGCTGTTCTGCAGGAGTTCAGGAAGCTTTGAAGACGAACAGGATCCTCGTAGGTGGTAGTTTTGTTGTTGTAGGTGACCCTGAAGAGTCAAGGGTGGAATAGTCCGTATCTAGCTCCTATAGATCGAAGTTCAGCTCGCATGTCCAGAAAAGCCTTACGTCGGTTCGCTGTAGCCTTTGCGTAGTCCTGGGCAAAGAACAGGGAGGATCCATACCAAGTAAGACGAGGAGAGGCTCTGGCCGCTGATAAAACTTTCAGAAGATCTGTGTACTTTAGGAAATATATAATAACCCCTCTCGTTCTTGACGAGGCTGAAGTAGAAGAGGAAATCCGGCCAAGTCTGTGGGCACGTTAAATATTAAGTATGATGTCCTCTGGGAAATGGAGAAGCTTAGGAAGAAAGGACTTAAAGTAGGCAATAGGGTCATTCCCTTCACAACCCTCCACCAGGCCGTAGATTCGTAAATTATTACGTCTGTTGCAATTCTCAAGCTCCTCCACCTGTTTCTGAAGAGATGAGACCTGCAAATGCAAGTGAGAAACTTTAGTAGACGTTTCTTTAAAAGAAGAAATGCACTGTTCCACTGAGGAAACTCTTGCATCCATTTGCGACCAATTGTCTGTCAACACTTGCAATTTGGCAGTGGTTTCTTCATGAAAGGACGGAGGGCTCTTATTTCTTCCAGTAAAAGCTCCAAGGAGACTGATGATATCGGCTTAGGTGGAGAGGGGGAGTCCTTTTTTAATCTTTTAGAAGTTGCCTTTCCTAGGGTTGGCACCGATGGTTCCATCGTGGATTGAGTATCCAGAGTCAGGGACACCTGAGAAGCTTCAAACTTGGCGAATTGAGTATACAATTTGGAATTCTTGATAAAGATGTGCCTCGAGTTGGTGGAGTTTGGCGTAGTTTTGCCAATATAATATAGCTACGAAAGAGGATGAGCAGCGAAATGACAAAAGCAAGTGACAGGAGAAACAAAAGCAGTTTTGTGCCAGAGGAGATAAGCTGTGTAGAACAAGAAACTAGTTCACAGGAAGTAAATCCAGGGAAGGACCAATGGCAACAACCATAAAGGAGAATGAAGCGTTGCGCCCAAGTCGCAGGCAGTAGAAGATTCAGCAGTTAGCTTGAGGTGAAGAAAGCATCACAAAATGGCCGCCGCATCTGAGGAGATACAGTACCTCGCGGAATTGGGACAAAAAAGCAGCCAATAAAAGTCAATAAACGAATAAAAGAAAAGCTTGGGCAGTAGATGTGCCTGTAGAGCAGTTGGGAGCAGCAAAACTCACATAATGCGGCTTGGAGTAAAAGATGCAATGCGGATGCTTCGCGGCGGATTAGGCAGAGGAAAACAGAATGGCGGCTGCGACCGACATAAAGTCGCGGCCAAACTTACTCCGATGAAAAAGGAGTGTGAACTGCTTCAGCGAAGGTTGAAAAGGGTCTCACATCATTCTCGAACCCTTCCGCTAGCAGAATCCGTTCTCTGTAGCACAGGAAAATTCCTCAAACCGCGCCTGCTCTCCCAAGCCGGCGGAGCGCTCACCCCAGTGCTGCCATGCTCATCGGGTGCCAAGCCACGCCCCCACCACATGCTTTTCCTTCCATAAAATACCAACACAGTGGGTTTGGAGTATTCAGTTCCTGCATCTGCAAGGTCTGTCTGGTATGTCATGCATCCTGCCAATTAAAAGGCTGCCTCTGCACATTATTATGCTCAATTGATAAATAAGTCGAAGGCACTTTCTGCAAGGTGGCTGGCATTGCCATTATTCATATTGGACATGGTTGCGCTTATTAGGATCACTGTATTCTTAATATGTTATTTATTTATGAAATATCTGACTTGTTTCCTTCAAGCACATTTTTTCCAGGAAGGTTGATGTTATGCCATCACGAGGGTGGACTTGCTTTACCCACTTTAATCTCGTATTATTTTGACACAGTTGCATTACAGGCTATTCACTTTACTGATTCACTCATTCATTTTTTAATGATTCTTTTTTGATTCAATATATGTTATTGACAGAAAACATGTATTTTTTTAAATTGCAGGTGCTGTGATCCTTGGGATTTTTGCGATGAGTCAATATTTAGATAACTAGTCATCTACACGTGGAGAACTTCTTGAAGCCTTGGAAATTATGTTTTCATGTGGTACATTGCAAACCCCAAGTTATATACGTACCTATTAGAAGTAAGCATGTCAATTAATTTATATTGAATATTCTAATTTAGAACATATGGTAACACATATTTTGTGACACATAAAAATCTATTGCTTTAGGCAAGTCCATGTGTGTGAGATAATGCATAATTGAGCTCTGACATTTTGGTTAAATTGGAGAATAAGATGCATATTCTTTTCTTGGTCAGCGATTATTGTCAATATATGACTCATATATGTTACTGTTATATATAACTCTAACCACTAGTATATGTAGTAGACCTTTGTACTTACTACCACTCCTATGTGATTTTAGAGTTTATCTGTTTATATCTCTTCCTTGAGTGACTTTACAACTTGTACATTTGCAATTGTTCCCTCCTTTCACTCCACTTGTACATTTGCAATATATATATAATTGTTTCTGTTGGTATCTCTTATGTAACTCATGTAATCCAAAGTCCTTATGTAACGCAACTGGTTCTTTTGTAAATCGCTCTGACACCTTCGGGTAATGTTCGCGCTATATAAAGTGTTTGTTCCACTATGCACCACATAACTATAAGCCAAATGTCCCATATTTTTAAGTCTGACAATGTGGAATGACTGACTTTGTCTTAGATGGGCTCCCATTTGAAGTCAGTTTGAATATCTAAGGGGCATATTAACAAGGAACAGGGAAAATTAACGTAAGGGCACTTAGCGTTATTTTTTTAACTCCCGCTATCGCTGGATAATATTGCTTGGTTATCGCGTTATTAACAACGCTAACCGCCTAGGCGATAAAAAATCCAGCGATATCGGCATTTTGGGAGTTTATCGGTGGTAATGCAGCGATAAAACAACAAGGATAGAGATATCCTTGTTGATAGCCCATGGTGGACTTAGCCATGTAATTCACCTCCGATTGGATTACATGCCTAAGTCTGAAAATTAGCAGACTTAAAAAAGCTGCGTTAAACGTGGTTAGCGTTGCTTTTTTTGTCTCTAACAGGGTTAGCGTGAAGCTTGCTAATAGGAGAATTGTCGCTTAGCGACATTTCTCCTATTAATTTGCTCTGGAACGCCCACTTTGCATCTCATTAGAGATGCAAAGGGAAGCGTAGTGAAAAAGGGTGCTAATTTTTTTTTCTCCGCTTCTTCTGCTTTTAAAGCCAAAAAAGCGGAGATAAAGCCCTTGTTGATATGCCCCTAAATTCTTTATTTCTGCATCAATGGATGTGTTTGGTTAGGCTACCCCGAAGACCACCATAGTTGACATTTGACCGACAAAACACCTCATTACATCGGACAATAATTGGTGAAACAGTTTTTGCAGTGGCAGGCTCTCTGATGACCTCTGAAAAGAGATAGTTTCAACCTCTAATATGTATCAATTAGTTTAACAAAATAGTCAAGATCAGACAAATTGAATATGTTTATGCATTAATAAGTACTACTGTAAATTGAAAACGAATTGACTCTTTATGATGCATATATCGACCATTTGGATGAAGGAGATTTGTTATAAGAGGTTTATGTGGTCTGCCTTTAATGTGTAATTGCTAGCACTTAAGCAAACTTTGGATAACACTTTTTAAATGCTGATATTGGTGTCACTGAGACCTTGCTAATCTGTGATACAGTGGAGAAGCTGTGCTTGATCACGTTTCCATATTATCAGCCCATGGATGAACAGGCTGGTGACTCCCATAGAGAAACTTGCACATCTGTTCTTTGTTATGATAAATTTAGGTGTACACAGGCCTGGAGATACCATTTCAGGTCACATGATGGTGAAAATGGGAAAAGTGTTGAAAGATTTGACTAAAGCGCAGAGTATCATTAAAAAAGCTAGCCCAAGCGTGTCCCCTATTGCAGTTTCCAGCCAACCGTAAGGCTAACTATTCTAAGTGATACATTTTTGGTGTATGCCAGAAGAGTATAGGAACAAAACGCCTGCGTTTTACACGTGTGACTTTAAGACAGCAGACTGATGCTCAAAAAATGCGAAAAGTAGAATTTTAAAACAGACTCTTGAACTATTTGCAAAGGACTTCTGTGGCGAAAGCATCATGGCTGATTCCAAGATTGAAGACAATGGAAAGACAGTGGTAGCGCCATCCAACATCTTAGACCGCTTTAGATTTTTGGGCATGGTGTATATCTGTTCAGTTTTTATGCATGGCTTTTGTTGCTGATCTATGCTTTCAATTCATTACTGAAGCCATCTTCCAACTAGGACTAGGGGCATTTCAGTGATAGGTCTTTAAAGTGTGAAAGGTGATATGCATTGCTTTTACCCTGTTCTGTCACTAGAATCTATACACCATCAGATTCTTCCATCCATTTACTTTGTCTTCAAGCAAAGGGGTTCTGCATCATTGAAGATTTGATTTAAACTCTAAGTTCAACAGGTTAAACGTTTACATAAAGTAATTGGAAATTTCTAGGCATGTCCTTGATTTGGTCACCACTTCCTCATATTGATTGGTTATTAGCCCCTGATCCCTGTTTTCAATAATTTGGCTTCCCATCCTCTTTCATGTATCGGAAAATGGGTGATTTATTAAAGTACATAGCATTTAAAGTAATGTGCAAATAATGAAGATGCACTGATGAAGCAGAAGTCTTCATAACATACTGTAACGACCGGATTCTCGGACCAGATGGGATCAGCTCCTAAGAGCCCCTCTAACCCAGTCGGAACGTAATCACCTCCCTCCTTAGAACGTATTTACAATGGGTATATGTATATGTATGTACATCTTGTACCTAAGGATGGGGAAAATAGCAATACACATGCATAGGTTTTCTACAATATCCCATTCATACCAACTAGTCTCAGGGCCACTTAGGCCCAGACTAATCTACCCTGGGGCAGTTCTGATTATGTACCATTACACACTGATCACCCTCAGTGCTCACTCGACACGCAATCCGGCATGCCATACACACTGATCACCCTCAGTGCTCACTCGACACGCAATCCGGCGTGCCATACACACTGAGCTGCAGCCCCAGTGCTCTCTTTTTATTTGGTCCACAATCCGGCGGACCTACACACTGGTCTCACTCCCAGTGCTCGCTTACTTACAACCCGATCCACAATCCGGCGGATCTACACATCAGGCTTCCGCCTGATGCTCTCATTAACGCCGCTTACCAACGACGATCACTCTCCTATGAATACCTTTGGAAGGAATCTCTCATTGGCTACTCGGGATGATACTACAATGACATGAATTAGCACAGCTTTCCAAATTGAATCATGTACCTTCTGCTCTCAGCATCAAATGGTCCCTCTCTCCCTCATTATTCAGTCACCTCTTACCTGACCGGGATTCACATCCGTTCATGAAAACGATGTCTGACTAGAAGACCAGGTGACCCTGATTGAACAAGAATACAAGGCACATGTCGGTTCACTAAGAACTGGGGTATTTTATTACAATGATTATAAACACAGCACTATACTATAACATATATCCTGAAAAGGAAAGTAAAAGGTTAGAATATGCACACTAAAAGATGTGGGGCAGATGTCACCTTATTAACGTGAAGTCGGGGTTCGGCAGTCATCTAGGTTCCCTTCTCGTCTGTGCCTTGGCTCGTCTCGGAATCACACCTCAGCAGTCACGAGTACACGTTTGCACCGTTATGCTCTGGCTCCTCTGCTTCCCTCCAAGTCACTGGAACCTTTCTCTTCATTAGCTGCTGTCTCTCTCTGTCTCTGATCGCTCTGCGCTACTTCTCCTTCTCCTTCAATCTTTCTCAGAGAGTATCAGCTTCATGATCTTTCTTGGACTTCAAAATGGCGACTGTCTGCCTGGAAATGATTAATGGCATTGATGCTAACGGCTAGCTGCCGCCAACAGACTGACTGACTCACAGCCTAACACTTTCGCTAATATGGAAGCTTGTCCTTTCATGGAAAGTTACGGCCAGTAACCTGCCGCCCACCAAATTCTTGTACCTCCCCGTACCAAGGACACGTTCCCAGCTGGCCAGCCTGATGTTGTGTCTTCGGAGTGGAGAAAAATACAGTCTTTCGATAAGGGCCAGCCTGAGCCGGTTCTCTCCAAGCGAATAACACTTCGAAACTAAAACATTACGTTTGACCTAGAAGCCTCTCAAGCTGCCGGGGCAGAAAGCAAGATGGAGTCTCTCCCGTTTGAGGCCTACAAGGCCCGAAATAAGCATAACTCCATAGAAGGTATACTAACACTCTTGCAAAAGGACGGATTATCACTAATACTAATGAATCTATCCCCTAACTTAAGTTTATAAGCCCTGATCTAAGGAAAAGGGTACGAAAATGCACTACTGTGCCTTATGAATAGGCCCTGTTTATAGTTCTAATCCCTGCACTAGGAGGGTAATAGGCTGGAGTCACCTTCAATCATTCCCCCTCCAAGGAGGGCCGAAAAAGTCGGTCAGAACACTTCACCCTTGACTCCAGTCTATTAACCATTCTCTATATGGAACTAACATCTGTGGAAGAATAATAGGAAACAAAACGAACTGATCTATTCCTTTTGCCAAATCTACAATATTGGAGTAAAGAAGGAATGCACTGAATAAAGCAGCAAATAGCTACTAAAATTCAAATAGAAATTATAATACCCTCTAATATCTGTCGTAGGGAATGTAAGTCAGGTAACCAATTGAAGAGCCAGTCAAACCAGCCCTGATCAATATGTTTTCTAACCTCTGCAGTCAAGTCCTGGAGTTTGTCAATATGGGCCTGGATCGACTTGGTGTGGTCAGACAAATTAAAGCAGCAAAGACCCTCAAAGTCAGAACAATCATGTCCATGCTTTAACAGGAGGTAGTCAATAGCTGCACGGTTCTGCAGAATTGCTCTGCGTTCACCCTGGGCATCTAATAACATGTCAGATAAAATGGTAGAGGTTTGATTAATTGATTTTACCATCCAACAGGCCAATTTACCAATGGATTTTGCGTTGTAAACCGCCAACGCTGGGACACCAATGATTGAAATAGCTAAACTAAGATATTCAGATTTGGAATAGAGATGTAAGGAAGAATCACAGTCCTCATGTAACATCATAGAATCGCGGACTATACGGGAATAGGTATTGGGATGTGAGGAAAACATTAATAAACTCAGTCTAGTGATGGCACACGGGCCTCCGGAAATATTTGCAGGAATATAAGGCCAGGAGGAATTACCGTAGGAGAAGAGCCAACCAGAAGGTAACAGCATTGTACGGTAATGGCTAGGAGCAACTACTATACTTTTACAGGTCATGTTATTTTTAACAGAAACACATGATTGTGGGAATCTTCGTAAGCACAGCAAACGTTCATGAGCCGAAAAAGAAGTGGCGGCTCTCAATTTTAACTTTACACATTCAGTAATTGCCTTAGGATCACAAGTCAAGAAAAAGCACAAATCACCCTGCGTGATATTATACGTAGTGATCTGAGAATGAATTGGGGGAATGGACTCTGAGAGAATAATACATAAGGGACAAAATTCATGGGCCGCGAAATCACCCAGAATAACATTGGGTCGGGCATTTGATATATTAAAAATATGTTTCAAAGTCTCCAGGGAGGCAGGGACAGCAACCAAGCAGGTCGCTAAAATGTCAGTTACAGAACGCATAGGTGTCAGGCAAAAATGCGGAGAATTAGTAACTCGTTTGGCTAGGGTGGTCCAAAAGTTTGATGATGAATCCCACGCAGCGAAGGAACGCGGTACTCAGGTTTTCCAATCAACCAAAGTCTGTGGGTTCTCTCCTCTCCCGACGTAGCAGACCAAAAGGAGTCCAACGCCGGCACATCCTGCAGCAGCAGTCCAGAGAATGATCTGAAAGAAAATCAAATACAGGCATTATTCATTCTCGTAAATAACATTTGTCAGCCGGGACAGCTTCCCAGCTATCTTTCCCTGGTCTCATCACCAAAATGGTGTTGTCATGACCGGTTGCAATGACTTCAGCTTGTTCAGGGGGATTTTTAGGCGATTGCACCCATATTCTCGCTCCAGGATTGTCTGTAGAGCCGAAGCCTTTCTGGACTCGCACAGTTAATAATGTTGGGGCAGTGCCTTTCTGAATCTCACCACTGAAAACAGGCATGATTAGCAATTGAGCAACTCGGTCAGTCTTTTGAATCGATATATCAACCTCACTGCTGTTCAGCAGGAGAACCTTAATCTCTCCCTGATAATCACTGTCAATCACTCCTCCGAGTACTTGAACACCTTTTAAGGCAAGGCCCGATCTTGGGGCGATCAGACCAAAACTTCCAGCTGGTATACAGACACCAATGCCAGTCTCGACAATTATTCGGTCTTTACTCTTAAGTACAATGTCATTCATGGCATGCAGGTCCAAGCCTGCGGAACCTGGGGTAGCTCTGCATGGAGCCAAAGCTCCGGGGGTAATTTCCCAGTACATTACAGTATTGCCAATGGTGTTGGGTTTCGCATCAACATTTGGGGGAAACAAACGCATCAAAGGAGATTCAGCATGTAGCAAGGGACGATTATTCAGAAATAACAATGCTTGAACTAAATAATCCCGCCAGTTTTTATAGCGGTCGTCCGTTAATTTTCGCAACTGTTCTTTAAGCAAACCATTCATCCTTTCAATCAGGCCTGATGCCTGTGGATAATAAGGAATATGAAACACCCATTCTATATTGTTTTCCGCACAAAATTCCTGTACCAATCTTCCACGAAAGTGGGATGCATTATCAGATTGAATTTGAAATGGAACACCATAATATAATATGATTAATTCCAATGTTTTAATGATATTTATTTGGGTAGCTTGTTTGCAAGGAAAGGCCGCCGAAAGGCCACTGTAGGTATCGACAATTGTACAAACATATTGACAATTTTTGCTCATAGGGAGCGGGCCAATATAATCAATCTGCCAAATTTGAGCGGGCAATTTTCCTCAATGTAAATGACCTTTAACACTTTGTGGTACTTTTCGTTGTCTGGAATGTTGACAGATGGGACAATGCAGAATAGTATCTTTAATGTAATTTAAAGGAATATAACTTCCTCGATCGGCGGCCCACCTGCTAGTGGCTCTCTCTCCAAAATGTCCTGCTTTCTGGTGGGCCCATTTCGCCAATCCCGCCAAATCAGAATCTTGCATGTCCACCACTGCCTCAGCAATTTTAGATTTCTCATCTGCAATGTTATGAAAGAATTTGTCAAGGGAGTCTATCGGGGTATGAGCATCCACATGAAAGATTGTCACAGTACTCTGTGGGAGCATTTCCCAAATTTCTTGCCATAATTCTTTTCCCCACAATTCTTTTGAATGCAACTCCCAATTATGAGTATGCCAAGTTGGTAACCATACCGCCAGTCCGTTAGCTGTGGACCAGGAATCAGTGAAAATATGACATATGCCAGGTAGTTCCTGTTTCAAAACTTGGTAAACTGCGTATAATTCAGCATATTGACTACTCTTTCCTTCACCAGTTATACTCAGTAATTTCTGCCAGATAGGATTATAGGACACTGCCTTCCAATGCCGTTTATCTCCAATGAACCTCGCTGAACCATCCGTAAACCACACATGTTTTCTGTCCTCCGCGGACAAATCATCAAATGGCTTACCCCACTTGACAGGAGATTCCTGTACTACAGGTACGGAGCAATCACTCCCAGTCTCATTCGATGGCGCCTGCGCCACTTGCTCATGTAATGCTGCCACACCCATCGGACCCACACGTGCCCTGTCCTGAATGTACCATTTCCATTTAATCACACTCGCTTCTTGAGCATGTCCAATTCGATGAGTTTTTGGCGAACTCAAAACCCACTGCATGATAGGAATTTCAGGTCTCAAAATCACATCATGCTCGGTATCCACCAGAGCCCAATAACATGCAAGTAACTGTTTCTCAAAAGGTGTATAACGCTCACCAGCCTCAGGTAACTTTTTAGTCCAAAAACCTAACGGCACTTTTTGTCTGCCTTTCTTTTGCCACAAACTCCAATTTTCATACAGGCCTTGTACGGACACATTCAAATCCACATCACCCTCGCCCACAGGCCACAGATCCAAGGCGTACTGAATCGCTTCTTTTGCCAAATTAAATGCATTCTGTTGTGGTTCACCCCATTCAAACGCATGCTTTTTGCGAGTGACTCGATATAAAGGAGCCAATATCTGACTCAAATGGGGAATATGTTGACGCCAAAAACTAAACAAGCCAATGAAACTCTGAGCTTCCTTTCTATTCCTCGGAACTGCAAAGTCTAAAGTTTTTCGTTTAACCTGCGGGATCACCTCTCTGTGACCTTCATGCCAATTAATACCTAAAAATTTAACATTTTGAGATGGACCTTGTAACTTATCAGGATTAATTTCCCAACCTTTTTCACATAAGCAGTCAATGATTTGATCTAATTGAGCCTGAACTTGATCTTGTGTTTCACCTTGAATTAAAATGTCATCAATATAATGACACACTTGAATTTGCGGGTGTACAGTTACTTCGGACAAATGCTCCGCCACCAACCGGTGACAGATCGTAGGACTATGTAGATAACCTTGAGGAAGACTTCTAAACGTCATTTGACGCCCATTCCAGGTAAAACTGAATTGTTCCTGACACTCGGGGGCAATCGGAATTGAAAAGAAAGCAATATCAATAGACGCATACCATGTACCTGGATGCTTTTGGATTCTTTCAATTAAAGTAACAATGTCTGGTACTGCAACAGTCAAACGGGGTGTGTGTTTATTCAGTTCTCGATAATCAACGGTCATGCGCCAAGAATTATCACTCTTGCGCACGGGCCAGACGGGATTATTCCAAGCAGAAGTAACCGGAGTTATAACTCCTGCATCAATCAAATCCTGTATTGTGGCACTGATCTCTTCATGACCACCTGGAATACGATATTGTTTCTGAGAAACCACTTTTGTAGCTTGGGGAATTTTTATGGGGGGCATTCGTAAACGGCCAACCCGTACGGGTCTGGACGATATGTAGTGCTTAGTTCCAAATTGATAACAACCATCATCCAAATGCAAAGTCATTCCTTTTAAAATATCAATTCCAATTATATACTCCAAGAGTGGTGCAACTAACACAGAATATTCTCTTCGGGGAATTCTACCTATTCTCATTTCAAGTGTAGTTTGCACTGCGGGAGTCTCCTTTCCACCTAAACCAGTAATTGTGAAAAATTGGCCTTTGAATTTCTTTGATTTACCATGAATTAAAGTGGCCTCCGCTCCTGTATCTACCAATGCTCGGGCCCTTTGGATATTACGATGTTTCCAAAAAATTTCAATATCTACATAGGGTCTATTGTCTTTGTGAGCCCACCTGCGTACTGGAGTTTGACCTATTTCCTAGTCATTTTTACTGCGTTCTGTCAACCAAGACAAATCAGGCTAAATGCTCTCAGGTTTCTTGGGTATCAAAATATCCTGTTCATATCCATCTCCATGACGTGGGGAATCATCACGCTCATAGCGCCGTCCATCACGGCGATCAGAATCCACACGATGCCTCTCATCACCACTGTCATCAGAATAACCACGATCACAATCATTCTTTCGCACACGACGGGCACCCTCTTTCGATCCAAACCACGCTTACGAAACATGTCCCATAAGCGAATATTAGGTTCACCGTCCATGTCTTCTTTTTTCACACCATCAGCCAGCAGTGCAAGAAACATATCACGTCTAGAGAATTTATAATCTCCAGCAGTACGACCCTCCGGTCGAGATTGTCTCTCAGGTTTAAACCAGTCACCCAACTCACCAAGTTGACGGACAGACTCAAGCACCATAGACAGAGGATTGCCAGTTTGATTAATTAACAAAGTCATCATAACCTGCTTATAAGCATCAGGAGAAGAACGGATGATGTGATTACGCACAGAAGATGTCAACGAGCCATCCAACAACCTGTCAGAAGTACTGAGAAAAATCGCAGTTTTCATCACTTCCTCTTTCAAACGCTGCGACGCATCGCGCAAAGTATACCACGGCTTGTCATTGACAGGCCAATCAGACTCAGTAGGGTATTTATGGTTACAGCCATCATTCGCGAGCTGGAGTAGACTAATTTGGCCAGCACCATTATAATTTCAAAAATGGTCTTGTACAGTAGAATCAGAACTCAAAGAGCAAAAACGTAAACAATCACCTGCATCAAGCATGATACCTGCAGCACCCAATTCATAAAGGCGCACCATCCACGTAAGCAAAGCCTCACCAGGCCGTTGTCGAAATTGTTGCAAAATGTCACTAACTTCCTGTTGAGTAAAATCTTCAATACTATCCAAATGAACACCATTCGGATTACCAGGAGCCTGTTGTAATTTACGACGAAAAACCGGATGCGCAGAAACCTCCGGACGAGCATCCGAAGAAGCCCGGTCCATAGATTTAGAGGAAGAATCAAGAATAGGCACATCACCAGAACGGGAAGAGCGACCAAGGTCGCTAGAACCATCGTCTTTGTCACAAGAAGCAGATTTACAATCACGTCCAGAGCGAGAAGACTCGCGCTTGTCACTCTCCTCAGCCGAGGAGCCAGAATCATTTGAATCCCAGATATTACCATCCCATTCGTCGGGGTTCCAATCCAGCCCGGCTTTCGCCACGACCAGACGCACTTTCCGTTTACAAACACGACCACGACGATTCCTATATTTGTATTTTGTAATACGAACAGCAGCCCTTTCGGCTATAGTCTGATACGTCTCAAGTTTGTCGGCAAGCAATTTATTTTGACATCGTAAAAGAGTATGCGCATTCTGCACCTCAACAAACTTTTCTTCAATATCCACAAAACGCTTCTGTAATTTGACAAATTTCTCATGAAGCATTCTGTATGCAGTCAGTACAATCCAACCTCTGCGTCCCAAAATAGGAAGCTCATCACCCTTCACTACTGGAGCCTTTTGTAAGCAAGAAACCACATCAGCAGGCTCCGCCTGCTCCAAACAAGAAGTCCAATTCTCGCTCAAACCAGTAGAATCGGCCCACTCACGGGCCAAGGCCTCGTAAGGCGTAGATTTCCAGCCGGGAATTTCAACAGGCAATTTGAAAGTAGATTTTGATTTACGCGAAAACATTTTGACACACAAAAAATATATACACAATTATCAACAAAGAAAATACGTACGAGCCGAGTGCAAACCAACAAGATCAAAACAATACAGCGCACACAAGCTTCGTAAACAGTTCGTGACGCCAGATGTAACGACCGGATTCTCGGACCAGATGGGATCAGCTCCTAAGAGCCCCTCTAACCCAGTCGGAACATAATCACCTCCCTCCTTAGAACGTATTTACAATGGGTATATGCATATGTATGTACATCTTGTACCTAAGGATGGGGAAAATAGCAATACACATGCATAGGTTTTCTACAATATCTCATTCATACCAACTAGTCTCACGGCCACTTAGACCCAGACTAATCTACCCTGGGGCAGTTCTGATTATGTACCATTACACACTGATCACCCTCAGTGCTCACTCGACACGCAATCCGGCGTGCCATACACACTGATCACCCTCAGTGCTCACTCGACACGCAATCCGGCGTGCCATACACACTGAGCTGCAGCCCCATGCTCTCTTTTTATTTGGTCCACAATCCAGCGGACCTACACACTGGTCTCACTCCCAGTGCTCGCTTACTTACAACCCGATCCACAATCCGGCGGATCTACACATCAGGCTTCCACCTGATGCTCTCATTAACGCCGCTTACCAACTACGATCACTCTCCTATGAATACCTTTGGAAGGAATCTCTCATTGGCTACTCGGGATGATACTACAATGACATGAATTAGCACAGCTTTCCAAATTGAATCATGTACCTTCTGCTCTCAGCATCAAATGGTCCCTCTCTCCCTCATTATTCAGTCACCTCTTACCTGACCGGGATTCACATCCGTTCATGAAAACGATGTCTGACTAGAAGACCAGTTACCCTGATTGAACAAGAATACAAGGCACATGTCGGTTCACTAAGAACTGGGGTATTTTATTACAATGATTATAAACACAGCACTATACTATAACATATATCCTGAAAAGGAAAGTAAAAGGTTAGAATGTGCACACTAAAAGATGTGGGGCAGATGTCACCTTATTAACGTGAAGTCGGGGTTCGGCAGTCATCTAGGTTCCCTTCTCGTCTGTGCCTTGGCTCGTCTCGGAATCACACCTCAGCAGTCACGAGTACACGTCTGCACCGTTATGCTCTGTCTCCTCTACTTCCCTCCAAGTCACTGGAACCTTTCTCTTTATTAGCTGCTGTCTCTCTCTGTCTCTGATCGCTCTGCGCTACTTCTCCTTCTCCTTCAATCTTTCTCAGAGAGTATCAGCTTCATGATCTTTCTTGGACTTCAAAATGGCGACTGTCTGCCTGGGAATGATTAATGGCATTGATGCTAACGGCTAGCTGCCGCCAACAGACTGACTGACTCACAGCCTAACACTTTCGCTAATATGGAAGCTTGTCCTTTCATGGAAAGTTATGGCCAGTAACCTGCCTCCCACCAAATTCTCGTACCTCCCCGTACCAAGGACACGTTCCCAGCTGGCCAGCCTGATGTTGTGTCTTCGGAGTGGAGAAAAATACAGTCTTTTCGATAAGGGCCAGCCTGAGCCGGTTCTCTCCAAGCGAACAACACCGGAGCAGAAAGCAAGATGGAGTCTCTCCCGTTTGAGGCCTACAAGGCCCGAAATAAGCATAACTCCATAGAAGGTATACTAACACTCTTGCAAAAGGACCGATTATCACTAATACTAATGAATCTATCCCCTAACTTAAGTTTATAAGCCCTGATCTAAGGAAAAGGGTACGAAAATGCACTACTGTGCCTTATGAATAGGCCCTGTTTATAGTTCTAATCCCTGCACTAGGAGGGTAATAGGCTGGAGTCACCTTCAATCATTCTCCCTCCAAGGAGGACCGAAAAAGTCGGTCAGAACACATACCTTGGTGATGTTCACGGTAACCACAGTTTTGTGGTTGATCACATCCTGCCAAGAGGTTTTACTTTAAATGAATTGATATAAGCTTTCACAGAGAACTGTGCATTGACCGTGCTAGGTATCCAGCTCAAAGAATTCCTGCAGGGCGGTAAGAGGATTAAATATCCATCACACATGAAAATGGCTGACACACTGATCGCATAAGCATATATACTTTTTGAACTATTTCCACGTATAGAATTACAACTTGGATGGACAGCAAGCTGGTCAATTCAACTGCACTGTCAGTTCACATTGTTCTGCCTGTACATAATGGACATCACACACGCAGAGTACAGCTATATGGGCAAATATACGTCCCATCAACAGAAAACATGCTGGAATAATTGGTGGGTCATGTCTCTCTTGCAACTTGAATCCCTTCAGACCTAACCCAATTTCTAATGGGAAATGGAAACCAAAGGTATAGCAAAGAGTTTCTGCAGATGTTCACATACTACCTAATGGCCAACATGTTGTGCCTCTGTAACAACTTACCACTGAGGTTAAAAAGCTATTCAACAGACCCTTCAACCTCAGTGCTACTTCTTGTTTCAGAGTATCAAATACATTTGTACAGTGCTCTTTTATTTTGTTTTTGCAATTTCCCCCTCATAAATACACACATACATACATACATGCATACATGCATGCATGCATACATACATACATACACACGCACACACAAACACATGCATACAGTGCCTCTGGGTAGTAGTGAAAGGGTTCTTCACATATCCACTGGTGGAATTCCGCTTTTCAGCTTCACTGAGGTAGTGAACCTAAGTGTTAAAATGATGCTAAAAACCCAGGGCATTTTCAAAAAGTGTAGTATGGCCTAAGACCTGCTTTGCATGAATGTTATGTTA
Organism: Lissotriton vulgaris; assembly: GCF_964263255.1. NCBI lineage: Eukaryota > Metazoa > Chordata > Amphibia > Caudata > Salamandridae > Lissotriton > Lissotriton vulgaris. The sequence continues at coordinate 972,712,877 of NC_141693.1, read as the reverse complement.
GGATGTCTTATTAGAAGTTTAAATGCCATATTACCTTTTGCTGACATTTTGAAAGTTACCACTGTAACCTATAAATATATAAATCACTAGCTTATACCAGTCAGTAGTCAATAGTGTCTGTGGAAAGCAGGGGCAACCAGCTACCCAAGCAGATTTCAAAGAGGAGAGCGGCATGCCGGCAGTAGTACTGCATGACCTTAGGGACCACTTTGCAGGCCAGGGTAGAGGTGGCCAGGTGCCCAAGAAAAGGGCAGGATCACTTGCATGTGCATTAAAAAAAGTGTTAAGGAAAGGAAAGAAAACCTAGGGTACATCAAAGAAGAGTACAAAACCTTGTCTCAGGCAAAAGGATTGCCACCTAATGCCATGAGTGGTCTAAAATGCACAAGTTGTTGTCTCTGGGGCTTCCACAAAGTCAGGCCATATTAAACAATGGTTACTAGTGGGATAATCAGGTACACATAAACCATTATTCATTGCTCATCAATAGATAACAAATTGCATCAGCCAGAATGGCCAGAGTGCATGAGAATTAAAAGAAATATGAAAGTGTGTAAGTTGCAGATGGGCAATGGAAAAATAGTGACTCCTGCTGTTTGCACTATTTAAGTCATTGATATCAAGACAGCAAAAGCAGTTAATTAACTATAGGTCTAATTGCCCCAAGCGTTGACGATGTTTCGATCTGCAATGATATGAAAGGTCATGGTCAGTACATAAGATTTACAATTGATACTTTGTAAAGGAACGATGAATGGGTCAATAGTGTGCATGCCATTTAAAGTTAATGAATTGTATGGCCAGGTATACTCGGTAAGTTACTTATTTTGAGTAAATCTAAAAAAAGGAGAAATGAAAACCCAGTAAATGTGATGCAGTATTTAATTGGTACAACCTATAGGTTATCACCTAAAACAAAATGGAACTTTCTTAGATATTGCTAATATCGCCAATCAGTGCACATATGTCTGGTTTTCAAAATGATAGCCTAACATTAAACCAACTGCTTTGGTCAAGAATTATAGTGATACGTATAAAACTGAATTAAACAAATGGTATCAAAAGAAATTAATTGAATTACCCAGCATGTTGAAGGTGCCAACAGAGACTAGCTGTTTTGGGGCAACTACGCTGCCGCTGGAAGAGCTCCTGAAAATAACTGAAGAACTGAAAAAATTTGCCAAGTGCTTGAGAAGATGATAAAGGAGGGGGGGCACGGCGAGGCGCCCAACAAGTATGGCAGCGTCTCCGCGAGGCTCCTCTCCCGATGCGGCGGAATTGCACTCAAAGGATACATAGCGCAAAGTTGCACCCAGGAATGCCTATCGAAAGATGCAAAGGCTAACAGAGGACAACTCTTGAAGCTTTTTATAGCACAGCAAGGACATTTTCAGAGGTAAAGTGTCTCGCAGTATAATCGCGGGACGCAGCCACCATTTTGAATTCTGAGACGTGCGTTTTTCTCTCACATACATGAAGGAGAATGTCTTTTTTTTCTTTTGTCTCTTCATTTTTCTGCCACAAATGTTACTAGCTTCCCAGTCAAATGACATTCTCAGTACTCCCTTTTAATGGGACTTTATCGCACCACACCTGCCCAATTTAAATATACGTAGACAATGAGACTGTGACCGCCATTTTGAGTAGGAGCATATTTCTTTTTTTCTTTTGTTGTTTTTCTTACAGGCTAAAATTGATGATTGCTCCACCATATATCTGGACTATGCAAGGTCTTTTTATGTTTAAGTCCTCCTGCATAACCCCCTGAATAAGGGATTACCTATACACCCTCCACTTCCCTCTCTCACGCATAAACTCCAATGTAGTGTACCAAGTGGAGGGGCACAGCTTATCGAGCAATTGACATGTTTTTAGCGCAACAGGATTTATACTGATCCTCGACAATTCAAGGCAGTTACTGATTTACGCTGTATATCGTGTCATATTTTTCACCAAGCTTGTGCAATTTCATGCAGGTGAAGTCTCTTTCAGGCTGAATTTACCCATTTACTTCCCAATCCTGATAATAACATTTGCTGACTTTGCATTGCATATTTTAAGGTACATGGGAAGAATGAAAGGATCCCTTCATAACGCTCCTAAATCACAACACTTCTTCATTAAAAATTCTACGCTCCTCTCAGAATTTTCCAATCTGGAGGATACTGAATTACTTACCACAGAGAACACTGACCCAATAATGGAACCTATGCAAGCGACGCCAGGAAAATCCAACGTGAAACGCCTGACCACCTAAACCGGCTTCTCCAGTCTCAATGGAGTTACTACTAAAAGAAATAAGAGCCCTCGGGCCTTTTGTAGAGGAAACCAACTCTAAATTACAAGCTCTTTCAGACAATTGGCCTCAGCTGGATACAAGACTTACAGTAGTAGAACAACACGTCTCCTCCTTTGATGACACAACCAAAACTGTTACCTTTCTACATACTCAGGTCTAAACACTTCAAAAGCAAGTCCAGGACCTTGAAACTCGCAACAGAAGGAATAACTTGCACATTTATGGCTTGATGGAAGGGGCCGAAGATACAGATCCTCTTGTATTTTTTACATCATTCAGAGGACACCGCACTAAACATGCAGCGCGCTCATAGGCTGGGACGAATCTCCACTAACACTTCATCTTCACATCGACCAAGAGAAGTCATCCTTTATTTTCTAGGGTATACAGACTTGCTCAAAGTACTGGCAGGGGCCAAAGCTATCCAAGGATTTCTTGGTCTGGATCCACATTATTCTTTGCACAAGATCATTCCAAGGTTACAGCAGCTAGACGCAAAGCTTTTCTTAACATGAGACCTGACCTTCGTTTCATGGGAGCTAGATATGGTTTATTCCACCCGTGTCTTTACAAGGTCACCTACAATAACAAAACATCAACATATGAAGATCCAGTTAGTTTGCAAAGCTTCATCAATGCGCATACAACAGTTTACATGGATTCTTCAGGATCCTCCTCTTCGCACATTACATGATTTACCTGTAGCTTAAATCTTAGATATAAACATTCCTTTGAAAGCATATTTCAAGATGCCTGTCTTATATATATGTTGGTAACTTTTCTTCATTAGCATCATAGCTTACTGCCGTTTTTGAATGTCTTAGTTTATGTTACTCAGTATTTATATTTCCTGGTTTATTTTATTTTCATAAATTAATGTTCAGTATGTTTCTCTTCACTTCACTGTTACATCCTAGTTATGATGCGGTTCTCTCCCGGTTGATTCGATCCATCCGAAGATGTCCGTCTGCTCCATGTGGCTCCACCTACCCCCGTCCTACGTTTTTTTTGGTGTAGGTATCGTTATTTGTTTTGTAACGTTTTTTGTTTTTCGACATGTATCGTATTTTCTGATCTTCTGTTTACTTGGTGTCTTTAGCACTCTTATTTTCCCTCTTATTCTTGATTTTACTTCTGTCTTCAATGTTGCATATTTAAACCTCACTATTCTTTCATTTTCTCATGTCTTATCTACTATAGTTATCTCCCTTCATATCAATATGCTCAGCTCGCATCTCGGGTTTTGAATACATGCTCGCTTTGCTTGGCTCTTGCTTTCTCTATTTTCACCACTTTTTCATTCTGTCTGAGTTTCAATGAATTGGACTCTTGTTTCACATTTTTGCTTATTTTTTTCTTGATTTCTCATGCATTTAAAACTAATTTCTTGGAATGTTAGGGGATTAAATTCTCTGATCAAAAGACAAAGTTTTATCCCACCTAGCCAAATTAAATGCGGATATAGTATTCTTGCAGGAAACACAATTTATAGAGGATGAATCTTTCACATTAAAAAGAGGCTGGGTGGGAGAAGTTTTCTTTTCCCAGGAAGATGGCAAACGCAATGGAGTTATGATATTGTGTAATTGAACGCTTCCAGTTAAACTTACATCACAAAGCACAGATGAAGATGGTAGACGGCTAAATGTAAAACTGTCATTGAATAATGTTTAGTTTCTCTTCTTAATGTATATGCTGGGTGGTGATGTGCCCTTCTGAAATTTATTAGAGAAGCAGTTTACTCACTGTTTTGAAGATAATTTTATATTAGCTGGTGACTGACATCAGGTTTATGATCCATTTGTTGACAGAAACTCTAAAGTCAAGTTTACCCCTAATAAGTCCCATAAATCCTTTGTTCATGCCACCCAACACAAACTCCTTGATGCTTGGTGTTTATGTAACCCGACTGTTAGAGAATATACTGTCTATTCTCCTGCCCATCAAACCTAGAATAGATCACATTTTTAATTCACATAACATCACAGTTTTTCATGAATGCAGAAATTGGTCCCATTTTGTTATCTGACCATGCCCCTGTCTCAATTGGCCTTTACTTATTACCCAAAATTGATGCTCCTAGAAGATGGCGTTTTAAGAACTCCGGGGCATATTAGCACGGGCAATATTGCTGCTTTAGCAGGACTTTTTTCTCGCTAAAGCGGCAATATTTTTATCGCCCTCTTTTAGGCGATAGCTACAGGTTTGGGGCCCGCTTTGCCTGTCGGCGATATTTATCGCTAATGACATGCAAAGTGGGCGTACCCAAACTGTTAGCGACTGAAAACAGTCGCTAACACAGCTATCGCCTATTAGCAAGGCAGGCGAAGCGATAACAAAAATCATGCTATGCGCTATTATCAATATAAATTTACGCCTGCTAAATAGATGACTTACCTATATAATCAATGGGGGGTGGATTATCAGATTAAGCCCCCATTGGCGTTAATGTGAGAATATCGCTGGATTTCCAGAGATATTCTCGTATTTTGCCGCTAATGCTGGATATTTTAGCACAATGGAGAAAACGTTGCTAATAGAATGTTTTCTCCGCTAAAATATCCAGCGATAGCCAGCGATAAAAAGAAAAGTCGCTAACCACGTTTTCCCTTCTTCTAGATCCAGTGTTCACTGATTCTTTTACCACCTTCTTCAGTGAGTATTTTGCGGTTAATGAAGATGAATCCTTATCATTTTCAACTATTTGGGATGCTTTTAAAGCCTCAGCAAGAGATTTCATCATTAGTTTCACCGCCAAAAAATGAAGAATTGCACGTAAGATTACCAAAGATCTCCTTCAAGACATTCAGAAACTGGAACACTCTTATTATACCACACACTCAAAAGAGTGCTTAGCCACTCTTATTGATGCCAAAATGCGATTCAATAAGAAATCCACAGACAATGCCTCCCTTTATTTATTAAAAGCTTGCGCATAATTTCATGGGGGAAAGAGCAAAGCAGGGAAAATATTGGCGAATTATTTGAAAATCCGACAGAACAGGTTAAATATTGAATCCATATATGATGAACATGCCGATTTAAAATTCAAAGACCCAGAAATATTGAAGGAATTTTCTCTCTTTTATAAATCACTGTACACATCAGAAACACATACCACAGACTATTCATTATCACATTTCTTTTCCACAATCTAGAAACCTCAACAATTCCCTCTTGATTTGTCCTCTTTGGAATTGGACCTAACAGAACATGTGGTTTCACCGTTGAATTTTACCTCCATTTCTCTAAACTCCTATTACCCAAGCTGCATTCTCTGATACAATCTTTTTGCTCCCTTAATAAGTCCATGGGCTCTTTTTCAGAAGCTCACATTTGTCTCATCCCCAAAGAAGGCAAGGATTCCAGATTCTGCAAAAATTACAGGCCCATATGTTTGGTCAATATTGATTATAAAATGTATTCTAAAGCGCTAACCCTTCGCTTAGGCTCATATTTGCTGAATTTGTTGGGCAAAGAACAATCTGCCTTTGTCAAGGGGAGACTCCTAACTGATAACACGCAACTCTTTTTTAATGTTTTATCAAAGTCTTCACACCTGAAACAACCCCTTGCAGCAACTGCACTGGACGCAGAAAAAGCGTTCAACAGAGTAGAATGGAAATATTTATTTTATACCCTTAAGTGGTTTGGTTTCGGCCCCAAATTCATATCTTTTATTTCTGTTCTCTATTCTAACCCACGTGCTGCGGTCTGTGCTAATGACCTCATATCCTCGTTCTTTGATTTAGGTACAGGAGTCAATTTGGCCTTAGAGCCATTTCTTTCTAAGCTATGTCAAAACCCTGACTTGTATGGTTTCCAAACTTCGACTTCCCATGTTAAATTGGCGGCATATGCTGACGATATTTAGCTTTTTATGTCCAAACCAGAGGACTCAATTCCAGCTTTTACAGAGAGAGTAGGTTCATTCTCGCTCGTTTCTGGTTATAAATTAAACAATGATAAGTGCGAGATCTTGCCCTTAACTAAATACATCTTTTCAATCAGACTTTAGTACTTCTAATTTCACTTGGAGCCCTAACTCCATCAAATACTTAGGATTCCACTTCACCCCTTCTATTAAAGATACAGTAGCACTATGTATGAATAAATCCATTCAGAAAATATCAGAACTAACCGCCAAATGGCATCCACTTTATTTATCAGGGTGGGGGCGTTTAGACACTATAAAAATGATGCCATCTCCTATAGTTTTATACACTATCTCTAATTTTCCAATTTTCAGCCAGGCCAAATTTTTTAGGAGGGTTAATTCAATCCTATTCTTCTTTTTGTGGAGTAACAAGAAATCCCAAATGCCTTTATCAAAATTGATCCGCCCTAAAATGAAAGGTGGAGTCAATTTTCCAGACTTTTCGACATACCAAAAAGCGTTCCTTTTCCGTCAGGCTTCCTTCTGGCAGCTTGATTCCGCAGATGACTCCCCTCTTTGGACCTCAATAGAACGTTAATTTCTTTCCTGCTTCTCGTTCCTCAAATATTTCTCTTTTTCACGCAAACCACAGTCACTTTTAACCCCTATAATCAAACTAATCTCCAAACTTCTGGAATCAACTTCTTCATCCTCTTACACAAACAAGAACATCTTCCTCAACTCAACAATTCGGCATAATAAGAATGTGCTCATTCGAAACAAGCCTCTCTACTGGAATACTTGGAGGCAAAATGGACTATTATGGATTCATCAACTATTTTCAGGATTAGACTTTATTCCTTTTTCCTCACTCAGTTCCTCATTCGGCTTACCCGTTTCATTTGGCCATAAACCCAACTTTCTTAGAAATGCTGTGATGAGTAAATAAACTCAACTCAAATATCCACCTGTCATCTCTGACACACCGAAAACTTTACCACAACTCTCTACTCTGATGATCAATAAGCCCAAAGCATCTGTCACATATAGACATTTACAAGATAACCATACTGTTCGACAGAAGTCTAAAATAGAGGAAGCTTGTGAGACTGATTTCAACACATCTTGGTCACTATCATTATGGCAACACATATGAGTTAAATTGCACAAATCTTCCAGAGCTGCAAACACAGCGCAAACATTATTTTTTATATACAACAGGCTTTTATGAACATCGCTTGAAATAAGTAAAAGGATATCGACTTTGTCAGACACTTGTTGGACATGGTCCTCCTCAAAAGCAGATTTATTTCACATTTAATTTTCATGCCCAGGTGATTTTACTTTTTGGACATGAGTTTGGAATCAAATTAATTCATTTTTGGAACCAATTTTTCCTTTGCCTTCAATCAAATATTTCTTGGTAGTCTCTCATCTATCTGGGATAACATCACGTTTATTGTCAAAATTATTGATATATTCATAGCAGTTGCCTTTCAGCAGATCACCATTAAATGGAAGGATTTCACAAAGATATATAGGGCTTGGTGGTATGCTGTTTGTCATAACCATAGGTTGGATACTTCCTTCGTCTTCCCTATACAGTTGGCAACTAAAAGTCTAAACCTGTGGTTACCTGTTACAATCTACATTGATCCAAGTGCCAAACAAAGGTCCCAATTGCAACCATCTCAACGACAAGTCCTTAAACCACCTTAATTCCCCAATTTGTTAGTAGGTACTTTTAAATTCTAGTGATGAGTGATGTACATAGTACATATATTTTGCTTTGCTTTTTCTAATTTTATTAATTTGTCCAATTCATGTAATTTGAATGTAATGGTTTTATTATGCAACAATGTAAATTCTTTATTATGTATCGCATATTGACACTTTTATTCTTCTCAATAAACATTTTTCCTGAAGATGATAAAAGAGGCCTAATGCATTTGCAACTCCTCACCACCTTGTACAGAGAGCTAAACTCTGAGGGGCCTATGCATCACTGTGGAAAGGAAGGTTGCAAAATGGGGCTTACCTCATGTTCAAGATGCTTGTCTTGAGCTGTAGTGACTAGAAATAGAAGTTCCTGTATAAAAACAACTAAAGCAGGCCAAGGAGAGAAATCATCTGTGAGCAAGAAAAAGTTAGAGGGTTAAATCTTAAAATGAAAAAAATACGCTCTATTTAAATACTATTTTTATCAGGCGAAAGGTAAAAAAACTGGCTATATAGTACAGTGTGTGGACATGCAGAGCAAATCAAAGTGCCTACTTAAGAAATTGACAATCAAAAGGAAGAGATTTCATGTCAATTACATGGTTTGCAGTTTGAGCCAGATATTGCCACGATTAATATAAAGTATAAAAAGTCATGGTCTTGAAGCAATGTATCACCAGACAGAATATATCATGGTGCTCAGACGGTTTCTTGGTCATCGGAGAATGTCACGTTGGAACTTGGGTCTTTGCTTGGGGAGGGGGAATAAAACCCTACTCAAGCACCAACCACATTCCTTCTCAAGGTGACCCACAGAAAATCACTAAATTAACTTGTACTTAACCTTCTGGTAGCTTGGCACAAAAGCAGTTAGGCTTAACTTAGAGGCAATGCTTAAAGTATTTATGTAGCACACAAACAGTAAAAAAGTGAAAATCCAGCACGAGAAAAAGCCTACATCAATTTAGTAAAATAAAGTAAAATGTAAAAAAAATTACAACAAAATGATACAAATGCAATCAGTAGAGCTGAAGATATGCAATTTTAAAGATTTCAGGTAAGTGTGGTGCATAAAAGCACAAAGCGACATTCTCATATATTTGGTCATGCAGGAACGGATAAATGTCACAAGCTCAGGCAGACAGCGATAGAGCATGTGACAGATACAGGGACCAGGTTAGTAAAATAGAAAAAGTTATTGTCTAAAGTCCAGAATGAAAAGTTTTGTTTGCAGTAGAGGAGCCCGCGAGAAGCAGAGAGAGCATTGTGGATGGTCATCACTGTAGCGCAAAGAGCAGATCTTGCATTGCCAGTCGTTGCAGTAGCATGAAGAGTCAGGTTCACCAGAGCCTCACATTGGCGGTTGGTGCAGAAGTCAATTTCTTGGCGCACATGGGCCCGTTCACAATCATGAAGAGTCAAAAACATCAGAATTTCACCTTCTGTTCAAGAAGGAGCTCAACTGATGCCACACCAACAGTCCAGGACCTGGGGGCACCTCTTGGTGATCAAGAACTCACTGCAGCAGAGGCCAGCAGGGCTCAGGCAGGTCCAATTGCAGGTCCAAGCAGGTCCATTTGCAGAAGGTCAGTTAGACAGTTGCAGAGAGGCCGCTGGAGTTTGTTGTGTCCATGTAGCTCAGAACATGAGGCCAGTCAGCTGACCCTTGGAGTCACTTCAGCCTGGGATGAAGGGTGCAGGTCCAGTCTTTCTTATCAGCAAGCAGAGCAGGCTTCAAGCATCAGGGCATCCTTCTACTGTAGCATCCACATGTCCAGGATTGCTGAAGTGTAGGTCTGAGGGTCCCATATTTGTACCTGTTACCCCCTTTGACGTGGGGCGGGCTTCTGGAATTTTCCTTCTACAGAGTTGTCTGGAATTTCCTGCCTCCCTGCCTTGGTTCCTGCCTGTGTGGAAGCATATTAGGCTAGTATGAAGTTCTTTGTGAGGGTGCTGGACAAATGCCTTTTAAGTGCAAGTGTGGTAGGTGACAGTTCCATCCCCAATTATGACAGGAATGTCGATTCTGCCATCATCCAGACCCTCTATTGAATGAATGAATGAATACACACTTGTATAGCGCATGGCTACCCAAGGGCATCCCAGCGCTTCCTGTGACACCTTATCATTCAACACTGATCAGGGAAAGAGAAAGGTCTTCAACTGCTTCCTGAACCTAAGATAGTCGAATTCCAGACGAATTTAGTCTGGAAACTGGTTCCAAAACTTAACTGCGTTGTAGAAATCGAACCACCGACCTTCTGTCTGTGACCTTTTGATCCTGGGAACTGCAAGCAATTGTTTATTATTAGATCTTAGAGACCTATTGGTGCGATATAATTGCACCATGGACTGAAACAGTGGGGGACCATTACCAGAGGTAGACTTGTGAACAATGCACATCGCCTTAAACCTGATTCTTTCCTGAACAGGAAGGCAAAGCAGTCGACTGAGCTCCAACTTAACAGAATTACGTTTCGGAACATTCATTAAGAGATGGGCCGCGCAATTCTGGACAATCTGAACTATCCTAATAGTTCCTTGAGGCGCACCCAAATAGACTGCAATGGCATAATCCAGCCGGGACAGAATAAGAGCTTGGACCTACATACGTCTGGCATCAAACCGAAGAAGAGGAAGAATCTTCCTTATCATCCTGAGAAGTGCATAGCAGTTAGCAGCAACTTTACGTGCTTGGGCTTTAAAATTCAAATTACAATCAAACCAGATGCCCAGACTCTTAATTTGTTTCTTTGGTACAGGAGGGTAACCAAGACAGCTAGGTGACATTCGATCCAAATTCATGGGGGCAGCATGGCCCAATAGCCTAATTTCTGTCTTGGCACCATTTAATTTAAGAAGAGACAGATCCATCCACTCAGAAACCTTCATAAGGCAGGAAGTTAAACCCGGCTCAAATTTATCTTGCTGACTAAGAGATACCACCAACTGGGTGTCGTCAGCTAAGTAGCAATATGGATCCCCCAGGGAAGTACCACATCTGCAAGGGACCTCATGCAGATGTTAAACATGGTAGGACTTAAGGAGGATCCCTGGGGGACTCCATACTGCAGCGGGATCAGATTTGAGAGTACATCTTCTTCAAAGACAGCAAAAGATTTATCAGCAAGGAAAGACTGCAGCCATTTCAGGGCAGTGCCTGTTACCCCCACCTCCCTGAATCTTTAGATCATAATTTGATGGTTCACGGTATCAAAGGCTGTGCTGAGATCTAACAAAATAAGTGCAGCACAGCCTTCGTTGCTCAAGATTTTTCTAGACTCTTCGACCACGGCGAGGAGGGCGGTCTCTGTGCCCTGTTGGCGCCTGAAACCGGTCTGAGTGGGGTGGAGGCAGTTATTTTCCTCAAGGAAAGTTGCCAGTAAAGAGTTGACATATTTTTCAGCTAATTTACCTATTCCTGGCAGCAAAGAAATGGGGTGATAGTTGGCCCAATACTTAGGGTTTAAATTTGATTTTTTCAGAAGAGCTTTAACTCTTGCTTGTTTCCAGAGAAGAGGGACCTGCCCCCTTAAAAGGGAGGAGTTTATCACATCCTGAATAACTGGTGAGACTTTTTCTGAAACCTGATTGAGAATAGCCGGAGGGGCGGGGTCTGCCGGGGATCCTGATTTAAGTTGCCTCAGAAGTTCCTGCAAAGAGGGTAAGGTCAGTGGAGGAAACTCCTTCAGCAAGACTTGATGTATGGGTGGAAGAATATTTATATCCAAATTGTTTTGCTGGAAGGTAGAATAAATGTAAACTTTAGTGGAGAAGAAATTAGCTGTTTCATCACAGCGCTTTTGAGCGTTATCACATTCAATAGAAGGGCTGGGAGAAGTAAGAAGGGATTTCACAGTTTTTAAACTTTCCCAGGGGGAATTAGATGCAGAGGCAATTTTTTCGTGATAATAGCTAACTTGAGCGGCTTTTATTTCATTTTTATAGAGCTTAATTGCTTCTCAATATTTGCTCTTGCTCGTCTCTGTGAAATCTTTCCTCCATTTCCTTTCCAATTGTTTACAAGATTGTTTAAGCTCTCTAAGTTTATGAGAGTACCAGGCTTTCTTATTAGGTCCTACTCAATGCCGTAATTCATTCCTAGGGAGAACTGAATCCAACCGGGACTCCAGCCAACCGTTGAAATTATCATTAATCACTGTGGGATCAAAGTGAGGTACCGGGGCAGAGTTTATTAAATTAGTTGCCCAGCTTTCCACAGAAAGTTTGGACCATATGCGCCAAATTTTTTAGGTCTAGTAAACAGCTGCAACAGACCTTGTGGGGTCCAGACTAAAGATAATAAAAAGTGGTCAGACCAAGGAACCGCAATGGACTCAACCATAGTAATGTTTGTAAGATTCGTGAATAGAGGGTCCAGCGAATGACCTAAGTTGTGGGTAGGGCTGGTCACTATTTGCTTGAATTGAAACTTTCCAAGCCTTCAATAAGGTCCTGCAAAGAAGAGGAGTCAAGGTCATCAAAATGTATATTAAGATCACCCAAGATAAAAAAATTGGATGAAAGGCTGGCCCCATTAGTGACTATCGGCACAGATTCATCAAGCTGAAAACGGCTCGCAAAGGGCCAGATTCTGAGAATCTGGCCCTTTGCGAGCGCTATTTTTGCATTTGGGATTCATCATCCCAAATGCAAAAATTGCATTTTTAGAAATCGCATATTTGCGAATAATTGCATTTAAGGAATCTCAATTAGAGATTCCTTAAATGCAATTCAAGAAGCATTTAAAAATTGCGAAATCACTATTTTTGGCCGCTATTTACAGCGAAGTCTGACTTCGTGGTAAATAGCGAAAACTGAGAAAAATGTACTTTTGTGCATTTTTCTCAGTTGTATGTTACACACACATGTCCTTTGGACATGTGTGTGCACAACATCAGTCTACATTTTCATTTTAGGGGTGCTACAGGATGTGCTTTAAACACCCCTGGCACCCTTAAAATCGCATCCTTATTTGCGATTAGCAAATTGCTAATCGCAAATAAGGAATAACTCCCTATTCATTCCTAAAGGCCCGTAGGAATGAATGGGGAGTTATTCCTTATTTGCGATTAGCAATTTGCTAATCACAAATAAGGAATGTGTAGGAATCACAATTTATTTAGCGATTCCTACATGAATCCCGTTTTGCAAGTCCTTAATAGCGATTCCTTAATAATCGCTATTAAAGACTCGCAAAACGGGGCAATGATGAATCTAGCTGTATATCAGGGAGATCATTACAGAAATTGCACAAGACTCCTGGGGGGCGATATATAAGGATTCCGGAAAAGATACAAGTAGGTGAGAAACTTATTCCAAAGGATAGGCTCTCACAATCAGATAAAAGGCAGTGGATCTGCATCTACAAACATTTTTGTAAATAAGGGCAATTCCACCACCACGGCCACTTACACGATCTTGACTGATAATGGTATAATTAGAGGGAAGAGCTTGAACTACATCAGCATCAGAGTCCTTGTTAGTCCAAGTTTCCATCAAAAAGAGGGCATCCGGGCTCCTCTCTTCAAGAAGTAAGTAAATTTCACTTGAGTGTTTTGGGAGGGAACGACAATTAAATAGTAACAACGACATAACGTATTCCCCTCCTCCAGAGACATAATATGCGTACATTCACTCCTAATCTCATCTCTAATCCTGAGGAGCTGCTTCTTGTTATAACAATAATCATCTGAAGGAGATCTAAAAGGGGTCCCGGCCCCTAGCCCCTGCCTGGCGTGGACGGGCGCAGACGGGCTTGCCTTTGGAGTACCTTAGGCGCGCCCATTGCACGCGTCCGCTCCACAGATGCGTCATCGGCTCAAATTACGGCTGAGAATGCGTGAGTGCACGTCGGCGTCCCGAGAAAAAACTAGAGTCCTGACCTAAGTTTATCAAAGATAGGGGACGTTCCCCCTGAGCATTTAACGCAGCTCAAAGTGCCCCACACAGTAAGTGCAATACACAACAATTATACATTTTTATAAAAGTATTAAAATACAATAGCAATAGTTAAAAAAAGAAAACAGACTCTCACTCCTGACCTAGATCAGAGCGAGAAAAATGCCACAGCGCAGCCGTGTCGTCGGCATAACCCCTTCCATGCTCATGACGAGCTCAGCTCGTCATGCAGTACAGTGCTCCTGTGCTCATGACGAGCTGAGCTCGTCATGACCACACAGGTTTTCATTGCTGTCCAGCACAGCAGAGGGATTTGTCAAGCAGCGATGTGGTTAATTTAAGGCTGAGAATGCGTGAGTTCGCGTCGGCGTCCCGAGAAAAAACTAGAGCACTGACCTAAGTTTTCAAAGATAGCGGAAGTTTCCCCTGAGCATTGAACGCAGTTCAAAATGCCCCACACAGTAAGTGTAATAGACAACAATTATACATTTTATAAAAATATTAAAACACAATAGCAATAGTTAAAAGAAAACAGACTCTCGCTCCTGACCAAGATCAGAGCGAGAAAAATGCCACATATTGTGAAACTGTCTGGGAGGAATGCATATAGGCCAAATGCCAACTACAACTAGTCATGTGGCCCAGGATACAGGCATCAAATGGTTAGGAGAAGAACATGCCAACGGTCTGAGAGTGACAGTTTCATAATTGTGACTTAAAATCCGACTTTACCAGTAAAGACTGTTTTAAATTACAACTCCTCGGACACCAAGCATGACATTACACCTTCGCCCACACACAAAGTTATCACTTATTAAATGCTGAAATAAAGCTTTATTGACTGACTGACTGACTAAATATAATAAGATAAACCAATTTTAGCTCATGGGCGAGGTAGGCCTCACTGTAGTGAAAGGTTAACTTAGGAGTTTTTCACTAGCAGGACAAGTAAAACTGAAAAGTACATGTTCAACTTTTTTAATGAAATGCGTCTTGCCCTGTGGGCTGCTTACTGCCTAACTTAGGGGTGACATATGTATTAAAAGGGAGTTTTAGGCCTGGTCAAAGGTTTATTTTGCTGCATTAAAATGGCAGTTTAGAACTGCACCAGCAGGCTGCAATGGCAGACCTGAGACAAGTTTTAAGGGCTATTTAAGTGGGTGGCACAATTGTTGCTGTAGGCCCAGTAGTTGCATTTATTTTATAGGCCCTGGGTACAGGCTGTACCTCTTTACTAGGGACCTAAAAGTAAATCAAATATGGCAATTTATTTTTTCTTTCAGTTTTATATAGCGCAAACTAGACCCGAAAATATCAGGCCTGAGCACTTTATGTGAGCACCAGTTTCATTATAGATGGACACATTCATTTTTGTTAAGCAGGGGGAGATTAAGTGATTTGTGATTTGAGCTTCATTGTTGAGAATCGAACCCAGTTCCCCAGCTTCAAGGTTGACTGCTCTAGCCGTAAGGCAACATCCTCTCCCCAATTGGGTGCAATCTACTTTTACCATTTTTCAAGGATGAAATACAAGTACTTTAGCATTAGTTAAAAGTGGTAAAGTGCCCAGAGTCCAAAACCAAGACAAACGAGGTAAGCAAAACACAAGGGGTAAAGGGAAAATGTTTGGGGAACTGCCACCCAAGGGTGTCCGGTCTGCAATGGCCAATTACCAATGGCTTATCTATAACCGGTTATCCCACTAGGCACTATTGTTTCCTATGTCCTTCTTATGTGGCAGTTGATTGTGGTTTCTGGGATGCACCTGTTGCCTATTACTCAGGAGGTCATGGGCACCACGGAACATTGTATTTGGAGTCTGAGGGGCCACCAACAGCAGCAGTGAGCTCCCTTTAGTTTCATAAGCACAGAGTATCAAAAATGTAGTTGTTGAAGCCAGTTCCTAAGACTCCCCCTGAAGGTTGACTTAACTCCTTGAATTGGACCAAGGATGTTAAGGAAGAACCTGGTTGGGGCGTGGGTGAGGCGCGAGAGAGAGAGAGAGAGAGAGAGAGAGAGAGAGAGAGAGAGAGAGAGAGAGAAAATGAATGAATCCTGCAGGCTTGTGCTTTGGGAAATATTAAAGGGACTTTGGAGACACAGAATTCCAGGCCAAGTTATTAATATCAAGGTCTCTACCTGAAGATGAGTGACTGCAATTGCTAATTAAGTTCGGAACTTATCCTGTGGAAGTTGGTGCATGTGCAACCAGCCCTTGGTGCACACACACCCTGCGCAGGAGTCAAAGATGCAATGCCCACACTGCACCGGTACAGAGGAGGCCTGGACATGGTGCGAAACGAACAAAAAGGTAACAAGGCAGGAATAACAAACTGAAGGTAAGAAACTCTAGAACCGAAGGGAATTAAACAAGAAAAAAAACAAAGAAGGTGGAAAGTGGAACAATCTGACTGTGAACTATAGCAGCTTGTGAAGAGTCACATCAACTGATGTTGCCAAAAAAGGGAACTCTATTCAGGTAGGATTGAAGTACTTGGTTTGCCACTATTGACCTAGAAGTGTTCCTGATTGTGTTGGGCCTATAGTATCTGGGGATGTGAATATGAGTCTGGGAAATGTAGTTTTTTTCAAGTGCTACTTTGTATTTTTCAGTGTCTTGAAAAGTTCATCTCCTGCATCCAAAGAAGTCTTGAGATCTGACATTTATGTCCATCTGAGATGGAAAAGTGACATGGGCGGCAGGCGGATTCCACATGCTCGGCAGCTGAGCACCGCGGTCCCTCCCCCATCCCACGCCCTAGCTTCACTCACCGCCGAACTACATGGCGAGCAACAGCGAGTTCTTCTTGTCTGATCAAATGGGCAACCGCTTTTGATTGCCTGTTCTGGGCTACAAGGCCTGCGTTTTGCCTTGGTGGATATCAGCCCGGTGGAGTTCATGGAAAGCTGCGACTTGGAGACTGGCTTTTCAAAGTTCCGAGGATTGTCTCCAGTTCCAGTTCCTGGTATTCCGACATGGTGCTGGGTGTGTGTTATGAGGCAGCACAAATGAGGCAGTCTGTTTTTTTGCTAATCTACTGCACTGGAATTCTTTTCAGCAGGTGCAGAACTCCTATTCCTCATTTGATGATTTAAAAGCCCTGCAGTATTTCGAACTTGGTTCAAACAGAAGGGAAAAAGAAGAAAAAGTAAAGAAAAAGAAAAATTCCACCAGATTATTATCAGCAACAGACCACCAGGTTTCCAACTGGGATGGTAAGTGCTTTTTTTTCTTTTTTCTTTTTAAACAGAGGTCTTTTTGTGAAGCTCTAATTTTACCGCCCAGCTGGGGTCGCTGGGTGGGTCTATAAACTGCTGAAATAAGTATGTTAAATCACTCTAAGGCATCAGGTGCCCTGGTCAAACCTGAGGCTGCAGCGCTGGCTCAAAGAGCTAAAAAACGTGGAGGGCAGGCAGCACCTTGGCCCAATCATACCTCCCTATTGCGCAAGGAAATAATGATGCCTTCAAATACAGGCCAAGGCATAGGTGAGAATGAGGATATTTTGACATCACCAGATGCAGTTGGGTAGTCTGATTCTGAGGCCCCAGAATCTACAGCTCAGACACAGTGCAAAAATTTGGCGGATATACAGGTTATGAAATCTAAGCAAAACTGGTGAAGTTACAACAGCATCACTGCTGAATCATGAATCAGAGCCAGAAAAGCATAGTTTCCAATAACTGCTTTCGGTGGCAACAATTAGGTCAGGGGGATGGCTTCATAATTTTTTTACATGTCTACACTTTATCATTTTTTGGCGGCAAGGGTTTCAGGACACAAGTAAGCCATAGGATGTGCAGTGCTACCAGATTCCAATTTGGCGTCATTCGGTGTTTCTAAAACAATCAAACAATTAACAATGGGCAACAATATTTTATTTTTGTAGCATTGCTGGTTTCACATTGTTTGATACTCCAGAATTGGCAAACGAGAAAGCCTCCATCAAAATTACAATGGAAAAAAATTACTTGCAGTGTGAAGTTTGAAGAGGTTTATGCAAGGCGAGTAGGGGGGCAGAAAAGATATAAGGCCATTTGGCAATTTTGGGAGTAAGGTGAAGAGGCAACAATGAATAGGTTATACTTTGCTAGATGAATGATGGGTCCTTTTTCAAAATGTTTTTATATAAATATATATTTTAAGCCTCATTTCGGGACAGGTCACTTGGCGCTAGTATTGGACTGTTTTCTGTACAAATACACACTTTATACATACTCATCACATAAGCTGAGTCCTGGTTATCTTAACCGGGGTCACTTTTTAGCCACTAGAGCTTGCGTATGCGACTGAATTTACCGAGGATTCCCCGCAACTTGGAGAGTCTCTGTACTTAAGAGACCTGTCTATACTGGACCACCAACATATATATTCACTGAAAAAAACATAGGTTTCATGGACATTATAGTTAGAAATGATAATTTAAAAAACCTTAGAAATTCACTGAAAAAAACACAGGTTTCAGGGACTTTATAGTTAGAAATGAGCATTTAAAAAAACCTTAGAAATTCACTGAAAAAAACACAGGTTTCAGTGACGTTATAGTTAGTTGGACATTTCACACCAGAGAAATTTGGCCATTATAGTTAGTAGAGCTAACTATAATGAACCCCGCAATGCACTGCTGATGATGCCACATATTACATCACTCATGACATGGTCAGTGACATCACTGATGACATCTCAAATGACATCACTGATGACATCATCCTGTGAAGGTGTGTTTCTTTAAAGTTTAAATATGTTTTGTATATATATATATGCCATGGTGTATTGAAGAATGAGTGGGTGTATAAGTGTCTGAATGGATTATTTATTACGTGCGTGACTGATTGTATAAGTGACTGATTAAGTGTATCTTACTGAATGAATGGGTTAGTGAGTAAACTGTGTTAATGTCTGTATCAGTCTGTCAGTTGGTGTATAAGCAGCTACATGGGTTGGTCAGTAGCTACATGACTGTCTATATTGGTTATTGATCGGTTGTCTGAGTATCTGTATGCGTGCCTGAGTGTCTTTGTGAGTGGATGGGGGGTGGGTGACTGTGCATAGATGTGTGAGTGGGTGATTCACTGGGTGTGTGGGTTTAAGAGTGCATGCGTGAAGGGCTGTATGGGTGGGTGAGTGTGTGTAAGGGTGTGTTCGTGAGTGAATGGATGTCTCAGTGATATATGTGTGAGTAACTACATATGTGAAAGGCAGTATATGTGAGTGTTGGAGTATATAAATGACTATAAGTGAGAGTGACTGTATAGAGTGTGTGCTTGTATCAGTGATTGTATAAGAGAGTAAGTATGTGTTAGTATTTGTATAAATAAGTGAGGTGGTCTGTTTATAACTGTGTAGGTGAGTAAATGGGTGTGATTGATTCTTTGCATGATTGAATAGGTATGTCAGTATGTCTATGGATGAGTGGCAGTGTGTGAGTGTATGTATAGGTGAATGAGTGCATACAATAGTGCTGCAGACCTCATTCCCCCACCAACAGTGCACCAGAAGCCACTTTTGCAAAGTGGTGTAAAAAGGGGCATGGCCTCGGACCATCTCTCTGCAACACAGCTCTGTGGCGCCTACTGGAGGTACTTGGTGGGCTAGTTGGCCCCCAGGGACCCTCAGGATTGAAGGAGACTTAATCCCCCAATTTACAGTGCACTAGGGGGTGGATTCTAGGGGGCCACGCAACATGGTATTGACTGAATCGTAAATGTGGGTCACAGGCAGAGGATTTAGGATGGGCCCATCTGCAGGGTCCATTGATGACTGTGTATTTAACAGAACATTATGTGTGCATCCATCTGTGGATTACTAAGTGCTCAGACTACAGCTCTCATCATGCACAGTCTAATAGGAGAGGCCCTTTTGGGGGCGTGTAATATTTAAATGTGAACTGGGACCGGTACGTACACTTCCTTTTCATTAAAGCCTCCGAGGAGAAGTTGATGAACGTTGAAACAGGTAAGACAGTTCTATACGGAACAGCTGTTCAAAGTATCCACAGGCAGAATACCGTTCATACCTGTTGAAGGCTGTTGTCTTTCTGCTGTTGTCCGAGTGCTGCTTATCTGGTGGACAACCTTGGTGCTGAATCTATAGGTGGCCGTCCTGCCATGGAGCAAGCACCACCCCTCGATTCTAGGAGGCCACTCGACTTGGTATTGAACATTATGTGTGCATCCATCTGTGGATTACTAAGTGCTAAGACTACAGCTCCCATCATGCACAGTCTCATAGGAGCGGCCCATTTGGGGGCGTGCAATATTTAAATGTGAACTGGGAACGGTACATGCACGCATCCTTTCCATTAAAGCCTCTGAGGAGAAGTTGAGGAACTTCGAAACGGGTCAGGCAGTCCTATAGGGAACAGCTGTTTAAAGTATAGGACCCCGGGGTAACTATGTGCCAAAAAAACCAAAAAAACAATAATTAACAAAAATATTATACTCGGAATAGTATGTTTTAGCACCACTCACTGGAGGGATGAAACTTGGTATGACCGTTTGAACCACAGCCCCATAATGCATTTTAAAAGCATTCCACTAGAGGAAAGACAATCATTCAATTAAGGGCAAAAGACTGTGAATGCAAGCGGCGTGCTTTGGTGCAGGCTTACCTCTGAAGAAGTTCTAGGGAGAACGAAATGCATTAGGAATTCACCTCATGTTGTTCCAAAAAGAAATAAAGGAATTCGCCTCATGCTGTTCCAAAAAGAAATAAAAGTGGCAAATAGAAACTTACGTGTGCGGCTCATTTTCTGTCCGGAGGGGGAGAAGTGTGGAGACGTCCACAATGCTGCTTGAACGAACCTCGACCTGCCAACGCTGATGCCGTCGGTAGTAGCAGCCGCTACCTCAATATTTGTCAAGTACTGGATCTACCGGGAATTGTAGTTTAGCGTGTGATAATACGGGGGTTCGAGACCGTAGTCTCGACATTTAATTATATCAAGGGAGCTCCCAGATTTAGAGGCAAAGGGGGGGCATAGGGACCCGGTCTGATCCAATAATAAATGGATCATTGTTGGGTATGTTAATCGAGGAGAGCTCCCCTCGTAATCTGACCGTCATTTGTAAATATGTGACTGGTAACATGGTAAATAGTGGTGGTGGGGTCAGGGCTCGAGTGCTTTTATATTAGGGACGAGTGTAAGGTGACATATCTATATCGCTAAACTACAATTCCCGGTAGACTTAGCGCTCGTCCGGCAATCCCTGGCCTCCCATTGGTCTGGATTATCGCCACCACGATATCACAGACCACAGTTCTAAAACTTGACGGACTACAGCAATTGGGGTGAGGCATACTATGAATTACAAATCCCTATAGATATACCGCATGGGGTAGCTCTTAGTCACCCATATCTGACCAATATTGGAAATCCATCTTATGATAGGTATTGTGACAATTGCCAAACCCATCACACCACATGCTCATATTTTACAATGGATTGATACTCACTTTCATGAATTTAAAGTTTATCTAAAGTGTGTATATAGTAGCTTTGAAAGTTCAATGTGCTTATCAGGCATAATGTACGTAGCAAAGTATTTTTTCTATGTTTATTGAGCATTGACACAAATGTGGGACTATAAGTTTGGCAAAATACAAGATGGTGGTTACTTGAAAAAGGCTTACGCCGAAACGCGTCGTCCTTGGTTAAAGAGTGCACAATAAAGGATTTGTGCAAGATTTCCTGGTGTGCCGCCTCTGTGTCCTTCGAATTGGTGGGATCCAGTACTTGACAAATATATATATATTGAGATTGTGATCTCAATAGCGCATTTATGCTGTTATTCTATTTATGTATTCATTTATCGTGGCACTGATTTGGAGGAAAGACTGCCTGAGCCTAAGTTATGTAGTGTGTCTTTTATGTCACTTTATCACGTGGCTGTGAGAAAAAAATGCCCGGGAAAAACTTTTTGTATTTAAGCCATTTTGAACTTACTGACTGATGATCTGTGAACAAGGGCGGACGCCCGAAACGCGTAAGATCTGGTGGCCTTGAACGCACAATAAATCGTTTTAGCCCATAACGGACGTTGGAGTGGCGTGGCTTTCTTTCCTTTCATTGCTGTGGCGGCTGCTGCGCTGGTTTGGGGAGAGAACTGCATTTGCGCATATATATATATATATATATATATTTTTTTTTTATGACAATCAGATGCTTCTTAGATAAAAAAACAGAAAAATACAAATCACACAGCAATATGATAATTAATATGATACGCTTTTGTCTATACCACAACATCTTTCTTTTTTCAAACCAATTGTACAAACAGATCAGGGGTACTTCAATGGGCTCGTGCTTCTCCCCCAGTTACGCGAACTTGTTCGTGGGCTGGTGGGAGAAGCACGTAACTTGGGCCGAGACTAATGAGCTATGGACAGATAACATCCTTATGTGGACCAGATACATAGATGATCTTTTTATTATTTGGTGAGGAGATCGTACCTCGGCTGAGGAGTACATCTCTAAACTGAATGATAACACCATGAACCTGAAATTTACAAGCACTATAAGTGCAACTAGCATTTGTTATTTGGATTTGGAGGTCTGTGTAAACAACAATACACTCCAAACAAGACTTTACAGAAAACCTACGGTTGGTAATGCTGTTCTACATGCAGCGAGTTACCACCCGAAATATCTGATAAAAAATGTCCCCTACGGCGAACTATTACGCCTAAAAAGAAACTGTTCAGTAGAAACCGATATCCAACAAGCCAGGAGTGAGGCAAATGATAGGTTCCTGAGCAGGGGCTATTCCAAAAACATATTGCAACAGGCATCTAATAAAGCTTCCATGATCAACAGGAGGGATCTCCTGGTGCCCAAAATAGTGCCTAAAGTGGAGGAGGAGGTGAGAATGATCACCAAATTCAACACAAAATCAGGCGATCTAGTCCACTCTTTTAGAAAAAATTGGCATATCTTAACAACGGACAGTGTGTTAAAAAAACATCTATCGAAGCAGCCCTTAATAACGTATAGGCGCTGTCAATCAATGTCTGACCATCTCACAAAAAGCCATTTTTCTCAAGAGCCACAGCAAACTAGTCGATCAAATATAAAAGGCTTCTTCCCCTGTTTGCGCTGCAAAGCCTGTAAAGGGAGTAAAAAAACTACAGAATACCCAGGTAGAACAAGTGAAGAAAGACCCAATACGAAAATCAACAAACTATTAAACTGCCATTCAGAATACACCGTTTACTGTCTGGTGTGCCCCGGTAAAAGAAGATACATAGGGAGCAACATCAACCCCACAAAGCTCAGAATACTTGAACACATGCGAGCAATCGTGAATAAAGATAAATCTTACCCGGTTGCTCGACACTTTGCGGAATGTCACCAGAGCAATAGAGATTTGCTAAGTTTTTACTGCATTGATCAAGTAAATCGCTTAGAACGGGGGGGGGACAGAGAGAAGGCACTCAGAATCTTGGAGTCAAAATATATCATAGACCTGAAAACGACGACGCCTTGGGGCCTTAATAACGATGAAGAATTGTGGGTCCACCTGTAGACATACACATGGGATCATGTGTGTGGACATCCTATGTTTCTGTGAGATTTTTCCCAACTTGTAAATTACTCCCTAGGGTTTTAGTTATGTACCCTTTCCGACATCATTTAAAATGAAATATGAGAATGTGATACTTTGGCCCATAAAGGGCTACATAACAAGGATGGGGAAATAAATAATGACCTTCTAATCTGAATTAAATAAAATGAAGATTAATAAGGGGATACACCCCCATATAGCTAAAACAATTGAGAACATTAATGGATATAAGAGGACTGAAGGTTATGATATCCTTTATGAATATCCCCAAAAGTATCACATAACAATGAATTGCACTGAAATTAGGAAATGTTTGTTGTCTGTAATGTTTTTAAATGATCACTTTGCACTTTATTTGTTACGACATTGCCTATGTTTTACTCTGTAAATAGAGGATAAATATATGTTTAAAGATGGCCGCCACATTGGCAGAATGGTACATCTTCAATGTTAATGATTATGTCTCGGCAGATAGGCTTATAATGTCGTCACTTTACAAACACAAACTGACACTGACGAAGCTAGATTAGCGAAACGCATCTGTCAGGGGTGAGGGGGGGGGGTATGCATTAAAATCTTTTGATAACGGATTCCAGTGTGCTTGCCATTATTCCGGCTGGATAGTTGGATGTGTTGCAATATATATATATATATATATATAGAACACCCACTTTTGTTAGTGTTACCCCTGATCTGACAGTTTTCTGGGACTGTAGTCTCAGCGCACCCAAAGATAGATTATTTGCTAGAAGCACTAACGCACTTTCTATGGAAGCATTGTATGTAGATTTTAGGTATTGTACCCTAACACTGTGGCACATCTTTTCCATTAATTAATGTGTTAAATAGGCCAAAGGATAAAAAGATGATGTTAATATTTTAAATACCATTGCACTTGTTCTTGACAAAGGTGAGATCAGGATTGATTATGTGTATCAGAGCAGAGGATGTGGAGAAAAGGAGAAGTTGATTTCAGTAGAAGAATCATCTTCTCGGTATATACTTCTCTAGTTTTCCTAAGTAATTAAATGAGGTATGGCAGAAATGAGTCCTTATAAAGGTACATAATGAATGGAACTATTTGTGAATGCTTTACTGTACATTTTAGATGATTGGCTTAGGTTAGTGCATTGCTATTTTCTGTACAATCTATTTTTATTGAATTAATTATTATTCAAGAATTGTGATCTATCTGCTATATCTGCTCAATAAAAAAGAAAAAGTGACTGAGCATTCCTTATATTAGGAGAAGGTGAGACAGGGAAAAACAGCTGCACAGATTAGAATCTAGCTACATTATAGTATTGGATTGAAAAGAACTGAATGGTTTAAACTATGATGAGGAATTGTATACACAGCTATGTGTTTTCTTCACAGACAGTTCTGTTCAGCCAGTATTATTTGGTTAGAAGTGTTTTTAAAGTGGTTTTAATATTAGGATTCTCCATTATATATGTATATTTTAAGATATACAGATGATGTCATGGATTTTGCATCAGAAGAAAAGCTACTTAGATTTAAGGCTTAAGAATTGATTAAGACAAGGGTGGAGATGTCATTGGATCAGTGTGAATATGCGCTTCTACCTATTAAAATGGTATGATATTGAGAGACGTGCGAGCATGCTCTACAAAATGGCCACCACCTAGAGAGCTCCGGCGATTTGGGCCCGTTTTTCATTAAAACGCTGATTTGTTTATCAACATTGAGGTGCAAACTGTGTTGCTTTTATTTTGAAGTCAGTACCTGTGGTGTGTGGTGATTTTTGGCGATTTTGGTGGCGGTGAGCAGCGTTTTTCCCTGCATCCAACTTTCACCTACAGCTCTGCTCCAGGACAGCCAGGTTTGTTAGTCAGGGGGCAGAGCAAGTGCTCAGGAAAGGGCATGTCCTGGGCCTAGCCACTCCCATTGCCCATTATAGCTGCTGCACCAGCATTATTAAGGATTTCTTCTTGCAGGCTTATAACTTTACTCCTTTTATCTAATTTTCTACCAAAATGTTGGCTTTTCTCACACAAATAAAATGAAAAATAAGAATTCTATTCATACCAAAAGAAGGCAGCAGGTTTCACCTCCACCAATTAAATCAAAGGCAGTTTAATCATCAGAACCTTCATTATCCCTAATTTTAGAGGAAATTCATGCTCTTTGTATTAACACAGATTATATTGCTTCAGAAGTTAAAAATGTTCAAAAAGAAATGGCGAGTTTATCAATGACAACCTTAGAGAATGCCATTAAACTTCAGGATAATAAGACCAAACTTGACTCTTTTATCCCGCTTGTTGCAAAAATATCACCATTGTCTACACAACTTTTAGACTTGAAAAATCGCAACAGACAACTTACCCTACACATTTTTAATTTGCCAGAAGAGGTTGAGGGCAGCAACTGCAGACTGTACTTAGAAAATTTGATTCCAGGCCTTCTACAAATTAAATTTCCAGAAAAGTTTGAGATTGATAAGGCCCACAGGATTCCTTCACATCGCAATCCTAAGCTTACTAAACCTCGTCAAATGATATTCAAAGTTCTCCGACATCATCATCTGGTTTTGATTCGAAAAGCTGCGCGAGAAATTCCTTCCTTGATGGTCAATGGGAATAACATTTTCATTTATCAGGATTTCGCTAAAAAAACAGTTTCAAATCGCAAGGAGTTTACTGTTCTACGTCCTCAACTGTGTAGACTTGGGTTCAAATATGGTCTTCTTGACCCTTTAACTATTCGTATCTGGAAAGACAATTCATAAATCTCTTTTCATCATCCTGACTATTTACGTCAGTTTTTGGACCAACAATCACACCACTCAATGAATACTCCTGACTCTAATAATTGATTTCAACGAAATTCTTGTGTCATGACAAAATAATTGCTTATTTCTTCATTGGGCTCCAACGGTTCTGGTCATACTTGTAGAAGGTATGTGCATTTTTTTCTTGATATTAATGTACTTTGTTTGTTCTTTTCTCCCTATTTTAATTTCTCCTTGTCCTTTTACTAATTCTAGAGTTACTGTATTCTTCTATTTCTTATCCAGTTCCTCTTCTCTTTTTCTTGTTTTTCTTACTTTCATTTCTTTTTCCATCACTTAATTATGGCTAATGTTCATCCTTTTAAAATCGTTTCTCTAAATGTTAAAGGTTTACGTCATCCAGTTAAACGTACCAAAATTTTAGATTATTTAGGTAGTTGTAAGGCAGATATATTTCCCTACTGACAAATGCTTTTCATTTGTCTCTAACCCCCATAATTCACATTCTAGGATTTATAATTTTTTAATTTCCCCACAACTTGTTCAATCTGCAACTAATCCTATGATTGGTAATATTGATATATCTGATCATACCCTGATTTCTTTTGTTCTGGATTTAACTTCCACTTTTGCAAAACAAACTAGATGGTGTGTAAATACTGGGATTGTTCTTAATGAACATAATAAACCAAAAATGTTAAATGCCATTCATGATTATTTTTGCTTAACCCTGAAGATTCCACTTCTATGGTCAATAGATGGGATGCCTTTAAAGCCTATATTAGGGGTGTAACCATTTCTATTATGGCCTATGAGAATAAAACATTTAATGCACATATCATACATCTGGGAAGCCAAATTGCAAAATTTGAAAGACTTTTTATTACGTCCAATGATCCTCAATTCCGAGTCAAACTTCAAAAGCTTCTATATGAATTTAACTCAATTCTCAGTAAAAGAGCTGGCATTCAGCTCTCCAAATCTAATGGTAAATTTTGTTTTAATGCCAATCGATATGGAAAACATCTAGCGAAATATTTATGTATAAAAAAGATAAGACACAGATTAGCTCAATTAAGGGTCCTAATGGCAAAATTGCACTATCTCACAATGATATTGTTAAAACATTTTGGAATTTTATTCTACTCTATATAATAAGCCAGATTTTCATGATTTCTCCTTAATTGACTCTTTTGTAAATACTTGTGATTTACCCAAAATCTCACAATCAGATAGACTTGGACTAGATTTACACATAACTACAGATGAAATTTTAACAGCCATACAATCTCTTCAATTAAATAAGTCCCCTGGCCCTGACGGTATAAGAGCTGAATTTTATAAAGAATTCCAATCCCAACTTTCACCTTATCTTTTTCAACTTTTTACTTTTTTTGATTCTTCAGGAACTATCTTAGGTTCTTTTACTGATGCTTTAATTATTGAACTTCCCAAACCTGACAAAGACCCCATCCTTGTTTCAAATTACCGTCCTGTATCTTTAATTAAGCAAGACTGTAAATTATATGCTAAAATACTTGCCTCTAGATTAGCTCCTATACTGGACTCTATTTTTCACACTGATCAGTCAGGTTTTATGAAGAACAGATACTCTACAAACTACGCGAGAACCTTATTGCATGTAATTCAACAGAGTCACACTTTAGTTGCACCCTCAGGTATTATGGCTTTGGATGCAGAGAAAGCCTTCGATAAAATCCATGGCAATTTTTATTTCAGACCTTGTTATCATTTAATTTTGGTCCCTTATTTATCCGCATGATTTCTGCCTTGTATTTTGCTCCCACTGCTCATTTATTTATCAATGGCCAAGTATCAAGTCAATTTTCCCTTTTTCTCCACTTTTATTTCTAATTGGAATTGAACCTTTCCTTAGCCACATAAGAAAATGTGATAAGATTAAAGGTATTACGTTGAAGAATGTTACTATTAAAACCTTAACTTATGCGGATGATGTGTTATTATTTATTAGTGATCCTACCTCCTCAATTCCTTTCTTATTAGAAATTATTTCTAAATATTCCATGGTTTCTGGTTACAAACCTAATATTAATAAAACAGAATGTTTCCCCTTAAATGTTTTCTGTACTCCTGATATGTTACCTATGACTGACATTATCTGGCAAAAAGACAAATTGAAATATCTCTGTATTTTGTTTCCGTCATCCATCAGAGCAAAATTAACATTGAATAGTAACTTCATCCTAAATTATATTAAAGATAAAACATCCAAATGGTCCTCACTTCATCTCTCTTGGTGGGGTAGAATGGAATCTATAAAAATGAATATTGCACCTAAAGTCTTTTATACCCTTGCTATGATTCCTACTCAGTTTCCGTAAAAAATTTAAAAAAATGTTGATAACATTTTATCTAAATTTCTTTGGAATAATAAATCACCTCAAACTGGTTATAAAAAAACTAAAAATACCTAAATGTAATGCTGGTTTGGGTATGCCTGACTTTTTTTCTATATCATAAAGCATTTATATTGAAACTAAGTTCTGTATGGTTTATTTCTTCCTCTTTAATTAATCCTCCTTTTTGGTTTCATATAGAGCAATCTCTTGTTAACCCTTTTCCATTGCCCACCTTGCTAACAATGTCTAATAAATCTACAGTTTTACATCAATCAGTTATTATTAAATCCTCTAAATTAATTCTTAATGACTTAGATTCAAAAAACATATTCTCCTATGGATCATACTGTAGACTTATCATTATGGTACAGTAATGTTATTAAATTGAATAGAAATGTCAATTTCTGGAATTCTTGGATTAAGGCTGGTATCTTCTATCTTAAATACATATATTGTAATAATGCCTTCATTCCATTCGAAACTTTGCAAATGAAATTTAGTTTGCCTAAAGCTGATTTTATTAAATAGGACTTTCTATGTAATTCAGTTTTAGACTCTTTTTCTCATGGTATCACATCTACTGCTACAACAGATTTAGTAAACTATATTCAAGTTGTCTCTACGTCCTCACATGCGGTTTCTATCTTGTATAAAAGACGATCTACCTCTATAGGAAATAATTTAAATGTAATTTTGATATTTTAGAATAATGAACTTTCCCTCTCTTTATCTAATGATACTTGGAAAATTATTTGGCTTAATAGTATTTCAGGATGGTTACCTGGATTGCTTTACCAAACTAACTCTTATATCTTATTCAATTCTCGATGGATCCCATTACGCCTATTTCGTGCTAAACTGCTACAATCAGAAACATGTTGGCATTGTAAATTACATCCAGGATCCTTGCAACACATGCTTTTTGATTGTCCTTTAATTTTTATATTTTGGACAGAGGTCTGGGATATTATACAAAATATATTACATATTCAAGATGTTCTTTCTTATAACTTGTTAATAGGTAAATCGGTTGGTCTTTTCCATAACCTAACTGATTTAGAAGAGAAACTGTTTAATTTCCTAATATCAGCTGCTTTAAAATCTGCTACTTCCTGTTGGAAAGATATTTCAGCTCTATTGGCTCATGCCTGGTGGGCATGGGTCATTTTTACAGGAAGAGGAGCTCACTTATCTATGACTGGGATTAATCATAACTCTAATTATTTTCAAGCCTTTTGCTTACCTATAGACACATATTTGTCTTCATAAATGTAATTTTATGCCTGTTATATAGTCTAATAACTTTATATTCCATTCCATTTATATATTACTTATATGTAACTAGTAACTCTGTTTTTAATAGATGACATAGTATGTATTCATATTCCCCTTTCCCTTCCCCCATCTTTATTTTTTACTCCCTTCCTTTTATTGAGTATTGATATTCCTATGCCTCATATACTTTACTGATGTTTTTATAATTCTGCATATTTTGATTAGGTATTTTTGCTCATGTATTATTTTCTGTACTGTCTGTTTATGTCATTTATTCTAAAACTCAATAAAATTATTTTGAACTCAAAAAAATGGTATGATATTTTATATTTTTATTTATAAATTTGTGCCCACAGAGGTTTGATTTTCAGCATTATTATACTATAAGATATTAATGTTTTGCCTACGTTTTTTTATTATTTACTTATTTAAATTTAATTAAGTGTTTGTTTTTTACCCACTGGGGCTGGATGCTAATTAGGTGTTTATAGTTGATTTTAAATTATTTTTGAACATCAAGTTGTAATTGTTTACTTTACAGGTTAGTTATGTGCTTTACTTGATACATTTGGAGAGCTTTCCTTGTATTATCGTGTTGATGTGGTATATAAACTGTAATTCAAAATGTCGACTTGTATTGTATTCAAGGCTTGCTGAGAGCTGATTCATTTTGGCCTCCACCTTGACGGCATTGTAATACAGTATTTTGAAGTGCTCCTGGAGTTCTCGGTCTCTTCCTAAACAAGAGGAGAGTGATTTGTGTGTTCTGTTTGAACGTATTGGGGGTCGCCTTCTCTACCGAGCAGCAAAGTGGTTTGGAGCCCACCAGCATTCTGCGACAAATATGAACAATTAAGGTCCATAGATGTGAATAAATGGTAATGCATCATGTCTTGAATTAATACTAAAATAATACTAATCTATGGTCGATTGGGACACTGTCATTGTTTCAATATTATTCTTTATTGCCCAAGCGGTCCTTTAAGGGCACACCTCATCGGTAGTATTAGAACTAGCATTAAAATAGGCATATGGCTTTTATAGAAATGTTCACTGTTATGACATGGTCATTATAGGAAGTGTGCCAAAACAGTTGGTCGTGCTTTCCAGTAGTTAGAAGCGAAATGTTCTTGTATCTTGTGAATGTTCATGGGCATTGAAATGTTTTTTTTTTCTTGTCTTTGTTGACTGCATGGTGAAGACCCTGTAACAAAGTCATTAGGCCTGACTTTTTATGACTGTGTACCTACCTTAATCTTTCTAAAAATGCATTTACAGATATTGTTGTTTTAGGAAAAGGTTCTGCAGAGACTCAAAAGTGAGAGATGCTATAGACCTATGAAGTATTTACTGCATGTAGGAACTCAATTGACAACTGTGATCACTTAGTTAACATCTGTGACTTTACTTCAGTGTGCACCCCATGTGCCTTGAAGGACATTGTTGGGGAAGTTCAAATTGTTTTTTTGATATACATATTTATATTTGTTTAGTTTTATGTGTATAAAGTATTTTTCCATTTCCTTTTTTCAAATAAAGCACTGACTGTATATATGAGTGTGTTTTATTGTATTGCTGAGTCCAGATTTCTCTCTACCTCACTTCTATGAAGCAGCCATTGACTGTTCTTCTTCTGCTTTCAGTGTCAATTGCTTAAAGTGGTACTTATTACCCAGTTTGACATCTGCAGCATGGCGGCCACAGGACACTAAAAGTTAAGGTTCGCAGTTATCCCATTTGGGGCCAAATAAATGATGTTTAGTCTAGAAACCTCAGTCCTGGATTCTTCATAGACACAATATATGTAATTTGTTTGTGTATGTGATGTTTTTTTAATGATGTTGTGTTGCTTTATTATTTATTTATTTATTCATTTATTTATTTATTTATTAATTCGTAGATGTAAGTGAGGCCAGAAGCAGAGTGGGTAAATCTAAATATTCTGTTCTTATTACTCAGGTCTTGTTCACGCACAGAAGGCTCCATTCCTCTTGGTAAAAAGTTGGCAAAAAATAACTTTATTAACACTCCACATTATTTATAATACTATAATCTGAAATATATTTAACTCCTTACTGGCTTCTCACAGAAAGTATCATAATGTCTATTTATACCAAACTCTTGTCCGCATGCCTACTATAAGTATATGGCTTTTAGGTAGGCAACTTAGTTCTATGAGTACCTGATACGTGCTTAACTTTTAAAATATTCCCTTAGCATCCACGTAAAACAATAACATCATGTACATAGAAGTTAGCATGAGAATCTAGCATGGGCCTACCCTGGTTTATCCTCTGCTCCACCGTTCTGCATAGGGGCTTGTGCTAGTGAGAGGGTCATAAGGGACACATGAGAGTGTACCAATCCGTGTTGGGACTTTCAAGCCCCACCAGATGCTGGGCTGGCTAATGCCACTAACGAGACATCAACTTTACATCTTTTGCCACACAGTCAATATCTAAGCTGAGGCAAATATGACTTTCCCTTGACAGTGGGTGCATTTACAGACTGATGGAGGTTCCCTCTAGATTCTTGGAATCCTCCTTTTCCCACACCAATCAGTGCTTTGCGGTGTTGCACTAATTGCTTATTGACCCCCAGTTAGTGCATCCAATCTGGTTAATTACACCCCTGTGCTTGGTTCAATTATATAGCGCGTCAGTCTCACTCACAATATTCATGGTTCTGGGCTGATGCCCCTCACTCACCATTCTTCCACCTTCCTTTTGAGTAAATGACAACCCAACAGCGCAGCTCTGTAGAGTGTCACAGAGGGCACCAATTAAATTCTAAAGTGGTGCTGTCCTACAATTCACCTATTCATCTAACCGTTCTTTGATGTGTATCCTACACCAAACTATGCCCTATATGTATATGAGTTGGTGCTGTCTTAGGTCCCTTTCTCACCATCAGCATTGGTGCTTTGCATTATGAATATCACATGGCACAGGGCGCAGGTCGAATTGAGTTACAGAAGAATTATCTTCTTTGCACCAATTTACTGTTGCATTAGTAAAAACGTTTGTTGTGCACTCATTATCATATTTATCATTTTAAATTTTCTACAGATCCTTTGTGCCAAAAGTTCTGGATTGATATTGCTGTGAATTATATATGTATTTTACATGCCATCTTTCCCTCGAAACTCACTGTTCATTCAGACGTAAACGTGGCAAGTGACGTTCACTGAATTATGCCATTTAGTACTAAATTTAGAAAGTGGCTTTCGATGAATGATGCCCATTTTATACCTCTGTTTTCCCATCTATATGTAAAACGCGCAAAGTAAGTCTAACCAAGCAAAAAGCGTGCTTCAGTTATAGGAATGAGAATGTCCTTTAACTGTACGTCATTGTAATGACTGATTTTAATCCTGCAGGTAAACTGATTTGGAACTGCATTAAAGTTCCTAATTGCATTTTTGCTATTTGCGTTGTTCATGTAAAAATGGCATAACATTCAAACACTGCAAATATACTCAATTCTCTATGTTTTCCAGACTTGTGAAAAAAATGTTATCTTTGCCCATGTGAACGAGTGGGTGTATAAAACAGTACATGTTGAAACATCGAAATGATGTAATCTTCATCAACAAGACACTGTGCAACAATACGAGTTCATACACTATTTCCCTCTTGAATATGTTGGGAAGGGTTAGTCTGTGCTTTCTGTATGCATGTATTTCCATAGCACGAACCTCATCAAAAGCAAACGGGTGCTGTACATTGTCAAAGAAAAGTTTAAAGTCAAAGAGTGATCCGAGAGATAGTTTGTTTCTGGATTGTTAATGCAGAGTGATGTATGCCGATCTGCAACGGTTTCATATATTGATGTAGTATTTGGGTGTTCCTTATAGATAAAGGAATGCTGTTCTAGAGCCTAAATATAAAGATTGAAAAGGCTTTGGCCCACATGCATCAAGCACTTTTTCATTCGCAAACGGTGCGATTCCTTAAAATCGGCCGTTTGCGAATGCAAAAGTGCTTTTTGGGATGCATGAAGCAATTTTAGAATTTGCAACATTGTTGCGAGTTCTAAAATTGCGGGTGCTTTTAAGAAGTCGCAGATGTGCGACTTCTTAAAAGCAATGCATCATCACTTTGACAAGTGAAAATTCGCACTTAGGGTTCCAAATTTACCGAGTGGTTGAACCACTCGGTAAATTTGGAAAAAGTGTTTAAAATGCTTAAAATGTTTTTTTTCAACATTCATGTTACGGACACACATGTCCTTAGGACATGTGTGTGTGCAACATGATGCGAAAAATACATTTCAGGGGTGCATGGGGGGTCCTTTGGACCCCCCCCTGCACCCATGAAATTTTCTAAGTGCCACTCGCAATTTGCATTGACTCCTATGGGCCTTTTGGCCCATAGGAATCAATGGAAATTGCGAAAATTAACTTAAGAATTCGGTATTTCTTTGGGATTCGGTAAAAAATGCGATTTTTACCGAATCACAAAGAAATACCGAAAAAAATGATGCATAGCATTTTGCATTTCCTAAATAGCGATTCCTTAATTTTCGCTATTTAAGAAATGCAAAATCCTACATTGATGCATGTGGGCCCCTATGCCTAGATTAGCCTAATCTGCAGTCTAATGGTACTTGTAGTGTTCACCTCCCGTGACGCTACTTGGGGGGGGGGGGCTGCACCAGGACTTTCCTGTGCCAATGCATGCTTGGTTTAGCCCACCGGTGACATGATATGATGTGACTAAATAAAGGATGAAGAGCAAGAGCTGTGATGGCAGTTACTCAACGCCCATATAACATATATCTGGTGATCCATCAAGTCTGCACAACCACGATGCATGAGAGAGGCCAAAAGCCTCACCAATACTGTCCCTCGCAACATCTCTACACTGGCG
Organism: Lissotriton vulgaris; assembly: GCF_964263255.1. Classification (NCBI taxonomy): domain Eukaryota; kingdom Metazoa; phylum Chordata; class Amphibia; order Caudata; family Salamandridae; genus Lissotriton; species Lissotriton vulgaris. The sequence goes on along the minus strand of NC_141693.1, from coordinate 972,678,235 downwards.
ACAAGGATGGGTGGTACCCACATGACAGGCAGAGCACATCCCTAAGTCCAAACCTACAGCATGTGCGGTGGCCACACAGCATCAGCTCACTGCTGGCGATGCTCGTGCCGCAAAGGAGGACAGCACCTGCAACACAAGCCTGAATTCTGGCTCCAAGGCACAGTTACATGAAATGAGAAATAGTGCACTTATCACCTACAACACTGTGAAAGCTCCAAGGGACACAACATTTGAAGAGACAAACACATTTGGCCCAGCACCAAAAAGTCAGGAAGACAGTCCATATAGGAACACAAGAGAAATTCACAACCCCTGGGAAACACACCACAAGGACACAGGCACAACTATCATAGCAAAAGTGTTAGCAATCAAACCCATCATAATAGACACGCAGACACCCAAGTGGAGAGACTAGGTGGAACGCTTAGAACTTTATTTTGAAGCCACAGGGGTGAAGGTAGAGAGGAAGAGAGCCCTTCTTCGTTTAGGGGGAAAAGGAATGCACAAAATATATAACACAATCACCGAGATGATGCCCAAGACATACACCACACTGGTCATTGCCCTCAATGCCCATTTCGAGCCCATGCCCAATCAGGAATATGAGCATTTTATATTCTGACTGGTCCGCCAAGAATCAGAAGAATCACTGGACAGCCTTAATAGGAGGCTGAGAAAATTGGCCAGCACCTATAAGTTAAACAATGAGCAGAAAGAAATGAGAGGGCAGAGCTGCGCCTCAACCAAGCTAAGAGGACACATCCTACAAGTGTAAGGGAAATCCCTGCAGGAAATTCTCATAATGGGAAGGTTAAAGTAGCTCTCAAAAGCTAGAGCATCACATCTGAGAGAAGCACTACACCGGACTACAAATGGAACTGGTCAACAAGGGTTCAGCCATGGAAAATGCCTGATAAGCCAAATAGAGCACCTGAAAGTAATAAGAATATGTAGGTATGGCAGAGTACCCACCCACAGGCCGACAGACTGCCCAGCCAAAGGAAAGAAGTGTCCTTCATGTGACAAGTACGATCACTTTGAAAAAGTATGCAGCTCCTCGAAATAGAAGAACGCGAAAGAGTCTGTCAACACTATCCCCGACACAGGGGATGAGGCGAAGGATATGGATGACGACATCACTGAATACATAGTGCACTCGGTGTTCACCATTGGCACCGCCACCGCAACCCAATGACCTCTACTTCAATGTCACCTACAAGTTGGGAACTACCCAGTCATCGCCACCAAAGATACCGAAACCTCCATGGACATAATGTCAGCTGACATGTACAAAATCATGCCAAACTCACCCACACTAACCAAAGCCAAAGTCAGAGTCTTCATGTATGGACAGAACCCATCCCTACCCATGCTAAGGAGCTTCTTTACCCGGGTCTCACACACGGAATCATATGTTGACACATCCATCTACGAGGCCAAAGGAGCGCAGGAATGCTTCTTACTGGACTTGGCCTTTCTGCAGGGTCTCCTGCAGGCGTTTTGCCTTTCTCCTCTTCTTTGTTTGCTGAGCTAGTTTATGTTGACCTTATGACTCTGTGCACCTTCCCACTGCTAGTCAGTGCTAACATGCTTGTGATCTCTACTTAAAACATGTTAGAATGGCTTATACCCAATTGACATAGTTAATTTACTTCTATGTCCCAAGTAAAGCGGCATTACCTGTGCCTAGGGCCTGTAAATGAAATGGTATCAGTGGGCCTGCAACACTGATTGTGCCACCTACTTAAGTAGCAATTTAAACATGTCTCACGTCTGTCATTGTGGCCTTTTGTATTTGCAGTTTACACTGCCATTTTGACCTAGTAAAATAAGCCTTTTGCCAGGCCCAACTCTTCCTTTTAAATACTGGGTAGGCCTTGGACAGCTCAGAGGACAGGGTGCAATGAATTTAAAGAGCCGGGCCTGCACTTTTAAGTTTCACTTGTCCTGGTAGTGAAAAACTCTTAAATACATTTTTCACCCTTCATGTTTGGCGTCTCTGGAATCACATTTTAACCCCTTCCGTGCTCCCGTCGACCGACGGAAGCACTCCCTCCCTGGTGCTGCAAACGGTCAACGGCCGTCGCAATCCCACCCACTCTTTAGAACACCCGCACCGCGGCGGAATTGCCGCTGCGATTAAGGCGTTAAATACCCAACTTATGGTGAAGTTGGAGTTTAAATTACAATTCTGAAAATGTCACTTTTAGAAAGTTACCAATACTTGAGGTGACCCAGCACACCTTTCCTTTAGCAGTGTTTAAAAAAAAGTAATCAAAATATTAAAGGTAAAATAAAGAACTTTTGCGTGCATCCACGTTTTAGTAAGGGATCAGGCCCTAGTCCCTAGAAAATGTCAGAATACGAAATGTAGGAAGTGACAATCCACTTCCTACGTGGAGCACAGCTATGGACTAGAATGTCTCAGAAAAGGTTACCCAAAACACTTATTTGCAAAGTTCACTGTATTAGATCAAAATCAAATCGTAATAGTTGACATCAATAGAAATGACATAGTGGGATTAATATTATAAATCAAATCAAAAAGTCATGTACAATGATACAGAATTTCAACATTTTCAAAAGCGGCCAAGTTTACAGAGTCATGAGCGAAGTAGAAGTAAAACTCCAGATGCATTAGTGTTGTGCTGGATACAACAATCCCATCCACCATCTGACTCGTGCACTGCCATGCAAATGATAAGCCACAGTGCAAGGTGGGGTAAAAGAACGTAAATGCAGTGAGAAAATAGGCAAATGGCTGCTGTTTCTTTCTCTTCCTGCGCCTTACGTTTTTGTTTTACTCCTCGAGTGCACATCCTAGTCTTTTACTGCATGGCTTTCATGTAAATATTTGTACACTTCAGGCAATTTGGGTTAAATACTCAAATTTGTTGTGTTGTAGATTCCTGAGGAAGATTCACCTGACTCGATCAAGTTATGTTTTGATGACATTTACCCCTGAAGAAGGGTTCCACTTGAACCCGAAATGCATTGGGATCGTCTTTGTTAATGCATTGTACATAGGGTGTTACCATTTATGCATTGCGCATATATATTTGATTTTGAAACTTACACTGCTTTTGAAAATGTTGACATTCTTTATCATTGTACATGAATTTTTGATATATATTAATCACACAATGTCATTTCAATTGATGTAAATTATTACGGTTTGATTTTGATCTAATACAGTGAACTTTGCAAATAAGTGTTTTGGGTAACCTTTTCTGAGACATTCTAGTCCATAGCTGTTCTCCACATAGGAAGTGGATTGTCACTTCCTCCATTTCGTATTCTGACTTTCAGAAAGTTGCAATTTTTTTGCCTTAGCCATTTGGTGTCTGCACCTTGTCTCTATGTCACATGACTGGGTGTAGCTGACAGTTGTGCTTTGTGTGTTCCTCCTAGACAGCCACACACAATGGGGAGCTTAGGTGTGACTGGATAGGTCATCACTGGTAGGATGGGATGGAGCAGCTGGGCCCAGCCACACTTAGACTTGAATAGGTTGTGTCCTGTCTCCACACAAAGGGCTGCATATCCCCTGTAATTAGTCTGGAGACAGGCCTAGGAAGGCAGGGTGACTGTGCATCTCAAAGGCATGCCCATAGAAGCAGATCCCCACTTCAAAGGCACAACTGTGCCTAAAAACTGTCCCTCAGACACAATCTCTTCAGCACACTTCTGGACCTCTGGATCTGCAGCCAGTAAGACGGACTGCTGTGCTGCGGAACGGATGACAACTCTACTGGACCCAGGAACTGCTGTCCTGCAACCCACTAGCCTGTCGAAGAAGAACTGCACCTGCAACTTCATCTTGAACCCAGGACCCCAGATTGACTCTAAAGGTTAGTCTGATCGTCTACTGATCAGAGCCTCAGGGACATAAAAGGTTTCCCAACCAACCCCTGGACCCTGCTGCAGGAAGGTCCTGACCCCCATTTGGTGCCTCTCAGGTCTTGGATCCTTGGTATGACTCACAGGCTCATAAATCAAGCTTTTTGGTTCATTGTGACCGCGAACAAGCCCGTTTGCGGCGAGACTGCGACGCTTACACCAAAAATCAGCACAAGCACCACCACTCGTCTTTTCACCCAGCAGCATCGAAAGTCTGCGGTGACCCGCCTACGTGAAGCTCCATCCCGACCATTTGTGACACCCGCCCTGACCATTCATGACACTCTCCTTGCTCCCCATTACCCTCTCCAATGCAAACGGGACTCTTGACACAAACCTTAAGAAGACCGAACCTCAGAGGGACTAAGGGGGGACTGTATCCGACCCACATTCCATAATGATCGACCTGAACTTTGACTTTGACCCAGTTCAGCGCGACCAGATAGTGGCTATTGGGTTACTAGAAACACCGGCTCAACAATAGATTACACATTAGCAGATCCCGATCTATTTCCTTATATTAAAGATTTCCATATCCTGGAATGGGTTGAAAGCGACCACTATCCCCAGATATTCATAATTCAATCAAACTAAAAGAGTATTAGCAGGCGCATCCTCTAACATTGAATACTCAACTTTTTAACTTACAAAGATTAAACTGGAATGAAGACAACATTTCTAATTTAATGGAGACATGTCGCCTATTGCTCCCACCATCAGAAGAACCTAAAGATATAATAAAGGCTTGGGAGTCCTTCATAGTTAACATCAACACAAAATACCAAATCAAGTCCAGAGGACACAAAACAACAAGATACGGAGGAGAAAAGTGGTACACGCCAAAAATGCGTTCAATAAAAAAGCAACTGAACTTAAACCTAAAGTCATTACAAAAAAAGGACCCCCAATTATCACAACAAACTCTCAAATCGATAGCAATTTTAAAAAAGGAGCTAAAACGCGAAACCAAGGCAGCCAAGCAAAAGTATAAGGAAAACCTGGAGTCCACCATACTCTATGCAATCAAGCTCCGGAATTCCAAACAGTTCTGGGCAAAAATAAATCTCATGCTTAATGGCAAACAGCGGCAGTTCAACTCGGACATGGCTGATCAAATATGGGGCACACATATTGACTCAACATACAATTTCACACTGGACAAGCGCATACATAACACACCTGCGATCCCAATAGAGCTCAATTTAACTCCCAGTTTGAGAATAACAACAGAAGCTTGGAAACCCAGCATGCAAAAAGATTCATCCAGCACCCACAGTAGGGTACTGGTGGAAGCTCCAGCCTCAAACTCAATAAAGCCATTTCAAACCAAAGAAAGCTGCAAGCCTCCCATTCTGGAGCATACAGGATAAACAGAGCAGATTATTCCAAAGCAGGTTCTGAGGATTATAAACCACCGAGAGCAGATGGGGCCCCGGACCAAATGGCCTACCCAACGCTCTATTTAGGCAGGATCCCACGTTTTGGTCCAACCTCTTATCCCCCTTGTTTTGTAACAGCTTGCAGACCGGCAACATTCCTGACTCCTGGAGGGGCAGTATCCTACAACCGATTCACAAATCAGGGACTCGCTTAGACCCTAGCAACTACAGGTTAACAGCCCTAATAGACGTTGAGGCCAAGATCTTTGCATCCAACTTATTGACAGATCTGGAGACTTGAGTCAGCAGTAAAAATGTGATCCCACTGACACAAACAGGTTTCTGGGCCGGCATGGGCACTCTAACAAACTTATCAGCACTAACCCTCCTAGCTAAGAAAGCAATTGACAACTCTACCATTCTATACACATGCTTTCTAAACCTGAAAGCTGCTTTTGATAAAGTGCCAAGATCTAACTATGGGTTAAAATGAAAGCTTGGGGCGCCCCTCCCAACTTATTGGGAGCAATTATCAATTTATATTCGCATACTTGGGTCCAAATAAAAAAAGGGAACGGTTGGTGCCTAACAAAGAAATTTCCAACATTTAATGGGCTAAAGCAAGGATGCGTGCTGGCCCCCAGTCTATTCAACATCGACAGCACCGACCTAGAGCCCGACCTATGCACAATCCAAGGTGAACCACCGAAATTGGGACAAACACTCATAGCGAGTCTGCAATATGCGGATGATATTGTGCTTCTCTCACAAACTCCAGTGGGTTTACAACGGCTGATTTACCAACTAGTGGTGTACATCTCGAATGCACAATTAACAATGAACCTAAAAAAATCCAACGTCCTACGCTTCTCCAGCGCTCGTAAAAACGACCAAAATGTGTTTGGAGGATAAATCCCATACTTTAACCCAGGTGGATGAATACAAATATTTCAGCATCCTACTAGATCGCCAACTTAAGTACAAACATCATTTAGACCTTGGGAATTCAAAATCAAAACAACTTCAATTTGCCTTCAAATCCATTCAAAAACATCTAAGTGGAAGTTCAACTGGTCACCTGCTAAAGGTTGTAGCAGCAAAATTTCAGCCTTCAATCACATACGGATCGGATTTGATGGCTACCAAGGAATCTACATTGCTAAACCTTGCGCAATCAAGATTGTTTAAAAATCTCTTCCAAATTCCGTGACATATTTCCCAAGCACAGAAACGCCTGGAATACGGATTAATAAATCAGATCCCGGCCAGACACGGGGTCCTGGCCAAATACAATTAGCGCAGGAGGAACACTGAAGATAACACACTTGCCCATCTCTGCTGGGAAGAAGTAGAAAAACAGGCTAGGCAGACCAATTCCACATGCAAGTCTCTTAGGCAAGCGCTTCTATCTCTAAATCTGGAAGAAGCTTGGCATTCACCAATGTCATATACTGCTTTTAAATGAATTACCAACAACGTCGTTAAACAAGCATCGTTGCAAATAGACAAAGGCTTAGTGGCTGGAAAACGTCATGCCTGGATCGTGATGCCAACATACAATCAACTGAAATAACAACCTTATTTGCAAGAATGTTTCAGGGATCACTACAAGAGGAAACTAAGTCTACTGAGGTTGGGGTGGTTCCCGAGCAAAGACCTTACCCCTAAATGGTTACAGACCTGGTCAACTTTGGATTGTCGCCTCTGTGAAAAGGGAGAAGAGTCGATATTGCATCTATTATGTATTTGCTCGGCCTTAAAAAATCTAAGGAAGATTCTCCTGAAACCACTCCTAAGAGAAACACAAGTAAGGACCTGCAGGGCGGCTGTGATAAAATGCCTCAGCGGGTCATCGATACAACTTTCCTGCAAAACGATAATATTCCTGGCATTTGCTGCTCAAGAGCTTGAAAAAAGGGAGCAGCAAAAGACGAACTGGGTCACATGGACTCCCTGCGGCTGGTCCTAGACTTTCCTTCATTCTCTCAATAGTCACCAACTTCCCTTCTCTGATATTTTGAAATACACTACAAGCCTTTTATTTGAGACAAGAGGGGACAGTCACATCTAATAAAATATAAGCACTTATGGACGCAGTACCCCCTGTAATAACAGTCTTTTGTTGGTCCCCATACTTTTATGAGACGGCCACTGCCTTAAAATGCTGTTACCCCTGTTTCTTTTTTTCTTTGTACATTTTAAAACGATTCACCAGTTTTTACTTATCACGCATATTTGTGCAAAGTCGCTAAGGACACAGGGGCATGTGCCATTTTATGTTGCTTTATGCTGACTCAAAGATGTTGATGTTTATCACATGGTGGTAAGATCCACCCTTTTACGATTCTAACAAACCAAATAAAGTATTACTTACTTACTTACTGATTATGGTTCTACTGATTGGAATTTTGTTGTTTTGGTCTTGTTTTATTTACTAAATTCAGTTCTAATTTTCTAACCTGGTGTGGAATATGTTTTGTGTGATGTTTTCACTGTGAAGTGTTGCACAAATACTTTACACATTGCCTCGAAGTTAAACCTGAGTCCTCTGTGCCCAGCTACCAGGGGGTTAAGCACATGTTAATTTGGGGTTTGCTTGTGCCTTATCCTGACAAGGTTTGTGGTTGTTGCTTCACTAGTGCTCACACCCCAGTCAACCAACAACTACATTTTTCACACTCCTCACCTGCAACACTGCACAAGCACTGGGTCTAGTCAAGTTCGCCCTTGGAGTACATGCAGAGGAACTTTCTCACATCTTGGCTGAATTCCGAGGCCTGTTTGAAGTGTTTGGATGTTCGAAGGACAAGGTAGTAAAGCTACATATAGACAAGTCAATACAGCCAATGGCATTACAACACGGCCGGATCGCATTACACCTGTGATCTACGTCAAGAATGAGTTAGACAAGCTTGTTAAAGCTGGGATCACTGAGAAGGCCAGCTGCCCTACCAGTTGGGTGTCCCCAATTGTTGTGACTAGAAAACCGAAACAACTCAGGGAAGTCCATATCGGCATGGATATGAGGCTGCCCAATGTCCGGCGAGAATACCACCTCACCCCTACCATTGATGACTCAGTCAGGGTGCCAGCTGGTTCTCCAAGGGGGACCTAGGGTCAGGATATCACCAACTTACCCTGCACTCTTGAGGTATATCACAACATTCTCAATGCACGTTGGGCTTCAATGCTACAGCTACCTAAATTTGGGATCTCCAGTAACCCTGGGCACTGAACTCCGCTCCGCTGGCAAAGTTTGCTGAATTTTGCATACTCCGCGTTCTGCGGAGAACGCAAAGTTCCTGTAAAACGTCAAAATCCGCATCGGAGCGGAGTTCAGCCCCGGACCCACCTGCCTCCCACCCCTCCGGAGCTCTACAGAGTTGACTAAAAACTCAGTGGAGCTCCGCTCCACATCTCCCACCCCCTGCAATAAATATTTTTTAAATAAAATGTAAAATTAAAGTAAAATAAAAGCGCCCTTACCTTATCGCAGCATCCCGGGCTGCCCTCCTCCTCTTCGCTGTAATCCCCTACATCAGACCTACTCCATAGTAGGACTGCGCATGTACGCGCATGTGCGCCGGGATAACGGCGAGGAGGAGGACGACAGCCCGTGACACCGCAATAAGGTAAGTGGGCTTTTATTTTACTTTAATTTTACTCGAACTCTAAACACATATGAGTACTAGCCATATAGATGACAGATAACTATAAAGGGATGGTGCAAAATAAGAATAATAATTGCATGTATTTCCATAGGATTTGCGGACTGCTCTAATTGAAAAAGGCTGGTCGAAGCTATAGATCACTGATAAGAATTACCTAGTTTCAAATAAAGACAACGGCAGCAAAAAGTCCAAGAAGTAAAACCTAAAACTTTAGGGTAAGCTTCTGATAGTTTAATGAAAAGCCCTGTGCAAACAATGATATAATAATGCATATAATGTTATTTAACAAATACTAAATGTTGGAAGTAAACTAGACGACTAAGCCGCCAAAGTTCTTTTGACTTATCCTTATTTTAAGTAAGTAATGCAAATAAAAGGCATTCATTATGATTGATAGATAACAATAAGGTTTTCAAATTTAACAAACATGTAATTTGCAGGGCTCCTTTTAAATCATTCTCAGACAAATTGAACAGAGAACATTCTGCTAAAAATCATTTGCGGAATATCTGAGTGAGATTTCTACCTGCTTATTAACATGAGGGGAATGTAACACAAGTATTGATTGGATTGGTCTACAAGTAGGAATGATCTGTAATGAAATTTATACCCCTCTATTCATAGACATAAAGACTAATATGATGTCTCACAAAAAGAATCTAAATAATGAATTAATTACATTTATGAATAGCCACCTTCGAAATATTATGGGTGAACCTAGGATGCACTGAACCAAAATTAGAAGTTATTTAATTTACACCCGTAATACATTGATTTTAATTGTGTTTTATTGTTTCGTAGATACATGATTTTATGATTAACAATGAGAAATTTGTGAATATGATAACAGTCCTGAAGAAGATACCACCTCACACCACCTCTGGATTCTTCTTATTGGAGTTGCAAGTAATACCTAGTCTATGTGGATTTGTGAAGCTCAGAAAAGACACACCTATATTCTGAAACTAGTATTAGCACCAATAAAAAGCACTGTAATACCCACTCTGTGTTGGGATATAGGGCTTAACCAAGGCACTGTTCTGCAAGATAGAGGTAATTTGCATGATGAGGTAGATGTGAGTTAAAGCAATATGACTTATTTTCTCTTGTTTACCTGAACAAAGTCACCACTAAAATGGCCTTGATAGACTTTTTTAAATAGAGCTAGCTGAAATTGAAGTTGTAATAAATTCTCAAAGGTCACTTATCTCTACCCTAGCAAAGACCACTCAGGCTCCACTAGCTGACAGCGGAAATTCTAGCAGCTCAGATGTTGATACATTTTGGATAAATTAGTGACAGGGCCAGCGCTTAAAGTAAAACTACACCCAGGAATGAGAGGTGCGAAGGCTATTTCACTGGAGGAACAAGTACTTGAGAAACAGGGAAGACCTGCAGAATGGGTGATTAAATTACTAGGAAAGATGTAAGAAATATACAAAATTTAAGTAAAATAAAAGTGCCCTTACCTTATCGCAGCATCCTTGGCTGCCCTCCTCCTCTTCGCTGTAATCCCCATGTGCATGTGCAGTTCTACCATGACCTACAGGATTACGGTGAAGAGGAGGAGGACAGCCTGTGATACAGTGATAAGGTAAGTGCGCTTTTATTTTACTTTAATTTTACTCAAACTCTAAACACACATGAGTACTAGCCATATAAATGACAGATAACTATAAAAGGATGGTGCAAAATAAGAATAATAATTGCATGTATTTCCATAGGATTTGTGGACTGCTCTAATTAAAAAAGGCTGGTCGAAGCTATCCGTCACTGATACAAATTACCTTGTTTCAAATAAAAACAACAGCAGCAAAAAGTCCAAGAAGCAAAACCTAGGACTTTAGGGTAAGCTATTGATAGTGTAATGAAAAGCCCTGTGCAAACAATGTTTTAAAAATAAGGTAAACCTGATATAATAACTCATATAATGGTATTTTTAGCAGATACTGAACATTGGAAGAAAACTAGACGACTGAGGCTCCAACGTTCTTTTGACTTATCCTTATTTTAGGTAAGTAATGCAAATACAAGGCATTCATTATGATTGATAGACAACAATAAGGTTTTCAAATTTAACAAACCTGTAATTTGCAGGGTTCCTTTTAAATTATTCTCAGACAAATTGAACAGAGAATATTCTGCTAAACATCATTTGCGGAATATCTGGGTGAGATATCTACCTGCTTATTAACATAAGGAGAATGTAACACAAGTATTGTATGGGTGATATTAGATCCAGATGTAGTACACATTGAATTCCCTTTTATTGGTTTGGTCTACAAGTAAGAATGATCCGTAATGAAATGTATACCCCTCCATGCATAGACATAAAGACTAATATGATGTCTCCTAAAAAGAATCTAAATTATGAAATAATTACATTTATGAATAGCCACCTTCGAAATATTTTGGGTAAACCTAGGATGCACTGAACCAAAATTAGAAGTTATTTAATTTACACCCGTAATACATTGATTTTAATTGTGTTTTATTGTTTCGTAGATACATGATTTTATGATTAACAATGAGAAATTTGTGAATATGATAACAGTCCTGAAGAAGATACCACCTCACACCACCTCTGGATTCTTCTTTTTGGAGTTGCAAGTAATGCCTAGCCTATGTGGATTTGTGAAGCTCAAGAAAAGACACACCTATATTCTGAAACTAGTACTAGCACCAAAAAAAAGTACTGTAAAATGCACTCTGTATTGGGGTTTTGGGCTTAATCCAGGCACTGTTCTGCAAGATAGAGGAAATTTGCATGATGTGGTAGATGTGAGTTAAAGCAATATCACTTATTTCCTCTTGTTTACCTGAACAAAATCAGCACTAAAATGGCCTTGATAGACTTTTTTAAGTAGAGCTAGCTGAAATTGAAGTTGTAATAAATTCTCAAAGGTCACTTATCTCTACTCTATCAAAGACCACTCAGGCTCCACTAGCTGACAGCAGAAATTCTAGCAGCTCAGATGTTGATACACTTTGGATAAATTAGTGACAGGGCCAGCGCTTAAAGTAAATCTCAACCCAGGAGTGAGAGGTGCGAAGGCTATTTCACTGGAGGAACAAGTACTTGAGAAACGGGAACATTCTGCAGAATGGGTGGTTAAATTACTAGGAAAAATGTAAGAAATATGGGAAAGGCTAATAGAAGTGATATATACCAGCTTGAAATACTGATTACCAATCAATATACTGCTCTGCTTCCTTATTGGCTAAATACTGTCCTCTGCTCTTTCAGTATGGGCACCATAGTGAAGCTACAGAGGTGAGTCGTTAGGGGATTAAACTCTAATAGTAAGCTTAGTATTGCCCATTTTGGCTCAGAAGATATCTAATTTGTGAGTGACTGAAAAACAGGAAGGAAGTAATGGGGCTGGCTGAAGCATCTGCTTCTTTGACTTCAACTGTTCCTGTGACTTTAGGGTCTGCAAAGGTAGCAGCAGTAGCTGATGTAGGAAACAGACGTAATGCTGTTGCATAACAGACATCCTCATCATCTATCACACTGGCTAAAGTAAGGCAATACGTCAATAACATTCTGTTGAAGCTTTTGAAAAATAAAATTGAAAGCAAAGACTAATGCATTAGCAAAGTAATTGGCACAAAAACAGCCGTGCAGAAATAGGAGAGGAACATCAATTCCTTTTTTGTACAGTACAGAGAAGTGGAGTCTCACTTAGACTCTGTGCTAATCACTGATCGAAGCTTAACATTTTGAATGAGCTAGAAAACAGTGCTAAACATTCAAAAATGGATCTTACCAGTATTTTGAACTCTCATTAGATTAATTGTGCATCCTTTTTTTAAATTTATTTTAATTCTTAAAATCCTGTGCATAGGGTGGCAAAGCACTTTTCAGCAGGGTACAACGGCAGGCTGAATTGTCAGAAGGTTTAACAGTAAAATGGAATAGAACATAGACACATTTAGACTTTAGAAAAACCCACTTTTATGCAGTAGATGTATATTACTTGAGGTCTCCGAGAAAGTGTTGTTTGAGGTTCCACTTGAAAGCAGAGATTGGTATGTGATATCATATATGCACTAGGATAGCATCATATATCTTCGGTAGGGAAGAATTACTTGCGAGTGAATGTGTTTCTAAATTTGTCATGCATGTGATTAAATTGTTTGTAAGATATTATCTTCATAATTCATTTGGTGGTGAACACCAAAGGGATTCATACAGAGCAGTAACAGCAGTATAGAAAAGTTGTCTCTCACGCTAGAAATAACTTAATATATTTATTATACCTTTTCACCACAAAATATAACTAGAACGTCTAAGCAAGCTAATGACATGTAATAATTTTCCAATGCTGTAGTGCCTATATTCGTCAAAGAAATCTAACAAATTGAAAGTGTAAGTAGACTCATTGTAAATGTTTTGTATTGGTGTTTCTCTACAGCATTTTGTGAGGATAAGATTGATATTCCTGGAGGAATCAAAATCAATCGTAGCAGTTCAGCATTGCTTGATATCATTTGAGACATGAAAAACAGAAATAACGTTTTATACAATGTTATATCACTTTTTTGGTGGTGATAGAGCCACAGTAGTTATAGTTTGTTCAGACTTTCCATATGAACCTTTTCATAGGTTTTTTAATAACTTTGGTGCTGTTTGCCGCATTTGCATGAAACTTTCCAAAAAAGAAAGGTTCACTTGCTTAGACTCCTTCATGGAAAGTTGTGTGCTGATCCATCAAGCAGCTGCGAAAAAGGAGGGGGGGGGGGGGTCACAAAATTTTAATTTTCCATTTTAATTCCCATAGGAATGTTTGCTTTCCTATACAGAATAAAATGGCTAAACCAAATTATTCCTAAATTGGCAGAGAGTTGGAATGTTACTCAGGATGCATATTTTGCATTCTTTAGTATATATTCGTTCAGTAGCTTTTGAGAAATTAGCTTTTAATTAGGTAATTGAGGAGGGCATGAAGAGGATAACTACCAGAAAAAGTTAGTGATATCTCTCCTGTTGGTGTACAGGTTTACAGGGATTGGTTAATCCTGACTGGCTGGCCACAACATGAACAATATGTTATGGCAGCCATTAAAGAACTCTGGGACATTGTCCCTACGTCATCAAACTGAATAAAAAAATTTAGGAGGAGTAACCTGAACATACCCTGACCCAAAGAGTCAGGTGAAGGGGGTCCCATCAGACCCGCCTCTATTGCAAGGTTGCAACATGGAAAACCACACAGCTTCAGGGAACAGGTTTATCTTGGTGGTGGTCCACCATGCCCCTAGATACCCTGATGTCATACTTCTGAGGATTGTGGTGACCATTACCTTGCTTGGTATTTTCACCAGAATAGTGTTATCCAAAGAGGTAATCTCAGACAGGAGAACACATTTCATGTCTGTGTACTTGAAGGCTTTGCAGGAGGAGTGTTTGGAGATGTACACATTTTCTACCTCTTATCACCCCCAAACCAATGGGCTTGTTGATAGATTCAACAAGACCCTAAAAGGTATGATTATGGGGTTGGTGAGAACTCCATAGGAAGTGGGATCTTCTACTCCCATACCTTATATTTGCCTAGATTGAGGTACCACAAAAGGGAATGGCTTCAGCACCTTTGAGCTTTTATCTGGGCATCCTCCCAGAGTTAAATCTTGTCTGAGAAGGGTGGGAGAAAATTCTCAAGGAACCCAAACAGGACATTGCTGACTATGTGCTGGACCTATGTTCCCAACTGAGTTCATGAAGTAGGCTTATAAAAACTTGAGGACCGAGAGGAGCATAATACTCACTGGTATGATCAAAAAGCAACCCTGGCCAAATACCATCCAGGTCAGAAAGTGTGGGTTGAGGAGCTTGTAGTTCCAAGGGCCCACCAGGGAAAATGAAATGGGCACTACACATTACTGAAGTTGATGGGTGAGGTACACCCTGAAACTGCAATAGTGTAATCTATGTCAACCCTCTGAAGCCCTAATTTGACAGGGCAGTCATGACTTTGCTAATTGGTCACTGACAGAGGTAAGAAAGAAGATAGTGAGCCTCTTCCAGACCTCTTATCTCACAATGCCAAGGATGGTTCACTGGAGGGAGTAGTTCTCTCACCTACACTGACATAACAGCAGCAGAGAGAATGTCACCCATTGTTTGGGTGGTTTGCCAGACTATTCCTCCTCACACCTGAATGCCACGTTCAATTTGAGGTAAAGCCATTTGGCTTGAAGTTTGCCCCTGAAACATTCTGGAGTCTGATACTGTCCTGACTTGAGACCTTTTAGTGCTGTATATCTGCATTAAATTGCTGTCTGTAGCACCACCTGATATGGCCACACGACCAACATAAGTGAATTGCATCGGGCCCTGCAACAGGCAGTACCAACTACCAAGGGCAGCAAGTGCCACATCGGGCAGGGGCTTGTTGTGTACCTTGTCCATCAAGATGGTAGGAGACATTCACAGACTCTTCAGCCCAAGATCCAGACAATCATAACTTGGGAGCTTCCCAAAACCCTAATTCAGGACAGAGTCTACCTGGGTCTGACAGGTTACTACAGAAGGTTTGTGAAAGTGTAAGTCACCATTGTAACCCCCCTCCCCTAGGAGGGTTGACAGAGCTGGCTTCAAGGAGGCAGCCAATGAAGATTATATGTACTAAGGAGTGTCAGACGACCTGTGTTACCCAAAAAAACATGCTGTGTACAGCACATGTACTAAAGGCACCTGATTTCAGCAATGAAGTTTGTGGTTCTAACAGATGGTTCAAAACATTGGAATGTGACAGTGACCATTTGTAATCAATGACCAATTGTCTTTATAAGCAGGTGACTACTTCCCAGAGAGCAGCGTTGAAATGCTGTAGAGAGAGAAGCCATTGCTGTTGTTTGACCACAAAAAAGCTGACACCTTACTCGTATGGTACTCACTTTAGGGTTCAAACAGACCACGGGCATTATGGATGACTCATGCAGATGAGAGGAGAAATCATAAACTGTTGAGGAGGTCCAGCTCCTTACAAGGTATTAGCTATAAAGTGGAGCACAGGTGTGGGACTTACCATTCCAGTTCTGATGGCCTTTCCCATTTCTTCTATTTTGGTGCTGAGAGCTGCCAAGGAAATGGCTGAGTTGCTCGTTATCTTTCACCCGGAACAGGAATATTTCATGATCACCCCCATTTGTTTTGGACTGATGCTGACAGGTATTTGACTCTGCGCACTGGGATGCATGTGCTCTGTCCCATGAAAACATGTTAAAATTGTCTATCCTCATAATAGGCATTCTTAACTTACCTATAAGCCCTAGTATATGTTACAAAGTGTACACAGGCCTATAAGGTAAATATCAAGTGGACTGCAGAACGCATTGAGCCACCAGTAGAGTGACTGTGCAAAAACATGACTGCAGGCTACTACAGTAGTCTGTACATTTTTAGGACCTCAAATTCAGTCTGCCAAAATAATCCTGCATGGTTTTTAAAAGTAGGACATGTAAAATGTTAATGTTTAGAATGTCCTTACAGTGACACGGCCCTAAAAGCTATTTCCACTGTAACACAGTTAGTTGATCAATAGGATAGCATTAGGATTCAGTATTATCCCCTTTGCTGCTAGGCATTTTACACCCCTTTGTTAAAGTATTTTGTAGCTATTTGGAGTAATTTGCGCTTAGGCCCCTGTAACTTTTTGACCACATAAGGTATCCACGCCAAATGTGTGACCTTTTATTAAAACATCAATGAAATTCTAAAGGTACACAGGGTTTGTGGATTCCCTTGGAGGGAACCCAGAAATTAACCAAAATACAGCTAATTGTTTTTTTGTGGGAAAAATGGGAAAAAAGTGCTGCAAAGGAAAGTGTCTGCTTTTTTCCCTGCAATTGGTATCAACAAAGGGTTTGTGGGGCTAAAATCACAATTTCCCCAGGTTTCAGGGCCTCACAGACTTTTGTCAGAAAACCAACATTTTTTCACAGTTTTGGCATTTTACTGGGACATAGCATATTTATGCTATTTTTTGTGCTTTCAACCTTTCTCAGGTTAATGGTAGAAATGGGTATGAAAGTAATAATGAACCCTGGAAAGCTATACATTTCAGAAAAGTAGACATAATTATGAATTCAGCATGGGGTCATTTGTGTAGATCCTTCAAGGTCTCTTTAGGGAAACTAACAGTTGAAAATAGGAAAAATTAGTTAAAACAACAGCCATTTGTGCCAACATTTTCACTTGTAACAACTTCTAAATATGACAGATGTTTGAAAGCAATATACCATTACATCCGCTGGACCTTTCTGGTTGTAGCGATATATAGGACTTGCAGGTTCACCAAGAACCCGACAAACCCAGATCCAATAACTGAGCAGCATCTTGCAATGTTTTTTTTATTATGCACCGGTATATACCAATTAAATATATACACTGAAAAATCGGGATGAAATACACCTATGTATTTCTGAAATTGGAACAACAAAAAATAGAGTTTAGAAACAGTAGCTATTTGCACATTTCCGAAATTGTGAGTGCCCATAATAGCATGAGAATTATAGCACATTTTTCAAAGTGAGTTCGTTTTTAACATTGTCTTTCATTTGTAAGGCAATAATGCTTAGAAAGTCAATAGGTAATTATAGTTGCTCTATAATTCAGTATTACCCTACGTCTCCCAATAAAATGGTACCCCACTTGTGTGGGTAGGCCTAGTGCCCGTGACAGGAAATGGCTCAAAACTCAACGTGGACACATTTTTACAGTGAAAACTGACCCTTTTTTTGCAAAGTGCCTAGCTGTAGATTTTGAACCCTAGCTCTGCCGGCACCTAGGAAAACCTAGCAAACCTATACATTTTTGAAAACTAGACACCCAGGGAAAACCAGGATAGGGTGACTTGTCTGGCTTTCACCAGGTTCTGTTACCCTGAATCCCTTTCAAACTTCAAACTTTGACAAAAATAACACATGTTCCTCACATTTCTGTGGTGGAAAGTTCTGCACTCTGTGTGGATCCACACAATTCTACCTGTTTCACATTCCCCAAAGTCTTCCGAGAAAAATAGTGCTTCACTTGTGTGGGTAGGCCTAGTGGCCACAATAGGAAACAACCCAAAACGCAACGTTGACGCACCACCTATTCAAAGTGAAAACTGGCCCTTTTTTTGGAAAGTGCCTAGCTGTAGATTTTGAACGCTAGCTCTGCAGGCACCTAGAGAAACCTAGCAAACCTCTACATTTTCAAAAGCTGGACAACCAGGGGAATACAGGATGGGGTGACTTATCTGGCTCTAACCAGGTTCTGTTACCCAAAATCCCTTGCAAAGCTCAAACTTTGTCAAACAAAACACATTTACCTCACATTTCTGTGATGGAACGTTCTGGAATATGAATGGATCCACAAAATTCCACCCACCCCACATTCCCCAAAGTCTTCCGAGAAAAATGGTACCCCACTCGTGTGGGTGGGTCAAGTACCCATAACAGGCAAGGGCCCAAAACGTATTGAGGAGACATCAAAATTACCTATCACAAAACAACCTTGCTTTGCAAGTGGGGTCCCCTGGGGATTTGACCCTGGGCTCGGGGCCATCTTGGGAAACCTACCAAACCCATACATCTCTGAAAGCTAGACACCCAGGGGAGTCCAGTGAGGTATTTGAGAAAAAAAATTGGGGGTCCATGCAAGCCATACCTCACTGGACTCCCCCGGTTGTCTTGTTTACAGAAATGTGTCGGTTTGGTAGGTTTATGAATGTGAGGGGTGGAGGAGCACACGTAACTTAAGTGTTTTCTTATAACTATTACTTTATTCACATGAACCTTTTCTTTATGGGTGCATCACTGCTGCAACGTGTTGACAGCATGTGCAAATCATAAACTAATAATCTAACAGGATGAAAATCCTGAGTGCAATGAACACTGTTCCCTTAGAACTGACCGTTCTATTTCTTTTACCAATTGAATCCGAAAACAACCAATGCAATTAATAAAAACACTCCATTGTTTTGTATCTGATGCAGATTGTTATTCATTAATAAATCATATAAAACGCATCATCTCAAATGTTGTGTTTGATGCTTAACAAAGAAAACATACAAATTACTGTTATAGTTTACAATACAAGCAACACTGTGTACATGGAATTGCAGATTTTACATTAACATTTTGTAATAGTTTTAATGTGAAGCCCGATGCATTTCAGGACTCTGCGGTCCCTTCCTAAGGGGCGGGTTCTAAAATCGAACAAATCTCAAATTATACATTCATATATTATCAACCGTAATTATGCATTAAGAGAGTCCCATACCCCAACAAGTGATGAATACACTAACATGTTAATACATGGTATTAAATGAGCCCATTTCACAAAAAGAAGAGAAGTAAAGTGTTAAAAATGCATGGAACGCGAACAGAGTGAAAAAGAAAAAATCGAGGCAAATCATTGTGATGAGAAACCTGTGTAAAGTTATCAAAAAAGAAAAAAAGAAAAAGAGATGTGGGGAGTGGTATATACACTGTAGATAGATCACCGCGAAAATGGGAAATGGAATACTCAGTAAACTGCATTGCAGAGAGCATGCAATGGCGTACCTGTATTGAAATGGTAAAACTGTATCCTGCAGAAATGAGGATACCATGTAAAGAATAAGAATGGGGTCTACATGCCGATGTAAAGTGAAAGAGAAAAATAAGTGTAATCATACCTCAACAGTGTCAGGGTAATCCCCAATGTGTTTAAAAGGGTAATATAGCAACAAGAAAACCTTGTGTTCCTGAGAGAATATAAAGCATTTTTATAACCAGTGAACACAATGTCTTAAGAAGAAAAACATGTTGGCGTTCGAGACTGGATTAAGAAAAGTACGGCACTCAACCAATGCCGGTCAGGCGGTTCCAAATATATCAATTCTGCCTGGTCATTAAACTAAGTAATGAAGGACATATGATAACATAAACCCTCAAGATCTGGAGCGTTAGGGAGAAATAATTACCTGGCTGCGAGTAGGTTGAAATCTTACAGAGACGGGGAAGGACTGCAAGAGTCTCATGCGTCAGTAGCTGTTCGAGCTCCTCCGCTGAGCGTACAGCGTAAATATGTGAAAAACTGTGAAAAAACATCAAGAAAACAACGTTATGCTTCATAATGAAAATGGAAGAAAGACCGAAAATAAAGTGCTATACACGGGTCCAATCATTGTGATAAATTATTAAATATTGAAACCAGGCCAAAGTTGGTAGTGGTCAGGTACGAAGTGGTAATAAACTACAATGAATCAAGTGAACAAAGTAGGACAACAGTGGTTGTGGCCGTCTTATAATCTAACACATGTAGGTGAACTGAAGAAAAAGCACTATAGACTGTGTGCCTTTTTTCTCTTAATAAAGATTTGAAAAAAAAAAGAAAAGTGTTAGGAGTTGAACATGCTGCGCTTACATAGTTTCCCCTTATCGCAGGTCGGAACCTCCGCTCGTGATTCATACTCCGGCAGATGTACAGATTTATTCAGACGCTGCCCTCGTTATTGACACGGATGATTTCTACCCAGGTAATACTTGCATTACCAGGCATCCGCTACCAGTCCTTGTGTCCCCTTGCAATCTCCAAACAGAGGGCTAGACCCTTAATGCTTTGTGGTCTCTCACCTTTTCCTCTCCAGCACTTCACCAATTCGCCAATCCTGTCCTGAGGAGGATCCCAAATCATTGTGGATCGAAACGCCGTCGACACTGCAGCGCAATTGTTTGGCACACTACAACATTTGGCTCATAACTGTGATCTAATGTGCTACAAAAAACTTGAATTTATCAATCATTTGGCCATCACTGTATATATCTCTGTCACCTTGCGCCGTTCACGCTGTTCACCCCCTTCACTTGCGTCGTCACCTTCACTTGTACATATCACCTTGTCACCAAGTGCTTCTTGGGTTGGCACATGATTTTTCTTGTACAGTGCTGCTTTCAACTGTATTCCCTTGTGTAATATATCATAAAATTGTTGAATTACAAGCCATGTACTAACTAATTGAGCCTCCTTGTTTCCTTCATATGGAATGCTTTTTGCATGCACAACTTAATTGCCTGTCAATTTGTTACCTATTGGGACATTGTGTTTTATATATAGCTTACATAGCAGGCATGTAAAGATATTCACACTACATCTCCCAGAAGGCCTTCTGGGTGGGACCTGACTTATTTATTCATTTACAACGCAAGGAGCGTTGTACATGATTCTGACGGAGTGCTTGTTTCCTGTATTCAGAGTGGCTGCCCTGAACCTTCTTTGCTTGTGTACCTTCGTGGATTTTCTGCGTCCTGCGTTGAGGCGTGGAAAGGATTACTTGTTTGCTGATTTGGGCTACTTTGGGGTTGCTGTACGCTTTACGCTTGGCTGAGCGTGAACGCCTTCTTGGTAGTGTCTATTCCCGCTAGCAGCTGCAGTAGGATTACTCAGGGCATTCACCTCTTCATTTACCGCCATCCTCTGTCCTTTTCTTGTCCTGCGGCAGCAGAACGAAGAGGTGATCTTGCCAGCAGAGGCAGGCTGGTACTCACTGGAGGGCTCCTACACGTCATTCAAACTCACTACACTGTATATTCAAAGTTCGGTAAGCCCCCTGGGCTTCTGGAGTAGAGGTCCGCCTCTGAGACATTTTCCTTTTTCCTTTATATTGTTTTATCCTGGAATAACAAAACTATCTAGCTGGGTCAGCTGATTATTCTTGGAGCCTAGTTTTCTTACATATACTTGTGTTATTTGGAACGCTCATGAAACATAGATCTCCTACATTTTGATTTTCCTTTTTGATTGCTT
Organism: Lissotriton vulgaris; assembly: GCF_964263255.1. Lineage (NCBI taxonomy): Eukaryota > Metazoa > Chordata > Amphibia > Caudata > Salamandridae > Lissotriton > Lissotriton vulgaris. The sequence continues at coordinate 972,656,504 of NC_141693.1, read as the reverse complement.
CATGAGTCATACTTAATTAATGAGATTTCTGTCCTGTGCTGCAGTTGGCCATATCATTTGGATTAAAGGGCGTGTGACAGAGGTTATGTATGGAGAATAGTAGCGCTTATTAACAGCTTGGATTTGATGTTGGCATGGTGTGTAATATATAATTGTTTTTGCATTATAGGTGTGAATATCTTCCCTACGGAGAGAGAATTATCTTACCAAAGAGAGAGGAAGGGTTCACCTCAGGGACAGTTCTTTTTTATGGAATGACTATGACTCTAGTAAGAATTATATGAGAGTAGCCAGAGAGTTATACTGTATTAATCCTTTGCTTATTTTGTCACAGGTCTCCCTTTTCCACCGCTGTTCCTAACCTAAACCCATCCCTCACTTGATTGCCTTTATACTCTGTATATTTATTTAGTCAGAGTGTGGGGACGTCAGGAGTTGGACCCATCTGAGCATCGCCCTGATCCTGAGGAGCTCGGTAGTCGTGACAAAAAGTACGGCAATCACCCAATGCAGATCAGGCATTAATAAATATGCCAATTCTGCTCGTCATCAAACTAAGGAATGAAGGGCATATGATAACATAAACCCTCAAAATATGGAGCGTTAGGGAGAAATAATTAAACTGTCCCCGAGTAGATTGAAATCTTACCGAGATGGGGAAAGACTGCAAGAATCTCGTGCGTCAGCAGCTGTGTGAGCTCCTCCGCTTAGAGTACGTCATAAATATGTGAAAAAGCGTGAAGTAAATGATGATATGCTTCATAATGAAACTGGAAGAAAGACTGAAAATAAAGTGCTATTCACGGATCAAATCATTGTGATAAATCATTAAATACTGATACCCGGTCAAAGTTGGTAGAGGTCAGGTATGAAGGGCTAATAAACCACAATGAATGAAGTGAACAAAGTAGGACAACAGTGGTCGTGGCCGCATTATAATCTAACACGTGTAGGTGAACTGAAGAAAAAAGGACTATATCGCCTATAGACTGTGTGCGTGAAGAATATACAATGTATACATCCAGTGATGACTCTAACAGCCTACAGATATTATATCAAAGATCCCCAGTCATGGGCATAAAAGCTGAACATGAAGAGATAAAAACTGGTCATGATAGAAAAACCCAAAGTGAGAAAGGTGGAAAAGGAGAGTTGTATTAGATAACAAAAGTGTAAGGGCTCTTAATACATGTAAGCATTTCGATATATAAGTTTAATAACTTTATGATATAGCCAGTATGATTCATAGAAGGCAGCTCATCTCTATTCTATCATTTAACTCTTTCGGGGCTAGAGTGTCCAGAAAGTTTATCCAAAACACATTGCGCTGTAGTAATTTCTTACTGTTATCAACGCACTCAATCTGTTCCACTACTTCAACGATTTGGCCTCTTAACTGTGTAATTGTGTGTTTTGCTTCCTGCCAGTGAACTGCTATGCTGGAAGTTTTATTCACAGTACGTATAGTGCTTTTAGGTTCTGTTATTCTAAATTAAAATTTCCGTTCTGTGTTGCTTACATAGGCCTTCTCAAATGGACATTTCAGACAATAAATTACATTAGTCGTGTTACAATCTGAGGTATGTCTTAATTTTATATTTTTGCCTGAGATGAGATGTGTGAGTATTATGATATTGCAATGAATGTGATTAAAACACTTGGCTGTGCCCTTGAAATTTATAGTTGCTAGGCGTCTTTCAGAAGATGTCATCAATTTTTGAAGATTCTTGCCTCTTGTATAGGAAAAAGTTGGGTTGATGTTAAAAATGCCCTTGAAATCTGGTCCATTCTGAAGAAGTTCCCATCTATTGTTGAGAATCCTCTTTATTTGATTGGAACATGTGGAATATTTGGACACTAATGTCGGTGTATCTTTCTTTGTGCTAGTAGACTTTAGTAATAAAGACATCCAGTCTTTGCTTGATATTCTGGTCATACTTTTCTGCAAGATGTCCTCTGGGTAACCCCTTTGTGCAATTCACTGTTTGTATTCATTAATCTTAGCTGTCACTGTATCAGGTTCTGAACAAATCTGTTTGATTAGAAGGAATTGCAAAAAAGGTAAATTGGAAATGATACTCTTCGGTGGAAACTTGAGAAATGAAGCATACTATTCTTGTCAGTTGGCTTTGTGTAAATCTCGATCTACTTCACTAATGTTATGGAGGCGACCAGTGATCTCCAAAAGGACACCGTAACTTTGTTCAAAATCAAAAACAAGTATCAGGCACCAGTTTCACCTAAAATACTAGACTCTTTTAAGAACACAGTAAGAAACGATTTATCCAAATTAAACTACAAAAAATTGAAGAGCAACAATTTGACTGATTATGAGAAAAGGACAATTCGATCAACAGCTAACAACACCACACTCACCTTAAAACCAGCTGATAAAGGAGGAGCCACATATTACGTTCAAAAAGTCAATGAACACATTTTGGATGACACTACGTACTTGGCACTTGTCAGTGATCTTACTATCAAATTACAAGGCATTTTACAACATATCCTCAATGAAGCAGAAGAGATGGGTTTTATAGATATACAACTCAAATCATAACTCGTTGCCAACAATCCACGTAGTCCCAGGATCTTCATGATCCCCAAAATATATAACATTCCAACAGATCCTCCCTTTCGACTAATAGTCTCTGGTTGCCGATCCATCCTTGATCCATTAGGGAGGTATCTGGATCACTATTTGTAAAAATGTGTTCAGAACTGGTGTACACACGCTAGAGATACAACTGATTTCCTACATAATCTGCAAAGCATACAACCTTACATTCAAGCTCACTGGATACTATGCACAATAGATATTATGGCTCTATATACATCCATAGCACATTCTGAAGGACTGGAGGCTGTGGAATTGGCATTATTAAAAATACAGGCAGTTGAGACAGACAAGGTATTTTTGTTAAAACTCATATGTTTGTCTACACAACAGCTATTTCAAGTGGCAAGGGAATTTCTACGCCCAATTCACCGGACCATCAATGGGTTTTTCTGGAGCAGCGGCGTATGCCAATATTTTTATGGCGACATTTGAACATGATTTCATTTTAAATTACGATAACTAGACATTGGGTATAGCACAATACTGCAGATACATTGACAACATATTTTTGATCTGAAAAGGATTTGGAACACCTGATACAACAATTGAACACTAGGAATCCCAGTATCCAATTCACACACATAATTAAGAAACAACAGATTAACTATTTGGATGTCCTAGTGTCTAAACATTCAATCGGCACTGGATTAAAGAACAAGATTTACACAAAGCCAACTGACAGGAATGGTACGCTTCATTTCTTAAGTTTCCACCCAAAGCGTCTCATTTCCAATTAACCTTTTTCACAATTCCTTATAATAAAACAGATTTGTTCAGAACCTGATACAGCGACAGCTAAGATTAATTAATACAAACAGAGATTTGCACAAAGTGGTTACCCGGAGGACATCTTGCAGAAAAGTATGAACAGATTATCAAGCAAAGACCTGATGTATTTATTAGTAAACTATGCTAGCACAAAGAAAGATTCACCGACATTCGTGTCCAAATATTCCACATGTTCCAATCAAATAAAGAGGATTCTCAACAATAGATGGGAACTTCTTCTGAATGAACCAGATTTTAAGGGCATCTTCAACATCAACCCGACTTTTTCCTTTCTCACTTTGGGTTTTTCTATCATGACCAGTTTTTATCTCTTCCTGTTCAGCTTTTATGCCCATGACTGGGCATCTTGGATATAATATCCTTAGTCTGTTAGAGCCATCACTGGATGTATATAGTGTATATTCTTCACGCACACAGTCTGTAGGCTATATAGTCCTTTTTTTTCAGTTCACCTACACGTGTTAGATTATAATGCGTCCATGACCACTGTTGCCCTAATTTGTTCACTTCATTCATTGTGATTTATTACTACTTCATACCTGAACTCTATCAACTTTGGCCGGGTTTCAATATTTAATGATTTATCACAATGATTGGACCCGTGCATAGCACTTTATTTTCAGTCTTTCTTCCAGTTTTATTATGAAGCATAACGTAATTTTCTTCACGTTTTTAACGTATTTACGGCGTACGCTCAGCGGAAGAGCACGCACAGCTGCTGACGCACGAGATTCTTGCAGTCTTTTCCCGTCTCTGTAAGATTTTAACCTACTCGCGTCCAGTTGGTATGCAACGTTTACAACAAAGTTTTTACAACGCACTACCATTACAACGCAGGCATTACCACGCATACCATTACAACGCATTGCGCTGGGGGGCACTCTAGGATAGGTAATAAGTTTCATTTTCTATCCAACACCTTCCCTAGTGTCCACGGGGACTGGAGTTGGAATAGAAAATTATACTTACCACTATCCAGCACCTCTAAGCGCTATGCGTTGTAACGGTATTCATTGTAAATACCGCGTTGTAAAGGTATGGGTGGTAAAAGTATGCGTTGTAACATCATACATCCGTCCAGTTTATTTATTTCACCCTTACACTCCATATCTTGAGGGTTTATTTTATCATATGCCCTTCATTCCTAAGTTTGATGACCGAGCATGATTGGCATATTTAGTACCGCCTGACAGGCATTGGGTGTGCCATACTTTTCTTTTCTTTTTTCAAATCTTTATTAAGAATAAAAAGGCATGTTACAAAAACTACACATTTGCAGTCAGGGTTGTTCATACAATGGACAGGCTCTACCCTCTCCTAGAGCTCCTAATACAATAACTAGATAGTGACCATGTCATACAACCTCTACACCCTCAGTGACGTCTTCTCTGGTCCGTGGTGGTGCACAAATCTCCCCTCTGTAAGAGTTCCCCTGACCCCAGACTTGTGTTCATTTGTTCAGGTGTCCCCTGGACTCATAGATGGATTTCTCGGTCTCGATGCACCAATCCATATCGTTAGACCAGTCCACCAGTTGCGGCGGGTTTGAAGCCCTCCAAGCTGTGCAATATTTTGTTTAGCGATCATGAACCCATGCGTCACCCACAGTTGCTCTTTAGAGTTCAAGTCAGTAGGGTCCCAAATATTTAACAGTGCTAACTTTATGTTACAAGGAATCTGTTGCCTCCTCCATCTGGCCCACCCCCCCATACCTAATACCCCTAAATTACCGCACACTCCCAAATAATATGAATAAACGTGCCTTCCTGCACACACTGCCTTGCACAGCTGCCCTCTGGGACGTAACCCATGCCAACCAGCATTTGTCCCGACAGGAAGGATCTGTGATGCAGCTTAAGTTGAACCATTCTGAGCTGGGAGGAAATGGCCACTCCGCAAGGGGAAGCCACCGCCTCCCGCCATTCCTCGTCATCCAGACCTGCGATATCGTGATCCCACTTAGCCCGCAAACTGGTCAGAGGGTCCACCATATTATTGATGAGTTTTTTATAAACATGGGAGATGGGCTTCTCCGGTCGATCACCATCAAGTATCCTATCCTCAAGTAGGGAGGATTCTAGGAGATCGCTACCTCTAGGGAGAACAGGAGCAGGGAATGCCTAATCTGAAGGTATCGAAAGTATTCAGATTTAGCTAGCCGGGGAGGTCAAATATGGCAAGATATCATCCTCATATGGGGAAAAGCGGTCCTCCCACCCCTGTGTCCAACGAAGGCCCAGGAAAGCGGTGTCTCGATGCACCAACGATGCCAGCTACTCCAGGGCCAATGCAAAGAGAAGCGGCGATAAGGGACAACCCTGTCGGGTGACCGTACCAAGAGCAAAAACTGGGGATTTCTTGTTATTGACAACCACTTGTGCAAGAGGTTGGCAATAGAGAAGTCGTACGCAGTCGGTGAACTACGACCCAAACCCCAATTTGTGGAGTACGGCAAACAAATAGGGCCATTCTATGGTGTCAAAAGTGGATGCGGTGTCCAAGGACACCATGACCGCATCCTTCCGAATCGTGGGTACCCTACCCAGAACCCCGTGAAGCCTGTGCAGACTTAGAAAGGTATTTCTCGCTAGCATAAATCCCGACTGATAAGGATGGACCAGACTTTGGAGGACCCTGAGCAATCGAGTGGCAAGGACCTTCGCCAGGATTTTCGCTTCACAGTTGAGCAATGAGATGGACCTATAAGATGAACATTTGTTAGCGGGTTTACCCGCTTTGGGGATGACGACTATGTTGGCCAGCCTCTGATCTTCAGGCAGAATACCCCTTTCCCTACTGTCACGAAACATGGCAACAAGGAATGGCGCGCTCTTGCTCGCCATTATCGTGAACATTTCTATGGGTATGCCATTAGGACCCAATGTCTTCCCTCCCCGCAAATCGTGGATGGCCTTTTTGACCTCCTCCACCGCGATCTCAAAATCCAAGTTGGAGCATTCATCTTCAGTAAGGAGTGGCAGCGAGATATCACTGAGAAGAGAGGCAGCGCCTTCCTCAGAATGCGCTATGCGGGATGTGTAAAGTGCCTGGTAATAGTGGCCGAACACGTGCGCTATGTCTTGGGGCATAGTGAGAAGCGGAGGAGAGTTGGTCTCCAACTCCACCACAACTCCTTGACTTTTATGCGAAGTACCTGACGTACTTCTGCTAAGTCGTTGGTTCTAACCTAACCGCGCTTTCCAAGTCGAGGATCTCTTCCTCTAAGCGCGCCATAGCGGTCCCTCATTCCTAACTTGTACTCCGATATAGGACAGGACCACTACCCGTATAACCACTTTGTAGGCCTCCCGCAGCACTGTCGCGAGTCGACCGAACCCTCGTTTTCTTGGAAATAGAGATCTATCTCGGGCAGGACCTTATCTCTGGTAGAGGGTCTATGGGACACCAGGAGTTGATCGAGGCCACACGGCCTACCGCTGGTTCCCCGACCTCCATGTTCGCCAGCCATCATGCCAGTCCCAGGCCTCTTCAGGGATGGTGAAAAACCAAGCCTTCCCCTGATTCCACCCTCAGCTTGGCAAGGAAGAGCATGGCATACTTCAGTCCCTGCTCACGAAACGCCTTTTTCACATCCAGGAAACTGCAGCGCTGATGCTGAACCTTGAGGGTGAGGTCCAGGAAGAAGGTAATGCGGCTGTTCTGGAATGCCACCAGCGCCGATGACCGGGCACATTGCAGGATGACATCCTGGTCCTGAAAGCTGAAGCTCCTAGCCAGCAAGAGCCTTGGGAGGGCCCCGGGGCTCAACCGGCCACCCGGCACGCGATGAGCTCTTTCAACAGAAAAAAAATTAGAAAGGCCAGTTGGATTCAGGTAGGTCGTGATCAGTTCTTCCACAAGGAAGTCCGCTGATGACCCCTCTGCCCGCTCTGGCACCCCTAGTATACGAACATTAATGCGCCAGGAGCGCCTCTCATAATCGTCCGGCTGTGCCTCCAGGGGGAGCGGAGACAGCGCCTGTGTCTCCACAGCAAGGTAAAAGAAAAGTGCGAGCAAAAATTATTAAAATGCAGAGATTAAAAGTATGTTTTAAAAGCAGCGAGAGCTGCGAGAGCCGAGGTCGTTCATGCAAGCTACTCCCTAGTGCAAAGTGCAGCATAAGATTGAATCAAAAGCACTACCTGGAAGCGATAAGTGATGTTGCGGGTCCTCTGTGAACTGGGAGGGGGAAATCGGAGGCTATTGCCCTGATATGCCCCCAAGGGGGGCAGAAAGACAGCAGCTATTCTTTTGTGGGGGTGGGGGCATTGGGATGCCCATTCAAGGCAGCCCCCACCCCTACGTATAAAAAAGCCAGCATAATAGCAGGCGCATAGTGGGCTCTCTGCCCCCTGGGGGCAGATCAGGGGCTACTGACCCCATGTAAACCCGTATTTGTAAAGTGCGAACTACTCACCCTTACGGGTCCCAAGGCGCTGGGGGCCGTCGTGGAAATTAAGTGAGCTATTGCCCATTGTCACATGGTGCTGAGCTGAGCTGCCGCTGGAGCCGGGGATCGAACCATGAACCCTGTGCTCCGAAGTCAGCAGCCCTGGCCGCTGCACCACACCTCTCCACTACCTCTTGGGAGGGGCAGAAAGACTGTGACATCTATTTGGGGGTTGGGGGCATTGAAAAGCCCATTCTGGGCAGCCACCACCCCGACCTATAAAAACATATAATCCCTGGCATCTAGGGTGCTTTCTGCCCTTCAAAGGGGGGGTAGAAAGACTGGAATTTTGTGGGGAGAGGGATAGGGGCATTGGCATGCCTATCTTGGGCAACCCTCACCCCTAAAATCATTGGGGAAAAACACCCTGGCTTTGTGCCCCTTGGGGGGGCAGATTGGGCGCTACTGCCCCCATCTGCCCGTCAGGGATGGCAGAAAGACTGTGCTTTTGCAGTGGGGTGGTAGCATTGACATGCCCATATTGGGCAGCCCCCACCACTAATTTGCATTTGAAAATAATCTCTGGTTTCTAGTGGGCTTTCTGCCCCCTCTGCGGGCAGGTTGGGGGCTACTGCCCCATCTGCCCCAGGGGGGGAGTATGCCTGTAGTTTTGTGGCTGGGGCATTGGCATGCCCATATTAGGCATCCCCCACCCCTAATTCAAATTAGAAAAAAATCCCTGGTATCTAGTGGGCTTTCTGTCCCCCACCCAGGGGGCAGATTGGGGGATACTACCCCCTTCTGTCCCCCTGGGGGCAGAAAGACTGTATTTTTGCTGGGGGTGGGACATTGGCATGCCCCTTTTGGGCAGCCCCCACCCCTAATTGAAATTGTCATAAAAAAATCCCTGGTCTCTATTGAGCTTTCTGCCTGGCAGAAAGACTGAATGTACCCAATGTTTGGGGAGGGAGCAAAGGCCCTTGCGCAAGGGGCTGCTCCCCCTTCCTGGTGGCTAGTGGTTGGATCCCTGCTTGGGGATCACCCTCCTGGGGCGATCTCCAAGCAGGGATCCACTAGGGAGGCTTTCTACGTGCTCACAGGGCTGCGATAGCCCCCTGAGCAAGTAGAAAGCGAAACTGAAATGAGGCTCTTGGCTCGTTTTAGTTTCAGTTTCACTGAAATGACATCAGCACAATGTGCGAGCTGATCTTCATTTCAGGGAAATCAAAGCTGCAGCCTCTGGAGCTGGAGATTCTCTTCCCCAGCTCCCGAGGCTTTTGGGGTGAAAGGGAATCCCTCTGGTGCCCGCACCAGAGGGATTCCCTGTGCCATGTGTTAGGACGGCCGGAGGAGTTAACATGAATAATGTTATCTCCACCTAGGAAACAAAATCTAATTTCATTCTTGGACTTTTTTAAATAATTATTACAAACTAAATACACTGGTAAAGTTGGCTTTGCACAAACTATTTTATAATACATGTGTTTGAAATATAACCTTTTACCTGCCTAAAGCATTTAGAAGTCAATTAGCATGAGCTTCCTACTGTCACCAGAAGCTGAATAGCTCCTTTGAGAAAAAAGGCTTCAGTGTGGGAAGGTGGTCTTTCCCTTTGACAGGATAAAAATCTGGGCAGTGTCAGGAACTTAACTAATCTTAAAGAGGCTTACCCTATCACAGGCAAATGTAGCTAATACCTGGGCCTGTCCCCTCCTTTATCCCTCCAGTCAACCAGGCACCAATTCAAGTGTTGAAGGAGCTGCCCCTGTACTGGTTTTGAGTATCCACAGAGACCTAGTTGCTCATTTCCTTGCCCACACCTCTAGGGTGGGGCACTGGAGCTTGATCAGGGAAGAAAGGGGAACATCCTTTACGACGCGGATGTTACCCCGCAGTACCGTTACAACGCGGATTTTAGAACGCAAGTCATAACCACGACTTGCGCTGGAGGGCGCTACAGGACAAGGAATAGTAGATTTACTATTCCAACACCTTCCCTACTGTACGTAGGCTGGTGTTGGAATAGTAAATTAAACTATTCTTAAGTCTGCACCCCTACAGCGCAAGTCATGGTAACGACTTGCGTTGTAAAATACGCGTTGTAACGGTACGTGTGGTAATACCACACGTCGTAACAACGTACATCCGGAAAGAAATGGTCTGCCATGTTGGATTTAGGTAGAGACCGGAACTGTGGGATTGTTTGAAAGTAGCATCCTCCCAGTCTAGGGTCTCAAACGTTATATTAAAGTCACACGCTATGATAAGGTATGGGCGGCGCTCCCTTCCATCCAGATAGTCTTAAAAAAAAACGTAAATACTTCGATGGATTGCCCCCCTTAATGCCTCTAGCATAAATGTTTAATATCGCTTCTGTCCTGATCCTATGATCTTTAATTCAAATGCCCAGAATATCAGTGCACTCTATGGGGATTCTGGTTGATTTTGCATTTAATAGATGCCCTGACTCATATCAGCATGCCTCCAGAAGGGCGAACGACCTTTACAATGCGGTCGTTACACTGCAATACATTTACATCGACTTGCGCTGGATGGCGCTCTACACTATGGAATAGTATGATGTACTATTCCAACACCTTCCCTACTGTTACACACACTGAAGTTAGATTAGTAAATCATACTATTCCTAAGTGCAGCGCCTCTAGCGCAAGTCGTTGTAATGACCTGTGTTGTAATAACCGCAATGTAATGTACCGCGATGTAAATGATCGCGTTGTAACGTCACATATTCCTCTAGAAATCCTACCATGGCAGTTGGGGATAACTGGAATCCAATAGCTAACATACTAACATACCCAGCCTTCAAGACTGGTGCTAGGGTCCACGTTTCCTGGAAGAAGCAGATATCTGATTTCTCTATGAAGTCGGTATCAAGTAGTTCCAGTCAGGAAGGCCCACCTTGGCCTTAAGTCTGGCTAGATTCCTGGAAAATATTGTTATCTCAGTCAATGCATCTGATGTAGGTGGAAATACATAAGCAGGAGAACCTTCCAAAGGAGTGTCTGTTTGAGGGCAGGAGTCAGTCTGAGGGATTTGCTTGTTGTTACTGGGAACAAAGCCCGAGTTATTAACCAGCTCAACCACATCATGAGCCAGCGGGAGAAGGGTTTTGGGCATATATCGATACCTAGGCTAGTAGAGGAGGGAAGTGATTTTAGTTTAAAATTTGTCGGATGGGACCTGTGTTTTCCCCCTGTGTCGTTTGAGCATGGTAGAGGATTGGGTGTGCTTAAATAACATGGTGAGGATAGTCAATCTATGTCCTCTAGTGAGGAGCCACCTAGGGCTTGGTTTTGGTTTTATGCAGAGTAGGTGTAGGCCTTTTGCTCTTCCAATGATATTTGAACTGAATGCTCGATGACGGAGGGAGGCTAGTCCCAGCATCAAGTGCTACCAGATTGTCGGCCATGCTCCTGTCGGCCATTTTGAGCTTGATACAATCGAGTTCTTGGCTAGAATTAGTGAGTCTTTACAGTTACAAAGTCTTCGATAATAATTGACCGGCAACCCCTCACTTTTCGTACCCAGTGAGAGATTTGTATTTTAGTAAATACAACCCTTCTTAGCTGGTGGGGAAAGGGAGCTTCAGTACATTTACCGTATAGACCTTTTTAGTATTCGTTATGTTATTTTATGTTATATAGGCTTATAAAGCGCACAGCTGCCCCAGCAACAGGGCATCCCGGCGCTGACAGCAGAAAAAAGCCACAGAAAGGAGCTAGGGCTTACAGCGCAGGGAAGAGATGGGTTTTAATTGCCTTCCTGAAGGCTAGATAGTTGGTCAGACAGCGAACCTGTAAAGGTAGGAAATTCTAAAGCTTTGCCACCAGGGTGCGAAAAGAACGCCCACCAACCCGCAACCTCTTCACCCGGGGACAGTCACCAAGCACTGCCCCATAGAGCGAAGGTGGAGTATAGGAACATAGGACAGGAGCAAGTAGGCCAGAATGCCTGGGGAAGAGAAATTCTGAATTTTAAAGGCTATGCAGAGGGCCTTAAACTCTATCCGTTTGGCCACTGGCAACCAGTGTAGCCAACGGATAGCATTGGTTGTAGATCACCTTCTGGGGAGACCGAGCAGGGTTCGGGCAGCCGCATTTGGGACCCTCTGCAGTCACATAACCTCTGCCTAGTTGGTCCCTAAATAAAGAGGGCTGGCATAGTCCAGTCTCAACAAGATTGAAGACTGGATGATGACTTGGCGAGTGGATGGATCAAAGAACCCCAGCAGGGGTTTTAGCCACCGTGGAGAAGTGTGGAGAAGTGTGGCTCAATGGTTAGCACGGCAGACCCTGATGCAGAGATCTGGCCCGGAACCAGGGTTCAACACCTGCCTCAGTGGGTCTTGGGCTTAATTTCCTTGGACCTGATAATTCTCGCCTCGGTGCCTATTCTAATCATGGGTCCCACGCTGCAACTCTGGGCAATAGCTTGCTTAATCCCCACAACGGCCCCAAAAGCGCTGGGATGCCTGGCTTCACCTTGGGGGTGCCCAGGAGTGGACATCTCACAGGGAAAAGCCAGGAAGGGTTCCTAAGCAGTATAGGGACAGCGCCGGGACACTTCCGTTGGAGGTAGCTGTGCGCTCTACAAATGCTGGCATTTACATTTTTACATTTACCGTAGTAGACCAAAACAGGTCCCTGCTACTTTCTTTGTTTGAGCTTGGAAACTGAGGGTCGAATCCATCCAGACCCCCAGATTTTTTACCACCAGCTTGGGAGTGGGTGCCCTCCCCCACAAGGGTAGTGGACCACCAACGCTCACTTCATAGCTCCGTGCCTTTTCCAACCAGTAGCACCTCAGATTTGTTGGAATTAAGCTGGAGACAGTTGGTGGTCTTCCAATCCGTGACAGCCACAAGATCTCCACAAAACGTGGGAGCATCTTGCGTAGAGTCGTCAGAGAGTGCCACCACCAACTGTGTGTCATCAGCGTACGAGACAATAGTGAGCCCTCTAGCTCTGGCCACTGCTGCCAATGGCTGGACGTAAAGATTTAACAGTATAGGGCTCAAAGTTGAGCCCTGTGGCACACCTTGTCCAATAGAGTGGACCCGGGAAAGAAAAGGGGGGCTGTCACCTGGAACGACCTCTCAGAAAGGAAGAATCTGAACCAGTCCAAGGCAGAGCCCACTATGCCGGCCTCATCCAAACAATGTAATAGGATCTGGTGGGAGACCGTATCAAATGCCACACTGAGATCCAATAATATCAGTGTTGCAGTGTCCCCGGCATCTAATATTGTCCGCAAATGTTCGGTCACAACTAGAAGAGCCGTCTCCGTGCTGTGACCAGGGTGGAAGCCATTCTGCGAGGGGTCCAGGGTGCCATTGTTATTCAAAAATTCTGTTAGAATAGAATTGATGTGTGCCTCAGTGATCTTAGATGCCCACAGTAAAAGCGATATAGGACGGAAATTTTCTGGTTTGGATGGGCCAAGTGTGGGTTTTTTAAGCAGAGGCACCACCCTTGCCTGCTTTCACATCCTAGGAACAACCGCCGTGGAAAGGGATGCATTAATCACCTGACACAGGGGGGCCAAGAGCACAGGTAGAGATTTTATAAATTGGTCCTGTTTAAGAGGGTCTGCAGGAGAGCTGGGTTTACATTTTCTACATAACAGCTGCAGCTCCTCATGTGAGATAGATGGAAAAGCCACAAGAGTGCAGGTGGACGGAGGACTATGTACAGCACTAGGACATATTGGGGTTGAAGAGAAGGAAATATATATGTTTTACACTTTCTTGACAAAGAAAGTGGCAAGGTCCTCGCAATGTTGATCAGACGTGATCACAGGTGCAGTTTGAGTCCTCCTCGATTTAAGGTCTGTAAGTATTGTAAAGATGCTTTTGGCCGGGTTCTAGCTCTCCTTAATTTCATTAGCAAAATAAGCTGCCCGTTCTAACAGGAATAGCCCTATGGTACCTCTTAATAGCGGCCCGATAACACCCCTTAGAAACCCGGTCATATTCCTGTCTCCAGGCCCGTTCCATTTTTTTACATCCTTTGCATTTTGTAGCCAGCCGTTCATTGAACCAAGGGTTGGAGAGTGAGTTGGGGCACTTTGACCACTTCGCAGGAACAAGTGAGTCCAGTGCCTTACTGATCCAGTCACATAACGCTTTAGTTGTTCCTCTATCGTGATTGCGGAAGGTCATTCCGCCCTCATTCTGCAGCTTACTATAGCTTCCTCAAGGCAGGCCTCTTAAAGGGTCATTCAATGTGGTATGTAAGTGACTAGGGTCTGTTCCCCTAGCATGGCTCGGGTCACTTCTGCAGGCCGTCCCTTGGATTGCCTGGACAAATGCTCTATTTTGCCTTGCAATAATACTATTCCGCTCCTCCCTAGGACCTGGGGGAAAATGCTTCCGCAAGGTGGTCCTTGTTGGCATGATCCTGGGTGTGGTTTGCTCTTCATTGGTCATCGTGCTTAGTGCCACCTTGCTATCCAGTAGTTGCGTAACCATGTTCGTTAGCTGTGCTATCATATTCTTAAGATTTCATATCTCAGTTTACAGCTCTTTTATTTGTGTGGTAGGGTCCTCATTATTATGTGGCAAGGTTTCGTAGTGGGAAGCCCTCTTAAGATCCTCATCTGGGGCAACTCTTGCAGATGGAGTATCTACTAAGTCAGCCAATGGAGAGTAGCGATTGCTACAAGGTAAGGCTCTAGTGCCAATATTATTTGTGGTGGAATATCATCCACCCCAACTAATAATCTACATTCCTACACTGCCCAACTGAAAGCAATCTTACAGTGCCCCTGGCAGCCCAAATCCAAGGTAATGAAACCCTTCTCTCTCTGTGCAGAGCCATGTGTGCTCACCTCAGTGGTTTGGTCAGGGAAATGAGCAACGTCTGCTCTGTGGTCATTTCAAATCAGTTCTGAGGCCAGCTTCTCTCCTACAGGAATTGATGCTTGCCTTACTGGGTGAATAAAGAAGGGCCCTGCCCAGGTGTACGCTAGCAGTTGCCAGTGACAGAGTAGGCCTCTTTGAAGTTAACCCAGATTCTTGGAACAGCCCAGTGGAAGTGGCGGCTCCTCTGCTATGGCGGAGGAGTGTCGCCCCACTGCTTGTAAGCAGTGTAACTAAAGGAAAAATAAAATGATAATAACTAGTTATTATCATTTTATATTTTCCTTGTTGCCGCAGCTTTGGGGGAGGGACTGCTCTAATGACAAAGCAGGGG
The DNA here is from genome assembly GCF_964263255.1 of Lissotriton vulgaris. NCBI lineage: Eukaryota > Metazoa > Chordata > Amphibia > Caudata > Salamandridae > Lissotriton > Lissotriton vulgaris. The sequence goes on along the minus strand of NC_141693.1, from coordinate 972,641,491 downwards.
AGGGGAGGAGTGGTTTGCACTCCCTAAAGTGCGTATGAATATTTGGCTGGCCAAACATTCATATGCACGTTGCATGTTCGTGACCCAGGCTGCATTACAGCCTGGGTGGGGAAAAATGCCCAGGCCCCCAGTGCCCATCTGAGTGCTGAACCATGGCGCTAAGACCTGCATTGTGATTTGCTCAGTGGGAGCCTGGATGCTTCCTGGGTGCTTTGTTCCTGTTGTGGAGACGACGGTGGAGAAAGCGGTGGAGAGAGCCATGAGACGTGGTGAGAAGCAACAAAAACATAAGATTTTCTTTCTTTACTCCCTCTCCCGGCCCCCGTCCTCCACCCTCCAACCCCGATCAGTGCCATTTGCCTCTGCCCAAATGGTCATCCTGCCAGAGGAACAGAAGCACCTGTCAACACTTAGGCTTTCCTCCTGCTGTGGGGTCAGTTTGTATACAGTATTCAGGGGCTAATTAGCCACCAGGTGATAGATGGAGCTCATGCAAATGGATTTCGAGAAGCTTTGGGAAGGAAAAAGGCAACGTTCCAGAAGTCATTTTTCCTGAATAGGTATTAAAAAATTCCCTTTTACCATTAAATGGATTTTGAAAAAGTGTTAAAAAGAGTCCTTGCATTTTATTTCTGTTTTCTAACCAAAATGAGCATTATTAAATGTAATAATATAACCTCGTATTTTTCTATGGAACAGCCAGCCTTGCTACAATGAAATAGCTTTTTGGGGATTTTTCTCTGTAAGACATATGTAGCATTACATTTCTACATGTCTCGCTTTTAAATACCCTGTAACCTGTCATAGGGCTCATAAGGTCTACATAGGGTGAATTAACAATATATAAAAGAAAAGTTTTTACCTGTCAAAATGGTTTGCTTTGAAAAGTTGAATTTGCAGCTTAAAATTGCAACAGCCAGGTTACAATGGTTGACCTGCAATCATGTTTGCACTGCCGCTGTAGTGGGTGGCACAATGTGTGCGCATTCTGCTAATGGCTTTTACCTTACAGGCCCTTTGTTCACATTGTAAAATATACTAGGGACTTATAGATAGGTTAAACATGCAAATTAGGAATATAACTGATTTCAACCTGTTTTAGGGTTCAGAGCATATGCACTGGAGCTTGGTTGGCAGAGTCAAAAAGGCCAGCAGCATAATCCCACAAAACAAATGGGTGATCATGTAAAAGAGGCATTTTCCTACAGTATTCAAAACAAAAAATAGAGCATTCCTGAATGCCATTTTGTTGGAATAGCACCAGTTAAAACTAAACCCTTCACTGAAGAGCAGGCTGAAGCTTGGCCTGAACGATGATGGCCAACTCTCTGAAAGCTCACGGCTGGCTGGCCTGCAATTTTTCAGGCACTCACTGTTATGGAGTGATAGGGTAGATCCGTGGATTGCGCCAGTGTCCCCAGAGATGTTGTGTGGGCTTGTACCACTCATCCCGAGGAGTCACTGAAACGTGGCCCCTGCACCACGGCCTATGCCTGTGAACCTCACCCACCTCATGCTACACTGACATCCTTGGGACAGGTGGTGGACAGGCTTGCAGGTGCTGGTGCTGCCTCGGAGTGTTTTCCCTGGTAAGCCGCCTCCACAACCAACCATGAGCAAGCCCCTGCCTTAATCTTGCTGGGAGATGCGGTGCTGCCACAGCGTCCATGCCCCCGGCAAGCTGCACGACCCATCTGGAATCAGACAAAAGGGCAGCAGGAAACAGGCCTGCACACCAGGGCAGCAATTCCTTTAGAGCAGCAGTCCAGCAGAGTATTAGTCCTTGTAGCAGGACAGCAGTTCTTCTTCCAGGGAGTGCAACCACAGGTGCAGAAGTGTACTAAAGAGTTGGTGTCTAAGGTCCAGTATTTATTCTCAGTTGTGCCTTTGAATAGGGGTGATCTTTCTAGAGGCGTGTCTTTTAAGTGCAAAGGTGTCCTGTCTTCCTGGCTCTGGCTCCAGACTAACTAAAAGGGGTATGCAGCTCTTTGTGTGGAGACTACGCAGCCTATTCAAGTGCAAGTGGGACTGAGAACAACTCCTCTCACCCATCCTGCTAGTGATGGCCCATCCCGGCACATCTAATCTACCTATTGTGTATGTCTGTCTAGGAGGAATATACAAAGTCCAACTTTCAGTCAGACCCAGTCATGTGACCGAGAGACAGGCTGCAGGCACCAAATGGCTATGTCCTAGTACCTTGGAGTCATCCACTTCTGGAGTCATCCTACTTTGATGCTTTGATGAATTAACTTAAAAACATTAAATCCACCTTGGGGTCACTGGAGCTATCGTGCTTGGAAGCAACAAGGGAGATAAAATCTCTGAATTCTGGGATTTCCACACATTAACACAGAACAATGGCTTACCTCCCTTGAATAGCAACAAGCTAAGGAGCCTGATTGGGGATCATAATTTTTGCACCTGCAAAATTGCCTTACCAACCTCTAAGACTGAATCTGGCAGAACAATATCTAAATGTAGAATCAGAAGAGTTTGACAACCTTAGCCAGTTCCTGGAATCAGTTTTTTACAGACTCCTGGGCCTCACCTTTCAGCCCCAACTGGAAATCTTGCATGTGCAACAGGATATGCTGCGGGATGAATGCCACATCCTCCCAACCAATGTCGATTATTGTGTACCTTTTGCGATATACGCATGTCCATCTCATTTTGCTAGTAGCCAAATGCACTCTTGACCACAGTGATGGTGACCACTCAGGTTCCTCTGCTTCCTCCTACTGAAGACAGCACCACCCATGTCACTGATGTTGATAGTGGGTTCAAGGGGCCGGACGCCCAGCGGAGGCAATGGCACTTCCGATACACAAGGGTAACACAGGCTCCCCTGGATGCGAAAGGGACAAATTCCACTCATCCTTGAAACTGTAATGATGCCAGGACCGAATGCCCCCAACATGAGTCCACATCCCATGGCAACAGTAGGATCCTATTATACATTTTACAGGAAAGATGGCATTGTTTTAATTATTTAGCCTCTCTTAGCTTCAAAGATTTCCTACTGATGATACCACAGACCCGGCCCCTGCTGACTTGATTTCTGAATGTCCAGCGTCGTCCAGCAACAGAAGATACTGTTCTATTTAAAGCCCAGAAAACATGATATTGCACTCATTCAGCAGACACATTTATCCCCAGCGTAATCTGTCAAACTGTGAAGGGACTGGGTGGGGCAGGTCCTTTCCACTTCTAGGACTACTCCAGAACCAGACGCTCCAGCACCTGTCCCACAGGAAACCGGAATAGCAATCCTGATCCACAAGAGCCTGCCAGCCTGAGTCATCTACTTGTGGGGAGAACCCCATACATGCTTCATTCTTGCCAAGCTCTCCATTTACAATCTTCTCCTCACAGTGGGCTCTATCTACGCTCCCGACCCGCTGAAAGTCCCCTTTTTTGCCTTCTTGCATAGAGTGTTACTGGATGCCCGAGGTGCATCAGTGCTTCTGGGGGGTGATTGAAGCAATAATCCTGGACCCCATCTTGGACTGCTCCAGACCACTACAACAAGCATGATAGATGCCTCTGACTTGACCTCATGGCTGATCACATGCTGACTGTTCCAGAGCACCTTACCCACCCGATGAACAAAACTTGTTGCCACAAATGTTTTCTCTGATGTAATGCAGAATGATTTGGTTTTGGTTTACTGTATGTAAGGGTGTGTAAGTGGATGTGTGAGTGGCTATGTGAGTGGCTGTATGGGTGTGTCAGTGGCAGTATGGGTGAGTTAGTGGCTGTGTGAGTGGCTGCAGAGGTGTGTGAGTGGGTGTGAGTGGCAGTATTGGAGAGTGAATGGGCATTTAAGTGGTTATTTGGGTGTGTGAGTTGTTGTATAAGTGGTTTCATGGGTGAGTTTGTGACTGTATCAGTGGCAGTATGGGTAAGTGAGTAGGTGTATGATTAGCTATATTGGTGAGTGAATGGCAGTGTGTTGGCTGAATGGGTGAGTGTATGGGTGTGTCAGTACCTGCTTGGGTAAATACGTGGCTGTGTGAGTATCTGTATGGGTGATTGAGGAGTTGTGTGACTGGCTGTAAGGGTATATGAGTGGGTGTGTAAGTGTCTGTATGTCAGCCAACAAGTTATATTGAAGTAGTGCCCAGGCATCTCTCTTCTGCTTTAGTGCAATGTTGACCTTGCCTTGCCTTTCTGACTCATGTTGGTGTCTGTCTCCTGCCATTTTTCTTAATGGATGGTTGTTCTGCTCCCAACTCGGTAACTGCTCTTTCTTCTTTGTGCTGTCTGTTCTATCTGCCACCTGCCTCTGTTTAACTGCTCCTTCTTGCACCCTTTGTTTTTCTTAACCGTCCCATTCTGCAACTTTTGCTCCTCTTAAGGTAAATTTTGCAGCTTGGTCTCTTCTGTCAGTTTTTGCCCCTGGCTTGCTCTGCCCATCGCAATTTCTCACTTTGCTGCTACTGCCCGACTTTCCCACTCTTGATAAGTCAGTCCACCATCATCTCACTCCTCCCACTCTCCCAGGGCCTGCTTAATGGATGCCACAGCACAACCCAATTGAGTAGGTACCTATGCATTTCTCTTCTGCTTTAGTGCTACCTTGATCTCGCTTTGCCTTTCTGACTCATGTTGGTGTCTATTTCCTGATGTTTTCTTGTTAGCTTCTTGTTCTGATCCCGACCTGTTAACTACTCTTTCTTGTATATGTTGTCTGCTCTATTTGCCCCTTGTCTTTGTTTAACTGTTCCTTTTGCAATCTCTGTTCCTCTTACTGCTCCATTTTGCATCTTGGTCGCTTCTGTCAGTTGTTGCCCACTCAACTTGCTCTGTCGATCCCATTTGCCTGCCTTGCCACTGGTGCTGGACTATTCCATTCTCCCCACTGGACTTTCCTGCTTTAGTGGAACCAGCCCACTGACCCCTGCGCTCCTCCCACTCTCCAAGGCCCTACTTAATGAGGCAGCAGCACTGACAGCACACCAATGGCAGTTCCATCTGTGGTCCTTTGTGCCTGGACCACTCCCAGTGCCCTGGTTCAAATGTCTCCCCCAGCTACACCACTAACAAACTCCACCTGTTGAGCCCTAGATGCCACCATGAACACTCCTGTCAGGCCTCACCTCAGTCCACAGTGAGCCCCTTTCCCTGCTCACATTGCCCATTCACCTGCCTCCACAAACCCGCTCCAACCGCCCACACAAACACCACTCCCCTCACCAAATCAGAACTCAAGAAACGCACTCACACAGCACCACCCACCCACCCTTCACAACAGCACTCATGTGCATACATGTTCCTCAACACAAGCTAGCTCAGCAAGCACTCCACCAAGATTTGCTACCTCATCAACTTCAACGTACCGGACCTCCTCTTCCTCACCGAAACCTAGCTCAAAACTGTATTGGAGCTTGATATCTCTTCAGTTATCCCTACTGGAAAACAAATCCAGCACCAGGCCCACCCTATAAACCAGGAGGTGGACTAGCCATCATCCACAGGAACACCATCAAGTGTATCTCTTACACTTACCCAGAAGCCACGTTTATGGAACCCATGCACTTCAAGCTTCAGACAGAAACTAAAATCACTATCAAAAGCATCCTTGCCTACGTGTCCCCAGGACCTCACACACACATGAGCAACCTCCTCATCACACCTCTTACCATGGTCACCAAAGTCTTCATACTCCTAGCTGATCATAACTTTCATCTCAATTACCCAGCGGACTGCAACTTCACAGACTTGCTTAATGTCTATGAAACATTGGCCCCACCCAGCTTGTACAAGGCCCTGCCCATATCGTCGAGCACACCCTGGACCCCATCTTCTCTCCCACCAGTGACAAGGTTAAAGTCAGCCACATCACTCCACTCACATGGGCAGAACATTATCATCCACTTCCAGATAACAGGGCCATCAACCACCCCTACAGAGTCTAGCAAGACCTCAAGTCACTGTGGGAAGAAAGTTACAGAAACTGATTAGCTCAACGCCCTCCAACTAAACTACCCAGAACCCACCAGCATTTTCATCAATGATATAAACAAATTGAACTAGGCGTGGGAAGTGAAATCTGTTCCGTTTGCGGAGTTTCTGCACTCTGCGCTCTGCGTAGTGCAGAAATCTCTGCTCCACGTAGTGCAGCTGAGTTATTCCCCACTCATGCACACAAGTGGTAAGTTGGAGAGCGCGAGCGGCTGCTCGGGTAAAATTTCTACTCTGCAACAACCTCTTAGACCCCTTCCACGAAAAAAAATCACCCAAATCTACAGCAATTTCGAACCTCAGCCAATCCCCATCGACCATCCCAGCCTGCTAGCCTCTTTAACCAAAGACTACCAACTGACAGCATGAAACCCTTAATCCATAAAGGATACTAAAGCAATAATGAAGACAGTCCACTCGGAGTGCCCACAGACCCATGCCCCATCATATCTGAATCATGGAAAGACCCACCATCTACACTGCACTCACTTCCATCATTAACAACTCCCTCAAAAGAGACACCTTCCCAGATAGCTGGAAAAACTCAAAATCACTGCCCTCCTCAAAAAACAACATATATACATTGTTTTGACTATAGAATTTGTTCGGGTACCCATCTTCCCCTGGGACCTTGTTATACAGCAGGTTCATAATTGTCTCATCAATCCACTCCTCCAATATTTCGCTCGCCAGTAGTTTTCTCCCTTCATTTGAGAGGGCCTGCTTGAGGAACACCACTTCACTAAGGGCGCACTCTGAGCCCTCAGGACCATAAGGGTTCTTAGAATCTAGGAAAAAAACATCAGCTATCTCCACTGGATGGGTCAGCAGTAGATTTTGCTGGTTTCATATGGCAGGCATGGCTAGAAGGGCCTCTGCCATAGCTGTGCTGATAACAATCTACCCATCTTGCATGGAAACTACTTTGAAATGGCGGGCTATCAACCCAACTCGTGTCTTCCGCCACACCCATACACCATTATAGATATAGTTCCACTATGGAGGCCATCATTATAATTACAGTCTAGGTCATTCCAATGTAATATTTACTGAAGGTCTCTTGGTGTACTGTCGACCATCATCCCATGTCTGGTGTCTTATAAGGCAGTCCCTGCTCCTGAGCTGGCCAATACCTGCAAACTCAGCTTTAGTAATGGAATAATCGCAGCGGGCAACAAACCATTAAAATCTGATCATGGAACTGTTGCAATTTCATTTCCTCTCCTCTTTTCAGTCTCCATACAGCCATCAAGTCTTTGGAGGGCAGTGGAATTTGTCTTTGTTCCACTGTTTGGGCCTTATAGACTCCAGCAGCTCTTTTTTTCCATCTCGTTGTCACTGCTTACAGTCTCTGATGTCCTGCCATTGGGTGACTATGAAAGCCAATTGCCCTTACAGCCCTGGGGATGGTCTATGCTAGTGATGCTGCCTATTCTCTTACAGGCGGTGAGTCCATTTTGTGAATGTCTCAACTTGCCAGGAACTGCTCCAGATCTTCTGGTTTGATGAACTCTCTCTGTCTATCGTTCACAGTAATCAACATCAAGGCAGGCTGCAGCAGGCAGTATCAAATATTCACTTTACTGTCAGGATTTTTATTTTCCCTCCTGATCAAAGTGTCCTGCGAGAAGACTGTAGGAATTACTGTTTTCTCCTCTTTGTAGATGAATGGCCCATTGTGGCAGTTTGCCACTGTGATGGCCTGTTGATGAAACAAAGAGAAAGCAATAATCAGACTAGGTGCCGTTCAGTTCCTACCAGCTCTGAAGCAGATTCTATGCAGTGTCTGAAAGTGAAAAGAGGGATAAAAGTGAGGTCTGTAATCTCAGTGATAAGGGAAGCTTGGAAGCTGAATATATTCTCAGCTTCTGCCTGTTCTGGAAATGCCCAAGAAGCGGACATTATTCCTCCAGTTTTTATCCTTCAACTTCATTATTTTCTTCCACTTCTTTATCCAATGTTCTTGGCCAAGGTCAGGGCTCCTGTTGATGGCATCTATTTGCTCCTTGAGAGTTCCTACTTTCTGATCTGTGGCATCAACTCTTGTTGGAAAGTTTTAAAAAATAACCTTCAGCAATTTTATTTCAATGTTTGCTGTCTTATTATCTTCCTGCATTGAGTCCATTGTGGTCTAAGTCAAAGTCAGTTTGCCCATCAGAGTGTCTAAGGTAATGTCCCAGGAGTCAATTTCGATTTCCCTGTGATAACCTCATATAGGAGAAGTAGGAGTAACACTTTCCTTCTTGACATTTGGAGGAGATGAGGGTGGAGTGTGGCAGTGGACCTTCTCCTCTTGCACCTATGGGATCAGACATGTAGTCCACCACCTAATCAAATAGTAGAAGGCCACAGTAAGGTAATTCTGGAATCTTGAAGGACAATGTAATTCTGAACAGTCTTCCTATCGGAGTTCTATGAGGTCTATGTGGTGTCACCAGTGGTGGGTCTGTCCAAGGAGAGCATATCCACATCTCTCAGTGGCCCACGTTTAAAGGCAACACAGCAGTTATGGTAGTCCTTTCACACCATAACAGTTTCATGGTACAGGGTTGGAAACAGCTGCGATGATTTGGCCCATGCTCTGGGTTTGGAGGTGTTTCTGGTCCGGGCCCTGCACATTTCAACTATCAGCAATGGATTGTGAATACAGTACACATGCTGTTTATTGCTGTCCCTTTGCTCCATGGTACTCAAAAAACAGTAGTTTTTAATAGCAGCTGCTGTGACCTAATGGGCCTCCCAGCTTCCCCATCAGCAAATGGTGAATAGGGTGCATCCGTCTCAAATCTGTAGCAGCTGTACCTTGAGTGAGCACCTCTCAGGGTCAAGCATGTGTGTGTCTAGACAGTAGCGGGGCTCTGTCCCAATCTCCACTCCGTACCCTGTATGCTCATCTCTGAGAATACACAGGGTCCCGGTTACGGCTTCCGTCTTTCCCAGCATATTTCAATGCACTGTGTCTGGCTATATGACGCGTGTCCCCAGCCACCATTCACCTGTATCCAGGTTGAATGAAGGCCCAGACTTGCAGTGGCCTTAGCGTATTGCCTTAGGTTGGGATGTGGCCATGACCAGCCAATGGCTTAGGTGCCCGTGGCCCAGGGCTTGTATGCACACTCTATAGTCTTACAGCATCGAACTGTGAGAGGTCAGTAGCTCCCGTACGCTACTCACCAAACTTCTGTCAACCGTTGGTCTCCATCTCTACCACTGTTAAGGGGCTGGAGTAGGTAAACCAAGAGTTGACCATCTCAAGGTCGGCCAAGCTCCGCTATGGAAAACATTTTCATTTCACTATCTCTTATCCCATGCAAAATCACTGTGATGTTGAGACTCATAGCCAGAGTTAGAAATGACAGCTTTATGCCAGAAAATTATGCAAATCCTACATATGCCATGCAAATGCCCTAAGGATTTGTGAATCTGGTGAAAGGTACACCTATGCATGCCAGGATTTATGTTTTTTGTTTAATAAGATTTGATATTTATATTTGTAGTCTTTGATTGTGGCATACATAAAGAATCTGATATGATAACAGCTATTCTCAATAGGAGGACAAGGCTAATATGTATATTATGGTTGTTCTCAAATATATACTCATATGTGTGAGAACATATCCTTTGTCAAGACAGACTCTTTAGACAGCTCCATCTTTGGTCTTAAACGGTCATCCAATCAAGTTAAAGGAGTACACATTGTCAATGGCTTCCATTATGTGTACTTTTGTTTTTCATCTCTACTATTTACGTGTGCTTATAATTGTTGCAGTCTTATACACCTTTTACCTTAAATACTTTAGTTCATTGTTTTGATTCAGTTTTCATGTAGAACTCTGATCATTGTAATTCAGATGTCGATTCACAAAAGCATTTAGTAGAAGGAAAAGCTGTTCCACAGCAGTACTCTTTTACATGCTCTCACGTTACGTTATGTTATGCTGATTTGTAGATTGCACTATGACCCAAGAGGGTTTCCTGGTCCTGAGCAGATGTGAGTCTAGGCACCTCTTGGACTACTCGAAAAGTCAGGTCTTCCGCTTATCAAGGAATTCATGAAGTGAGGATGAGGCTCTTATGTGTAGAGAGAGGCAGGTGGCTCCATGCTTTAGGAATGACGTAGGAGATGGCTCGACCCCCAGATGGAATGACGTAGGAGATGGCTCGACCCCCAAATGGAATGACGTAGGAGATGGCTCGACCCCCAGATCTGGTTTTCGGTATGCGTGGGATTTGTGCTAGTAGGAGTCGTGATGAACTGAGGTGTCTGGAAGGTTTGTTAAAGCAGATGCGATTGTTGAGGCAGTGGCGTAGCTAGGCCTTAGTTTGCCCATGGCGGCACCTGCGTTTGCCGCCAGCTGCGGCATGATCCAAGAGAGGGGGGTGGGGGGGGGGGGGGGGGGGGGTTGCTGGTGATTCTAGCGGCTGTCATGGCCGCAGGTAAGGGGGGTATACCGGATCTTGCGGCCCCGACGCCCGCCGTTAATAGTGGGAAAGGGGGCCAGCCGCCCGACCAAAACTTGTGCCGCCTAGGGCTGTCCACCCCCCTAGCTACGTCACTGTGTTGACGTATGCTGGTTCAGTGTTAGGAAGTGCCTTAAAAATGTGAGTGAGGAGTTTGAATTATAAACTCAAAATCTGACATTGTGAAGCTCATAAAACTATTGTCTTTACCAAATGTCCCATCGGCCGTCTACAAGCAGGTTTGTGATATCACCCATAACAGAAACGCGACATAAATGTCACATTGGAAAATAGCAGACTTTTACTCACAACGTGGTTCATAATATAATCATCTTGAAATGTAAAGCTCTGTAATCTGCATTCTTGGCACACGAGAGTCACGGACACATCTTAAGCGGATCTGACATTCAAATGACGCAAGCGATGCTCTGCGACAGGAGAATTTCAATTGCATGCTTTGCATGTCAGGATTGCTCTGTACTCTTTGTAATTCTCACATTCCTGGAATGCGCGTTCCACTGCTTTAATCTACAGATGAGGAGGGCGCCAAGAGCCATTAATATGCTTTATTTATAAGTAGACTTTACGCTTCCCCGCACAAAGCAAGTACATGCGTATTTCATTCAAATTTCAAAAGCAATCTACAAATATGAATAAAAGGAGTCTTTTTTTATGGTAGCAACAGTAGGCGTTCTCATTAAGTTTAAAAAAACGTATAGTCTTCAACACCAAGCACACTTTTCATTTATTTCAACTTAAGGAATTAGATGCAATTGGCCTTCATGAGTCCTGTTCCTGTGCCAGGCTGTTGAGCTGCGCTGGATACCTCACACGGTGTAAAGGAGGCATTCGTAAGGGCTCATGGAACTCTCTCCATTAACATACATGGGTAAGGGGGAGAGTGAGCGAGGGATGTTCAGCTGCTACTAATTAACTAATGGGAATGCAGCAATGGAGGCATGTAAAGGCACTAGACCTCATGGGGCTTATTTACAAGTCCTTTGCTTCATCGGTGCGTCACTTTTAAAATGGGAAAAAGTGAAGTACCGGCGGCGCAAGGGGCTTGTAAATAAACCCCTATGGGGCATATCCAAGGCAGGCTAAATGAAATTAACACCGCTTTTGTGGGCGTTTTCATCGCCCTATTAGCAGCTGTCACTAACATCAGTTAGCGACAGCTTTTAGGTGATAGCGAGCGGTTTGGGGCCCGCTTTGCATGTCAGCGATTTTTATCGCTAATGACATGCAAAGTGGGCGTACCCAACCTGTTAGCGACTGAAAGCAGTCGCTAACATCGCTATCGCCTATTATCAACGCAGGCATAGCGACAAAAAAAATGTGCAAAGCGCGAATATCGCTGAAAACTAACGCCTGCTCAGACCAGTTCTTAGCCTGTATATCCAATGAAAGGTGGATATTCAGGCTAAGTCCCTATTAGCGATAATGCCTGAATATCGCGGGATTTCCAGCGATATTCACGCATTTCACCGCTATCGCCGGATATTTCATCGCTTTGGAGATAAACGTTGCTAATAGCACGTTATCTCTGTGCTAAAATCCGGCGATGCGCAGCGATAAAAAAAATTCGCTAAGCTTATTTAGCAATAAATATCGCTAGTTGTTGATAATATGCCCCAATGTTTTTTTCCTTTCACAGTCTCCCAATAATGCAAAGCAAAGAGAAGGATGCTCTGGCCCATCAAACGACTGTATGTTCTTCCGGATGGCACCAGGGGCTGTGCAGGACGGGCTTTTATGGCACAACGCACAATGGAGCACCAGTTTTATCGACCCGCAGGACGAACAGTGAATTCTTTCAGCCAAATATTTCTCAGTGTTAGTGCTTTGCATTTAGGCAGCTTTGCTCAGAAACAGAAAGAGGCAAATCTTGCCCACTGTTTCCGAGCTGTGGGGCATATTATCAAGCAGGACATTAAAATTATCGCAGTTTTAGCTGCAGAAAACTGCCGCTAAAGCGGTGATAATGGGCTCGATAATATGCCCTGTAGAATTCCAATAAAAGCCCATGTTCACACCAGAACATGGGTTTCTATTGGAATTCACAAGGCCATATTATCAAGCCCATTATCGTCGCTTTAGCGGCAGTTTTCTGCCGCTAAAACTGCGATAATTTTTAACGCCCTGCTTGATAATATACCCCTGCATCCTCTGAAAAGAAAGCACTAGCACAAAGAAATATGAATACGAATTCACTTCACTTCCTGCTGGAGCGTAAACAGGCGTTCAGCTCTGCGCTGAGGCAGTGGCGCCCATCTTGCCAGGCCCAGATGTCACTCACACAGTCCACTTTGAGATTGGTTACCAACTGCTGTCAAGAAACTATTTAAGGGTTTGCGACCAAACAAACTGACAACATAATCCTGCATTTCCTTGCGAATCACATGCAAGAGGAAGCATCCCTTTTTTGTGAATTGTATTGTCACTTTAGAACATTGCTTTTAGTGAGTCTACTTTTACAAAGCCTGTCACTGTAAACATTGCGGCTCTCTACCATCCATTCACCATATTTTTGCCTCTCGATAAATAAGACAAGATTCGCAAACAAATATTGCAGACTATGGTAAACTCCAGAAAAAAACAAACACACTGGATGCTGGTTGGTCAGGGTGACCTCAGGAGCAAGCACATTCTGCAAAACATGGTGTTTGTTCTGTTCTGTGTGGCCTGGTGCTCCTTAGGTGGTCACAATGGCAGAACCCTCCATACCAACTAGTGAATGGGTCAGAAAAACATGCACAACATTTTTTAATGGTGATTTCTGCAACTTATTTACCAAATGCCATGTTCATTTTTAAGTTGGCAGATGACATATGCTTAAATTATGTGGTTAGTTAATGCATGCTGTAAAATTTTTGCATAAATTGTAGCAATACTTTATAGTACCTAATATACTGTTGTAATAGATACACAAAGCAGTCTCTCAGAATTTGAAAGTATTGCTTGAATTGCAAGCTGGGGGCAATAATGCAGTGTTCAAATTGTTATTATGGGTACTAGTAAATGCTTAAATGTCCTGCAGATTGACAATGACTTGGAGACGGGTATCAGCATCACTGGGTTTACTTTTTGTAGTGATACAAATATCTGCCATCTTTTTTAAAGATAAGTGTCTCTACGAAAGTCTGTTAAAAGCTACATTCTTTTAGGGCAGAATTTAACACTGCTTGTTTCTACAGGTTTCCATCCACATATTGCATGCTATTGCAAAAAAAAACTTCGACCTGTTATATCCCTTAAAACCTCATGAAAATCAGGGGCGTGGCTTGCGAGCCGCTCTGAGATGGCGGATCGCGCTTGAGCTCGGGGACACAGGCGGCTGTCGGGACGATTTTGGGATCCCGTTCGTTGACATTTTCAGCACCGAATTCCAGATAATGTACCGGAATGTACTGTGAGCGTCTGGATGTACATTACTGCAACTAAAGCAGGCAAGAACTGACCTTTTCTTCGCTTGGGAGCCTCGCTGCTGGAACTCTATTGAGCGGCCGCCATTTTGTTTTTGCGGTGGCGACGCTCGTTTTTCTGTCACAGAGCACTACAATAGAGCGTTGTTTCTTTTGAAGATGACAAGAGGAGATGGTATTTATGTTTTTCCTTTATTTTGTTAGTCCTTTGGACGTGCCTTTATGACTACAAGCGCGGATATGTTTGACTGAATTCTTTTACCCCCCTCTGCTGTCTCTTCTGGTAAGCTACCTCCCCGAGGTGTTAGTGCTGTGTGACCTAATCTAGAGGTTGCTTGTCAATTGGTCGATACTGCTGTTTTTGCGCTCTAGTGGTAGCTTGCGTGTCTTTTTCTTTTGCCTCAACTGTCCCTGTCCGCCATTTTGAGCTCTCTTATCACAGCCATAGTCTGCACTTCTGGCTTATACAGCGTTTACTGTCAGTGAAACTTGGTGAAGTGTCGGTTGGGTCCCGTTTGGCCTATTTTTGATTGGTCCCTCTACGCATCCATATCCTGGTGCATTTTTTGGTGCATTTACTGGGTCCTTGTTCCTATGGCGGACCACATGGGGCTGACTACTACTAACAAAGACTCTAAAGGGACTCTTAAACGATCTAAACAACAGTCCCCCACTCCTGAGTCCCCTCAGAAAGACTCTACTACCACTTTGGATGCTATTTTGGCGCGTTTAAATGTTGTCCACGATATTGCGCAGTCTACCAAGACTAATACCGATTTACTGCAAGTTGAGGTAGCAGCTATCAGGAATGACTTTAAAACCTTATCTGTCAGGGTTTCTACTGCAGAATCCCGTATCAGTGTGGTGGAGGATAATAGGCACCAACACTCGAGGGCTCTTCACCAGATGGAACGTTTCATGGCGGCTTTGCGTAGAGACCTTACAGAGCAAGAAGATCGTAATCGGAGAAGTAATCTACGTATTTTTGGTCTTCCTGAGGATACGGAGCAATCAGCCTCCTCAATGATTTATTTTCTATCCAAATGGCTTCCTTCTACCTTGCAAATTTCCTTTCAGAAAGACTTTGAAATTGAAAAAGCTCGTCTAGTTCCTACGTTCAAACCCAAATCTTCAACATATCCGAGCGCGGTCATTTTTAAACCGCTGCATCATTAACATTCGGAACAAATTTTGGCTCATATGAGGAAGGTTAAGTCAGTGACTTGGGAAGGACATCGAATTACTATCTCACAAGATTTTGCTAGAGACACTGTAATTCGGAGAAAAGGTTTTCTCAATCTGCGTAAACGTCTTTTGGACATGAACATCCCCTTTTCCTTTGCTGGTCCTTCCAAGTTTCGTATCTCTGTTAAGGGTCGATATCGTATTTTTGATGAACCTTCTGATCTTTCTTCCTTTTTAGATAACCAATCTGAATCGCAGATGGATTCTTCTCCTGCTCCAGGTCCCTCCTCTCCTGCTCCGGGTTCTTCTGGAACTTGATTCCCCTTCTGTTTCTTTTTTGTCTGCCTCTTACATATGCCTGTCTGACATATGTCGCTGTTTCAATGTTACATGCTGTTTTTTGCTCACCCTCCTTTTCAGGTGATTTGCTTCTCGTATCTCTATTATCATGGTTACCTGTGCTTTTTCAGTAACCTATTAGTTTCTTTGTTTTCCTTTTTTGTTTTGCTTTCTTCTTCTCTATCTATTATTCCATCTGCGTTAATTGCTATTTTGTGTCCTCCGTTATTTTCCCTTTACACTCGTGTTATTTTCTGATTGTTAAATGTCATTATCTTTGACACTTGTTTCTTGAAGTGTCCTTTTGCTTTTGTGTAGTTTTTATACCTCTTGACAGGATTTTTCATTTCTCCGTCTTCCCCTTATGTTGTATCATTCCGACTCGTATTATCTTGTTGTTCTACCTTCTCTGTATGGTTTTTCTCTTTATTTGCAGTTCTGTTTTTCATTCCGTTTGTTTTGATCTTTCGTTGATTCTCTGTTTATTAGTATGCTTCGGATGTTTCATTTCACTTTATATCTTGTTGCTTCCTTGTTAATACGGTTCTCTCTTCACCGTTTCTATAACTTAGATAATGTATTTATCTTTTTCTTGTACACCTTAGTGATTATAGTTCTATTTCTACTTTTATACTGTTTATGTTGTTATAGGCCCTTTTTCTACTCTCTTTGTATTATGAGCTCGGTTCACTAGATGGCTTCCCTGTCCTTCAGGTCGGATGTATTTCGTGTGTTGACAGTTTTTGTTTTTTTATATTGATCATATGTTTAATTCTGTCTTTTTGTTTTGTGCTTGGAGTCTCCGTTCGAGTTCTACTCTGTTCATATGTTTGATTGCTTTATTATGTTCCCGTAATTTATAGGCTCCTTGTCTACTTTATCCACATGTTTCCCTATATATTCTTTTTTATTGCTCTTTTGATGAATTTCTATTTATTGTTACTTCTCATTCATATTTAATGCTGATGATTTTTAGTACAGTATTTATTAAGTATTAATTCTGCCTATTGTTATGTTTGATTAATTCACTGACTGTTTCTATTATATGTATATAGTTCATATTTTTTTGGTTCAATAATTTATATGCTCATTGTATCCTTTATCTAAATGCTTCATTATACGTTTCTTTTTCTTGTACTTTTGATGAATTTCTATTTATTGTTATTTCTGGTTCATATTCATTCATGATGTTTTCTATTACAGTATGCCTTACGCATTAACTTTGCCTGTTTATATTTTTGCTTTCTTCACTAGTGGTTTATATTTTATGTATATAGTTCAGTATATTGTCCATCTCTGATTCATAGTTTTGCATTCTATCTCTTTCTTACAGAATTTCTTAAACAATACGTCTGCATATTTTCTACTTATGGTCCATATACAGGATACTTGTTATTTCTTTTCATTTAGTTGTTTGTTTGCTTTTTAGTTGGTCTTCTTTTTATAATGATTGCTTGCTCATATAGTTTTATAATGTTTTTATTTTATCCTGTATTGCGCCTTTGTTTTCCTATTTTTCTTTAGCTCACAAACCTCTTAAGACCTTCCCACTTCTATCTCGCTCTCTTTTTTGCATTGCTCTGCTTCTTTTATTACCCTTTTTGCTTATCTCCTACTTTTCTGGCTATAATTGGGTTGTTAATTTTACTTTGATTATTGGCTATTTCCCGGCAGCCTGCTTGCTTCCCGCATCCATGTCTCCCCTAGTATGAGTTTGGTCCTCTCTAGACCTCCCCTGGTGGGTCTCTTTCCTTTGATTTTTCTATTCTTTTCTGGTTCTTCTCTTTCTCCTCTTCTTTTCCTCTTCTCTTCATTCCCTTTCTTTTCCTTTTTCCTTCTGGATCCTCGTGTAGTGCTCTCTTTTGGTATAGAGCGTTGTTGGTCCTAAGTATGTGTTCTGTTTGACGTCTTACTCCCTCTACCATACGTCTGGTTTGGTTTTATGTTAGCCTATGTCTGGTTTGAATGTAGTTTCCCTTAATGTTAAGGGATTAAATCATCTGGTTAAGAGGGCCAAGGTTCTCGATTATTGTAAATCTCTCTCTTCGGATTTAGTGTTCTTACAAGAAACAAAGGTCTCCTATAAAGAAGCGCTGTTATTACGGAAAGAATGGGTTCTTGATGTGATGTGTTCGGATGCCCTTGGTAAGAAGAATGGGGTCATAACACTTATTTCTAAAAAATCTGGGTTATCAGTTATTTCGGTTGAGCATGATTCTGAGGGCCGTTGGTTGTTATCTCGATTGTCTAATGGCTCTGCTGATCTTTATGTTTTGAACATCTATGCCCCAAATGCTGATGATCCTTCTTTTTGGCAAAAGATCACTAAACATTTAGCTCTTACTCCACATAATGGTAATTTGATCGTTGGTGGTGACTTTAATTTACCACTTGATCCAGTGTTGGTCAGAAATTCGGCTTTCTCTTTCCGCCCTCCTAGATCTCATAAACAATTGTTGAATATGTGCTGTTCTGCAAATCTTCAAGATATTTGGCGCCTTCATAACCCCACAGGTAGTGATTTTTCCTTCTTCCCCCCCTCATTCTAGTTTTTCTCGTATTGATTATCTCCTAGTGCATTCGTCTTTAGTACAGCAATCATCTTCTCCGTTCATCCATCCTATTCTTATCTCTGATCATGTGGCTGTATCTTTTTCTCTCCTAAATCTCGTTCCTAAGAGTAAACCTTCCTCTTGGAGACTTAATACGGAAGTTCTCCATGATGATGTTCAAGTTCAAAACATACACGATGAAATTGAACGTTTCTTTTCTGATAATGAAGGCTCAGTTAGTTCTCCGGTGGTCTTATGGGACGCTTTGAAGTGTACTCTCCGAGGACACATTATTAAATTATGGCAAAAAGAAACGCTGACATCAAAAGGGAACTTGCGGAGTTAGCAGATAGTATTAAACAGCAGGAGCTTCTTTTTCGCCGTACTAATGATAAACAATTGTTGCAATCCATCAAGAATTTGAAATATTCCTACAACACTATCGTTACCAAAAGGGCTCATATTGGGGTTCAGGCCCAGAAATCCAAACGGTTACTCCTGAAGAATCGGGCTGGTAAGATACTAGCTGCAACTTTGAAATTTCAAGAGTCAAACTTTAAATCCTCTCAAATTTCTTCTATTACTGATAAATCTGGGGTTAAAAAATTTCAAACGAAAGAAATTCTTGAGGTATTTCGAGATTTTTATAGTTCTCTTTATACCCCCACTAATCAATCCTCCTTTGATGCTTGCCAGGAATTTTTTAAAACTATTCCTCTACAATCTGTCTCCTCTGCGGATGGAGAGAACTTAGGTGGCCCCATCACATCTGCTGAAATTATACATGCTATCAAGTCCACTCGGTCTGGTAAAGCCCCTGGACCGGATGGTTTTCCTATCATCTTTTACAAGACCTTCCTCCCTTCTATGGTTCCTCGTCTTAAAGCTGTTTTCGATGTCTTTATTCATGAGAGCGCGGTTTCTGGTACTGCGGCAGATGCCACTATTGTCGTACTTCCGAAAGACGGAAAAGATATCTCAGACTCTAAAAACTTTCGCCCTATTTCCCTTCTTAATGTGGAGGCTAAAATCTTTGCTAAGATTCTGGCCAAGCGGTTAGAATCTTATATTCCATCTTTAGTTCATTCATCTCAGACGGGTTTCGTGAAGGGTAGACTTGCTAGGGACAATATCCGTACCTTCTGTCATATTCTCGGTACTGCTAAATGGTCTACGCTTCCAGCGGCGGCTCTTGCCTTAGATGCCGAGAGGCCTTTGATAAGGTTTCTTGGCCTTTTCTCCATGCTGTTCTTCGTGCCCATAATCTTGGTGACTCTTTTGTCAACATGGTTATGTCCTTATATGCCCAACCGAGAGCTAATATTTGTGTCAATGGGGCTACTTCTGAGTTTTTTAGTCTCCATCAAGGTTCCCTGTCAAGGCTGCCCTTTATCCCCGCTTTTGTTTTTATTAGCGATTGTTCCTCTTCTTAGACTCATTGATCTACATCCAGATATCAAGGGGTTTACTTTTGGTCCGCATCGCATAAAAACAGCGGGTTATGCGGCTCTTCCCGCGCTTACAGATATTATTGCTCATTTTTCTACGGTCTCTGGTTATACGCTTAACAGAGACACGACTGAGATGTTTACCCTGAACTCTTATTGTTTTCCGGCACATATGGGTACTGCTGGCTTTAAGTGGCAATCTAAACATCTCAAGTATCTAGGGATTTGGTTTTGTGGTACGCTCTATGATA
The DNA here is from genome assembly GCF_964263255.1 of Lissotriton vulgaris. NCBI lineage: Eukaryota > Metazoa > Chordata > Amphibia > Caudata > Salamandridae > Lissotriton > Lissotriton vulgaris. Next base: position 972,621,863 of record NC_141693.1, on the reverse strand, counting down.
CGGTGGCACATAATGAGGCGCAAACTCTTCTCAAAGTTCGTCACCTTCTAGATACTTGGTCCCCTAAACACATTTCTTGGTGGGGTCGTATTCAAACTCTTAAAATGATGGTTACTCCTATTATTAACTTTGTTTCCTCTATGCTTCCGGTGAAATTCTCCTCTTCTTTTTTTCGTGAGATTGACTCCATTACTACTAAGTTTCTTTGGATTGGTAAGAGGGCTAGAATTGCGTATAAATATTTGAGGAAACCTTATGAGATGGGTGGTTGTAATTTTCCTGATTGGGAAAGATACCAGACTGCGTTTTTGGCTTCCCAAGGTGCTTTGTGGTTTTCCTCGTCTCCTGTACACACGCCTTCCTGGGTGTTTATTGAGCAACATCTTTCATTTACCTTACCACTTTCCACCTTTTTTACCACATCCACTTCACCTATTCCTTTTCCCCACTCCATTATTTTAGATACTATTGCAGCGATTAAGTCTGTGGATAAGAAAGTGGCTACTCCGATCCATAAATCGAGGTGGTCTTCTTTATGGCGTAACCCTAGATTAAAATTTGTTATTGATCCTGCGTTGATCCCTTATTGGTCCTCTAAAGGAGTAACTTTATTTCGTCATTTATATGACTCCAATAATGATCCCTGGCCCTTTTCCTCTTTAGCCCAACAGTTCTTGCTCTCCAATTTGGACTTCTATACTTTTCTAAAAATCAAAGTAGCTCTTGCTAAAGTACGCCTGGAGCCCAATTCTCCTACTGGTATGTTATTTTTCTTGTGGCTTCGATCTGGTCATGTGGCTTCAAAGATCTATACATTTTTGTCTTCCACTTCCTCTGCCTTACATACTGTTACCCAACAAAAGTGGTTACATCATTTTGATAAGGATATTACTGACCATATTTCGCCAGACACCTGGCAGCTGATTGGCAAATTTTCTCTCCGTGATAAGATCGCCCCTTCTTTAACCCAATCTAAATTTTTCTCTATCAACCTTCTCCATTGGACTCCTGTGCGTTTGCATTCGTTACACTTGAAGGACGATGATCTCTGTTGGAGCTGTGGTCTGGCTACTGGCGATTATTTGCAAATGTTTTTTACCTGCTCTCTTTTACAACCCTTCCGGGATCTCATAAATAAACATCTCATATTCATTTTTAATACTGATTTTCAGCTTTCCTTCCCCATGGCCCTCTTGGGACCTTTAGCTTGCCTAGTGCCCTTGCCTTTGGATACCTTAGACTTGCAATTGCTTGATCTTTTACTGACAGTTGCCTTTAAGGTAATCCTTATGGAATGGAAGTCTTTTTCTTCTGTAACCTATCATACATGGTGGGCATGGGTTTCTTTTTTACGCAGCGCACACATTTCAGTCGATGTGGCTCATCTTACCCCTACGATTTCTAGTAATGTTTGGAAAGCTCTGGACGCTTATATGGATTTGGCTTTGAAGGGTTTGGTTGCCCAGTATCCTTTTGTGTCCTCTACTTGATTGCTGTTTGTTATTTGTGTAATGTGTGTTTGTAGTACTGCAGTGGATCCTTCCCTTCCCTTCCTTTTCTCTTTTTCCCTTATTCTTGCTACCTCCTTTCTACTTTTTCTTCCTCTGTCTTCTTTTCCTTTCCTTTCTTTTCTCTCTTTCTACTTCTCTCATTCATAATAGTGATACTGTTTGCGGAAATTTTGGTCATTGATTTTCTCCTTATGAATTTCTTATATTTTTACCTTTATATTGGTTGCGGGAATTCTCAAAGTACTATGTCTATGGATTTCGATTGTATCACTATGTATCACTATGTATTGTATTTATATACTTCTTATACTTAATAAACTTATTGAACACAAAAAACCCTCATGAAAATCAACCTTAAATTAAACGTTTACTTTTCTTTATTTATGTTGCATGAATCTCTCCTTTCTTTCAACCCTTTTCATGCTCTCCATATACCGGCTAGTTTAAATGTCTTAATCTCTCTCTTTTTTGAAACCACATAGCTGCAATTTAACAATCTTTATTAATTCCTGCATGCATTTGTTTCTCATAGAGCCCTCTCTAATGATCACTCCTTAAGGTCTCATTACGAGTTTGGCAGTGCAGGAGCGAGACCGCCCCACTCCCCCACCTCCAAACCTGTGGCTGAACCGTCCACCAGATTAGGAGTTTCCTCCTGTCTGATGGGCGTTTCTTTGGTGTTACCTAGGCGGTGCCTATGAAATAGGCACTGCAATAGGAACATCAAAATCAGTACCTGCAAGGCATTGATTGCTGCAGTCCAAGCCATGCAGGTATTGCGCTGCATGAACAAAAAGGGGCACAGCACGTGCCCCCCTGCATGCACGCCATAGTGCAGAGGCACAAGGAGGCCCTGTAGGACCAAAACAAGAGAGGAGAGATTGGGGCTTTTATAAGGTCCAGCACTTGTGCCCCTACAGTGGTGAAAACACCGAGTATGCTGTTCCTAAGTGGGAAGCTAGGTCTAATAGGTGGAGGGGAGTGCTCTTTTAGGAGCAAGGACCCTCACACACCCTAGAGGTGTCATACTTCATCATCCGGCAGCTCCTTGTTGGGCTGGCGCTGCAATGCCCAGTGGGCCCCTCAAGGATGCTCTTTGCCACAGATCTTCTTTTTTTGTAGATACGTGGTGAAGTTTGAGTAGAACCAGCAAGGGCCTCGGGTAGGGGGTATGCCACACTGAGCTTCGGTCCGTAGTGTTATTACGCTCCACAGCGTACAACTTGCCCGTCAGATTGAGGCCGCCCCAGAATTTTTGCATGGGTCTAACCCCAAGTGGCATTCCTCATAGCCATGTAAAGTATACAAGGCAGACCTTTATTGTCTCCCCTTTTTTTGCATATTATTCAAAGGGCATGGTTCACACATCTTCTAATTTCCCCCATCCCTGTGAAGAGTAGAATTAGGTCTTCCGGGTCCTGATGAAAGGCCATGGTCCAATAAGGACTGTAATAGGCATGAAAAATGTTGACCTCCTTATCCATTACCTTTGTAGCTAAACATATATTACATCTATTCTATGCTCATAACACGTTTTTATCCTTGACAAAGGGACCCTAGAATTAAAACTTTATTTCCTGCCCAGATCCCTTTAGTCAATTTTAAAACACCTTTCTTTCACCCATTCTACTGACACTTCACCACCCATCCACTCAACATACATTGGCTAAAAAGAGAAGATCTCCAGCAAAGAGCCCCCTCGAGAGGCCTGTTGGGCATTGCAGCAACGGCCCAATGAGGAGCTGCTCGATGATTAAGCATGACACCTCTCACGGTGTGTGAGGGCCCTTGCTCCTAAAAGGTGCACTCCCCTCCACCTATTAGACCTAGCTTCCCACTTAGGAGCAGCACGTTCCTGTAGGCTCCCTTTGTTTCCTCCCTGTCACACATTTTATGGCATCAGCACTGCCATGAAAAGTGTTGCAGTGACGAAACTAGTAACATGCTTGGTGGGGCTGCAGCAGCCGCCAAGCATATTGCAGCCTGAAGACCGCTGCACCACCATCAGTGATCTCTGATCCCTGGCGTTTGTGGTGGTACCAGGTGGTCTGACTGCCCTGGTCATAATAGGGCGGTCGGAAGACTGCCACCGCTGAGCCCTCGCGAGTCTGGCAGTCCTAGGACCGCAAGACTCATAATGAAGCCCCAAGTCATTTATGTACCAGAAAGAAAATGGAGTAAATCCATGGAATAGTTTCCTTTAGCATGCAAGACTAAACTAAATACCCAATGGACTGACCACTATCTGTGGGCTCCCGGGTAGCATGCTACTTGCCATAAAGAATGCCAATGCCTCGTCAGGGGTAGTAAGAGTGTGTGTAAATGCAATTTCAATGCAATTGCAAGGCATTGTTTCACAAGGAAAACTAGATTAAATGATACTCTGTAGTTACTGCAAATTGAGTCAGACAATGTTGACTTGGGAAAAAACTAGCAACAGGTAACTCTGCACCGATAGTACTCAATTCTCCAACCACATTTACAAAGTCTTGAGTGTTGCTTGTGTATTACATTTTGCTCATACACAAAATGTGTTTTTTTAGATCTGCTCTACAGTAGTTAAGACAAAAAGCAGTGGGAGTCTGCACCCAGTAATTTATGTCAAATCAAATATCACTATTTTCTTCAAGACCAACTGCATCTCATGCAAGCCTATCAGAAATGCCATCCCCGGATAACTGACAAAGACATTAACCACCTGACTTAGACAATGCCACACTAGAACAACAATCTGCAGAAAAACAAAAAAACAGAAAAAAGTCCCTTTTAGGTCTAGCTTTGCAGCGCACTATTCTCCAAACCCTATATTATCAAAAGGAAAAGATCATCCAGAAGCACTACTAAGAGAAGGGTTATTGGAACTGTCCTCATGCTATTTTTATGAGAACCATATGTTTATTTGGAAAAGGTTGTGTGATTCCACAGAAAAAGGGTGCTTGGACTGCACTTTCTGCCTTGTGCGAAAGTTAATGTTCAACACAACAAGAGTTAGTTGGTTATGGTGCCAATGTAATAAACAAGGCTATAGGTCTGCTGCATTTATTATTTCAAGTTACGAAAATGGCAGTATGCCTGGTGTATTTATTGTTAAAGGCATATTTTAATGCCAATAGTATGCGTTCTTTTTACACAGTGTTAAAGTCTTTACAGAGGTATTTGGTTGCATGGCATCTCTCAGATTACCTTAGTAGTTAGGCATTTTAGTTACACTTTCTGACAAACCTTGGAAGCAGAAGATTTGTCCTGGCAATCCGTGACAACCCTCATTTTTTATATTGGTATTTTACACTCGTATGCCTGATGGTTGCCTTGTGAGAAAGCTTATGCTGAACACAGTAGGCTTGAGGTGGTTATGGTGGCAAGCCAATGATAAAATGATAGACGATAAAGACTATAAGCCTCATTGATTCACTGGGAAAATTATGACTGATGCCATAGGTCTGATCTGTTTACTATGAAACATAATGCGAAAGGCTTGCTACATGGCTTATTTACCATGGAAAACTATTGGTAAAGTCAATAGGCCTTTATGGGTGGATGGGTAAAACTGGGCCTGTCAAAATGTTCATAATCTCACATAATTTTGTGTTATGCTTTTTACGAGAAATTCCCGATATTATGCTATTACACCACATGTTCATGTTCATACGAGGTTCATGACAAAAATGCAGCACCAGTACAGAGGAAGAGTGACAACATAGAGAACACAAGTGGCTGCTGTTTGCAGCACTTGTGTTTTTGCTATTGTTTTAGCTCAGAATGTGTCCTTATGTACACAAAAGAAGCAAGGATACATTTCAAATTAAAAAGCAATGCAAAATAATGTTTTTGTATTTTGTGTAATGATGTGTCATGTTGCTTAATTTTTCCATAAGTTTGCATAATTATGCAAAAGAAAAATATGCGCATTTTGCACACCTCTAGTTATTACACTGTGTGACAGGTGGTAAATAGGCATTTTGTTAAATGAGATCTTAACAATATCTATAACAGATAAATACATAGTGAAAACTCAAATAAATTGAAATCATATTTAAGTAATTATTTAGTTAAATATAATTTTAAATAAGTACATTTAAATTAGGTAATAAATAATACATTATTTTTTTGGGAAAAGAACATTAAGATGAATTTATGATTTTACACTTTTTAATTTTATATTGAGGCATGGTACTGAGGAGCTTTTAGGGTTTACGGAGGGGTAGTTGACAGAAATTACCATCTTTTGCATGGAGTAGCCCCACATTTATAGGTTGAGTGTTTTTGTTGGCTGTATGACTCTGTGCACTTTACCCCTGCTAATGAGAGGTATAGTGCCTGTGCTTCCCTTTCAGCATGATGAAATTGGCATATCTCTGATTGCCATATGTAACTTACCTATAAGGCCCTATTATATGGTACTAAAGTGTACTAGGCACCTGCAAGTTGAATGTCACAAGTGGACTGCTGCCCCCATTGAACCATTCACAATAGTGACATTGTTAACATGACTGCAGGTCTGTCCCATGTAGCCTGACTGTACAGGTTTAAACTGCACATTCAACTTGTCGAAATACCCCTTTTGATAGGTCTAAACCTGTCTTTCAAATATTAATAAGTCAAACCTAAGTATGCCTTACTGCCCTGAATGCAGGGTGCATGGTTTTTAGAAGTAGGACAGGTAAACTGTAATGATAAATATGCCCTACCATTTAAAAGGCCCTAAAACTACTTTATATAGTAGCATGGTGGGCTGCTCATTAGTAAAGCATTTGTACGCAATAGTAAATGTAATGCTGTTTTCTTCAGCTAAGAAGCAGCTACTGATTTCATTTTGGAATGTTTAGCATAGTGAATACAAGCCCAATTCACTGGTGAAGTATAACTTGTAATAAATATTTGGGAAAGGGTACTTTTCGAAGGGTACCTTTTTCCCGCATGAATTCTCTGGATTCCCATTTGCATAAGCTCAACTATCTCCCGGCAGCTGAATAGCTCTCTTGATTAGATGCGAACCTCCTCGCAGAGTTGGGACAAATACTTTGGTTGTGGGGAGGTGTTCTGTTCAGGCTCTACACCAGGGAAGAAAGCTTTGACTATCTTGGATTTAGATAGAGAGGAACACTGCGGGATTGTTTCCATTAAGTCACAGAGGAAGTGCTACAAATGTGGGTAGGGTTGCCTCCGGGAACCTTTACTTTATTGGTTAGGGAGGAGGCAGGAGTCACCCTACCCACAGGCTGGTGCAGGCATAAATGTAGCACTCAAAGTACCCCCCTCAGAATACTTTGCTGTGGAAGAGCAGAAGAGGACTCGACCTGCTGTCTGTGGCCTGAGAAAAGCCTAGAAGATTGGACCTGCCCCCCCTCTTGTACCCAAGACAAAGATGTGGACTCCAAGGGTCGTAAACCTGACCTCTTATTCAACCTTCGGGTACACAACAAGCTACAATAGGGTTTCCTAGAAATTCCCAGCTGACCAGTTCTAACTCTGCCTGCCCTGGAGCCTGCTGCTGGCCTCTGTTGGAGAGAGTCTTGACTCTAAAGTTCGGTCTTTAAGGTCCTGGATCCTTGGCTGACAACAAAGTGTACATTTCTGAACTTTTCTTAAAACCTGGTACTGTGACCAAACTGCCAAACGATTCGATGACGATGTATTGCCACTGGGTCAAAGAGTCAGGTTGCTCCAGCTCGAGCTTTTCCACAGCAGAAAAGTTGATTCAGTAGGATCTCGTGGAGGCTTCATGGAGCTATCTTCAGCTACAACCTGCAGCCTTACCATGCATGAAGAATCCAAGCTCCGGGGGCGTGGCTAGCAGCCAACGATGGCGGCCGCTGCTTAGAGAGGCTCCCGAGTACCGGCGGCTTCCCACGACTATCCGTTGCATTAATCCTGAAATTTATAGTGCTGGCGGGGGAGGATCGGACCCGGAGTCCGTGCGGCACTCAGCACTGCAAAATTGGAATCGGTGGAAGCCTGGACGAGCTTCAACACACCGAGCGGAGACCGGAGGTGAAGAGGGCCTCCTGCCAGCCTGGAAGCAGCAGTGTTGCGGAGAGAGGGTGACCGGCCGGAAGTGGCCTCGAAGCGGCGGGGTGCGGCAGGAAGTGTCGGTCACCGGACGCGTTGTCCGGTAAACCCGCAATCGCACCCCCAGCAGTCCCGACGTAAGTGCGGCTCCCCGCGACGCCTGGAACAGCCCTACAACACCGTTTGCTCTGGCCGGGGGCGCATTCTGGACCTCTGGCTACGGCAGTGACGCCGCCATTAGATCGCGCCTCACGCAAGCGGCACCCCGGCACCTAACAGCGGCTCTCCCCACGGAACTGTAATTGCCCCAGCTCACCGGATTAATACGTGGGGGACAGCGGATCCCTGGAGATCCCATTCTTTAATGTGTTCGACCTCCTGCAACGCGCTCCGCGTGGAAGACACCGGAAGGAGCAGTGGAACTCCCGGCGGTTCGCGCTCAGAAGGGGCGCTGTGACTCTGTGAGGTACTGTGTCCCGGCGCAGGCTGTACCCACGGCACGCCACCAGGCTTTTTGGCGGACTCAGCGAAAGTATGGGGGTCGACAAGCCGCCTAACTTCTAGTGCCACAGAAGGAGGCACTGCATAGATTGCCATAACCCTTACCAACGCTCAGCAAAACATAACCGAGGTGCCCTCTAGCTGCTGTAAACCTGCGGGGGGGACTCTTCACCCCCTCATTGCGAACTCGACTCTGCGCCCACGACAGGGGTGTTTTACTGGTGCGGCCGTGGACGGCACAAACGCTGGCATATCGTGGCATTCAGTGCCGCCAACACCACACATCACCATGTCAAACAGGGACCCCAAACATAACTCTACCCAAGCCAAACTGGATAAATTTGCGTACGAGAGGCAGACACCGCCCCAGGAACAACGCAAGAACGCAGGGAAAGCGGCGGACGCGGATGGGGCTAAGAAGGCCACACTTGAAGATGTCCTGGCGGCATTGGCCCAGGTGCAGACGACGGTCGGAGCAACCGCCACTGAAGTCACCCTGATACGGGCGGACCTCCAAAAAATGAACGAGAGGGTCAAGCAGGTAGAAGTCGTCACTAAATCTTTGGTAGAGGACGTGTCTGAACTGCAAACGGCAATGGAGCGACTTCAAGCCGACAACAAACTACTAAGGGACAAACTGGATGATCAGGAAGGTCGCTCCCGACGAAACAACGTCCGAATTTTAGGCGTGCCGGAATCGGAAGACACGGGGGCGATGGATCTCTACGTGGAGGACTTGATAAAAACCCGACTTCAGCCCAAGGGACTCTCACACTTCTTTTCGGTAGAAAGGGCCCACCGCATTCCGGGGGGAAAACCGAAGACAGGAGGTCCACCGCGGCCGATACTAGCAAGACTATTTAACTTCAGGGACCGAGACGCCATTCTGCAGGCCGCCAGGGTGGCACCAGCCATTCAAATCCAAAACTCGAGACTTGCATTTTTCCCTGACTACACGGCTGAGGTATCCAGGAAGAGAAAGACGTTCCTGGAAGTTAAAAGAACGTTGAGGGAGAAAGAATTACCGTACTCGATGATCTTTCCAGCACGACTGAGAGTAGTTGCGGACAAAAAGGTGTGGTTTTTCGACTCCCCCGAGACTGCCCGGGACTGGCTGGAGGGTTGGCACTCAGTGGGCCGGCAACGCAAGAATCACAGACCGGATCACGAACACAGAGACGACAGCAGACATGGTTCGCAAACATCTGGTCGAGGAGGGGGGACAGAGGGCTCTCCCTTCCGCGGAACAGGAGGGGCAGATGGAGAGGGGTGACCCTTCCCCCAGGATCTGTGCTGATCACAATTGCTGACCATCGACTTCACATTTCATTTGCTGCACGAAGACACTGGCATGACCTCCCCTGAGGCACGCAGGGATGCCGCCTACTCTGGTTGTGGGATGGGTTAACCACTCTGCTCAGTTGGGGGGGCGGGCAGTTGAAAGTCCGTTAGGCAGGGGTGCAGGGAGGGGGGGAAGGGGGATGGGTTGTTTTTTTACAGTTAGGAAATTGTATGTTAGGAACACATGTGCAGGGCCAAGTACTGCACCACACCACTCAAGGGACGTATCGGACCGTTTGACCCAGTTAGGCACGAGAACGGGGGGGAGGAATTGTTTTGTAATGTTCATGTTGGAACTGTACACACATGGTCATGAACGATGTTTCCATTGTTATAGGACTCAATGCGCGCAGGCAGGGACAGACAGCGATTTGATGCCCCCATGAAATCTTTAGGCTCTTCACTGCGCGGTGTCGCAGCTACTGGACCACTTGTGTCTCCTGGGTACCCCATTGTGCACCTCATAATCCCCAATGGCTAACAACACAGCACCATTAGGGGGAGCAGAACCCACCGATACACAATGCCCGACTCTGTCCTTGATGTCATGGAATGTACGGGGTTTGGGGGACAAGGTTAAACGGGGGTTGGTATTGGCTGCTATTAAGCGACTGCGACCTACTGTGGCCCTGCTGCAGGAAACTCACCTGGTAGGGGGGGCTAGAAAAGCTCTGGATAGACGAGGTTACAAAATGTGGGCTCACTCTGAATTCACGTCCGGTTCCAGGGGGTCCGGCATTCTAATACAAAAAAACTCACGATTCATGCCCCTATCGTCTCAAACTGATGACCAGGGCTGCTTCGCGGCTGTGCATGGGCAATGGGAGGGGACACTCTTCAATTTTGTGTCGGTATATATTCCGCCAGCATTACATTCGGTACACCTCCCGAGACTAGGGGACTTTCTTCTGACTCTCCCGGAGGGTGAGATTATTCTAGGGGGAGACTTCAATGCAGTCATGGACACGCAACTAGATAAACACCCCACACCGGCCCTGACGGGGGGAGACACGTACTTACGGCGGTTCGCAATGGCCATGGGAATGACTGACGTCTGGAGACACTTGCACCCGGGCGTAAAACAATACACCTTTCTCTCCGCAGTGCATGGAAGCCTATCCCGCATCGACTACTTTTTGTCAATGGGTGACGGCCTTCACCACGTAGACAACCTAGTGATCCACCCTCGGGGTATTTCAGACCATTCACCCCTCACACTGAAACTTTCCATGCAGACGAGAGCACGCAAACGCATCTACCCAATTCATGCATCCTACTTTAAAGTTCCACAGGTCCGCAAGGCCCTTAAACGTGCCACGAAACAATACTTTCTTGAAAATGTACACTCAGTACGCTCCTCAGAGACACTCTGGGAAGCCTATAAAGCGGTCCTGCGAGGACAAGCCATTAACACTATAACCGGGTACAAAAGGCAGCAGTCCCAGGCACTGGCCGATTTAGAGACGGCATTGAGGGAACGGACCACGGCTCATGAGCTACACCCCTCTCCCTCCACCCTACACGCACTCACTCTCCAACAGCAGTTATATAATGACCACCTGCGCTTGGTTGTTAAAGGACACATAACCGATACTCAGAATAGAATTTACGACGTGGGGGACAAAGCAGGGAAAATGCTAGCATGGCTGGATAAGCGTGAGACCAATTCCAGGGGGATACAACGGCTGAAAGATGTGCATGGAGTGCCGCATTCAGATCCTAGGCGCATCACAGAGATACTGGCGGCCCATTTTAAACAAGTATATTCCCCGGAGCAGGTAATCACATCTGAAACCGCAAAGGCTCTCTTAGCTCCGATTGTGGTCCAAACATTGTCACCAGAGGCATCAAGTGACTTAGAGGCAGATATAACTGCGGAGGAAATCCAACTGGCCATTCAGGCTCTGAACCCGGGCAAGGCGATGGGGCCGAATGGAATACCCATAGAATGGTACCAGGCGATGCCGGAGACCCTCAGCGTACATTTGTTAGGGATGTTCAGGGACTGTCTAGAGAAGGGTTCCCTTCCGCTGGACCAGCGAGTGGCGACTATCGTAACTATCCCCAAGCCAGGTAAACCGCCGGAGGAATGTTCCTCCTATCGACCCATTTCCTTACTAAACGCGGAAGTGAAAATTCTAGCTAAACTCCTAGCACCAAGGATTCTGCCCCATCTGTCATCAATCATACATCCGGATCAGTCCGGATTTATGCCGCACAGAAACACAGCGTTGAACCTGCGGCGACTACACGGTGTACTGGCTAGAACAGAAACCATTAAATCGCCGGCAGTGATTTTAGCGCTTGACGCCAAAATGGCATTTGACCTGGTGGAGTGGGAATACTTGTTCGAAACGCTGACACATATGGGATTTGGCCCTCGCTTTCTCGCATGGGTCAAGTTGCTATACACGGACCCAATGGCTCACGTGGTGGCTAATGGCCATATTTCACATGCATTCCCGTTGGGAAGAGGCACGCGGCAGGGATGCCCTCTGTCACCCTTGCTGTTTGCCATCTCTCTAGAACCTCTTGCAACCCTCATACGAGCTTCACCCCTCGTTAAAGGTATAACATGGCCTGGGGGCTGGGAAGATCGGCTGTTCTTGTACGCGGATGATATGTTAATATATCTAACTGACCCGATGAAGGCATACCAGCGTTGTTACACATCTGCGACACGTACGGCAGTATCTCAGGCTATACACTAAACCGGGCCAAGTCTGAAGTATACATTCTGCAGGGTCCAACCCCGAACCTCGACAGTGCGTGCCCGCTGAAGTTGGCGGGAACGTCCTTTAAATACCTAGGCATACATATCACTAGGGACCCGGCAGAATTCATAGATAAGAACCTGAAACCACACCTGGTCCGGCTTAAACGTGATGTAGAATTTTGGTCGGGCCTGCCGTTAACGCTCCTGGGCAGGGCGGCACTCTACAAGATGATGGCATTACCACGTTTTTTATACGTCCTTGAGAACTCACCATATCCTGTGCCCCCTACGTTCTTCCAGAAAGTGGCGGCTCTGGTCTCCAATCTTCTATGGGGCAGCCTCCCGGCACGAGTGGCACAGTCCAAGCTGCACAGAGACTGGTACAGCGGGGGTCTCGCACTACCAAATCTGAAATTGTATTACTGGGCTGCACATCTCAAGCCAATTAATCAGTGGGTCCACGCGCCACATACTGACCCGGCATTCCATTCAGACAGGGCACAACTGGGCACAAATAGTTTGTTAGGTCCGTTATACGATCGCCGCAAGGTGCGGGCACTACTGGGCCCCACAAAACTAACAGTTCAAATATGGCACACGGCAACGGCAGCTCTGGGTTGGAAGGGGAAGATAACCAAGATGACTCCGCTGTGGGACTCTCGAGCATTGGGCAATCTCAGAAACACCAAGGGGTTCGCACAATGGGACACGATTGGCATTACCACAGTGGGTGATCTGTGGGAGAGGGAGGAGGTAATCCCCTTTGCCCGACTAAAAGAGCTATATGATTTCGGTGACAGGGAACTTTACAGATACATTCAAATCCGCCACGCACTGCTCACAGCCCTGCCACCCGGCACACCACTACCGGAGGCTTCTCCTCTGGAAGACCGCCTCCTCACTGATTGTATGCTAGAAAAAGCGATGTCCCTCACGTATCGTAAATTGCTTAATAATACCCCAGATCCTACACTCCACCTGAAGGAGAAATGGGAGGGGGACATTCACGATATGGATGAACATGAATGGAATGCGGCACTTGGGTCCCCTAGGGAAGTGGGCATCTCTGCACGCATGAGACTAGTACAATTTAAGATCCTCCACAGGGTTTACTACATGAGGACTGTGCTACACCGCATACAGCGGGCGCCCCATCCTTACTGTTTACGTGGGTGCGGAGAGGAGGGCACATTCTTCCACACCATATGGGACTGTCCCAAAATCCAGGAGTACTGGATACAAATACTCCGCACACTCTCACAAACACTAGACCAATCCTTACTGCCTGACCCGAGGAGGTGCTTACTGAATATATGGGAACCTACTGACCTGTCCAGGTATGAACAACTCTGGATCACAGCGGGGGTAATGGTGGCGAAACGCGACATAGCACAGCGCTGGGGGGCAGCAGACCTGCCGACTAAGTCCCAATGGTGCCTGAACATGGACAGAGTAATGTTGACCGAGAGAGCAGTATATTCCAGCCGAGCCTGCCCGGGGAAATGGAACAAGATTTGGTTAAAATGGAATGAATATAGAGGGGATATTTGTGAACCCTTGCCCGAGGATGACCAGGAAGATTCCGACGACGAAAGTGATGAGGGTTGAGAATAGGTGGGGTGGAGGGTTAGAGATACGTGAGGATGTCCTGCAGTGAGTACCAGGGTGGGTCGGGCAGTGAGGGGGAATGTATTGAATATGGGCAAATTTAGGTACTAGGAAATGAGACTCGACTTACTGTCCTCCAAAAAGACGCTTACAGCTTGGACTGCATTGTTTTGTGGCAGACCGTAATGTCATTCCTAACAGGTTAATGTTACTAGTTTGTTGTTTTTCAAAAAGAAAAAGTGAAAAATACCATCAAAACCGCATTTTCCGAATGTTTTACTTGCTAGTACTGCACTTTTCTTACGCAGCATGTTTCAATGAACAACTATTATGATTATTGCTTAACTGACCTTTTCGCTGTCTTACGCTGTGAGTAACGTTCTTACAATAGCGGCCGGCCCGCAGGGTTGTAGGCATTCCGCTGTGTAATATGCAAAGTGCAATAAAGGTTTTTGAAAAAAAAAAAAAAAAAAGAATCCAAGCTCCAAAAAAGTGATTAAGACCGTAAGTAGAAATCTTCAGCATGTGTAGGCACGAAAAGTATCAGGTCGCTGATTGTCCTTCTCTGGCATGAATTTTGAATTTTTCTCACTTGGAGCTTTCCCACCAAAAGTAAACAGCTTCACTGGGACTTCATCCAAGGGTTATCTGACCTCATAGGACCTTCTCGAACACAGCCTACATTCTTGCCCCACTGAGGATTCTGCCTTCCATTTCATGAACTAAGGGTCCCTTGTATATATTGTATACACCGTCTCCAAGGCAACAGAGTATACATACTACTAATATGAAGGTCCCCCCGCCCAATATAAATGGGGACAGACCTTCAGCTTGGCCACAACAGAGACTACTCTATCTCTGCTGTGGCCAAACTTCTCTGACTACCCTGGGGAGTAAGAGCCATCAGAGAAATGACTACATGTCCACCCGCCCGATTTGCATGGGCAGACATGCAGTCATTTTTTACACTCTGTTACGACAGGTAAAACCTCGTGGTAAGGAACAGTAAAATCATTATAATCCTCCTCACGCCATTGGAGAAGATTCCCATGGAAGGGGGGATTATTGCATTATTTACTTTTCAGAAAGAAAAAAGGAGTACTCTTTGCCACAGTTCTGCGTCCTGCTGTCACAGCCCTGTAGCACAGAGTAATATGCATTGCCAGGAACCCCCGTGATGGAGGCTTCTGGTAATGCTTTTAGAAATGATCGCCTGCTTGGTCATTTATAAATTCGGTGAGCAACCTCTTCACCATGGGAATAAAGTAATTTACCTTGTCCTCATAAAAACATACTGAAATTTTGCCGTTACCGTTAACTGAAGTAACTATAACTTGCACTCTCACCATGCGCAGTGATCTGATCAATGGTGTCATTTCAGTTGTTATCATTGATGCTATCAATTTTGTCTGGAGCATGTCATGAGCGTTGTAATATGTGAGATCATAAACATTGCATGGCGAGAATGCAAGCTATGGCCCCAGGGCCCCCCGGGTCTGCCTTTCAGGTGTATTCACTATTCTGGTACAGTTCCTCACACATCATCTCACCTCGCCAGGTCCAAGTATCCACTGTGCTTAAGTTTGCCTTCATTAATGGCAGTCCTTTATTTCCTTAGAGAGGAATACCTTGGGTTCTTTACTGGTTCTTTTCTTTCTGATAACAAGGTTATTTGTGGTGTCTGAGGTGTTCTCCCTGTATTACCAATGACCTCATGGGTCTTGACATCTCTCCCATTGGCATGATTTTCTCTGCTATATCTTTCCCTCTCATTCTTTTTTTTGGGGGGGGGGGTAACTCTCTGTGTGAGGAAGCTCTGTATATATTTTTCATGAACTAACAGGGCATGGTTGGATCCTCCTCTGGTTTTTTACATTGCTAAAGTTGATCTAGCATCTTTTAGATAGATAGATAGATAGATAGATAGATAGATAGATAGATAGATAGATAGATAGATAGATAGATAGATAGATAGATAGATAGATAGATAGATAGATAGATAGATAGATAGATAGATAGATAGATAGATAGATTCTAAAAAAAGGTCTACAAAGAGAGTCAATTAAAGAAAAAGCTGCTTCATTAAGAAGCCAGCTGCCCTTTGATGGATTACTGGCTTACTTTGCAAAGTCAACCTCCCTTTAGGAAGTTTGGTCAGGGGGGAAAATCCAGTAGCCTAGGCTTTATTTTCTTGTACTATTATTTTTTTCAATCTACTTCATTGCAATTTCATTGCTAGGACATCTACCTTGGTGTCCAGGGATGATTTTCCTAATCGACCCACAGACCATATTGTACCTCCACAACAAGCTAGCTGCACTGGTCATGCTGCGAGCAACGGCCTTTGCACCCACGGCAGCATATATCAAACAGGAGGACTGGCTAGAGGAGGATACCTACGTGACCTAGCCAGTCCACGTGCCCTTCAGAGCTAATATCTGGACATTAGTAAATATAAAATGTAAGTGTTTCCGTACCTCAGCAGGGGTAGCACACACAAGCCACATGGGATACAATACAATGACATGTTGCCATGCCTATCGAGAAGTGAGGAGGGAAAACAGCAATACACCAAACTATCTTTCGAATCTGCCTTCACACCTTGAGACCACAGTCCTTGCACCCAGGATGGTAACTTTCCCACTGGAAAACAGGCCAGGAGAGGCAGAGCAGGTGGCCCAGCCAATTTACGCCACCTTCAAGCCATACTGAGAGAGCAGTGTGCCACATCAAACATTGGTACTGAAGTTGATTAAAGCATTCAAGCAAATGAAAAAGACCTAACTCTAAAACAACCGGAGTCTAGGATGCAAGTCCAAGAACAGACGCACAGAAAATAAACTGGATGGAGCTTGGGCAAGCCCTCTTTTACGGAAGCACATTGGTACGAAGGACCTATGACGGAAATAGGTAAAAAGTTCTATTTTGAGGGATTCAGGGAGTTTATGAGGGGTGATTGGTCGGAGGAGATTAAACATCCTCCTCATAGAGTTAGGAATGTGATGAGGAAGGGTCTGGGAAGGTGATGCTATTTTTGCTTTGGCCATATACTGCAAAATCACATAAACCACATCACTACTGTGCAATTCTTCTTATGTTGATCATATATGCATTCGCATATTCTAAACACACACCATACAACATATAGCATACAATAAGCAGAGGGCGTCTTTAGCTCAGCCCACTTTTAGCCATTGTCTTGTTTGGGAGAGCTTCGTTCATGTATTTGCTTTATTGGATTTTTATGACAGCCCACGGCATTTTGCTGGTTTACATTTTTACATTTACATTTGGATGATTGGACATAAAGTAACCCCTTTGCAGCAGTGCAGCTAGAGAACTGTGGCTCCTACCTTCAGTGTTGTGGTTCTTTTGGAAGGTGGGATGCTGCAGGGGGCATGTTGAGGGCATTTGCAATTCCAAGTTACAGGCCGGCTGAACTTGCTATCCTGATCTACCTAACTTGCTATCCTGATCTACCAAACTTGCTATCCTGATGTCCTATCGCCACGACCGTGGCCTACACGTCCTTTTCCAAAAGTACTTTTTAATGTCTACATGACTCCTCTGGCAGCCCTCATTGCATGGAGAAGGATTAAGGTGATCTCCTACATGGATGACACCTACCTGGTGTTCTCCTTTAAAGACCACTCTGCTGCAGCTTTCGATTCTTTTAAAGACTATCTCAAAGACATAGCAGGCTGGTTGAACGAAAACTGCTCAAAACTTAAATGCTGATAAAACGGAGGTCTTATTTTTTAATCTAATTTACCCCCACCAGCAAGCCTATTGTGTCCTGGGGAACTCGGCGTCCACCTGTACCGAAGGACTCAGTCCAAAACCTAGGAGTCAGGTGGGACAAAGACCTGACCCTTTCGGCTCAAGTCCGGCAAGTCTCGGCTGCCTGTTTTGGGAAGAAGAGAACCATTTGAAAATTTCTGGACAGCCTACTGGAAGAAAGCTGAATGACCACAGTTTATGCTCTTGTAACCTCTCACCTCGACTACGCCAATGGCCTCTACCTAGGCTTGCCTGTTTTCCTGATCAAAAGGTTGCAATGGTGCAAAACGCAGCAGCTAGGCTTATCCACATGGTCCCAATACTTCAGCACATCTCCCAACACCTCAGACAGCTCCATTGGCTCCCAGTTGCCAGGAGAATTGAATACAAAGCCCTGATGATAGCGTTTCGTGCCTACCATGGCAGGGGTCCCTGCTACTTGAGGAAGAGACTTCGGCCATACCGCCGGGAGCGGTTCTTAAGATCCAACCTCCATCACCACCTTGCCGTCTCCTGCTTTTCCAAAGCCAGGAAGGGGGTAGGTTTTTTCGTTAAGGACTGCCAAACTGTGAAATGACCAGCCTACTCACTTATGCATGCTGAACTCGGAGCAGGATTTCAGAAAGAAGCTGAAAACTTGGCTCTTTAAGCATTGGGATTAACTGCTCGGCTCTTCTACTCTGCTGTCTTTGGCGTTAGCGCTGGGATACCTCTTCTAAAGTAGCTGTGCGCTCAATAAATGCTCTTTATTATATTATTATTATTATTATTATTATTATTATAACTTCTGTTAGGACCACCTTGATGATCCCTTCACATCCCTTGAAATGTTCCCATCAGACTTCACACGTCTATTCATATAGAAGGTTTTCTTCACTTCACCGCCCCACGTTGAGTATAAGCATTCTCTAATCCTCAGACACAAATGCCAAACAGTTACTTGCCGGTCCTCGGCGAGGGTTCTCCACTCTCCCAAGGCATGGACTATCTGGGGACTGGTACTTACTATGTTATAGCCTATCTAATGCTCTTTTATTAACCTTACAGATTAACTCTACCCGACGGTTGTAACATTTTGGCATACTGACAGCCAAAACTGTGCTTTGCTCTCACGGGTAAGATTCAGTCACTTGACACATACTTTGTCCCCCATGTTGCCTGTCCATATTGTAGTGACATGGGTTGTTTCTTCCTCAGCCCCCAGATCTAGTAATTGTTCTGGACCTGGCAATGAGACCCACTATGCATTCAATCACACTTCACCACTAAAAAGTGGCACCTACCGAAAGCTCTGGATGGTTTTGTCACCCATAGGTCCGTATACTGTGAGGGCATTGTTTTTTTCTAGTATTCCAACCCAAAGGCTGTTGCTTGTTGAGTCCAATAACTCCTAAAATAGCTAGGTTCAGCTTACTCAAACCTCCTCCTTTCTAATTTCAGGGGCCTTGCATTACATGCAGGTACCTTCTCCTAGTACATGTATTAAAAAGGATCATGTAAACTTGTCTAAAAAATTGTTTAAAAAAAAAATCATATCTTGGTGTAAAATCCTTTCTTTTCTTCCTGCACTTTCTTCCCTCACTGGGCTGCAATCATTGTAATTGTGTTTCTGTGTCCTGAAGAAGACCTCGAGTCACAAAGGCCAAAACGCCATTGAATATTTTACCACCCCGACTGGAATTGCTAATTATGCTATGATTCTTTTATAGTTTATGAACAGAATGCCCGTACATAATCTCTACATCGACTAACTTCTAATCTATATGCTGGTTTTCATTGTTCCTTTATGTGTTTCACTTGCACTGTTTATTCACATCCTTCACGAGCACTATGTGTTCACCCCTGCACTTTATATACACCTTAAAAAACTCTTTGATGCTGCCATCAACCCTATTTATAAAAAGCATTTAAGCAGTTATTCCTTTTGATAAAACATGAACTTGTGAATATAAGAAATTGTGATTACATGTTCTTGGTGTAATTAATATACTGTCATAATTTGTACCTTTTTCCAAGGACTCTCATTGAGATATTGTTGCTTGATAATTGGGAGCAGGTTGAGGGCAGTTAAAGTTGCAGACCCCTGGTCCACGTCTGCGCCTCATTGTATTTCGTTTGTATTTCTCCCTTCTGTGCCTTCATTTGTACATCGTTTTTTACCTCCCCCATCTGTGCCTTCATTTGTATTTCATCCCTGTCTCACAGTAGTGTTGGATTCGTAGTGTTTCTCACCGATTCTGCCGGTATTATTCCCCTGTTGTGACCCCCCTCCGCTCCCTGCTTCCTGCCGCTGCTCCCCGCCCCCTTTTATTTCTATTTCCCCGTTGGCCGCCCCGCTCCCGCCTCCCAGCTGCTCCTCCCTCCCACTTCGCCTTATATGGAGACCGTGCGTACGCGCAGCGGTCACGCGTAGCAGATGCCCCGATTGCACACCGAAGGCGCGCCAAAGGCAAGCCCGTCTACGCCCGTCCGTGCCTGGACCATGCTCAGTGCCAGGACCCCTGGTCCACGTCAACGCCAACCCTCCCAACGGACCTACGACGCCGCCACCCTCCCCGAACTCAACGCCGGCCGGAACGCCGACTGCTACCGAGCCACCCCGAAACGCACCCACGGACCCTTCACCTGCCAAGCCTGCAAATTCACCTGCCTCCGGACCTGTACCGCACCCGACAAGCCGAGAACCAGCAGCAACCACCTCAAGTGCATCTTGCTCAACACCCGCTCCGTCCACAGGCACGCCGTCGAACTCTGGAACTCTCGCCGTCGAACTCTGGAACCTGCTCGACACTACATCACCGGATGTCGCCTTCCTCACAGAAACCTGGATGAACGCTTCCTCAGCGCCTGACATCGCCATAGCCATCCCAGACGGATACAAGATCACCCGGAAGGACTGTGTAAACCAGACTGGAGGAGGCATCGCCATCGTACACAAGAACACCATCCACATCACGACCAACCCCGACGACACCTTCACCACTGCCGAACAACTCCACTTCCAGATATACACCGATCCCAAGACCACCCTCAGAGGCACCCTCATTTACCGACCCCTGGGACCATGGACACAATTCAGCAAAGACATTGCAGACTTCATCAGCCCGCACGCCTCCCCTCCGCTGACTACATCCTCCTAGGGGACCTCAACTTCCACCTGGAGAACAACAAGGACAGCAGCACCACCACCCTACTGGACAACCTCGCCAACCTTGGACTCAAGCAACTGGTGAACACCCCCACCCATTATGCCGGTCACACGCTTGACCCCGTCTTCTCCTCCAGCAAGCATATCTCCTTCAGCCACTCCACCGGACTCCACTGGACTGACCACAGCTGCATCCACTTCAGCTTCAGAAGAACAACAACCCACCACCACCCACAACAGATACCTCGCAGGAGCTGGAGCAAGATCACCACCGAGCAGCTCACCACCTCCCTCCGCCAGAACCCTCCCGCCAGCACGACGGACCCTAACGAAGCAGCCAGCAACCTCACACAGTGGCTCACCAACTGCGCAAACGACCTCGCACCACTGAAGAACCCTCCCAGCAGACCCAGCAGCAAGAAAACCTCCTGGTTTGCCGACGAACTCAAGAACTTCAAGAAGAACTGCCGCACCCTCGAGAAAGCCTGGCGTCACGGCCAGACCACAGACAACATGACTGCCCTCAAGCACGCCACCCGCAAACACCACCAGCTGATCCGCACCACCAAGAAGACAGCATTCACAGAACGACTGGACAACATCACCCACAACAGCAAGGAACTCTTCAGCATCATCAAAGAGCTCTCCAACCCCAGCGCCGGAAACAACAACATCATCCCCTCGCAAGTCCTCTGCGACTCACTCGCCTCGTTCTTCCACCGCAAGATTGCCGATATACACAACAGCTTCGGCACACCTACCACGCACCCAACCACCGAACCAACGCCCCCCACCACCACCCTCTGCGCCTGGACCCCGATCAGCACCAAAGACACCACCCGCACGATGAACACCAACCACTCCGGATCACCAACCGACCCCTGCCCCCACCACGTCTTCAACAGGGCAGACTCCATCATCGCGCCCCAACTCCGGGACATTATCAACACCTCCTTCAACACCGCCACCTTCCCGGAGATCTGGAAGCACGCCGAGCTCAGCACCCTCCTGATGAAACCAACAGCGGACGCCACCGACCTCAAGAACTACCGCCCCATCTTGCTCCTCCCTTTTCCCGCCAAAGTCATCAAGAAGACCGTCAACAGACAGCTTGCCGCCTTCTTTGAGACAAACGGATCCCTCGACCCCTCACAGTCCGGTTTTCCGAGCCAACCACAGCACCGAGACCGCCCTCATCGCAGCCACCGACGACATCAGATCCCTGCAAGACAACGGGGAAACAGTGGCCCTCATCCTCCTGGACCTCTCTGCAGCGTTCAACACTGTCTGCCACCGCACCCTAGTGCAGCGCCTCAGCAACATCGGAGTCCAAGAGAAGGCACTGGAGTGGATCATCTCGTTCCTCCCCGGTAGAACCCAGAGAGTCCGCCTCCCCCCGTTCTGATCAGAGGCCACAGAAGTCATCAGCGGCGTACCACAAGGATCATCACTCAGCCCAACCCTCTTCAACGTCTACATGAGCCCTCTCGCAGCCATCGCACGCAAACACAACCTCAACATCATCTCCTACGCCGACGACACCCAGCTGACCCTTTCCCTCACCAACGACCCCGCCACCGCCAGAACCAGCCTACACGAACGGATGAAAGACGTCGCCGAGTGGATGAAGAACAGCCGCCTCAAACTGAACTCAGACAAGACGGAAGTCCTCATCCTGGGATCATCGCCCTCCGCCTGGGAAGACTCCTGGTGGCCGCCTGCCCTGGGAGGCGCACCCAAACCAACGGACCACGCACGCAACCTGGGTGTCATCCTGGACTCCTCCCTCGCGATGACCAAGCAAGTGAATGCAGTCTCATCATCCTGCTTCAACACCCTGAGCATGCTCCGAAAGATCTTCCGATGGATCCCCACCGAAACCAGGAAGACGGTCACCCAGGCCCTCGTCACCAGCCGTCTGGACTATGGACACACCCTCTACGCTGGAACCACGGTCAAACTCCAGAAAAGACTCCAGTGCATCCGAACGCCTCAGCACGACTCATCCTGGATATCCCGCGCTGCAGCCACATCTCCGCCCACCTGAAAGACCTGCACTGGCTCCCCATCAAAAAGAGGATCACGTTCAGACTCCTCACCCACGCACACAAGGCTCTCCACGACTTGGGCCCGAAGTACCTCAACAGCCGCCTCACCTTCTACACACCCACCCGCCAGCTCCAATCCGCCAGCCTCGCCCTCGCCTCCGTCCCAAGAATTCAGAAATCCACCGTCGTAGAAGATCCTTCTTCTACCTTGCAGCCAAGACATGGAACTCCCTCCCCACTCACCTACGGCTGACCCAGGATCACCTCTCCTTCACGAAATTACTCAAGACCTGGCTGTTCGAGCAGTAGCGACCCTCCCCCCCCCCTCAGCGCCTTGAGATCCTTACGGGTGAGTAGCGCGCTATACAAATTTCTATCATTGATTGATTGTTTGAGGCCAGCTAAACTTGCTATCCTGATCTACTCCCAAGTTACAAGGATAAATGGCAGCTATCTTAGATTGGATGAGTCCATTTACAGGAATGAAAACTCGTAAAATAGCTGACATTCTCCATTTACCTCAGAGGATTTTCTGATCATCCAGTCCCTTTTTAATTTGGATCCCCTCGTTTGTTACTTCCCTCTGTGACAGTGGGCCCAATATTGTAGAAGACATACTAGTGCTCCCAAAAACATGTTGTTAATCCATCAGTTGGCCCTGTATTCTTCCTGACACATATGCTTGTAAGCTTTGGCTGCATCAGAGTCAGCAGAATCGGGTTCTAGGCATCAGTTCTGTCCTGTGGCAAGAAGTGGGCAGCGGTTAGGAGAGGACACTGGGCCTGATTATGAGTTTGGCGGTGTGAGAGCGAGGCAGCATTCCAACTCCCGGCTCCCAACCCACCAAACTCCACTCCCGACCGCCTGCTGGATGACAAGTAGTAATCTGGGCAGGTGGTCCTCCGGCAGCTGATCCATAGCGCTGCCTTTCAAAGGCTCATAGGGGAACTTTAGAAAGACAGCGCCGTGAGACAGCCACAGCTCGTTCCAGCATGGCATGGACTGCAAAGTACATGCTGTGCTTGAACAGGGGGTGCATGTGTTCATGGTGGCACTGCATGTGCCCCCCTGCTTGCATCCCAAAGGCCCTGAGGCAACAGGGGGCCCTGGAGGGGCCCTTTTCTTGACTTTTCAAAACCCTTTTCATGGAGGTCTCACCACCATAAAAAAAGGGTGGCTGACAGCCAACTTATATTTTACTTGGCGGTGCCGCAGAGGTACCACCAAGCATATTGGGACCTCAGACCACTGCACCGGGATCGTGGATCCATGGAGGTTGCAGCGGTGCTAATGCAGTTTGACTGCTGTAGTTGTAATAGTACAGTAGGGCCACTGGTGGGGCAGTCGTACGGAGGTCCCCGACCACCAACGCACCTCCACTGCGATTTTGGCAATCCTATGGTTCGCCAAACTGATAATTAGGCCATTAGTGCTCAGACAGTGGTCCATTGTTTTCTCAACAGAGGAGCAGATGCTGTGAGATGGGCAGCAGTTCAACAGCCGCAATGGAACATGGGTGACAGCAGAACTACTGCTCAGCTGTCTGGAGTTTGTAGGATGGATGCCAGTGCTGAGCCTGTGCCCCTTGAGGCCTAAATGCAAGCACTTCCAAATTGAGGTGACATGGTGTGTAGAATAAAGATGGACTGGGATGCTGACCAAATAATTACCAGTGGCTGAGTTTAATCCAAACATTCCATCCATCACTAGTTTGTATACTTCAGTGTAACCCTGTACGCGGAACGGGTATGCTCAGATGTGGGTTCCATGTTCACTGTGCCCCGGAAACCAAGCTATACCCGACTAATGAGTCCTACGAAAGGGGAATCTGGTTATGGGTTGCTTGTGCTAAATTTCATAAAAACCTGGCCTGGCAGTTAGAGCTGGACTGTTCCTATTGGGGCAGGGTCAAGGCAGATTTGCATATGGCTTGATCCAAACTAAAGTGACATGGGGTGCAGAATAAAGATTAACTGGGATGAGACCAAAGTAATTACCAGCGGTTGCGATAAATGCAGGCATTGCATCCATCACTTTTTTGCATACTTAACATGAATTCTCATACAGTGGTTAGTGGCATAGAAACAGCATGCTGGCAAGAATGATAAAAACCTACAGTTTAGTTCATCCAACCATGTTTTCTACTGACATAATGATTAAACCAATCAGATTAGTTACATCACAGAAACATTGTTTTTTGTTAGTCCTCTGTTCCAACCCTACATCATGAAGATGTAAGAAAAGAGCATAGGCATGTAGGCCTTACCATTACAATAATCATACAACTTTTACAATTGATGTGTCACAAACGCACACACAGGGCCCATTTGGGATCTAGGCAATTGGCATGGGGCATGTATCTACTGAAAGAAGGAGCATTGGCAGACTTCTTGGTGAGTGCAGACATTACTCATTATATAAAAAAGCAGAGCGTAGACTGGCATTATACTGCTACGGATTGAGGGACATTACTTTCTGTATTTCTTTCATCTAACCCCAGAAGACAGGAGAGGCCCATGCATGTAGGAGCAGTGAGGTGGTGGGGCCGGATTGGGAGGGGGGATATTCAACAGAAGACCAGAAGGGAACATTAAATAAATAACACATTTTCCTTTGTCATTGTCTGTCAACCCCCCTCCCACCACCCGACCCTACCCAGCCCCACCACTCCACCACTCTTACCTGGGCCGCTCCTGCTACTAGACACAGTAAACAAATATAGCACTACACCGTTTATGTGCACCATTTCCTGTAATTCAAGTATATTTTGGTCATGAGTCCACCCGGTCAGAATACTGAGGTCCAATACAATAGTATCATCAGCGCGTTTAGATCCTCAGGCCTTGCATGTAACACTAATGTGGCCAATAAATAGCATTTTGAACATCAAACATATACAACCTTTTAAAGATCAGTGACCTAATCACACACAACTATGTTTAAAGAATGCTTCATCAGTAATTTTGCCTCATCTGTAAGTAACTAATTTTCTGTATATTTTCTTTTTTGTGTCTTGTTTACAAATGCTGAGAAGGCAAGATAAGACTGGAAAATTACAGTTGGTACCATGTGCATAATATAGGGTTTCCAGTTTATTTATTTGATTTGGAGCTCCAAGGTGAACCACAAACAATAAAGAACAAATAATTGTTGCTTCTATACAATCTAAAGAATGAAATAAATGTAAAATAAGAAACTTTACAAAAATGTAATACTTGTTCTTTCACATTCAGGGAACATCTATACTAATATAATAAAGAGAGAGCCCAAACCTTTGAGGCGGGTAATCTCAAGAACCACAGTACCAATCACAACACCCAATACAGCGTTGGAAAGGGCAGTTGCAGCAGAAGGACATAGGCTATGAAGACGCCCACCATATACATTTAAAAGGTAAAAGAACCTTGCCAGCAAAGTAGTCCCTTGTGGGCGTGTCTGCGTTGTGCTGTGGGCGTGTGCTGGGGGCGTGTGGTACGTTCTGCCCTTCATGCCATGTCTTATATTGTGTGCTAATCCCACCCTGCTCCCTTTAAATACCCCGGCACCCCATAAACATAACCCACCCTTACTCCTTAAAATACCCCAACACCCTTAAACACTAACCCATCTTAACCCTATAAATATACCCTGTACCCCAAACCTATCCCTAAACCCTAAAAATACCCATGTACCCCAAAACCCAAACCTAGATCTGAACCCTATAAATACCCCTGTACCTCAAAACCCAAACCTACCCCTGAACCCTAAAAATACCCATGTACCCCAAAACCCAAACCTAGCCCTGAACCCTATAAATACCCCTGTACCTCAAAACCCAAACCTAGCCCTGAACCCTAAAAATACCCATGTACCCCAAACCCCAAACCTAGCCCTGAACCCTAAAAATACCACTGTACCCCAAAACCCAAACCTACCCCTGAACCCTAAAATACCCCTGTACCCCAAAACCCAACCCTAGCCCTGAACCCTTAAAATACCCCTGTACCCCAAAACCCAAACCTACCCCTGAACCCTAAAAATACCCCTGTGCCCCAAAACCCAAACCTAGCCCTGAACCCTAAAAATAACCCTGTACCCCAAAACCCAAACCTACCCCTCAACCCTAAAATACCCCTGTACCCCAAAACCCAAACCTAGCTCTGAACCCTAAAAATACCCCTGTACCCCAAAACCCAAACCTAGCCCTGAACCCTTAAAATGCCCCTGCACCCCAAAACCCAAACCTACCCATAACCCTAAAAATACCTATACCCCAAAACCCAAAGCTAGCCCTGAACCCTAAAAATACCGCGGTACCCCAAAACCCATACCTATACCTAAACCCTAAAACTACCCCTGTACCCCATAACCCAAAACTTTATCTGAACCCTTAAAATACCCAAACACCCCAAAACATATACCTCAGTACCCCAAAACATATACCCCTATACCCATACTTACCTTATCCAAACATTTAAAAAAAAAACATGCTTTTACCATTCATGCATTTGCAACGAATTTCGTTGTAAATGTATGCGTGGTAAAAGCATATAAAATGTAATGCCATGCGTTATAATGGCATTGCGGAGTCATGGTACTTTTGTAATGAAAGTATGCAGAGTCATGGTATGCGGAAAGAAAGTTGCGGAATAATGGGTGTTTACCCTCCCCCGGTAAGTACATTGGTGAGACGGCGGCCCACTTCTCCAGCAACATTCTCATAATTTTTTCACCACCCATTTGAAAAATGCACAGGTCTCTCTCATTGATGGCCAGCACCGACATACACTTTTAGACACACCTCCCGCCACAAGTTCTAGAATTGCGAACTTTAGAGCTGGGGAGCTACGTTTGAATCTCGGCATCAGCTCAACATCCTGTGATTCCAGGCAAATCGCTTTGTCGCCCCGTACCTACCACAAATAAAAGTGTTCTTCTGTAATGTAAATTGTGCTCATGCCATGTGGTCGAGTTCGCGCTATATAATATTACAAGGAAAAATAAAGTAGGGAAACTCAAGTTCACACACTACTGAACGCGCCCTCTTAAGTGCATCAGCAGTGCACTGTGAATCGGAGCGTTTCACAGGCCTGTCACAGATAAGAAATGCTATCAAAACGAAATCCTACAAAACAATATACTACTGGCCGGCAGCAATTCATACCCGGACAACGTCGGGACGGGCTGCTAGTATTAAATAAACAAGCTTTTCTACTGACGATATACCCGAGTTTACAAAGAGAGGTTTTAAAGTGTGTTGACATGTAAAATATAAAGCAGGGCAAATACAAATGTCATGGCCAAACTCTTTTGCACTATTATTACAGAGTACACAAATTGAATCTTTAGTGTCAATTTTGTTTCATTTAGTTTTAGTGAAACAGCAATACAAAATACTAAGCCTCCAACCATATGGCCAACGGGTAAGATAAAAACAAACCAAGGAAGTATAAGACCAAAAAAAGTACTAAACCACCCCCAACTTCTCCTTACTCGGCCCTCTCCCCCAAGAGACAGCAACCTTCTTCTGTCTGTTCTGTTACGATGCTCCAGTGATGGCTTATATATGGTATTATTGAGTGCTTTGGTGGTGTCTATCTTCCCTTCTCCCTGTGTAGTCAATCTCAATACCTGTAGATAATTAGGGCAGGCCACATTTCTGAATGACCTCCACGAAGAAGTTTAAACAAGGTTTCCAGCGCACCACAAAGTCATCTCCCATGTGCTTGAGTCTAATGGAGCTATTTTCCATATCCATCAGGTCCCATGTTCTCTACAGCCACTGTCGGTAATCTGGTATAGAAGCGTTTACACATGCACTCAAAATCACCTTATTGGCCGCACATAACAGAGTTGACAGTAAATTGCCTTTCATGGAGTGAAGTGGGAAGAAAGCATTCTTTGACTCCGCGGATTAGATATGCTAGGAGTCTTAGGATCTTGTTGTTAAATATTATGTCTAAGTTATTCAAGACTTCCTCCCAATATTTAGTGAGCTGAGAAAGACAATGCCAGGGCAGGCCCAGCAGTGTTCCTATATGCCAACAGCCTCTCCAACAGTTGTTATCTTGTGTTGAGTTCGATGCACTTGATCGTTCTGGGGCCGTTTTATACAAAGTGACCAAGGGGAGCAACTGCCATTTGCTCCCACTTTATGCACCCGGGGCACTTTGATATTAAAGAAAGGCACACAGATGCTTGTGTGGCCCCTTCTGTAATTCTGTAATACAGATAGTACTGGTGCACACACAGCACCGGTGCTATCATTAAAGGGCATTTCCTCATTTGCAAGGAGAGTGGCGCAATACAAATGAGGGAATCACGTTGTTTCTGCCATATTACCGACGTGGGTGCAGAGGCAAACATGTCTTTAGAAGGTGCACTCTCAGTGCGCCACAAAAGGTGGCACTTTCTCAGTACGCCTTCAAAATGCAGCCCTCTAAAGGGATAAAAGGGGTTCCCATGGACCCTGCCAGACATCCCCTTGCAGACAGGTGCAGTAACTCACTGCACCCGCCTGCAAGGGGATCGCTAACCCCTTTTAAAAGTGAAGGCAGGTTGCTGACTGCACAGAGAAAAACAAAGCAGCTATTAAAGTACGGCTCCATATTTCTCTTGAATGCCCTGCCTTGGGTGCAGAGCGAGTTCGCAGTTGCCCCAATGGCAGCGCATTCTTCCTGATAGGATGCCCTTTCCATGTTTGCACTCGGTGCACCTGCTTTGTAGTGTGCCCTGGTGCAAACATAAAAAGAGAGGCCAATCTGTGATAGGGGCCTTGGTATCTAATACCAATAGGAAACTATTGTATTAGCTGCTTAATTAGCACACTATCTGATATTGGTTTTTTTTATGAGTTGGAAACCTGCTTTCCTTTTGTGTTCTTCCAACTTTCTTCCAGTTCCTTTTCCCATCTTAATTGGCCTGTTTTTTTCCCTGCCTCCTGATTTGACATAAGAATGTGAGTTTATCCCCATGTTTTAGTAATGAGCCATTGCTCTACAGGGTGAAAGAGCCAGCTAGCACCTTTCTTGATTGTAGAATTAGAGAGAGAATAGCAGCGTTGGTAGCATCGAAAACGCTCCCCTTTGGGGATTCCAAAATCTGTCTTGAGTCACTCAAAGGGTTTGAGCCTGTCAAGCTCATAGAGTGATGGGAGAGGACCCACAATGGTTTCCAGATGTACATCCCACTCTAGATGGGCCCAGGAAGACCCAGTATTTTTTGTTTACTGTCAAATGTCATTTTAACACATAGCGGAGCTCGGATGTGTAATAGTAATTAGTGATGTGGGGGGGACACAATCCACCCTCTGCTTCTGGTCAATACATTTGTTTGACTGTCAGCCTATGGGGCTCCTCTACCCATATGAAGTTATTGAAAAGTTGTTGAAAGCCCCTTAGTGTGCCTTGAGGGCGAAGTTATGGCATTGATTGAGCCAGGAACAAGAATCTCGGTAGTGCTGTAATTTTGGCGGGTACGATGCGATCCAGCCAAGACAACCCGCTGAGTGCCATGTCTGGAAGTTGGATTTCAGCTGATTAATCAGCTGAGTGTAGTTATCTACGAATGTTTTCGAAGTGGCGGGGGTAATATTTATACCGAGATAGCAAATGCTGTCTTTCACCCAGGGTAGGAGGAGTCTAGTCTGTAGCCTCAGTTGTATAGTGAGGGGCAGGGACAGACCTAGTAGTTGGGATTTATGGGTAGTTATGTCAAAGCCGGGGACTTCACCGAAATGCTGAATGTTGGGCAACGTGGCAGGGAGAGAGACATCCAGATCAGACAAGATCAGTAGGATGTCACCAGCATAGAGGCATAGCATATGGTCTGTTTGGCCCAGGGTTACTCCCTTGACCTTCCTATTGTTTCTGAGTTTGATGGCCAAGGGTTTCATATAGAGCGTGAAGAGAAGGGGCGACAGAAGGCAGGCCCTGTCTGGTCCACATTCGATCCATGTAGGGGAGGTGAGTGAGCCACTGAAGGCCCAGGTGATTAATCTCGGGTCCAATTCCATCCTGACCATCAGCTCTGTGAAAATGGGCCTGTGGACCCAGTCAAATGCTTTATACGCATCTGTCAATAATAACAATGCTCGCTTGCCCACTCTGCTAACCTTATCCACCAGATGGAGGATCAGTTTGGTGTGTTCTACATATGTGCCATCGGGTCAGGGAGTGCATGCAACCACTCAAGTGATGGGTTAGAATGCTAGTTAGTAGTTTAGTATCAATATTCAGTAAGAACATTGGGCGGAAAGGGGATCAAAGCTGTGGATCCTTCCCAGGACCAAGTAGGATAGTATTGACTGCTTTGTGCATTTTTGGGTAACCCCCCTGTTCTCCCCCACTGAGTTAAATAGTGTTGCCAGTACCAGCACTAATTCTCTGCAAAAGATTTTGTAGAAGAGGACCGTATAAACGTCGGGCCGCAAAGATCTTTGGTGTTTCAGTATCCCTTTCATTTCTAATAACCAATTTGATGTTCCCCTATGATAACCTCTTCACCTGGAGACTGTAGCATGTGTATGATCACCATCTTCAGGAATTGTTCCTGATTAGTGTTGGGTGCATAAGCAGATGCTACTATAAATGTATAGCTAGACAATGACAAACTAGTTCTCTCCCATTAATATCAGTTGTAAGGTTACCCAGGCTCCCCTTAAAAGCATGAGATAGAAGAATCGCTACCCTCACTTTCTTCTTGGGATAAGAGGATAAGTAATGCTGTAGGAGCAATCTGCAATGCATTCTATGCCAGTCTTTTGCCAACAAATAGTTTTTTTGAAGGAGGCAAATGTGTCCTCCCGAATTCTTGAATAAATTTAATGCTCCTCCTCTCTTACACGTGACATTTAGGCCCCTGATGTTGAAACTTCCTATTTTGAGGGGTGCATTAATACGTGAAAGGTATGATAGGTGTGTACTGGTGTTTTCTGCGCGCTGGATGCCCTCTTTCTGTTCCCCCCTGGTAATGTTTAGAGGTAAGTCGACTGCTCAGTGTGACTACTGAGCAGCCGGCTACTCCCTCCCAACCCTAAATTCCCCCTTCCCAACATCAACTGGTAAAGAACATTAAAGAACTGTTCATGTTCACCTCCGCAATTGGACTTCAGAGGCCAACAAGCTAAAAGTTCTCTACTTTGATTTTAGTGGCGATACTGGTAATCGTTGTTGTCAGTCCTGCTTCTCCACCTCCACCCCACCTAAGGCAGTGTACAGCAGACCAATAGCTGAAAAGAGGTGTCTGAAAGCCCCTCTAAGTAAGTATAGTATGCATATCATTTTAGTAAAATGAAAAGGTCTTGGCTAGCGCCAGATCTAAAAACATCTGCTCTGCTGAAGCTAACTTCGCAAGGAGCATTATTATCCCATGCAGGATCATACATTTTATTACATTTTGAAGTGAATTTTGTTGTACAGTTTGTTTTACTGCTTTCTGTTCCTCTCACTAGTTCTCTGGCTTAGATTGTTTTAGAATTAAATTGTTTTTTTTATTGTCAGAACACATAACAAAAGAATACAGTGCATTATTGCCTACAACCTTGTGGGCAGGCGAATTCACAAACAAAGCATACAAAATTAGAGTTCATGAGTCATGAAGCAATTAGAGCGTTGAGAACACAGCATGTCGCCTACAACCCATCACGGGCTGGCCATGAACAACGTCTTGATTTAAAAGATGAACATTACATTATAGAAATAGAACAAAAGCAAGGTCTAAGATACCACACGTGGCTTTGTGACAGTGTTCCTCGGGCACACCGTAGATCCTGGAGAGCAAGGACGTCTGCATTTAGAAATCATAACAGGAAAAAAAGAGATTAACAAAATTCTAAACATATAAACCTGATGTCCTCCCTCCCCCCACCCTCTTCTCCCTCCTGGTGAGCCACCCACGAACGTAAGCTACACCTGCGTGCCTACAGTAATGGTACCAGTCCCCCGGGATAAAAGGCAGTTACATTAGGGGCGCTTGCCCTCATCTACTGCCAGGCTCTTGTGATGAGTACAGGCCTCAGCAAGGCCTGCGAGTGCAAAGGGTTCGCCCTTCTGTGCACGCAGTCTTCAGACTACAGAAGAAATTGGCATGGAAACTGGAAATACAAAGACATAGTTTAATAAACCTTTAAAGGTGATACTACAGCCCACACAACACTCTACAGTATTGTACAAGGTAGCACAAAGAACTCAGACATGCGGTCCCCTTTTATACACAAAGAAGGGGCTCATAAGGAGGCGGTTACAACTCAAAGCATGATTTACAACCATATATGGACATTTCTTGAACATGATCGATACATGGGTGGAGTTAACGGTTCTTGAAACCCGCCGAATGCACATTCCAATCTACGCTAATCAGAAACAGATGTGACTCCTACTGGGCATGCGCTAGACGCACAAAGAACTATTCATAGCCTGTTGCTGGGCAAACTTCAGGGGTGATAATCAGTGAGGTAGGACTCGCCTCGTGGCGAGCACATGGCAATGTATAGCATACAAGATGGACGCCAGAAAACAAAATGGAGTCTGGCCGTATTTCAAGTACTAGCAGGAAAACTCAAACAAAGACATGATAGCATGTCTTCAGTGAATGCTTAATACTATCGCTGTTTTATTTACAACAGACAACCCTTTCAGCATTTGCTGAAGACATTCGGTTTCCTTGGATAATCTAAATACTCATCATTTATATCGATGCTCATCATGTCAGCTGTCTCTCTAGTTATAGTTTTCTTATGGGTAACCTCTGTGACAGATTGTTTATTAGGCACACACAATGAAACACACAAAGAACATATCATTGGACTACATTGAATACATACACAACACGTGAATAATATGGCAACAATTATACATAGTCCAGTAAGAACTTTCCAACCCCATGTAGAAATCAAGGACCAGAACCACCGAGAAAAGGTCCAAGATCCATTATCGACATGTATATAGGCTGCAATATTATGTAATTTGTTAATAGCTTTATACACAGAAGGAGTGTGGTCAGGGATAAAGACACAACAGCTGCTTCCGATAATCCTACAAGCTCCACCTCTAGCCGCTAACATGACATCTAGAACCATTCGGTTCTGTAATGCAACAATCGTAGTAATTTGCAACTCTTCAGTAAGATTCCCAAGGGCTGCAGCAGTTTGATTGGTAACAGCTTCAACTACTCTTGTTAATCGTCGTATCTTTCTGCTGTTCAGAGCAGCTCCCGCAAAGAAAAATAATCCTAAATTGAAATCTATATACTGCTGCAGACTAGTATCCGTTTGGTCAATATCATCTACAGATAAAGTTTGTTTGAATCTATTTACAGTCACATTATTCAATAATTTCAAGTCTTTATGATATGATGCAGGTGCCAGGAATACAGGTGGCAATAAAAACGATACATAACATACTCCGGACCATCCAGCTGGTAATCGATATTAGCCTTTGTTTCCACATACAAAATAGGTATTATGAGAGGCAAGAAAAGTACTATTATTAAGGCCATCAATGTTCAATATAACAATACAATCACTAACACCTACAGGAATATGGCCTACACTCTGTACACATAAATCTGCTTGTGCTTGGGCCACTGAGATCACAAACTTCTCTTGTCCAACAGTGTCTGTGGTGTTCGTGAAAATATAAGGTGTCGATTCATTGTCCGGTCGATACTCTTCCCACTCCCATATTGTTCCGTTGGCTTGTGTATAGCCTTCTTTATCTTGATGACATTCTTTATTCAGTCTAAAAAGCAATATTCCTACTGTAGGCTTTCTCGTAGCAAAAAGCAATGTGTACCATGCTCTACAAGAGCCATTATGAGAGAAAGGAAGAGGTATGAATGGTGTTCCCCCTTTCGTTTGATGCGCTGGCATCATCCCACATATCCAGCAGTCTGTAGCATTTGTAGCAACGTGGGTATGATGCAACATTTGGATGAAAGTGTTATTCAAATACGACTGTCGATGTTTCAACTCTTGATATGGGAGTGTATAGAAAAAGTGCTCATCAGGGACTAGAGTAGAAACAACATACAGCTCACGAGCAGGAGCTTTATCCTCCACAAACCACATGACTGTAGCAATAACTGCTATAATGATAATGAAACCTACAGAACCAAAAATCTTCTTCTTATCCATTCGAACAAATGTACACAGTATCTTCCTGAAACTAAAGTGTTGTCAGAACTCTTACCCCTAGGTAGCCGTTGTTTTCTTCACCAGCGGGCCAAGACGGGTGTCACTACACTAATACATGGCTGATCCCCCCCCCCTTGCCTCATCGGCTCTCCGTTTCACTGACCTAGGGACTGTTCTGACAACTTCTCACACAATTGCAGATTCTTTTCTTGGTCGCAGATTATATCTTCTTGATCCAGGGATCGTCTGGTCCGGGAAGAACTCCTCAGATTTGTTTGATACCACAGCACGGCCTCTTTCCATAGTCAGGATATCTCGATGGTCGGTCAATACAGCTGGCTCCACCAGGTCAGGTTGTACTTTCCGGCAATGAATGGAATGGATCCAATTTTTTTGATTGGTCACCCGCACTGCTGTTCTTGTCGCGAGGAGGACCTGTTCAGGACCGCACCACCTCGGCTCCAGACTGCTTGACCTCTCGAAAGATTTCACCAGAACGAAGTCACCAGGCCGGAGG
Organism: Lissotriton vulgaris; assembly: GCF_964263255.1. Taxonomy (NCBI): domain Eukaryota; kingdom Metazoa; phylum Chordata; class Amphibia; order Caudata; family Salamandridae; genus Lissotriton; species Lissotriton vulgaris. The sequence goes on along the minus strand of NC_141693.1, from coordinate 972,586,572 downwards.
TTATGGCCTTCTCCTGTGGACCGATCCGGTAGTGTTTCTCGAACCTGTTGATGAATGGAAACCAAGCTGTCAGTTAATTGTGCCAAATAGTCATTCATTAAAACACAAGGTACATCGTACACTGAGCTTGGTTTGGGCACCCCCCATATGTTCATGAGGCGCCTGAATACAATCTCATAGGGCGTTAGGCCCGTCCGAGAGTGTGGTACTGATCTGATAGACAATAATGCCAAAGGCAAAGCATCTGGCCAAGTTAGAGAAGTAGGAGCCTGTATTTTCGCTATTTTTAACTTCAGCGTACCATTGTACTTTTCCACCAATCCTGCTGATTGCGGGTGGAACACGGCATGGAACTTTTGCACAATGCTTAATCCTTTCAGGACATACTTAACAACGTCCGCCACAAAATGGGGCCCGTTGTCACTCCACAACAATCTGCAAACACCGAAACGAGGAAAGAATTCCTTCAGCAGCACCTTAGCAGTAGTCATTGCAGTATTGTCCTTCGTAGGGTATGCTTCAATCCATTTACTGAATGCACAAACCACAACCAGGACATACTTCAGATTATTGCAGCGTTCCAGCTGAATATAATCCATTTGCAATACTTCAAAAGGTGCAGTTGGTGTTGCAAATCCTCCTGCTGGAGCTTGTGTTCCTTTTCCTGGATTATACTTAAGGCAAATCATACAGGTCTGTTCTATTCTCTTTGCCGTGCTAGCAATCTCTGGATGCTCCCAAACTTGCGTAAGCAATTTCACAATTGCCGAAGCTCCAACATGTGCTAGCCCATGTGCCATCTGAACCATAGGTTGTACGAAGGCTGTGGGTAACTTCCACCTATCCATCTGCTTATTCCTCCAACAGCCTTCATCATCCATTTCTCCATCTTTTGACCATTGTTCTCGTTCTTACTCAGTGGCAGTCTTTTGTATCTCTAACACCTTTTCCCTAGCATCATGCCACTGCTCAGCTTGTGACTTCACAACATACATTGGAGTGGAGCCAGGCTGCATCGCAGTTTCACGTGCAACTCGATCTACAAAAGCGTTTCCTTGTCCCACTATATCTGTCACTTTCTTGTGTGCGCTACATTTCACTATAGCTATCTTTTTAGGATAGGTCAGTGCAGTCAAGAGATTTTGTACTAATTCTCCATACATTATCTGCGCTCCATGTGATGTCAAAAAGCCCCTTTCCTTCCAGAGCAGGCCAAAATCATGCGCTACTCCGAAAGCATAGCCGCTGTCCGTATATACATTCACGCATAATCCTGCACTAAGCTCACAAGCTCGTGTCAACGCTATCAGTTCTGCTGCTTGAGCTGATTTCTGCGGTATGAGTGCTGTCTCCACTATTGTGTGTAGCGTAGTAATTGCATATGCTGCTGAGGTAGTCCCATCCGGTAACTTCAAACAAGACCCATCCACCCACAGCTCTCCATCCACATCTGTAAAGGGCGTATCTTGCAAGTCAATACGACCCTTTGTCTGTTCCTTAGTCACAAAGACACAGTCATGTGTCTCTTGCGCCTCAGGCTGAGTCACTGGGAAGGGCAACAACGTGGCTGAATTCAATGCTGCACATCTCTTCAATGTAATATGATGAGCCAATAGTGTCAGCTCATACCCTGTCAGACGAGCGCTAGTTAAATGCTGCGTCTTTGTTTGGTTCAAAAGGGCATCCACAGCATGGGGGGCCAACACCAACAACTTATGAGATAACACAATCCCTTCACTCTGGCGTATTGACACAGCTGTTGCTGCAACTGAGCGAAGACAACCAGGCAATGCTCGAGCAACAGGATCAAGCATCGCCGAGAAGTATGCACAAGGGCGCTGTTTATCGCCGTGCATTTGCACTAACACTGATAATGCGCATCCATCTCTCTCATGAACATACAATGTAAAGGGCTTCGTGTAATCAGGGGTGCCTAATAAGCATGGGTGGAAAATCCGTTCCGCTCGCGAGATTCGCGAATTTCCCGCAAAATCCGCGAACGGAAATCCGCGACTGGGGATTGGGTCAAAAGTTCAAGCTGACTTTTGTAACTCTTTTAGAATGGCGCCAGCAAGCTGCCAGAGCCATTCTAAAATAGTTACAAAAGTCAGCTTCAACAGGAAGCTCTAATAGATAAAGTAAAGCAGGTGCTGCTCAAATTCAGTTACACAATCATTAATCACCCCCAAACTTGGGGTGATTAATGATTGTGTATCTTAATTTGAACTTCAACTAGAGCACCTGCTTTACTTTATCTATTAGGGCTTCCTGTTGAAGCTATTCCTAGCTATTTTAGAATTGTGCTGGCAGCTTGCCGGCACCATTCTAAGTGGGGCTGAGGGCAGAAGGGCACAAAAGTGGGACAGAGGGCAGAAGGGGACAAAAAATGAGTGGGGCAGGGGGCAGAAGGGCACAGAAACAAGTGGTACAGAGGGCAGATGGGCATAAAAAACAAGAGGGTGGCAGTGCTTAATCGGGCAAAAAAAAAACAGCGAAATTGCAAAGCGCCTCGCGAACACGCAAAGCGCCTCGCGAACACGCAAAAATAAAAAAATCTGTGAATTCGCGCAAATTCGCAAATTTTGCGGATTGCCAATTCGCAAATCCGCAAATTTGCGAATTGCCAATTCGCAAAATTCGCCCATGCTTAGTGCCTAACACTGGTGCTGAACAAAGGGCCTGACGTAATTGTTGAAAAGCATTCTCACATTCATCTGTCCAGGGAAGGGGAACTGGAGTATCTTTTGTCAAAAGGGCTAACAGTGGTTTAACTATGTAGGAAAACCCTAATATCCACTGTCTACAAAAGGAGGTGAGACCCATAAAAGCTCGAACATATTTCTGCGTGGAGTGTGCTGGTGTGTCTAAAATGGCTTGAATACGATCTGGTGTAAGTGCACGCCCCTCCTTAGACAAAAGGTGACCTAAGTAGGTTACCTTTGGTCTACAATATTGCAGTTTTTTTTCTCGATACTTTGTGATTGTGAGATGCCAAAAAGGTAAGCAAAGACAAAGTACACTCCTCACATTGTGTAGGGGTGTCGGCTGCCAACAAGATGTCATCGACATATTGTATAAGCGCCACACCTTCGGGTAAAACAAAAGAATCCAATTGTCTTTTCAACGCTTGACTATAAATGCTGGGACTCTCAGTATAGCCTTGGGGAACTCTACAAAATCTGTACGATCTATTATTCAAAGTGAATCCAAAAAGATATCGGCTGTCAGGATGAATAGGGATCGAAAAGAAAGTGTTCTTCAAGTCTATAACAGAGAACGTTGTTGCAGTTGGCGGGACCAGAGTAAGAAGTGTCGTAATATCAGAAACCACTGGGTATTGAGGTATCACTATCTTATTGTCCTCCCTCAAATCGATAATAAATCAATAAATCCTAGTGTCAGTGTCTTTCTTCAAAATCAGTAGTATAGGATTGTTACACACATTGTATGGGACTTCTTTAACAACCCCTACTCTAATCAGATCCTGCACTATCTGTATTAGCGCCTCCTCCCCCTCCTGTGAGATTCGATACTGAGGCAGGTGCAGCAACACGGCTCCCTCCTTTACACTAATGTGCACCTGAGGAATGATCATCCATCCCACACCAGTATCCTAAGTGGACCACAAAGTATGAGGTAAAGAGGCCAGTGCAGCATCTTCTTTAATCGTGTACACCCTCTCCATTGTCGGATAATTGTCATTTAAGATAACACGTACTCCTTCAGTGGAGCATCGTATCGTAGCCCGAAAATGCTTGAGCATATCCAGGCCCACAATGTTATCATGCGTGTTCGGGGAAAGCAAAAATGGACATGGTGCAGCAAACTGATCTACATAAAGTGCAAGAGGTTGTGATAGTGGGCTAACAGAAGGTGTTCCATCGAACCCTATTGACGTAATTGTTAAGCCAGACAGGGGAGCCCTCAGAACCAGTTTTTTAGACAAAGCGCTATGAGTAGCCCCTGTATCTACCAGGAACCGATCAGTAGAACCCAAAACATGTGCTGTAACATAAGGACCCCTCTGATCTACTGGCACTTCAACTGATTCCTTACCCCATCCTACGCAATCCTATGCATACTGTGAATCGTGCTGTTCAGGAGGTACATAGTCAGACATTTGGTATTGATATTGTCGATCAAAAACATTGGACCCATCTCGTGGTCGTATACTAGAGTCAAACCTAGCTCGATCATTCGTGTTGCTCCTAGGGCCTGAAGAACCTCCTCTACCCCTCGTGAATCCCTGCCCCCGCTCTTGCCGCTGTGCACGCAACAATGGACACTCATTCGCCCAATGGCCTCTCTGCCTACAATATGCACATTGATCCCGGGCCAAATCAGTACGGCCCAAAGAGGAAGAAACCGGGAAATTACTGCCACCTCTATCATTACCTCTACGAGGTGGCCCATACACTTGCGCTAACATAACCTTCGTTTTTAGATCTTTAGATTTCTTTTCCTCACTAACTTACGCTTCTAGTTCCTGACGCTCATAATACTGAGCCATCGTCAGGAGGGATGCTGACGACGAAGTCGTCCAAGAGCTTTCGCTCGCTTTCAATCGAGCTGCTACTCTCGGTAATAAATTCGAAACATATTTATCAACAAAAAGATGTCGACCCGTGTCGTCCGTAAGCGACTGGCCGCTGAAATCAAGGAAAGTCTCCTCAAATCGTGTAAAGAAATCTGAAACTGATTCATCTACTTTCTGTTTACATGATACTAACATAGTCCAATCAATCTTTTTAGGGGGGATGAGCATTTTTAATTTAGTCAAAATAGCAGCGGGAAGATCTAAAATCGACTGGGGCGGTTTCTGTGCAGGTTTCCTTTCTCTATCCTCATCCTCAAGATCAGCCCATTTAATCTTAAATATCTGAAGGTCATCTACTTTTCGTATAGATCTCCACATATTTGGGGGTAATATAAGCCCGAAAAACAAGTCAGTATCGTCCAGGGTCATAGTACAAGAATTTAGAGCCCCCTCAACTTCCTCGTAAAAGGCTGCGGGATTCTTTCGTGGATAAGGCAATGCCGCTTTTAATGCCATAATATCTGCTCTATTCCAAGGAGTATAAACCCAGTTATAAATGAAATACCCTTGAGCATCAGGAGACCCTCTATCCGAACTAGTACCTGCTTATTTAGGAGGAACGTACAAAGGCGCTGCCTCCCGCATTGGTTTAACATGCACTGCATCGATCTTATCTGAATAAAAGATGGATGACTGCTTCCCGCCACCACTCGGATTCGTTTTCTCCTCGCCGGCTTTCCTTTTCCGCGCTTCATCCCGTAGCCAAAACATCTCACCCCGCAACGCAAATATCCGTCGAATCGCATCAGGCACCTGAGAAGGAAGAAAAAGACCTTTACGCATTTCTTTAGAATCGGCTATCACATCATCCGTTTCAAAAACATCAGAATATTTCCGAAAAGCTGTTGCTACTTCATTAGAAACAAATTCAGTAAAGTATAGTTTCTCCCTATCCTCCCATGCTTCAAGCTCGTCCAATAAATCTTTCAGGGAGACAGCATCTTTGTTGACCCGATAAGCAATCTTATGGAGTTCAGCCATACGCTCGGTCGACAACATAGACCGCGTATCCACATTCTGCCCGGGTGGTCCAAAATCCTGATCTCCTCCTCTTGGGGCAGACGGGCCAGCGTACGGGGGCGGAGAACGATCTAATAACGAAAAATCATCATCCGATTTATTAAGGACAGGATAAAGAGGCTGTCGAACAGGATACTGGCCAGATATTTGCAACCGACGTTCTTTCTCTTGTTTCTCTTCTAATTCCTTTGCTTCGTGCTTTTTCGCCTCGTGCGCTCTCTCACGCTCACGCTCACTCTTACGTTGCTCCTTCTCAATCAGTGCCTGCTCACGCTTCTCACGCTCTCGTACCTCTTTCACCCACATACGTATACACTCAAACATATCTTGTCTCACTCGCCGCTTACACATACACTGCTCCACATACTCAATTTTCCGCACATCAAATGATCCATACATAGGCCATCGTAACTCAGGATCCTTTTTGGTATATTTCTGCCATAACGTGCTGTACATTACGGGGGAAAGACCAAACTTCACATACATATCCCTATTCGGCGTCCCTTCCGGAGGAGCCGGCTGTGATTCTTCTAGTATCAACCGGTCATTTCCAAAACAGCAGCACCACTTACGGAGTGCGCTAAAAACAGGCATGTCTAAAAATAGTGCAAACTATGTAATATTATAATTAAAATGGCACTTAAAACGTTGTGCCGCTCAAATCCAAAGGTCAGGAGAAATATCTCCACATTGCCTGCCTATATGAGTTGCAACACATATATACCCCAATTCAAAACCAAACACTATGACTAGTCACCTCAAACAAACAAACAAATTAGTCACGGCAAGCGTATCCTAAAACTGCCTTGCCAATCAAGACTACCAAAGGCTCGCAGCAAGCACCGTACAACGATTCTTACCAATCAAGAGCGTCCAGATTCCAACTGCCAAGTTCCGAATTCGCCCAAATGGCCACTATGCGGCAAACCAACAGAAGAGGTCTCAGTCGATGACCGGCGCCACCCAGATGGTCAGATCGGAAGGGAAGGAAGAATACCTTGGATGCCAGGACTAAAGGCGCCGCTGGCAGTGATCACGTCCCCGGCAAGGTTCCAATCCTTCGTCAGGACCAGTCCTTTGAGCATCCGAGTCGTCGATGAGCCCCAAGTGACGGGCGCCAATTGATGAGTACAGGCCTCAGCAAGGCCTGCGAGTGCAAAGGGTTCGCCCTTCTGTGCACGAAGTCTTCAGACTACAGAAGAAATTGGCACGGAAACTGGAAATACAAAGACATAGTTTAATAAACCTTTAAAGGTGGTACTACAGCCCATACAACACTCTACAGTATTGTACAAGGTAGCACAAAGAACTCAGACATGCGGTCCCCTTTTATACACAAAGAAGGGGCTCATAAGTAGGCGGTTACAACTCAAAGCATGATTTACAACCATATATAGACATTTCTTGAACATGATCGATACATGGGTGGAGTTAACGGTTCTTGAAACCCGCCGAATGTACATTCCAATCTACGCTAATCAGAAACAGATGTGACTCCTACTAGGCATGCGCTAGACGCATAAAGAACTATTTATAGCCTGTTGCTGGGCAAACTTCAGGGGTGATAATCAGTGAGGTAGGACTCGCCTCATGGCGAGCACATGGCAATGTATAGCATACAAGATGAACGCCAGAAAACAAAATGGAGTCTGGCCGTATTTCAAGTACGAGCAGGAAAACTCAAACAAAGACACAATAGCATGTCTTCAGTGAATGCTTAATACTATCGCTGTTTTATTTACAACACCAACTTCTGGAGCCGCAAGTAGGCAGGACAAGTTAGTTCCCAAAAGTTTGAAGATTTAGATTGAGATGAAGGGAGCCCATACTTTAGGGTATTAAGATTTGTCCCCCAGAGTGGCCATGGACAATCGTTCCATGCCCAGAAGGGACCAAAATTGGAGCAGCCAGTGGGAGTGCGCTGGGATTCTGTCAGCCTTCCTGCCCGCCAAAATAACCCGGTAAGCAGCATTCAGGGCTAAGGCGATCTGTTTGCCCTTGAGTGAGCACAATGGGAAGGTCAAAGTGTTCGGAAGTCCTAGAATTGTGTAACTGGGGAACCTCAGGATAGCGGTTTTTATAGGCCCTGTCAATCTCATTGAGGATTGTATCCCAGTATCGCGTTAATTTGGAGCAATTCCATAACAAGTGAAGAAGGGTTCCCGGATTCCCACATCCACGCCAGCAGAGCCCGTCATTCTGAGAGTTCCATTTAGCCAGTCAGGCCAGGGTATATTACCAATAGGATACAATTTTAAATGCAGTTTCTGTGTGTCCCACGGAATGTGCAAAACTATGTGATCTATTAAAAATATCCTCCCTCTCTTTGTCAGACAGGGTGCGACCTATCTCTGCCTCCCACTGCTTCTGTCCCACAGAGTGAGTCCCCGTAGCTCCCGTGGTAAGAAAGGAGTAGAGCTCGAGGATGAGCCTGCAATCTTCTTTTTTCAGGAAAAGCCACTTTTTGAATGGTAGGAATGGTCTGCTGACCTGAGGGCGTAAAAGGGGACTAGATGTCCAGTGCAGCATTTGTGTATGGAGCAAGTGGTCCGTGCCCGCTAGATTGTAATCCTCTTAGCATTCCTTAAAAGAAATATGGCTCCTCAGGTAAAAACAACTACCCCAGCCGTTTACAGCCACCCTCCACCCAGCGGGTCACTACACCCTTGTCCATCCCAGGAGGGAAATCAGGATTCGAGAAAATGGGAGATATAGGTGAAGGATAGGTGGTAAGATTTGCTTTTGTAGACACCTTGTCCCAAGCTAGCATGGTGGGGCGGGTGACTGGCGAGGGATAGAGACCTCATGCACGTGCTGACCTAGGCAGCCAACACTCCCTCCAGATATGCCGACCAGCTACTGCCAGGTCCTTTTCTTCCGCAGTTTTAACTAGGCTATTTTGCAGAACCAATCCCAAGTATGTAATGCCCCCTGTCACCCAGTCAAAATCAAATTGGGCCTGCAGGGTTTCCACAGTAGTGTGCTCCACAGTGAGATTCAGCACCTGCGATTTTTGCAAGTTTATTTTAAATCCAGAGACCTGGCTAAAAGACTGCAAGTCTGCCACGATGGCTGGCATAGATGTTTGGGGATGTGCTATCGAGAATATGACATCGTCAGCGTATAGTCTGATAAGATGGTGAACGCCACCGAATGGGATCCCCTGCACCTGTGGATTATCCCTAAGTAGTTGGGCAAAGGGATCCATATATAAGGCAAAGAGAAGTGGGGAGAGAGGGCATCCTTGCCTGGTGCCTCTCTCCACGGCAAAGTCTTCCGAAAGCACGCCATTGACCCAGACCCGCGCAGTAGGCGCATTGTAGATGCTCGCCACCCATTTGCGAAATTTGTGTCCTATACTGAAGCGCTTCAGTGTGGCAAATAGGTATGGCCAGTGCACACGATCGAAGTCTTTGTCGGCGTCCACTGCCAGCAGTAGTGCCTCTTCCCCCGACCTGTGCACCTTATCAATTAAATGGCAAATCTTCTTTGTGTTGTCCCCACACTGCCTCCCCGGGATAAAGCCTGACTGATCCGGGCCAATTGATCTGGGCATAAGAGGGTTTAGTTTATGGGCCAGGATGCTTGAGAACAACTTTGCGTCAATATTAAGCAGGGAAATGGGGTGGTATGAACTACAAAGCGCCGGATCTTTCCCGTATTTGTGAATGACAGAGATCGTGGTCTGGAGCATAGAGGTCGTGAGGGTGCCTGTCTCGAGGAAGGAGTTGAAAAGTAGGTTGAGCAGCAGTGCTAGCTCTGCGCGGAATGTCTTATAAAAGAGGGTGCTGAACCCATCTGGACAGGGCGCTTTCAAAGGTTACAGCCAGGCAATGGCAGAGATCACCTCTTCAATTCGAATCAGGGCCTCCAACCCTTCCACCTCAGAAGCTGGGAGAGGGGTTACCTCTGCGCCGTGTAAGTACTCAAGTGGCTCTGCAAGATCAGGAGACTCGGTGGAACATAGCCCCGCATAAAAATCCCAAAGACTGCAGCTATTGTAAGATCGTCTGTCACCTCCCAGATCACTTTCACTGCTTGGGCCTGCTGCTGGCAGCAGAGACAGTGCATCAACATGGGACCAACCACTGTTAGAGCCTACGTAATACTTATGCTTCAGTCGGAGCACCTCATATTCGGCCCGGTCAAGGTCCAATCGTTTCAATTGTAGCCGTTCCTTATCCAACTGGTGTCAAATGCAGGACGAGCCGGTATGCTTGTGAATGGCCACTAGTTCCCTCACTCGGTCCGCAAGGTCTTGGTGTTTCTCACGCCTAGTTTTATTATCATAGGCCGCTCCTGAAATAAGAGCCCCTTGTGTAACTAAAGTAATCGTCTCCCGAACAGAGGCCAGAGGTGTAGTGCCATCGTCATTGAGCGCTAGGTAGTCAGTCAGGGAGCTACTGAGACCCTCCACTACAGGCAGGGTCCACAGTAGTGAGTCTCGGAGATGCCATTGTGGGGAGGAAAATGGCACAGGTTAAAGGTGCTGTGCAAGAGTGATGTGAGCATGGTCCGAAAGGGAGCGGGCCTCTATGGAAGAGGCCTGGGTACAGGCCCACGCCACCCGGATTACAAGGAAGTGATCTGGTTGGCCGTATGTCTTGTGAGCCATTGAGTAAAAGGTGTAGTCCTTTTTGCCAGGGTGCAAACTACACCAAGCATCCCTAACCCCACAATCATCAAGCCAATCCCTCCCGGCCCCTGATATAGCGCCGGCACCACCTGTTCTCAGGCGGAATCGATCAACCCCAGCATCCATAACCAAATTCAGGTCCCCCCCACCACCACTAAAGGATCAGGCGTACGCAGCACTTCAGACAGAGAATACAGCAAGAATTCCTCTTGATGGCCATTGGGGGAATCGAGGGAAGCTATTGTGATAGTGGTAGTTCCTATACGTAGACGCAGCGCAAGCAGGCGCCCTGGAATCTCCACCACCGTTCCCCAAACCGAGCCCCTAAAGTGTGCGGAAAGTTAAAGGGCTACCCCTTCTGTTTTATGTTTACCCAAGGACCAAGATTGCACTAGGTGTCTCAGTGGAGGAGGTGTGTTTCTTGGAGTAGGCACACGTCCCCCTGTGTGTTTTCAAGCAAAGACAGCACAGTCTTCCTTTTGGTGGGATTATTAAGACCTTTGATATTATAACTAATAACCCGGACTGCCATCAGTGGGGGAAAGACCGCTAAATGCCATAGCTAAAGTCCAGGAGCCAGAGTAAAGAGTGAGGCTCACCAAGGATGGAATACATATGCGCTGGCAGGGAGAACTTATCACAGTGGTCATGGCTAAAAAGCTTACCAGAGGGAGAACCCACCCTACCATAGAACTGCAAAAAAACCAAAAAACATAACAATAAAGCAACACAAAGTCCAACGTGAAGGTTGGGCAGCACTCAAATGGGACTGCTAAGAGGGTAAGGGACATCTCCAGCAGGAAACTAGGCACCACGTCCGCCCCCTAGGCCCACAAGAAATGGTGTGAACCCAAAGGCACATTACCCTCAGTCATTGAAGTCCAGTGATCCCCCCTCCGCACCTGTCATGGTTCGGAGAACAGCAGACCGTTCCTTAAGAATGGTGGCCGGATCAGGGCGAAGGCGATCCAGAGTCTGGGAGCTCCGAGGGCTGCTTCCCTGAGATCTCTGTGAGCCCTGTTCCGCAACATCTGGAGAAGAGGACAAGTCATCGAGGGACAGCTTCAGCACCTTGCAGGTATCTGAAAAGAAAGGGACCTGATGCAATTTCCCATCAATTTGAGGCTAAAGGGGTGGTCCCAGGCGTACGAGATGTTCTGTGAAAGAAGATGGGTAGTTAAGGGGCGGAAGTTTCTTCTCTTCTGGAGCGTACTAGCCGCCAATTCCTGGAAAAGCTGTGGGGTATGGTCCCTGAATAACTAATAACCCGGACTGCCATCAGTGGGGGAAAGACCGCTAAATGCCATAGCTAAAGTCCAGGAGCCAGAGTAAAGAGTGAGGCTCACCAAGGATGGAATACATATGCGCTGGCAGGGAGAACTTATCACAGTGGTCATGGCTAAAAAGCTTACCAGAGGGAGAACCCACCCTACCATAGAACTGCAAAAAAAACAAAAAACATAACAATAAAGCAACACAAAGTCCAACGTGAAGGTTGGGCAGCACTCAAATGGGACTGCTAAGAGGGTAAGGGACATCTCCAGCAGGAAACTAGGCACCACGTCCGCCCCCTAGGCCCACAAGAAATGGTGTGAACCCAAAGGCACATTACCCTCAGTCATTGAAGTCCAGTGATCCCCCCTCCGCACCTGTCATGGTTCGGAGAACAGCAGACCGTTCCTTAAGAATGGTGGCCGGATCAGGGCGAAGGCGATCCAGAGTCTGGGAGCTCCGAGGGCTGCTTCCCTGAGATCTCTGTGAGCCCTGTTCCGCAACATCTGGAGAAGAGGACAAGTCATCGAGGGACAGCTTCAGCACCTTGCAGGTATCTGAAAAGAAAGGGACCTGATGCAATTTCCCATCAATTTGAGGCTAAAGGGGTGGTCCCAGGCGTACGAGATGTTCTGTGAAAGAAGATGGGTAGTTAAGGGGCGGAAGTTTCTTCTCTTCTGGAGCGTACTAGCCGCCAATTCCTGGAAAAGCTGTGGGGTATGGTCCCTGAAGCGGAGAGGCTGATTGGTACGAGCTGCTCTGAGAATCTAGTCCTTCACCGTGTAATCATAGGCACATTTCAGGATGTCATAAGGTGGGTGATTCGAATGGCGAAGGGGGCCAACTTAATGGCAGTGGCCTATCTTGATGGAGGATTCCGGCGAGGAGCTAACGTTTGTGTGGAAGAGGTCTTGCACATAGCCCATGAGGTCCTCCCCCTCTGTCCCCATGGGGACCGCCCGGATGCAAATATTGTTCTCCAAACATTCTGAGTGTGTTTGAAGATCCAACTGTTGATCCCACAGCCTCAGGACTTCCTGCAGAAGCGGGGTCCTCCAGGATGGCTACACGCTCTCCCACCGCATCCACATCTCTCCTGCCCTAGAACTGCAAAAAAAACAAAAAACATAACAATAAAGCAACACAAAGTCCAACGTGAAGGTTGGGCAGCACTCAAAGGGGACTGCTAAGAGTGTAAGGGACATCTCCAGCAGGAAACTAGGCACCACATCCGCCCCCTAGCCCCACAAGAAATGGTGTGAACCCAAAGGCACATTACCCTCAGTCATTGAAGTCCAGTGATCCCCCCTCCGCGCTTGTCATGGTTCGGAGAACAGCAGACCGTTCCTTAAGAATGGTGGCCAGATCAGGGCGAAGGCGATCCAGAGTCTGGGAGCTCCGAGGGCTGCTTCCCTGAGATCTCTGTGAGCCCTGTTCCGCAACATCTGGAGAATAGGACAAGTCATTGAGGGACAGCTTCAGCACCTTGCAGGTTTCTGAAAAGAAAGGTACCTGATGCAAATTCCCATCAATTTGAGGCAAAAGGGGTGGTCCCAGGCGTACAAGATGTTCTGTGAAAGAAGATGGGTAGTTAAGGGGCGAAAGTTTCTTCTCTTCTGGAGCATACTAGCCGCCAATTCCTGGAAAAGCTGTGGGGTATGGTCCCTGAAGCGGAGAGGCTGATTGGTACGAGCTGCTCTGAGAATCTAGTCCTTCACCGTGTAATTATAGGCACATTTCAGGATGTCCGAAGGTGGGTGATTCGAATGGCGAAGGGGGCCAACTTGATGGCAGTGGCCTATCTTGATGGAGGATTCCGGCGAGGAGCTAATGTTTGTGTGGAAGAGGTCTTGCACATAGCCCATGAGGTCCTCCCCCTCTGTCCCCATGGGGACCGCCCGGATGCGAATATTGTTCTCCAAACATTCTGAGTGTGTTTGAAGATCCAACTGTTGATCCCACAGCCTCAGGACTTCCTGCAGGATGGCTACACGCTCTCCCACCGCATCCACATCTCTCCTGCCCTCACAAAGATATGCCTGTAGGTCAGTCTGATGGCCAAGATGTCTTCCCTTTGTGAGGCAGAAAGGGACTCCAGAAATTCCCTAGTGACAGTGCTGTTTGGACTGTCTCCTACTGGCATTGCGCCAGAGACTGAGGCATCCCCGTCACCTTCAGCAGGAGGTCTCGCACAGACCTTTCTTTTTTACCCATGGTGGCAGCCATCTTGAAGCCAGCGGGCAATGGGAGAGATAGGCAGTCACACACTACCCCAAGTTGAAAGCGTCTGGGTTTTATCAGTGGGTAGATCGTGCCGCGCCCCAGCCCCAGTCACTGTCCGATTAGCAGCATATGCCCCAAGTGGCGACGGCAGTCGTCAGGCTCATCGCTGCACCCAAGGGGGACCCACACACAAGTGGAAAACCAATAGGAAGGCTCAATCAGGTCGTGCCGTACCGGTATGCTGTGGGCGTGTAGATCCACCTAAGTGACCCCCGCATCCAGAGGAACTGACCGTGGGTGGAAAGGGGTCGGCCAAGGGCAGAAGGGATCAGTGGCTCTTCTGTGTAGTTGGTATCCTCCACCGTCAGATCCCACATGGCTCCTCTAATAGCTGCTCTCCGAATCAGACACAGTTCACAGCCTCAGCACCACCTTGCCCGGGGGCACCCGGGACCGCCACAAAAGGTATTAGCCCCCACAGATGTGGCAGCGCCCTCTGGGGGGGACGAGGCACAAGGGGCATCCCACCATGCTCTAGGCCGCAAGTAAGCTGCAGTCAGGCCGCAGGCAGAGGGCCGAGAAAGCACGGGCCCCTGGCAGGCTGCACTGAGGGTAGAGTGTCATGGGGTCCTCCACGAGGCACTTGCCTGGCTCTAGGAATACTCAGGTGGGGGCCTTCCTCTGCAGCTGGCCAAAGTCGATATACTCTGCGGGCCAGTAGGCTCACATAGATTTCAAGCTGGTGGGGTCACGCTCGATTCCGGGACTGGGGGCCTGCTATCACTGCAGTGCGGCGCCAGGGACAGAGCGCGAGTGCAGGAACAGTCTGGGAGTCCTCCGGCAGCACACACGCTGAGGCGATCTCTGCTCGCCCGGGAATCAGGGCAGGGCAACTTTCTCGCGTCTCCGATGTGCCCAGAGATGTGCCCAGAGAACCGGGCCGCCAAGCCGACCCCTCCGTCCTCAGGCACCTGTAGCCGTGGGCGAGGTAGGTGACACGCAGGGAGGGCCGTAACGGGCCGGCACTGCGGTACGCTGCTCACCATTGCACGCACTGGACAGGAGCAGAGCTTCCGATCAGGAATCTGAAGTACTGGTGGGCCTTAGTTAATGCTGCAGGCCCGGCGGGAGCGGAGCTTAGGGAAGACACGTCCGCTCACTCCGCCATCTTGGCCACGCCCCCCCTTAGATTGTTTTATACTGTCTTCTGTTTCTATTGAGGTGACTACTTTATGAGATGAGTGAATCCTAAGAGTGTTGCTCTCTGCTCACTGTTTTTCTAAATGCAACATTTATGATTTATTGGTGTCAGTTCCAGAAATTTCATCAAAAACGTTTTAAAATTGAAACTCATTCAGGCACAGTGCATTTTAAATACTTATGTTCAAATTTAGAGAAGTGTGACAAATAACAACAGCACTGAAGAGAAAATATATTTACAATTGAACCGAAATGAAAAATCAACAGATTTTAAGTGGTGTTCCATTTTTGCTACAATTGAAACAATGAGCACCACAATGTCAAATGGTGTTCGATGCAGGGCTAGCTCTAGGGTGGTGCCACTGGTGCCACCGCACTGGTGTTGACTTCGGGTGGGTGTGCTCTACTTGAAAGTTTCATTATCATTTTAAAGCACAGGCTGCCACATTCCTTGCCTCCAGCAAATTTCAGGCAACAATACAAATATCAAGATAACTCTGGACATTAATGTTATTGCTGAAGGGAGATCGGAGTTTTGCCTAGTGGAAGTTTTGACTCATCATAAGGTAGCACAGAGGTTAAATATGCCTGCTGCAAAGAATGTGTACCATGCAGTCATGCAGTGGGTTACTGCCTATGTTAGAGAGCTACTTTTGTTACTAGCAATTTATAAGTTAAAACTCTAACATAGAACAGTGAGCTATTAACTGTTATCAAAAAGTTGCATGCAAACTGCAAGGTATAGATTAGAGTGTTATGATTTTTCACGTCTCTTCTTATCCTAATGTTGCAAAAATGGTATAACCTCCAACCATAGTGTTACGTTTTCAAATGCTGAATTTGTGCTTCTCTAGACCAAGCACTCTTAAACTATATTGCCTATCAGTATAGATAACATGTGACTCTTACACCTTGTAGTCCTCTGTCTTATATAACATTTCCTATACACTGATTTACACATATATGATTGATTGCCTCTGTGCAATGTGTGTGTGTGATGTAAAGTGCTCTGACACCCTACGTTGGTATGAGTGGCGGTATAAAACTAACTAAACGCATACAAGAGAGAGTGGTTATGAAGACTTAAGGGGCTCTGTTAAAGGGTGGTAGTATTGGAATCCATGGCAGAGGTGGCCATTGGGGGGAGCCAACAAGCATTGTCGCACTAGGTGCCACCACCGCTAAAGACGGCTCTGGTTTGATGTATAACTGAAATGATGCAATTTGCTCCAAAAGGTGAATACACCAATGCATAACACAGTAACCTCAATGTATGCAAATTGCATATATAGCAGAATTCAACATGTACAATTCAGACATACACAAAAGCCACATCTTGTCATGACCAGTGTCTTATGATAGATGGATAAACGGGGATTTCAGCACAGTGCCAAGTGGTGCAAAGGTAAAGTAGTGTAGTAGCATTAGGTGATATGATCTGCGCCATTTTTAGTGTTAGGCTAAATTAATTAGAATTTTGTTCTGTTTTTGTGTTCATAATGTCATACTCTGCCTCAGACCAGAATTGGATATCTGGAAGTTTTACCCATTTACCAATTTGTGGCAGCACTTACAATCTCGCGTTGGTGCGTATATGCCCCAGTGCGATCAACCTCAGCATTTTAGAAACAATAGAGTACAATAGCAAGTTGAATCGCCGTGGAAATAATAGTTAGAATGATGTTATCAGAAAAGCCTACACTGGGAGAAAATCGAAGGCTAACGCGTCATTACGACAATGTTGCACAAGCTACTTGGCATTTTCAAATTCAGCACTGGGTCATGCTTTAACCTGGTGACATTTGCAAAGCACCTTTGTGCATGCATGCTTTTGCATGTTTTAGCACATAAAATCCAAACCTATTAGCATTGCCAATAATTATTGCAATTTTTGCTGCTGCTAATATCCCCTCAAAATTTACCAACATCATTGTAAAATGTCCCAGAGTAACTGATACAAATATCGCTCAGTTGTGCAATTTACATCTTCTGCTGATAATCCAATTCAAAGGGCCAGATAAAACATGCACCTAATTAAATTGTATCATATATTCTCATAGACCACAATTCTAATAAATTGGAAACACTTTTGTTAGCGTTATTGTGTGACAGTGGCATATTTAGTCATGTACTAAAGAGCCACTGCAAAGGACTTTAGTTTTCACATACTGAGCTAAAATGCTGTGGTTAATCAAATCAGTAACATATTTACGTTTTCAGTACAGCACAGAAACAATTACTTTCCTTTTCTCTGTCCTAAAAATTGTACAACAACTAACCGATTAATATAATAATTTCCTCCTTAGCAAGCATCCTTGGCAGGTCCCATGTTGTCTGATTGAAAAGTAAACTTGAGTAAGCTAATAGATTCCAAGATAATGTGATCCAAAATGGTTTGGAAACCTTACTTGCTACATTTTCGATTCCTCACCACCCCACCATCAATACTCTATGCTGCTACGTATGATGCTCCGCACCATATTAATGCTATTGATGATACACGATTTAGGAAATCATAATACACAACACATTTACTGATTAAAGTCACAAAAAGCTGAAAGTGCACCATTTAGAAAAGTTGGTGCAAAAATGTGTAGAAACTAGGTAATATCTTGGAATCTGCATAATAATACTAGAAACTCTATAGTTTATTAAAAGTGAAAAACTAATTTTGTAGTGTGAATTTTAGAAGACTGTATGCTTATATGAATATTGAAAAAAGATGGTAGTAGTAGGGTATTTCTAACCTTGGCTGTTTCCATGTAATAATATATGGTGAAAGTTCTTCATATTCCCTATTTGAATGGATTTTATTACACTATATTTGATACTGATTTAGAGTTTATTTAATTTAAATGTGAAATGCCAATTTAAAGGCTTTTTTTTAAATGCTTTGTTTCTGTTAAAAAAAAGAAATAAAAAGTCTACACTGGCTCCCTATGAAACTAGGGGTTCATTTTAAATCCCTGTGCATGGTTTTCAAAGCCCTTCACGGAACAGGACCAGACTACCTGCAACAACGCTTCCGATGGTACATCCCCAGAGGAGCCCTTCGTTCGGCTGAAGCAAAAGAGGTGGTTGTACCGCTATTTAAAAAAGCTAACTGGGGGGGTAGAAGCTTTGTCACCTGAGCCGTCCGGGCATGGAATGACCTTCCCTTTCACCTCAGAAGCACTACAGAACTGCTGACATTCAGGAAGGGGGTGAACACCTGTCTGTTTACTATGTAGGACAATACATACTCTTGAATTTGGACAGATGGTAGCCTGCGCAAGGACACCCTCATAAATATATTGAGTAAATTGCAGTCATTTTAGGGTACACATTGAATAAGTAAAATAATACTTTAAGAGCCCTTCCAAGTCTTTAGTATTCCAGTCGGCATGTGTATGTGTTTGTGATGTGTTTGTATCAGATGTTCTGTATGATTTTCATGTTGTATGTCTGTGTGTTATATTAAGAACATTTGTATGACACACATTTTGTCATGTGTAAGGCAGCACTCATGGGCTTCTGGGAACCCTCCAACCTGGGTTTCAAAAGTTTCACAACAGACTGCAGTCTTATTTGCTGTGTGTTGCTGTATCATCAGTGCAAATTTAGTGTTTCCTGGAAACCATGTCTTTTTCATTATGTATCAGTTAGTCATATTGTTTGATGGGTGGTGCTTCTTATTAAATCAGTTGGATGCACATGAGTTAATTGGCATACTTATTGCTTGGAATATTGTGTGTAAGTGAATTAAGAAAAGGTTACTGGTGCTGTTAGATTAACAATGACATCCATCTACTTTCATATCGAGACTCAGTTAGATGGATATTAGGAGTGGTCTGTTGGAGGATAGTCCGGCTTATCAAGAAGGTCAGTCGGGGTAGGAACACACTGATAACCACCTATATGGAATATATGTGCAGTGTTATGTTAAATATGATGTGTTGGATTCTGGAAGTGTTGTGACAGTGGTTTCCTCTGTTGTGAGTGTGCTGATTCACAATCATATGACATATACGGTAGTGTGATGGTGTACCTTGTATAAAATGTTTTCTGTTGGTTGTTTGGTAGCTGAGTGAGGGGCAGTAATATGCAGTATTTACTCAGGTCACTTTCTATCTTTTTGCTTAACTGATTCCAATAGCGAATTAAGCCTTGAATGAAAGCTGTTAAATGCACGGGTGGCAAGATCAAGAGGGAGGACATATAATATTGAAATAGTTAATTCAAATAATTAATTTGCATTACAGGGGTAACTGTTGATTGAATACACTATATTGCTACTGAAAATGCCAAAGCTTTTGCAAGCAGGCTGGTATTTGCTTTCTTAAGGGAAGAATTATTGTTTCACTTCTGCAACTCATTTATTGGAGCATGGTTTGGGCCATAGTTTTCTATAAATGTATGTAGGTTTCTTTTTAAAGTATATAAAGCAAGACTGGTGATCGGAGGCATTTAATGAGATCCTATGGACTCTTGGCACCACATGATCTGAACCAGTGCGCTAGCGATGGTGACTATGAATTAAGGAATGGTAAGACATTATTGAGCCATGTTGTTATTGTTACCAATTGCCACCACTCTAGTCAATTTCACTCATGTTTTCATCCAAGTAGGCGTATCTAAATGTTTAACAAGCGAGTGAGATTGTAACTTTATGAATGAAGCCGGACCTTACATTGAGAGGAAAGTTGTGTTGGGCAAGTCCTCTCTTATGGTATGGGCAAGATTAGAAGAGAGGTGATCAGTTTCTAGGGAAGTATTTTTCTGTGACACCCAGAAATATTATTTAGGGATCAGAGGTTCCAATGAACTCTCCCCATTTGCAAACAGGGATATTCAAATTGCCCACCAACAGGTTCGCTAGTGGGGATGCAATTTGTGATACGGCCTATGTACAATAGGTTGCATTGTCAACTGCCCATTTGCAGAGGGTTGCAGAAAAAGTTGCCTAACGATTATTAATTAGACCAGTGGCTATTGGTTAGGAACACAGGGGTAGAGGCCAGCAAGGGACCTTCATTTCCGGTTCACCAAAAGGGATTTTGTTTTTTAAAGGTAGTGTATGTCACTTAAAGGGACAGGTACTGCTAGTAAGACTTCCGGTGAGCAAGAGGGGAATGCCTCTTTCATGCGAGTCTGAAAGAATTATCGAACTCAGAAAAGAGGTTTTGCTAATTTCAAAAGGCATTTTGCAGTTGGAAGGGTGCAGTATTGTTTAGGCAGTAATGTATATTTACAAAAGAATAGCATATTTAACATTAGTTACCTCATAGGAATGTAGAGTGTTGTTTCTTTCATGTTCCATGTATACATGCTTAGGGGTTGGGGTGTTGGGGTACGGCAGGAGAAGGGAAGAAGCTGTGCAGATAGACAATGTGCTGGTGCTGTTCGTGCCACCTGTGCATGCAGGTTGAGCAAATATAAGATATATATTTTCAATTTTGCTGTTTACTATGTAGGACAATACATACTCTTGAATTTGGTCAGTTTGCGAAATTGCAGTACTTAACACTGCAAAATTACTTTGTAAATTAAGATCCCAAGGACTTATTTTTGGGAAAATTGTGAGTTTCACTTGAAAGTTTACAATGCATCTATAGTTATATACCTCCATAAAAAATTGTTGTTCAGACATTTTCATTTTTGATTTGTGTTTTTTTATTACTATGGAAGTAATTTAGCTTGGATCGACATTGCTGATATGAGCTGAATTTTTCAGTAAGATATTTTTTAAAATGGCGTATGTGTTGCAGTGAGGGTGTAATATTTCAGGAGCCATGAAACCTATATACTTCATTTTGGTGTCAAAACATAGGTTTTGGGGGTTCAAATAGTGTTATGGAGAAAGGAAATACCTCCACAGAGCAACCCTTCTGCCATTTTCCAAAAGGAAGAAGGGACATATATAAAGGAAGAAGAGACATATATAGAAATGAAACACATAATATTGTTTTTTAATCCTTTTATGTATACACCAAACAATGTTTATGATCTGAATATGAAAGAAAATTCTGCTATCACTCCTGAGTTAGACATATTTTTATAGTTCACTTTATTTAGTTAGTTGTTTCACTGATCACTCATGGTACATTTGTAGAATGTTGAACATTTGAGAAGAGCATTTCGACAGGGACATCCTTTTGTTGCACAGGTTTTGCAAGTACATGTACTTGTAAGTACTTTGGGTTGAGGCTTTAGAAATTTCATAGGTTTTTGCACCCCATGCATATATTCCCAACCAAATTCACACAGATCTTCCTCTACATATGCATGATCCAAAACATTTACACATCTTCTGATCAAGTAGAACACTCTTTCAGTGTCTCCACGCAAAGAATATGACGTTGGTGGAAGGTCACTTAGGGTGACTGATCTCTTGAACTCACTGTACAGAAGATCACCAAATGTGTGACAGTAAGAACTCATTTTCCACAAATGCTCAAGTTATTTTTCTGCGTCTTTATTGTCTCATTCTTCTTCTGTCTCAGCAAATCCTTTTAGAATCTTCACATGTTCAGCAGTTAAAACTCCAAGCTTTATTCCAATTGTGCTCATAGTGTCATCAACTGTAAGAATATGTGCCTTGATAAGAACACTAGGCATCTCTGGGTCCTGCTTCTTGTGCAGAATATGAAGCAGGATTAAGTGTCTTTTCTCCCATGTTCCATAACGTATCCATAACTCTGACAATCCGTGACTTAAGAACATTGCAACAATTCTAAGTAGCAGAATAATAACATCTGTGTTATTTGACAGAACAATGATTTGAATAAACCAATTTAAACAGCCCACTCAACATGTGGCACAACACAAAGGCCAGCTTCCTCCAATTTGCTGTTAAGTTATTGAATAATATGGCCCGTGCCATTTGAATATATCTCTGCAGGCATCAACCCCTCAGTGATAATTATTCCACTTTCAACAATTGGAAGTTCAGTGTTCACTGAAGCATCTGCAAAGTTTTAGTGAGTTAACATCTCCAAGTTCTTCTTGTTCAATGTTGAATTTTAGATGCAGACAAGGTCAATTGTTACAATTGTAGACATTCATCTGATTCTTTCACATTATTTGGCAGATAGTTCAAGATAACTGTCAAAGACAATGTGCAGTTCTTGTAAGGTGCACACTGACTTTGATATCTGTAGAGCAGTCAATCAAAAAGTGAGCTTAAAATCCTAAGGAAGGAACTGTCTAGACTGAATGCGATGGAATATCTATTAAAAAAGAGTCTGTGCAGCCCATGATAAATAGCTGGAGGTAAGAAAATCGGTTTCCTACTTAGACACCCTACCAAATCAGGGGCTTAGAATGGAAATTTTAATGGTGAGAATTGGGATCAATCCACCTCGGTCAAATGACAAAATAAAAAAGGAATTGATGGGTCCAGATTGTAGATGCACATGCAGGATCGGTATGAAATGTAATTACTTGCATGTATTAATGGATTGTCATAAAGTAGTAGTCCAGCGAAAACAGTTTTTACGACCTATTTTCATAAAATACAGTACTAGGTCCTATCTGCAAGCAATTGAGTTTCTTACTGATATGCATCACCTTGATATTGTCATAGCTGTGGCAAACTTTATCCAGGCTGTTAAAAGGTTCTTCATGGAATAGGGACTGGAGAGTTGGATTGAGCAATGAGGAACAGAGATTTAAGTTTCATCCCTATCACCGTTTTAAAACAGGTTTTATAGCAGTTGATTTTCTTATGGGATTTTTTAAATGTTTTTTAGCTGTTGTAGGAAAGTGTCTTAATTTAACTATGGTAGAGGCTGTAAAAAATCCATAGTTTTTATGGAATGAGATACTGCTTTTGTCATTATATTAAGAATTTTGAAAAATGTGTATTCTTTGTGGTTTAAAGATCAATGGTCTAAATAAACTTTATTCTGACTTGACTTGACTTGACCACTCAGGTTGGGGAAAAAATACCAGCACCAAGCTGCATCCCCCAGTTCTGTACTGTGCTTTGTAGCTGTTAATTGGGCACAACATCCTAATGCATGCACATCTCAAAATAGGCATTGCTTGGGTGTTCATGGGAAATCTGGTCCTACCTTTTTGGATATGTAGCAAACAGTCTGAACGGAGGTTCATACAATGTTTTAAAAAGGATGCAAATAAGCTGCTAATTTTTATTTGATTTT
This sequence comes from Lissotriton vulgaris, assembly GCF_964263255.1. Taxonomy (NCBI): domain Eukaryota; kingdom Metazoa; phylum Chordata; class Amphibia; order Caudata; family Salamandridae; genus Lissotriton; species Lissotriton vulgaris. Next base: position 972,563,480 of record NC_141693.1, on the reverse strand, counting down.
ATTTGAGAGCTTTACAAATTGCACACATGACAAAGGTGATCAGAGAGCTTTAAAGTATACAGGAATTTTTTTCAAAAGTCTAATGATGGTTACATTTACAGTTCTGTACATATTACAAGTTCAAAATATACATGGTCCTATCAGTAAGTAGTCCTTGGTAGTTACTGGAGGATCAACATAGTAAGTGGTAAGCTAAGTGGTTCAGTAGCTTGTATGTGGTCGGACAGTGTTGCGAAGTAGTGTGAGTATTCGCCATTTTAGTTTCTGTGGATTTGTCATTACTCACACCTGGGCATAGGGTGGTACATCAAACACGTGAAAGGCAATGGGACGATGTTTACAAAAGTTCTAACCACTGGCTATAACTTGGGGTAGTATTCCAACCCATTTAACTTTAGATTAGGCCCAGCCATAGGCAAATATGTCTTGAACCTGCTTCACTAGAAAAAGTCCAGCCTGAATTACCAAGCCAGGTCCTCTCTGAACTTGAACACAAACAACCCAAAATCAGTTTCACCCTGAGGGGGTCTCTTCAGTCTGGTGTAGCTTGGTTGAAGTGGCATAGTGCGCAAGCGACCCACGTCTGGTCATACTCGTTTTTTTTTTTAGAGTGTTATATAGCTCGAAGTAGACCAGAGGATATCAGGTATCAGAGCACTTTACATAGCACCAGTTTCGTTACTCAAGTGAACATTCATTTTTATTTTTTTTAGGCACGGGGAGATTAAGTGATTTTGCCCTGAATTGCAGGATGTTGAGCGTCCTTGCTTATGCTCAAACCTGGTTCCCCAGCTTCAACGTTGCCCGCTCTAGCGGTAAGGCTAAATCCTCTGCCAAACTCTTGGCAACTTAGGGCAGTACATCAAAGACACAAAAGATGAGGGGTTGTGATGTTACTCAGAGTGATTGCCAGTAGTTAGAAAAAATACCAGCATTCCTCCCATCACCTTTTGTGTGTTTGGAGATATGTTCTTATTATCTTTCTCCTGTTATAATCCTGGCTGCTGCATTAAGTGTGGCCCTCATGGGGGCTAAGTGGGTTTTTGGTGTCCAAGGGAGAGTTGAATTGCCATAGACTAACCTTGATATCACAAGGGATTGTACCACATTTTTGGGGTCCTCCACTGGAATGAATGTTTTGGCCTTATTTAGGAGCCTGTAATTAAAAAAGGCTTTTCTTGTTATGGAGGTTTTGTGAGCATTCATGCTCATACCTTTGTCTAGCATTATCCCAAGCTGTTCGGTGCATGTGATGGTTGAGAGGACTGTAGTCCAGAGCAACTAGAGGAATGATCAATTGTTGGATTAGTGAGGCGGTACCTTTTAGGAGTATTTGAGGAAATTCATTTTCCATCGAGTTGGGTTTCAGGTGATTTATTGCTAACATGTGTTGTACCTCTTTTAGGGTGTTTTTCAGGTGAAGAATATCCCTACATGAGGAGAACTTTTAGTTAGAGTTGCGTGTTACCTGTATATAGGTTGTATGAAAGGTTAGTGTGTTGCAGGATTGCAGTAGGGGCTTCATGTAAAGATTGAGGAAAGTGGGTGACAAAATTGATCCAAGGGGAGCTTCTTGGTTTATAGGTGCTGGATTAGTGAGTGTGAGCCTTTCAGTTTAACTAGCTTCCATCATTTGTTGAGGTATGAGCAAACCAGTGAAGAACTGTGCCTCCGATGCCCATGCATGATTTTAGTATATTAATGAGTGTTGTGGGGTTGACTGTGTCGAATGCCAAGGAGGGGTAAAGGACTACTTGCAAGCATGAGTTATCTGCATCCAACATTCTGAAGATGTCATCTATGACGTTAAAGATGTCTGTTTCTGTGCTGCAGCCTGCCCTTAACCTTGACCGGAAGATGTGTACAAGGTCATGGTACTCAATGCTGGCTTACTTAGTACCATGCACTTATTTAAAGAGCCTTCGCTAAAAAGTGCAGGTTGGGCAAAGGACAAAAGTTGTTTAGTGCTTCTGGATCCGCTCCTGATTTCTTGAGGAATGAATTGACCTGTCTGAGCTGTTTCTTAGGTTAGTGAGATATTGATTTTTATTTTTCTTTAGATGTATAAAAAAGAGGCTGAATTCCTTGATTAAGGTGAGGAAAGAGGGCCAGTTATGTGTGACATAGTATTAAAGTCTGATATGACTTTTATGAGATTGTCTTTCATGAGGGCTTTGAATTCATGACATGCTGCATTGTTCTTCAGAGTTAGGGGCAGGGAGTTCTAGGCCGTTTTGACGGTATTGGTCTCTTGAGTTGGGTGTGTGCTTAATGTATCACATGAGGGTGTAGTTGCGCAGAGAAAGAGTTCATTCTTCGCAATCTAGTCTCTAAAGTATTTGGCAAAGTCTTCACAGCATTCCACTGTGGTGACTGTGTTTGGGATGATGGTGGTGGATGTTTGTTGTTTGATGATGTTGCAGAGTGTTTTCAGGCGGTTTCAGGTTTTTCTAGCTTGGTTCAGAAGAAATATGCGTTTCCTCTAATGATTTATTTCTTGTACCTATTTCTTTCGTAGCTTGGGAATGTGAGGTTTGTGGAGGAGTGGTTTTGCTTCCATTTTATCTCGACCAGTTTAGGCTGTCTCCTCTCTGCATTTAGCTATTTGGTCAAATAGAAGCATGACAGGTTTCTTAAGAGTCTTGTCAGTTTTAGTGGGGTGACTTAATTTAATATAACATATGTTGGTTCATTGTAGTGTGAGGTTAGGTCATATGTTTTATTTAGGCACTCAGGTGGTTGAATGTGAGCACTGATCCTGGCTGCAAGACCATTGCTCTTGATCTGTTTGATATTTCCTCCTCAGCATTTAGGCATGTAGATTTTGTCTTTGGAATTTTGGTATTCCAAAGTTATGTAGAAGAATGTTACAGTCTACTAGTCAGATGATGTCTAGTTTCAGTGAGTCAGATTTAGCTATAGGCATTTCTAGGGTACCCCCCACCCCCCTTTGCATACATTAGTTTGTTGCAATGTTGTTTTGGTCTATTGTATTCCAGGAAGTCTTTTAGAATTATTATTAGTGTGCTGTTGCTGTTGTTTCATAAAAAGTGACAGTACAACTAGTAGAAGATGAGGCTAGTAGTTACCCCCAGGCATCCTAATTATTTAGGGCTGCAGTCTGGGATAAGTTTAAATTCTCAGGAAAGTCAGTGGCGGATCAGTCAGTGGGCTGGCTATTGGCAGCCTGGCAAACACATACCAGGACAGGAAGGAAGTTACAAACACACTGTACACTTTTTCTTCAACCATTTTATAGGAAGATCCCTAGATGAGGATTTGTGCTTTTGGCTATCTGCCTCACAACCTCATTTGTATTGGTTGGTTGAGTGTGAGATAGCAAAACATCACTTAACGGGAGGGACAGGGCTAATTACGTAGGAGATGGGACTCTGGCACATCCAAGCTTAGCATGGGTCTGGATTAATTGCCAAACAAGGTAAAAGGGACCCCCTGAGGCTAGTGAGTGTTCCTAGGACAGGGCAACAATTCTTTAAGTAATAATAATACCTAGGCAACTGAATACCTGCCTGGAGTCAGGTGTAACACATACAAATTGATAAACAGGACCTCAGTGTACTGACAAACAAAGAAAGTTAAAAAAAATCATTTTATTCTTGCATATAAAACTTACAAAACAATTACAATGTCACATACATATCATGGACTGACAATACATAAAAACATATTTCATCAAATCATAATAGAACAATAATATCAACATCAAATAGTAAAATATTACAAGGGTTTCGGAAAATGAAGTAGATGAGATGACAATCTCTACACGCGTTCCAGCGTAACATACGCCTTCTTCAGGAGAACCACTTGAATTTCTATATATAAGAAAAATATATGCATAAATCGACGTAATATATATGACAATAAAGTACACTGAGGCTGTTAAAGGATAACACAAGGTGCATGAGGGGTAAGGTATATGCTGTGGTGTTACATCAAAAACCACTCAAGAAAAGATAAACTGAAGAGAAGGAAGGGAATATACTATGGTGTTGCATCAAAAAACCACTCAAGAAAAGATAAACTTGAGGGAAGTAGACTCAAAAATGTAATAGAAGGAATGATAGAACCCAGTATACCAAAGAAACTAGAGAAGAGGTACAAGGTGGACCCCCAGAATGGTGATTAAAGAGTTGAAATGCGAAAGGAAGAATCAATGTGAAAAAAACTAAATAGTATCACGTGATTGAGACAAAGAGAAAAGTGACCAGAATACGTAGAATTAAGTGCCCCTATATTGAACAAATATTGGGCCTTACCTACAGGTTGTGTAGTTTAAAACACCACAGGGAGCTGGACAACGTAATTTGAATGATAAAAGCAGTTGTTAAATAAAATGAACAAAATAAATTTAAGTCAACCTATTCAAGGAAGCATCTAGGTAAGGAGGCAGTGTTGATAATAGCTAATTACCTATCTGTTGCATTAAGGGGGTGTAGTTGAGGATAAACGGCAGCGCAAAAAGCTGGTCTCAGGACTGTAATTAGAAGTATCTAAAAAATTAGATATGATACAGTCAAAAATATGGCCATAGAAGAATTAACTGAATTATATAAAGAAGGCTGTGTAAATGAAACTACCTGATCGTGTTCGGGACAACAACCAAGAAGAAAGGTGGACCGCCAAAGATAGGAGGCTAGGTCTGTCCAGTTGGGGAACTTTAAAAGCCGTCTAATGAAACAGATCAGGCTGAAATACATAAACAATGCGGAATCTAATGAATAAACTCATCCTGTTTGCAACAGGTGATGCTACCCTTCTCGAGCGGTGACTCCACTATCCATAGACAGTTACCTCGGCTGGAATGGAACAGTAAAGATAACAGGTCCTGGATGAACTGTAGAATGTCTAAGTTTTAGAGGGGTGTCAAAGGCGCCTACAAATGATAATCTGCAACAAAAAAACACCAAAACTGTATTGTGATAGCATAGACAAGTTGGTGTCAAGATGAGGGTTTAAATGATAAATGGAGTATTGTACCCGGAAATGTACATGCAACTATCCTATTCACTGAGTAAACCAAATTGTGGCAGGACCAACTGCGAGTATCAGAATATACGATACCAAATAAAGACGAACGAATGGTTTAATAAAAATGTACGTGCACAACGAGATAAGGGGAAGGCAATCCAAAATTAAATGAGCCTCAAATCATACTTGATAAAAACAGAACGCTGATACTGAGAGGCGGGGACTCGTTTAAGCACGAGCTGGGATCAGGGTGATCCTGTTATGTGTGCAGCAATACAATGTCAGAAGGCGAAAGAATAAACTTACAGGTAGCCCCGCGTAAGCATGTGTGCCTAGGATCCACAGCCGGAGAGAGGAACCCAGGAATGGCGTGTACGCGGTTTTTAAGCCAGCCAGCGCCTCGGAACGTCAAGGCGCAATGCACGCGCTAATGACGTTACATAAGGGTGTAGGGGGTGGATACAAACAGCAGACAGCTGGTGCGCTGACCTAACATAGGTTTTGGCCTATATGTATCAAATAATAGAAAGCAAGGTCAGACTTCAAAGCGCGAAGCGCGCGGTGATGTTGTTTCAGATGAAAAGAAGGAAAGAAAACCAATGCTAAGAACTGGTACGCTAACCTAGCGATGATCATGGCCTAAAGTTGCAAGATAGCAGAGTATAAGGACGACGGCCCAAAGAGCGAAAAGTGATAATAACTCAAAGATAAAAAAGAATATAATGAGTGTACAAAGGAGTGCAAAAATAATTACAAGTGGAAAAAAATGAGTAAATGGACACTGGAGGATAATTCTGAATGTCATACATCACTAAGGGGGTAAATCATCTGGTAATAAAAAGAGTGTACAGAGAAGTACAAGAGTAATTGCAGGTAACAAATAAATATGAGTAGAATGGACACTGAAAGGGAACTCTGAATGTCATGCAGCAATAGGGGGGCCAATCATCTGGTATTATGCTAAATGGCATTCTCCCATGGGATATCGTTATTGAGCCCTTTGGTATTTGCTGCGAAGGAGAAGATCCAAAAGACCTCGAGTTTTTTGCGAATGTCCTCCATTTTGGTGCTACCATCGGTGTCCAAATTTTCAATGATAAACCAACGTATCTCATTGGGTTTATAATGACATTCTAGGTAATGTTTTACCAGGGGGGGCATTCATTTTAGAGGTATGGATGGTTGAACGATGTTCAGTTAAACGGGTACAGAAAGATCTAGCTGTCTCGCCCACATAACCAAGTCTACAAGTGCAAACCAAGACGTAAATTACATTTTTGGTCTTGCAATTAGAAAACTTGCGGGGGCGGGTAGTATAACCTTGAAATGCAAAGCTAGTACCAACTATGGCTGTTTCACAAGCTTTGCAAGTATTGCATTTATATGTGCCTGTGATTGGCGAATTGCCATCAATGGTCTTTTGGACAAATGGAATTCCTTCAAAAATCTGGAACTGGTGATATAATCCTTAATGTTCTTGTTTCTTCTATGGGCAAAGATAGGTTTTGGCATTTTATCATTTTCCTCTGAATTACTATTGAGGATATGCCAGTTAGAATTAACAATCTGAGGAACTGTATTATTCATGGTCGAATGTTTGGTGATACATACCAGTTGATTTTTAGTAGCTTTAGATTTAGGCTGAAGGAGATAGTCACGGTCGTAAAATCGTGCATTTTTGAACGACTCCCGAATGAGTATATGAGGGTATCCCCGAGCAAGGAATTTGGCTTTCAATGAACCTGCTTGGATATCAAAATCCTGGATATTAGAGCAATTCTGTCAAAAACGAAGAAATTGGCTGAAAGGAATACCATCCTTCTGAGCCCTAGGATGGTAACTGTCGAAATGAAGTAAAGTGTTCCGTGCAGTAAGTTTAATGAACAGATCTACTTCAAGGGCCCCTTGTTTGTGTCTTATGAGGATGTCTAAAAACTCTACTTGGTTTATACTAGTGTGTGATGCAGGCGCGCAACACCCATTGTGCTCACAGGGCTGCAGCCCCCCGTTGTGTGCGCCAGCCCGGGCGGAGACAGCTTCGCGGGCTGGCGAGCATCTAATTGGAGCCGCACCTGAGTACTTAACAGGTCTTTAAAAGACCATTTACTTGTAAATGAGGCTTTTGTTGTGTGTTCACCCCTTCTTACAGCCACTCGGTCTATGGTTGGAAGAATTAGCCCCCCCGAAATATTTTTCAGCTCACCCCCGAAAGTTGGCTCTAGTTGCCCGCCTGGTGTGATGTAAAATGAAGATTGCTATCACACACGTTAAGCCACTCCAATAATTCATTCTTTGAGTGCCTGCTCTGTATCAGTCAAAATAAAGAAAATATCATCAATATAGCGTGATCAGATGGAAATGGATTAAAAAAGGGGCCACTTCATTGCGTATATGTGTCATCTCAAATTCGGCCATATCGATATTGGCCACTGATGGAGCAACATAGGCTCGCATACTTACGCCCTTTTTCTGCTTATATAAACTTTTACCAAACTCAAAGGTGTTCTCTGTTAGAACTATTTCTATACATTGGAGAAGGAAAGTTTTAGGGCAGGGAACCTGATATTTATCAATGAACCAAGCAATGGCTGTGAGAGCTTTATCTTGCGGAATGTTACTGTATAAAGCCTCAATGTCAAGAGTGAGTGGATGCTAGTGGCCTGATTAAATGGAAGGTGTTCAACTTTATTGATGATCGCTGTGGTGTCCATGATGTATGACGGTATTTTAGTTATGAACGGTTTTAAAAGAGCATCTGAGTATTTCGAAAGAGGTTCTGCAATAGAACTGATGGTGGATACTATTGGACGATAGGGAGGGTCTAATACATCTTTATGGATCTTAGAGATTCCAGATATGCATGGCATTGTAGGTTGAGGTTGGTTAAGATAGTCAATCTCTTTATTGAAAATATAACCATCATCAAGAGCTAGTTTTGTTAGATTTTGAATTCTCAACTTTACTTGGGGCGTAGGATCTTTTTGGAACAAGGAGTAAAAATTGGTGTCATTCAGGAGGGACTTCATTTTGTGTTCATAAATGCAAGTATCCATGACAACTATGCCACCCCGTTTGTCACTGCTTTTGATAGCCAGAGTCTTTTCAGTGGATAATATTTGAAGAGATTGGAATTCTTCCCGATTCAAACTATACAGGGGTTTAGGTACACATTTGGTAGCTTTCTTCAAGCAGTTGAGAACAGTGTGTTTGAACACCTGAACTTCTGGTCCAAGTTCATCTAGGGTTGGAGTAAACAAAGAAGGATTGGACATACCTGAGAGATTGGTGGTGTAATTACTTAACTCTTCTTTATCCTTAAAAAAAACTTTTGAGTCTAACTTTCCCAAAAAAAGTGATAATATCCTGGTACAATTTCAAAATTATTAGAAGTGAAATGAGGAACAACGGAGAGACCTTTAGAAAACAGATTAGTGCTCGCAATGTCTAAAGGTTGAGAGGAGAGGTTAAAGATCGGAATTATGTTCCTCTCCTCCAATATTGGGTGTTACGAGTTTCCAACATTTGGTTGCTGTTCTGTGGGTGATATACATTCTGATAGTTGCCACGAGTTTGGTTCTGAAATCTGACTCTGGGTCTTCCCGTTCAGGAGCTGCCTTGCCCTAAAAAAGGCTGTGGGGCATTGTGATTAGGATTAAAATTTCTAGGATTAATTGCCACCTCTGTAGAGCTTCCATATGTAGCCCAAGAATAACCCATAAGTACTTCAAAAAACATAGATCACAGAAATGATGCACATTGACCGTTTCTTAGAAAACCTCTGCTCATTTCTATTAGCTATAGCAGGAGTAGCAGGGAATCCACAATTGGTGCAAGTAAAGTTTGAGAAGTGTAAATAATTTCAAGGTCAGGAAAACAACAAAATAAAATTTACAAACTAACTTAGAAGAAATAAAAAAAATATGAGCCAAGTGACACCAAAATGATTAGATTTGTTTAAGGGGAACCAGAGGTATAACAAGTTCATATTTTAAGGCAAAAAGATCATGGAAAAAGTAAAACAACAATCAGGAGTAACAATTTGCAGTTGACTAGGACCTAGGTAGGGGCAGGAATCATTATGTAGAACCTGCGATTCTGGTACCGCCCAAGCATGGCAGGGGTCTGGGATAATAGCTATCTTTGTAGATCTTCCATAATCGTCCCAAGAACACTGTACAAGTACACGGTACATCTCAGAGCTATCATGATCAACCCTCTTGTGACAGAAAAAAGTACACAGTGACCCTTTCTTGCAAAATCTTAGCTCATTGTCAAGTAGCTATGGCACAACAAGCAGGTAATACTCAAAATGTGGGTGTTAGGTTCAGGAACAACCACCAATTTCACAGTCAGGTAAAGCATACAATTCACAAACTAACTTAGAAAAAAGAAACGATAATGAGCAAAAGGACACCAGAATTATTACATTTGCATAAGCGGAACTAGAGACACGGATAACTAATGTCAAAAGGAGCATAGAAAAAGTAGAGCAACAATCAGGAGTTACAGTGTGCAGTTGATTGGGAACTAGGTATGATTGCACATTAACAACGATAGAGCCGTGGTTAAAGGGGGATAACCCTGGACAAAGAGCCTTCCGCTGGTATAGGGAATTATTTGGAGTCTTGTGCACAGAGTACTTTGCTGTAAACATGGCAGAGTACCGTGGACACCAAACTGTCAGTTTGAACACTGTATTTAGAGTTGGGTGAACAATTATTTTTTTGTCGGAAGCCCCAATGACATTAGGCCATTGGTCTAAGTCCCTCAGACTGTTCAGCTATTTTGAAAGGACATTCAGATGTACATTTTTCCTGCTCTGGACTTCCATGAAAATCCTGCCATACTGAAAAAGACAAAATAGTAAACATTACCCTCATGCTGTGGGAGCATGGGAGAAAGGGTCTTTTGGAAGTTTGTTTTTGAAAAACAAAAAAGTTTGTGGAGTGGCCATATGAAACATTGTGCTGCTCAATTTAAGTGCTTTCAGTGATACTACCATGGCAGAGGCTCTTCTGAAGGCACATCATTCTCTCCAGGTAAAAAGAGATCTTTAAATGTAGTGGGCAGTCATTCTCCAGCTTTGAAGATTAAGGCCTCTGGCAAGCAGCAGTGATGGAGCAAGAATTTGCACGTTATGCGGCTTGCTTGTACTCATGAATCTCGAATAACGTTAACGTCATAACCAACACGTTTTGTCTTATTAATATTGCACTTTTACACTACATGGGGGTGTACCAGTGACGCTTGCCTATGTGTTTACTAATCCTAACTACGCTTGCATCTAAAATGGTCGCTGCTATGCGGGATTCTAGTCTGCGCATGCGTCGGTCATACCCATGTGATGTGACACACTCGCAGTTCTGGAGGGAACTTTTCGCTCATGCACATTACAGCAAATATGGCCGCTTTGTTCCTGACATGCTCTTCGCTTGCATTGCTGCTTTTGCTCAGCCGTTTTGTTCTGCTTAACTCCTAATGCTATAGTTATTTTAAAGTAAGGGATGTAGTATAGCCAATCATGGTATACAGTGTATTCATTTTTTTCTGTGTTTCTAAATTATTTTTGCTTACTTTTCATGTATTGATCTTTGCGGGCCTGGGAGAGGTGCGCCCTTCCATCTTTGAAGCCCATACTGTACCAATCACGTGATGAGGGAAAAGAGAGTCTTGCAGCAGTGGAAACCAGCCAGCTGGCTGCCGAAGCTGAGATGCTCATGGGAACCTGAACCATGCCCCAGCGAGAAGACTCAAGACTCATACCTGCACTCGCTACATTGTAATGTTGTAATGTGTGTGCTATTGTTTTCTGAATTTCTATGCCATGGGAACTGGAATGTAAGGGGTGGGTTCGAAAATTGAATATTTAGTATGGGAAAGTTAAAATTATAGTTGGTGTCATGACCTAACCACCTCTCTTGTCCAATCCGAAGTTGGGGATCCTTTCACTTGCAACATTGGTGGGTGGTACACTGACCCGAAAACAGTATAACTAGCCTAGGTTTAGCTAGAGAAATTGTCCGACTTGTCTGAATAGCTGACCTGTCACTGACCCTACAGAGAGCTGCGGTGCACTCTGTCCGTAATTTCCACCAAACTCAGTTTGGGGTGGAGAAACTTTAAGTGCTGGCGAAGCACTTTGCTGGGAGATTCGAGAACCCAATCGGGGTTATTGGCAGATTCCTTGCAGAGAGGGAGTAGCGCAGGCATTGCATCCGAAGCAGCAGGTGTTGGTCGTAACCTTTGGTGAGCCCAGTCCTGATCCAAATCCTGGGGTGATTCTGTCCTGATTGTCCATGAGCTGTACCTGCTCGCCTACTGGCATCCTAAGTCCTTGAGGGTCCTTTCCCACCTTTCCCAAACTGACCCGTGGCCAGGGTTAGTCTCCGTCCTGATTCTAGGTAAATATATCCTGTGTGGGTGGTTGTCTATCTAAATCTTTCTCTCTATCCCGTCTTAAATAAAGCAATCTTGCCTATGTCAGATTTCTCTGTCATTTGACTCTCATGAAAGTATTTTCTAGCATATTCCATATCTTTCCCCTACCTTTAGTCAAACACTGAATTGTTTTTCATATTTAGTATGTTCCATTCTTACCCTCCCTATAGAAAATAAGTACATCTTGGAAAGTATAATTTTTCTTCTAAATCGATTAGTATAATTCAAGATTCAGCATTGCATAGTATGTTCCCTTTCTTTACCCGCCTTTAGCAACGTCATGAAAGTCTGTTAGACAAATTAAGCGTGTTCCTTATTTTTCCTCTTTCATTATTTCTTGAGTTATAGATGATTCTTACTTTGATTCATGGTTATATTATATTTCTGATCTTGGTTATTGATGTTTTGATCTGTGTGAATTTCATTCTCATGGCATATGAAGAAAATGATGACTAGATAAAGATTTGAAAACTTCTTGTGTTTGTGGTTATTACATGGTATAAACATTGTGCAAATAGTATATGGTATTTTGTTAGTATTATCTTCCTACCCCTGCTAGCTCCTGATCTGTCGTGATCATAAGTACCTGTGACAAGGAGTTGGTAAGTCAGGTACACGGAAATAAAAAGTAAGAAAACAAGAATTACTGATAGTGGTGTGTAAGTCACCTGACCAATAAAAAATTAGTGATAAACACATTATGGGCCCAGAAGTGCATATTTTGGTAAAATAAGAGTAGGGTGACCTGCGTGCTCTAGGAAAGTCAAGATTTAGTTGCAGGAGTTTTAAACAAAGAAATTACAAACCCAGTTTTAGAAACATGTGCACCAAAATTAGGCCCATTTGAGGAAAACTTCAAAACTGTTGCCTGTGACTCTGGCCTAGCAGAAAAACAATTGTTTTGCAAATTAAACAGCACAGAATATTGTACACCAGATAATGTTATTTTTCAGATTCCTGATGAGGATGTAGATTTTAAAATGGCCCAACAAGAGACAGATGTAGCAGTATTTTCAGAAAAGACAGTTGAAAAATTACCTTCTGATTTTGAAAAAATAATAAACACAGAAATAAGAGAGTTCACAGAGAAGGATGCCAGATTAATAAAATGTGCAGAACATGTCTTATTAAAATTAGAACCAGATGACATGTATTCAGGAATATCATCAGTTGCAGGAATGTTACCAATAAAAGGATTTTTGATGGAATTTATTGGAAGTTTGTGTAACTTTCTGATCACAGGCTCACAGAAAATAAATGAAAATAACAGAATAGTGCAGGAGATTAAAAGCATAATTTTTCCATGTTGTCCTGTGGTACCGAATCCCGCCAATATATTTTTTCACATTCCATGTGCTTACTTTTATTGATTTTTGCAACGTCCATGTAACAGTGCCATTGCATGACAATAGTCAGGAGTACTGTCAAAAAGAAGATGAATACCTGGGACACAAAATTGGAAAAGGAGGTAGAAAGGTGTCACCAGAAAGGGTGGAAATAATTTCCAAGAAAAATCCACCTCAAATAAAGAAAGAAGTCAGGACATTTTTGGGAATGGTTAGCTGCTGTAGAGAGTGGTTACTAAACCTTTCCCTAGTGGCTAAGCCTTTACTGAGGCTGACACATGAGGATGTGTCTGATCCGCTTCCATTGGACAACAATTGCACAAAAGCATTCCTAGAGTTGAAAGAGAAAGAATGTCGCGCCCCAGCACTAGGAATGAAAGTTTATTTGAAAGAAAATACACCAATTTGCAGTGAGAGGGAGGGCTGCACTCTCTCATTGCCTATTCAAAAAGATGAATGTTTTCAAAGGTCTGTGATGTACTGCCCAATGACCTTTGACCCCAACTTCACAGAAATTTCAGCAAATGAATTGGATTGTGATGAAACTAAATATGTCTAAATATCATGAAAATATGCATAAAGCCAAGATCAGACTTTAAGGATGAACGTCTGAGTCAGCCCAACAATGTCCATTTTGTAGATGGCCCATGTTTGAAAGGCGACCCATTAAAAGCAGCACATTCTATGCTCCTTATACATGATTCTGTCAAAGCTTTATGGCTTTCAGTAGTTGCCCCAGCCCAAAATTCAAAATTGATTGCCCTTACCATAACATGCAGTATATCTGCTCAAATGGGAGTCACTGTTGTCATGGGAGAGAGGAATGCTAATTCAGTTGCACAAATTTGTGTTCTGATAGCATGTACATTCTGTGGAATCTTCACAGGTGAATTAAAAGAGGCTCAAGAAAATGTTTTTGAAGCAGCACAACAGGGTTGTATCAGAACTATTTTTGAAAAAAATGACAACTGCAAAGTGGCAAATGTGTTATTGCAAAGACTGATGCCCAGGTATAGATTGCCAGTTTCTCTGAAATCAGATCATAATGAGGTCTCAAAGATAATGAGTGCAGAACAACAGATTGGACAAGGAATGGATTGTAGCTATCTGCCTGTAGTGTCAAGCATAATAAAGCAACACAATGGCAGCACTGAGTTACCTTTTGCAGAGACTGTGTTTCAGCAACACCAAAGTGGCTTGAAAATGCATATGCAAGTGCACTTGTGGAAAACACTGATGAGAACACTAGCCATTGCTGTGTAGGTCTGGTTGATGTACAGTGTGCAGTTTCTCACCAGATTGCAGCTGCTACACAAGATCTGCATAATGGATGGTGCAACAGCTTTGATCTGAGAGATGCTGTGGTGAAACATCTGAATCTGATCAAAGTGAAAATAAGAGTGAAAGGCCTTGGTTGAAAAAGTGCAAGGATTGATGGTGCGCTATCAGAATTTCTCTTTTTCAATATAAGGAGTTAGGTCCTGGGACGTGCAGTTGGATGGACCATCATTAAATACTTATACAAAGAATTACCAGCTGCACATTTCTTTCATGTCTCACATTTAAGAACTACAAACCAATATCAATTGGAGTTTGTAAGGTATACTTTGTTCATACCTATTTTATTTCATTATTTTTAAATGTTTCTGTATTGTTTCAACTAAGAAAAAACACTATACATACATATTTACAATTTGTACAAAACAACATATATATTCTACAACATTAAACAATATATAGAGATAGAATTCATCACATAGAGCCAATTCCATCAACAGACATCAATTATTGTGGGGTGCCCTATCTTGACAACAAGTTCATTTACTATCCTTAACAACTTAATGCAAGGGAAAAAGTAAAAAATACTCTAAGCAACAAATCGCTCTATAAGACCACACATGAATTAATTAGTCTAAAGGACTTCCAAGTCAATTGCTTCTCAATGTGCCGACGCGTTTCGAACCCTCTCACGTCAATTTTCGGGTTCTCATCAGGGCTCTGTTCTTAACTTGTCTGTAGGATGTATATAAAGACAACATTGTTTTAATTAACTACTCTTCCTAATAGTGTCCCATATCTATGCTTAGCTCTTTATGGTTATACCTGTTTTCCAGCAACAGTCGATCCACTGATTCGCTTTCTTTTCTATGAGGGAAGGGTGTCCTTCTATTCTGCTACCTACAATGAAAGTGTGAGGTATCGTCACTCTATGTAGGGGCTAGGTGTAACAGATGCCAATGCATTTTCTTGGACGTACCTGCCTTTGGTGTCTCTTACACCGGCAGTCCTCTTATTGCGTGTGCTCGCACCTTTTATTTTCTTTTTCTGGGGTTGTTTTTCTTATCCTGTAATTAACAAGTTCTTTGTTTGCATTCCTAGCACAATTACACTGGTAAAAGCATACCTGTACGCTCTTTAGTTGAGTGCTCACTAATCATTTCCTGGTTATTCAGCCTGTTTTAGGTATTCCTTACCACATTGGGCCGCCGGTTTTGCCAACATCTAAATTTGAAAACAATGCAGGATCGTTTTAAGGAAAATAATCCTATTTTTAAAAAAAACTGATTCTGTCATGTTTGCGCTTGCCCTGACCACGGTACATACCTGGCGGTGGATTCGCGGAAACCGCCGATACTTCGTGTTAATTGACGCGCAATTGTCAGCGTCTTTTTCATAGGGCCATTATCTGTAAAAAGGATATTATTTTAAGATAAAGCGGGTCTACGCTCTAAGTTTTTAGGTAAAGGGAGGCAGGTCTGGCAGCAGCTTACCTGTTTTCACAGCTTCTTAGGGCTCTCTGACTCTATCTCTGGGCGCGGCGGCCATCTTTTAGTGTCTATTTATACATACAGATTTTCTGTCAAGTGTGTCAGCCATCTTTGAACGTTGTTCTTTGTGTTAAATTTCTACTTGCGCGTGGCGGCCATCTTTTAGTGTCTATTTATACATATAGATTTTCTGTCAAGTGTGTCGGCCATCTTTGAACGTGGTTCTTTGTGTTAAATTTCTACTGAAGGGGGTTCAAATTGACACAGTCTGCATTTACAGTCGTTAAATTTCAGACAGAGCATTGAGACCACTCATTGCACTGTCGAACTTCAAGTTTAAGTACGCTTCTTTTTTTTTCGACATCGGCAGAACTTTGTTGCTGGCTTATTGTAAACAAAACTGTCCACTTGAAATCATTATCCCCATGTTGTTTCTCCACAAAATGGTCAACCATCGGGGCAGATGTTACTTTATTCTTAATGCGAGATCGATGTTGAGTAATGCGTGTATTCACTTGCTGATTTGTTTTGCCGATGTATAACTTCAGGCAAGGACACACGATTGCGTACATGACATTGTGTGTTCTACAATTCGTGAAACCCACGTGTTTCCATTTGACATTTCTGTGTAGGAATTCTTTTCCCTTGATTGTATTTACACAGGAGATACAATTGCCGCATTTATGGAGCCCTTCAATTGGTTTCAAGCCCCATTGTGACAATAAGTCACTTTTTGTTTTGGGCAGGGCTATGTCTGCTCTCACCACTTCTTGGTCAATACTTCTGTTCTTTTTATATGCAAATAGGGGACGAGGGAAAAGACATTCTAAATTCTCCAACAGGTGCCAATTTTTTAACACCATTTGTCTCAATTTATGAGTGTCAGGACCAAAAGTGGTCACACACACCATACGGTCTAATGGTTTCTTGTCCTTTGTTTCTAGCAAACATTCGCGCGGTGTATAGCGCGCCCTCTTGTAGGAATGTTTGAGCAATTTTTGGGAATACCCTCTATCCTGCATCTTGTCACAGAATCTATGTGCATGATGTTTCAAATCTGCCATTTCGGTGCAGTTTCTCCGTATTCAGAGCAATTGGCCATATGGCAAGTTTGTCTTTAGGCTCCTTGGGTGTGCCCTCCGATTGTGTAAAATTGTGTTTCTATCCGTTTTCTTCTTGAAAAGGAAAGATTTCAACACTCCTTCATTGCAAGTTACTTCGACATCTAGGAATGTCCTTTTGGCACAGCTAGACTCAATTGAAAATTTGATGTCTTGATGTCTTGCATTAAGCCACATGTGAAACTCCATTAGTTCAGTGTGGCTCCCCTGCCACAGGAGCCACACGTCATCAATGTAACGGTACCATTGTTTTATGTGGGTCACATATGGATTGTTGTTATCTATTAATCTTTTTTCATACTCTGCCATGAACAGCACGGCCATCTCTGGGGCATAAGGGCATCCCATCGCGGTGCCCTTTATTTGCATAAAGAACTGTTCATTAAATCTGAAGTAGTTCTTTTTTAATGCCACCTCCGCTAATTTCAGAATGAATGTTGTGGGGACCCTGTGTGGCCTTTCTCTTGCCTCTAGGTAAAGCTCCATTACCTCGATTGCTTCGTTCTGAGGTTTCTGGGTATATAAGGACGTAACGTCCATTGTTACCATTATTTGACATTCAGGATCAAACTTGGTTCCCTCAACTTTAATTAAAAAGTCTGTTGTATCTCTCAGGAATGATTTCACATTACTAATATGTGGTTTTAAAAAGAAGTCCACGTATTTAGACATTGGCTCCAAGCAAGAGTCGCACCCAGAGACGATAGACCGTCCTGGGGGATCTCTTGAGTTTTTGTGGATTTTGGGGAGGAAATATAGTATGGGAGTCCTTGGGAATTTTTTCACTAAGAACTCACTTTCTTTGAGGCCCACAAACCCTCTTTTATCCCTTGACTGATGATTTCTGCGATAGTCCCTTGTATTTCCTTAACTGGATCTTCTTTTAGTTTCCTATACCAGACTTGATTTTCAACTTGGGAGAGTGCTTCAATCATATATTTGTCCCTCGGCCAGAGCACTACCGCACCGCCTTTATCGGCCTGTTTAACCACAATTGTGGAATCTTCTTTAAGATTTTTAAGCGCCGCTCTTTGTCCACTACTAATGTTCTGTTGTACATATTTTTTGCTCTTTTCCAATTTATTTAATGATGACAACATTGTTTGTTCAAAATTTCTCAGCACCTAAGTAGTCTAATTGCATGGAAAAAGTACAGAATGCCACACTGTATGAGCCATTCTGATGGCAAGCTGAAGACAAAGAGAAAATAAATGCTGAAACGGTCCTGTTTAATTTTCCTTTTTTATTATTTTAGTTACTTATTTTAAAGAAGACTAACTGTTCCAAGAAGCTACTTACAGATCTCTGCACTAAAACATTTGAGCTTGGCTATATATGATCTGATTACAGACCAAACTTGTGTTTGCCTTAGAAATAGACATAACATTGTTATATGCTCAGCTTTTGCAAATTAAAAAAAAGAAAAAAAAAGATATTGTCACTTGTAAAATGAAAATTGTGTGATGAATTATAAATCATTTTATTATGATTTGAATCATCAGAAGGGTGGATTGATGGAGCAGATTTCATCTGCAGTCAGGCATTGTTTTATTTTTTGTACTTCAGACAGGCTGCATTTAAATTGCCACGCACATTTTGGTGCAAGTTAAAACATGGCACATGAAAAACATGAAAGTGAGGCCTATACAGTCTGAAATGCTTTTGCTGAATTAACATGTGTTTTTGCAATGTAGAGAAAAGTGGCCTTTTTAGCTTTGAAGATTAATAGAATATGTCTCTCTCTTTCCCAGCTCATCCCTTATAATCTACATTCACTATTTCTGTCTTAAGAGACTTTGACTTGTTGCATATTTTGATAAATATTTCAGTTAATAACACCTCTTTTTATAATGTGTGTGAATTAATAATGCACCAAACACTACACAGGGGGCTAAATGCTTTTTTTGCATGAAAAGCTATCTAAAACACTAAAGCATGTTGCTGTGTGCGCTGTATTAACTGTGTGCGCTATATTAACTGTGTGTGCTTTTAAATTTTACACTAAAGCATAAAAATGCTATGTTGCACATTTATTTTGCATGTTGTCATAAATAATAGAAAAGCTGCTTTACACTAATAGCTTGGCTAGGTAAACATTTATAAGGGGTAAGTTGGGAAACATAATGGGCTGATTTACATGAAATTAATATTCTATTTGTGTTTGTTTTATTTTTGGGCCTACCATTAAATGGCTGCCTGTGAAACCAGCAAGGCTATGGCTTGCTTTGAAAGAGAAGAGAGCATGCGCAGACACCAGCTTGACTCAAACTGCGGAAGGAGTCAAGGACATCTTGAACTGTACATTCTTGTGATTGTGCCAATGTACCAGCTAACTAAAATATCTGTCCTACTGCGCTGTGAAAGGAAGGAAGAATTAGCAAATGTTTATAAATGTAGTTATTCATGTATGCTTCTTTTGTTAAAACTGGTAAAGTCAGGTTTTTTAGAATGAGTCAGGGTAGTGAGAACTCATGCCTTCATGACTGACCAATCACGTACAGGTTTTCCTGAAGATGAAACATTTTGTGTAGTCTGCCAAAATTTAGTGTATAAATACTGACCTCTCCGGAGGAGGGGCTGGCTTTCTTAGCTCAGCTGGCTTCTTGCCCATTTTGGCTTAGGCTTTGCTTCATTCTATGGGTTAGGTACGAGAAATGTCCCGGGAGACTGTGAAGCGTCCGAGGAGAGTCAGGGGGGGGGGGGGTTTGCTTTCACGTCATATTTTGGCACTGCAGGCCACATTCCTTTGAGGTCTGGTGAAGGAGGGGCTGTCTCGCTCCTTTTTGCTCTTTAGACACAGAGATGCACAGAGCAGCAACAGATAGAAAGGCTTTTTAGATTTAGATGCTAAACTATAAGTTTATGCTTTGACTAATTAATTAGGTCTGAAAAGAGTTATTTGACTTATGCATTTATTTCTCTTAATGGGAGATTTTTGCAAACTATTTGATTTTTGATTAGCCTTGCAAGGCCATTTTTCTTAGAAACTCTTTAAGAGTTTTGACTGAAATTTTCCGCCACATTTTCTTTCCTATATGTAATGCTTATATGCAGACTGTAATGTGTTCTGTATTAATGCTATTTTTCCTGTTTTCCAAATTCTGTAACCTGATTGATATTTTACTAATGAATAAAGGGTCAGAGAAACATTACTTTTGACTAGAAAATAAAACCCTTTAAATACTCAACAACTCTCTTTATTGGCTTAGAATAATAATTGCATTTTTGACTGTTCATCTTTATTTAAAGTCTCCTGAAGGTAATACATGGTGTGAAGGGGCCAACACCTTTTTCAGCGGTAAATTAGAGGTAGCATGAGGGTTTTCCATTGAGAAATTACCAGAAGAAATTACCGCTCCATCAGCAGGATAGTGGAATGCCTTAAAAACTCTCAAAAACGCCCCCTTGTCTTGGAGTTAAAGTCTTTCAGAGGAGCAAACTCCAAGTCTGAAGTCATTGAGAGTCCCACAAAATCGGATACTTTGTTAGCAAGCAACTGCTGAAGCTGTTGGTTTTGCACCAAAAGTTCTGATCTGGAAAAGGCTACATTTTGTAGCCCCTAAGGACACTTTTCTGCTACGATGGAGCTGCTGCCTCACCCCAGTCCAACATTTTACCTTCAGACTCAGGGACTGATTTATGATTGGCAGACAGGATGCTCACAAATGTGATATGCGCCATAGTGTATAATGCATTTGTAATAGGAAGGGTGGGATATGCATCATACTATGACAATGTAGCCAAACACTTAATCAAGCCCTTAGTCAATTTGGGGGTATTCTTCTAGTGAGGCAAGGCTGGACTCTGTAGCCAGGCAGAGCTCCACGAAGTTGGAAACCTTTACAG
The DNA here is from genome assembly GCF_964263255.1 of Lissotriton vulgaris. NCBI lineage: Eukaryota > Metazoa > Chordata > Amphibia > Caudata > Salamandridae > Lissotriton > Lissotriton vulgaris. Next base: position 972,542,972 of record NC_141693.1, on the reverse strand, counting down.
CAAGGTTCAGCTGGAACCTGTTTTTAGAACAACAAAAAGCTCCAAGTGGGACAAACCTTCTTTTCTTGGTAATCTAGGGTATTACCTTCCTGGGAAAACCTCAGCACCTTGCACCGGGCTTCTGCCGGTGGTAAAAAACACATAAAGTCCTACTTTCCTCCAACTGCATGGAACTTTCTTTCTGATTAGTCCTACAGACTCTAGCTTCATAAGACAGGCTTCTGTGCAAGAGAAATTTTTACAGCCAGATCTCCTGCAGAGTACAGTCCTCTGTGGTCATCCTGGCCCTCTTGGAGTCTGGAGTGCTTCTTGTTTTTGCGTGTCTGATGGAGGCGCATTGGAGTTGAACCTCATGACCCTTGGAGAGCAGTTCTAGTCCCTGGGAAGTAGTCCTTGATTCCCTGTCTTCACTTTTTCCGGTAGGATCCCTAGTCATCGAGTCCTTTTCTTTCTGCAATAATATTCCTTCAGATATTATCCTCCCAGGTCCAGGAGTGCTTTGAGCAGGTGGCAGTAAGGTGCCAGTACACTGTGCACTAGCCAGTGATTGGCAATTGTTCTCTATTCAATCCTGTCTACTTTCTCACAAGAGGCTAACCTCATTTTGCAACACTCTTTTCTTTACTGTGAAAATTCACACACGCCCTCAATTAAAGAATCCTGAACCCTTCCCACTGGAAGGGCACCAAGCAGGATCCTAGCCAATTCACTAATTAGATGAGGTCGCCTGCCCTCTTTTAGTGTTCAAACTGGTTTTACCTCCTACTGTGGTTGGGGCCAAAAGGTCTATGAAGGCTCTGTCACTGAATCATGCCAGCCCCATTTGAGATCAGGAAGGCAAAAAACAGAAGTGTTACAGGTGTCCTTTGCTCTTGAACCCCTCCCTGATGGCTAAGTCACCAATTGTTGAAAACATCCTGGGTCCAGTGGCAAAGCTATTGTCATCTGGCAGGTAAAGCTGTTAAATGAAGCCAAGGAAGAAAATTGGACTTTAGAGATGCAATTAGTTTTATAACTACAATGATAATAGCTTTTAATTCTTCAGGCAGTATAATACATCTATTTCAAATATATAGTGAGGTACCTGTTTCAAATATATACAGTTTTACTTCTCTATATATCAGTCACCGTGTTCTGTGGGCTTACAGGGCAAACTTTAGTGGTAATTTATTATTCTGTAAAAAGGTTTTATGACATGGAAAAGGCTCTTTTCTGTGCCATGTACTACTGCAGAGTCTTTAAACTGCAGCCCAGGCAGTGGTGATCTTGGCAGCTAAATATTTGTTGATATATTTTGTTGTGTAAATACATGCTCTAGCCCATATACATCATTTAACTTCCATGCCCCAGGTGCAATTTCTACACTATCTACCCTCGCACTATGTGAAAGTCCAATTGAGTGAAACAATTTACGAATACCATTTTAGTACCAGAGCAGATGTGATTGTTATTGTATTTTCTATTTAAGCAGCAGGTGAATCTTATTAGATTGAAATTATAGTACTCCTCTTGTTTATTTTGAAAATGCAAACTCCTGAATAAACGTGGCTCAAATACTGAATTCACATGCAAAGCCATGCTGTTTTCACAATTAATATTATAGTCTAAAGTTGCTGAGGGTGGATTTATATTATTTTACACCATATGAAAGCACAGATTGAGAAGATTATAACATGATGCACATCATCAGCTTAGCTGGCAGTAAACACCACCTTGTCCTAAATTAAATTAATTGTGTAGCTGAGATTCTGGAGGTGATGCATTACTGTGATAGAAGAAAAAAAGCCAAGGGAATACAGCCGTGTTTATACACCACACTCATAATTCCAATAAAAATACAAATGAACACATTTGGAAGCAACACAAGGGTTTACCCCTTTGTGTACATGAGGGTAATGTTTATATTGAAACTTGGACCCCTTTCTAACAGACATTTCGGGGATGAAGATGAACACCTTTGAGCTTTTGGGTTTTAGTAATCCCATCAAAAGGCACAAAAGGCAATATTCATTAGTAACTCAATCATATTGTTCCTTTAGGAATGTTCTGGGTGATTTGCATTTTTAATTTTCCTCATCACCAATGCCATAGACAAGGTAAGAAATAATCGAAAGCAGTCAAAATGGCATAAAAGTGATGTGAACATTAGACGTTCAAACATTTATTTCACATATTTTGTTCTGTGTGAGTCTCTCTGGTTATGTCCCTTCTTGCTGTCCTGTAGGAACCACCAGTGGGGTAGCTAGAGAGGAGGGGAGACCTCCCCAGGCGGCACTCTTTTTTTTGGGGGGGGGGCGGAGGTGAGCTTGTCATCTCTTACGACTACCACCATCCCCCGACTTCCTGAGAGCAAGTTTTCAGCCGCCACTCGCCCCCCCCCCCCCCAGAACAAGTCGTCCATCGGTCACCACCCCCGGAAAAACTAATTCGTTGAACAGCACCACACCCCATTCTAACCTGCACCGGGTGGCAAGCTTACAGGCGGTAGTAGGTCTAGCTATGCCACTGAGGACCTCGCAGTATTTTATTGTAATAGCATATACATAGTGTGCCATTCTCCTTATAAATTACTTTCAATATATGGACAGCATGCTTTTCCTTATATTTTGGACCATGTACGAAATTGGGATATTAGTTGAGAGGGGTGGAAGACCCACTCAAAAATAAATACAGTCCTTGTCAGAGTGAACCGCAAAAGTCATTAAATTAACCTGTGCGGAACCCCCTGGTAGCTAGGCACAAAAGCAGTCAGGCTTAACTTAGAGGCAATGTGTAAAGTATTCATGCACCACACAAATAGTAATAAAGGAATAAAACAACACAAGAAAACTCCCAGACCAAAGTAGAAAAATAGAACACACTTTAATAAATAAAATGATACCAAAGCGACAAAAATGTAATCAGTGGAACCGGAGATATCATTTAAAAATATTTTTAGGTGAAATTTACACCCAAAAGCACATAGCGCCTCTGGCGCTTATCTGATCACGCTGGACTGAGGAAAGTCACAAATTCACGCTGATTGCGATAGAGTGCAGGCAGATACAGGGAATGAGGTTAGTCCAGTTGAAGATTTATCTTTGCGAAGAGTGCCGTTCATGTTGGTGGAGGCCGTGAGGAGGAGGCTGTTGGTGCAAGGAGCAGGTCAGGTATCGTGTATGGTTGCTTCTGAGGCATCAAGAGGTGGCCATTACTGGAGCTTCACATTGGTGGTCAATGTGGGGTGTTGCTGTTAGTGCAAAGAGCAAGTCTCACGGGAGGAACACATTGGCGGTCATCACCGGTGGTCATTGTCCATCTCACCAATCATGAAATTTCAATCCTTTTTCCCCACCTCATTCTATTTCTCTGCCTCTCATATCTTTCTATTTCATGCATCTGCCCATATTTTACCTCACTCTTCCATGAGTTCCGTATCTTTGTACATATCACTCCATCTCCATGCACCTACACAATATCTCTTTATCCCAGCTTTCTCTAACTCACTGTTGTCTACTTCATCTCTCTCTCTCAAATACCTCTCTCTCTGCTCACTTGTCTCCCTCTTACGATTGCATCTCTTTCTCTTACATTCTGTGCCTTCTTCCACACCTTTACCTCTCTGCCCTATCTCACTACTTCACTACACTCTCTACCTCACCCCTTCGTTCTGCACCTCAGTGTTCTGTTTCTATATCACCTCCCACTCCCTCTCCTCCATCTATGTCAGCTCTGTTTCAATCTCATCTCTTTGTTTACCTCACCTCTCTATTGTTTTACCTTTACCACTGGCTCTCATTCATCTCTCTTTGTGCCTTACCTATCTACCATGTTTCCTGAAAGTTTAAACAATAATTTAATATTGTGGGGCATCACAAGGTTTTCCATGTACTGAAAATGGATTATAAATGCAAAGTGTTTCTGAGCTGGGGGGGCCAAACTATTCAGACACAAATGTGAAGTTCCAAAGGATACAACCATATTATTGGCAGGGCTTGGTCCCCTATGTCATATGTGGTCAGCATGCGTTCATAGTCCTTGGAATATCTTTCCAGTCTCAGATTATGTAACGTGATATAACAATCTAGACAATTACCTTGATAGATAATAATTTATTCTAGCTGAAACATTATGTTATGGTGCCTGTTAAAGATGCTTTAGTCCCAGCAACAACAAAAACAATAAAATGTCTGGTGAAGGCAGTAATTTAGATCTGCTAGTTGCATGAAATGTGGTGGTAGTGAATCTTGTCTGGGGTCTTTCAGGGACACCGTTTTTGTTTGAAGACTTTGAGACATGCTTGGAATGAGGCTTGCTAAATGCATAGAGCTCTGAATGTGTTTGTTATGTACACCATGTGAAACAGAGCTAGAACATGCACATCATTTGCAAGATTATAGGTATTAGACCTGTTTTCATACACTTTTCAGCCTAAAACCCTGACAGGAAGCACATGTCAGATTCACAATGCATGGTTAAGATAAGGCTAAATGTGAGGGTTTCTTTTGACATGCTGGCCCACAGAAATATTGTGTTCTAGGGAGTTAGCCTTTGTTTAGGACAGTCAGTGTATTTTAATTTGCACTTTTGAAGATTTGGGAAATATAATTACCCTCTATTTAATAAAAAGGAGAAATCAACTCAGGTCACTGATAAACCTCAATAAAAAGTATGGATATAATAGACAACACTAACAACAAAAATGATTTAACCCTCATTACATGTACTTTTGCAAGAACAACAGCTACCCTAATCTGAGTAGTCACTTGAATGTAAACCAGGTCTGACCGTTATTGCCTCCGACCCTAATTGTGAGATAAGATGGGATAAAGAATGATTTATGCCTCAACCTAGGTAATTTAATAACACATTATAGCATAATTTCAGACTATCCAAGGAATTCACCAGTTGATGAGAAGAGCAGCTAAAAATTGGATGCAAAGATACAAGTGAGTACAGTTAAAGATGATGGTGAAAGGATATAGAATCATCAATGTAAATCTCAAATACTATTTCAGTGTTAACCTTCTTTTATAAATCTGTTGAGCAGAGGCATAATTTTAAATTATTTATATTGTTTTATATGTGAAATTGGATGATGTTATCACTTTTGGATTTATTATTATTAATTCAAAGATAGAGTCAAGGGTTTATCTGTGTCAAGTCAAACAAAATAATTTGGAAGACCAGTGCTTTAAACACTCTGGATTTTGTCTGGAGACGTTTTTTTCTTGATTGATTATTAAAATGAAAGAGCGGGATAAGTAATGGCATCTGGAGAGTCTTAGATTGAAAAGACATGTTCCTAATTTAAAGAGAAACAAATGTGAAATAAATCCCATCCATTTTACTTAGATCATTTGCAAGAGTAAAAATAATAAGATAACTGGCAGTTAAAATGAAGGAAGCGTAAGAAATTACTAACTGAGATGGACAGTGGTGCATTCAATAGTATTATTTTTAAGTCAAGAAAGGCTAACTCCACTTTGCTTATGGTGTGGGCAAATTAAAAAAACTTTCACCCAGTATTTACCCATTCAACAAAAGCAATTGATATTTTCATCTTTAAATGGAAACTAATCATGCTATCATTGATATATCTACACCTATGGTGTAAATGTATTTAAGCTTTTAATCCAATGGAAAATAGTCTCTTTCAAATTGGTGGATGTAAAGGTAGTAAGTGGTCCTAATAGAGCAGGTACTCAAGCACTGGGCAGGGTTGCACACCATAATTAGTTCACCAAGGCTCTTAAAATCACAGTAACCAAACAAATGTAAAGAATTAAAACATACTAAGTGAAAGTGAGGAATATGAGAAATTGAAAATAATGAAAAAGTGAGAAAAAAGTCTATCAGAAAGACATCTGGAGGGATAAAAGATAATTTTGTATGAAAATGAGATATGAAATAACCAAAAGGAAAATAAATGTATTCAACTCTTGGACACTGAATCGAAACTAACTGCGTTATAAGACTGGAGAGATGGGTATCCAGAGAAAACCTTCCATTTTGTTAGGCATGATTTTCACAAGGGTGCGAAAAATTTAGTAATATTTTCACATTGAATATAATGCTTTTGTGAGCAGCAGCAAAAGGAGGAAGAGTGCTAAATGGCTATTCATTTCCTTGACCTTAATTTGAGTCAACAGGTCAATCGTTTGGTAAAAACTAAACATGGCATATTACAAATCAGCTTCTCAGAGCAGTTGAGATATTGTAGAGAGACACCAAAGTCAAATAAAAGTAGGTGGTGGAACAAGAATGCGCTGCAAAATTATAACAACTAACCAGGAACTGAATGTTGATTAACTTAGTGCACTTCACTGTTCAACGACGTGTGATCAATGCCTCAAATGTTCTAGGGTGCTGGCGGGTATCACACACTGAACCAGGGTCCGAAATTAAAGATAATAAATGCACTATGCCATTTTTGCACTGTGTCTCCCTCCGCACTCCTTGTCATTCCCTGATCGGTTACAAATGCTTTATAAATCTTTCTTATCAAAAAACATTCTTGCATAAAACCATAGTGTAGATAGATAATTCCGTGTTTATTGAATTTGTTTCTTTCATTCAACTATTTTTTTCATTTCTTCAACATTTGCATGTTGATGAACTCACTTCCAAGAAAAATACGTTCAAACGAAAACCCTCAATGCATTTCAGACCTCTGGTCCTTTATCAGGAGATTATTTTCACTATGGAACAAAAAGAGTGAACAATTTAGACCTTGTTTCATTCAAATGTATACGGGTCAATGAAATGTTATACCGGGTGAGGATTGCTTACCCATGTTCCTTAACCCGCATGATCCACAGACCCATAACAGATCAAAATTATGTTTTTGTGTAGATTAGTTGATTTTGTAATAACCTGAAAGAAAATCTGAAAAATCAGAAAATTAAAAACAACTAGTGGATGTCAAAAAGCATTTTGAATATTGAGTACAAATAATACAACTAGGATCTCCTAAAGCTCATAAAGCTCACCGATGATTCGCAGGGTTAATTGCCACCCCAAAAATGAAATAGGTGTAGAGGCAAGTGCCCATCTGTCAAGCAAAATACTAAACCCTTCTGCAACCAGTGAAGACAGGTGTGATTGGATACTTAGGACAATGTGAAATCCTCATGGTTGAAAAATTAACTGTAACTCATATGGAGTCTTATCCACACTGTACTAATGTTTTTAAAAAAGCTGTGTGGTGCTCTGAATCACTTTAAAAGATGTTAACAAGCTGGTCTTCAATTCTAAGTGTTTGGTAGATGATACACACAGTGGATTGCTTTCAAAGATTTACACAGACCAGACCGTGATTCTACAGCCCAATATTTAAATACGTTGCCTGTTACTCTTGGTCACTTGAAAATTTCTAGGCATACCAGACTGTGATTCCAAAGTGGAACATTTAGACCGAAACATTTGCAAAACTATGTATGGATGAACTTCATTAGAATGACAGCCTTAAAAGTTAAGTAATGGAATCTCTGTTAGAAAAATGGTATAAAATGAATAAACGATTTGTACCTGCACTTACCTAACATCCGTGGTTGGATGCTGTGTCTCCTATCCGGCGTGCTCTTTGTACGCCATGTTTACTACGCATGGCTTCAAAAGCTGTGCTGCTTGGTAATGGTAAAAAGTCAAATTACCCAATTGTCGACCATCTTATAACAGAATCTCATAGCACAAAAATAAATGTACATCAGAATTCAGAATGAATTACTCCACTGGTATTGCATGAATGTAGATTCCAAACTGAAATCTATGATCAAACAAGATTTACTTAATGTGTAAAGTATGCTGATTAATGATGAAATTTACTACAAAATAAATATGCATTACATTGAGCTCTAAATCATTAGAAGAAAGACAGGAAATCGTTTTCTCTAGAATGTGATTTTCAAAAACTAAGTTAAAATCCTATACTGTTAGCCTATGCTGCTGTGGTGGGTGCCTGATTGAACATTAAAAGTAATAATGGTATGTGTCCAGAATGGATTGAAACATTGGTGATGTTTATGGTCTATGATAGCAGTTAAGCACATATTATTAGTACAACATTCAAATCACTTCTTGACTCAATATATCCCAATATTATGAGGCAGTCCAAAGTTCTGAATGCAGCTAAAGCCTATTGCTTGTCTGTCATCACAGTTGTGTCCTGGCGTGTTATTATTTCACACAATTTGTAATGATAATCCTATGTTTTAGATGTTTTGCTGGCGAAGTCACCCAGCTGAAATGTAAGTGGATGATGGATGTTCATCTGAGTGTGTAATCTAGTTTCTTTCATTGGGTGTTATAAGAAACATAGAATTCTACCCAGTCATTTAATCCATTGGCTATCAACGTGTTCAATCTTTTTATCCGGTATGATTCTCTTTTAGTAAGAGTTTTCTATTATCAGTGTCACCTGTTCTAATACTGAAAATCTCCATTGACTGATGTTGAGACCCAATGATTTAAAATGAGTAGCCACAGAGGATTTTCTAATGTTGTGTTACACTTGTGTTCGGTCATCCTGTGTTTTAACTTAATCTTGGTGCCTTTGGATGGATGATTTATCTCTGATCTCTTTATTAAGTTGTTGGAATTGGTACAGTTGTAACATGGAGTGGGGCCTTTGTGCTTCTTTTTGTTGTCGCTTATTGTATTGCTTCAGTATAATAGTTCTTTAAGATTTTTGGAACGTTCATATGCCAACATTGGTATTTGGTTAAATATTCCCTTGAAATTAGATACAGCTTGTAACATCGGACAATATTTTAAGATGCTTGTTTTTACCATTGTGCTTTTAGTAGGAAACTTGGATATGAATATTGTTCTTGTGGATTCTTTTATGTGTGGTTTTTATTCAATAATTCTTGTTGGCTTCTCTTCTCTGCCCTATTCACAGCTTCTTTCAAGATGTTTTGTGGATAGTCTGTTTTTGTGAATTTCTCGCATATCATTGTCTTTCCTGTTTCAAAAATTTCAGAAGCCACAGTTGTTCTCCTGATTCGTAATAGCTGTGAATAAGGCAGGTGTTTCTTCAATGGAACTTGTAAAGTACATCAGATTATTCCGATCTGTAAATTTCCCAAAAATTGTCAGTCTTAAATTGTTTGTACGTGAAAATTACTTTTTACATCTAGAAAGGTAAGCTGGCTATCGTTTATTTCATGTGTAAATTGTATGCGATCATCCACAGACTTCAACTGTGTAATGGCATCCTCAAACTTTGGTGACTTTACATAGAAGAAAAACATCATTGATAAATCTTAGGTTGCTCTCCCACTTATTACTGGTGTAAATATGTTCCTTCTCAAACATTTGCAGAAACAAATTTGAGTGTCAATTGTATGAAATAGTTATCCTCCCAATAGAAATAACTATGATAAAGGATGAAATGTATTAGCTCCAGAAGAAATATCTTCAGATCTTCATCTAAAGTGGAAGCTGTCAAAGACCGTTCAATGTCCAAGTTGTGATGAATTGATGTATAAAGAGATTTCATGTCAATGGTACATAACAATACGTTCTCTTGATCTTTAATCTTAATTAAATCTAATTTATTGAGAACATTTGTTGTGTCTGTCACATATATTTCATAGACTGTACACTTGATTGCAAGTATTGGCCTGTGTATTTCCCTACTTGATAGTTGATTGCGCCCCTTGTTGACACAATAGCTCTGGATGGTGAATTCCTTATCTCTTTGTGAATCTCCAGTAGCATGTGTATTAAAGGAATCTGTGGGTAGACTGTGCTAAGAACTGTTTGTCCACATCAGGGTCGGTTCATTGATCTACTGCTGTCTTTTAGATGCTATCTAGCATTTTGGCAAATTCTTTTGTGTGGTTCTCCTCAATGGTCATATATGCTGGTGTATCACATACGTGATTCCTCACGCTATCCATATAAAACTGTTTGTCCATAATCACCAAGGCGCCTCCCTTGTCTGCCATACAAAATTCTATAGATTTGTCTCTTGCCATTTGTCTGATGACGCCTACTTCCTTGCTTGTTAAATCGAATTACATTGTTTTTTACTTTGAAAGAAGCCCTTAACTTCTGCAAAAAGCCACATTTTTGGATGTGCCTAATTGTATACTTCCCCAAATTAGCAATCAATAGTGTCTCTTTTAAATTTCTTGATGTTTCTATCATTTATATTGGTTGTGGATCATTCTAATTGTATTTTGATATCTTTTATGATTTGATCCAAATTTTCAAACTCAGTTTATTTCCTGTTTTCAAACTTGTGATTACAGTTAATATTTCCCCTAATAATTTGGATATTTCTTCTATAATACGTAGGATTAAGTTGAGTGAAAATTTGTTTTAGGATAACGTTACATATTTCTATGAAACTCTGATTGTTTTTACATGATCCCACCAAGCCCGAACACTACAGACCTATTTCCCTTCTTCCTTGGCCAGCTAAATTAGCAGAAGCTCATGCTAATGCTATTCTATCTTCTCACCTGCAGGAAGCAAATATATTGGACAATTCCCAAAATGGGTTTCGTGCAGGCCACAGCACAGAAACTGCCCTCCTGGCTGTGGTGGAACACATCAGACATCTGTTGGATCTGGGTCAGACGGCGGCACTGATCCTTTTGGATCTCAGTGCCGCCTTCGATACGGTGTCTCACCAGATTCTTTTACATCGCCTGATGGAAGCAGGAGTTGGAGAGGTGGCACTTGAATGGTTTCGCTCCTTTCTTAAAGATCGAGCCTTCAAGGTTTCCACACCCCCTTTTGTTTCTGCTTCTCGCCCCATACTCCAGGGTGTTCCCCAAGGGTCGGCCCTGAGCCCTACCTTGTTTAACTTATATGTTCAGCCATTAGCGGAGGTAGCCCACAGTTTTGGTCTCTCCTTAGTGTCATACGCCGATGACACGCAGTTGGCGGTGGCACTTAATGGCGACTCCAACATGGATGCCCCCACCTTTCAGTCAGCTCTAAAAGCTGTGGCCGGCTGGATGGCGAACAATCGGCTCCAACTTAATGCCTCTAAGACCGAGGTCATTATTTTTGGTAGGGAAAGTGAATTATGGGGAGATCAGTGGTGGCCTTCTGATCTTGGCCCCGTCCCTTCCCCTGTGACTGAGGTTAGAAACCTTGGGGTGTGGTTCGACCATAAACTCTCCTTCACTTCCCACACAAAACGTGTGGCTGGCACCTGCTTTGGCACCCTGCAGTGTCTCCGACCAATCTTTAAGTTCTTCGATGCGGAGACCAGACAGAGTATTGTCCAAGCCCTGGTTCTTACCAGACTAGATTACGCTAGCTCCCTGTTTCTGGGCCTTAATCAGGCCAAGCTATCTCGTCTTCAGAGAGTTCAGAATGCGGCAGCTAGGATGCTTGTTGGCCTTCCGAAGTTTGTCTCGGCCCGTCGGACTATCCAGGATCTCCACTGGCTGCCGGTGGGGCAGAGAATTAAGTTTAAAGCTCTTTGCTTAACTTTTAAGATTCTCAAAGCAGCCTCCCCTCCCATCCTTGCACAGACTATCCAGCACTATGTCCCTGCCAGAGCTCTTCGCTCTGCTGGATCTAATTTGGCCATTGTGCCACGTTTCAAAAAATCTAGGATGGGCGGACGCTCTTTCTCAGTGTTGGCGGCTATTCTCTGGAATTCTTTGCCTGCCCCTTTGCGCTCCATTCCTGAGTTGCTTCCTTTCAGAAAGGCACTTAAAACCTTCCTTTTTACTACAATCTAGGCCCATCTTTTCCACCTTTTCTGTCGTGTTGTGTTATTATTCTCCAAAGCGCCGGGACGCCACTTTGCTGCGGCATCCGCGCACTATACAAAAATTATATAACATAACATAACATAACATCTCGTTTTTAATACAATTTTTAAGCCTCTAGATATCCTTTTTACATTGTACTATTGGATTAGCGCTGTCCCATGCAACCCATGATTTCTTTCTTTCTTAGAAATGTTTTGAAGTTGGCACACATTCTACCTGAGCTTTTGGTAGTAATCCCAGAATTATTAATTAAAGAATATATTCATTGAGCTTCATCACTAGAAAATCCCTAAGTTAGAGCTCTATTTTCTGATAAGTTTGCTATGTTCTCAAATTACATTTTCTTAGGGTGCAATTTAATAGTGATCAGAGTAAAGCATAATTAATGTTGATTAACTCAGTGCATTCCACTGTTCAATGATGTGTGATCAATGCATCAAACGTTCTAGTGTGCTGACGGGTATCATCAATTGATCTGGGGTGTGAAATTAATGCTAGTAAATGCATTGTGCCAAACTTACCACTGTGTCTCCCTCCACACTCATCATCGTTCCTCATGGGTCACCAATGTTTTTATAGAAACCATAAAACTTAGATACATAATTCTGTGTTTATTAAAGTTTTTCTTTCCTTCAACTAACTTTTCTTTTCTTTAACATGTGTATATTGATGAATTCACGTCGAGCAAAAGTAAGTTCAAACAAAAACCCTCAATGCATTTCAGGCCCCTGTTCCTTCATCAGGAGGTTATTTTCAGTATGGAACAAAAAGCCAAAATGGTGCGAACAATTTATTCCTTGTTTCATTCAAATGTATTTGTGTCAATTAAATGTTATACGCTGTGTGGATTGCTTACCCATGTTCTGAAGCCCAAATGATACATACATAGATCCATGACAGATCAAAATTTTGTTTCCTTATCGAATAGTTGATTTAGAAATCACTTGAAAAAAATCTGAAATAAAAATTCAAGAGAACAAGGGAACAGTAAAAAGTGCTTTGAATATTGAGTACAAGTTATTCGACTAGCATCTCCTAACAGTCATAACGCTCACCCGTGTTTCACAGGGTTAATAGCTGCCCCAATGATGGTAAAGGTGTAGAGACAAGTGCTCGTCTCTGAAGCAAAATGTTAAACGGCATCAGCAAATCTGTGTAGACCTGTAATTGGATATTTAGGACAATGCACAATCGTCTAAGTTGAAACAAGAACTATGACTCATATGGAATTTTTAACCAGACGGTGCTGATGTTTTAAAAAAAAAGCTATGTGGTGCTCTGAATTGCTTTAAAAGATTTGAACATGGCAGTTTTCCATCCCAAGAGATTGATTATTGGTACATGGGCTAATCAGGAACTGAAGCAGGACTGCATGAAGAAGCGATTAATAATCAGTCTGCATGCAACTAATATAGTTGAGAGTACGACTTTCAGATTTTCCATCCAAAATATGGCGGTAAGAACCTATACATGCTTCAATATGCAGATGATATTATCAGCATGGCAGATCTGTGGTCGGTTTACAAAGAGCACCGATGTCCATAAAAAGAAGAAACCTCTGATGGCAAACATAAACAAAAAAAAGTTTTTGATGGATGAACAGAGGCTTAAATTCTTATCAATGGAAAATGAGTGTGTTACTACTGATAGAAAACCCGAAATCATAAGCTAAATAGGACTGCATGGCGAGCCACAAGCCCATCTCAAAAGCTCAAAACTGAAAACTTCAACCATTAATTATTTCCTAATAAAGCTGCACTTGTACTCATAAAGCTACTTGCTTTCACTATGTTGCACCACTTTGAATGAAAAAGGCATTGAGCTGTATTTAAAAGGAGTGCTCACCCTACCACAGTCATGTCCACGGTTTCACTTACATATTGAAATCGGACAAATAAAAAAGCCCAGATTGTACACATTCATTTTTTATTACAAATTACTTTCAGTGATAACATCACCTCAGGGGACACTAAAATCATTGATTTCACTCGAAAGAGTCCAAAAAAGAAATTGAGATCTACAATTAGTATTTTTAAATCCATTATTAAAGACAATTTGGCAAAAACTTCACATGAGCTAGATGTGACACGGTTTCAAAAATCACATTACACTTTCCTGCCTTTTGCATAAACATATTCTTAAATAATTTTGCCACTCTCAAAATCCTAACCAGAACCATACTGCGAAATTAGAACTTTACCTGTTTTTACTAACTTTGCTATTCAAAAAAAGTAAATATTTAAACAATTATATATATGTTTTGTGAAGGTCTGATTCTAGCATTGGCTGAATGTTATAAAAAAAAAATATGTATATATATATATATATATATATATCCTGTACACCGTTTGTCTCCTAGCTCGCGCGCTCGCACCGCCAGCAAGCAGACTCCGGACACGGACCTCGAGGTGCATAGAAGTTCTTTATTAAGCAGAAAGAGTCTCCGACGTTTCGGCTCAACGGAGCCTTTATCACATGACAGCGTTTTCTGTGCAAGGTACACCTTTTAAAGTGAAAGCAAGTGGTCAACTCAAATCACCTGTGCAAACTCATTAATAGACATAGAAAACATACTATGTAATGCACCCAACTCCGTTTTGCATTTCAAGTTTCTAAATAGATGTAAAATACATTTGTAACCAGATCGTATTTACAACATTTCATGCAGATTCAATAACAGGTGTGACTCCAAATGTAAGTCTAATTCCTTGTAAAAGAATATCATAGTAAAATACACAAATCTATTATACATATCCGTCTGTTTAAAAGCCTTATTTACAAATATGTACATCCCCTAATCATTGTCTTTCAATACTTGTAAACATAATTTATGATTTTTCTTCTCCATTTAGGAACCTCGGTATGATGGCTAAATCTATATAAAGTGCTATGTGCTACCTTTTTAAAGTGCAAATTGTGCTTAAAGTGCATCAAAATGTGCAAAAATTGGCAAACTTTGTGCAAATACGCATATTACAATATACCTCGGTCCTAATCTGTTTCACTCACAAACAGTATATATTTACAGATATGTCAGTTTCTGTTGTGGAGGAGAGTTGCTTTGTCTTTTCCTATTGTCCTTCCGCAATGTTGTATTTGGACTTTTAACCCTGGACGGATAAATCATCATTAGCAAGAGTCACACAAATTTGTATTGAAACTTGCTGTGTGGGTGCCATAATTCCTATGTCTCTAAAAAAGTCCTTGTGATGGAACGAGTGAAAAATAATAAGTCAGGTCCACAAGGGGCCTGAAACCCAAAACCAAACTGTCCCAAATGATAAAAAACAGACAACCATATGTTAAAAACCATTTCAGTTCATTTCATTTTGTTGGTTATTAACCTGGTTGTAAAAAACAGTGCACAGTGAAAAATAATAATAAAACAAACATTGCCTATTCTCATAGCAGCATAATTTCTTTCAGAAATGATTATTATGATTTGTGGATGCTCGCAGCCCCCTCAGGATCTGTCCCAGCCATCTCCCAGCCGGGTGAGTGCCGTGGACATTATCCACGTGGGGGAGAGCACACACTACTGATATATTAAGTCATCTAGAGTAAGCAAGTGTGGAGATCTTCAGTCACATTCAACCCATGAGGCACCTTAGTATTGAGCAGGAGGATGTATTTTGTTTCCAGCTTTCTGAGTCTGGTTTCCCTGTCCCCGCCTCTTTTGGTGTTAATGACAGAATCAATAACCCAGTATCTAAGACCACTGTTGTTACTTTGGTGATGGTCCTTGAAATGGCGCGCAACAGGATATGTGCTGTCCATATTGGTTATTGCTCGCAGATGTTGCAAAATGCGTTTATGGACAGCATTTCTGGTGCTGCCCACATACTGCAAGCCGCAAGGACAATGCAAAACATATATAGCGTATTCTGTCTTGCATGTTAGTACTTGGGTTATTTGATGTTCCCTTCCTGTGAATCCATCCATGTATGTTTTGGTGTTTTCACCGTGAGTACATGCTTTACAGATTTTACAGTTATAGAACCCTTTATTTCTTTGCCACCACTCTGATCTTATAAAGGGATCCGGGTTGGTTTTAACTATATGGTCCCTTAAGGAGGGGGCTTTGCTGTAGGTTAAAGAAATAGACTTTGGTAAGCTTTTGCCTATTATATTGTCCCTCAGCACAATGGGCCAATGTTTATTCACTATTTTTCTTATTTGATGGTGTTGTCTAGTGAATCCTGTTATTAATCTGAAGCAATCAGGCTCAACTTTATCTGGTTTAGATGTGTCTTGCCTGGACGGTTCCCTGTCCGCTTTCCTGATTAGGAGCTCCTCTCTACTCATTGACATGGATTTTTGCACAGCTTTGTCAATCACTTTGTCGGAGTATCCTCTTTCAAGGAATCTCTCCCTGCTCTCCTTTTGTGCCTGTTCCAGTTCCACGGGGTTGCTGCATATGCGTCTTAAACGCAGCATTTCCCCATACGGGATGCTGGAAATGAGATGGACCGGGTGAGCGCTAGCAGCATGTAAAATGCTGTTGCCTGCTGTCTTTTTTCTGTAAACCCTAGATTCCAAACGACACCCCCTGGTGTAGAGCTCAGCATCTAGGAAGGTAACTGTTTCCTGACTGAGTGTCGCAGTAAATCTAAGGTTTAGGGGGTAATCATTAATTTCCTCAATGAATTTAAGGGCCTGTTCCTGACTTCCCCTCCATATGACGAACAAGTCGTCAATGAAGCGGAACCATGCCACCAGATTGTTTTTAATGATGTGCTGAAAACCAAGCCCCAGGACCAGTTCCTCCCAAGCTCCCATGTGCAAACATGCGTAACTTGGAGAGAAACTGGCCCCCATTGCTACCCCCTGTTTTTGGCGGTACAACTGTTGATTAAACAAAAACACATTGTTTGTGAGACAAAAATTCAACATGTCCAACAACATTTTAGTGTGCTTTTCATTGCCGGGTTCTCTTCTTGATAAATAATACCGTATTGCATCAAGACCATCACTATGAGATATACTGGTATATAAAGCTGTTACATCCAGGGCTATCAGCCAATCCCCCTCCTGAATCTGTACATCCTTGATTTTTACTAGGAAATCCCCTGTGTCACGAATATACGACCCCAACTGCTGAACATAACCTTGTATGAAATGATCTATATAGATTGAGGTATGCTCAAGAAGGCTCCCCCTTGCTGATATTATTGGCCTTCCAGGTGGGTAGATGGGGTCTTTATGTATTTTGGGTATGAAATACAAAATCAGTGTTACAGGGTGTTCAACCTTCAGATAATCAAATTCAGTGTCAGTAATGAGTTTGGCTGACCGCCACTTACATAGTTTTCGATGGTATTCTTCTTTGATGGTCAGGAGTTCTCGGTTGTTGATTTTCTCATAACATGCACTGTCATTAAGTTGACTATAGGCCTCTTTATCATAGTTTGTTTTGGTCATGAGGACCACATTTCCCCCTTTGTCACTGCTTCTGATTACCACATTTTTTTCCTTATTGAGTTTCTCAGTCAATGCCTTATATTGCTGTTGCTGGGCTGTGTATCTGCGTTTTGTACCCCCAATTTGTATTTGCAACTTTTTCAGATCCGTTACCACATTTTCTTGGAAAATATCTATATTGTCTCGCAGTAGGATGGGATAGAAGGTAGATGGTGCTCTGAAATCTGTGGTTGTGGTTGTTCTATCCCCACTCTCATCGACCCCTTTGTTGGTTCCATTGGTATTGTGAGTTGCATCATATCCTACTCCTTCTGTTTCCCAAAGCTCACTTATGATGCGTGTTCCTTGTGATGCCTCAGGTTGCTGGATTTCCATCGCTGATTCCGTGTCTGATATTATTCCATCTTTGTTTTTTAAGGCATAAAATTTGCGTAATTTCAGTTTTCTAACTGCCTTATAAACATTACATCTGGTACTGGCATAATCAAAGTCGCAGGGGGGTGCATAAGATAGGCCAAGTTTAAGTATATTCTCCTCATTTTCTGTAAGTGTCAGTTCAGTAAGGTTGACGATGGTGCGATTGGAGGTTGGTTTTATTCTTGTTGCGGGGTATTGGTCCGCCCGGTTCCCCCTCCTCTCTTCTTTAGAGTTCCTCTTTTTTGCCATCCGCGACCTCTGGCGGCGCCTGTAGTTTGCCCTGTGTTTTCTTGACTGCCTTTCGTGTAGGATCTCAGGGTATTCCGCCTGTCCTGGCCTAAAAAAACAATCTCCTGGCCTGGCGTGAGTTTTGGTAGTTTCGCCGCTTCCGCCTGTCTACGGCGGTCTGCTTCTAAATCAGAGTCGGGATCCGAACTAATTGTGGCATCGGAGGAACCGCTTGCTCCACTTGTTTCCTTCATTGCGGGGTTGAGATGGCTCGGGGGGTTCTTTCTATTAGGCTGTTGTTTGGCACCGCCCCTGCGTAGAGTTTCAAATTTCCGCGCAAAAGTAAAAATCTGGCCCAGTTCGTAATCATTCCTATCCCTTTGGAATTTATACGATTTTCTTGCCACGATTTTTGCCTCCTCTTTCTTTAGACGTTCTTGCATGATTTTTGAAAGTCTATTCTTTTCATCCTCTTCCCCCAGGCCATCAATTTCTTCTTGTAAGTCCGCTATCTCTGTGAGAAGTTTAGCTCTATCAATATCTGCATATTTGATGAGCACCTGCACCTGGCGTCGCGATGCCTCTAAATTAATTTCTGCCCACTCCTTCATCAAGTCGGCGTTTGGATTTTCATAAGTGGGGGCTGTTAATATTCTTAACCCCCGTGGGATACGGTTCACATCATTGTAACGCTGTAGTGACTTCGACTCCCACCACTTAGCTTGCTCTTGAAATGACTTTTTTTCCAATAGTTTGAATAATTCTTTGATTTTAGTTGTATTGCTGCTGCCACTAGTTTCTGTGTTTTTTTTCCCTTGTATGTTGTCCGGGATAGGGGTGTCATCGGAAAACATTGTTGCAGCTAATGTTTCCCGCTCCCTTACGCTGTCACCCGACATCTTTCTGCAATGTTTCAAATGCTGCGCTGGTGCCGTCTAGCTGGCCGTTTCAGAATTACCGGCAGGCTAAACAGGTTCCCAGACTTATCCTCTCTCCTTTCCCAGCTATGGCAATTACTGGTGAGCTTACTTGATTTGGCGTCCTTGCTTCTCCAGGCTGTATTTCTCCTTTGGACTCGAGCCCGAGTCGCGTACAGCTCAGGGCGCTCAAAATCCTTCGCTCTATTTTCCGGTCAATTACCGGAAGCCGGGGGTTAGACGCCGTACTCCTTCCGGGGCCTGTGAATTCCCTGAACGGCATTCAGAGAAAGAATCCGATTTCGAAGCGTCGACCAATTTTCAAGGAGGGTCCCGTGTAAAGCCAGGACGAATCCCACTGGCTATATCTCCTGTACACCGTTTGTCTCCTAGCTCGCGCGCTCGCACCGCCAGCAAGCAGACTCCGGACACGGACCTCGAGGTGCATAGAAGTTCTTTATTAAGCAGAAAGAGTCACCAACGTTTGGGCTCAACGGAGCCTTGATCACATGACAGCGTTTTCTGTGCAAGGTACACCTTTTAAAGTGAAAGCAAGTGGTCAACTCAAATCACCTGTGCAAACTCATTAATAGACATAGAAAATATACTAACCCTGGGCGGAGTTCGCGGAGTGGGGCTTCGCGGAGCTACGCGAAGTGGGCGAGAAACTACGCCCACCTCCGCACTCCGCGTAGCCCCACTCCGCAAACACCACTGGCCGCCAGCCCCGCCACCCGCCTCCCTCCCGCCCTCCCTAAATACTTTAAAATACAATAATCAAATAATTTAAAAGCACTTACCTTGCCGCCACTGCCCGCCGCGTCCCCGGGGCTCGCGATCTTCCGTCTTCCGTACTAATGCGCATGCGCGGGCGGCCGCGCATGCGCATTTTCTCGTGAAAATGCGCATGCGCGGCCGCCCGCGCATGCGCATTAGTACGGAAGACGGAAGTAAGTGAGCCCCGGGGACGCGGCGGGCAGCGGCGGCAAGGTAAGTGCTTTTTAAATTATTCGATTATTGTATTGTAAAGTATTTAGGGAGGGCGGGAGGGAGGCGGGTGGCGGCCAGCTACGCTCCGTCTGCGGAGTGCCGCCTGGCTCCGCAAGCTCCGCAAAATGCGGAGTAGGCGGCACTACGCACACTCCGCAGACGGAGCGTAGCTGGCCGCCCACCCCTAAAATATACTATGTAATGCACCCAACTCCGTTTTGCATTTCAAGTTTCTAAATTAATGAAAATCGGTTACCTGCTCTAATACAAATGTCTGGAAGAGTTCAATTCAATGCAAGTTTAGGATATAGGTATTTAGTACAATTAATGAATTCATTGTATTTTAGTCTGTTGTTTAGGTCAGACTATGCACCGATTCATTAATTTATGGTAAATTGTTTGGTTTAATGAGGTATAGGGTTCAAAGATACTATAATGTAGTAATTGCATGTGATCATATACATTAAAAATTCTTCCGTATGTATTAAGATTATTCTCTGAGTAGCCTGGGGCCTTATTTATGAAGGCCTTGCGTCAGTTTTGCCCCGCCGGTGCGTCACTTTTTGTGACGCCCTGGCGGTGTAAAAAATGCGCCTTGTTGCGCCATATTTAAAAAGTGACGCATCTAGGTAGATGCGTCACTTTTTAAACCCCTGCGCCACATTATACCTGCGTCAGGTATAATGTATGCAGAGGGGGCGTTCCCCCCCAAAAAGCCTCGTAATAGTGACGCAGTGAAATCTATGAGATTTCACTGCGTCACTTTTAGGACGCTGTTGCGTCAAAATCTTGCGCCTGCCTCACAGCAGGCGTAAGACTGACGCAAGCCCTTTCACATGGGGCTTTCCCCATGTGAAAGGACGCATTGCTGGAGTTGCGTCACTTTTGTGACACACTCCAGCAATGCGTCACTTTTGCGCTTACAGATACGTCAGAAATACTGACGTATCTGTAACTCCTTGCGACATGATGCGTCATACATTAAATATGACGCATCAGGAATATCGCAAGGAGTGCGCAGTGAAAAGTGACGCATCGCTGTTTTCACGCAGCGATGCGTCACTTTTCATAAATGAGGCCCCATGTTTCTAACCAGTGCACGCATTCTTGGAAGTGTATCTTTTATAAATGATACGGCAGTTTCACGTGTAGACATTTTCCATTGTAAACTTCTGCAAAAACCAGGTTGAATAAAATAAATGTTGCCCTAGCTATTATTTATAAATCTTGCTTCTGCATCTGTCCTGTGTCAGTGACCTTGGGTTCTTGGAAGTGAGAGCGGTTACAGCACCTGTTCACATCACTTGTCGTATTAGCACATTAATGTAATCTGTACTTTGTGAGGTGTCATTGATATGCTGATCTGTTTGCTTCAAGGCAGAACTGAGCTCTCTACCAATGCACACAGCCGTCCGGAAACGTATGTAACGGTTGCAAGTTCTGCAACAATCTGATCCAATTAGCTAAATACCTCTATTGCCTCCAGTGAAACTATTCTCAGCTTTAAAGTTGAAGTTCAGTTTTAATTTATCTGATCACGAATATTTCTTTCACTTGACTTGGTCAATAATATGAATAAAGAATACATTTTTTTTTAGACAAAATGAGTTTTTAATTTGTAAAATAATAAGTCCTGGGGCTGTATTATGTATTGTGATTGTTTGCGCCCGGTGCACGTTTTGAAAGGTGCGCCAGGCGCAAACAATCACAATGTGCCCCATTATGATGTATGCTCTGTGTTTTCCCAGTGCAGGCGGCACTTTCACAGGTTAATAGAGACCCCCTTGCAGGCGGGTGAGGTCAGTGACTGCACCCGCCTTCAAGGGGATGTCTGAGGGGTCCATGGAACACCTTTCACCGCCTGCAGAGGGCAGCTGTCAGGAGACGCACTGACAGTGCACCACCATTTAAATGACGCTCTGTCAGTGAGCCTCCTGAGGACTTCTTTGACTCTGCGCCCACGTCTGTAATATGGCTTGGGTGCAGAGTCAAATGAATTCCCTCATTTGCATAGGTCACCACCCTATGCAAATGAGGGAGCACCCTCTGAAGGTAGCGCTGGGCTCTAAGTGCGCCAATGCTATCAGTATTAAAAAAGGGACGCACAAGTGTCTGTGCCCCGTTCTATAATACCAAAGTACCCCGGGGACACGCAAAGTAGGCGCAAACGCCTGGTGCACCCCTGGGGCACTTATTGTAATATAGCCCCTGGTGTTAAAAGTTTTGCTCAGAAGCCAACGGGTAGTGTTTTGAATGTAGACACACTGATTACCGATATTGCGTAGAATTAGTTCAACCTCATGCATCTATCATCCACCACAAGACACTCATAGTCCCTTTATCTCAATCTATCAGGCTCTTTTTCATCCCTGCTTTTTGTTACTGTTTTTTCGTCTTACTCTTTCCTTCTACCCCAGTTTGTGTTTTTACAACTTTTGCTCTGGGTCAAAGTCTGAAGAGGAAAAATAAGAGCCGGGACCCATCTGCAACCCATCTGCAACCACCAGCTCATATTATGCACTGAGTGACACTTGTAATTGCAAATCATTGCTATTGACCCTGATTAACAAAAATAGTAGGAAAGGTAAGGGTGGATATCTCGAACTACTTTCTGGAATATACAAACGTTCACAGAAGTACACCTGGAAAGCTGCACCAGGCATGTATATTTGGAAAGGCCATTTGACATTCCAATTGAGATCCTATTCCTGTTGTGCAGTGTTCGCCATTTTGGAAATTGAATTCCCTGTACAAAAACGCATCTATTTTTTCTTTGGAGGGAAAAACATTTATCTCCATGAAGACAGTCCTTTACCTAAGCCAACACAATTATCTGGATCCATTTAGAGTGAGTTATTCCAGTTGTTAGCAGGACTAAAAATCCTACCATTTTCAGGGGGAAAATGAATGAGAGGAGTTTGTGAAGGCAAACAAATACTAATGTTTATGAGTGTTAACAAACTTCCAAAGATGTCCAAACCCATTTTCCCATCCTTTGACTGGGATTTGAAGGGGCAGAGAACTCTTCACTAATGGCTAATATCCCTGTACACATAAAGGTTTTTGCCGGCTAGGAATCCCTTTGTGAATTCCTAGCATCTGTAAAACAGGTATATTCAGTCATAAATCTATATTTACCAGGCCATCTGAAATCAGTGAATACACTGCTAAATTTGTAATATAGTAAAAGTTTGTTTAGATAGAATCCACCTGTATTTCATTATGGAAGATGAACATGGTGTATCATTGCAAGTAAAATTTACTTTTGAACATCATTGTAGAAATATCTGATATTAGTCATGCTTTTTAAGTGTGCAAGTGTGAACATATTGCCTTGCAAGCATACCTTGCTTTATCTATACTTTGTTATCTTATTTCAATAAAACACTATCATGAAGAGTAATGGAAACACATGGGTGTAAACCAGAAAACAACTTACAATCAGAAAAAGTAACTTACTATTAGGTACACTTCACAGTCAAGATTAATGTAATCGAAATGAAGGTGCTTTTTATTAGCTTTTAGTATATTTATATTAAAAAAGATGTGATTACAAAGGTGTTGAACCTGTCATCCTTAGGGTGGTCTTCCATCAACTTTTTGCCTGCTTCCCTTCTCTTTTTGCTGCACCTCTATGTTGGCCTTAGGACTCTGAGCAGTTTACCCCTGATAACCAGTGCTAAAGTGCATGTGCTTCTCTCCTAAACATGTTGTCATTGGTAAATACCTGATTAACGTATATAATTTACTTGTCAGTCCCTTGTAATGTGGTATTGCATATACCCAGGGCCTGTAAATTTAATGATACTAGTGAGTTGTGCCACTCACAAAAGTAGCCTTTCAAACCTGTCCCAGGCCTGCCATTGCAGTGCCTGTGTGTACAGTTTACAGTCACTTCAGCTTGTCATTTAAAACCACTTGTCCGCTAGGAGAGGGTCTGAGAAAGATATAAAGAAAAGAGCCTCCTTAACATAAAAAAGTTAATTAAAAGCAAAATCAAATTCCCCCATTATGATTGAGAAACAATCTCATTTGGCCTTGGTCCTGAAGAGATCTCAAATTGAGGATGGTGAAACGTTTCAGCTTTTATCCGCAGTAAGGGAGTTGAATGAATGAAAATCTATTCTTTAATTTGAGGCAACCAGGGACTGGGACAGGTGCCTCTTTCAAAAATTGCCAGAAGACACAATCTTTTCACTTTTGCGGACATTCATTTGTTGTGTATCAGAAAGTAAAATAAATAACAACTCTTGCTTGTGAAAAGTTCAAGACTAGTTTGCTTTAATTTCATTTCAATATGTGTTAAAATTATGTCTTGAATGCATGCCTTACAATTTGAATTGGTACAAAAGGGGGTGCTGATGGACGGAGCATCTGAATCAATCAAACACTCACACCCAGTCAAAAGATCTGGGTTTAATCCATCACCGTTCTTTAGCCCACTCTGCCACCCCAGTTCCGACATGGCTATATGCAAATCAGTCTGACCCTGTGCCTCATGGGAACAGTCCAGCCCGAACTGCCAAGCCATGTCTTCCCTGGACCAGAAACAAGCTTCAGAGGACCGGTTTCTGGCATTCCAGCCGTCTTCAGCCCGGCTTGCTTGAATCCAGTGGCAAAGTGAGCAAGGGACTCACGTCTGAGCATACCCTTCCACACTTATGGCAGCCAAAAGCGGTACAAAAGGGGGTGGTGATGGACAGAGCATCTGAATCAATCAAATACTCACACCCAGTCAAAAGATCTGGGCTTAATCCATCACCGTTCTTTAGCCCACTCTGCCACCCCAGTTCAGACATGGCTATATGCAAATCAGTCTGACCCTGTGCCTCATGGGAATAGTCCAGCCCGAACTGCCAAGCCATGTCTTCCCTGGATCGGAAACAAGCTTCAGAGGACCGTTTTTTGGCATTCCAGCCGTCTTCAGCCCGGCTTGCCTGAATCCAGTGGCACAGTGAGCAAGGGACTCACGTCTGAGCATACCCTGCCACATTTATGGCTTCCATTACCACCCCCTTTTGTACCGCTTTTGGCCACCATAAGTGTGGCAGGGAACTCTGGCAGGACCACTGAATTCAGCCTACTTACCTTGATAATCCCACTCCACGTGTGGAGACTATTCCCTAGACAACTCTGTGGTTTGACACCATTTTGAAATTGTCCCACTGAAGACAAATGTAACATTGAGGGTGCAAGCTGGCAAGTACAGAACTGGCTTCTGGATTCTTATCTTCTGACAGAATCTCCCAGTAACCTACAAAACACTCCAGGCAGCTATCATCCAACATTGTATTTCCTATGTCCAGATGATGACCTCCAGTACTGAACATCGAAACACCGTCGACTTGTGCAAGCTAAACTTGGAATTTGAATCATGATATGATTCTACAAAGCCTTTCATAGTAGTATTAACTCATGCATAAGTTCTTTCTGAAGTCTTGTCCAATACGCGGTAGTTTTCTTCATTATTTTTTCACTTGCGCCGTTTCAATATTGCCCTGTAAAGCATTACTCAGGCCTGCCACCACTGCCTGTAGTGCAGTTTTAAACTGCCATTTCGACCTGGCAAAATAAACCTTTTGACAGGTCTAAATGTACTGTTTTAATACTTATAATCACCCCTAAGGTAGGCCTTCACCACTCATAGGGCAGGGTGCATGATATCTAAAAGTAGGACATTTGGGTTGATGCCTTTTATCTCCTGGCAGTGAAAAACCCTTAAGGCCTTTTTCCAATTCTGTAATGATATCTCTCCCATGGGCTTAGTATGGGATACATTCAGTATGGGATCAAGTAGAGAAATACGTTTTACACTCTAATGAATTTCAAATTAAAATCTTCCTTAATGGTAAAACTGAATTTTAAGTTACTATTCTGAAAATTACACTTTAGAAAGTTTAAATTTTTTTTGCTTCAACTAAATGTGCCTTTCTCTCAGTAAACATAGTCACAAAACAGTGACTGGCTCACCTGTCACTGGTTTTGTTTTCTTTGTAGACATGAGACCAAAAAAGCCCCAGGTATGAGGGGAGTGTATCTTCCTGACAGGATGACTAAAATGCTAAGATACCCTTCCCGGTGATAGTATGCTCTATAAATACCAAAACATACCATTGACTGGGGAGAAGCTGTAATCTGCCCTGATTGCCCTTCAAAGGGCCCTGCCTCCGGCCACAAAAAGGAACCTGACACCAAACCTGCCCTTCCCTTTGTCACCCTAGAATGTTTGGAAGCAAACTCAGGGGAAGAGGATGAGCTGAGTGAAACCAGTTTTGGGGCTAGGTCAAGGAATTGCCCCGCACAAACACTGACACCTGCAGACCCACTCTTCAGAACACTCCTACCCTGTGGAAGATTCAGACGAATGACTGCCCTGCTGTCTCAAGATGGAAAATTGGATTGGCTTGCCTTGAAACCAGGCTCTCCAGAGTGACTCCAAGGGTCAGTTGGCTGACCTCATCTATAAACCAAAGGGACACAAGTAGCTTCCAGAGAGATCACTGCAACTGCCAAGCTGACCAGACCCAACTAGACCTGCCTAAACTGCTACCGCTAAGCTCCAGTGAGACCTGCACTTCGCTCCATCAGTGACAGTCCACGTCAACTACCAATGTAAATCTTCTTCGATGACAGACTCTTCGTGCTACAGCAACAACCATCTGGAATACCCGACCAGCAACTTGCGCCGACAATGGCCTCCTAACGGCCCCATCCAATGTGAGCAGCAGCTCTTCAAGAGGACTGGATAAGGTAACCTTTAGCAGGGCTAACCTGGTTCCTGCATCCAACCTCCATTGTGGTCAGTCTGAACTTGTGATTTTGCCAGGTCCAGAGCAACCAGATAATAACGAGTGGTGCTTTTTGCTGCTATTTTCACCTAAAACTTGTTGGAGTGCTCTGTAAATACTTTACATATTGCATCTAAGTTTAACCTGACTGCTTTGTGCTAAGCTCCTGCCGAGGTGAGCACATGTTTGTAGTTCACCTTGACAGGGATTATGTTGTTTATTTGAGAGGGGCTTCCATGCCCTCTCAACAAATAACCCAATTACTTAGGTATGCAATATTTGGGTCATTGTCGAAATGTGGTTGGTGCTGTTTACAATTTACATCCTGACTTATTGTTTTTTATAATTCAGCAATGTACTGTTCTGGTCCTTTGTAACTTCAGTTGGTGGATCTTGTGCACAGTGACATGTGATTCCCAATTTGTTTGCCAGGCTATTGCTAATTTTGATTGTTCATTTAAAGTATAGTGGAGGTTGCTACCGGCTTTCAAGTAAGTTGCCTCCTCCTTGCCCACAGAAAACCTCCCACAATACTTTTAAATCCCCATAGGCAGGAGGGGATCTCTCTATCGGTTCACTTACAAAATATCGATAGCAAAAATATAGATGACAAAATGATTGATTCCCTATACTTAAACAGGTAAGTACAAAAATATCAAAGTTAAAAATATAGATGAAAAAAATATTGATTTCAAAATATCAAAAATAAAATAATATGTATTAAATATATAAAATATTAAGATTATCTTTAACAAAATTAATTAAATGTAATAAACATTTATAACTAAATATAAAAAAGAAACTTAACTATAAAAATATAAACACCCTAACATAATAATGTATACATATACATATATTTACTTTTATATTATTTATTAACTTTATCTTTATTTAGTTTTTAAACATTTAAATTATATAAACATAAAATATATAAATATATCAATATTTTGAAATGAAAAAAGCATTCTATAATAATTAAAACATTCAACTATTTAAAAAAATTAAAAGATACATTTTGTGATACAATAAATACAACAGTAGGGAAAATGTCGGATTACGCCATATTTAAATTTACAATTACAACTCCAGTGAATACAACATTAGGTAAAGTGTTGGATAGCGGAGCAGTAGAAATTACTATTCCCACTCCAAAGAGTGCAACAGTAGTGAAAGTGTTGGATAGCGGAGGGGTAAAATTTACTATTCCCACTCTAGTGAGTGCAAAAGTAGGGTAAATGTTGGATAGCGGAAGAATTACATTTACTATTCCAACTCAAGTGAGTGCAACAGTAGGGAAAATGTTGGATAGCGGAGGGGTAACTATTACTATTCCCACTCCAGTGAGTGCAACTTTAGGAATGTTTTGGATAGTGGAGGGGTAAAAATTACTATTCCCACTTCAGTAGGTGCAACAGTAGGGAAATCATTGGATAGCAGAGGGGTAAAATTACTATTCCCATTCCAGTGAGTGCAACAGTAGGGAAAGTGCTGGATAGCAGAGTGGTAAAAATTACTATTCCCACTCCAGTGAGTGCAACAGTAGGCAAAGTGCTGGATAGTGGAGGGGAAAAATGTGTATTCCCACTCCAATGAGTGCAACAGTAGGGAAAATGCTGGATAGTGGAGGAGTAAAAATTACCATTCCCACTCCAATGAGTGCAAAAGGGAAAGTGCTGTATAGCGGAGGGGTACAAATTACTATTCCCACTCCAATGAGTGCAACAGTAGGGAAAGTGTTGGATAGCAGAAAAACAAAAATTACTAATAACATTTAAACAATTGAAAACAATTAAATAAACTTAAAAATAAACAAACAATATTTAAAAAATATTACACATGGGAAGCAAGAGCCCTTGGTATCTGTAAGCGTCACAAGCACATGAAAGTAGAAATGCGCTTTGCCTCCTTAGTGATCCTCCTGGGCAAACGATGCATAACTATGCACTGGAAGGGATCAAAAGGCCCTCCCCTGGTGGCCTGGGTGGGTGCAGTCAAGAAATGGGGCGCAGCGGAAGAGGGAATACTTAGAGGGGAGGAAGTCCAGGGTCCTTATAGCCCCTGTGGATACCCGGGAGGGTATGCAACGGGCCCAGACAACCAACGGGCCAAACCTAATGGCTGCCAACGCCCATCACCACACCCTCATACAGACAGCTCTTGATGAACCTCCCCCTCCCCTACAAGCACCAGCACAACTTTATTTTTGCAAATAATATTAAACATTTTGATATTTTTTACATTGATATTACTTTCCTAAAATCGATATTCTTGACCACGGGTATTTGTCTGTAGACATTCCTGAACCACAATATTTTTGACACAATATTTGTGCACTTCGATATTTTTTACTCGATATTCTGTCTCTGCACCCTCTCTGTCTTCAGTGGATCCACTGCTATGTAGCTATAAAGAAGGCAATGAATCTTTACCAAGTGAGTGCCATATTGGTTGCACAGGGATAATTTTATTTTTTCTTCAACAATTAACTCCGAAAGTGAGACTTTGTTCTTTAAAAACCACAAAATCAATGTCCCAGATGTGCAGTAATATTTCTGCCTGTACCTGCGGGTCAAGGAGCCACTCACCTGCCTTACATGAAGTCCCAGACAGGAAAATCCAGTGACGGTTCCTTTGCCCTAAACAGGATGGATTGACAGTCACTAAGGCCTGTTGCACTCTGGCAGATGGACTATCAGATAGGAGGTTTCTCATGACAGAGTCATTGGCAGCTTCACCGTTAAAAATCTCAGCTCTCCCACACATATGATGGCCCTGGAGCACTGCTGAGATATAGCTGTCCTATTGCTTCACCAAACTCTAAATGCCCCCCACTATTTACTTAGCTCATGATTGCAATTGGGGTAGAATAATTTCATTAGTTTCTGAATGAAAAACATAGGAAATTCATCAAATCAGGATACACGTTTCTTTTTTGTTCATGTTTCCCAAGCAAGAGCTCACATTTGATTTGATCAGACTTTTCAGTAGACATTTCATATATTGATACTTTAGGGTATCCTTTGTGGGTGCCAGGGCCTAGCTACAAGGATAGTGTGGTCACTTTAAGCAAACATTGAAAACGCCATGCTCCGCCATTCTGAAAATGCAGGGATGCGCTATTTTCAGAAGAATGGGGTGCACCCCTGAGTTTCCCCTAGTGCTGATGCTAAATCTAGCTGCCTAGCGCCAACGCAGGCAGAACTTCCATGTGTGCTGCATAGAAGATGCAATTTGTCATTTTTTAAATGATTGTTTATGTGCAGGAATATCTTCCTGCACATGAACAATCATTCACGGAAATTTTCTGTTTAAAATGTGCTGCACAATGCAGCTCATATAGAAAAAGCAAAAACTAGGAGAAATTAAGCAGTTCTCCTCGTTTGCCATATTAAGACGTGGCTTTCCCTGGTCTTAATTTTGGCACTGCCTCCTATATACGCCACCCCTGTAAATAGCGGGCAGCGTCAAAATCAAAGGATGTTGTGGCAGCACGCATAGAAAGAGGAAAAAACTAGGAGAAATCGAAGCATTCCTCCACTTTGCGCCTCCTTATGCCTCCCCTGGAGAAGGGTAGGATTCTGACACATTCCCAGGTTTACGAAATATTGTAAATCTGGGAATAAGGCAGAATCCATGCTGTGGGTGTTGCATGGAAACACCCACAGCAACACCCATAGCACGTCCCTTTCACACAAAGTGCTGAGTGAAAAGAGGCCATGTTTACAGGGCCATGAAAAGCCATGCAGGGTTTCTTTACGTGGCCTTGTATATACGGAGCATCATACTGCACCTCTGGTGCCTCAAAAAAAGTGACACAACAGCAGGGAAAGGGGCTTGTAAATATGCCCCCTAGATTTTATGACTAAATATTCTTTAGTGAATATAAAAGCCTCATGTAGATACTTTGCTTTGTCGAATTGACCTATTTGTCAGTTTCACAGAAAATGATAGATTGCATGGAATCTAAATATTTTACTGGTGTAGAGATGGAATGCCACTGTCAGAAGTTTGAAGGTCTATGTGGTCAATCATTCTCTTTTTTAGCAGTGCCATATATTTTTTAACACAATGCAAAACGCCCTTTTTGTGCAGTCTTAGTTTATATAACTGAGTAACATTCAGGTACCATTATGTCAATTTTGGGTGATGATTAGTTTTCCAATTCTTTAAAAAAGAAATAATCTAATTTATATCTATTCAGTGTGTGAAGATCAAATCTGCACGCTTCATCTAAATCAAATGAAGTGAATGCGCATTTAAGGGTGTTATTTTCAGTTTTAATCCAACTGGTGTGGCAGATGATAGAGGAATTTGTGCAATCAGACCTGCTCTTAGTTTCATCCTTTTGACTGTTGCCGGGGTTATTTCGTTTGAAGTATTACATTGATACCTACCATGATTTGGTTCAGTTCGTTTTTACCCCATCTTGTGATATAACTATGCTGTACTCTTTTCGACAGGCATATATTCGCAAATTTCTCTCTAGAATGAAGAAGGTCTCTTTAAATGAATTTAGGTAAGCAGTGAAGTGTAAAAGCGACCAGAACTCCGACCTTCCAGAATGATTCCGTTGCAATGAGCTGTTAGCCTGTTTCTGGCATTGAAGAATAGGCGCCTACCCTTTTGAACTGGGTATCTTACTATGTATACAAGGACACCCTGAAAAAACAGAACTACAGATCAGACTTGGACAGATAATAGGACCGGGCACCAACATGAAAGTGGCCCCCATTAGTGAATTTGATAGCTTAAAAAGTGGCTGATATTTACAAATTGGGGCAGTTTTGAACTTGTATTGTCATGTTGTATAGGTTTTTTCACGTTATGGACAACTGCACGGATTGCCACAACCAATGTTTGTTTTGATATCAGGGGAATCAACAGTAAAAAAACTGCCACCAGACCATAAAACAGGTCCACAAACAGCTACAAATCTGCCCCACACAATGGTCTGTCAGACCAGGCAATCAGACACTGCCTGATTCCCCTACAGGCCAGTCTGACCCTGCAAAACTACCAAGATTTTCAGTCACTCAGAGGTAAGGAAGAAACTTACATCATAGGAATAGACAATGTACTCCATGTTTAGCATGGTGGCTAAGGATGCAAGTCTGGGCAATTTACCAAGACATTTCTCCTGGCTAAATACAGGCTTTACAAAGTTTTCAAAGAATAAGAAAGCTAAGGTGAGGCCTGAGACCACCAGCCTGATAGGAAGCGACACGATCAGTGCCTGGATACCCTCGCGGATTATTAGCTGTGATTTATAAATCCTGACTGATTGATTGAGAAAGGCCCATGTTGTTATAATGGGTCTAGGCGAAATTAGTGGTAATAAATGTTCAGCTATATTTGACAGAAGTATTTTGAAATACTTGAAAATCATTTAATTAAAAACTGTCATATATATTCCCCTATACCTGTACCACATATAAGGAGCCCTGAAGCAGCGCTCGCGAGATCTATTCCTTATACCAGTCAGAATCGATTTTGGTGAAGCACAGAGCATATGCATTGTATTCAGTGCTCCCTGAGCAAAACGGATCGTTTTTTGTGATTTTTAAATAATTTTAAAACTGTGTGATTTTCATGTTGTAAATGCACTCAGCATACCTCTGATACACTTGCACGCATTTTCGCCCATCTATCACGGCGCTAGCTGCCGTTAGAGCTTCAAACCGGGCTCAGGCTTCTCTGCACTCGGCGGCCATCTTGAGTGGGGGCTAGAGTGGTGGGAGCGCTCTAGTGTACCACATATTAGGAAACAGTGTTCTACCGCGCTAGCGGTCGCGTTTGCGGGGGCGCCGTCGCTGCGCCGGAGTCTCGCCTGAGTCAGCCCGTTTGCGTCCCGGAAGCGCTCGGGAACGTTTCTGGTGGGTTCCTTTTGCTCTTGGCTCGATGTACACTAGAGATGATCTTCTGTCTTACAATGTACACACTGCTCCATGTCAGCGAGCTATCCCCTACTCTGCTGGGGATATTACTAAGTGCCCCACGTGTGGGTGGATGCCGGTCCCCACAATTCCCTGTCCTGGCAAGCTCCCTCTTTTAGGTACTAACTGCGCCTTGTTAAATACTAGGTCTCTTCCTCAGCACGCTCTCGACATATATAATCTCTTAACACAAGATGACATAGATTGTCTCTTTCTCACAGAAACATGGCTCGGTGAGGGCTCGGAACCTGATCTGGCTATTGCCATCCCTCCCTCATATGCTATTTTCCGTCGAGACAGATGCAAGGGAAGGGGAGGCGGAGTGGCACTTATCATTAAAAGGCACATTCCTTGTACCATCTTGTCGACGGATGATTTACCTGACTGTGAAATCCTTGCCTTCTCCCTGGCCCTATCCCCCCATCAATCCTGCCTGGGGCTTTTGCTTTATAGACCACCTGGCCCTCTTGGCTCCTTTACTGAGGATTTGCTATCGATCATTTCCACACTGAGTCTTAGAACAAAACACTGCCTAATACTCGGGGACTTTAACATCCACATGGATAAGGGCGAGGATCCTGAAGTGCAAAAATTTCTGGATATGACATCGTCGGTGGGACTTCATATGTACCTACAGTCCCCTACACATGAGAAGGGGCATATTTTAGATCAAATTTTTTCGACCGTTCCGGTGGTCCTTTCCTCCCTTGCCCCAGTTCTTTGGTCGGACCATTTCCTAGCGGATTTCACGCTAGTACATCAGCCTGTGGCCGCCCGCATTTCGCAGCGGCTCGCTGCTCGTAGTTCTAGAGCCTTCCACAAAGTCACCCCGGCCATGATCACCCAGGCTTTAGATACCCATCCTTGTGTTCTTACGGGCAGTCTGGAGGATGATGTGGTGTGTTTTCAGAATTGGCTCACTGCACGTTTGCAAGCCTTGGCACCATCTCGCCAGGTTAGATCTGAACTGGCACGAGCATCAGCCCCGTGGTTCTCTGCTGCCTTGGCGGCCAAGAGAAGGCACTGCAAGAGGCTGGAGAGAATTTGGAGGAGGCACTATGATACATCGGCTAAGCAGTCTTACAGAGCAGCAGTGAAAGAATATCACAGGGAGCTCGTTGCAGAGAAAAAATCCTTTTTGGCCAGAAGGATCGAGGAAGCAGATAGCTCCTGCAAAGAGATCTTTAAGATTGTTAAAGAATTCACCTCTCCCTCCTGCTGCACTTCTGCATCTGCTTTCTCGGAACCTTGGATCATGGAGCTTGCAGTATTTTTTACTAATAAAATACGTACTATCCAGTCAGCGTTGCAAGGAACCCAGATCATCTTGAGCACAGGTTCAGAGGTCGACGGCCTTTCCAACCCCTGGTTATGCCCACCAGCTATGCATATGGATTCTGTGGGCCCTACCCTGCACTGTTTTCCCTCTTTAGAGCCTCAGGCCTCGCTTGACCTTTTGTCTAGCCTGAAATCTGGCTCTCCTCTGGACCCTTGTCCCGCCAAGTGTCTTGCGACCCTGGCACCTGCCCTTAATCCGATCATCAACCCTCTCATTAATGCATCTTTGAAGTCGGGCAAAGTCCCCTCCTCCTGGAAACAGGCCTTAGTTCTTCCCCTCATTAAAAAACCAAATGCAGATGCCAAACTGCATTCTAATTATAGGCCAATCTCGCTGCTTCCTGCCCTGGCCAAGATCATTGAAAAGTGTGTTCATACCACCCTTACCAACTTTGTAGAGGGTAACTCCCTTTTACATCAGTCACAGTCTGGATTTAGATCTAACCTGAGCACCGAGACCGCTCTTCTTGAGGTTACTGAGATTGTGAAGGAGACCCTCGATAGGGGTGGAAAGGCCCTGCTTATCATGCTTGATTTGTCGGCGGCCTTCGACACCGTCCCCCACGACCTCCTCCTAATTAGACTCTGGGAGATTGGGCTGCGGGGTACGGTGTTCGCATGGTTTCAGTCTTTTTTGGCCGATCGGACACAAACGATCTGGGCTCCCCCTTTCTCCGCCCGGATGCCGCAGCTTGAGGTAGGGGTCCCGCAGGGCTCCATACTGAGTCCTTCCCTCTTTAATATCTTCCTTACACCTCTTGCGGCACGGGTGGAGGAGCTAGGGGCCCAGATCATATCCTATGCGGATGACACACAGCTCCTGTTCACTTGTGACAGGGGCTGTGACTTCGATGGAGCAGCCATTCGGAAGTGTTTGGAGTTTGTGTTTGACTGGTTTGGGAAAAATTGCCTCAAATGCAACTCCGACAAATCCGAGATATTGTTCTTTGGCTGTCCTGCAGACCCACGTTGGAAGCTATGGTGGCCTTCGGCCATGTCTCCCCCTGCCAGCGATTCGGTCACAGCGAAGAACCTGGGTATGATGGTCGATAACACTCTTTCCTTTAAAACCCAGGTTGCTGGCTTGACTGGGAAGTGCTTTGCCATCTTAAGGATGTTGCGCAAGTTTCTGCCCTATTTATCTTTGGAGCATAAGAAAATTACGGTGCAAGCATTAATTGGCTCGCGCCTAGACTACGCCAACATCCTTTACTTAGGTCTTCCTGAGTATCTGCTGACTCGTCTGCAGATAGTTCAAAATTCTGCAGCCAGGGCAATCTTCGGTTTAACTAGAAGATCTAGGGCCAGCAATCTCCTTGTCTCTCTGCATTGGTTGCCGATTCGTAAGCGTATCTTCTTCAAGACCCTAATTACAGCTTTTAGGGCGCTTCACAGTTTCGGCGCTGAATATCTGCAGAGAAGGGTCAATTTCTATCTTCCATCTAGACCTCTGAGATCTGCTGCCCAGGCCAAGGCTATCGTTCCAGCAGTGAAGCGTGCTCGCTGTGGAGGTCGCTCCTTTAGTTACCTTGCACCCCGCCTCTGGAACACACTGCCCTTGACGTTGCGGGTGTGCACCAATCTCTCGGTTTTTAGGAAAGGACTTAAAACCTATCTGTTTGCTTTGTAATGCTGTTATGGTCAATTCTGGTTATGCTTTCTGTTATGGCTGTTTGTTTGCTGCTGGTATTTGGTGTGATGATCTTTAGCGCCGGGACGCTCTTTGGAGCAGCTGAGCGCTCTACAAAACAAACAGTAACATAACATAACATAACAATATCTTGTGACACGCTAAAATTGTATTCTGCCTGCAATAGTTGGGTAGGAAAGCTCACTTAGAAACAAATTTGTTTAAAGTGATTCAGGACACAACAAACATAAATAAGGAGTTGAAGAAAGTGAATCATAAGTACTGCATCATTTTTTCTGGCCTGAATCACCATACTTTTTCTACACAAACTTACAACTTTTGTTTGGAAAACGTGACTATTGTCTATGCAAATTCTTGATTGTAATTCACTGTGCCAGGAATTTCGGAGTTTTAGGTGTACATGTGCAATTTGTGACAGTTGAAAATCTACAAGATGGGTCGATATCACAAATATGAACCGGACACCAAAAGTTAGCAAAGTGGATTTTCTCAATGGAGTTTCTGGAGAGGGCACAATGGAGTGCCTAAAAAATGGTGCAAAACAATCTCAATGGAGTGCCTGGCGAATAGTGTAAACAGACAAAATCTCTCTAGGTATTCACAAGATTTGAGGGACCTCAAAGTACTTGAAAAAAACATTTTGTAGGGGTTGTGATGAAAGGGAAGCCTTAAACTGCAAAACTATTTTCTGTGTGAAATAACTGAAATTTCACATTTCCTTGATCCTTACACAAATTGTTGTTCTGTAATGTGGGGACTCCATAAAGGAAGGTTCAGAACACGTTAAGAACACGCTAAGATATTCTAGTACACTGTTTGACCTGGCATCTTTTGACATGTTTCCCCTGTCTTTTTGCTTTCTGACATCCTACGGCACCATTGTCTCCATATCATGTACTGATGGCTGTGCTGCAGCAACGACGACACTACTTCTTGCAGTGACCTGCCAGCACCTCAATGAGCACCGTCCCTCTACGCTCATCTCACCAACGCCACTGGATGTCGTCACCAAGCTGCTGCCTGCACCGCAACCTAAGGGCACCTCAGGCTGCACCGCTACACTTCGTACTGCAGCCTCAATGCCTGCCGATGCCGGCACTGCAGACTTCAACCTCATGGAGTTCGATCTGCAACTGTGTGACGTCAAGGGCCCATTGACTCCTGCACCGACCTCCGGGGCTGTTGCCTGCCAGGACCGCCTCTTCGGAGCTCATCGCAACATCCACGACGCCCTGGTTTTGGTCTTGTTTTACACAGATAAATATTGCCTATTTTTCTAAAACTGGTGTGGTGTCCTTTTGTAGTGTTTTCACTGTATTACTGTGTGTTATGTGCAAATGCTTTACACATTGCCTCTGTAATAAGCCTGACTGCTCATGCCAAGCTACCAACAGTGGCGGCCGACACAATGAAGAGGTGCTGGGGTGGGTGAGTAGAGCACCGGGGAGCACGGGAGGCGGTGCGTGCAGGGGGTTAATAATAAAAAAATATTAAACCACTTACCTTGAGCTGCCAGCCGCCTCCTGCATCGCGCCTTGATCTTCCTGGTCCCAGCAGGCACTGGAGCAGCATTAGACTCCCTATGCAATTCCCACGCTGCAGCACAGGAATGGGCCTGAGGGGGCTGGAACGATGCTCCGCTCAGACTAGGGAGTCCGTGCTGTTTCTCCAGCCCGACTGTGCAATACAGCTGCGCTCGAGAAACCTAAGTGCACTTGTGGGTTTGGCCGGCCCGAGACCGCTGGCCAAACACACATGCGCACTTAAAAATGCACATAGCACTCCTCCTCCCCCTCCCATGCCCCAGCCCCGGCCCTCTCTGCACACACTGGGTCAGAGGCGGCAAATGAAAAATAAAATGATTATAGGTAATAGTTTTATTTTTTAACTGCTGGCTTTGAACCAGCGGAGTGATACTCCTCCGCCATTGTGGAGGAGCCACCCCTGGCTACCAAGGGGGTGAGCAGGGGTTATTTTAGAAGTGTAATCCTCTTGTGTCCACCTCGACAGGGGGAGGGGATCGAAAGGGTCCCAGTATGCAAGACAAGTGCCAAATAGATGGCAAAATGCAGGCTCCCAAAAAAGTGAGGACATCAATGAAACAGCCCCTACAATACTTCTAATTAACCACCCTTAGACTAATCCACTGCCTTATTTTTTGAGCGATTGACTATGAAAGTGAAATATGACAATCTCGAACTGATTTGTCGATGTTGGCCAGCTGCCATGACAAGCGAAACCTGTGCAAATTTTCATTTGGAGAATGCTCTGTATTCGTTTCTTTGTTCTATTTCTTTTTTCTTTCTTTCTTCATATGTTACTCACAGATCCTACATTATGTATGCTGAAAGTTTAGTGTTTTTTTACTGTACTGTGAAAATGCCAATAAATAAAAGGTTACAAATAAAATAGAAGTGTAATCCCCTTTATCCTGACAAGAAGAAAGCATTACTGTTTGGACAAGATGCACACCTCTGCCAGCTAGAGACCTACATTTCTAACAGACATTTAATAATGTATCATTGTGTCATGCCTTCTTTAGTAATACATTTTGGTAAACATTTTCATGTGAAATTTTTCATCAGGCTTATTTTTACACATATTTGTATTCCTAGAAGCAGGATTGGGACGAATAACATTTTCTTTAAAACACTTTCTGATTTGTCTTCTTTTCCTTGGGGAAAGGTTTATATTCTTCCTTGTGTCTTTTCATTCCTCTTCTTTTGTCTTTACTTATTGTCCCTAGTGATTTTTATCTGACTCACTTTCAGGGGGTAATTTATATTCTCATTAGCTTATAGAGTAGTCAGTATAGTAATATTATATTTATAGAGTGCTCAGAGAGGTACCAATGGTAGTGATATTTCTTATTGTCCAATCAGACAGCAGAGAGTTTAAGAAATCAGTGGCATCACGTTCGCCTACGAACACTTCTTCACACATCAAATGCAAGACACCACTACCTTACTATTGCTCTTTGGGCCAATATTTAGCATAAGTTAAAAACTGCCTTTTTTATGCAAACGCCGCTGATTACATCATTAGTTCCTTTTTTTATACTTTGTGCAATACAGCTTTGCAAATAAATGTGCACCCAATGGCTGCAGAAACTATACTTCAAAGGGCCACCAGAGCGTCACTTTTTTTGAGGCTCCTGTGGCAGTGCGCCATTTTCCATATTTACAAGGAGGCACTAGGCCACTTAGCATGGCATAACGCCACCTTGTAAATAAGCCCTCTACCACCACAGTCTGCTGTGGCAAAGGGGTGTGCAATGGGTGTTGCTGTGGGCGTTCCACTGCAACACCTATTGCTTTTTGAGAGTGCCCCAGATTTACAAGGCTGGGGCAGTGGCAAAAACTAAGGGCAGGTAATATCTGGTCTTCGGATGGAAATACAAGGTGAAATTTCGCCTTGTTTTTGCTCTTTCCAAGCGCGCTGCATTCTGCAGCACACATTGAAAGAGCAAATTGCCATTAATGATTGTTTATGTGCAGGAAGGTATCCCTTCCTGCACATAAACAGTCACACCTACAGCGCAGGCACCTTTGCAACATGGCAAAAGGGTGCCTGCACTGACACTAAGCAGCTTTTTTAGCACTAGGGGAAATGCCGGGGAGCGCCATATTTTTGTAAATACAGCACATCCCTCCGTTTTGAAAATGTCAGAGCGCGGCATTGCCAAATTTGGCATAATGCCGCATTACGGCATTTTCTTTTAAATATCCCCCTAAGTTTCCTAATGTAGGAACTAAAAACGACCTTGAATTAGTTTTCAATAATATGGGACTGACATTTTTTTTTTCGAGACCAGGTGATTTAACCAATCTACATTTCTGCCTTTGAATGGAGTGAATACAACTGAGCCAGTGACAGTTTCTTCTTGCCACTACGCGTTGTATGTGGCCATAAATATGTGCCAACATATCACACATAATAACTACGTAATTTTAAAATGGGGCCTCACTAATCGCAGTTCCACATGCCAAAGAGCTCGAGGAGGTTGACCTAATCGCGCACAGCGTCAACCAGCCTACAGTTTACAAATGTGAAACCAACTAAAAGTCAAAAATTGTGTTATAACTGCAAATACATTAAAGCTTACAGCGTCACGGTGCTTATTACAATTTAACCTCGAGTCTAACAGAACCTCTTCATATATATAATTATGAGTAACCCACAATTTATGTCCACTGGCATAATATGCATAGGACTTTTAGAAGAATTAAATTACATTATCCGAGATTTGTCATAATTCAGTGTCTGGTTTATTAACTCTAATATGAAATTAATTGCTTTCTGCAAGTTTGAGCTAAAAGCTATTTGTCATCTGCGTATGCTAATGGTGGAACAGCTAAAGATACTAATTTGGGAAGCAGGGAGTCAACCTTCCTAATTTCCAGGGGCAAGTCGGCCTTGCATAAATTAAAAAGGCAGCTCTGTTTTGACACCATGTTATTTAACTTCAACAATGCCCAGTGTTTCCTATACTCACTTGTGCAATCTACCAGGATATTTCTGACCCGCGATGAAAAGGAAATCTTTTTGAGTTCCCAAACCAGTCATCTTTGGCCACAAAACTGTTCTTTCCACACAGTCAGAAGCTGTTCTGAAACCGATGAAACAAAAGTATAGTGGAGGAAAAACAGCCGACCTGATATTATGCACAAGAACATAAGCTTGAAAAGAAACAGCAAAACCTGTTCAACTTATTCTGCAGTAGCATATTATAATGCACGTCTTGCATATTAACGTGTTTTTTTTACATTAGCCTTTTTGGAAGAGGGCCTGAGACGGGCCTTCAAAGAATTAGGAATCTGAATCATATCCATTGGTGTAAAAGAGACAGCCAAAGGTGCCGGAATCTGAGACTAGGCTAGGAGACCTGGGTATGTACAACATCACACACACCTTCCGGGTCTGAGGCTCTTGGAATTCTTGATTTATAAGGCAACTGATAAGAAATGATGCATTGTCAAGGTCTGAATGTTTTTTTCAACAGATCATAGGGAACACCTACCAATAAACATCCACACTTGGGGTATTTGTACTCGTATCCAACACTCCCTCAACCAACTGCATAGCATTATATTTCCTAAATACCATATATGCTACTGCAACGCGAATTTTGTTTTGGTACTTCAAGATTTGATGACATTTACTACAGCGTTGCCTTTTTTATCACTACTGATTTTAAAAAATGAGTTTTTCTTTTTTAAATCTTCATGTCTGATCAAGCTGAAGTCAGACTGGTACCCTTGTCACTGTTTCTAAAACTAGGTGTGCCATTTCATTACTGTTCTGTATTAGGTGCCAGGATCTATCCAAAGCTGCCTTAATATTTAAATCACTGTTTATTAATGATTCAAGATCTTGAGTCAAATATTAAACAAAAAACTGTCCCTGAAAGCCATCCGAAATCGTTTGTACCCAGGTGGTATGACATTTTGTTCTTAATTGTTCCTAGGGGATGGGACACTTCCGATCTTCTGGAAAACAATGAAATGTCATTTTTGGGGAGGATACGATTGCTCCCTGTTCAAGGGTGCATATAGTACAAGTTACTGACATTAAACCTGTCTGCTTCTATTGAAGCATAGATCATTGCAGGTCACCAACTGATCATTCACTACTAGAATTAACAAATGGATTACTCTCAATATTAGTGGACAACTAGACACCACGCCCAAGCGCTCAAACGGGTTGACAAGCGCTTTACACTATTGGGTTCACACAATCTTAGTTTACAAATGGAGTTCACAACTAAAGTTCACACATGTTACTCCAGGCCTCAATTTCACATCATGTGAAAAACGGGAGTTCTCAGAAACCTGTTCAAAAGTTTTGTTCACTTCTTGAGTTCACACATAATTACTACACAATTGGGGTTCCAATTGTCACAAGAGATATTATTCAGTTTACTCATGTGTTTGTGCCCTCAACTACTCCCACCTAAAAAGCAGCCGCAGGACAAGTCCTGCTCCATGATGAAAAGACTTGGGGCCTTATTTATGAAGGCCCCCTTGCGCCACCGGTGCGTGTCTTTTTCCCATTTTAAAAGTCACGTAAAAGTGGCGCAAGACCTTCATAAATAAGGCCCTTGATGTGGCAGAAACTTGAGTGCATCAGAGAGACACAGGAGCAAACATCAATCAGGGTGAGTAAAACAGATTGTGCAGAGAGAAATTTGTAAATGTACTAATTAAAATCGAATACACTTTCTAAATGAAACTGACACAACAGATAAAAAACATGTGGATTTTGAATAATCAACATTCCCGATTTAGCATTCAGAACAGATCCGTTATTACAGAGTTGGCCATTCTGACCTCCCTGCTGTCTCTTGATATGTTTCTAAGAGGCTCTTGTGTTCTGTTGGTAAACAGTCGCGCGAAAGGAGCAGTGCACTCTGAGGTATCTCTCTGCTGTTGAAGATCTGAGACTTAGATCTGTGTGACATTAGAGGTAGCCTGTTGTTACAGGTCAGAGTATTTGAGTGTGTATTCCCTAGGTCTGTACATCCTGTGCCACCTAAAGCCAATGGCTGCATATTCACGCAAGCAGAATCATAGCTTTGCCATTTAAAGCCTTAACCTGAACATTCCGTTTCGATTTGGGGAACACTCTGCTATCTGGGGCATGAAGTTGTAAGATTTATGAAACCTGAGGCATAAGGCCTGATGTATCACTGGGCAGGTCGAAAATAGTGTGCAAACTGAACACTGATATTTTGTGTCAAGCACAGACAGCACACAACTGTTGTACTAATCAGTCATATTGCCTTGTATGCCAACACATTGTTGTTAGTTACAGGGACAGGTGCTGATCAAAAAAATGAAGGGGAGACTTTGGAGTTAACATGCAGAGGACCACTGTCACCATCCACTCCCCGAGAAGCTGTCTGACATGATTTCCTTTACCTCAACTTCCACCTTGACGTAGCGGACGACCCGGATGCGGTTAAACTGTTGGATATTACATCTCCACTGGGTCTTATACCGTTCGTGTCGGGGCCAACTCATGAGAAGGGGCATACCCTGGATCAGGTGTTTTCGTCTGTCCCTCTTGTGGAGGTTGACACCCTGCCGGTGCTCTGGTCCGATCACAGGCTGATCAGATTTTCGGTACTGGAGAGTGCGCGGCCAGAAAACAGTGCCTCGGTCTTGTCTAGACCGGCCTCGAGAGCGCTGCACAAAGTGACACCTGACATGCTGGAACAGGCGCTTCTGGACCACCCATGCCATCTTTCGGGCGATCTGGATAGCGACACTGAGGCTCTGCAGCTGTGGCTCATTGACAGGCTGGACGATCTGGCCCCCAAGGCAGCCCCCCGATCCACGGTGGCACGGCAATCTGCACCGTGGTTTACCGAGGCTCTTCGTGCGGCTCGCAGCCAATGTAAGGTGGCCGAGAGGGCCTGGCGCCGTCTTTATGATGGGGAGGCTAAACTCGCCTATAAGGCGGCGGTGAAGGCCTACCATCAGGACATTCTGGGAGCTAAGAGGGACTATTTGGCTAGGAGGATCGAGGCATCCGCGAACTCCTGCAAGGAGATCTTCACCATTGTGAAGGACTTCACGACCCCTAGTTCCCAATCGCCCCCTTTGGTTTCTTCGGACACGTGGGCAGGGGATCTTGCCGGCTTCTTTACTAATAAGATCAAGGCGATTCAGGCCTCCTTTGTGGAAGGACCGGAGGAGGGAAGCGGCGTCACCGGGGCTGGGTGCGGACTTCCGCACATACCGGCGGCGGTGCTGTCTGATTTTCCTGCTGTTTCCAGCGATGTGCCCAGGCAGCTGCTGGCCAATCTGAAATCTGGCTCGCCACTCGACCCCTGTCCCGCCAAATTTTTGGCTGGGATGGCGGAGGTGGTGAACCCGCTGGTTAATCCCATCCTCAACGCCTCTTTGAGGGAGGGGAGGGTCCCTAGCTCTTGGAAAAGAGCGATGGTGATCCCCCTCCTAAAGAAACCGGGTCTTGACGCCGAGGCTCTGGCCAATTATAGGCCAATTTCACTTCTTCCGGCCCTCACGAAGATCACGGAAAAACACGTTCACGGTGTCCTGTCGCGCTTTTTGGAAGCTAACAATCTGC
This sequence comes from Lissotriton vulgaris, assembly GCF_964263255.1. NCBI lineage: Eukaryota > Metazoa > Chordata > Amphibia > Caudata > Salamandridae > Lissotriton > Lissotriton vulgaris. The sequence goes on along the minus strand of NC_141693.1, from coordinate 972,499,472 downwards.
TCCACCCATCCCAATCCGGTTTCCGTCCTAACTTTAGTACGGAAACGGCATTGTTAGAGGTCACTAAGATCATCAGGGAGACTCTGGATTTCGGCGGGAGGGCCATGCTGGTCATGTTAGATCTATCGGCGGCCTTCGACACCGTCCCCCATAAGGCGCTCTTAGCGAGGCTTTATGACATCGGCCTTAGGGGGACGGCGCTCAGGTGGTTTACATCCTTCCTTGAAGGCCGCCGCCAGACGGTCTGGGTTTCCCAGAGCTCTGCCGAGATGCCGCCATTGGGAGTTGGGGTTCCACAGGGTTCTGTGTTGAGCCCCACGTTATTTAACATCTTTATGTCCCCTTTGGCGGCCTTGGTGGAAGCATATGGGGCCCAGATCGTCTCCTACAACGACGACACGCAACTCCTCTTCACTTGCGGGAAAGACCAGGAGTTCGATGGAGGAAGAATTCGGGACTGTCTTACATTGGTCTTTGACTGGTTCCAACGGAACAGTCTAAGGGCCAATTCTAGCAAGTCCGAGGTTCTGTTTTTTGGTTGCGTTGTCGATCCGGAGTGGCAGCATTGGTGGCCGTCCGACATGAGCCCTCCTGCACAGTCTTCGTTGGTGGCTAAAAATCTGGGTGTCAAGCTGGACAACCAGCTGTCGCTGCGAACACATATTCTGGGTCTGGCGGGCACCTGTTATGGAATTTTGAAAATGCTCCGTAAATTCCTGCCCCTGCTGTCTGAGGAGCACAGGCGTATTACTGTGCAGGCTCTCGTCGGCTCTAGGCTAGACTATGCTAATGCCCTCTTCCTTGGCCTCCCTGATTACCTAGTTCAGCGCCTACAGGTGGTACAGAACTCTGCCGCCCGGGCTATCTTTGGCTTGCGTAGACGAGCCCGAGCTTCCGGGCTGCTACAGGCATTACACTGGCTGCCTATCCGGAAGCGGATCCAGTTTAAGTCCCTGACTCTGATGCATAAAGCCCTGTTTGGATCAGGGGCCGGATACCTGCGGCGGAGACTGGCCTTCTATCGACCAGTTCGCTCCTTGCGCTCGGAATCCCTTTACAAAGCGGTGGTCCCTCGGGTGAGGAAGGCCCGTATGGGAGGACGCTCTTTCAGCTGCAAAGCTCCACAGCTGTGGAACTCGCTTCCTCTTTCGCTTCGCAGCACTGCCAATTTGTTCCAGTTCAGGAAAAGCCTGAAGACTTGGCTTTTTAGTCTTTAGGCTGTTCTTATTGTTTCAGTTTCAGTTCTTTTTCTTATTTTTCTACTGTGTTGTGTTATTTTTATTCTGAGCTGCAGGTGGAAAGCGCCGGAACACTCTTTTTGAGTAGCCGTGCGCTATACAAGAGCGCTATAACATAACATAACATAACATACCTGCGTGCCCTTGTCCCACCCTCTGTTTGTCCTTTTTCCCCATAGCCATTTACGAGCCCCATTCTTTTTAGTTCTTTTGCAGGTTGGTACTACTTTTATTTTCATTCCGTTGATCAGCTGATTTCTTTTGCTCAACCTCCTCTTCCTTCTCAATCTTTCTCAGCCTTTTTCTTCAAATCTTTCCTGTTTTATCGTATTATTTTGTTAACCACTTTCCGTCCTCTTTTGCGGTTTTCCATCTTCTTTAGATGTCAGTTGAACACAGAAATTGGACTGCCATAAACATGTTTTATCTGTTGCTTTCCTAGTTGAACCTCGTCAGTTTTTTTTATCTTCTTAATTTTCAGTTATTCTGGAATTTTTAGACGTTTTGAGTCTCTTTAAAACTGAGATCTTTCAATCTGCTACTGAAAATCAATAAAAATCAATAAGGATCCTGCCAATGTTTTTACTGCAAAGGTTTAGGTTTCTATGAGTAATGCTTTAGGTCATCTTAGCTTTTCACCAAGCTGGAATTATTTGAGTCTGGTTTAATCAGGAACCAACTGACCACCATTGAGTTGAAAAGGCTCATCTGACTTTGTTTTACTTCGCCCCCATTATTGTGGATATTAGGTTACCATCAAGATCGGTGATTGAATCTAAAACTGTCCCACTCATGAAGGATCTTTGTGCTCCTGAGAAGAGTGGATTTACCCCTATTTTAAATACACTTAAAACAATCAATTAATCAGTGATCTTATAAAACACGACTATGCACCTGTGAGGGTCTCAAGGCACGAAGGGGGAGGGGGTCTGCGGTTCATTTGAAGAGCCAGGTCTTGAGGTCCTTCCTGAATTACAGCAGCAATGGTGATTGTCTGAAGTGCAGCAGTAGGTGGTTGCAGGTCTTTGCAGTGAGATAGGAGAAGTATCTTCCTACAGCTGTGGTCTTATATGGCCAGTGGGGTGGAGTGGAGATGACTGGTGGGAGTGTAGAAGGCGAGGCAGTGGTTGAAGTATGCAGGTCATTGTGGAGGCCTTTTTAGGCATGCATGTAAAGCTTGAAGGTGATTCTTTTGTTGACAGGTGGCCAGTGTAGGTCTCTCAGGTGGCTGGTGATGTGGTTGCAGCGTGGGATGTTCAGGATGAGTCTGTCAGTGGCGTTCTGGACATTCTGCAGTTTCATTTTGAGTTTCTGGGTGGTGCCGGTGTAGAGCGCATTGCCATAGTCGAGTCTCCTGCTGACAAGTGCATGGGTGACGGTTTTCCAGGACTCAGTGGGGATCCACTTGATGATCTTGTGAGGCAGGTGGAGCATATGGAAGCAGGAGGACGAAACAGCTTTGATTTTGGATTTCATTTACCGTGAGGAGTCCGGGATGATGCAGAACTTTCGTGCATGGTCCGAATGTGTGGGGGTTTCTGAGCGCTGCGGGCCACCAAGAGTCATTCCAGGTGGAGGGGGAGGAGCCCAGGATGAGGACTTAAGTCTTGTCTGAGTTAAGCTTGAGGCAGCTGTCCTTTTTCCAGGTGGCGACTGCCTTCATCCCGTTGTGGAAGTTGCTCTTGACACCAGTGGGTTCGTCTGTGAGGGAAAGAATCAGCTGGGTGCCATTGGCGTGGGAGACAATGTTAAGTCTGTGGCTTCTGACGAGGGCTGCAAGCGGGGCCATGTAGATGTTGAAGAGGGTATGGCTCAGGGAGGATACCTAAGGCACTCCGCAGCTGATTTCTGTGGTTTCTGAGTTGAACGAAGAAAGTCTGACTCTCTACGTTCGGCTTGTGAGGAAGGAGCGAATCCATTCTAGGGCTTTGCCGTGGATGCCGGCGTTGTGAAGTCTTGTGCAGAGGGTGTAGTGGAAGACGGTGTTGAAGGCGGCTGGGAGGTCCAGGCAGATGAGGGCAGCAGTCTTGCTGCGGAGTTGAGGGATAAAAAGCTGATTTCCCCTATGTTAGTGGTATGGGTCGTACATATATCTTGTGTTAGCATGATGTATCTATATATTCCTAGTATAGAGGTATGCATAGTGCTCAATCTATAACTTCTTTTGCTAGTAAGTAAGGATATATGCTGTTTGTGTGTTCTGTTTGCATCAAGTAGGCAGAAAACTGTTTAGATGCCATCTTTTCTGTCTGCGTTAGACACGAACAGTGATCACGTGTTACCTGACAATGGTTGTCAGGCCTTAGCTTAGTTGATTTGCTAGAGACAGCTGAATACACGCTATTCTCTCCCTGTGCTTGGACTCAAAATCGCATCTGGCTTTGGGTGCGATAAGCGCATTCCTGAATGTGCCGTGCCTGCACTCCTAGGCACTGAGACGAAAGGGAGTCACCCCTCCTGACCTTCCCAATAATAACTAAAGCAGAGCTTTGTACTAATCATGTCTGCCATATATGGTCCTTTCCGAGGGCCAGGAGCCAAGTAGTGTTTTCCTGGTACGGTGACTTCATGTATCAGCCTAAAAGTATATTATTAAGATAATTTCGCACGTTAGGTGTGGAAGAAACGGCCACCTTTCAGCAGACAATTTCGCACGGGTTAGGTGTGGAAGAAACAGCCACCTTTCAGCAAAATTCCCCATGGCAGGGGGTGAGACAGGGTTGCGTGTTAGCACCCACCCTGTTTTGCCTTTATGTCAACGGGGTAATTTCCCACCTAAATGGGATAAATCATACTGATGCGCTCAAACTCTCTGGTAGCAGGGTGCCGGCGATAATGTTTGCAGATGACACCCTTCTGCTTTCAAAATCCTCAATGGGAATTCAGAGGATTTTGGATGGCTTTGTGGGATTTTGTGAAGATAGGGGGTTGGAAATCAACGCCATGAAAACCAAATTTATGATTTTCAATCCCCCTGCACGGACTAGACCTAACCCGTGCATTGGAAAAACAAGGCTGGAAAGAGTTCACATTTTTGAATATTTAAGGATTACTTTTAATGAAAACATGACATGGGCCCCCCATCAAATAAAGTCCCAATTTAGGCAATCCCAGCTCATAGGAGGCATCCTAAAACTCTCCAACAGCTCTACAATAAAACCTATTCGACCTGTAGTGGAGATTTATACAACAAGAGTGAGAGGGGCTGTCACCTATGAGGGTGAGCTCTGGGGGCACGCCTGTCGTCCGCCGATTGTTGTCACAGAAAATAAATTCCTTAGGCAACTGTTGATGCTCCCCAGTAGCTCCCCTTGCTACCCATTAAACTGGATATGGGTCTTAGACCGATTGATGAGGTTGTGGGTTTGAAGCCTCTAATATTCTGGAGGAGATTATGGAGTACCCCGGAGCTTTCTGTTTACAGGCAGGAATTATTAGAGATTTTAAATACAACTAATACGGGGAAAATTCCCTGGCAAGCTAAAATTCCCAGTTAGCTTGGTATAAACCTGAAACCGCTTGCCCGAGCACCCCACGAAAAAGTCTGTCTAAACTTTTTTATGAAAGCAGATTAACAGCCTCGATATCTAGCACTCTCAGTGGCACTTTAACAGACTCTTTCTTAAAGGTGAAGGATTTTTATTATTTTGAAACTGTCCTAGATGCAGCGACGGCTCGTGGAGGGAGTTACGGTGGGGCAGGAGGGCGGGGAGGGGGAGGGGCAGGGCGGAGGTTGCTAAAAACCGGCATATGGATAATTGCAGGTAAGTAAACAATTTAATTAATAAAACGAATTTCGTAACTCGCACTGCATTGCATTTTGCGATGCAAGGCGCACTACGAAATTCGTTTTATTAATTAAATTGTTTACTTACCTGCAATTATCCATATGCCGGTTTTTAGCAACCTCCGCCCTGCCCCTCCCCCTCCCCGCTCTCCTGCCCCACCGTAACTCCCTCCACGAGCCGTCGCTGCCTAGATGTTATCTTTCCAGCTTTTACAAGGAAGTTGTATTTGCAGTGGAGGTACGGCACAATACCAACTAGAGCTTTCACATGCAATTGGTTTCCATCTGCTTTGAAACTGATTTAGTTCTCCAGCGCCGGACATTTCTCTCTTTGCATTGGACTATTTCCCATGTGAATAATATTGAAAACTTCTGCACTCTGCCATAACATTGCTTGCAGATCCTGGTCCAGCAGAAAAGGGTTCACAGGACCATTGTTTCCACCGGGCGAGGTAAAAAGCAGTTACAGGGTGCCATTTTGTAGTGTTGACAAACTGAAATAGCAGACCCCAAAATTGCTTTTTTATTGCATGAGAAGTGGCCACGGGCAAAATGTTAAATTGCAGTGAAAGCTGAACATCCGTGCACTGTCCCTGGTGAGTCTGCATGATCAATGAACTGTTCCTGCATCATGTGTGGTACTTTTGTTGTATTCGCCTCCAGAACCTCTAAGGGCTTTTCAATAAAGGTCTGCAAGACAGCATTCAGCATAACAAATTCGTAATAATTGCAGTGACTCAGTTGATCTCCTATCAGGCATCGCAGGTAACTGCTTGTACCAGTGCCGAACAGTGCTGATTAATGCACCCCTACTCTGGTGCAGGGGCGGCTGGTGACATTTGAAAGTGGTGGGGCGTAAAAGTTCAGGATGAGCGGCATGTAGCGAGCGAGCGGAGCATACCTTCTAATTACACTTCCACCACATCCATCCATCCTGAATCCATGACATTCATCCATCCTGCATCAATTACATTCATCCATCCATCCTGCATCCATGATTCATCCATCCATCCTGCATCTATGACATTAATCCATCCATCCTGAATCAATGATTCATCCATCCATCCTGCATCAATGACATTCATCCATTCATCCTGAATCCATGACATCCATCCATCCAGCATCAATGACATTCCTCCATCCATGATTCATCCATCCATCCTGCATCCATGATTCATCCATCCATCCTGCATCAATGACATTCATCCATCCATCCTGAATCCATGTTTCATCCATCCATCCATCCATCCTGCATCAATGACATTCATCCATCCATCCTGAATCCATGTTTCATCCTTCCATCCGTCCATCCTGCATCAATGACATTCATCCATCCATCCATCCATCCTGAATCCATGATTCATCCATCCATCTATCTATCCATCCTGAATCAATGACATTCATCCATCCATCCTGAATCCATGACATCCATCCATCCTGCATCAATGGCATTCATTCATCCATCCATCCTGCATCCATGATTCATCCATCCATCTATCCATCCTGAATCAATGAAATTCATCCATCCATCCATCCATCCTGCATCAATGACATTCATCCATCCATCCTGCATCAATGACATTCATTCATCCATCCATCCTGCATCCATGATTCATCCATCAAACTATCCATCCTGAATCAATCACATTCATCCATCCATCCATCCATCCTGCATCAATGACATTTATCCATCCATCCTGCATCCATGATTCATCCATCCATCTATCCATCCTGAATCAATGTATTTTTCATGTCATAAAAATAAGCTATGGTCACTTTAAAACCAAACAGTGGTCCTAACATTCCGTGCCCTCACCTTCCTACTTGCCCCAATGTATCATTATATTTGAGACTACTCGCTTTGCATATCTCTGCTTTCATTATGTAAAGCGATTCGCCGCACATCAGGCCAGGTTTATGTCCTGCAAATGCCTAAAAGATACTTATTGTATAGGTGGACACTTCAGTTCGTGGATTTATTACTGAAACAATAGCCCTGGTACCAGCCAATCAAACCGCACAGAGAACAGCTCGCCAGCTGTGAAACCCCAGGTGCAGATAGTTCTTGCCAGTACAGAAACACAGCCTTCCGCGCTCTGATGTTAAGGCAATAAACAATTATGGTTATACATGAACCTTCTTTACCCTTAACCCTCCTCCTCGCAGTGGGACATTTTGTGTGATGAGGGAGCGCAGCGCCTCCACACACAGACGGGAGGCAGGATCACCACCAAAGGTACAGCCCCTCTAAGCCAATCCTGGCAGCGCCAGGGCATGGCTATTCTTCGCCCGTAGCACGCCCATTAGGAATGGGCATGCGCAAACAGGTCAAAACAGGTCAAAACACAAGTGCGCATGCGTGGGCACGGTGCCCTCCGTCCCTACTCATGCGCACTTTTGTTGTGCTGATGCCTGTTGCCCCCCACTGGTCTGACAATCATGTTAGTCAACATGACGCGGACCGGGCGGTCCGGCGTCATGTTGACTGACATGATTGTCAGTTCAACCTCGGCGTCTTTAAACTTAAGTAAACTGAGAGTTTACTTAAGTTCAAAGACGCAGAGGGAGCTGCGGGCGGGGGGGCTACGCCCCCACGCCCCAATGGACGCACCGCGCCTGCTCTGGTGAGCTCATGACCCGGACTCCATTGCTCGCTGCTCGTGACAGTGCAGTATCTGATGGATGGTGTAATATAGTATCAGTGTAATTACAGAATAGGCTAACATATAATGCACTTAAATCACTAACACATGGACTCATAACAGAATCACAAACTCATCTTCGAACGGGCAATATGTTGAGGGAAAAATCATTATTAGCCAATTTGATGCTCTATTGAAGCTAATGAATAATCTATGTGATTAATTATCTAATCTGAGAGAGTAGCCGAGCACCGCGTTTGCAGGGCTGCTCAGTGAAGGAGCCGAAAGAGGAATCCGATTTTAACACAGTTAGAAACTGTAGCTGTTTCCAAAGACTGTCACAAAATGAGGTGCGGAATTTTACTTTGCAGCACCTGTTGCACGCTTGAAAGGAAACCGCGGGAAATGAGCCGCCATTTTGGGAGCAAGGTTGCCACCTGCATTAGTGAGTCAAACAAAAAGGGAGCCGCGCTGCCGCGGTATCTGGATATGATTTCCCATGACGCTTCTGGAATGAGCTGACACATCTCAAGAGTTTGCTTCCAAGTCAAATTGCTTGAACTAACTAAATTAAAAAAGAAATTAGACTTAACACACAGTACGGTGGGAATGTGCCTACCTGAAGCCCTGGCCAGTTTTATGGCTCATTATTTCACATAAAATAAATAGCACAGTATAACACGAATTGGCAGAAGGATGCTAACGGTGCGGCACATATTTAAACACCTGGCAGCAATTATTTGCCATACAGTCTGAATAGATATCCGTGCATACCCAAACGCATGCAATTAGCCAGTTTTAGCAATTTACGAAACTACATTACTTTACAAGTGCTTTGTCGGGATATTCTGCAACAAACAATAGTTACTTGTACTTGGGCCCTTTATTCGTGCCCTGTTTTGCAAACATCCATTTGCGAAATGTAAACACAAAAAACATCTGTCTGTATACTTGGTTTATTGCAGATAATGAGATGCAAAAAAATATCAGTGTGCTGCATGTTCCTGTTCTACGCGGTTATAGCTTCGCTCGTCGATAGGATGTTTTTTTAATTCCCGACCCAACTCCATTTCGAAAAGACCTCTTCATGAAGGACTTCTCCAAGAAGGGCTTTAGGAAAGCCAGTTCCTCACTCTTGTCTGCCTCCGCCAAGCAGGTGTTCAACAAGATCATACAGTATTCAGATTTTTCGGAGAGCTGGCAGGAAATAAAAAGAGTATTAATTTACCGGAATACTATACAAAGGATTAAATAGCTTAATGTACCTAATTTACATAGTCTAGGGAGTGCTTAGAAAAATAGGGCAGGTGATAATAATAGTGCTAAATACTTTTTAAATCAATTGACATAATATTAAAATGTGGGATTTTATTAGATTTTTTTATTGCAAATAAATGCAGCAATGACGCACAGTGTAATAACGTGAATGGTGCTTGCTGTGTAATTGCGGATCTACAGCTGTGATGTTGCATGTAGCTGCCATAGGGCACAATACATTTTCCCAAGAAATTGACATAGCAGTAAATATCAGAATACACTTTAATATATACAGTGCTATATGTTTTAAACAGCATAATTGATAGATGAATGTACAAGTAGAAACATTAGTGGCTGTGTTTTCTTCTATTTTGAATACCGTGTCTCCCTTAGGAGCCACATATTCTACTTCAGCTTCTGAGAGTATGGTTTAGAGGTGGGTGGTAACTGCAAAATCCTCCTGAACTTTGGAAGTGCTAAATCTTAAAAAATAATGTACGGTGGCATTTCTCCTATCACAGTGCTAGTGTGGGTGAAATTCGGTTGGAGAATTCACACACAATCTTAGAATTTCCTCCAGAGAAATGACGATCTTACATTCTCACCGAACTATAAATCAAGCCCCACACCACTTGTTACGTCTTTAACACATGGCCTGGCTAGAAATATTACAGATGTTTCCTTTCTCTTCTGAACTGGTATGGAGTTGGGCATATTGGTTTCTCTGCAACATTGTGCATATATGTGGCATTTAAGAATGCAATTGACTTAGACTTGCCCACTATTTTATTTAAAAAACTGCCCTGTTCATCACAAAACCTACGTGCCTATGAAGAAATGTAATTTTGAATGTGTGGCCTAGCTACCTGAGGGCCAATAAACAGCACACATAGGGCTTGGTTATGATGTCGTTCGGAGGAGCTCCAAACGGCATTCGGATTTTCCTAAACTGTGTCGGAACCTATGTTTCTGACTGATTCGGAAACCCTTCCGACCGACCGATTACGATGGAAAGGTAACCGTTCAGTCATTCCGGATCGGTTCCGCCCGGCATTCGGAAACTCCTAGACGGTTGAAGCCGAGTCGTACAGCTCTACGGACTGCGTTTCCGACCTACCTATTACGATGTCGGATTCGACAGCCATTCCGACTAGGACCATCTGACATAAAAAGGCTGTCAGAAACTTACTTTGGGGCCCCTAGCAGGCCCACCTTCATCCTGAGGCCTCCGGTTGGGGGCACACAAGGGACCCCACTGTAGACCTATGCACATTTTGACAGGCACCATGGGGTGCCCGCCACTGGGTGCAAGATTTTCTTCAACCACCCCTATTTTCAATGGGAGTCTGTGTCTGTTGGGTCACAGGCTCCCATTGTAGTCAATAGGAGACTTTCTGAATGGTGTTCAAAAGCAGGGGACTTTAGTTTCCAACTAACATCGTAATCAGGCCCATATTATCTTCTAGGAGCTTATTTAGAATTATCAGCCTTTGTTGCAAGGGCCCCCGGTGAATCACATAAGATACATCATCAACAACCATGTAATCCTTAAGGAAAATGATTCATCCTCTGCAGTTATAAACAAGAGACTTGTTAACAGGACAATATTAAGGATATTTTGGGTCTCTTGCAAGACATTTTGGGCCACCCCCCCCCTTGAAAAGACTTTGAATTTCTCTCCCATTTTCAGCTAATTCAACTCCTTGTGGTACCAAACTATGCTGAATTAACCATTAAACTTTCAGGTACACAAAAACAGCCAGAACTAAAGCATCCAAATAGTACCAAAAGAAAACTTGAATAAGCTTTGCCCAGGGACATTTTTGTGCTTGCATCTGGATATTATTTATCTTTCAGCAACAATATTTTAAGTGGAATTCAATGTCTAAGCAGCTTGTTCTTCCCCTTCGTGGAAATACATGATGAGGATGACATGGTGAATCTTTAATGGGATATGGCATAATGTTAAAATATGATATATATATGTATGTATATGCATGAAATTATATTTGCATTGACAGATACTTTCATAATCTCAAATAAACCTGAATCCCAATGGCCTTCTTGCTTCAATAGGGAACATCACAGCACTGCACTGCATTCCATAGTGAGACTTCTGATAATTGTTTTTATTAATTCTTTTCCTATGCATTGTCATCTTCACCATTTTCAATGTGTACATGTCTTTGGCTAAGCGGTACAAAAGGGGGTGATGATGGACGGAGCATCTGAACCAATCAAACACTCACACCCAGTCAACAGATCTGGGTTTATTCCATCACCGTTCTTTAGCCCACTCGGCCACCCCAGTTCAGACATGGCCATATGCAAATCAGTCTGACCCTGTGCCTCATGGGAACAGTCCAGCCCGAACTGCCAAGCCATGCCTTCCCTGGACCGGAAACAAGCTTCCGAGGACCGGTTTCTGGCATTCCAGCCGTCTTCAGCCAGGCTTGCTTGAATCCAGTGGCAAAGTGAGCAAGGGACTCACGTCTGAGCATACCCTTCCAACTTATCGCGAACAAAGCGGTACAAAAGTGGGTGGTGATGGACGGAGCATCTGAACCAATCAAACACTCACACCCAGTCAACAGATCAGGGTTTAATCCATCACCAATCTTTAGCCCACTCTGCCACCCCAGTTCAGACATGGCCGTATGCAAATCAGTCTGACCCTGTGCCTCATGCTTCCTAGGACCGGTTTCTGGCATTCCAGACGTCTTCAGCCAGGCTTGCTTGAATCCAGTGGCAAAGTGAGCAAGGGACTCACTTTTCATTTGTTGACTGGGTGTGAGTGCTTGATTGGTTCAGATGCTCTGTCCATCAACACCCCCTTTTGTACCGCTTTGTTCGCCATAAGTTGGCAGGGTATGCTCAGACGTGACTACCATGCTCACTTTGCCAGTGGATTCAAGCAAGCCTGGCTGAAGATGGCTGTAATGCCAGAAACCGGTACTAGAAAGCTTGTTTCCGGTCCAGGAAAGGCATGGCTTGGCAGTTCGGGCTGGACTGTTCCCATGAGGCACATGGTCAGACTGATTTGCATATGGCCATGTCTGAACTGGGGTGGCAGAGTGGGCTAAAGAACGGTGATGGATTATACCCAGATCTGTTGAATGGGTGTGAGTGTTTGATTGGTTCAGATGCTCCGTCCATCACCACCCGCTTTTGTACCGCTTTGTTCGCCATAAGTTGGCAGGGTATGCTCAGACGTGAGTCCCTTGCTCACTTTGCCACTGGATTCAAGCAAGCCTGGCTGAAGGCGGCTGTAATGCCAGAAACCGGTCCTTGGAAGCTTTTTTCCGGTCCAGGGAAGGCATGGCTTGGCAGTTCGGGCTGGACGGTTCCCATCAGGCACAGTGTCAGACTGATTTGCATATGGCCATGTCTGAACTGGGGTGGCAGAGTGGGCTAAAGAACGGTGATGGATTAAATCCAGATCTGTTGACTGGGTGTGAGTGTTTGATTGGTTCAGATGCTCCGTCCATCACCACCCCCTTTTGTACCGCTATGTTCGCCATAAGTTGGCAGGGTATGCTCAGACATGAGTCCCTTGCTCACTTTCCCAGTGGATTCAAGCAAGCCTGGCTGAAGACGGCTGTAATGCCAGAAACCGGTCCTAGGAAGCTTGTTTCCGGTCCAGGGAAGGCATGGCTTGGCCGATTGGGCTGGACTGTTCCCATGAGGCACAGGGTGAGACTGATTTGCATATGGCCATGTATGAACTGGGGTGGCAGAGTCGGCTAAAGAAGGGTGATGGATTAAACCCAGATCTGTTGACTGAGTGTGAGTGTTTAATTGGTTCAGATGTTCCGACCATCACCACCACCCTTTTGTACTGCTTTGTGCGCCATAAGTTGGCACGGTATGCTCAGACGTGAGTCCCTTGCTCACTTTGCCACTGAATTCAAGCAAGCCTGGCTGATGGCGGCTGTAATGCTAGATACCGGTCCTAGGTAGCTTTTTTCCGGTCCAGGGAAGGCATGGCTTGGCAGTTCGGGCTGGACTGTTCCCATGAGGCACAGGGTCAGACTTATTTGCATATGGCCATGTCTGAACTGGGGTGGCAGAGTGGGCTAAAGAGCGGTGATGGATTAAACCCAGATCTGTTGAATGGGTGTAAGTGTTTGATTGGTTAACCGCTAAGAGTTTGTGAATAATGTGATACGTCCCAGTAACAATTTATTTAGTATAAACGGACAGTGCAGTGATGGAATGGTCATCATTAAAAGAAAAAAAAACTTGTCACTTAACTGCGCTTCTAAATCTGTGCAGAGTACCTTTACAACTATTAAGGACACTTTAAGTGGAGATGAACAAATAGCATGCTTTCTGGGACAGCGAAAGTCAATATGACTTAGTATTCCCAAATATTCATGGCTTCATTAAGTCACAGGTCCAATGTATTAGTGATAGGAGCAAGGTCATCCAAAAACGAGATACAAGCATGAATACAGGGTGGAACATGGCAGTAGTGTGCGCTGTCATACACAACTGTGGGACAGGGCAGTGAACGAGCTACAAGGTTGGAGCACCGAGGTGACCTACTAGCTTTTCGGATTTCAGAAAAGTTCATGATAATGAAAAGAAATCCTCAGGTCCTTGTTGGACAACGATGCATTGTGTGGCTGTGTGCCAGAGTCCATGAGAGCAGGATGGGAAGGATAAAGATGGGGGGACCAGCCAGTTGCTACAACAAATAGAATGGAGTGTGGCATCAATGGAGGAGTGGAGAGCAGTGCTAGAAGAGGAGACTAGGACAGTGGAGCAGGAGAGAGAGTGGCATATGGGTCCCAGCACAATGGAGTTCAGGTGGATCTCCATGCTTCAGCTTATCTGACAAATGGTCATATGAAGTTTAGACATTTCACAGCTAATATTCCTTCATGCAAGGCTAACTGCCTTACGTTAACCCCAAACCGTGGCTGCCTCTTCTTTTCTTGAATATATTTTTAATTTTCTTGAAAAATTGGATGCAGTGTTAGTGGACTCTAAATCGTCAAGACCTATTCTTACAGTGCCAATACATTTTCAATACATTTATCCAGATATGCACTTCACTCGTTCTTTCAAAGTGTTTGCTTTTTCGCACAGCAGTCCAATTGTTTTGTATGATCAAATATTTTTTCTGGTGTCGACTATTTGCAAGTTATTTGTCTAGATCATAGGATTGAACTAGTCCAAACAGCAATCTAGAGAGTTGTTCTGGAAGTAGCAGTCAGTGGGACCAGCTCCATGCACATAACTTTTTTCACCAATTTTCAACAACAAGGGCCATACTTGTGGTTCATCCCATTCAGGATGCAGCTTTTAAGACTCCTTTTGCCTTGACTATCTAGTTCCTAGATGAGGGCTCCCAGACAGATTTACCTTAGAGCATTGTGCGGGGCGTCTTTCCGCTCCAAGCACTGTCACCATTTTCAATACACTATATTCATTTAGCTCCATATTACAGTAATACTGCTCTATGATCTTTGTCTGTTAGGTATACATAATATTAGTCAACTATAGGCCTCTTTGGAATTATCACACTTCACTGTGCATTAACCCTATTTACAGAACATCAAATTTAGGCGGGCTTTTACTATTTCAAAGTAGGATGATGCAGAAACAAGAGGGCATTTTCCTCTATTCCGCCTAAGGAGGAATAGCACACCACTACCATTTATATTTAATTAGATCCAGTCTAGCCTATTGGGAAATCTAAGCGCCTGGCAGCTACTTTGCAGTATACATTGTAATTGAATACATAAGTGAGCCTTCTAGTGTAGGTTGGAGGCCAACCGTGTGACTCCTGAGTTTGGAAATAAACGATCTTCATCCATTAGTAGTTGGGTTCTTTATTAAATTCATTTATTATAGCTATATAGATACTTAGGGCCTGATTGACAAACTGCACTTGTACTATTTTTGCTAAATGTACTACAAAACGTACTTCAAAATGTATGTTTCACCTATATCACCTATACTTATGGGTGCTGAGTTTTCTGCCCTGACTGCAGAGTCTCCACACATGTAGGGACACAGGGGAGTGGGCGGGAAAAGGGACAGACTTACTCCTAAAGGAGATTGCTTTACTATGGAGAATGGGACATGTAGCCTACACTTATGTATTAAGTTTACATTCAGAGTTAGTGAACACGGAAAGTTGTAATCTTGCCCTAAAGTGTAAATTTACTTCAAGGTGTAATTAATCTTTGTCAATAAGGCCCTTATGGTTTGTGGATGGGGTTGAAAGGCATGATAGGCCTTTCAAATTATCTTGAGAGAGATCTAATTTCTCTCATATTAGTATTGTTTTTTCACCCTCTCTCTACAAGGGAAGGTAAAGTGCGTCAACCTTTCAGATATGGTTCAAGAATGATAGGGTTTCTTTTAGTATGAGTTAGGCCTTAAGCACTAACAAAGGTGTCCCATGTTTCTTGATTATCTTGGTAGATTTTATTGTGCACCATCTAAGAGTATGATCAATTCACATTCCTAAGACATTCATTCTTTTCCAAAATTGTTCCAGCAAAGAAGAGAGGCTTGTTCATTTAATTCTTGAACAATCACAAACACTCATTTGCACAATTTAACCAAGTATTTAAAGCTGATCTGCATAACTATTGAATGGAGTTTTGTATTTCTTACTGTGTGGCTCCGTGCAGATATATATACTTCTACTAACAAACCTATTGTTCCCTCCCTTGTTATTTTGGCTCTGAGGAGCTTGTACAGATACTCAATATGCAAATTATGGTTTGTTTTTGCTTATTGTTATTGTCTGTTCTTCTCTTGTGTGTTACGAAAGATGGGTGCTCAAGTGTAAAATGTGGAAAAATGGTAGTGAATGTATGTTTCTATTTTATTTCTTGCTTACTTTCTTATGCCCTATTCATTTTTAAACTGTTGGGAAACAAGTTTCCAAACCCATCATTTGCAGTTAAAATGCAAACAACTTGAATGCATGTCGTGAAGAACCCCATTGGCCCCAAAGAGGACAGAAACCTTAATCCCATTAAGACTTAATGGCTATTTCTTGATTTAGTTAGAAAAAAGCTATGAGATATCAATTTAAGGCCACCATCAGACACAGGGTCTATCTGGTTTGGGCTTGGTGGAAACTGGCCCTCTCTGAAGGGCCACCCCATACTTTCTGCCTTAGTCCTCCTCTTTTTATGACCTTCTTTTTATTGGCTTGTGAATTCTGGGCACTTCACCACTGCTGACCAGTGCTTAAGTGCATGTGCTCTCTCCTCTAAATATGGTATAATTGGTTTATACCTGTTTGGCATATTTAATTTATTTGTAAATCCCTTGTACAGTGGTATACCATATACCCAGAGCCTGTAAATCAAATGCTACTAGTGGGCCTACAACACTGATAGTGCCCCCCACAGAAGTAGCCTTCCAACTTGCCTCAGGACTGCCATTGCAGGGGCCTGTGTGTGCAGTTTACTGCCACTTCGACTTGCCAAGCCTTAAACTCTCCTTTTATTACATATATGTCACCCCTAAGGTATGCCCTAGGTAGCCCTAAGGGCAGGGTGCTGTGTAATTAAAAGGTAGGTCATTTACTTTTATGTTTTGCATGTCCTGGTAGTGACAAACAGCCTTTTTGCTTTTCAATACCGTGAGGCCTACTTCTCTCATAGGCTAGCATTGGGAATTCTTTCATACACCTAGAGCTACTATGTATAGTGTGTGTTGGTTAAGAACCCAGAGAGTCCGCCTTCCACCATTCAAGTCAGTGGCCACTGAAGTCATCTGCGGCGTACCACAAGGATCCTCACTCAGCCCCACCCTTTTCAACGTATACATGAGCCCCCTCGCGGCCATCGCCCGCCAACACAACCTCAACATCATCTCCTACGCGGATGACACTCAACTGATCCTATCACTCACCAATGACCCTAGCACCGCCAAAACGAACCTACACGAAGGAATGAAAGAAGTAGCCGAATGGATGAAACACAGCCGTCTGAAACTGAACTCAGATAAAACAGAAGTCCTCATCTTAGGTACCTCCCCCTCCGCATGGGACGACTCTTGGTGGCCAGAACCCCTTGGAAAAGCACCCATCCCGACAGACCATGCACGGAACCTGGGCGTCATCCTGGATTCCTCACTTTCAATGAACAGACAAGTCAACGCTGTCTCCTCATCCTGCTTCAACATTCTTCGCATGCTCAAAAAAACATTTCGTTGGATCCCCACCGAAACTAGGAAAACGGTCACCCACGCTCTGGTCACGAGCCGACTGGACTATGGAAACACCCTCTACGCCGGGACTACAGCTAAACTCCAGAAAAAACTCCGACGAATCCAAAACGCCTCAGCCAGGCTCATATTAGACATCCCGCGTAAAGAACATATCTCTGGTCACCTGAAAAACCTCCACTGGCTTCCCGTCAATAAGAGAATCACTTTCCGGCTCCTTACCCACGCACACAAAGCACTCTACGAAATCGGACCAGAATGCCTCAACACACGACTGTCCTTCTACGCCCCCTCCCGCCAGCTTCGATCTTCCAACCAAGCCCTTGCCAATGTACCTCGCACCAACAAGACCACCATGGGAGGTAGATCCTTCTCCTACCTGGCAGCTAAAACCTGGAACTCACTTCCCACCTACCTTCGCCTTACCCAGAACCACCTAGCATTCAGAAAGCAACTTAAAACGTGGATATTTGACAAGTGATTCCCTACCCCTCCTTAAGCGCCTTGAGACCCTCTGGGTATGTAGTGCGCTATATAAATTCTCTGACTTGACTTGACTTGACTTGACTTGACTTGGTTACAATACAAATTCTCACATACAAGTTTGCTGTAAGCATTGTATGTACTGTCTGGTTCTTTTGTGCACGGTTATTTATGTTTTTAAATATGTAAAGATTGTAAATAAATCTTGTTTTGTACATATTTTAGCCCTGAAGAAGTCCCAGATGGGATGAAACATGTCGGCTGTCAATTGTGTGCTGTGATTTTAAGAAGTAATCACTCAACAAAAGAATAAACAATAAAAAGAAAATATTTTTCCAGAAAATACGAATAGCTACGTGATTTATTTGGGAGATATATTCCTTTATTTTTTGATGGACAATGGACAATAAATCTATTGACTCCTAACACACTTATGGAGTTAAGTGCAGAGCCATTTGTGTCTACATTTTGTCTTGGGGTTCTCTTTCTCCAATAATGGAGATATTGGAGGGTCACGTCTCTGGCTCATTGCACCACAAATGGACCCTTTCTCTATAACTTATACACTTTATTGACTGTTGCAGGATTTTTGTGCCTAGACCCATTTTGCGTGTGTACACCTTTAAGCTGTGATTCCTGATCAGGGAGAAATAGCTTTTTCGTGTTTCATATGTTTAGAAGGGCAATAAAAATACCCTTCTTACTGGTGAAGTTGGAGTTCATATTACTGTTTTTGAAATGCTACTTTTAGAAAGTGGGCATTTCTCTGTGCTTATAACTCTGTCTCCAGCTCTGCAGCCTGTCTCCAATACAAGTCTGGGTTGGGTGACAGCTACACTTTGTGCATTCCCTCTAGACCGCCAGAGACACAGGAAGGTGAGGCTCATCTGCATTCTGAGCACTCATCTGCATTCTGATGGGTCTTCCTAGGCAGGGAGGAAGGGAGGTGCTGACACTTACACTTCAATGTAGTCTCCTGTCCACACACAAAGCACCAAATTACCCCCCTACAGCTAGCCTGGCAGACAGGACTGGGTTGAAAGGGATCTTTGTGCGCTTCAAAGAGCTGCTTTGAAGTCACCTCTTACATCAAAGGCACTTTTGGGTATAAGTACTGGGTCTCTCACCCCTCACACACTTCTGGATCTTGAACTGAGCCTCTGTCAGAAGGGTTGCTGTGCTGCTTAAAGGACTCAACTGCACTGCTTTTCTGGAAGACCTGCTTTTTTGCTTGTTGCCCTGCTGACTGTTGTTACCTGCCTCTGCTGTGAGGAGAGCTGGACTTTGCCTTCCATCCAAGTGATCTTCAAGGGATTGCTGGCTTTCCTCCTGTTTTCTGAAGTCTCAGGGACACAAAAGACTTTCTGCAATCCTGCTGGTGCTGCTGGGGTCTGCCTTGTGTGAATCCTACTCTTGCAGGAGGTGACCTCTCCAAGTTCTGGGCCTCAGAAGTGAGTTCTGCAGCTGATTTTCTACAAATCCGATGAATCATCACCACTGCGCTGGTCAGAACCGGCACTTCACTCTTCTATGCTGACACAGAGGCTGTTCTAAAGCCTGCGCAGCACGACAACAACATTCTGCGTTGGTCAACGACAACGCAGTGCCTTTACCTCAGCAAAGCAAAGTGTGGGTCTTGAAGCCTGCTTGCCCTCCATTTTCTTGTACCTTATCTTAAATTTAGCCTTCTCTTTAGTATGACAAATTTTCAGACCATTCAAAATTATATAGGCATAGAAGTGTTGTTCATTTACTGGTTACGTGGACTGTATCCTTGTACTGTGCATGTCAATTTCAGGGCTTTACACCGTACGGCCTATTTAGGGTAAAAGGTGTAAAGGTTTTCATTCTTATCTGCCACTGCCACCAAAAATATGGCAGTAAGGGACAGGAAAAAAAATACTGATCCCCACATGATTGGAGAAAAACCCTCAGAATGGGGCCATTGCTTTTAAAACAAACTGCTGCTTTGGGAGCTTGTTTTAGAAAAATACAAAAAAATTGAAACGTTTAACTGCCATCCTGCATGTAGTGTCTGATGGAACTATCCATCAGACACTACATGCATTGACAGGAACCTCTGTGACAGTGGTTTCTGTCAATGTACAGAGTTGTCCACAAGGCCATCAGACAACTCTAAACTTGGTGGGCAGAAGGCCCTCCAGGATGGTAGAGGTAATGAACACAGCCATCACATTGGAGTACTCTCCATCTGCTAAACCCTAAATCAGGTCATAGCGTTCTTTGCATAGTAATGCAACCTTTTAAATCCAGGAATGTTTATTTAAGCACTTGGACGGCATTGACATGATCACTCCTTCAACAGCACTCCAAGCTGGATGGCGTTGACATGAAGGTCATGTCAAAGAGCATAGGGCAGGGAATCCCACTGCTGCTGGCTCCAGAGGGATTTCCTTTTTCATTTTTTGGATCGGGCTGCTTGGGAATAGCTTTCCCAGCAACACAAGCTGTTTATTTGGTGTTGGTGAGGGGGCGGGGGGGGGGGGGTTGGGGGAGGGGGGGATGATGACCAGATTGCATGGTGCACTGAAAATGATTAAAAAGAAAGTGAAAATGAAATAAGCCCCTTCTGCAAATTTCACTTTCACTTAGATCAATGCTGTGGGGTTTGTCTCAGGTTTAAAATCACCAATTTCAATAAGGAAGTTATTGTTGGAAAGTGGAAATCTGCCCCTTTCCAAACATGTATCTCCTTGTGGCTTCTTGCTGGGGATCAGCTCAGAGCACAATGCTCAAGCAAGATTATATACCATTAGATACCAGGGTTTATTTTTTGCGAGGAAAGATCTTCTGGGCCATGGGCCTCTTCTCCCCCCATGGGCACAATCAAGTCTTTCTCCCCTAAGGATTGGATGGAGATGTTTACCCTCAATTTGCCCCTGGGGGTTAGCAGGCCCTCTAGGCAGAAGGGGATTTATATGGATACAAAAAAAAGGTGGTGTCGTGCCCCACTCTAAAATGGGAAAATACATTCTTTCTGCCCCTTAGGTTGAAGACTGGGTGTTTTGTCCCCCCTTGGTGGGGGGGGGTCAGAAAAGCCCATTACACCCCAGGGATTATTTATTATTTGAAAAGAGTGGTTGGGGTGGTCTGTCATTGACTAGGGCCATGCCCTCACCCCCTAAGAGATAAATATGATCTTTCTTCACCCCGAGAGGCAGATTGTGTGCTTTTCCCCAATCTGTTCCCGGTATGGGACAGAAAAGCAAACTGGATATCAGACATGTTATACTCCCCACCCCCCCACCAAAGCGGGTTGGGGCTCCCCACCTAACATTAGGTCATACCACCAGATATAAAGTAGCATTAAAGATTTTCTGTCCATCAGAGGGACCGATAGGAGGTTTTCCTGATCAGGGGTTTGCCCATAATCTGCTCCCCGGAAAGGTGGGAAGCCCACTGGGCATCAGGGAATTCAAAATGGCTCCAAAAAAGGATATGAGTGGTCCACTTTGGCATCAGACCATACCCCCAGCCCAGAAGGACTAAGGGAGTGTTTATGTCCCCTGGAGAAATAGGAAGTTTGCTCTGATTTGGGATTTATCATAATCAGCCCCCATGGGAGATAGAAAGACTTCTAGACACCAGATGTTTTTCACTGGGGTAAAAAGGGTGGGGACTCCGGCAGGAGGATTGGGCCATAAGCCCATACCAAAAGGTGCAGCATGGTTTATCTGCACCCCTGGGGGCAGAAGAGGGCTTGCCTAAATTTGCCCCAGAGAGAAGAACAGCCACTAGCCACCAGGGATTTCAAATGACACCAAAAATAGATCAGGCTTGCCGTCCTGGCTTTATGCTATGCATTCACAGCAGAAGGGCCAATAGAGTCTTTTTGTCCCTCCTTCGCAGATAGGTTTGTTCTGATTGAGGGTTTGTCTGTAATCTGCCCCCTTGGGAGGTAGAAAGCCCACAAGCCACCAGGGAATGAAAACGGACACACAAAAAGGGTGTAGCAATGCTCCACTCTAAAAGGAAAAAAATAGTAGGCAGATTGGGTGATTTTTCCCCAATGTGCCTCTCCAGGAGGGAGTAGAAAAGCCCACTAGATACCAGAAATTCTTTTTCTTTTAAAGAGAAGTTGCAGTACAGTCCTGGCTGACATAGGGTCATGTCCTCTCCCCTAGAGAGGGAAATATAACCTTTCTACCCCGAGAGGCAGATTAGGGGTTTGTCTTCAATCTGCCCCCTAGAAGGGGGTAGAAAAGCCCCCTAGACACCAGGGATGTTTTGGAGACTTGGGCCTGACCAAATTTTCTCTATGCAAAAATAATAATCAAATTAATCTATGCAAAAATAATCTACGCCCGTTCGAGAGTATCAAATCGTGGGTAGAGCATCGAGGGGTCGACCCTCTTTTATTATATAAAATCCTCCCGATTGAAGGGTACTGGCTGCATCGCTCTTTGAGAGCTAAATTCAACAAACTTTACTTTAAAAGTAAAGTAAAGTTGCTGAATTTAGCTCTCAAAGAGCGATGCAGCCAGTACCCTTCAATCGGGAGGATTTTTAATTTTGCAATGTTTTCCACGGCTAAGAAGCAGGCCCCCCCACAAAAAATATACGGATAGTACTATCTAATTTGTAAAGATTTTATTTCATACTCTCATTTAATCCGGAACGGCGAGTCTTTTTTCCATTTCTCTCAATCGGAACCCGATGCCCGCCCCCCATCCAACCTCACCAGGAAGTAATGCAGGTTGATGCGGTCGTCGGCAGAGCATGCAGCACCTCTAGCACATCGGATTGATTGCGGCGGTTTCCTAGACGTTTACGGTAAATCAGTCCCTCCCGCCCCTCTTTGTGAACTGGTCTGGGCAACGCGGCATATTGTCGGTTCGAGTTATGAACCCATGGGTACTTTAATGTCTTACAGGAGGCTGTGAAAGTAGGTTCCAGTCGACCTCCAGATGAGTTGTCACTTTGTGGTGGTAAGGATTCGTACATAGATGTCCTTTTCCTTTCTTTTCTAAATTCAGTCTAATTTGGCATCAATATCTAATATGCCATCACTATTTTCCAGGCTCAATATTGTACAAGAAATTGTGACTTTCTCGATAAATACAGGCTCCCAGAACCTTCCGTACATGAAAGGTAATCTCTATACTAAATATGTTTAGGAACTGAATAACCATATAATATTATTAATTTTCCCTTTATTTATGTCCCCAATGTATAGGCGTTTTTTAATCAAATCTTTCCAAGATAACACGAGGTCTTAAGTACCTAAAAGTGTGCCGCAGGCTTAGAATCCACTTTGTCCGCTAACCAAACGGATCTTAAGGGTAAGCTTCATCCGAGTGACTATCCCCGACCGTTAGAGCAACCATTTAACTCATGCCTCAAATGTGAAATAAACCCCCTGTTTCCGTATTTTAAGGTGATCAATCCTTAAGAATCTTTTCCGCACTGTAAAGACGTCCGAACAACCTTTAGAGATCAGTGGCAGAATACAGATCCCGTATTATAGGGGTAAGCCTCCTTCCAAGGACTATCCCTGACCTTTAACAGCAATCATGTAACTAATGCCTGAATGTTAAAATAAACCCTGTTTCCCTACTTTAAGGTGATCATTCCAACAACCCTTAAAGAACATTTTTCAGCACTGAAAAGACGTCCTGAGAAGCCTCAGAGGTCAGAGGTAAATCATAGATCCCTGATAGTAGCTATTTGTAATTCTGTAACCTAGAGGTAGCAAAAAGATATGGAACTTGACCACTGTCCGTTAATATCAGAGGGTTACCCTTTATCTACAATCCTATTTATGAGTTGTGAGACCACTGATAGTGGGTTGAGATATATATACTGCGCATCACATATTGGACAGGATGTCATCACTTTGATGTATTTTATTATTAATTTACAGCACTCCTCTGTGTTATGAAAAATATAGACAACCTTCTTTGACCACAAGGAGGAATGACTTAAATAGGCCCTGTTGTGCCTCTCCTTCTTGTCTAAGTAATCGGGTAATCGAAAGATGTCTAGATCAATAAACTTTCTCCTCGTTATTTTCAGTTAGAAAATATCATTTTGTTCTGGGAGCATCCGCTTTCCGTTGATCCAGCCGTCTCGTCACTTGTGAACAGTGAGAACTCACCTCCTGTTGAATCAGCCCCTCTCGCCCCACGCGAAAGGTGAGCCAATGACATACTCTATGTATCTCTCGACCTAATAACTTGTGTAATGTGTCTTTCGACACTAACTTGACAACACGTTTTTAATTGCTAAACCATTCTCCAAAAAAAGTTCACCATCTTTGTACTAATGAACGGGGTGGTTGTGGTCTAATCGATTCTTCTTGTTTTAACTATCCCCTAGGAGGTTGCCCACCCACAACTCCTTTGTCCTGACGAAGACCCACTCTGTAAGGAACACACTCCTACTGTTAATCCGGGTCGAAACGTAGACTACATATTCAACGACCAACTCCGACCCCAAGCAAGACATTAACGGCTCTAACGGAGTTAGGCCTTTTTTCAACAAATTATAATTTAGACTCCTTTGGAGCCTTATGGTGTGGCCTTTGGTTTAAGGGACCACGTATACACAGTCTTTAAATTGACAATAAGACTTGTCACTGAATGAATCAGATTATCCTTACCTTACCCTTGACACTCACCCTCCTCACTTCCCCCTCCCCGTTGTGAATGTGGGCATGTACACGTATAGAAATTTGTTATGTATATAACCAAATGTATTATGAGTTTCAACTATTGAATAGGATGGAAATGCAAAATCTGAATTAAACTCTTTTGCATCCAATAGCCTTGCTCTTTTGAATTCATTGAATATAGAGGAAATACTTTTGAACCATTTATTTTGTGTCTAGGACCCCTTCCTTTCGTACTGATAACTACCCAGGTCCTTTTGACTTTAGTGGGTTTAACCCTGTTTTTGTTTAACGTCCCGCATTCCTCAGCTGCACCACTCATCCTTGACAAAGGACCTCGCAAAACTCCTTACCCAGGATTTAAGGTACTCTTGTTCATTGGGCCTAACTGGGTGCCTGTAGTAGACCCATGCTTCATTATAGGCAGCCTTAACTGGTGACTTTGTCCAAGTCTAGCATGACCACATATCAACAGTTAGTGCTTTGTTCTTTTTGGCACTATTCTCAATAAAACCTTTCAACTTGCATATCTCCGGTTCTACTGCTATAATTTTGTCGTTTTGATCTTGTTTTTTTGTATTAAAATGTACTATAGTTTCCTTACTTATATCTGTTTCTGTCTTATGGTTGTTTCACCACATCTATTTTACATTAGAAAGACGCTGGTTCAATAAATACTTATTGAAAATGTCCCCACTGTTTATTCTATGTATCTCTCTGAGACAAATTGAGCATGAGTCACTGAGCGAACAGTACTGTACTGTTTCCATGATTCTGAGGGATCAGGGGTGTCATGTTCGAATGAAACGCTTTGGCTGCACCTCCTTTTGACTGATGGATGACATTATTTGTGCTGAAAAAAATTGGCAGCCTTAAATTGTTATCGAGTGCCCAAAGGAAGAAACTGTAATTTTATTATCGTTTTCCGACCTCGTTCCAGCATACTTAAAACATTAATACGTGCAGGAGTGGGCAGTAGCACTTGCTCCAGCATTATATTGTAACAATGTTTTGTGGGATGCTGGGTCACCTCCCCATGTAATCCCAGTAAAAACTACTCTAACTCCACAAAGACAGTACCCAATAAAACCAGAAGCGAAAAAGCAAGTCAGGAAGATCATAGATCAACTTGAATACCAGGGTGTAATTGTAACTTGCACCTCTTCAATGAACAATCCCTTGTTTCCTGTAATGAAACTCGATAATTCATACCATCTAGTGTTAGACTATAGACATCTGAACACATGCACAAAAACATTTGCAAAACAGAATGCACACAGTGCGGCATTAATGAATAACATTGTGCGAAAAAAATACAAAACAACATTAGATAGCTCAAACAGATTTTCTGACACAATATAGTGCCTGAAAGCAGATATTTGATAGCATTCTCAGTGCTCAGTTCTAGTCGTCAATTCTGTCGACTCTCCCAAGGGTATACGAATAGCCCTGGGTTATTCTCAGCTAGGGGAACAGGGTTGCTTCAATATTTGGATGAAGAGGCATTGTCCTATGTAGATGATATATTCATCTGACGGATGATGATTTAATAGATTATATGACCAGGGTGAGCAACGTCATTTTGGGGTTCGCCTTTGAGGGCTAAAAATTAAACTTTAAAAAATCAAAAATAGCCCACCTCAATGTCCTATTTTTGGGATATGAGCTTTTAAGTGAAGGGAAAAGCCTGGCCTGGCAGCTAATTATTTAGAAAAGTGTGCCCTGCTCCAACCTCCTAAATCTTTTAAAAATGTGCAATCGATATTGGGATTCTTAAATTTTGTCAGAACTTACATTTGAAATTACACAGAAAAAGTGAAAACTTTCTATGACCTAAGATCGGATTTTTCAGTTCGACATTGGACACAGGAACACACAAATATCCGTTGTTCCTTACAAGCTGACATGATAGCTTCAAAACACCTACACAACCGTGTAAACACCACAAATTTGGTGACCCATTTTATAGCGGGTCAATCTGGGTACATTTACCTAACCTTCAATAAAGGGAAAACAGTACCCATGGCATATAAATCACACTTGTACACAAACGCGGAAATCCGTTTTGCTTCCACAGAAAATATTCTGACAGCAGTACGGACCAAGAAAGAGGGAAACGAATAATTGTCATAACTCCAATTCCGGCCTTAGAGTTTGTCACAAGGCAAGCGTTTCAAATGCTAAATCTTTACGTCCAAGATGGATACAATGGGCACATTCTCTCACTGCAACAGATGTAGACTACACATTTGACTCTACACTTAAAACGCAAGCATTCCTGCAATACAAACAAGAATATACTCTCCCAAATGAAATAATGCCTCTAGATAAGAATGAATATATTATTTACACTGACAGATCTGCTCAGCCGGCCATAGGAAGTAAACAACAATATAGCATATGGAGGAAGTCAAGTTCCTTCCTAGCAGTATGAAGACACAGTCTCTAGGAGACTGCACAGCACAGCTGGCAGAATTAATAGCTCTGTACCTTGCATTAATAAATACAGATTGAGAATTCCACACAGTTATTGCTTGTGATTCATTTTACTGTGTCCAGTCATACAATGAATATCTTTACTACTGAGGTCAGAATGGGTTTAAAGACTCAAAAGGTTGCACAATTAAGCATAAATTACTTTGAGAACAGGTAGCTGCTTGAAAAACGAACTTCCAAGAGCTCATGTGATACATACGCTGAGTCATCAAAGTGATGGCGTTCATGTTGAAGGGAATTTATTGGTTGATGAAGCTTCAAAAGGGGCAATACGAACTACTGCCATAGCTGTAATCACACGTTCTAGAACGAGAATAGACAGAGACATAATGGTAGCTGTCATTGCTTCACGCAAAAACAGCTCAGCTGTACCAAAGAAATTTCCACTCAAGTAGTCCTACAAGTTGGATGCGCAAATAACATTCCGTATGCACAGATTCCAGGAGTGGGGTATAGAGTAAAAGCAAACATGGATCACAGTTAGCGTTAATACTAGCTGCTCACAAAGGTATGAGTTCTGCACATGCAGGAGTTACCGCAACAGTTTCTTTACTGAAACAACACTATTGGTGGCCGGGATTAACTAAACAGACAAAGAATTTTGTCCTAAAGTGCAAAATCTCTCAGCAGATGAAGGGTTCCACCGTAACACGTCCAGCGCAGACACCATTAGTGATATCAGAACAACCACTTGCTTGTGTCTATTTGGACCATTGTGGCTACCTACAATCAGTTGGAGTTTACAAGTATATCTTGGTCGCAGTGGATTCATGCTCTAGATTCCTTTGGGTTTGGTCCCAGTACTAGGCTGATGCTCGAACTGTTCTAAAAGATTTGCAAGCTTCATAGGGACATAGGCAGTTGGCACATTGCATGCTAACTGTGGCCTTGCATTTAGCTCTAGGGCTTACAAGGAAGCCATGGATAGTTTGGGTGTTGCACTGCAGTACTCCTCTCTGTACCAACCTGAGGGAAATTCAGTCATGGAGAGGAAAAACCGGGACTTAAAGCAATCTTTAACAGCAAGAGTATTAGGTTCAGGTGGTAGTTGGGTCAATCACCTATATGGGGTCCAGAGGGCACTCAACAATATGCCAAGATGTTCCCTAGAAGGTGTCACCCATTACGAAGTCCAATTTGGGACTAGAATGTGGGTACCTGATCACGATTATGAAAGCACAGTGGCATGTGAGAAACCTTTTGACATCAATTAGTATTTGGCTGTTTTACAGGAAATCAATGAATTCCAGGCACTACAAAGCAATGTGCAAGTAAAACGCACCACCACTTGGGAAGTCAAAACAGTAATGGCAAGACCTGCCTGGATCCCAAAAGTCAGAGATCTAATCAGAGAAAAGATTGTGTACCAGAAATAATTTGGGCCATCATACAGAAAGCATGTACCTGTCCTGGATGTGGAAGGAACAAGAACATTACTTTTTTTGCCTCTTGCAGGGAAAAAAGAAAAGAGATTTGTCTCCATTGATCTGATCAAACCACACTATGTGGCCAATACAGAATAGTAGGCCTCGTGGGCTCCTGGGTAGCCATCGCTCTCCTCTCGCTACCATACAGGAAGTTCTGACAGAAAGACTCATAACATTTGAAGAGTCAGCAATACAAAGTAATGGACTTACCAACAATGAAATAGAACTTGTTCCTGTTGAAACAGAACATCAAAACACAAATGAAAGACAAATATCAATTCCGTCTACCACCAACATCTACATCAATATGCCTCTGCAGGAGACGTCTGCCAGCTCAACAAAACCTGTGGAGCTACCAAAGATAGATTGAACTGCATCTGGTTACTTCATTGATTTTGATACCTTCTCTCTTGATCCCAGTGAACCTGAATCAATGCCAGCTCCAGTTTCCTGTAAACAACATCTTCATGACTGCTACATGTTTCTTATCACTTCTTACACTTATCTAGTCTCACCATGGCTGCAGCTCTGGATAATAACTGTAATATTGTTTTTTTCTATTCTGGATTGACCTAGTGACTGTCTTTTGCCTACTCATGAATGGCAACTATCTACCAGAACACTCTGCAGTATCAAATGTGAACTTGGTCCTGAAATCTCATACATCACATCATCGTGAACAAAGAGACTGTCTTTCATGAACATGTCAGCTGTTCTAATTCCTATGATGTATTTGGTCCCACCGAACTTTTGAAAATACCTTATGTATTTAAAATCTCTTTAAATGATATTATTACCTCCAGTACATTTTCTGACGATTGAGATTTTGAAACTGTAAATAATATGTTGTCTGATTTAGAACAATCTGCTGCATTTACAAGCATCGAAATGTTAGAGAACATAACTGATTATGACACAATGTACTGTTACAACATTATGGTCATCACTTTTTACATAAATCCAGTATTCCACCTAATGTTTTTACATACCACCAATGGGAACATTGCCCAACATCACCGAAAGGTAGTTCACGAAGGTTGACACAAAAGTTTACTTATTTTTCAGGGTTTGACACTTCAGATCCGACCTCATATTACTTGCACCTACAACTGCACAGAAAAAATGCTAACAAACACCAAACAGATTTACTCTGCATCCTTTATTTCCCAACTGTCTGGAAATGTTTTGACTTATGGAAGGACACTATAGACATAAAATCAGTCTGGGGTTCCAAGGAATGACAAGTTCAGGAAACAGATGCACTATTTAGAGCATGCCTCATTCGACAGAGATAATAATTCTGAATGACACTGGGCAACAGACTTCCTGTCTTGGATTAACCAGAAACAAAGATTTGAACATACCTCGGATTCCCTTGCCTTTACACTTTGAGGGGTGGCAAAACTTCACAATACATGGTGAGGATACACTAGATGACATCATATATACAGTTTCATACAATTCATCAGACCCCAATTGGAAGGGATGGTTAGTTTGGCCTACAGACACAAATAGGTGTCAAACAAGATTCTGGGGTACCACCGAAGGGTTTAGTATCCATAGGCCGGACCAATGCTATGTACAACATAAACATCTGGGGGTGGTGACATCATACAGTGTTGGGAAGTTAAGCCTCGATTGGCTAAACACCTCAACACTGTCCCAGGTGAAATAATGCTTACCCTTAATGTCAGAAGACATGGATTTAAGGGACTTTTTACTGGGTCCCCAGAAGCCACATCAGAAACATTTCTTATACGCTGTTTATAATGAAATTTGGAAAATCTCTCAATGGGAAGCTGCGTGGAGACTTTGTGAAATTGACAGAATTCACTTAGAAAAGGCGTTATCGGTGGTTGATAATGTATTGACCACATTGACATCCAGAATTTATTCACTGGGCAACATTGTTTCTTCTGCTATATATATATTAGAACAGGATTTGTCCATACTACAGCGCAGACAGTCTCATTTATGTTCTATTATGTTGTTAAGCTAGCCGCTACAATCATTGGGCTCTTGTTATGTGCCTCGGCGGTTTTTCAACAGTGCCTTCCTGTTCTCTGCATGCAATCAAACAAAAAAGCAGATAACAATGGCACAAAGAAGAAAAAAATATACAATGCTGAGTATTGAAAAACTGGACCAATTAATATCGTAATCAGTCACAACTTTCCAGTTTCAGTATTGCTTAGAACAACAACAGGCAGATATGAAGAAATGGGTAAGGAATTCAGCAAGGAATTTTGGGAATTGCGTATACATTTTGACACAGGAGTGTGGATATGGAAGTGTTTATAATCGATACAGACTGCGAGAACTCTTTAAGTGGGTCTCTCCTCTTCCAGGATATTATGCTTCATGGGGGCTGTAATGGTTGAGTTGCAGACTTATTGTGTCATTTGAAAGGTTCACCGGCTGCCATGATTAATCCGGTGTTTAAGTGGCTCTTGAATGGGAGTTACTTGATGCTGAATGATCAAGGTTGTTGTGGGATGCTTCCGGGCATCCCATATCTTGTCACTGTAAGATTCAAGGTTACTTGCTGTGTGCAAGTATTGTTTCCGCCGTCCCACACAGCCAGGGAGGTGTCGGTATGGCCTTAGTTGAATATTTCCTTTATACTTTTGAACACTCCGTATTCTGAAGCCTTTTTGGAGGACTTCCGCTAATCCTGCTACCGATAGCGGGAGTCCTGATTTTAATTTTTATGCTACACAATGTACATGCCAGTCACCAAGGAGATGGAAAAAATGCTCTTGGAGCGCCAATACCGTGATCGCATTCTACTCCATCTGGGCACACCTCGCCTTCGGGAACGAAGCGAGTCTTGGTTCCTATCATTTCGACCAGTCTGGATTGACTGTATCTTGCCTGTCTTTCGCTCTCTAACACTTCCATCGGTTGCACCACCGGACGTGGATGCTTTACTGGACCCATTAGAGGCCCATGTACTGCTGTGTCCTCAGCATATTCCCATGTTGATGTATGCATCCTTAGAGCCACCACAGGACACTTCAGCTCCTTTTGGAACAGAGGCCGGCTCCTTCACAGGCATGCAGGTCTTGGATATCGTACAGGCTTCCTCAACATCGGCTGTGGGCACTGCAGAAGATCATCTGTGCTCAACTGACCCGATTTGTGAGGGGTTGCAGGGACAGCCATCTGCGAAGACAAGCAGCAGTGATGTTGTGTCTCCCACACAGGTCTCATAAACATTTGGCTCATTGTGTGCTGGGAAAAATCTGGCCATTTTCAAAAACAACCAAACTAGGAATTTTAAAACAAAAAAACACTTTGCTTTTCTTGCTGAATAGAATGGCTTTCAGGCACACACAGTTGTTCAAACCATATATACGAACACATTTTAATGAACTTCTACAGCTTATGCTAGAAGTTTTGCATTTTTCATGCAATCTTTTAATATAACCTTACTAGTTGTTTGCTTATTTTAGAGGTACATTTAGTCTGTTTAGTATGTTGTCCAGTCGGATAAGGAGTGGGTGTTTATGTTTCATACAGGTACCCCGATATAGGCTTAGGTAGTAACCAAACCTTTCACCTATATTTCCCCTGCCATTACACTACATAACGGTCTCTGGTACTGACCTTTTACCTAGTTACGGTAATGCTTAAATGAAGTGGGGTTTTCTCCGAAAACTAGCCTCATTCATTATGCATGAGGATTCTTGGAATCTTAACAGGATTACTATCTCCTGCATGAAAACTATGTATAAGGGTCATTACTTACATTAACCTAGTCCAACATGACACAGCAAGGTAGATCCCCTTAAGGTACCACTTTTGGTATATAAACACCATATCATTGCTGAGATAGAGAGAGGAGAAAAAGGACTTCCATGCTGACACACTGACGCAAGATGCTGAGGTTCCTGCACACAGACACTCTATTTCGCAGTTGTCTGACTTCCCTCACGGGGTCTCCATCTTGAGACCAAGACGGGGTCCCACTGTCTCCCACTTCAGGTAATGGGTTTGGCTTTTATCTTAGGGGGATTCTTGGCTCTACACCTACATACATGCTAGACACACGTAGGTACATCTAGTTAGGATCGCAACTTAGGAGTACGCATCTATTACTGTCATGTCTTTTTATACTTGCCAGTATTCATTGTTTTAATACTACAGTAGGATTCTACCATCCTTTTTACTCTATTGGTTCTTACAATCATGTATATCTGTTTCTGGATTATGGTTGTTTCAGCACATCTATTTTACAATAGAATTACGCTGATTCAATAAATGTCCCCACCACTTTTTCTATGTTTCTCTCTGAGACAAAGTGAGTACGAGTGACTGAGCGAGCTGTACTGTACTGTCTCCACGATTCTGAGGGATCAAGGTTTTCATGTTCGATAGTTGCTAAGAACTATTCCCTCCTTGGTAAGAGGGTTCTTTAGTAGCACTATGAGCTTGCTGATATACAGGCTAACATAGCCAGTGATGGTGTCTGGAATCAGTCTGGACACCAATCCCGCAGTGTATGTTGTCTAAATGTGCAGATCCTATATAGATTTATAGGAACTACACAACATATGAAGAATACCTAGTCCTTGAGTGTTGACTCTATGCTGTAAGTTCTCACTTTCATGTCTCATAAAGCTAGCCTCTTGTAGGAATGAGCTTAAAGTA
Organism: Lissotriton vulgaris; assembly: GCF_964263255.1. Lineage (NCBI taxonomy): Eukaryota > Metazoa > Chordata > Amphibia > Caudata > Salamandridae > Lissotriton > Lissotriton vulgaris. Next base: position 972,466,656 of record NC_141693.1, on the reverse strand, counting down.
AGAGTGAAATGTTAAATTATGAAACTTATGCATTGGAAGTTCCTTGTTAAGAATGTGTATTTATTCAGTGCAATCACCTGAGCTCCCCAGTCCAATCAACATCTCAGCGACCAATGGTGGTCCAGGGGCTGCCACCCTCAGGTCAAGGTCAGATTTAGTGCATCATCTGGTACCTCTGTTTCCAGGCTCCTCAATGATCCCCAGAAGTCGACAACTCACGACTAACATTGAACTAAAACCAGCTTCCATCCCCTAAGAAAGAGAAGCAACCACTCTTCATCTAATCACACATGAAGAAGCTCTACATTCCCACTGACAAGAGGAAACATGTCGCATGGGCAATGACAGTGCCGACCACTGCCAGCACCTTATTCCCCCAGTTACACCTTGTGTTCCCCAGCATTCTTATGTATTCATTGGCCACCTCAGATAAAAGGCCCTCTGTCAGGCAAGCAACATGACAGTGCTCTTTAATTACTAATTAGCTGCCATTTTTGGATTCATGCTAGGGAGCTCAGAGTCCTCATGAAGAGAAAGGTCAGTCTCTCTTCTGGAGATGGTAGAGTCAGGATTTGTTATACGGGCCATTGTCCATAGAATACATGGATCAGAGTGTACTCATTGCTGCCATGACTGCTGCCATTTCAGTTCTGGCCAGACTCCAACAAAGTCGTCTTTCATTTCTACATCTAGATATTTTTTGTCTCTGGCACTTTGGAGGTTGGAGGATTTTCAGGAATTCTCCATCCTTTCTCACCTTACAAATGTTCAGCCAGTCTGAAGCATATTCAGATCAGTGAAGGGCATTTTGTCACCAACTATCACTTTAAATAAAAGCATGTAGCATACCCCTGCTTCTTATAGGCACTTCTTGACCTTCTAGGAAGACACTTTTCTTAGTGAACTTCAATCTGAGAGTATTGACACTATGAAGTTGAAGTTGAAGTGAAGGGTTTTGTAAAGCGCTCGCTCCCCATGCGGTTTCCTGGCGCTGCTGACGGACGGCACATATGGGAATGAAAGGTTACTGCGATGTGAATGCTTGGAAAAAAAGAGATGAGTTTTGAGAGCTTTGCGAAAGTCCATGTAGATGGGAATGGACCTGATAGCAAAGGGGAGTGTATTCCAGAAAGGGGGGGGGGCGAGAGTGGAGAGCCTCATGCCTCCAAATTTTTTCCTCCTAAAGCAAGAGACACTTAGGAGAAACTGTGTGGAGGAGCGCAGATCTCTATTGGGGACGTAGGCTCTGATCTTGGAGATGATAAAGGCTGGAGCAGTACGAGCCAGAGCCAAGAAAATCAGGCAGCCCATCTTGAATAAAGAACGCTCCAGGATGGGGAGCCAGTGAAGGGTTTTTAGCAGGGGGGTGACATGGTGAAACTTGGGGAGTCTATGAATCAGGCAAGCTGCCTGATTTTGAATTATTTGCAGGCGACGAAGTTCGTAGGCAGGGATACCTACGTACAGGCCATTGCCATAGTCGAGGCGGGATAAGATCATGGCAATAAGAATAAGTTTGAGGGCTGTGAAAGAAAAGAAGCGAGAAATTTTGCGTATGGTTCTAAGGGACAGGAAACAAGATGAGACCACTGTGCTGATCTGGGGGCGCATTGAGATATCCTTACTGACTTTGATGACCAGAGTTTCCACAGAATCAGAGGGCAGGGGGTGGGGCAAGGGAAAAGGGCCAGAAGGCAGAGGTCCAATGGCTGAGAGGGCCACCAGTGAGGACCAACTCTGTTTTGTCAGGGTTTAACTTAAAAAACTTACCGTTCATTGAATCACTGATAAACGCCAGGATAGATTGAAAGTTGAGAGCTAAGTCAGGAGAAGAAGAAAGGTTAAAGATGAGCTGGAGGTCATCGGCATAATTGAATACCGTGACCTCCATTTTTTGCAGTGCAGATATAAGAGGATAGATATAAAGATTGAAAAGAAGGGGGGAAGGGAAGAGCCCTGGGGGACCCCACAAGGGACAGAGCATGTGGGGGCAAGGAAACCCTCCAGCTGTACGGCCTGAGTGTGGTTCCTTAAGAAAGAGGTGAGCCAGGCCAGAGCAGACCCCCGAATGCCGGCGCCCCCAACACGGTCGAGAAGGATGGAATGGTTGACCGTGTCGAAGGCGTCGGACAGATCGAGCAGGACCAGAGCCTGTGGAGAGGTGATGTCAGCACTTCTAAGCTCGTCCAATACGGAGAGAACAACCGACTCTGTGGAGTGTGATGGACGGAAGCCTGCCTGATGGGGGGCTAGGAGGTGGTTCTCCTCAATAAAGGTGTTGAGGCAGGTGGTAACGTGGCTCTCCAGAATCTTTCCCAGGAACGGGAGTAGAGAAATGGGGTGGAAATTGGAAAGAGAGGTAAAATCAGCACCTGTTTTTTTCAGGATAGGAATGATTTTAGCTGATTTAAACAAATCAGGGACAATTCCCTGAGTAATGGAATTATTGAGGAGGGTCAAAGTGGGCTCAGGACAAGCAAGAAAAATCTCTCTGAGAATATGATCAGGCAGCAATCAGATGGGGACCCTGATTTGACCCTCTTGAGCAGGGTGAAAAAAGCTGCTTTGGACAGCAGGGGAAATTGGTCTAGGAAAAAAGGATGGGGCGGCGGCTGGGGATAGGAGAAGGAAGGAGGAGGCAAAGGAATATTGTGCTTAATAGTTGCAATTTTCTCAACGAAATATTCGTTGAGAGAATTGCAGAGGAGTTGTGAGGGAACAGGCTTGGGGGTAGCTCTATCAGATGTTGCTAGCTCGTGGACAATACTGAAGATTTCCTTGGGATTGTTTGCCGCAAGAAGGATCTTAGAAGAGAAATATTCAGATTTTGCTAAAAGAATGGCTTTCTTATAGTCCCGAAGGAGAGTCATATATTGTGTTTTTAAAACAGGGCAGTATCCGCGCCTCCAATGGCATTCAGCCTGCCTGAGTTTGAGTATTTTGGCTTTAAGTTCAGTGGCGAACCATCTATTGGCCTCATGGGGGCGACATGTTCTGACCAATTTCAGAGGGGCCACTAGGTTGCAGTTTGCAGAGAGCCAGCTGTTAATGGCAGTGACCTAAGAATTGGGGGAGGTGTCAGCCAGGCTGGGAGATGAGGCTATAAGGGAAGAGCAAAGTGTGGCTAAATCCACCCGATTCAAATTCCGTGCCCTAACATTTTTGTGAAGGTAGTCCTTGGTGTCGGTCCCGAGTTCGAGAGAAAAAGAAATCAGGAAATGATCAGACCAGGTACAAGGAGAGATCGTGGGGGAAGGAGATGGATAGGTTGACTAACCAGATCTGATCCAGGATGTGGCCATGTATATGGTAGGAGAGTGTATCTGTGAAATAAAGTTCAAACTACAGAGTGAGACTGTGAAGTCTTTAGACATGTGATCCTCACGAGGGTCAGTAGGCCAGAAATTAAAATCACCTAATACCAGGACGGAGGAATTGTTGACCACCAGAGTGGCCAGCAATTCCTGCCCTGCCGGGATAAAGTGAGACATGGATTGGGGAGGTCGATATCACAGTACGCATGTAAGTGGAACCGTCAAGGAAACAGAGCGAACAACCAAAAAATCAACAGCAGAAATAGAGAGAAAAGAGAGAGGTTGGAACTGGAGATTGGAACGGGCTATCAAGGCCACTCCTCCTCCAGCCTTGCCCTCCGGACAGTCAGATCGTAGAAAATAATAAGGGTCAGGGAGGGCCGCTAGGATGTCGGGCAGGGAGTCAGATGAGAACCACGTTTCAGTAAGAAACAAGATGTCAGGTTTGACTGTGTCCAGAAAGTAAAAAAGCTCTAATTGGTGTTTAACCGCTGAGCGGATGTTAAGAAGAAAAACTGTTGCCACAGGCGGGGGGCTGGGGGTGGAGAGGGACTGGGCCTTCGAGGTAACAGATCGCGGAGGGGACTTCCGCGGCCCAAACAGCTGAGATGGGGATATAGTAGGTTTAGGGTGTAGTAAGCCAAGATTCTCAATTTGAGCATGGGTGTGGGCGCTAAGAGGCCAATTGCCTTGAAGTGCCAGGAGTTGCTTAGAGGAATAAGTCAATAAATGGGCATAGTAACAGGGCCTGAACCCCAGTCGGCCTCGGACGGGCGCAGACGGGCTTGCTTTGGTGCGCCGCTGCACGTGCACATGGGCCCTGGGTTAAATAGGTCGGAGCGCGGGAGTCTAGAGCGCTGACCTGATCCGGTAGTGAATAGAAACCCCGATAGCCCTCCGAGAAAACGGCACACAGCCGTGTCGGACCGGGGCTGGGGTGAGCAGGCAAGCGGACAAGGTAAGAAGCCACAAGAGTTTGCACCCAAAAGTTTTAAAAAACGGAATAAACAGTTTTAAAATCACAACATTGCCGGAAGCACACACATGTAGCTAGCGACCACCCACTGCCACTGGGTGCTGGTCGCGTCGGCCGCGCATGAGCACAGCCCTGGAATAAATAGGTCGGAGCGCGGGAGTCTAGAGCGCTGACCTGATCTGGTAGTGAATAGAAACCCCGATAGCCCTCCGAGCAAACGGCACACAGCCGTGTCGGACCGGGTCTGGCGTGAGCAGGCAAGCGGACAAGGTAAGAAGCCACAAGAGTTTGCACCCAAAAGTTTAAAAAAAATGAATAAACAGTTTTAAAATCACAACATTGCCGGGAGCACACACACGTAGCTAGCGACCACCCACTGCCACCGGGTGCTAGTCCCGTCGGCCGCGCATGCGCACAGTCCTGGACTAAATAGGTCGGAGCGCGGGAGTCTAGAGCACTGACCTGATCTGGTAGTGAATAGAAACCCCGATAGCCCTCCGAGCAAACGGCACACAGCCATATCAGACCAGGGCTGGGGTGAGCAGGCAAGCAGACAAGGTAAGAAGCCACAAGAGTTTGCACCCAAAAGTAAAAAAAATATGAATAAACAGTTTTAAAATCACAACATTGCCGGGAGCACACACACGTAGCTAGCGACCACCCACTGCCACCGGGTGCTAGTCGCGTCTGCCGCGCATGAGCACAGCCCTGGACTAAATAGGTCGGAGCGCGGGAGTCTAGAGCGCTGACCTGATCTGGTAGTGAATAGAAACCCCGATAGCCCTCCGAGCAAACGGCACACAGCCATATCAGACCAGGGCTGGGGTGAGCAGGCAAGCAGACAGGGTAAGAAGCCACAAGAGTTTGCACCCAAAAGTAAAAACAAAAATGAATAAACAGTTTTAAAATCACAACATTGCCGGGAGTACACACAAGTAGCTAGTGACCTCCCACTGCCGCCGGGTGCTAGTCGCGTCTATGATGCTGTCCACCTTAAGCCTTTCCACGGTATGGGATCTTTGTAGTATCATATCTCTATCCTGGTAGTGGAGTAGCTGTGCCACTACTTATCTGGAGGTTGAACCCAGCAGAGGGTGGAGTACCAGAACCATGTGGATTCTATTGTAGAAAACTTGGAGAGTCCAGTTTTACAAACGGTACACTATATTGCTTCCCTCAGTTCCGTCTAGGAGACCCACCTACCAGATATTGCTGTCCCTTGAGCAACCTTCGGAGACCATTGCTCTATATTCTAGGAAATGCACTTTACCACAGAATTTCAGTGCCTTCTTCTATAAGGGGTATGTACATGACTGTAACTCAGTCTTCTACTTCTGCTTGATTCGATCTGACAGGTTTCTGATTATCCTGTAGCACGTATAGGCTGATTGCATGCACAAGAGTATCAATTTTTGTTTCCATGCGTCTCTGGTGGTGATTATGCCTCACAAATCGTGTCCAGCATCTCTGGCCATGTCCTTTAAATGAACTTTCTGGTTCATCACCTCTACATCTGTCTGGGTCCCGTTAACTGAGACTAAGATTCCAAAGTGCTTGTTTAATCTTTGGTGGCCTTCGGTTTGCACCTTGCATTTCCAACTCCCCAAGGTCAGCTACGCCTGTGATATCTACTCACATTCGAGTGTTTCCTTTTGAGATATGTGCTCTGTGTCTGTTACTGGAAATAGAGGCACCAGATTCAACTCACACTATCATTCATGTTGGGGTTTAGATCTCAAAGAAGAAATGCACTCCTCAGGACATTCTGAGGTTGGTGAGGACTAATCCTCTGCTCCCTTAGTCCTGTCAGATTGCAAGAGGGATCATAGGGTCTCCCATGCACACCCAGCTCCACAGCCCCACTTTCACACCATGTTATTCTGTAAGGCACTGCATGCACACGCGGTCACAGGATCAAGGACTGTTTTTGTCTCCAGCACATAATGACTCTCCTGGCTGTCATACTCACAGGAGTGCACCTACTATATATATTATCATGCCCCTAACCCAATAAGTAGCTGAGAGCTGCCACTGGGTAACTAAATCCAGATGTTCCTTCATTGCAGCAGCAATGAGCGCTAGCATTTTATTACCAGATTAAAAGTCCCCATAACTTCAACAGTCGTCGGGCCAGGTAGACTGTAGGTCTCCTCCAAACTATTGTCAGTGCACATCTGATGGTCATGCTGTAGATATGAGTGAACAAAGGAAAAGATCCTGCCTCCCCTTAGCTACTCTAAATGGTGACAGGGGCCTCTGCTCACCACAGAGATCCTTCATTGCAGCTTTTGCCATCCATTAGCACCGGAATTGGTCATGCTACTGATGGCATAATAGGTGCTGCAGTGCGCTAGCAATATTGAACTTACAGGCTCTGGGTACGATGGGTACTGTTTACTAGGAACTTAAAGGTAAGCTGAATGTGCCAATTAGGATTTGTATCCAACTCAGCAAGCTTTAGTTGTGAGAGCGCATGCACTTTGTCCTGGTTAGTAGGGTCACGTTGGTCGGAGTAAAAATATCAACAGCATCAGTTAAAATTGGGGGTTATCATACAAAAAAAGGCATTTTCTTACAGAAATGAATTGTGCTTTTTGTTTCTTTCCCTAAATATTTGTTCAGTTGTCAGAAGTTCTACGAATATTGCATTTGTTATCCAACAATGTGTTGTACTCATTTATAATGTAAACAAAAATGTTTACAGATGGTTCTGACACAGTTTTAAAACATATTTTACCCCTTCAGCTGTAAAGCTAAAAATGCTAACTATCGAGATAAAATATATATGGGTAGGATTAATTAACTGTGGTCTTTTTATTTGTACAGAAATATTCTCCTCTTCCTGTTCATTACTTAATTAACAATCAGTCACTGCACAGCAGTTTGACATTTTTCCTTCTAGTTTTTCGGTTGTTTATTATCTTCCACAGTAGACTAACAAGTTATTTGCTAAATACAAGGGCCTCATTTTTGAGGTCCTACCGGCACAACTGCGCCGCCTGAACATCACTTTTTTGACGTTCCAGTTGTGCAATGTGCCTCTGGCATATTTATAGGGCCATGTAAAGCCACATTACATGGCTTTTCATGGCCTTATAAATATGTGCCCCTTTCGTTTTATGATTACTTGCAATCAATGAGTAAGACATTTTGCTCTTGGGTGATTTTAGTATTCATCAAAATGCAGATTATGCTTTGCTCTAGATACCCTAGTTAATTAGAACATGCTGTGTTTTACTCTGCAAGCACAATTATTGAACTCACACCAATTGATACTTAAGTTGTTCCTCTGTCATAGGCAGATTACAGATGAACTACATTTTACCTCTCCACACAATTTAATAATCATGTACATGAACAGTGGCTTAGTACATACTGTAAAATGATTTTAATATCAATAGCAAATGTAGATATTAATAATATAAATGTTCCCTCATCTTTACTGTATTATTTGAATAGTAGCCCCCCACACAACTTGTACATAGATTTACTGCCAAATGTATGCCAATATTGTATGTTTTAGTCCCCTAAAGAAGAAGCAAACATATTCAGCACAGACTACAGTATAAGCTATTTCTTCCTCAAAACAATATTGGAGTGAACCAAAAAAAGTTTACGGAGTGTTAATGGTGTAAGACAATGTCACACGAAGATAACATTCACTGTGCAGTTCACCACCAAGATTATTAGAAGGTTACTCATGCTAATAAAGCTGTCTTTTATAAAGCGCAAATATTTTATGTTTTAAATTCATCATAAAATTTTTTCAAATATATCGAAACTAACTTCACAATGGTCAAGGAATTTCAGGATTTGAATTTAATAATCTGATTGAATGCATCTTTGCAAAGGAGGACCTATCCTGATATTTTAAAACAAGGCCAGTGGGAGTTCTCTTTTAAGAAAATTCAAGTTTGGAGTCCAAAACCTTTACTGTAGACCCATTTGCACTTGTCTATTTATGAAAAAAAGAGTGGGTTGTTATTTAGAAACACACTCCCTGTCATCACATTTACCTTGTGAATTTACACTCATATGGACACAAAGTCTGCTGTCCTGGACATTAGAGAATGGTTGTTGGAAATTTGAGATAAAAGACAGGCAGTGGTTAAGATTCTTTCAGATCTCTCTGCAGCATTTGACACTGTGTACCATATGATTCTCCTCCCTAGGCTGTAACATATATTAGGTGTGAGTTCTAAGACATGACATTGGATGAAGTCATTAGTGATTTATCTCAAACATTACGTTTATCTATATCATTTCACCTCAAAATTGTATATTCTGTGTTGTTTTACATTCTAGGTAGGTGTACCCCGGGGCTCAATCTTATCTCTAATTGCCACTCCTATTTAACATCTACATGACATCCCTGGCTGTGATCATAGAGGCCCACGGTCTAAGGTTACAGATGTTTTTAGATGACGCATAGATTTTGTTGGACCTCCATAATGGTTACAGTGATATTAATAACATCTCAATCTACCTATGTTCAATGAAAGTGTGACTGTCTAAAACTATCTGTGTGTTAACACAGGCAAGAAAATAGGTTTTAGCAGTTTCATTAGGTGAATGTGCATTGTCTGTATTCAATTGTTCTAAAGAACTAGGCTTCTTTCTAGAATCAGTGACACAAGTACAAAATCTACTGATGATTTTGGATTCAGAGCTCTCTTTCATGTTGTAAGTTCTGGCTGTAGTTAAAGTGGATCATGTTCACCTTTATACTCTTTCAAAAGGTTGACTTTTACTAGGAGCAGATAATAGATTTGATCTAATCTTATATATTGTTTTTTAAAATTTTACTACTGTTCTGCTGCCTACCTTAATATCTCAGACATCCTTATGTCAAAGCTAGAGCTTTGCAAAATAGGTTTACCTGGATGGTGTTCAGATATATCCAAATGTAAGGACGTGGGGTTCCTCTCCTAACCGGTCTACAAGTAGAATCATGCCATCTATCTGGGCGTTTCATAAAGTTTGTTAAATCAGCAAAAGGAAATTCAAAAATGCAGATGATGGCCATTGTAGGCAAGGAACATCAGTAATTGCCCTGGTTCACATAAAATAAGGAAAGCAGTAACAGACAATTACAGATGCCCCTGATACCCTGGGCATTCATGCCTGATCTCTTTTGATCACCCACCTCAGAGTTGCACCTCACCAATAAGAAATTACGAAGTAGGATGAACTTTAAATCAGCTCAACGCTACTCTATCAATTAAAATTTCTCTTGAAGCAAAAGAAATATGTTTTTATTATTGAAAGCAGGAAGCACTTTTTGATTTTTAAGGACTGCACTTATTAGGCTGCACTTTAACTGTATGGACAGTCCTCAATTCCCTGTAAAAAACTCCCATTACAGTGTTTAAAAAAAATCATATTCTGCTTTTATCTGCTCCTCCCTTTCTCTTGCTCTGCCGAGATGTACTTATTTTAAATAATTGAACATCAATAAACTACTTTACTGTACTATCTGATCCTATACACAAAAGAGATCCAACTTAGATTTACTTGCAGGATATTTAGCTTACCTAAACAAATAGAAAAGTCAAACACAACATTTTGTCTTTCTTTTAGTGTGGTAAAGAAAAAACATGTTGACGTCAGTGCTGTTCTTAGTCAGAATACGTAGGCGTGCATTTTGCATTACTATGTTTCTTCCTTAACACTTCCTTAAATTTCCCTTAACTCCGCCCATTTTGTTTCATTTATTCCTCATTTTTCCACTACTCCCCCATGTCCCTCCCACATTTACTACTAAATCCCATAATTATATGTACATAGATCTCCGCCATCTACTGCCTTTGCTTTGTGAATCAGACCCTATTTGTCATGTTGTTTTGTTGTGTGGTCTAAAAGACTATGTGCTAGGTTGGGTGCCATTTTATTTGTGTTTGAAAAATGAGAACTAGCCAAACTAAACTAAACCTTTTACTGCCACCACACCACTTTTATTGATTGACATCCATTCATCAACCCTAGCCCTGACTTCTGTATGTGGGTGTCAGATGTGGGAAAGGGCAAGCACTTGATTCTGTCAATTGTTGGTGACAGATTGGCTACTCAGGTTTTTGAAGCGATCAAATAAAAGCATTCAACACATTTAGAAGAATAATGGCCAACTGAGTGTTGATATGTGTAAAGGTGTTTCATTTTGAAAACTGTTAAAAACTGGGAAACATTTTCTACATTGAAAAGCTGAAATAGCTGTAAAAAATCTCTGTGAACGAAATGTCAGTGTAACCTTTTTGTCTACTGATGGAGCGAAAATATAGATTTTCCTGATTGAGACAAAACTACCGAAAACGGCAACAAAATTTAAACGTGCAACATGCCCATGTGTAGAAAAAGAATACGGGAGAACAAGTTAAGTTAAACCATCCAGCACTGTAAAAGTGTGATTGGTTAGTTAGAAAACGGTAGAGTCAATAAACATAGTGATTTTGAGATGTATTTTATAACTGATTACTTATATTTCTAACAAAGAAGTCGTGAAAATGAAACATGAAAACTTAGCATTTCTAGCTCAGTGACTCAATAACATATATCGGTGCAAAACTCTTGTTACATGTTAGAGCTTTGATATTTTTCACAGAGATGCCTGATATTATATAGATTCCAGGTGTATGAAAACGATTTTGGTTAAATGCTTTAAAAACATTTTCTACACATTATTACTTTGAGAATGCAGTAGTAGGCCATAATCACAGTTGATTATCTATGTGTATTAATCGCTGAGAAACATTACAGAATGCTTATAAATGATTGAGTGATTTTATGATGCTTTTTAACATAAGCCAGGAGGTTAACACTAAATGAAGTATGAGTTTAAAGGATATTTGAATTAACTTTATTTTTAGGCTGTGTCCTTTTTCGCATGGCTTGATACAATCAACTTTGACATGTTTCTAAATGTTGCTTATTTTTTCTGATCATGCCACATTCCTTAAAGGACAAACAGACACTCTTTCTTAATTCTCTTTTGTGTGGATATCATGAGAACCTAATCTTTTGACAGTGTTCATGGAAAAAGCAACAATATTAATGATTTTTGTTGGCAAACCTGTGAGGATGCAATGCACTGGTCTTCTCATGGTTTGTATGAGAAAATATCATGGAGTATCAATTTGTACCTGCTTTATGGAAGAATGATCACATGGGATCACTCCACAGTGGACTGATCACAATGTCATGATGACAAATATGCACTACAAAGACTTTTGGATTTAGGTGAAGGGTGTTCCCCTCCTTTTTCCTGCACTCTCTTTCTCCATTATCAGTTTTGGTTTTCTGAAGACCCTTTGGCAATGCTCTTGAGATCTGTGGTCGTTGTCATCGTTCCATCACTTCCTTGACTCTATCCTGCTTGGTGAATTATCTTATTTTTGCCATTGCCTTTTGCTAATGAACTTAGCTGTTGGACTATTTGGAGCTGTCAGGTGAGAGTCCAGACTTGAACTTACTGATTAAATGCTGCGTTCCCATTTACCTATATTTATGGACTTTCCCCTAGCAAACTTTAACTTGAATCCGGTGTCCCTTTAAGAGAGTTCTAATTGAACCATCCTTTACCCTGGAAACCATCCTTTGCATTATTTGATTTGAATGACTAAATGTTTAGATTTTTTCTGCATGCATTAGTATGCATGGCAGAATTGCGAACACATGTTACGTTCTTGTATTAATTTTGAATCTCTAATACAATAATTCATTTATTTCAAAGATCTGTTGTAAATAATGTTTTGATTTAATGTTCTTTCTTTGAAACTGTGCTTGGGAGTTGGCCACTAATTTAATATCCTCAATGGGTAGACCAGCAGTGGGTTACCCTAGATTTCCCCCTTACTATGACATCAGAGAACCATTGCCTCTGTAATAAAATATAGCAAAAAGATTGTGAAAATTCAGCACTCCTATGGGCCCGGTGCTAGATGACCACGTTCCTTAAAAAGGGCTTCCGCTCCTGCAAATCTGTGTAGCAATGCTATGGTTCGAAAAATATGCCAATGCCACACTGGTTTATCGAGCCTAACCACCTGCTCGATGATTCCCAAACTGGTTTTCGCCCCAAGCATGGGACCGAAACTGCACTGTTGGGAGTCACGGAGGAGGCACAGAAGATCTTGGACCAGGGAGGATCAGCGGCCATAATCCTCCTGGACTTTAGTGCCGCCTTCGACACTGTTAATCATAGCACACTTCTCTCATGGCTTGCGAACATCGTGATCTCGGGTAAGGCAATATCCTGGCTTGAATCGTTCCCTACTGACCGTTCTTTTCAAGTATTTGAGGGCTCTTTTACTTCTCTAAGCAAGTCTCTTCCCTGTGGTGTTCCCCAGGGCTTGTCCTTGAGCCCTACATTGTTTAATGTTTATATGGGGCCACTAGCTGAGGTAGTCCGTCCTTTCAGAATCAAAATCATCACATATGCGGACGACACCCAGCTAGTGGTATCCCTTAACCAACTAAATACGACTCCAGACAACCTTAGGACCTGCCTGGAAGAAGTTTCCAACTGGATGACCCGGTCATACCTCAAATTGAACGGGGAAAAAACTGAGCTAATGTTCTTAGGTAACCCCTCCCCATTAGCGCTCAATACACTCTGGCCTCCCTCACTAGGGCCGCCTCCCACCCCCAAGGAAAAAATTAAGAGCCTTGGCATATTGCTCTATAAATCTCTTAACTTAAACGCCCAAGCCACTAAACTATCGGCAACCTGTTTTGGCCTACTTAGGCTAATACGGAAGATCCTTTCTTTACTGCCCTTCGAAGCTAGGAAAATAATGGTCCAAGGTCTTATCCTCTCCAGACTGGACTACGGAAACGCCCTCTACCTAGGTGCCCCCCAATCCACTCTTAACATTCTCCAGATTGTACAGAATTCCGCCGCACGGACTCTTCTCCAAATCCCCCGGCGCCTTTCGATAAAGTCCGGACTAAGGAGCCTCCATTGGTTGCCAGTAAGACGAAGAATTGAGTTCAAGACTCTCTGTATCTCCCATCAAGCCTTCTGGAAAACTGGTCCATCCATCAATTATTCTCTGATCACTCCACATAATCCTGCAAGACATCTTAGATCATCATCATCTTCTCTGGTGACAGTCCCCAGGATCAAAAAATCCAGATGTGGAGGCCGGTCCTTTTCATATAATGCCTCAAAACTCACAAACTTTATCTCCCTCAATCTACACTCAGAACCGAATCTGCTGTGTTTCCGCAAGCAGCTAAAAACTTTACTTTTCTCGCGCTCTGATTAATTTCCTCTCTTTCCATCAGCACGCACCAGTCTGTAGCACTAGGACGCCTCAGGGTAGCTATTGCGCTCTATAAATTCTCTTCTCATTTAATTTTGTTTTGTTTCGTAACGTGAGGATTTAGACTACCTCAAAATCTAGATATCCCCTGTGCAGTCCAAAATTAAAAAAAACATGTTCAGCGGAAGGAGTGATGGAATAGCTGGTTGATTTTGGTGACTTATAGGAGCAAAGGGGTGTGAGTATTTGTAGGCCTGCACATTGCCTTGCTTTTGCTTAGATTGCAGTATTATTTTGATATGGTTGTGTGCTGTTGAGTGGAGTGGTTAAAGTCCACAACGTGGTTAAAGTCCATGTAATGGTTAAAGTCCTTGTATGAATATGGTGCTTAATGCAAAGAAGATGAAGTTGTTTTTGGGCAAGTTTGTGGTCTAAGGTCTCAGAAGACACTGTGGGGCAGATTTACAAGCTCCTTTCGCCACTTTTGTGTCACTTTTCCCATGTTAAAAGTGACGCAAATGTGGTGCAAGGGGCTTGTAAATCTGCCCCTAAGTTAGTTGTTAGCTGTATTGTGGTGTTAGTCATGAGACGTCGTTGACAACATCTATCAATAGGGACTTCCAATTGTGTTTGTGGTATATCATTAGTATAGTTGATCTCAGGTACACAAGGAATAACAGTATCATTTAAGAGTGAAATCCAGCTGGTAGAGATTTCATTTGAAGGGAATGATAAAATAGGTATAAGATATTCCCTATGACCTTTTAGTGAGAGACATTCTTTCTTAGTGGAGTAGACAGTTTTATGTTGAAACGCTTTCATATTGTTCGTGGTTTTGCTTAGAAAATGCGGCAAAGAAAATTGTAAAGGAGGGTGAGCTGCTGCAGGGAGTGAGATTGACGTCACAGTGTGTCACGCTGTGATTGGCTGGTTGGTGTAAAGCTGAGCTGAGATTCGTTGGCAACATCATTGAGAGTTGTGCTGTTATTGATTGAGACTGCTAAACAAAGGGAATTGTGGGAGAATTTCATTTCCCTGTTTTTATGGAAAACATTTGTGAATACAAAATTGAATAATAATGTCATTTTTCAAGTTTTTACGAAAATGTATTAAGGGAGACGACACAATACGTGCTAGAGTAGGATTAGAAGCACCACCTGAGGGTACGCCAGGACACATTGTATTGATGCACAAATGTCTGTGGCTTGAATTTCGGCATAAACTTACAATAGAAGACGAGGCACTACAGTTTACTCATTATGGGACATTTCATATGAGAATTTAAGTAGGAGATCGTATGAATTAAAACATCTCCAAGAACTGCCCAATTTGAGTCCTTAAATACTTGGAAACAAATCGCACATTTAAAGGAGAAAGAAAAGTATCAGGGAAAATATTGAAGAACCTTAGATCATTATGCAGAAGTTGGGATGCACAACAGAAAGCCTGGAGAACAGATACTGTAAAGGGAGCTAGATTATATGCAATGTTACTCTTTGAAGGAGAGATTAGGGGAAAACGAAAAGAAAAAAAGCAATGAAACAGAAAAGAGTGATGCAGAAAATGAAGGTGAAAATAATGATATAGATGAAGAACTTTTACATGATTTTTTAATGAGTTCTCTGTCACCAAATAATGAATCTCAGAATGTGGATGTGTCAAGTAGTACCACAGCTGAAATTCCAAATGCCCCTGTAATACCTGATGTACCAAAAGAGGCAACACTGATTTCTACTATATGGAGGGAAACAGGAATAACAACTTCATTGAAAAAATTTGAAATAAAAGCTCCAGAAGTCCTGACTGTTCCCATTTCCGCAGGACTTGATGTACCTCTTTTTAATTCTAGGTCACAGGTAAATACTACACATACTATGACTATACCTGTAGGAGAAATTCTAGTAAATGGTAATCCATTAGATTTGACCATAAGATCTTCACTCCAGATGCATATGGTTCCAACTCAAAGTAATACTACTGCTACTAAGAGTACTGGTTCCATTCAAAACCAGACACAATTTGATCCTAAGATGTAGAATGGTACTGAGGTTACCACCTTTTTGTATCCAGAGAACAAGTGAGCCTCCTGGAATAAGTGACCATGCTTCGAAAAAATACTGTGCCAATGAGAATGACATTTCCAGATACATTCGAACTAAATATGCAACCAGGAACAAGTAGAGATTTGACTTACGGAGATTTACATTCAAATAATTAGAGAGAAATATCTAAAGGTACTCTTCAAGAATGTGAGGATTGGCTTAAAGGATTCAGTAGCCCAATTAATAACCAAAGTTGTGAAAATATTTCGGTCCTAGAAAAACGAAAAACATTAGATGTGATCAAATTGAAAGTAGAGCAGAATGTTGGAAAGAAAACCCCTGTTATAAGGAGTCATGTCGGGAAATCAGCAGGTCCCTTCAACACAATGCAAACAGACTTGCAATGGTTTGAGGTATGTTTTGGTCATTGTTTGTATTTTCTCAAAATGTGCCGAAGCTTATTCAACATACAGAAATGATAGCCTAACAGTAGCAAAGTTATTGTTGAGAGAGCTGATTTCACGGCTCAGCTTTCCGACTTCTTTTGGGACAGATCAAGGAACTCTAACAATGAGGTCCTGAAAATGTTATGTGCAGTATTACAAATTGAGCAGAAGCTCCATTTCAGTTACCATCCTAAGGCTTCAAGCTTGGTGGAGAAAGGGATCGGCCCATTGAAGACCAGATTGACGAAGGTGCAGGCTTCAAAGTTTTTGAAGTGGCCAATGCATTGCCTCTTGTGTCAATGAGTCTGAGAAGTGCACCAGTCAGGAGGACAGGCTTATCACCCCATAATATCATTATGGGCCCAGTGATAAAACAGCCAGCTGTTTCTGTGAATGGTCTTGTCAATATAAAGGGTGACCTTATTTTGGACGACAGCAAAGGACTGGCTGGCATGGTACGTTCTATGTCTCACCGTGTTGGAGAAGCTGCCTTTGCGACTCAACAGGAGCAGTGCCATGATCTCAGTTCTGGTGACTGATTAATGGTGAAGAAGCATGTACGAAGATCATGCTTGGAACACCACTGGAAAGGCCATACCAGGTGATCCTGGTCACCAATACAGCTGTGAAGTGCAAAGGCCTCCCGAACTAGGTACATGCAGTCCACACTCGCAGAGTCCCATGTCCCCTTGATGATACAACAGCACCTGATCCTGGTGTGCCAGTGGTTACAGTGAGTCAAAGGAAGCAGGTTAGTCAAGCTGTTGGGGCCTAGCAAGCAGACGGACAGCATTTGTTCAGACTAAGGGGGATCTGAGAGAGGCAACTGTTGATGGTACCTGTTAGAAATTGGGGTCTCTAGTTGGCAGTGGTATGTGCTCTGTCCCAATATGGACCCTTCCTTCTAGTTAGGATAAGGGGAGTACACACCCAAGATAACCTCTGCTCACCTCCTTGGTAGCTTGGC
This sequence comes from Lissotriton vulgaris, assembly GCF_964263255.1. Lineage (NCBI taxonomy): Eukaryota > Metazoa > Chordata > Amphibia > Caudata > Salamandridae > Lissotriton > Lissotriton vulgaris. The sequence continues at coordinate 972,449,651 of NC_141693.1, read as the reverse complement.
AGGAGTAGTCAGGTCTATCTCAGAGGAAACGTGTAAAGTATTTGTACATAAAACACACAATAACACAGTGAAAACACTAAAATGGACCCAAAACCAGTTAAAAAAAATAAAGTAGCTTTATCTAAACCAAACAAGACCAAAACAACAAAAATCCAACATACACAACTCAAAGTATGACCTTTAAAAGGTTTCAAGCAATTCTGTCCATAGAACTTTATGGATGTAGTGATTTTACACAAAGTACCTCAAATGCATTAAAATCCACAAGGCAAAACAGCCACAGAGGAGGGATGCATTGGGAAACACAGACATGCGTCAGTTTCTGAGTCCTTGAAGGAGGCGAGGCAACAGTTCTGCTGCACACAGGAGAATTGATGCATCGAATCTGGACTATAGGAGGAAGTGATGTGCTGATTCCAAGACTGTTCTGGTCTGTAGGTGCTGCGTCAGAAAAACTTGGTGCACAGGTGCAATGGAGGTGGTGAACAGTCACTTCATTGGTTGCTTCAGCAGTGGTCCCACTATGCACAAACTTTAACAGCTGCACTGCAGGGCCTGTATCAGAGTCAGTGTGGGGGTCTCAGACCTCGGTGATACGGTGTGCTGAACTCAGCGTGCAGCAGACTTTTCAGCTGTGGACAGGTGCTGTATTGATTTGTTTGGCCGTATGGTGGCGGTGCATGGAAATTTCTCCCGCATGGTGGTGCTGCATCAGAAAAACAAGAGCTGGAAGGACAAAGAGTCAATTGTGAGGTCTTCAAGCAGTTTTTTTAAGCAGGAACAGCCTCCAAGGGTGAGAACTGGATCTAGGTCCACAAGACAGGTCAGAAACCCCAGCCGTGGAGTTCAAGGAGGCTGCAGGTGAAGTCTTTGTGTACCTGAGACTTCTTAACAGTAGGCAAGCTATACTTCAAGCCCTTGGAGAATCTTCTCAAGCAGGATATTTATTTATTTATTTATATTTATTATTAATCTTATAGAGCGCGACAGCTACCCGTAAGGGTTTCCCGGCGCTGATTGACAGTAATAGCATAGTAATCCCAAAAAGGAGTTTATTGGGCAAAAAGCCAGGTCTTTACGGCTTTGCGGAAGCGAAGATGACAATGCTCCACTCGTAGGTCCAGGGGAAGAGAATTCCAGAGTTTGGATCCTAGTACAGCAAAGGAACGACCACCCACTCTGGTAAGCCTAAACTTAGGCACACAGAACAGGTGTTGGGAAGAAGAGCGGAGAGAGCGTGCGGGTACATAAGGTTTGACGAGTGATTGGAGATAAGTGGGAGCAGCTTCGATTTTAATCTTATGCATAAAGTATAATGCCTTAAATTTTACCCGGTTGTCAAGGTTAAGCCAATGGAGTTGCTTGATGCGTTCAGTAATTGGATCGTATTTCCGGCATCCACACAGAAGCCGAGCAGCGGCGTTCTGGACTAGTTGGAGACGGCGCATGACCGCCCTGGTGGCCCCCAGATAGAGCACGTTACTGTAGTCCAATCTAGAGGTCACCAGGGCCGTCACAACAGATCTCTGGGTGTCGGAAGGCAGAATCCAAAAGATTTTTCTCAGCCATCTTAGAATAGTAAAGCAGGTGGCTGCAACTTTATTAGCCTGGTCTTTCATCGATAGGTCCCTATCGATAAGGACCCCAAGATTTCTCACTCGTTCTGATGGAATGGGTAAGTCGCCCATGGTCGACGGCCAGTGTCTTGAACTCCATAGATCAGGCTTGTTACCAAAGACAAGCACCTCCGTCTTGTCGCTGTTGAGCTTGAGAAAATTACGGCTCATCCAGCGGGAGATGTCACTAAGACCTGATTGCAGAGAAGAAGGTGATGAAGGGTCGGCTTGAGATAGGGAAAACACAATCTGAGAATCATCGGCGTAAGTAAAGAGATTAAGACCAGAGTGATGTGCAACATGTGCTAGAGGAACAACATAGAGATTGAAGAGGAGAGGACTAAGGATAGAACCTTGGGGGACACCATGTGGAGAAAGGTAAGTGTTGGAAGTGGAGGTGTTGGAAAAGATTTGAAAAGTCCGGTCAGTGAGAAAAGACGAAAGCCAGTGCAAGGCTTTGTCACATATGCCAAAAGAGGCAAGGCTACTGAGAAGGATACTGTGTGAGACAGTATTGAAGGCTGCACTGAGGTCGAGCAATATCAGTGCAGCCGTTTCACCTCGATCCAGTAGTTGGCGAATATTCTCAGTTACTCCTAAAAGAGTGGTTTCAGTGGAGAAGCCTTGACGAAAGCCTGACTGGGAGGGGTGAAGGAGATTGTTAGTGGTGACAAAACATGATAGATGTAAATGAATGTGCCTTTCCAAAATTTTCGAAAAAGCGGGCAGCAGTGAAATGGGAAGGAAGTTGGCGGCAACATTTGGATCTGCAGTGGGTTTCTTAAGGAGCGGGGTCACCATTGCATGCTTCCAGCTGTGGGGGACCGTGGCTGAGTCAAGAGAAGCATTCAATAAAGTACAGATCACATTAAGTTGAGAAAACTCAAGTTTACGTAGAACCGAAATAGGTAGGGGGTCCATAGGAGAACCGGATTTAATATTGTTTAAAATTTCCAAAAGGGTGGCGGGTACAAGGACAGGCCAAGTCTTCAATGAGGCCGAGGGAAGGCAAGAAATAGTAAGGGATGGACAAGGACTGGCATTGGATTCCTCATGGGCTGCTATGTCTTTGTAAATTTTATCAATTTTGGATGTGAAGTACTGGGCAAGTTCATCACATTTCTTGCTGGAGAGAGGAGGGGGTATAGCAACTGTCTGTGAACCAGCAAGGTCTTTTACCACCTTAAATAAGACATTGGACTTATTCATGGCTTCTGAAATCAGGTTATTGACATAAGTAGCTCTGGTGTGAGCGCAGGCCTTGTGGTAAAGTTTCAGTTCTGCTTTGTACGTAAGCCCAGCAGCGATGGAGTAGTCTTTCCTCCAGATACGCTCTAGTCTTTTACATTGGGATTTATGTAGACGGAGGGTTTCATTGTACCATGGGGCAGGAGTATTATGGACAATATTTTTCTTGTTTGTGAAAGGGAGGCAAGTATTTATAGCCTCGGAGAGCCAGGAATTTACCGAGTTGGCAGCTGTATTCATGTTGTCTAGGTTGAGTGGGTATTTGGGCATGAGATCATACAGATTTTTATTAAAAGCTGCGATGTCCAGATTTTTCCAGACTCTCTTCTTGAGATTCATAGAAGGATTGGATGTGGTCTGTGTTTTATTATTTGTTGCAGTTAATTTAACAAGATAATGGTCAGACCAGGAAACAGGCAAGGCAGGAGGACAAGTTATTTGTGAAGAGTTAGAAAAAATGGGATCTAAGAGATGCCCACCCTTGTGGGTAGGACCCTTATTGAGTAAAATTAGATTCATAGCGGCAAGATCAGTAATGCAGTTGCCTGCTGAATTATCATTTGGGTTGTCCAAGTGTAAATTTAGGTCACCAATGATAAAGAAATTACTGGAAGAAATGAGCACAGATGCAATATAGTCCAAAAATTGGGTATACCAAGAGTTTACCGTGCCCGGGGGAAAATACGTTAGGAGCCCTGTAAGAGTATTATTGGGATTTAAAGTGAGCTTAAAATGCAGTGCATCACATCCGCTCAAGGTGATAGGGTCCGAGTGACACTGATATTTTTTATTAAAAATAATCGCCACACCACCCCCCGTCCTTCTAGGACGGTCATTTCGAACAATAGCATAATCAGATACAGCAAAATAAAAGACCAGGCCTTTCCACTGCCCACAGACAGAACCAGCAACTGCAGGCCAACCCAGGAAAGCAACACACAGCAAAGGGGCAGTACTCCTCCTCACAGCTCCTCTTCTTGGCAGCATCCTCTTGATCAAGAAGTGTTCTAAAGTTCTGGGGTCAGAGCCCCACTACGTATACTACTTTCAGCCTTTGAAGTATGCAGACTTTAAAGAAAGTCTCACTTGCTTAGTATACCAAATCTGTCCTCCCTGGTCCAGCCACCCTACAGGGAGTGGAGACAGCATTGCAGACACATCCCTATTCAGGTGCAGGTGACAGATCTTCCCACCACTTTAGCTCAGGAAGACCCATCAGCCTGGTGTTGGGCCATCAGGATAGGCAGGGCACACCGGAGCTCCATTTTGTGTGACTGTTTAGAGTGAATGTGCAAAACAGCCCCTATCAGTCTAAATCAGATGTTGATTCCACAGGCAGAGGCACAGAAGCATAAAAATGCCCACTTTCTAAAAGTGGCATTTTTACTCACACAATTTAAAAACCACCTTCGCTAAAAGATATTTTTTTAAATCCTAAGCTCAGGGAGCCCAAACTCCAAATCTCTAGCTGTTCCCAATTGAAAGTTACACTTGTACAATGTCACAAAGCAGCTCCATTGATAGCCCAAGGGAGAGCTAGCACTTGCAATAGTGAAAAACAAAATTGGCAGTATTTCACTATCAGGAAATGCAAACTACACCAGTACATGTCATATCTTTCACATATAGTGCACCCTCCACATGAGGAACCTTGGGTCTACCTGTGGTGTGCCTTGTATGTAGTAAAAAGGAAGGTTAGGGACTGACAAATGGGTGCACTTGCCAGGTCGACATGGCAGTATAAAACTGCACTTACAGACACTGCAATGGCATGCCTGAGACAGGTTTACAGGGCTACTCATGTGGGTGGCAAAACCAGTGCTGCAGGCCCACTAGTAGCATTTGAATTACAGGCACTGGGTGCATACATTGCACTTTACTGGGGTCCTACAAGTAAATCAAATGTGCCAATCATGGATAGCCAATGAGAGCATTTGCACTTTAGCACCGATCAGCAGTGGTAAAATGCCCAGAATCCTAAAGCCAACAAAAGGAGATCTGAAAAAATAGGAGGCAAAAGGCATGCCATTTGGGGATAAAACTGAAAAAAGGGCCAGGTCCAAGAGTATCAAAGGGTCACAACCAGTAGAGTTGACTTGGAGTGAGATAGATCCTAATGAAGGGCTTAGTGCATCAAGAAAGGGAGTTGTACACGGAACCTGTTGGCCCAGAAGAGTTGAGATACTAATACATTGCCTAACTGAAGGAAGAGTGTGAGCACTGCTGTCAATTCCTGAAAGCTCTGAACAGTCTGATAAGAGTGACAGTGAGGATGAGCGAACAGCTGTAAGGAGATTGAAAAGAGTGAGAGTACCCAGTCAAAGGTTCTCGTCTCCTGAATGGACCTAGTTGGCTGCGGATGAATAGGAGCAGGAATATCTTACCTTTTATTATAACCATTTGACTCCACCTGAACCTCCTTGAAATGATCTTTGTTGTGGATTTGAATTTCAATCTTGGTGTAATGCCTAAAGGACTGGCACAATTTGTCCTGAATATGCTTATTAATGAACCTGATCTGGGTATTTTCAATTCTCAACAGAATATTTTAATTGTGCCTTGGTATTTTTGTGCCGAACATTGCTCAAACTGCTCAAATTACACTAGCTGCATTTTGTAATTCTTTAATTTTCTTAGGTAATTGGTCTGAGTTGTGAGAATCTAGGGAGCCTAACACTGGGCTCTCTCCTAGATGAGAACATTTTTATGTTGAAATCTTTACTAGTATTGCTTTAATGTTGTTTGCATTACTTATTATCTTACATTTGCCACATTTTCTGCCTGATTTAACTACTGAACTTACAATTACGTTCACAACTGTCAAAACTAATTACACTGGTTCAAATGTTTTGGATGATGAATCTTTACATTTCGAATTCACAAAAGTTACTAATTCATTATATGTGCATATTAGTTTGTTGTATGAGTATATAGATAAAATGGATGCAAGTGATTGCTACGGATGTATGCAATTAACCTGCGTCAGTTGCTGAAGGTGTGACTTTCCACACTTTACCTTTAACATATAGAGTTTCATGTAAACTTATAAATTTAGTAGAAAGTAGATGAAATAATACAATAGTTCGAAATACTCTTTTGAATTTACCAGAAATGGAGCATAATAAATTAGAAAGAATGTCTACTTTAGCTTTAGACTGGCAGCATAATGGAAAACTTTGCATATCTAGAATTAGATCTAATAATAACATTACATTTGTGGGGATTAGTGCATGTGAACATACGCTTGACATTTATGAAAACTGGGGAAGATATTTTGAAGGAGTAGATCCTATCTTTCTTGGAGTGTATTTTATTTGTGGGAAAAATGCTTTTTAGAAATTACTGAAGGGAACGAAAGGAAGTTGTAGTATGGGAATTGTCTTTACAAAAGTGTTTCCTGTAAAACAAATCTAATCTGAATTAAAAGAAGACAAAGGAAGAATAAAGAGAAGTGTGAGTGCAAGTGCAATAGGTTGTTCTTTAATACCTTCTGTAGAAATCGTCTTAAACTCACATAAAAGTAGAACGCTGTCTACTATAGTTGATAGATTATCTGCTAATACAGTTGGAGGATTTTCTGCTATATTTATTGAAATGATCTTGATTTGATCGATGGTGATGCAAAATCACCTTGCCCTTGACATTCTACTCGCGAAGGAGGGTGGATTCTGTCGGTTGTTTAAATTTCAACAATGTTGCAATTACATACCAGACAAGAGTAGAGACTTAGAAAACTATGTTAAAAATATTACTAACTTAAAGAGAGACTTAAAAGAATTGGAAAATGATGGCACCTGGGAAGTGAAAGGGAGAGGATTGTTAAAGATTAGTAACTGGTTTGGCAACTTAGGTAACGGACTAGTAGTTTCAATATTAAGACCATTAGTGATGAACTCTTTGTGCATAATGCTGATAATAATAGCAATCAAATTCTGTAAATGTAAAGGGACTAACAAATGAGGAGTAAAAAGAACATGATCTCATCTAGAAATAGAAGATGCACAATGTAAATATTATGATGAAATGAACATTCTAGATGAATCTAGAAGAAAAAGGTTTAAGACAACGAACTGTAATCTATGATGATCTGATTTAAGGAATTTGGTGATGACTTGATTCTCCATCAAGGGGGGGATTCTCGGAGTGAAAATACAGATTTTTCAGATTGAACCAAAACTACTGAAAACAACAACAAAATTTAAATGTGCACCTTGCACGGTTGTACAAAAACAACACTGATAATAAGTTATGTTGAACTGTCCAGCACAGTAAAAGTGTGCTTGGTTAGTTAGAGAATGGCAATAAACAGTGATTTTGAGATTATTTTTGTAACTGGCCACTTATATTTCTAACAGATTTGATGTGAAAATGAAACATGAAAGCTTAGCGTTTCTTGCAGAGTGACTTGATAACATATTTCTGTAAAATTCTGATGTAACACCTTAGAGCTTTGAAATTTTTAGTATAGATGCCTGATATTAAATAGATTCTATATTTTTTAAAGCAATTTTGGTTGAATGCTTTAAAAATATTTTACATGTTACTACGTTGAGAATGCAGCAGTAGGCCATTATTACAGTTGCATATCTATGTGTATTATTCACTGACAAACGTTACAGAATGCTTATACATGATATATTTGGTCTGAGACCTGCTCTCTCCCCAGCAGCTCTGCTGTGCTGTGCCTCGCCACTGACCCTACTCGCCTTCACCTGGTAGGTATTGGAGGCCGCTGTGCTCTGTGCCATTTTATTTATCTGCACCTTGTACAGTCTAATGCTTGCTCTTCCCTGTTGCCTGCTTTTATTTTTGCCCGTATCCTTGGTTCTGTTTGCCTGTCTTTATTGCTGCCCGTGTCCTTGGTTTGCCTGTTTTGTTTGTTGCCCATTTTCTTGGTTATGTTTGCCTGTTTTCACTATTACCCATTTCCTTGGTTCAGTTTGCCTGTTTGTTTCTTTAGTGCTTTTTTCAGCCTCCCCATGCCCGCCGCAGCTGCCCCTGCGGCACCTGCCGGTCCCGGCTCCCACTTCGCAGCTGCACGGCCCTCTCCCTTCCATATTTCATGGCAGCCATGCCACTGGCACGTGGAAAGCATCCCAAAGACAAGCCCATCTGCACCCGTCTGCGCCCTGCCTGCGACCAGGGCCAGGGACCGTGGATCTCCAACCATCCACCACTATGATGCGGCTACCCTCCTCGCACTCAACCCCGGAAGAAACAACAACTGCCAGCAGTCCCCCCCAAAACAACCCATGGGCAATTCTACTGCCGCCAGACTTTCACCACCGCCCCTGCCGCCAAAGCAGCCGACGCATTGCATCCTCGTCAACTTGCGCTCCATGCACAGACACGCCATTGAGATCTGTAACCTCCTCAACACCCTCTAACCAGACGTAACCTTCTTTACAGAAACCTGGACCAATGCCTCCTCCGTACCTGACATCGCCATCGCCATCCCAGATGGATACAAGATCCAGAGGTAGTACCGCCCCACCCATCTGGGAGGAGGACTCGCAATCGCTCACAAAAACTCCCTCTGCCTCTCCACCTCAAGCGACGCCTTCTCCTTCTCCGTCGCCGAACACCTTCACTTCAAGTATTCCAGACCAGGCCCAACTCCACACTCTGCTGCCCCCTCACCTAGAGACCCCCCAGCCCGCACCCCCCTTCGCCTCCACCATCACCGATGTCATCGCACCCCACGCCATCACTTCAATGACTACATACTCATCGGAGACCTGAACTTCCACCTCAACAACCCCAGCAACCACAACTCCACCACCCTCCTCAACAACCTCACCAACATTGGACTGAAACAACTCATCACCACACCCACCCAAAAGGCAGGACACACTCTCAACCCCATCTTCACAGGGGGAAACAGAACCCACTTCAGTCATACCACCAACACCCATGGACTGACCACCACTGCGTACACTTCTCTGTCAACAAACCCAAGCCACCGAAGCCTGCTCCATGCCCTCCACGAAGAAACTGGTGCAGAGTCACCGAGGAGCAGCTCAACTCCAACCCCAACTGCGACACCCCCACAGCCACAACCGACAGCAAGCTCGCAGCCAGAGGACTCCACACTTAGATCTCTAGCTGTGCAGACAAGCTTGCCCACCTACACAACTCTGACAGACAGCACCACAGGAAAGCCACCTGGTTCACCGCTAACCTCCAAGAAGCTAGACACACCTGCAGACGCCTTGAGAAGAACTGGTGAAACAACAAGACTCCCAAAAACCACACCACCTACAAAGATGCCATGACGGAATACCACCAACACATCAGAACCACCAAACAAACCTTCAACCACAACAAAATCCTCTCCAATGCCCACAACTCCAAGCAGCTTCACCTAACCAGCCCAAGCGAAACCACAGACATCAGCCCCTCCTAGGACCTCTGCAACAAGCTTGGATCGTACTTCCATCTGAAAATCAAGAACCTCTACGACAACTTCAATGACCAAACACCTGACGGTGCAACCATCAAGTCTTCCAGCAACACCAGCCAGCCCACCATCGCCTCCTGGACACCGGTCATGACCGAAGGGACCGCCTCCACCATGAAAGGCATCCACTCGGGGGCCCCCACGGACCACTGCTTACTGCACATCTACTACAGAGCCGCCATCACACCAGAATTACGACACACCATCAATGTCACCTTCATGACGACACCTTCCCCGGTGACTGGAAACACAGAGAAGTCCGACCCCTGCTTAAGAAACCCTCAGCTGATCCCACGGACCTCAAAAACTACTGACCCATCTCTCGCCTCCCCTTCATGGCAAAAGTCACGGAGAAGACCATCAACTCACAGCTAACAAAGTTCATCAAAGACAACTCCATCCTCGCCCCCTCCCAACCCAGATTCAGCAGCAACCTCAGCACTGAGACCGCCCTACTCGCCGCCACAGACAACATCCGCACCCTCCTCAACCAAGGCCACACTGCTCAATCTCTCAGCAGCTTTCAACACTCTCCTTCAGACTACTCGACGCCAGCATACAAGGAACCGCCTTTGACTCTATCGGCTCGTTCCTCACCAGCAGAAGCCAACAAATCAGAGTGCCACCCTCCCTCTCTGTACCCACGGAAATCGACTGCGGAGTACCCCAGGAATCATCACTCAGCCCAACCCTCTTCAACATCTACATGGACCCCCTCACCGCCATCGTCACACAGCATGGCATCAGCATAGTATCCCACCCTGATGACACCCAGCTCATCCTCTTCCTCACCAAGGACCCCACCACCACCAGACTCAACTTCCAGGAAGGAATGCTGTTGTGCTATCACCTTATTTTGCCTCGGGAGTGCCACTGAAGTGAAGACAGGTCCGCAACTTCCCCAGAACACAACGTTATGCCAGAAGAGGAACTGGTTAGCAAATAGTGGTACCCAAGGGGAAGAAGGGAAAACAAAACAAGGAAAGTAGGGAAGAGAGGGTCTTCTTTATAAGTCGTCAGAAAGGCAGTCTAGGATCAGGGAGCTGATATATGTCCAGCAGGCATCAATTTCCTTTGAGAGAAATTAACATAACATTAAATATCACATCCTAGATATAAGACATTTTAACAGGTGTGCTGTATTTCTTGGTATGTACCTTTTCTTTAGTTTCCCTTTAGTATGAGGAAAATACACAGCAGGGTTCAAAAGGACATCCTGGACTTATCTGGGTAATGTTAACATAACTGTCAGGATGTAAGGATAATACGGAAAACACATACACTAGTCTTTTGATGTCTTTATTCTCACCTTTTTACTTTGTCTGATGCACATACAAAATAACCCCCATAAAGGAAAGTGTACTACAACGCTGTAAAGCAACAGCAACGTAGCTCTCTTAAATGCAGAGCAAAAACTAAATCTTATTGCCCGTCGAGAAATACCTATGTATGGACAACCTAGTCACACAATAAACAAAAGGGAATGCAATGTAAAGGAAAATATTTTTCCTACGTAACTGGAAATTACCGGGCATACATCTGAAACTGAAAGTCCTGAAAACAATGGTATCAAAAACGCCAGAACCCCGACGTTGCATTCAAGGCTAATAATCAATTACCCTACCACAGGAGAGGGAATAGACTATACTGCGAGATCCAGTGAAGCCAGTGAAATTGCTTCAATCGAGGCAAAGCTCTGAAGTTCCGATCGATTCCCGAAATGCCAACGACTCCCGAAACGCCACCACCATGACTCGGAAGCACTTGGAGCAAAGCAGGAAGCAAACCCGAACGCGAAGCATTGTGGAGGCAAAGAGGAGGGCTTAAGAGCCACCTCCTCCACTCATGCGCATGCGTCAGTCTCGGCGCATGCACACAATGGGTCAGCGGCCATTTTGCCAACCAGCCTGTCGTCTCGGTTTTGCCAACCATGACGACAGGCACGACAAATGCAGGACGTTGCATCCTGGGCGAGCAACAGCTGCCTGAAGCTTAACTTAAAGAAAACAGAAGTCCTCATACTCAGAACCACCACATCAGCATGGAAAAACACCTGATGGCTCACCGCACTCAGCAGCCCTCCGCCCCCACGGACCACGCCAGAAATATCAGCATCGCACTGGAGACCTCCCTCTCCATGAACAAGCAGGTCAATGCCGTCGTGTCCAGCTGTTTCAACACCCTCCGCATCCTCTGAAAGACCTTCAAATGGATCCAACCGGAATCAAGAAAGACAGTCACCCACGCACTCATAATCAGCAGATAGGACTACAGAAATGTACTCCTCCCTCAACAAGTCTCTACTCTGCAGGCTACAGACGATACAGAACACCGCAGCCAGACTCGTCCTCAGCATCCCTCAACATAAGAGCATCATCCAACACCTACGGAACCTCCACTTGCTCCCCGAAAAGAAGAGAGTTACTTTCAACATACTCACCCACGCCTACAAATGCCTCTACAACACAGGACCTCAATACCTCAACGACAGAATCGCCTTCACGTACCCAAACGAAACATCCGTTCCACCAACCTCGCCCTTGCCGAAACCCAGTGCATCCGCAGAGCCAGAACAGAGGGAAGAGCCTTCTCATACATCACAGCCAAGACCTGGAACAGGCTCCCTATCGACATCAGATGTGCCCCCTCCCTGAACACCTTCAGGAAGGCGCTCAAGACCTGGCTCTTCGACTGAACAGAGCTGCTCTTCCCCCACCCCAGCACATTGAGACCATCACAGGTGAGTAGTGTGCATATAATTCCCTGATTGTTTCATTGATTTGAGTGGGTTTATACTGTTTTTTAACATAAAGTAGAGGTTTAAGACTAAGGATCTAATTATGAGTACAGCGGTCCTGGGACCACTGTACTGTCATTGCCGGTCTGACAGCCGTCTCCTCAGTGGTCCCGGCACCCAATTACTATCAGTACACTTAAACCACTACAAGACTGCCACAAAACCACCACCACTGCCAGGAACTCAGGTCCCACAGTGGTAGGGAAAGTGGCCGTCTATGGAGGCGGTGCCAGCATCGCGCTGCCGTGGGGATCACGGCATGCCTTTCTGCCGACCTTTTCATGGTGGGGACCCTACCATGAAAAGGTCAGCAGAAAGGCAGGAAAGTGACCACAAAAAGGGCACCAGTGCGATTCAGCCCGTTGGGAGTTTTGGGTGTGGGCACATGTTGTGCCCCCCTATGCATGCACTGTTATGCTTGCACTGTGTGCCTTGCACGACATGGTGCATGGTAATAGTGCTCCCGATGGCATGTTCTTCTGGCTCTCTCTATAGCTGAAGCATGCTGCCACCGTGGCACCACCGCTAATGCAATACCATCCAGTTGTCACATTGTCATGCACCGGTCGGAATGCTGCCGGCTGGGCGGCGTTCTCCTGATCACCTCTGGCTGGTGGTGGGACCGGTTACATCGTATTCGGGCCCTTAATGAAAAAGTTAATTAAAGGATATATCAATTAACTTGAAAACTTAGCATTTCAAGCACAGTGATTCAATAACATATATTGGTGCAAAACTCTTATGTTACATGTTAGAGCTTTGATATTTTTCATAGAGATGCCTGATAATATAGCTCTAATTTCACCCTCTGAGGCGGAAGCCGAAGGTTCTTTGCTCTGCCTTTTCTTATTTGTCCCATTAGAATTATGCTTGATTAAATAAGCATTTTTAGCTCGTTTTTTAAACTGTGTGTGCAAATTACCTCCGCTTCACTTAGAAAGCGCTTCCACCGGACTAGACTCTTCCATCATCCCACCGCCGCCTGGGCCACTCTCAGCTGAGTATTGACGCTGAGAGTTGGTCCCGGGGAGGTGAAGGCATCACAGCGGCCATATTGCGTGTGGTTGCGCCCTGACGCGCTCTAGCTGTCTACAAAAGGGGCTTCCGTTCCTGGCGCGCATCATAGCTCTAATTTCACCCTCTGAGGCGGAAGCCGGAGGTGCTTTGCTCTGCCTTTTCTTATTTGTCCCATTAGAATTATGCTTGATTAAATAAGCATTTTTAGCTCGTTTTTTAAACTGTGTGTGCAAATTACCTCCGCTTCACTTAGAAAGCGTTTCCACCGGACTAGACTCTTCCATCATCCCACCGCCGCCTTGGCCACTCTCTGCTGAGTATTGACGCTGAGAGTTGGTCCCGGGGAGGTGAAGGAGTCACAGCGGCCATATTGCATGTGATTGCGCCCTGACGCGCTCTAGCTCTCTACAAAAGGGGCTTCCGTTCCTGGCGCGCATCATAGCTCTAATTTCACCCTCTGAGGCGGAAGCCGGAGGTTCTTTGCTCTGCCTTTTCTTATTTGTCCCATTAGAATTATGCTTGATTAAAAAAGCATTTTTAGCTCGTTTTTTAAACTGTGTGTGCAAATTACCTCCGCTTCACTTAAAAAGCGTTTCCACCGGACTAGACTCTTCCATCATCCCACCGCCACCTGGGCCACTCTCAGCTGAGTATTGACGCTGAGAGTTGGTCCCGGGGAGGTGAAGGCGTCACAACGGTCATATTGCATGTGGTTGCGCCCTGATGCGCTCTAGCTCTCTACAAAAGGGGCTTCCGTTCCTGGCGCGCATCATAGCTCTAATTTCACCCTCTGAGGCGGAAGCCAGAGGTTCTTTGCTCTGCCTTTTCTTATTTGTCCCATTAGAATTATGCTTGATTAAAAAAGCATTTTTAGCTCGTTTTTTAAACTGTGTGTGCAAATTACCTCCGCTTCACTTAGAAAGCGTTTCCACCGGACTAGACTCTTCCATCATCCCACCGCCGCCTGGGCCACTCTCAGCTGAGTATTGACGCTGAGAGTTGGTCCCGGGGAGGTGAAGGCGTCACAACGGCCATATTGCGTGTGGTTGCGCCCTGACGCGCTCTAGCTCTCTACAAAAGGGGCTTCCGTTCCTGGCGCGCATCATAGCTCTAATTTCACCCTCTGAGGCGGAAGCCGGAGGTTCTTTGCTCTTCCTTTTCTTATTTGTCCCATTAGAATTATGCTTGATTAAATACGCATTTTTAGCTCGTTTTTTAAACTGTGTGTGCAAATTACCTCAGCTTCACTTAGAAAGCGTTTCCACCGGACTAGACTCTTCCATCATCCCACCGCTGCCTGGGCCACTCTCAGCTGAGTATTAACGCTGAGAGTTGGTCCCGGGGAGGTGAAGGCGTCACAGCGGCCATATTGCGTGTGGTTGCACCCTGACGCGCTCTAGCTCTCTACAAAAGGGGACGGGCCTACTCCGCGTAGCGGACGCGTTTTGCGGACGCGCTGGACTCACGCCAGAGTCATGCCAGAGTCCTGCCCGTCTGTGCCCGTCCGTGCCAGGACGAGCCCAGGGTCCAGGCACCCTGTTTGTTCAAACCTAATTTGCCCCTTTAAAAGTTATACTCGTGACGATCTACTCGGAAAATTTTCTTTGTACTAAGCTTAACACACACTTAAGGACTTTTAAACCTTGCACAGGATGCAATTATAAATGTAACTCGGGCAATCCCTGTGGGACAGAGGATACACCTCATCGGTTCCGCCTTGCATTACTGAATTGCAGATCACGGCCAAAACATGCGATCGAGCTCCACATGCTCCTGGAGGAACGAGACCTTGATGTGCTCTTCCTGTCGGAGACATGGATGGATGATAGCTCGGAGTCTGACATTGTCCGGGCTCTTCCCCCCAACTTTGCGATACTGAGGTAAGATCGCTCAAAAGGCCGGGGGGAGGTATTGCTATTATCTAAAGGAAAATTTTGACCTGTAGAACAGAAGAGATTACAATCTCAGGGGCTGAAAGCCTAAAGTTTGCAATTTCTTTTTCCCCTACCTGCACTTTATCTGGATTTATGCTTATAGACCCCCAGGCCCCTATGGCCAATTCTGTGAGGACCTTTCTATTAAGGCAATAAATTGTGCAAGCTCTGCCCCCAACTTCACCATTTTAGGTGATTTTAATATCTATTTAGAGGAGCCTGACTCTCCAGCTTGTCGTAATTTGACCTCCAATTTGGATGTGCTCCAATTAAAGCAAATAGTTACAGGTCCAACGCATAAAGCAGGACACATCTTAGATCACTGCTATACCAATATACATACCCTTAGTTTTGACAATTCGATTAGGGTTCCCTGGTCTGATCATTCGCTATTACTTTTTTCCCTGACCCCGGAGGAACAGCATGAACCGGCAAATATTACCAAGAGGACAACCCGAGTCTGGTCTAAACTCCCACCCGACAGTTGGAATATGAACCTTAAGAAAACGCTACCCGATTTAACAAATGATCCTCTGGAGGCTGATGCGCGGTTTAACCAATGGGTGGAGGCTTCTTTGGATCTCACCCTTCCTAAGAGCAATTTATCCCACAGAAGCGGCGGAAACAAAAAACCCTCGTACACCCCTGAGCTGAAAGCTCTCAAGTTGCTGTGTAAACAACAGGAGAGAAGCTGGAGGAAAGATTACACTGCAGCCAGTAAGGAGAGCTATAGGCTAGCCTTGAGGAAGTATAAACAGGAAATACAAATTACACAATCCAACTACTTTTAGATAAAAATTAGCTCAGCGGCCAATGCGCCTAGAGAAATTTTTAAAATATTCAAATCTCTTGTTGCCCCCCCTGTTCCTACAGCTGACCCTGGCCAAGCAACTACACGCTGTAATGGACTTGCTACCTTCTTTTCCACAAAGGTGGCTAGTATTTTTTCATCCTTTCAACACCCTCCCACCGAATCTACCTTATTCCCTTATGTGGGCGTAACTGAGCTCAAGCAATTTGCCCCTCTAGATGGCCCGACTACCAAGATACTTCTAAAGAATCTAAGATCTGGTTCTCCTCTAGATCCTGCACCTCCAACCATATAAAACCTGGTGTCCGATACTGTGAGCCCAGTGATTCAGGAGGTGATTAACTCCTCCTTAGCATCAGGCATTGTGCCTCCTTCCTGGAAACAGGCAAGAGTTAGGGCCTTGCTAAAGAAGCCCAATCTTAATCCGGAAGACTGGGCAAACTACCGACCTATATCTCTTTTGCCAACTATTAGCAAACTTGCTGAGAAGCATGTAAATTCCGTGCTCTCTTCCTTCTTAGAGGATAGTAACTCCCTATACCCCACACAGACAGGTTTCAGAAGCAAGCTAGGTACTGAAACAGCCTTGATCACAGTGGTGGAAGAAACAAGGAAGATCATGGACAGTGGAAGTTGTGCGGCCATACTACTTTTAGATCTCAGCGCGGCCTTTGACACCGTGAATCATTCCATTCTGATTCAGAGGCTAAGAGAAGTAGGTGTCATGGGCCAGGCGCTTAATTGGCTGTGCTCCTTCCTGTCCAACAGGTCGTTTGCGGTGGTTGAGGACAATGTATCCTCCCCCCAAATGCGTCTACAGTGTGGTGTTCCCCAGGGTTCATCCCTCAGCCCCACCTTATTTACCATATATATGAGACCGCTGGCTGAGGTGGTGTTGCCCTGGGGGGGTACAACTGGTGACGTATGCAGACGACACCCAGCTTATCATCTCCTTGACTACTCAAGCCGCCCTGTATGATAATCTTTCCACTTGCCTTGACAAGATCCATGAATGGATGGATAAATCTTTCTTAAAGCTAAACGGCGCGAAAACGGAGGTGATGATTCTGGGATACAACCCACCCACCACTGTTAAAAATTGGTGGCTTGACAGCCTTGGCCATCCGCCCCCACCAAAGGAGCAAATCAAGAGCCTGGGTGTCTGGCTGGACCCAGCTCTGAACTTTGCGGTACAGGCCCGGAAGTTAGCAGGTACCTGCTTAGCTCTGATCAGGCTATTGAGAAAAATTGTTAAGCTTCTTCATTTTGAAGCTAGGAAGATCATGGTGCAAGCGCTGATCTTATCACGCCTAGATTATGCTAACCTCGGGACTCCTCTAGGGAAAGTTAAAATTCTTCAGACAGTACAGAATTGTGCAGCACGAATGCTGTTGAATGTCCCACGAACGTCATCCGCTAAGCCTGGATTGCGTCAGCTTCACTGGCTACCAGTGCAACAGAGAGTGGAATATAAAGCCTTGACTATGGTACACAAGGCAGTCAATAAAATCCGACCAGCACTTATTCAATCAATGTTCTGCCCATATAACCCCAAGCGGACTCTGAGATCCAATAACAAAAATTTGCTAGTGGTTCCCAAAACAAGGAGAGTGCATACGGGGGGAGACGCTTTTCCTTACAAGCCACAAATTTATGGAACAACTTCCCCGAATCAATCAGAATGGAAGTAAACCATTTAAGATTTAGGGGCAGATGTATCAAGATACCATTTTGCACTTCTCAAATAGCGATTGTTAAGGAATCGCTATTTGAGAAGTGCAAAATGGTATGTATGTAGAATTTCGCTATTAATTAGCGATTCCTTAGAATTCCTTAATTGCGATTAGCAAATTGCTAATCGCAATTAAGGAATAATTTCCCATTCATTTCTATGGGCCAGGAGGCCCATAGGAATGAATGTAAAATTATACTCAATTTGCGATTAGCAATTAGCTAATCGCAAATTGAGAATAATTTCAAGGGTGCAAGGGTGTCTTAAGGACACCCTGCTGCACCCCTGAATTTGATATGTGTACGCATATGGCGCACATACATGCCCTAAGGGCATGTATGAGCGTCATATGGCACCTTTAGAATTTAAAAAAAGTGCTTTTTGAAAAGAATTCGCAAGTTACCACCAACTACAAGTTGATGGTAATTTGCGAATTCTTAGTCAAAAATCGCAACACTGAAATGCTTGATACATTTCAAATCTAAAATCGCAATTTGCTATTTCTTAAAAGCCTCGCAATATTAAGGAATCGCTAAATTTGCGATTCCTTAATATTGCGAGGCTTTTTGAATGATACACTCCGATTCCCGTTTTTTTTGTCGCAAACGCTGCTATTTTCCGAATCGCAGCGTTTGCGACAAAAAAAACGGATGATACATCTGCCCCTTAGAAAGTTGCTAAAAACCTTCTTGTTCGCTTAAACCTCAGAGAATGAATGAGTCTAAAGCGCTGGAATGCCTCCGGGTAGCCATGCGCTGTACAAATGCGTAATTCAATGCAATTCAATTCAATTATATAGATTCTAGGTGTATGAAAACGATTTTGGTTAAATGCTTAAAAAACATTCTACACAATATTACTTTGATAATGCAGTATTAGGCCATATTCACAGTTGATTATCTATGTGTATTAATTACTGACAAACATTACAGAATGCTTATATATGATTGAGTGATTTTATGATGCTTTTTAACATAAACTAGAAGGTTAACACTAAATGAAATATGAGTTTAAATCATCATTGAATTAACTTTCTTTTTAGGCTGTGTCCCTTAACATAGCCTGATGCAATACACTTTGAGACCTTTCCATATGTTGCTTATTTGTTCTGAACATGCCACATTCCTTAAAGGACAACCAGACACTCTTTCTTAATTCTCCTTTGTGTGGATTTCATGAGGACCAACCCTTTTGACCATGTCCATGGACATGCAACAATGTTAAAGCATTTTGTCGCAAAACCTGTGAGGATGCAATGTACGGTTCTTCTCATGATTTGGATGAGAAAATATCCTTGAGTATTAATTTGTACCCACTAAAAGGAAGAGTGATCACATGGGATCACTCCACAGTGGACTGACAACAACGTCATGAGGACAAATATGCACTATAAAGACTATTGGATTTAGGAGGTGGGGTTCCCCTGCTTCTTCACATTCTCTCTCTCTCTCCATTATCAGTTTTGTTTGTCTGATGACTCTTTGGCAATGTTCTTGAAACTGTGGCCGTTGCTATCTTCCATCACTTCCTTGACTCTATCCTGCTTGCCGAACTGGCTCGTTTTTTCTATTACTTTATGCTAATGAACTTATCTGCTGGCCTATTTGGAGCTGTCTGGTGAGAACCTAAACTTGAACTACCGATTAAATGCCCCACTCCCCTTTACCTATACTTATTAACTCCTCCCTAGTGGACTTTAACTTAAATCCTGTGTCCCTTTGAGAGATTTCTAATTGAACGATCCTTTTCCTTGGAAACAATCCTTTGCATTCTTTGATTTGATTGACTAAGTGTTGAGACTTTTGATGCAAGCAGTAGCATGCATGACAGAATTGCTAAAAATTGTACTGACTTGTATTAATTTTGAATCTCTATTACAATAATTCATGTATTTCAAAGATCTGTTGTAAATCATTTATTTGAGATTTAATGTACTCTCTTTGAAACTGTGCTTGGGAGTTGGCTACCAATTAATGGTCCTCATTGAGTAGACCAGCAGTCTATTATCCTGGATTCCACCCCTTACTACAAAGAAGAAAGGTCCATCAGAAGGCCAATTCCCCTGTGGTAGAATAGAGCAAGAAGATTTCGAAAATTCGGCACTCCTATGGACACGGTGCTGGAAGACCGCTTTCTTTACAAAGGACTTCTGCTGCCGCACTACCATTATTTTCTGAAAAATATGTGCCAAATAAATGAAAATGCCGACATTGCTAAAATATTGTTTCAGAGATACTGAAGAGCAAATGATACTGTGTTGAGAGCCAAACATATTAAATTGTTTATGAGCTTCATCCTAAATAGTTTTTTTAATAGGGCCCACAATGCCATTACGAAAGCAGTACACACAGAAATGCACTTTACGAAACAGAGACAATTGATGACATTGGAAGCTTACACCACACTAACACATTATTATTCGCCATCTAAATGGAAACAGTAATAGGAACACATTTCATACAGAGAATGAGAAATACACAGTTTCAGTAGAGACTAAAATACATAGGGGTATATCTCAGTATATCTCAGCGCCAGGAAACCTTTCGGTGTCAGTGCGCTATACAAGAATCCCCTAAGATAAGATGGGATAAGTATTTCATGACAACCTTCTGAAGATAAAGAGGTAAGAACTTAGCAATACTCTTTATCAGTAATGTGTCAACACTGGGAGACTGAAGAAGAGGAAACTAAAATGACCAATGACGTGTAAAATTATCATCTCACGCCAATAACAATTGCTCACGCGCACTGGAATTGATCCATGGTTTCTGTAATGCTTGGGCATTGAAAAAAATAGCAATATAAAATGAAAGTGACAATGCTGATTTAAATGAGCAGCTACATTCGCCATTCTATCCGTACAAGATTCTACTGCACTGAGAATATACAGGAAAAAACAAGGAAAAAGAATAACTAAGCAACTGCAGGTCATAGGCAAAGAAAAAATGAAAGAATTAGGCTTTTGTTGTGTGCTTCTAATGAATGAATTGTGATCCTCCCGCCAGTGAATCTATCAAATTTGGGGCTAAATATACGAACGATTTGCAACTCGCACATCCATCGCAAATGGGTTAGTGACAGAAAAAGTGGTGTTTTGTTATTTTATGAACACGATTGCTAACCAATATTTGCGAGTTGGAAATAAAGAATTGGTATTTGCGACTTGCAAACCTTATGTTCGCGGCTGTCGCAATTAGCAACTAGTCGCAAAAATGCCATTTTGCACGTAAAATTTTGCACTGATTCGTTTCAGGTGGTAACTGTGTGCAAACTATAGAAGGTGGCCCAGAAAGCATCAGGGCTTTCCACAATGTCTGCATTTTATGTAATTGCTACGCGGATGGGCCTACTGGCTGCTCAGCAGAGTAGGAGGAGGGGGAGACAGAAGACGATCTTTAGAACGAGGCTTACGATTTTCTAAAAGACAGAGGAGAGTGCATCATTGAAAATACATGCTAAGTAGTGCACTGATATTAGATTTGAATTAATTGCTGAAACCACATTTGGAAAGCAGTATGTGTAGGTGTTGTGCTTGCTGCACCTTTTAGCCTTGGGCAGTTACCAGGGCATGATTGCTGTTGCTAGTGGATTGTCACAAAGTGTTCTGTCTAATTTTTTGCTCAAGTTCCATACATGCCATGCTCCTAAACATCAACAGGTAAATAGAACTACCCAGGAATGCAGAGGAAATTCCAAGCACAAAATGAGATTTTTATAGGGTGGCCAAATTCCCCAATGTCATAGGGTGTGTAGATGAAACACATGTTCCTATTTGTCTTCCAGCCCGTATAGATTACCTGTTTCTGAATAGGAAAAATACACATTCCCTTAATATCCAATGTTGGAACCTGGGATGTCAGGTCACCTAGGGTAGCCTGGCCTAGGGTAAGACATAGATACAAGAGGCACAAGTGTGAAGGTTGCAAACCACCCAGCAGTAAATCCACGCAATAACACTTAAAAAGGACACTACACCAAATTGTTAGAAAAATAAGTACTTGTTTATAAAAATAATCTCTTTGCTCTCTTGGTACTAGAATTCACAGTTCAATATAATGCATTCTGTCAGGAGAAGAACCAGTACTTTTAAAATTGCCAAATAATGTCAAAACACAGTACTATTAACTTATCAGCACATTACATTTAGATGTCTTGAAATCAGTAGCTCTACCTTCAGAGATGTTAACTTATTTCAGTAATTATCATCAATAATACATTTAATCAGACACCAACATTGACCAGATTTGACTTCAATGAGGAATTTCAGTTAAACCAGAAGTTTACTTAGACACCAGCAATCTCTGTGAGGAACTTATGCCTTCACTTAACCAGCAGGTTCCTTCAAGCTACTCCCCACCTTGTGTTGAACAGTGGAGGAAACGACCAGTGTCTAATTTACTCCTTTGTAGGCGCTAGCGCCACTTTCCCCCTGCAGATCACCTCCTTACTTGTAGAAGATCTGGCGGTGGAAGTCTTGCTGCGCCAGAGGGCGGGGGAAAATCACTCGGCCGGTCACAAGAGCCAAGCGCTGGCAAGGTTAATCAGCCCTTCAGCTCTCCTCACCCCGCCTGAGCCTGCTCCGCTGCGTGGCGCCCGGACGGAGAAAGACAGAGTAATCAGAATTCCCCTGCCGCTATCAGGATCCTCAGGTTTCCCTTCCCGCTCACGCCAGCTCCTTCAGGAGGCGCTCGAGCAGGGAAGAGGTGTCACCACACGCTTTCAGCCGCCGAAGGGTTGCCGACGCTCTTCCTCAGCTCCCCCGCGCTCTGATCAGGGGAACACTACACCTCAGGGCATGCGCGAGGCGCCCGCGCTGTCACCGCCTCTCACCTCGCTGTCTCTGATGGTGAGACGCTGCTCTCACAGGCCTGCTCGATCCTAGGCCCTTCCTGAACTGTGGAAGTGGGAACGCTTGGGGCATGCACGGTAGCGCTCAAATACCTCAAAACAATGGCACATCCACCACAACGTGGCCGGTGCCCCCGGAGTCCTGTATACGGCGAGATCAGCGCCGTTTCATAAGAACTGGCTCCCCTTTCCTTCCTCTGTTTCCTGAGAGGAAGTAGAGTCCTGTCGCCTGCGTTTTAGGTAAGGTCCCACAGGGACACACTGGCCAAAGTCTGCTTTACACCTAAGGCGATGGGACCTAGAGCTATCTTTCTCCACAGGTCAGCTCCCAATCTCTATCCTTCAGAGACTTCTTAACCCTTGGTGCTGGCAGGAATTGGGGATGAAGTGCACTCTCTCAAAGGTCTCTCTCTTACTGGGCAGAGGACTGCACTCCGCAGCACTGCAGTCTCCTTCTCCTCTTGACACCCCTATATTTCCAGACTAGGGGTTGATCAGGCGCCCAGGGTCTCCAACCATCCAGAACAGCGGGGTCAGGACAAGTATCCCAAGGGAGGAAGGGTGGTGAATCAGTAAGGCAACCCTCTGACTAGCCTACCCCCACCTTCAGCTACAGCCTGTCCTCCAGCTGACTCTCTCTCCAGTGAGACAAATGGCTGTCCAGCATTCCGCCTTTTATAGGCTGACCCTCAGAGGTCCAGAAGGGACCAGAAGGTTCTGGAATGCCCTATGCTACTCTATGGGACAGGTTCTGGGTTTGGCAGTTAGGGCAGTTGGTAGCCACCATTTTGTGGTTCCAACTATTTTCCTGTCAGAACAGGCCTCTGGGCCTGAGGTGAAAAACTATGAGGGGGGAAAGAACACCTATCCCCTTGACCAACACCTAGAAAAAGTTAGTGGACACAAAAATAATTAAGGGTATGAGGGGCAAAAAGGGGACAAAATAAAAAATAAATTGGAGGGACTACGCAAAAAGCCAGACAGGTCTAACATCCAAGTTGTGTGTTATGCACATAATGTAATCATAGGTATAGTAGCAAAATACCCACGGAGCACCCGTGACTCACCTATCATCAGGCACAGTGGAATACATCAACTCCTGGAAAGAGGGGACTTTGAGGATGACTGTTTATTAGGTAATGTAGTGTTGCATCATAACGCATATGAATGTGGCTGTCAAATCTCATGTTCTGTTCTGCTCACACTTATGTTTTTTGTTCCAGGTGAAAGAGCATACACGTTAAGGACTTGGATACTGACCCCATACCTAGCCATAACAATCCAAAACAAAAGGTGTTACAACATTGCTCATGGACGCTCCAGAGCAGTGATTGAACAGACATTTGCATGTTAAAATCAAGATTTCAATGCCTTCACAAGAGTGGAGGTGCTCAACAGTATGCTCCTGAGAGAGTCTGCATAATTGTGTCAACCTGTGCAAAGTTGCACAACATAGTGACCATGTGCGGACTACCCAGCACTTTATAGGACACTGACTCTGAAAATGAGGATCCTAACCACCTCCTCAGCAGCCTAGAGACCAGAGCACAGCAGTAGCGGGAGATGCAGATGGGACCACATTGCAACAAATTACTTCTCAAGGTAAGTCTGTATTACAATACATCACTGAAATACTGAAAGCAGAGTCAATGCAGCAAAGTAAAGCAACCTTTAATGGCAAGTAACTATTAGGCCTAAGCATAAAATTCCATTCCGCTCACAGAGTTTACGGAGTATTTCCCACTCCATTCTCCACGTAGCGCACGGAGTTCCAAAAAACTCCACTCAGCGTAGAAGAGCTGAGTTTTTTCTGCGCATGCTAACTTCAAGTTGGTGAGAGCAAGAAAGGAAAATCTTACTTCAGACCACCTCCAGGCAAGATTTCTCAATGCAGGCGATCACGAATGGCTGCTACCACTCACGTTGAGAAAACTTCCGTTCGCATTGAGCAAGTTGCTGTTTGAATGGAATATCTTCTCGAGTGGCAGAAAGAAGCAGCACCCTCTTGTGCAAGGCATGGTGCCGTTTACGCTGATTTTCCGGCGCGGGACAAACACTCAGCGCTAATAATCAGCTCGAATGGCGCAACCCAACCCACTACCCACTGTGGAACTCCGCACAGCATGGCAGAGTTTTTTTGTCAATTCACAGAGTTCCATATAGCGGAACTCTGTGAATTCCTCCCAGGCCTAGTTTCTATATCCATTTTTAAAATTGTAAATTGGATGATAACCACGAGGTCAGTAAAGCATAAACTAATGCTGGTTACATCACCAAACTAACTACATCCATGCCGATATGACCTAACAATATGATGTGTCCATCACTGGTTTCTGCAGCTACTTCCAACATGGCCAGCCCGAACTTGTTCTCCAGCAGGAGGGCAGCTGCTGCTGTGCCTTAGGACACATGTCATCATTGGCAGACATGCTGCTAACACTTCAGGTGTCCTCACTATCCTGAGGGGCATCATAAACAACACCTGCTTTCTGTGCATTTTGTAACACTTCAACTGCAGACATGATTTGCCCTAGCCTCTTGGCAATGTCATCACTAAAAGTGTCCCATTTCCACCTGCAGGGTGGCTGTTCTTCTTGATAGGGTGAAAGTGCCATTGGCCAAACGACCAATGGAATGATTTAGGCTGCCCATGCTACCTGCAGCGCTAAGATGTCAGGGCCTTTGATATGCATGGTAAGCTGTCATATGCTAGCATAATTACAGTATGGGTGAGGTGCGGCTGACCACATCCATGTTCATGTTTGCCAATTGTGTCCCAATGTTATCAAATTCAAATGAAATTAATTGCTGCATGTCCTGCCTCTTAGTGTTTATGAGTTTCATCTGCTTGTGTTGCAGATGCTGAATGTGATTCATGGCCTCAAAGCCTCCAAACAGCTATGCATTAGCTTCAGGTTCTACAGCGTGATCTGTCTCACGGACAGACTGCGCACACTTCCTGGAACACGCTGCTGTCATTGACTCAGACATATATGCTGGAAGGGACTGGTTGGCAGAGAGACTTAGATGTCCTACATTAATGCTGCCTGTGGTGAAGATGAGGCAGTGCTACATTGGGCTTCTTTTGTGCTTGAGTGAATGACAATGGGGATAGGTTTCTCAGCATCCATGTTTGCATCCTCGACTCCCTCCACATTGGTGTCATCACTATGCACCTCAGGGAGATCCATGGGAAATACTGAAATTCTGTTTACACACTGATCTGATGAGTTATCAATGTGTACGTTTTGATAGCAGTACCCCTATAAATGTATACAAATGACTCCTATGCTGTCTTTTTGACTACACGTCCCATAATGCACTGTAATGGTAATTTTTTGGATCTTCTTGGGGAACAACCATCTGATGTATGCTACAGTTCTATGTGGACTTGAACATAGATGTGAGGTCTGAGATGTGACAATATTACAAATTTCACACTTACTTTGTGAGGTTCCAGGTGCTGAGGTGTCAATGTTTTCCCAAATCCACGACAGCCTCAGGCACCAGGGTGGTCTCTCCTGTTCCCTGGGGTTGCAACAGCCACATTGCCACCTTTTCTTTAGTACCCGACCTGAGGTCATACCACCTCTTATGCATATCATGTACATAGTGGTGGGTGACTCCAATAGCATTTATTGTTTGTTGCATTTCCTGAAACACTGTAATGAATGCCCTTCCAAACAGTACCTCGTGGTTTTCACAGCATTCTTTAGTCAGGATCTCCAGCTCCTTTTCAGCGAATTTCAATTATCTTTTTCTGCCTCTTGCATCCTTTTCTCCACTTTATTTGGCCATTGGTGCAGATGGACCTACTTTGGGGTTTGGATAGCTGTGCTGGAAATGGCAGCTGCACTCCACCTTCACTCCTCATCACTCAGCTGGTCTTCTGGCGAGTAGTGTGAGGCACTTCATTGCTCAGAGGTGATCAGCCATGGCCAGGAAGTGTTTTTCTCCATTTGCAGTTGCATTCATAATTTGTAACTTCAGTCACAATTTTGGAAATCTTCAATAGCAATTTCCAAATTTGAAATGCGACTTAGTTGTGTGTCGCAATTTTGGGCCTCAAATTGTTTGTACATCAAGAATTGCAATTTCTTCATTGCAATTAGCAAAGATTCACAGTTAGGTAATCTCAATTATTTACATTTGTACATGCAGCACTTGGCCTCAACAAATCACATAATCAAATAATTGGTAAAGATATTAGAACTACAAAATGCATATGACCAACTTCTCAATTTCCATTTGAACAAAATATGTTTTCTTAAAATGGGCAATAGAAAAAATTAATGTTGGTCACAAGAGAGTGCTACTTCTTAGACCTTGAAATAATTTAGCTCAAGACATTAATGTGTTTGATAAATCCTTCTTGGACATTAGGAGTACCACTAGGTCCAATAGAAGTGATCTTTAGTTGTGTAATTGAATCAGTTGCATTGGATGGACTTTAACGAGAGGTGGATGCATGGACGCTTGAAGCTGGCATGCTAAACAAAGATTTTTAAGAAAAATTAATCTGAGACCTGTGATGTCCCTACCTCCTGAACTGTGGCTACACAATATCAACATTGAGAGGTCACTTAGGCTATTCATAGAGATACAAAGGTTTAGGACCAAGCAAGTGTTCATATGAAAGGGGCACTCTTGTCAACATATGAGCATTAGGGGCTTCACTAGGCCCTTGGTTGTTCTTCTAAGGATGTGCAAAATTGAGCTGTTTTAAGCCTAATAAAAATGTCCAAACATTGAGTATGCCAGCGTTTTCATACTTTCCTTCAAATGAGAGTCATCTCTTTCATCCATATGAGAAATGTATATTTAATATTCATTGTACAAAGGCCAGTCATGAACTCACAAAACTTCAGTTTGCCTACACCACTACTTTTGTTTCTGTATTAACAATTTTTTAAAGTTTGATAAGCTTTATTAAGTCATGCAATATCAATACAATACATCATAGGCCTAAAGTATAAAAATGTAAAGGATAACTTGTAAGCAAAGAATCGTAGGCAACAAAATCACAGCAGAAAGCTGTTTACATTTTTCGGGCTAAAATGGGAAAGGAGAAGGGAGGTTGGGAAAGAAGGGGTAGAAAATATATATTATACAAACAATGAATAAATAGTAATAGTATGCTAAAAAGAAAAAAGGAAGCTTTAATAAACTACTGAGTAAAAACTCTGCCAAATATTAAAAGAGGAAGAAAGAGAGAATAAAGAGGAAAGAATTCAAGGGGGTTGGACATTTTCCGAACGACGATGAGAAACAATATTGATTTAACTCATTTTTAAATAAGTAGTTAATGGCAACCAAAATATATCTCTATTAACATGTGGATTGCATTGGGAGGCATAAGCAATATCTAATCTAGTATTAACATTTTTAAATAATGTTCTTTTGCTGTATTATAATATTTTATACTTTGTATTCCTTATCTCTCCTGTAATGCTACTGGGATGGGGTACTTTTATGTAAATCAACTTCTTCACAATACCATTGTATTGCTTACCATGTTTCATGTGCCCCCTCCCTTAGTGTTAGTCTGCTCTTGTTTCTACTCATTGATCCACCCAATGCTGTAGGTAACCTCATCCCTAAAAGAGAGTGTGCTTCTCACTAGACAGACACATATAACTGCTCTTCCAGTGAAGTGGAACAGCTGCAAACGTCATGACTGGTATTAAAATCGAACAACACTAATGATAGTGGGTTGACCGATGTGTCACTAACATAACAACCCAAGACTAAGTGGGGGATGGAGATGTCGCATCTTCTTGTGATGAATGGCTCAAGTGTTATTAAATCAAACGTAATAACCAATATGTACTTTAGTGATTGAGAATTACTGTATGGACTCTGCTCGAAGAGTGATGATACACTGAACTATATAAATATGTTGCCAACCTAGGCTTGCTCTACCTGTTGATGTGCACATTTCTAATAAATATTTGATTTGTCTTACACCTTCTAAAACACATAAGGTAAAACACATCATGTTCTTTTCCCATAACAATATTATACATAAACTATGTTTAAATGTAGACTCAAAATTCATTCATTTTACATCGTCCAACAAGGTCAATATAAATGACTTTGGTTTTAAAAATCAATTTGACAGAATAGCCTAATCCCTTTCAATACGCCAATTATTAAAATGTAAATATAAGAGAAAAGGTTGTTGCGCTTGAAGATGTACTATATGAACAGTGACCAGTGTGTAACACATTAAATTCACCCTTTGCCCACTCATGAGTAGACCTTCTCGTCCAGATTTTGCTTTGTTTTCTGGGTCTACTCTCGTTTGTTCCTTTATAAAATCAGGAGAACAAGCCACAGAATGCAATAAATAAAAGCTGGATTTTATGGGCCACTCATATATGGAGTTGAGAAACATGAAAGCCCTGTGCAAGCAGTTTCACTGTATTTCCTGAGAGCTCTCAAATACATGTGGGAAAGTCTGTAGCAATGTGCCCAATTTACTATTTTTATGCAAAATGTTATTCTAGCACAAAATAATCAATTAATTGATTTTCAAGAAATGTAGGTTTCCAAGCTATGGTTGTCACCAGGCTCTGTGTCATTGGGAAACCCAGCTTCCAGTCCTGGGGTTTTAATTTTCGCTTCACAGTCTAATTCATTTCAGGTGTGGTACTCTTGGTTTCTTTCCATTAAGCCAATTGGACAAACAGACTGTGGCGGCTATCATAAATAAAAATTGATGAGGCGCGAAGGCCCGCGATTCAACATAAATTCGGGAGCATAACCGCTGCGGCACTCTTCTTAGCTTTCCATGAGCAGGAAGGAAAAAGAAGGACTTCCTTCAGGCTTGAGGAACGCACCTCCAACCAATCCTGGAGCTATTCTCATGCTGTGAAAACAGCTCCAGGACTGGTGGGAGCAGGCTCACCCAGGGCTCATTTTGAGGCTGGTGGCCTATGCCAGCAATCACCAGGCTGTTTCACAACTTTGGATTGCTGGGTCTACAGTGTGCATCTCGTCAAGCTGGCTGTCACAAGACGGCCGGACAATTCGACATGTGCACTGTAGACCAGTGCTGCCATCCTGGATTTGCAAGATTCAGCCCTCCCCCACTCTCGCATTGTACACAGTGCAGGCTGATGCGGTTGCAAATAAATAAAATGGCATTGATTTGCCATATTATTTATTTGTGGTTGCCTGCTGAACTCACAGCAGGCAGGGTGACGCTCCTTCACTCCCTAGAAGAAGCCGCCCCTACAAACACACCTCAAAATCAATTATATGTATAAGAAAAGGCCAGGACCAGAAACATGGTGTCTTACAGGCATGGAACAAGATGTCAAATCCATTTTGAGCTGCAGATTTTAAAACAACTCAGACTCTACATGTAGTACTTTCAAAGAAACTTTATTAGGTTTTTGCAAAAAACCCATAAAAGTCAATTCAAGTTAAATTAAAAACCATAAATGTTCATCATATAAAAGACTAATAACGGTACAGTACATCTAACACAGTCCCATAGATTGCAGAATTACTAAAACGTTCTATAAAACAAACAGGAAAGTTCATATATAAAAAAGTCTCATCAAACCGCTATGGCCAAAATTTACCTTCATCGGTTAATCACAACTAGATCTGCACCTGACCGCAGACCTTAAAAAACTGAGGACATATAATACTGAGTTGCTTGCAAAAAAATAAACGCGGGTATAACCGCCTAAAATTTGCCTTTTTTAAAATAGGGATGATGTAGGACTTTCTTGGTACCTCATAAAAGCTATAAAACATTACAAATGCATCATATCCTGTGGAGACATACCATTGCAGCCACAGGGTAGGAGACTCTGACCTTTATGCACCCCACGTAGGTGGGCTAGGAGGCAATAAAAAGATCCAACTGAAACCAGGTCAATATAAAACGATCATGGCTGCTTTTAAAGCATAAGAGGTAAGGTTCAGTTAATGGCACGGTTTTCAACATGAGTTCCACTTCTTCTGTGTCCAGCATCTGCTTTTTAAAAAAGTTCTCCTTCACCCAACATAAGTCCCTCCTGCAAATTTTCTCTGGGTTAGTAAATAGCTCAGCCCTTCCCAAACTCATAAAACATTCCCTGACATACTTAAACCAGGGCATATGATAACAAGCATTTGCAATGCAATCGGTCTTGCATTATGAAAGTTTGAGCTATTGGTCTTGTAAATGAATTTTTTTTTATTTATGTGTTGGTTTTGAAAATAGCTAAATTAATAGCTTTGTCATTTACAATGCCAATGCAAATGTGACACCTATAGCATTTGTAATGCAACATGTTTTGTATTTACGTGCCTTAGATGTATTGATATTACAAATAATAACAGCTTTTAATTTGTTTAAATAAATAATACGTGAATAAAAGTGATTGTAATTTATAATGGCAATAGCTTAAACTTTGTAAATAACTTTTGTGAAGATTATGTTCAGTGTATTTTATTGTGATGAAAATCCAAGAACAGAAGTGAAATATTAACATCTTTTTGTGACATTTGTAATAAAGCTTGAAACATTGAGAGAACATATTTGAACCAGTTGTTGTTGAATGGTTGCACAGATAGATGCTGTGATGGCGCGGAGTGATGTTGTGGTGGCGCTGAGTGATGCTGTGGTGGTGCTGAGTGATGCTGGGGTTGCGATGAGTGATGCTGTGGTGGTGCTGAGTGATGCTGTGGTGGTGCAGAGTGGTGCTGTGGTGGTGCTGAGTGATAATGTGGTGGTGCTGAGTGGTGCTGTGGTGGTGCTGAGTGGTGCTGTGGTGGTGCTGAGTGATGCTGTGGTGGTGCGGAGTGATGCTGTGGTGGTGCTGAGTCAGGCTGTTGTGGTGCTGAGTGATGCTAAGGTGGTGCTGAGTGATGCTGTGGTGATGCTGAGTGATGCTGTGGTGGTGCTGAGTGATAATGTGGTGGATCTGAGTGGTGCTGTGGTGGTGCTGAGTGGTGCTGTGGTGGTGCTGAGTGACGCTGTGGCGGTGCGGAGTGATGCGGTGGTGGTGCTGAGTGATGCTGTGGTAGAGCTGAGTGATGCTGTGGTGGTGCTGAGTGATGCTGTGGTGGTGCTGAGTGGTGCTGTGGTGGTGCTGAGTGATAATGTGGTGGTGCTGATTGATAATGTGGTGGTGCTGAGTGATAATGGGGTAGCACTGAGTGATGATTTGGTGATGCTGAGTGGTGCTGGGGTGGCGCTGAGTGGTTCTGGGGTGGTTCTGAGTGATGCTGTGGTGGTGCTGAGTGATACTGTGGTGGTGCTGAGTGTTGCTGTGGTGGCGCTGAGTGATGCTGGGGTGGCGCTGAGTGAGGCTGGGGTGGCGCTGAGTGGTGCTGTGGTGGTGCTGAGTGACGCTGTGGCGGTGCAGAGTGATGCTGTGGTGGTGCTGAGTGATGCTGTGGTGGTGCTGAGTGATGCTGTGGTGGTGCTGAGTGGTGCTGTGGTGGTGCTGAGTGATAATGTGGTGTTGCTGAGTGGTGTGGTGGTGCTGAGTGGTGCTGTGGTGGTGCTGAGAGATGCTGTGATGGTGCTGAGTGATAATGTGGTGGTGCTGAGTGGTGTGGTGGTGCTGAGTGGTGCTGTGGTGGTGCTGAGTGATGCTGTGGTGGTGCTGAGTGATGCTGTGGTGGTGCTGAGTGATGCTGTGGTGGAGCTGAGTGATGCTGTGGTGGTGCTGAGTGATGCTGTGGTGGTGCTGAGTGGTGCTGTGGTGGTGCTGAGTGATAATGTGGTGGTGCTGATTGATAATGTGGTGGTGCTGAGTGATAATGGGGTAGCGCTGAGTGATGATTTGGTGATGCTGAGTGGTGCTGGGGTGGCGCTGAGTGGTTCTGGGGTGGTTCTGAATGATGCTGTGGTGGTGCTGAGTGATACTGTGGTGGTGCTGAGTGGTGCTGTGGTGGCGCTGAGTGATGCTGGGGTGGCCTGAGTGATGCTGGGGTGGCGCTGAGTGATGCTGGGGTGGCGCTGAGTGATGCTGGGTGGCGCTGAGTGATGCTGTAGTGGTGCTGAGTGATGCTGTGGTGGTGCTGAGTGGTGCTGTGGTGGTGCTGAGTGATGCTGTGGTGGCGCTGAGTGATGATGTGGTGATGCTGAGTGGTGCTGGGGTGGTGCTGAGTGATGCTGTGGTGGTGCTGAGTGATTCTGTGGTGGTACTGAGTGGTGCTGTGGTGGTGCTGAGTGATGCTTGGTTGGTGCTGAGTGATGCTGGGGTGGCGCTGAGTTATGTTGGGGTGGCGCTGAGTGGTGCTGGGGTGGTGCTGAGTGATGCTGTGGTGGTGCTGAGTGATGCTGTGGTGGTGCTGAGTGGTGCTGTGGTGGTGCTGAGTGATGCTGGGGTGGTGCTGA
The DNA here is from genome assembly GCF_964263255.1 of Lissotriton vulgaris. Taxonomy (NCBI): domain Eukaryota; kingdom Metazoa; phylum Chordata; class Amphibia; order Caudata; family Salamandridae; genus Lissotriton; species Lissotriton vulgaris. Next base: position 972,416,840 of record NC_141693.1, on the reverse strand, counting down.
GTGATGCTGTTGTGGTGCTGAGTGATGCTGTGGTGATGCTGAGTGATGCTGTGGTGGTGCTGAGTTGTGCTGTGGTGGTGCTGAGTGATAATGTGGTGGTGCTGAGTGGTGCTGTGGTGGTGCTGAGTGGTGCTGTGGTGGTGCTGAGTGATGCTGTGGCAGTGGGGAGTGATGCTGTGGTGGTGCTGAGTGATGCTGTGGTGGTGCTGAGTGGTGCTGTTGTGATGCTGAGTGATAATGTGGTGGTGTTGAGTGGTGTGGGGCTGCTGAGTGATGTTGTGGTGGTGCTGAGTGATAATGTGGTGGTGCTGAGTGGTGTGGTGTTGCTGAGTGGTGCTGTGGTGGTGCTGAGTGATGCTGTGGTGGTGCTGAGTGATGCTGTGATGGAGCTGAGTGATGCTGTGGTGGTGCTGAGTGATGCTGTGGTGGTGCTGAGTGGTGCTGAGGTGGTGCTGAGTGATAATGTGGTGGTGCTGATTGATAATGTGGTGGTGCTGAGTGATAATGGGGTAGGGCTGAGTGATGATGTGGTGATGCTGAGTGGTGCTGGGGTGGCGCTGAGTGGTTCTGGGGTGGTTCTGAGTGATGCTGTGGTGGTGCTGAGTGATACTGTGGTGCTGCTGAGTGGTGCTGTGGTGGCGCTGAGTGATGCTGGGGTGGCGCTGAGTGAGGCTGGGGTGGCGCTGAGTGATGCTGGGGTGGCGCTGAGTGATGCTGGGGTGGCGCTGAGTGATGCTGGGGTTGCGCTGAGTGATGCTGGGGTGGCGCTCAGTGATGCTGTGGTGGTGCTGAGTGATGCTGTGGTGGTGCTGAGTGATGCTGTGGTGGTGCTGAGTGATGCTGGGGTGGCGCTGAGTGATGATGTGGTGATGCTGAGTGGTGCTGGGGTGGTGCTGAGTGATGCTGTGGTGGTGCTGAGTGATGCTGTGGTGGTGCTGAGTGGTGCTGTTGTGGTGCTGAGTGATGCTGGGGTGGTGCTGAGTGATTCTGGGGTGGCGCTGAGTGATGCTTGGGTGGCGCTGAGTGATGCTGTGGTTGCACTGAGTGATGTTGTGGTGGTGCTGAGTGGTGCTGGGGTGGCACTGAGTGGTGCTGGGGTGGCGCTGAGTGATGCTGTGGTGGTGCTGAGTGGTGCTGTGGTGGTGCTGAGTGGTGCTGTGGTGGTGCTGAGTGATGCTGTGGTGGTGCTGTGAGAGAGAGTGTGTGTGTGTGTGAGAGAGTGTGTGTGTGTGAGAGAGTGTGTGTGTGTGTGAGAGAGAGTGTGTGTGTGTGTGAGAGTGAGTGTGTGTGTGTTAGTTTGACAAACTCAATTCAACTCTTCTGAGTTTTCTTTGCAATCGGGGATTTACTATGATAATACTGTCCAAATTCTTCAGGTCCACATATGACGGAGGAATTTCAGCTTCAGATATGGAATCCTATTGCAGAGCGTCCCACCTAGTCATTATCAATGAATGGTCTACGGCACACTAGGGGATTCAGCATTTGCTGCAAAGAAATGGGGGTTGTGGTGAGACTCGATTACACATTTGGGACACGGGGGCCAACTACTCCCCTCAAGTCCCCAGCAACTTTGAGTGATGTTAAAACTCTGGAGGAGTACAATAAAGATGCCGTAGTGGAAGGGATGCTTTACTAAAGGGACACCTCTGGAAGGGAACGATATGGGTAAAAGTGGAAGTTTCACAAATGGAATCTTATAGGTATCTCAGCATTGTGAAACGTGTTAAAAGGCATAATAGTGAAACCATATCAAGCACTCCAAGATGAATATAATTTGCATCACAGACAATTTATTTGCTTCTTCCAAAGGAGGCATGTGCTTCTGCTTTGTATAGCAGCCCTGAAACATCTCCCCGACTTTAACATGAGGCTAAATAATATATATTAGCAAAGCACCCACTTTGTCGTCAAGAGGAGGGACTGAAGGTGACTTAGAATAAAAATAGAACTGTATGCTTAGAAATTTCCGAATGGAGATTATTATTCAAAGACAGAGAGGAGGGGGAGGTATTTGGTGCATTTTACAAATAATTATTCGAGGAAAGAGCAGAAACTCATGGAAATCAAGAAGTTGCACTAGGATGTGTTGACTTCTCTAAAAATAAAAAATGGCACAAAGCAATGTGCTTACTGAGTTGATGATTAACTCCCTGTGGAGTGTTGGACCCCTCTCTTCTTTTAGAGCTGACTGAGTGGATGACCGACACAAAAGTGAGGGTTACCATAAAAGAAAAAAAAAATTAAATTCCCTGACAAGTTCACAAATGATTTCTTTTAGACATTCTTGAAAAACACCAACCTTGACACATTTCTACTGAGCCATGGCACACAGGGGAGCTGCACCCGAAAATATGTGTGGTGTGGACAATGTAGTCATGCCGAAACTGGACAATAACAAATGCATGTCACACAAACCCATAGTACTGCTTTCGCAAATGATGAATATACTAGCAAAACGCTCCGCATTAATTCTACCAGACAATATCGTTAAAGACCAGTACAGTTTAAAAAAAGATTAAACATTTACAATACTGATAGCTCACGTAGTCCTAAAGGAAAAGAGAGGCTCCCAATGACCCTGATAGCACTGGACACTGAAAAAGCATTCAATAGATTGAGCTGGACCTTTTTGAAAAGCGTTCTGTTAGAATTCAGCATCAGGAAAACACAGATCAAAATGGTCAGGGTCCCATACATTGAACCTAGAGAGAGTATTCTGGTTAATGGAGAATTCTGAGATATGCAGAGGAGCCCATCAGAGATGTGCCATGTCCCCGAATATTTTTTGCAGTCAAGATCAGACAATGCAATCACCAACACCAAAGATCTGGTATTTGGGAGCAACAGGCATACACTATTGTCTTTTGCAGATGACACGTTACTGTCTGTGCCTGTCCCGAGGAGGCTGGGTCCACGATTGCTGTATCTACTCAACAGATCTGGAAGGGCATCAGGATGATAAATAGATGAGAGAAAAGGAGGTTAATATGACAATTCTCCTGGGAAGAGCAGCTAACAATTATGATTCAGTTTAGACTTCCTAACTAGTCATAGAAATATCTGGGATTTAGGATCAGTTAAACAATTATGCCAATTTCTAGGCAAACTTCAAGATGTTTGAGAGACCCGACTGTGAAGCTTTTGCAGTGGATGCCTTGATATCAGAGGTGTAGGACATCTTCATTTTCTGTGTGGGCAGCTCAGATTTTTCACATTTTGTTAGACCCTATATTTTTGCTGGCTTTAGAGCTCTGTGTTTATTACTGCTGCTAATCAGTACTAAAGTGTCCGTGCTCTCTGTGGAGATGTTAATATTGATGGTCTCCTAGGTGACTGGGGGATTCCATATGACATCTATTGTAATGTAGGGTGGAGCAGTTGCTGGTAGGAGGAATTGCAGAGAAGGGAGAAGGAGACTTGCTGTGATTGCTGGAGTTGTTGAATAAATGGTTATCAAGAAACCCTGGAGTGGGACTTTTTACATGTCGAGGAGGATGGGATCCTGTGCAGGGGACAGGTAGAGGACATATCCACTCCTGGAAAAGTATGCAAGAAACATATGACGAATACTTCAGATAAGTACAGAAGTTGATGGGAGCACTAGGAAGGAGACGCTGTTATAATCCACTTTCTTCTTTTTATGTGGTGGGCAATTGGATGTGGAAGTGGAGACTGGTAAGGAGTTTCATGATCTTTTATTTGATTGTCAAGGAAAGGGCATGTAAAGCTGAAGATTTTGCATTCATACTTAACTGCAGGTGGATTTAATTTACAAATGTAACTGCTCCCGGCATTGCGCTTCAGGGGATTCACAGTGTTTAACAGTAAAAGTAGTCCTCTTTGCACATTTAATGTGGCATGAAATCCCGCCCCGCAGGGATCTACAAAGTGTTTAAGCTCAAAAACACGTATTCGGCGCTGCACACGATCGGTCAGTCCACAGGCATATTGAAAGCCTTAAAGTTCAAAAAGAAGCATTATGCGCTGCTTAGAAATCGGCCGCTCGAGGATGCTCACAAGCCCACAACAGAAGCATGAGCAGGCCCGGCTCGTGAAGCCGCTCAAGGTTCCCCCTTTGAGTGCCTCTTTTTCAACGCTCGGGCGCTCAATTTTTATCGAGTGTGTGCTGTGTACTACGGAGTGTGTAAACAGATTTGGGAAGCAGCTTATCAGTATGTTTGATGGGTGCAAATTTCTGAGGTCTTCTTTGTGTGGAGATTATCAAAAGAAAGACCAGGAGGGGGGAAAAAAGTGACAAACTGAGGGCAGACTAGAGAATCCATGGGACATTCGAAGAAAGTTGTTAAGCCTCAAATAAAAGGATAATGAGAGATAAAGCAAAGCTGGAATAGGAGCGACGGAAGTCAAAGGCGTACAACACTGTAGTTGCAATGTACTAGAGTCACAAAAGTCTGATACACAATACTCTATTAACCAGGGGAGCCCAGGTACAATAAGCGTCCGCGAAATGAAATGAAAAGCGGCCGGGAAACGCATTCCTTTGAAGTGTGAAAGGCAGGAGCGCATTGGCAGGGGAGCAGCAGCCTTTGATGTGCGAGCGAGTGGGAGGGAACACCATATGGGGTGTGATTTAGAAGTGAGCTCAAGCGCGTGCTGGGGAAGCGTCGCGCTTGAGTAACTCACATGCATTGGGGACAATCCTCGCTGGTTTCAAGAGCTGTTTTGCCCACTATAATCTCGACATCTGCAATGCCAGAGGCATTGGCAGAGGTCGAGACCTAAAAATGGTCAAGAGAAAAACAATCACTAAAATTTCCTTGCTTAAGACAATTCCATTCCAATGCCAAATTTCCATTCACAGCGATGTCTGAACGAAAAGCCATCCCCAATTCTTCATGGGGTACGATGGTGGAAATGCCCTGCAGTAAACATATTAATCATCTCGGGAAGATGTTTTCAGCAATTTGCAGCTCCTCATGCTCAATGTGGCCCCAGATCTCACAGCCATAAGTCACCTTGATGATACACGTGGCCTTGTATATCTGCAAAAGTGCCTGATGGGTCTATTGCCCAGTATGGAGGCAAACTTAAAAACAGCGGCATTGGCTCTAACAATGTCCCCCTTCTTTCTACTGATGAGAGGGCACCAGTTCAAGGCAGCATCGAACACTACCCACAGGTATGAGAGGATATCAGTCATAGCGACCAGCGTGGACCCTACCACAAATGTGTAAGGCTTACTTGGACGCGAACCTACTTGCATTACAAAGGATTTGTTGTTGTCGACCAACAAATCCAGGTCCTCCATGAAGAGGTCAAAAGAGTTCAACAAAGATTGCAGTCCCCTATCTGTTCTAGCTATGAGTACGGCATCATCAGTGTACAGTAGTACAGGCAGATTTCACCGACTCACCAGAGGACAGTCAGTTTTTAGCTTCAAAAGGACCTGCTCCAAGTTGTTGATGTACATGTTAAAAAGAAAGGGGGCCAAAATGCACCCCTGTCAGACCCCTCTCAGAATTAAAAACTGGCAGGTGACTCTGAGATCTTTAGAGTGGTGAACCACCACTTTGGTATCTCTATGGAGATCCCATAAGAAAAGGATTATCAGCCTGATTCATGTACGGGCCGTTTTGCGAGGCTCAAATAGCGAATCATAAGGAATCGCTATTTGAGACTCGCAAAACGGCATTCATGTAGGAATTGCTACTTAAATAGCGATTCCTACATGTTCTTTATTTGCGAGTAGCAATTTGCTACTCGCAAATACTCCCCATTCATTCCTATGGGCCAAGAGGCCCATTGGAATGAATGGGGATTTGCGAGTAGCAATTTGCTACTCGCAACTGAGATAGCGATTTTAAGGGTGACAGGGGTGTCCAAAGGACGCCCTGTAGCACCCCTAAAATGCACTTTTGGACAGGTGTTGCGCACACACATGTCCAAAGGACATGTGTGTGTGCTACATGCAACTTTGAAAAATGCTTTTAAAAGCATTTTTCGGAGTTTTTGCTATTTACCGACAGGTCTGACCTGTCGGTAAATAGCGGCCCCAAAAGTCCAAAATCGCTATTTTGTTGTGTGTCATGAATAGCATTTAAGGAATCTCTATTAGAGATTCCTTAAATGCCATTCCACGCAAATATGCGAATTCTTAAATAGCGATTTTTGCATTTGGTATCATGAATACCAAATGCAAAAATTGCGCTCGCAAAGGGCCAGATTCTGAGAATCTGGCCCTTTGCGAGTGCAATTTAGCTACATGAATCAGGCTGTATGTTTCTATTGACATCTAGGGACAGCATGATCTGCCAGAGATTTAAACTGCTGTTGCGATCGAATTATGAAGGCAGATCAACGAAAGCTAGATGGATGGTTGTATATTAGCCAGTATCGAAGCTGTCAAAAGGCAGCATAGAAGAAAAACTGGTATAGGGAGAAGCCCATCAGCTGTGTACTGCAGCACTATGGGCAGAACTATGGGCCCTGACATCGAGTAACCATCCAATTTGCTTGTCAGGCTCTGCTCTGTGAAGTTGAGGGAATAGTTCAAATTTGCAAAAATGTCCTGGGCACAATGACACCAGGAGCCAAATTATAAATGGGGTGGACTTTCTCGGTTTGCGCCACAGTGCACCTATCACTTGTTGTATCTGGTGCACCTAGGGACAGTGGACCCAGTTACACATAAAATGTGCTGTCCTAAATGCAGGCTTGAACTCTAACAGTTTGTGTCCTTTCTGAGGAGAGTGTATTAGTGAAGGACAGGACTGTGGTTTGAAATCGAAGTTCCATCTTTTACTGGAAGCAGAATGGCCTCAGTTTCAAATGAGGCGATGGGTCTCCTTACAGGCAGGTGCAGTTTATTACTTGATCTGGGGGTCCCTGCGAGCATATAAGTTGCAGCCCTTTATGATAGGACTGTCGCACAACCTACACCTGCGTGATCCATAATACAAAAAGCTAGTTTCTATGCACTTTCAGTACTAATCACAACTAACTTTTCCCAACTACCCATCTAGAAAATATAATCTAATTGAAAATACTATATGCATAATTTTCTAGTATGGAAATAATGTGATTTAAGGGTCATTCCTGATTTGATATTGTTACCTGTAATATTATCGAACTGCACATTAGTATGGCCACTTTCTTTTTTGCATCTCACTCGCTGCATTTTACGACTGTTTTCTAATGCTACACGTATTTGTGCTTGAAATGTCGCTGTGATCACCTACCCCTGATTGCATATTAATCTGTGCTGTATTTCCTGATTGCATAATAATTTATGCAGCATGTTCTGATGGCCTATTAATGAGGAACACAGTGTCTATGTTTACTTACCGGTGGCAATGTTCGCAGTGCATATTCTTAGGTCAGGCATTTCTGAATGCATAACAACATTTTAGAATGTGTTTATTCATTTTGTTTTTAGCGCTGGTGACCAACTCATTTATTATAATCTGCAGAATAAACGGTCACATATCACAATTATTTATTAATCTCTTTCACCATTTCACTGTCCCTATCGCCATTTCTTTACTCCTGTAAATAGCAGATTCCCCTTACTCTGTCCTACCTCTGGCATTTTGTAACCCTTTTCTTTTTGAATACTCCATCTCTTCCAATGACTGATGTTGGACTTGACCTTTTTTGCAGGGTCATCCCAGAACGTTTTGCCATCCTCCTGTATTTTTTCTGACCTGTTGTTGGTGGTTTTATGGCTCTGGGGACTTTATCACTGCTGATCAGTGCTAAAGTGCATGTGGTCTCTATTGTAAACTTGGTAAGATTGGTCTACACCTGTTGGGCATATTTAATTTACCTGTCAGTCCCTTGTACAGTGCTATCCTATATACCCAGGGCCTGTAAATTATATTTATTCTATTTTATTTTATTACAAATGTTTTATATAGCGCTGGTTAGACCCGGGGGTTTCGGAGCGCTTTACATGAGCATTAATAATTCCAGTTAGAAAAGTTGATTCAAAGGGGTAATAATATACAGACAGGGAAAGTTAGAAACAATTCTTAAATACACAAATAGGCTCACAGATACTACCATAAGGAGATAAAAAATGCCAGGACAAACAGTCACACAGAAACAGTAAATGTTGGCAAAGGAGCAAAAGAAGGGTAATTTACATGGGATAGGGCTGTTTATTTACACATTTACTTGCTACAGGGCTTTCCTTTATACAATGACACGAACACGAAGTTCGGCTCATATTTGATAGGGGAGAGGGAGATTTTGAGGCTGTTAAGGGGTGAGGAGATACATTGAGTGATATGAGTGGGAGGGAACAAAAATGAAGGGAACAGGAAAAAAACAGATTGGAGGGAGATTAAAGAGGAGCTAGAGGTAAGGTCAAAACTGGGAGGGTGGGGCAGAAGGATTAGAGTGGAGAGTAAATCGAGGAGAAAGAGGGGGGAGAAGAGTCAGACAGAAAAGAATGTCAAGGAGGTGTAGGGGGGAATGAATAAAAGGTCGGAGGTGAGGTTACGGGCCCTGGAATTTTGTGAGAAGGTGGGATTTAAGGTCTTTTTTAAAGCTGCCGTAGAGGGGTTGCAGCGCAGGTCTCTAGGAAGGGCGTTCCAGATGGTCGGGTGTTTCCTGAGAAGGAGCGAGATTGTGTAGTGTTCCTTTTTGACAGGGGGGGGGGGGCGAGGAGTAGAGCATTTGAGCTCCTCATCTTCCAGGAGCAGCCCGCTTTTTCAAGTTTTTTAGAGAGGTACAATGGGGGTTGTTGGTGAAGGGCTTTGTGTGTTATGCAAGCAGTCTTGTGTGCAGATCTTCCTTCTACAGGTAGCCAGTTTAGGGCCTTGAGAGCTGAGGAGATGTGGTTGTAGCTCTTGCAGTCGGTGCTTAGCCTGGCGGCTAAGTTGAACAAAAGGGGGGCAAGGTGTGATTTGGGGGTTCCAGTGAGGATAGCATTGCCATAGTTAATTTTGGAGAGGACTAGGGATTGGACAACCCATTTAAAGTTGTCAGAAGGAAACAAGGGTTTGAGTTTTTTAAGATGTCGGAGAGTGAGGAGAGCTCCTTTTGCCAAGTTTTTGATGTGGTTGTTAAGGGAGAGTTTGTTGTTTATATTGAAACCAAGTGATTTTGCTGAGTTAGATACGGAAAGCGAGCAATTAAGGGCATTTAAATGCTACTGGTGAGCTTCAAAAGTAGCCTTTCAAAACTGTCTCAGGCCTCTGCCACTGCAGGGCCTGTGTGAGCAGTTTACTGCCGCTTTGACGTGGCACATAAAGTGGTTGCCACGTTTGCAACTCCCCTTTTACTACATATCAGCCCCACGGTACACAGACAAAATATCGATTTTTAAATATCGATATACAAAAATATCGAAGTTTAAATATCGATGGGACAAAATATCGAAGGTAAGTAATATCGACAGTCTAAATATCGATATTAGTATGATATCAGTAATATCGAAGTTGTAAATATCGATGTCAATAATATCGAAATAAATAACTTCGATGTTACTAATATCAATTTTTAAATAAATTTAGTGTATATTATATTGTATTTATTATGTTTTATTATTTATTTTTAATGTAATTTAATTAAATATTGTCTTTTACTACTGTAGCGGGTTGTGGGTTTATAGGGGAATAGGGTGGGAAGTAATTTAATTATGTTAAATTAATTATTAATTAGTAGGAATTATTAATTAATTAATTGAGAATTAATTTTTTATTAATTTTAATTAATTGATTATTTGATAAATATGTTCTGTAGCGGGTTATGGGTTTATAGGGGAATAGGGTGGGAAGTAATTTAATAATAATTAATTAATTAATATATATTTGTACATATTTAAATTAATAATTAAATGGTAATTAATTTATATTAATTAGTTAATTAATTAATATAATTTTGTACATATTTTTAATTATTAATTAGTTGGTAATTAATTAATATTAATTAGTTAATTACATTAATTATAGTAATTTTTTTATATATATATTTTTTTTATTCTTGATTAATTAATTGGGAAAAATAATATTAATTATTACATTAAATTAATTACAGCTAATGTGCTAATATATTTACTTTATTGTTATTGTTAATTAATAATTAATTGGTAATTAAATACTATTAATTAATTTTGGGTAAAGGAGTATTTTTACGGTTCAGGGTCAGTTTTCAGTTTTTGGGTAAAGGGGTATTTTTAGGGTTCAGGGTCAGTTTTCAATTCTTGGGTAAAGGGGTATTTTTAGGGTCCTGGGTCAGTTTTCAGTTTTTGGGTAAAGGGGTATTTTTAGGGTTCAGGGTCAGTTTTCAGTTTTTGGGTAAAGGGGTATGTTTAGGGTTCAGGGTCAGTTTTCAGTTCTTGGGTAAAGGGGTATTTTTAGGGTTCAGGGTCAGTTTTCAGTTTTTGGGTAAAGGGGTATTTTTAGGGTTCAGGGTCAGTTTTCAGTTTTTGGGTAAAGGGGTATTTTTAGGGATAAGGGTCAGTTTTCAGTTCTTGGGTAAAGGGGTATTTTTAGGGTTCAGGGTCAGTTTTCAGTTTTTGGGTAAAGGGGTATTTTTAGGGTTCAGGGTCAGTTTTCAGTTTTTGGGTAAAGGGGTATTTTTAGGGTTCAGGGTCAGTTTTGGGTTTTTGGGGTACAGGGATATTTTTAGGGTTCAGGGTCAGTTTGGGGTTTTTGGGGTACAGGAGTACAGGGTAAAAACAAAAAAATATTACATTAAATCAATTAAATAACATTCAAAAAAATAAAATTACATTAAATTATTTAGTGTTTTATTTATTTTAAATGTATATGTATTAGTTTTAATTTTGTTTTAATATTTTTATTTAATATTTGTAAAATTATATGTATTTTAAAATTATTTTTACATTATTATTAATACATTTAAAAAAACGATATTTTTAATTCCGATATTTTTGTACTACGATATTTTTTTTTCGATATTTTTGTACTTACCTTTATGAAGATAGGATTCCGATATTTTTGATGTCGATATTTTTGTTCCGATATTTTTGTAGTTCGATATTCTGTCTGTCGATATTATGTCAGACATTCCAGCCCCACCTAAGGTAGGCCCTAGCAAGCCCTATGGGCAGGGTGTAGTGTAGTTAAAAGGTAGGACATGTGCCTTAACTGTGTGGCATGTCCTGGTGGTGACAAACAGCCTATTTGGGTTTTACTGATGTGAGGCTGCCCACTCATAGGAATGCATTGGGGATTCCCTGATATGTGCTTCAGTGGTGATTCCTAATCTGATAAGGGTAGCCTGATCAAGTTTGGTATGTTTTGAATAGTAGTGATAATTCCTGCTTATTGCTGACAGCAGATTTATTATTACTATTTTAAAAATGCCACTTTTAGAAGTTTGTATTTATGTGTGCTTATGTGTCTTTATGCCTGCCTGATGTGTATTGACCATCTAGTTCTGACTGACAGGAGAGAGGGGCTATGCATTCATTCCAGCCAGTCCCTGGGGGGCTGAGGTGTGTCCTGCCCTGCCTGGGTGACTCAGTACTAGGCTGAATAGGCCTGGCCTGCAGTTGGAGTGGTGGGAGGAGTAGCACCTGCACCTAAATAGGGCTGTGCCTGGTTTTCACATTGATGGCTCCGCCCCCCTATGGTGTGTCTGGGACCAAGGCTTACACTAACAATCGAGGTTGTTGTGCACTTGTAAAGGTCTTTTAAAATGCCCCAGAACTGGTTTGGACTGAGCTCAGAGCCCTGTGCCAGGGGAAAACAAATACTTTGTGCCTATAAGTACTGGGGCTGTGACCCTGTGTTGTGGAACTGGAAAATAAGATACTGTGTGGACGGCCAGAGGAAAGCTGTGTGCCAAGAGGTACCGCCTTCTGGGACTACCTGTTGCCTGCTGGGTGGCTGAGAGGACTGTCTGTCCGGGGACCCTGAGTGCTGGCCTGCCTGGGCCCTGTCCTCTACCCCAGTGATCTCTCAGGGCTTGGGATCCTGCCCTGCAGTACTTAGAAAACTTAGCACTAAGTGACAGCTTGACTCAGTGGGTGTGCCTCCCCTTTGCTTTGGGAAAGCTCTGGCGAGGGTGCTTTATTTTTCCGAGATCTTTGGTGCTTTGTGCTCCTTGAAGTCCCATGGGAAAGGTAATTCTTCTGTGGAATTCGGGGCTGAGCCCCACCCCCGGGTATGCAGAGCCTGGGGTAATTTGCCTGTGTTAAAAGTTTGGGTGGGAGCCTACCCCGCATTTCTTTTGCCGGGAAAAGAGAAACCGCCGGAAGCCAGGCAGAGGCTGAGCCTGGTTGTGGGCAGGACCCGATAGGGAAAGGAAGCAGAGCTTTGTGGGGTCCCATTAGCAGTGAGCCACCGGAGGTCAGTGAGAGAGTGGAGATGCCGCTCCGTGCCTTCCTGGACCAGCGAGGACCAACCAGAGACTCCTCATGCCCGGCCAACAACTCCACCCTCACAGAGGTGAGCTGGATTGCCACTGCGACTGCGTTACCTGGCCAATTTGTGGGCAGCCAGTGTGGTTCCAGTCTTGGTGGGGGGGTATTGTCCATTTTGAGCCGGTGCGGAGGAAGGGATGGAAGGTGCCAGCTTCCCTCCCCAGTCGACGCATGAGACCAGGCAAGGTCTCCCATGAGGTGAGCCTGCTTAGGCCAGCTGTTGGGCCCCACCGCAAATGTGTCTGCAGCTACACTGCATGCCTGCAGGGCTGCCAGGGGCCATTTCTCTGGTGGTGGGGGACTGAGTGAGGTCTTTCCACCTCCAGAAGGCATTATTTTTTAATACTGCTCAGCATTCCTGAATAGAGGCCCAAGAGTGAAGTGCCCTATCGCCTGGGGGAGGCAGTGATAACGAATATGCCTTCCGGGTAAATTGTGACTGCAGCATTTTCTGCATACTGCTGATTAGGCACTGATGTGGATATATATGGTGATATGCCTCCTGTTGGCCTGAGGTTTCTAATATGTGCACGCTGCAAGTGTTTACTATGGTGCACTGCCAATTAGGTTTTGTATAATGTGCTACGCTCAGTGTAATCCGACCAGTAGTTACTGGTCAGCCTGATGGTGTGTTTATGACAGAGACCCGTTTGGCCTAGTGATTTGTGTAAATCCCTGTGATGTCATGACAAGTGCCTAGCGGCACAGCGATATATATATATATATATAACAGCTCCACTCGCACCGGCCTGTCGCACTCCAAGGCGGGTGCCTGCCAGTCGGGGGTGCACCCGACGTCAATGTCAGCTTCAACAATCCCTCCCCGCAATCCTCGGGAAATAGGAGGCAGCACTCCGAAGATAGATGCACAAGTAATTTTAATCTCACAAGCGCTTTCGGCACTCGGCCTTCGTCAGGTATGAGACGCTGATAACAAACAATAGATTGTATTTAAACTCCTGCGTTGCACGGGTGATTAACATAAAGATAGGACTAACCTCAAAGGATAATTCAAACATAGAATGGCGGTCGCCATCTTGTAATAGTAGTGGTTGCAATATGTTATACGTATATATTCCAGCATCCATGAGTAATATCTCATTATGTTTCCACACAATGCAACAATTTCAACTAAATCATAACGCCCTAGATGGGCATATTAACACTAAGTTTGAGGTCCCCCTCTTTTCCTTATGCTATATCGCCCTGGATGGGCATAAATCCATAATAATATCTACAACGTGCCACAACCCTTATGGAAATAAATTATTTACATGATAGAAGTTCATTCATCCTTTCATTTGGACACAGTAAGTAAACATGAAGCAATGTTACAGTCAATTAGAATCAAATCATCCCAGGTGCACAGCTAAGTCCTCATGCATGTTCAATCCGGCCGGCATTTTACTTAGCAAATCGATTATATATCGTGATTCCAAACGCCTTAATTTCAGGAGTCTGTCGCCACCCCTTATATATATATATATATTGCTTCACTTAGCAGAGAGATTTCTGGCTAGCAGAATGAGAGGCACACACGGAGTTGATGTATAAAACTGGAAATGCTTTATTCGGTGCTTTAAGTCCTCTCCCCTCCATATCGACAGACGTGTTTCGCCTCGCGGCTTTCTCAATGTCGATTACCCATTTGTGCAACAACCATTTTAAACCCTCCATTCGCTTCCATAGCCATGAAAACAAAAGATGGACATTTAACCAACCCCACAGGTATCAGTTGTGTGGTGGCCATCTTGTAGTGGGTAAATAAAATGCAATAATATACTTTTCATTTATAAAGTGCAAGTGCTCAAAGTAAATCTAACATAAAAATTAACAATTAACCGAATTAACAATTAAAAAAACATTTTCAATGAACAGGTATTATTTTTTGTGTGTGTAATAGCAATTCATTACCTGCCATACAAATTACCTGTTATAAATTTCAGATAAGTCACTGCTACTTTACATGAAAGAAGAATTATTGTAATATCTATAGTAGCACACCTCATTAGACATATGCACATATTAATCATGAGCCCATTCAGGGCACAATTCTGTTACCACAGCAGGTTGAGTAATAATACGATATTGAATGTAATGTTTATCAATTTTGTGAACATTTACTCTATTTTGTTTGTTATCTGCTGAGGTTAAAATTTATAACAGGTAATTTGTATGGCAGATAATGAATTGCTATTACACACACAAAAAATAATACCTGTTCATTGAAAATGTTTTTTAATCGTTAATTCGGTTAATTGTTAATTTTTATGTTAGATTTACTTTGAGCACTTGCACTTTATAAATGAAAAGTATATTATTGCATTTTATTTACCCACTACAAGATGGCCACCACAGAACTGATACCTGTGGGGTTGGTTAAATGTCCATCTTTTGTTTTCATGGCTATGGAAGCGAATGGAGGGTTTAAAATGGTTGTTGCACAAATGGTTAATCGACATTGAGAAAGCCGCGAGGCGAAACGCTTCTGTCGATATGGAGAGGAGAGGACTTTAAGCACCGAATAAAGCATTTCCAGCTTTATACATCAACTCTGTGTGTGCCTCTTATTCTGCTAGCCAGAAATCTGTCTGCTAAGTGAAGCAATATCGAGCGAGTCACCATCGCTGAAGCGTGCACCCGGAAACATGGAGCGACAGCGGTGAAGTTCTGTTCTGCAAAAAAAAAAATATATATATATATATATATATATATATATGAGGCATACAACGTCTTCAAAGATGCAATACTGCAGAGACGAGACAAACCCAAGACTGGTGCAAATATTATTTATTGGAGCCCAAACACCAAGTCAACCATGACGCGTTTCAGCCTGCGAAGGGCCTTGATCACATGACAAACGCTGAGAAGGTAAGGTGACATTTTAAAAGTGCCAGTGTGCCAAAAAGTAACCTTGAAAACATAGAGGACAGACTATTATCTGCCTACTTGCGGTTAAAACAGTCATTCCCAGTTAAATATGCAGTGCAAAGCACATTTCATAATACTTGTAAAATACAATGTTGACCCGCGCTAAAGTGCATGATTGTAAAAACCATGCAAAAATATAAAAGCATGTTTAAAAATTGTCTTTAAAAAATAATCAATTCATAACTATTTTCTAAAATATAGAAATATCAATTTTACAAAAAACATTCTTTCTATTTACATGCCTAATCATTTCGAACCGGTCATTTACTAGTCATACTCTTTACTCAGCTACCGGATTTGGTGACAGACGAAAAATCAATTGAAAGGGGACCCATTTAAATAATGTTACCCTTAAACAATTGTTAAGTCTTAACCATCCACATTACTGCAAATTCTGGGAAAATAAAGCCCAAGTGGGCTAAATTCAATGTGCAAACAGTAATTTAAATACAATTAACTGTGCAAACTCCGCAAATAAATACTTATAAATTCATTTCAGCACACTATGAAAAAACAAATGTATAAAAAAGTGTCAGAAATATTTCATAATGTGTAAAAAAAAGGGATTTTTAAGAAACCATTCAATAGGTTAGAAGAGCAGCAATATACTGATATGTTACAAAACAACAACAATGTCTACAAACAGGTAAAATAGTCTTCACTAGAGTTCATACCATTGGGGATCCTGCAATCGAACAGTATTATGTGTCTTGTCTCCAGTTTGCGTAGGAGTGCCTCACAGTCACCCCCTCTCCTCAAGGGAGGAACCGTATCGATTACAAAATACCTTAAGCCCTCGGGATTCTTTTTGTGGACTTCCTCGAAATGCCTAGCCACTGGGTACGCGGTGTTGCCGTTGGTAATGGCACGTAGGTGCTGGAGTATTCTCTTGTGTACCGGTAATTTCGTACTACCAACGTAGCGTAGGCCACAAGGACACTCCAGCACATACACCGCGTACTCAGTTTTGCAGGTTAGTTTCGATTGGATGCGGACAGGAGTTTCACTAAAGGGGATTAGGTACTCACTTTTATTAATGCCATTCTTGCACGCCTTGCAAATAGAGCACTCAAGGAGCCCTTTACTGGCAGCTAGCCTGTTTCCTGCTACTCTGACTTCAGGGCTACTGGAAACCAGACTGTCACTCATGGATCTAGCTTTTCTGAAGGTGATAGATGGAGGGTTACACAATTGAGATCCTAATACTTGATATCTATAAATTAAGGACCAATTCCTACGTATGATCCTGCGAATAGCCTGGTGTTGGTTGCTATATGTTAATATCAGTTTGGTTTCTTCATACTGAATAGAGGAAAGTTGCTCACATGATTTTTCCGTGATACTTCTTTCAACCACATTGGCTCTATTCATGGCTTTATCAAGTAATTCAGACCGATACCCCCTCCTCAAAAATCTGGCCCTACACTTATTTTGCACCAATCTGCATTCCAGATCGGAACTGCAGATTCTTCTAATACGCAGCATCTCACCATATGGGATGCTGCGTATTAGGTGGGCTGGATGATGGCTAGAAGCATGTAATACAGCATTACCAGCCGTAGGTTGTCTAAAGAGTCTGGTCTCCAGTTTGAAATCCTGAATATAAATGTCCACATCCAAGAAACAAATTGAGGTACGGCTCATTTGGCTAGTGAATCCTAATTTCAAGGTGTTACAATTCAAACCATTGATAAACAGCTGTGCATCCTCCTCACAACCCTTCCAAATTATCAGGAGGTCGTCAATGTAGCAAAGCCACTTGACGGCATTGTTGGATATTGTTAGGGAGAGGGATGGCATAAGGACCTGCTCCTCCCAGTAGCCCATATGTAAGCAGGCATAACTGGGAGAGAAGCAAGCCCCCATAGCCACCCCCCTTACCTGATCAAATACCTGATTGGAGAAGAGGAAAAAGTTGTTATGCAGGCACAGATCTATCATATCCAACAACATAACACTGTGGTCTTTCAGGCAGGGTGGTCTGTTATTTAGGTAATGATGTACAGCTTTGAGTCCGTCCCTATGATGTATAGATGTATAAAGGGACGATACATCAAGTGAAATCAAAAGAAAGTCCGGTTGCTATATATAACATCACCAAGTTTCTTGAGCAAATCTCCAGTGTCAAGCACAAAGGATGGTAGGTTCTTGACGTAATCCTGGAGAAAAAAGTCAACATATTTGCTCACGTTCCCCAGGATGCTTTTACGTGCTGATATTATCACGCGTCCTGGAGGCTTGATATTGTTTTTGTGTATATTTGGGATGAAGTAAGCAACCGGCATCACTGGGTTTGTCACCTTTAAAAACTTGAACTCGTCCATCGATAATAAGCCCAGACTTCTCCAAGCCATGAGATTACTGGTCACCATATTCCAAGATTCCTTAACAATACTCATGTTAGCTCTTTTATAACAGTCTCTGTCGTTAAGCTGGCCCCAAGCCTCGTCCATGTACAGATTTTTGGGCCACAACACGACATTGCCGCCCTTACTTGATTGACGGATAATTATGTTGGTATTCCCCTGTAATTTCTTAATTAGCTGATGATAGGCGGCATCACAATATCGGTGTTGGTTCTCATCTGTTTAATAAACAGTTGTTTCAGCTCAACAGAGACTTTATCTTGGAATAGATCGATATTGTCTTTTACCATCAGAGGGCAAAATGTCGACCGCAGTTTAAACGGTGTCGGAGCTGTGACAATATTCAAACCTGTGTCCGAACATAATGATGGTATCGCTGCCCCCATTTGGCTTTGATGAACGATCTGTGACAAATCCGAGCTGCCTGCAGAAGGTGTAGATGAAACAATGGAAAGCTCAGACACAACCGGCAAAATGTTTTTGGGTAATTTGTTGGAAGCATGGTATTTGCGTAGTTTTAGCTTCCTAGCAAACTTGAAAAGATCGATCTTAGTATTTTCATAGTCAAAATTGCTAGGTGGGCTAAACGATAGACCCAGGGCCAAAATTTCTTTACTAGAGAGCTCGATATTTGACAGATTAATCACAGTGTTGCTGTCAGCAACATCCGGGTTTAGCGACGTTTCCACTGTTTCTTCTTTCTTGCAATTGGATTGTTCTCGTTGTTTCCGTTGCTTGTTACAGCGCCGCCTGGCCCTACGCTTCCAGTTGGTATTTTGCTTGTGTTGGCATTGCGCACACTTGACCGTAGGCTGTTTTCTGTCTTGTCGAACCACATCTAGTTCCTGGGCCAATGTAAATTTGCGAAACCCCAGACGTTGAGCTCTTATCTGCTCGTTATCTGATTCGCTATCGGCATTTGAACTGATTTCAAAGGCAGATCCAGGTGCTTCAGTGGTAACTTGATCTGCCATGGATGTCGTCGCAGTGTCCCTTTTGCTAATTTTCAGTTTGTCATACTTCTTAGCAAAAGTAAAGATCTGTCCGTGTTCATAATCTAGCCGATCTTGCTGGAACTTGTAAGTCTTCCGCTTCTTAATGATCGCCTCCACGCGCTGTAGGCGTACTGCCATCTCGTCTCTATATTTGGTTATGAGGGCAGTGCCGGGTAATTTGTCAATCTCTGCATTGATGTTATCAATCTCCTTTTGTAAAGTAACCCGGTCGTTTCAGTGAACTTGACAAGAATCTCAACCAATCTTTTAGATTGGCTTCTGCCCATTCCGATAGCATCTGGGGATCAGGGTTCTCATAGGACGGAGCCAACATGACCATGAGCCCTCTGGGAATTCGCCCAACTTCCAAATACCTTGTCAGGGAGCGATGCTCCCACCATTTTGCCTGCTCAGATTTGCAAGCCTTTTCCAATGACTTGAACAACTCCTTTACTTTGGGTTGCGAATCCTGTTGACTGTTTGTAGCTACAATAGTAACACTTTCCCCAGCCGGGGAATCAGAAAACATACCTTGTGCTGCTTCTTCGCGGCTTCTCAGCGTGTCAGCCGACATGGTGCAGAACGCTAAGGGCTATAATTTACTCACAATTGAATCCAGTCACTGAAACAATGTCCGCAAACCGGATTCTGCACACTCCACTCGGGAAACTCGGCGGTATCAAACACGTTAGTCAGAGAAGCGGCCGCTTCGCTCAGTCCTCAGCCAGCCGACCGATGACCCGGAACTCCACCGCAAAACTTTCTGGACACTCGTGAAGAACTTCCGCTGACCCCGGGGCAGGTAGCTACTCCCGACTCGGAGAAAAATGATAGATTTCGTAAATGAAATCACCACTTCATGCTGCGAGCCCACATCGTAGAGGGGTTACGTCGATTCAGGGAAGCAGTCCTGAAATCATTTGAGGCATACAACGTCTTCAAGGATGCAATACTGCAGAGACAAGACAAGCCCAAGACTGGTGCAAATATTATTTATTGGAGCCCAAACACCAAGTCAACCATGACACGTTTCAGCCCGCGAAGGGCTTTGACCACATGATAAACGCTGAGAAGGTAAGGTGACATTTTTAAAGTGCCAGTGTGACGAAAAGTAACCATGAACATAGAGGACAGGCTATTATCTGCCTACTTGCGGTTAAAACAGTCATTCCCAGTTAAATATGCAGTGCAAAGCACATTTCATAAAAAATGTAAAATACAATGTTGACCCGCGCTAAAGTGCATGATTGTAAAAACGTGCACAAATGTAAAAGCATGTTTAAAAATTGTGTTTAAAAATTTATCAATTCATAACTATTTTCTAAAATATAGAAATATCAATTTTAGAAAAAACATTCTTTCTATTTACATGCCTAATCATTTCGAACCGGTCATTTACTAGTCATACTCTTTACTCAGCTACGGGATTTGGTGACAGGCGAAAAATCAATTGAAAGGTGACCCATTTAAATAATGTTATCCTTAAACAATTGTTAAGTCTTAACCATCCACATTACTGCAAATTCTGGGAAAATAAAGCCCAAGTGGGCTAAATTCAATGTGCAAACAGTAATTTAAATACAATTAACTGTGCAAACTCCACAAATAAATACTTATAAATACATTTCAGCACACTATGAAAAAACAAGTGTATAAAAAAGTGTCAGAAATATTTCATAATGTGTAAAAAAAAGGGGGGTTTTAAAAAACCATTCAATAGGTTAGAAGAGCAGCAATATACTGATATGTTATAAAACAACAACAATGTCTACAAACAGGTAAAATAGTCTTCACTAGCTATATATGTATATATATATATATATATATATATATATATATATATATATATATATATATATATATATATATATATATATATGTATATATATATATATATATTTTCACACAATCCAACCAATGCAGGTCAAAAGAACGTCAAGCACTCCGATGTTTTAGATGTTTTTCAAGATTTATTCATTCCAAACCCCCCTTCACCCCTGACAGACGCGTTTCGCCAGTTAGCTTCGTCAGTGTCAGTTTGTGCAATAATTCCGAAGCCATTTTAAACCAGCCGCTTCATTTCATTTCATGAACATAGATGATGGTGTTCAACACGGAAACGGCGGCCATCTTATAGTGTAGTATTTACAACTATTTACATTTAGAACAAATGGCTATAAATAAAGTGCTAAAGTGCAAAGTATAAAAACTGTGACTTTTACAAACTTCCAATTATTATGGCGTGCACTCTTATACTGTATCATGATCATTTTTCATATTTACATTTCAGAAACAGGGAAATTACTTCCTACTTTTCAAAATTAACTATTTAGGGGTGTATCCCCTGTATGGGCTGTGATCACCTATGATTCAGATATTTACATACTGGTATGGTTCCCATCCGGGACCGCGCTAGCATAGACAAATATTTACAAATCTATTTACATAATTGGTGTATGGAGAGGAGTTCTTTTCTTATATGTACGCTGTAACCTTTCAGAATATACCTCAATCTTTTCTACAGGTGAACCCACATTTCTGCATCATTGTTCAGGCCCCCACGGCGCCATCGTTTTGAGGTCCAGAATGTATCTCGACTCTGTTATACCCAGTGTCTTCTCCCTGTTGCCACCGCGTTCTGATTTCATGACCTGGTCAATGCAATAGAACTTAAGCAGATCTCTATTGCTTTTGTGGAATTCGGCAAAATGACGGGCTACCGGATAGGTCTTATTATTGTTCGCGATAGCCCGCATATGCTCCAAAATTCTGAAAAAAAAAATATATATGGTCATGTGATCAAGGCAGGGATCTGCCGAAACGCGTCGTGGCTGATGTGGTTGCACTTTAACAACTGAATAAAAAAGAAGCACTTATTCGGGTCTACCTCGTCTTTTTGCTGGTGTGGCTGATTGGTTTCGTGGAAGCCAAGACGAGCTCTTGCAACATATATATATATATATATATATATATATATATATATATATATATATATATATATATATATATATATATATATATATGATTGTGTTCTAATATGTTTTTATGGATAATACAAAGGCTATTTTTATATAACCTTGATAACCTTGTGTGGAGCCTCTTTTGTGGTGTGCCTAGTGTGTCACTGGTGTGTGCGAGTGTTGCGCAAACGCTTTACACATTGCCTCTGGGATAAGCCTGACTGCTCTAGCCACGCTACCAAGGGGGTGAGCAGGGTTTATCTTCAGTGTGTAACTCCTTTGCCCTAACTAGAGTGGTGAGTTCTGCCTGGCTTAGATGCATACCCTAGCCAACCAGAAACCCCATTTCAAACAAATGATATCCTCTTACAAGTTTGTGTAAGTCTGAGAAAAATATGTTAATACGTGTGCACTATAATCTGGGCAGAAGTGCAGGAGGTTCTAAATGTATGTGCTTCAGCAAATATCTACGAGTTCTGGCAAGCTAATGTTATAAATAAAAACAAATCTTTGTCTTCTAACTTTCTGTAATTTTCATGGGCTCTTTTCATTGAATCAAGCAGTATTTTTTCGTTTTCCGTTGCAGCATACTGTGGTGCTCTGATAGTGTATCAGTGGATCCACCTATGCCCATGGTGCGGACATTCTCCAGACTTGGGATCCTCGACACTCTTCTTCGAGTCCAGCCATCCCGTCTCGGGGTGGGTGTCTCTTCAAAAGGGCAGGGTCAGTGCCCATGTTACTACTTTAAATGGGGCACTAAAAGGTCAGGCTTGTGGGCGGGGCTGGATTGGCTTTTTGTTTGCATGCATTTCTTTATTCTCTTACTGCTAATGGCAGACTGAACAAGAGTGGGGCACCGCCAAGTACCCACAGAATTGACGGATAACATGATATCTATGCGATTGGATGGAGTGATAGTGGCGTAAAATTCTCATTCTTTAATTTGGAAGTTGGCGACCCGTAAGCATGTATGAAGTTATCATAAATGCAGCAGGTTCAGTGACATCGAGGTTCAAGGGTTTGATTGGCCTAGTGAACCTCAATTATATATGTATTTTTATACCAAAGCAGGATGTTGACGGGGG
Organism: Lissotriton vulgaris; assembly: GCF_964263255.1. Taxonomy (NCBI): domain Eukaryota; kingdom Metazoa; phylum Chordata; class Amphibia; order Caudata; family Salamandridae; genus Lissotriton; species Lissotriton vulgaris. Next base: position 972,394,139 of record NC_141693.1, on the reverse strand, counting down.
GGGCACTTTTCCTTGCTGGCAATGGGGTCCATGACACGTAAGCTATGCCTTGTCACTGTGGAAGATTCCAAAGCAACCGTCTGTACAGCAAACCAGACAAAGGTGCTGCAGAACACAGGCTGGCTTCACAATTGACAGGCAGGTGCTTCTCAAAACCTGATCGGATTGGGGCCGCGGAAAGCACTGCCTGGGATGTAACCAGCCCCTTCGATATTTATAAGCCTTCAGCCTATGGGGAAACACTCTAATTAACCCGTTTGCCTCTGTGTGCTATAGGGAGCAGACGCTATTTCTGCTTATCCCCCTGCTGCTGAGACCTGCCTGTCAGGCAGTGGTAGCAGCAGAGACCAGCTCCAGGGCATCACGGTCGTAAGGCAGGGGAGAAACAGAGTAATACGCCAATTTGAGCAGAACCCTTTTTGGATGTAACCTGATGTATGGCATAGCATTCTTGGCATAGTTTTTTAAAATGTTGCATATTTATTAAAGCATTGTTCTTCTCTTGCGGCACCACATGCTTCAATTGAGCACTATGTCTCTTGTGGCACAAAAATGGCTGCGATTCTACGGGTCGCGCAGTCTTATAATGGGCACATGAATGGATTTACTTCTTCATAGAAGTAGAGTGCCTGGATTACTGAAGGTCAGTTATTGGAAGGATGAATTCATCATATCAGCCTCTAGTGGGATAGTAGGCCCAGCTTATTGCTGTGCTTGCTCACAAAATCCTTTTTGATAACTTTTAAAAACAGGGAGCTAGCCACATGAGGACTTCAGCTAGTGAGGCCAGAAGTGTTACATTTCTTTAACATGTTTGCGAATTTCCTTTCTAACACACTTGATGCACATGCAATGTGAATATGCATTGCATTATGGCATGAAAGATGCTGCAGGCATGCCAGAACAATGGAATTCTCAGCATTTGTTTTGAGAAGCATCGGGGCATATTACCAACAACTAGCGATAATTTTTGTCTCTAACTTGTTTAGAGCCAAAAATTATCGCCGCATATCGGCGATTTTTATCGCAGATAAACCTTGCTATTAGCAAGGTTTATCTCAAATGCGATAAAAAACGGCCGCTATGCATGAATATTGTTGAAAAGTCAGCGATATTCATGCATTATCGAGCAAATGCTCTTAGCCATTGGATAACATGGCTAAGAACTGCTCAGGGCAGGTGTTAGCTTTTGGAGATATTCGCGCTTAGCGCGAATATCTCCAAAAGTTGGTAATAGGAGATAGCGATGTTAGGGACTGTTTCCAGTCGCTAACATCTTGGCACGCCCACTTTGCATGTCATTAGTGATAAATATCACTGACATGCAAAGCGGGGCCCAAGATGGTCGCTATCTCCTATTAGCTGTCACTAACTGGTGTTAGCGACAGCTTGGTAATAGGGAGATAATTTTATCTCCGCTTTCTTGGCTTTTAAAGCCAAAAAAGCGGAGATAAACCCCCTTGATAATATGCCCCCATATTTTCTAAGTTTATTGGGTGGGGTTATGGGTAGTATAGTGCAACATGATTTCACACAGCTTATAAACTACCTACATTTGCTATAGGCATCAAAACTTTTGCAATATTTAAATATGTAGGTGCCTTCCAAGGAAACACACTTTCATGATCTTTAGTGGTAGCATCTTAGAAGGTTAAACTTGTAATTCAAATTTTTGTAATGAAGCAATATCCCAGCCATGTTCTTGACTTCATCTGGTTTCCCATGATGCCAAGTGCACGTTTTTAATTTAATTCCTAAAGAATTTTCACCGAGTGACCTTGATTGCAGATTTTGACTAATTTGCTCTAGGACCATATTCAGAAACTGTCCTTCTGCTCCGTTCAAACGGCCTTTTAATTTTACCTTTCAAACTAATTATGATGATGTTTAGAGAACACGTACATATTTCTCACATCCAACCTACCGCCGCGCAACCTTATTCTTAATAGCATTATATTCAAATAATACACAACTAAAAATTCTTAAACAATTTGAATTAGGACTGATATCATCCACTACTTGGTTTACCAAGCAGTGAACTGCTTCTTTTTTAGTCAAATGTGCTTCCTAAACACCAACACCATAAATTAGCCCTTCAAAGAAAACAATTAAAAAAAACACATTATAGTTCGAACCAATCCCACTCGATTTCCAAATTTCAACGGCTTTCTATGACTTGCCATGTCCTTTCCACTTATAATGCTACAGTTCATAACATAATAAAACAAACCCCTGCAACGCTCTTCACGGGAATAAAACCAACAACTAGCGATAATTATCGCTATGTTGGGTTAGCGGTGATATTTTTATCGCCGAGCTGCGGCGATTTTTATCACTTAGGAGCCTTGCTATTATCAAGGTTTATCTCCTAAGCGATAAAAATCGGCCGAAATGCATGAATATCACTGAAAAGTCCGCGATATTCATGCATTTTGAGCTAATGCTCTTAGCCATGTTATCCACCTCCCATTGGATAACATGGCTAAGAACTGCTCAGGGGCAGGTGTTAGCTTTTGGAGATATTCTCGCTTAGCGCGAATATCTCCAAAAGTTGGTAATAGGAGATAGCGATGTTAGCGACTGTTTCCAGTCGCTAACATCTTGGCACGTCCACTTTGCATGTCATTAGTGATAAATATCACTGACATGCAAAGCGGGGCCCAAGATGGTCGCTATCTCCTACTAGCTGTCGCTAACTGGTGTTAGCGACAGCTAGGTGATAGGGAGATAATTTTATCTCCGCTTTCTTGGCTTTTAAAGCCAAAAAAGCGAAGATAAACCCCCTTGGTAATATGCCCCAAAGTTCTAACAAATATCTCTTATTTGTGTACCCATTAGTTTCAGTTTAGTTTATTAGTTTTGTTAAACTGATATATTTTACAACATATACAGTATAATGCACTTTTGCAGCCTATACAAGATCCAAAAGTCAAACTTCTAAAAAAACGTTTAAAAAAAATCTATAGATATATTACAACATTGGCTTGATTTGTTTAAAATCTTACCCATCGCATTCTGCATGTAAATATGCAATTGCTCGGGTCTGTATAACAGACCTTTCTGTGGATGTTTATGGCTGGCTGAGCTGGGAAGCTGACAATCTATTCAGATTTCATACTGCAATGAAGACTTCGTTCAGAGTAGATGTGCCCAACCCAAAATAGGTTCAGATTGTCTCAACAACATACCTATGCTAGATGCCACAGAGGATTTATCGGAGAAGAGTCTTATCTGAAGCCACATATAACTACAGAGTCAAAACCATCTATATGATCTTCATAGAGGTCAGCCAGATCTTCATGTTTGCTAATATTTGCCCACAGGCTAAACAATTTATACTTTAGAAAAGCCTCAACTTCTTTGTAGGGACCAGGAGCGGCCAGTGTAGGTAAGAGTAGTGGGCCAGTGGGCGGGGTGGGGGGTGCATTCTACCGCCACCGATGAGGGAAAATTAAATAAATAATTAATTACCTGCGCTAAGACACATGCCTGGTGTCTATATTATTATGCATGCTCCTAATTTTTTTTTAAATTTTCTAAAATGTATGCAACAGATGGGAAGACTCCCACAACACATACTTTTTTTCTAAACGTTTTATACTCAGCTCCTCCTGTGTAAGGATCAGAGGAGGGAGGTCCTTATGGAGGTGGCTGAACCTAATAATCTTCTTGGTTTCAAATTGTTGGGTTTAAAAACTCACATCATTAGCTTGCTGTCTCATGATCAACCTGCCCTGGCCCAAAGGGGAGGGGAGCCCCTGTTTTTATATGATTGAGTAGTAGTATGAGCTGCCGTCAGTGCATCTCAGAAATAGAGAGAGGCAATCTCTCGTCCCCTAAGATCATGTGCATTTTGAGTCAAACAAATAGCTAGGTCCAGTGAAAACAGGTTTGCAACTTTTTCTGATAGTAAACTTAAGCCATTTTGTCATTTCCTATCTGCCAGAATACAACAAACAGGATCAATATTGCGGTGCTAAGAGAATACGGATTTACCCCATGACTGCAGAAAACAAGCTCTTAATTTGAACAAGTGTTACGAGGAAGCCACCTCTTTCCATGCCTTACAAACTATTAGAAATTGGGTTACTGGCTGACTGGGGTGTGAGCCCTGTGAAGCAGCAACCACAGTCCTAGTCAGGGTAAGGCACAAGCAAAATACAAATGAACCTGTGCTCAACCCCCCGGTAGCTTCAAACAGTAAAACAGGGAACACACCACAAAAAAAGTTTGTAGCCCGGGTTAGAACAATAGAGCTTAATTTAATCAATAAAACAAAACTAAAACTACAAAAATCTAATCAGGAAAACCGGAGTTATGATTTTTTAAAGAATTAACTGTAAAATAGCACCTGGAAACAGAAAGCGCCAACCACGGCGATCTGGTTGTTCTAGACCAGGTCGAAGTCAAAGGTTCAGGCTGACTGAAGGTTTACCTTCTCAAGGTTTGTGCCAAGAGTGCCGTTTGCATGGATGAAAATCGGCAGGAGCAAGAAGAGCGTCATTGGGAGTGGACGGCATGGTGCGAGGAGCAGGCCAGGTGTAGCAGATGGAGGGCTGGAGCCTCGCGTTGGTGGTCCACGCAGGAGTGATCAATACTTGCTGTGCGCAGAGATGGACTTGAAGTGGCCCATGCTGATTTTCCTTGCAAGCGCACACTTCCACTGTGAACGGGCCCATTTGCAGTCACGAAGAGCCCAAAATCTTAAAGAGCTCAAGGGCAACACCAAGGGCCCATGACCTGAGAGGGTCTCTTGGGGGACAGGAGTGTGCTAAAGACAGGTCCAAGAGCTGGGGGAGAGCCTGTTATGCCCCAGAGGCTCAGATTAGGAGGCTATCACTAGTTCTTTCCGTCACTCTGGGGTCCTGGGTTCAAGATGATGTTTTCAGGTCAAGTTCTTCTTCCTCAGGCAAGAGGGCAGCAAGTTAACACAGCAAGGCTGCAGCTCCTTCAGAGTAGCAGTCCAGAAGAGTGGCAATCCTTGTAGCAGCACTGCAGTCCTTCTTCCTGGCAGAGTATGCACAAGTCCAGAAGTGTACTGAAGTGGTGGTGTCTGAGATCCTCCTTTTATACAGTGGTGCCCTGGTTTTGGAAGGTGGAAGAAGCTTCAAGACAGCAGCTTTGTAGTGCAAGGAACTCCCTGCTTCCTCTGCCCTGGCTCCAATGAGGCTGAGGTGAGAATGCAAAGTTGTTTGGCTCTTTGTATGAAGACATGACACACCTATTCAGTTGTAAGTGAGGCTGGGCCCAAGTCCTCCCTCCCATCTTGCCAGTCATTGCCCATCCAGTCACTCCTTAGCTCCCATTGTGTGTGGCTGTCTAGGAAGACTACACAAATCACAACTGCCAACTACACCCAGTCATGTGACCAGAAATAGGCTGCAGGCACCAAATGGCTAAGGCAAGAAAATGACAAATTTCTAAGAGTGGCATTTCCGAAATTGTAGTTTAAAATCTGATCTCACCATGAGTTAGGATTTTAAATGAGGATTTCAGAGAACCCAAACATGAACAAATTATCTCTTTCAATTTGGAAATTACACTTATAAACTGTAATAAGGCAACTCCATTGTTATACCATGGGAGAGATACACTTTGCAGTAATGAAAAACGAATGTAAGAGTTTTTCACCACTAGGACATGTAAAACTTAAAAGAACATGTCCTACATTTTGAGTACATTGTACTCTGCTCTCTGGGCTGTCCATGGCAACCCTAGGGGTGACTTGTATGCATTAAAAATAAAGGTTTGGGCCTGGAAAAAGGTTCATTTTGCCAGGCCAAAAGGACAGTTTAGAATTACACACACAGGCACTGCAATGGCAGGCCTGAGACATGTTTAAAGTGCTACTTTACAGGGTGGCACAACCAGAACTGCAGGTCCACTAGTAGCATTTAATTTACAGGCCCTGGGTACATGTAGTACCACTTTACTAGGGACTTATAAGTAAATTAAATGTGCAAATTGGAAATAGCCAATATTACTATGTTTAAAGGAGAGAGCACATGCACTTTAGCACTGGTTAGCAGTAGCAAAGCGTGCAGGGTCCTAATGCTGGCAAAGATGAGCTCAGAAAAATGGAGAAGGAAGCAAAAAGTTGGGGGAAGGCCGTCCTAAAGTTGCCAGACTCAACACAAACATTCTTTGAATGTGTGCAAATATATAAGTGCTTCCATATCATTATGGGAAATAACTGATATTTCTAACTATGCAGGCGTGACTGACACATGACTGTGTGCCTTTCAGCAAAACTGGTCTGTCAGGAATTCTTCCTGTTTCACTAGGAGCTGGACTATATTGTTTTTAAGGCTAACTTTATGTAATATTTTATTCTAGCAATGTTATAACAGTTTGCATATCTTAATTGTTATTTCTGAACACGCATGAACAATGGTCAAGAAATAGCATCCCATGCCAACTCAGAGGATTTGAATTTAATTATGGTCACATTCATCCATGCATTTACCAATATTATTAAGAAAATGTGAAGAAAACCACGAGCCTCATTCACAAAAGCCTGTATATAGCTCTGATTTACATGCAGAAATGAAAGTATTTATGAGCAAAGGAAGTTTAAAAAACGTCACTTTGCACTTGACTTTGAATATATTTACTCATGGGTTTTAAGTGTGGAGGTGTGGCTCAATGTTTAGAGTGGCAGACCCTGATGCAGAGGTTTGGCCCGGGACCAGGGTTCAATTCCTGCCTCGGTGGGTCATGGGCTCAATTTCCTTGGACCTCATAATTCTTGACTCGGTGCCTATTCTAATCATGGGTGCAACTCTGGGCAATAGCTTGCTTAATCTCCACAACAGCGCTGGGATGCCTGGCTTCACTTTGGGGGTGCCCATGAGTGGACATTTCACAGGGAAAAGCCAGGAAGGGTTCCACAGCAGTATGCGTTACAGCGCCAGGACACCCCAGTTGGGGTATTAGTGCACTTTACAAGTACAAATTACATTACGTTACATGGGTGATATGTGATGTAATAGTATGAGTAAGCAAATCCCAGTAAAAGGTGATGTAATTTTACACATTAGTAAATCCCACTCAAGGAGTAGAAGTGGGCTGGTTTTCCCGGGAAGTTTTGGGAACTACATATTGAGTATTCTCACACTCCTTTTCAATCCTTTCCTGCCGCAGAGGTAGTTGGAGATTTACTCCTTCAGCAGCTGGAGTAAATTCCTTTCCAGGGTTCAAAAAGGAGGCAAGAACCCCTTAATTTATTGATGTGTAAGTTGAATGAGTTATCTTCGGCAAAAAAACAGAACAGATAAACTCAATTTTAAAGAACTAATCCCCAAATTGTTTTTGAAGAATGCTTGAAAACGTGCAACGGAGAAGCTTTGCAAGCATGCTTTAAGAAAGTTGTGTGGATTCCGAAAGTCATTGCTATCTGCACTTATTCAAGGTTGTACACCTGCAAGTTCAGCTGTACAAGTCTTTTTGTTGTGGTTTACGCCAATGTGCATTTCATGTTGTTCAATGAGAGCAGGGAATGGAAGAGGCATGTTGTCCATGGCAACTCCTAACGGGAGCAGGATGTCGGAGGCAGAGGAGGTGAAGCTTGTGTGAAAGGGATTCTGAAACACATAGGTACACAAATGAGTGTATATTTGGCATGGTGCAGTGCACTAGTGATCTGGGGTGCCAAAGGGCACAGGTTAAAGCATCCCCACTGAAACTAAGGGGCATATTATCAAGGACCGGTGCTAAAATTATCGCTGTTTTATCGGCAGGAAACTGCAGATAAAACGGCGATAATGGGCTTGATAATACACCCTTGTTAATTCCCATAGAAGCCCATGTGAACATCAGAACATGGGCTTCTATGGGAATTAACAAGGGCGTATTATCAAGGCCATTATCGCCTTTCTGCCGATAAAACAGCGATAATTTTAACACCGGTCCTTGATAATATGCCCCTAAATGTTTCCAGGTATAATAAAACACATTCTGGAGATCACTGGAATCTGGCCATTTTAGAGAAGACAAATGTCGTCTTGCTGGTTTGTTTTGTATTGTCCTTGTCCACTGCAATATTGTGTTTTTGTCCCCTACTCTGTTTTTTCAGGCCGGCCCTTCCATCTTCACCCTAAACTGAATATTACCTACAATCACTGAAATCCCAAATGCCCTCTCTGGAAAATCAAATGGCAATTATGTCAACAGCTAAGTCTCCCTCTCCCTACCTTGTCAGCTTCAAGTCTTGTCAACTATAGTCTGAAGCTTGGCAGGCTCTTAACACAGGCTATTTAAACACTTGTTTTCAGGTTGGAGCTCGCACCCTCTGTTTTGTTCGTCAGCAATCTCTTGTGGCACGCATCCCTGCCGCCACCTTGGACCCCCAACCATTCTGCAGACATTTTGGAGGAGTGGTGTAAATTGTCCAGGAAATGTGAAAGTGGAATGATGTCTTGACTGCAAGGTCTTGCCCTGCATGTCCAAGCGGAGAAGCAATGCATGTGTCAGCTACAGCATCAATCTGATGTGGACTGTAAAGCAGATAGGAGAAGCCAAGCTCTCCAGTTTCAGTCTGTGCAACAGGGCAGCACAGAAGAATAGCTTAAGCTCAACACTTAGCTTAACAGTGGGAAAAACATGCAATGGACAGCATATGGAAGAGGTGTAATGCAGTGGGAAGGGAGAGGCATGCACGGCAGCACTGTAACAAGGAAGAGGAGCAAAGTACAAACAAGCATCCCTTTATGTATAAATGGACCTGAGAGAGAACAGTAGGCGAGAAACAGAGAGGACATGCTGTGAAGCCTGTACAGCAAAGGTTAAAAAGAAAGACGTCTACAGCTCCACTAATCTGCATCTCTCCTAGTGTATGGTCAACATGCCTCTAATTAAAGCACATTAAATCAATTATATATATATATATATGCGAATGATTGTCATCCAAGGTTTGCAATCAACCTCAAGTCCAGAGGATACACTCATTTTGGAATTATGCAAGCAGGGCTTTCATACATCATACACTGCGCTCCCTTGTGTGTTGCGGATTCATCCACTGGTCTAATACCAAGCACCCAGTACAGGGAAGCAAAACATTGGTGCAGATTAACAATGAAAGTGACTCAGTACATTCCGCAAGCCATTTGGCTGCACTGCAATAAGTCACTTTCAAAGCACGGGGATGTGACATACTTACAACAATATGTTGCATCTCTGTGCTTCCCCCTGTGCTGGCGCACAAACTGCAGCCATGCGCAGGGGCAGGTACCCTTGCACCATGGTGCAAGGATGCCTGCGTTGTGGGGAGATTGTTTTTGTGCAGGAAGGGGCACGTATTGAAAGAGGAAAAAACGAGGAAAAATTAAAACATTTCTCTTCATTGCGCCTCCCTATGCCTCCCTAGGGGAGGTGTAGCATTCACACACACTTCCAGATTTGCGATTTCTCGTAAATCTGGAAATGTGTCTCGTTCCATGGGTGTTGCGTGGGAACACCCACAGCAACACCCATGGAACGCCCCTTTCACGCAAAGTGCTGCGTGTAAAGGGGCTGTATTTACAAGGACAGGAAAAGCCAAGCAAAAGCCAGGCAGGGTGGCTTTTCCTGTCCTTGTAAATATGGAGCAGGAAAATACGCCACCAGTACGTCACAAAAAGTGACTTACTGGTGGCGCAGGGGGCTTGTAAATCTGCCCCATTATATTTAAGCTTGTAGCAATACTTCAGACTATGGGGATAGGCATAAGAAGTTCCATTTGCATGTTATCACTGCAAATCCTTACAAAAGTGATGATAGAAAGAAACAAAACTGGTTGATAGTGAAATGTAAGCTAGTCTGTCATTTTGTTTCTTATATAGTGCTACAAATACAGAATAAATTAAACCAATGAAGTTCAGACCCATAAAAAATATTCAATATTTTAATCTTCTTTTATGGGCACACCATTTTACTCTTGTTAAAGAAGGCAGCTTTTTGAAACAATTTGACCTTTTTGATGCGATGTGTGTCGATTGGTTGTCTATCGTAAAAATACTGCATTGAGTTTAAATGTAATGCATCACTCACAAACACAAACGAGTTTGTACATAAGAGGATATTTCTGTAATATATTTGCTCTTCTCTTATGCTGTCAGTCTTAGTCTCCCTGTATCTTCCAAATGAGACTCACAGCAAATATAGTGAAACAGACTAAAATATTGTGCAGTAACCTCTTGTAGTTAATTAGTTACAACTCACGCTGTGAGAAAGTGACCATACTCTCTCGACAAACAGCAAAAGAATTAATTATTCCCTAAATCACAAGTTAGAAAGATCAATACAGGAAAGCACAAACACATCCTCCCTGTTGGAGAATACAGCACATTTGTTATTTGGAATCCTATTAAAAAAATTTAAGGAACATTGGTTCCGTCCCAGCTAACTACAGTTTATTCAGTCGATAACAAATTACAGCATTGTACCTCAATGTGTTCTTTTACTGTTAAGTACAAACCTAAGCTCTGTTTCATCTCATCTGGAAATGAAATTGAGAGAGAGCGAGAAATACGAGAAGTACATAGAGTGAACAAAGACAAAAGGAAACAGAAAAAGTATGCAACACTGAAAACAAGATTGAGATGAGAGAAAACGAAGACTAAAGAAAGAGTTAAGGAATAGGAAACAGATTAAGATAAGAAAACAACCTGCATAGGTAAAACAAAATTATGAATACAAAAAATAAAATAAATATTCAAGAAAGAAGGTAAGAGACAAGAAAGAAAAAGAAAAAAGGAAGAAAGAAAGAAAGAAAAAAGAAAAAAGGGAGGAAGGAATGAATGAAAAAGAAAAAAGAGAGAAAGAAAGAAAGAAAGAAAGAAAGAAAGAACCAACGAAATATGTAAAAAATCAAAAAAATATTATTTGCAAAGGGAAAGCAAAGAATAGGAAAATTGAAATAAAATCAAAGAAGATATAGTAAAAACAAAGAAACAAAGTCTTAGTTCGAAATGAGAAGATTATCTGAAACACTAAAATCATTATTGGCTATGATAGAAAATGACATTATACACAGCTATGTAATACCTCTAATATGTCCAACAATTTTCCTCGGCAGTTTCTACGTTCATGATCACATGTCTGCATAATGTTGTGTCTCTTTCTATTACACTCTAGATGATTTCTATTTCAAACTGCTAAGATGTGATGTGTTATAAGTTTTGAAAAAGGTCATCGAGTAACTAGCAAGACCCGCCAAACATGAAACCAATAATAGAGTTGCATGCTTACCGTCGAAGAGTGGGCTGGATAACACCACAAGTGCATCGCTGAGATCCAAAGTAGAAAAGCAAAATGCAACCTTGAAAAACTGCAATGAAATTAAAAACAAGTAAACAAGCAATTTCTTACAAAATGGGTGCCGGATGCTAAATAAATTACTTCAATAAAAAAGAGATACTGAATTCTAAGATCATTGCATTAAATTGAATCTGTTGTGAATACCTGATCATGTTTTGTTTTCCTCTGCCCTTGGAATTGTATGGTATACGAAGCTCCTTACTTTTATTACTGTTCTTTCCTAAATCATTGTTTTATACCAGGGGAACCCAGATGAAAAAATGTCATTACATTTCACCATAATGTGACTAATTGATATGAGATTGGCCTTTCTGTTCATGGTAAATGTGAAAACTGTAATTCGGCTGGCACCTGTCATGGTGGTAAAAAGCACAGTGCCTGCCCTTAAACTTTGGTATTTTAGAAGACGCTGTTAAGTTCAGATGTGTCTGTTATGTATGATCATAGTACAAAAGGGACACGGTTGGTGCCAGTTCTTATCCTTCTTGGATATGAGTGATAGGGATGGATGAATCGATGTAATATGTGTTCAGATAAACCACACATTATGATTAGGTGTCTCTGAGAACTGTGAAAATACCTATCAATTGATCTAATCACGTCCTCTTTCTTAAGTCAGTCAGTCACTTTGTTCTTTTAATTTGTAGTTGTCTTTTAGTAATGACGTATATCATAACATCTCACCACTTCAGAGCACTGTTAGCTAAGAAGAAAATGGCCAGGACTGACTAAAGGTGTCGCTCTTGATTTGGGCTTCTTAAAAGATATATCTACACATCTTGTTCTGGTAACATACAACTGTTACAAAAACCCAGAGGTGGTTATATGGACAATGTTGCACATGTTATTTGTTATTTATTTTGAAATATCTTTATTCGGCAATTTGATCACCATAAAAGAATACATATAAAATTCATTTGCAATACTCCCATAAAATTATTAAAATACAAATAAAAGAAAGGAGGTACCCCACAGTCACTAGATTGCTACCAGCGGTTGTATCCTCAACCCGTTGGCCCCCCCCATGTGCAATTTCAATAAACGGGAGCGCGTCGTCCATGCACTACCCAAGAACTTTGCCACCCCACATATCATGAAGGGAGATGAAGAGTCCGTTGAGAGTACACGGAGTGCCTGGCTATGGCACCTCAACCCCAGTTCTCTGCAAACAGGTTTCAGCCAAAATTTCCGCGCCCCTTTGTAAGCTGGACAGGCAAAAAATAAGTGGGCCACAGACTCTGTTGGTGCTACACAGCCAGGGCATGAACGCATGGGGGCACCAGAGTTTGCCCACCTCACCGTGAAGTCATGCACCGGAAGCGTCCCATATCGCAGTTTTAGATATAGTGCTCGATCTAAGGGTTTGGTTATCAGGTCGAGGAAGGGCTCCAATTTTCTCACACATTTAACTAACAAAAATTGGTCCGTTAGTGAGCCCCCATCCGTAACCCTCAGTGCACTACTCTGCACCCAGTCCCAATATAACTTTTTGATCACCTCCTTGGGTGGCGGCAATTGTGACTCCCAAGCATCCCTTATTCCTAACTTAAGAACCAGATCTTTCAATTTATTCAACCATCCTATTTTTTTACCCGTGTCCAGTTGAAGAAGCTCATCCAACCCCTCGCCATACTTTGCAAGCTCCTCAGTCCTTCTTAAACGAGTCCAAAAGAGCAACGGGCGTAGCCTTACCAGGTCCTTTAGTGCTCTTCTGCCCAAATCTAATCTCAGGGGAATTAGTGGGATGGAAGCAGGAAGAGCCACCACCTTCCTTAGAAAATTGTTTTCCGCTGTCAAAAGATCTGAAACATTTTCGAACCCCCAGAGTTCGGAGCCGTATAATGCCGCTGGAAGAATCTGACCCTCGTAGATGGCCATAGCCGGGGAGACAGGTTTACTACATGAATCACGGAGTTCCCTCAAGATCACCCCCGAAACTCTTTGGTGGCTGAGTAGCATTTGGCCAAGTGTTCCTTCCAGGTCATTCGACTGTTTATCCGGACACCGAGATAGTCAAAAGACTCGACCAACTCCAAAGGAACACCATTAAGCAGAAAGTTATTTTTGAATCTTTTAGAGGGGGAAAGTGCCATCAGTTTAGTTTTTGAGGTATTGATGGTTAAGCCTCGGATGGTACAAAAGGAGCTAAACCGGTTCAAGAGTTTTTGTAGACCCACTGGGGATTCGGAGATGAATATGGTGTCGTCGGCGAAGAGTAAAGATTCTTTCTCCCGCCGGGGATGGGGCATCCGTCTCCTCTCCCTTCAGATGGTCCACCACTCCGTTCACGAATAGGGAGAAAAGGGTCGGAGCCATAACACAGCCCTGGCGTACACCTCTCCTCACAGGGACTCTGTCTGTTAACTGTCCCTGGGTTCCCCATCTGACCCTCGCGTAATTCCCCTCATGGAGCTTTACGATTAGGTTCAGGAGGCCACCAGGGAATCCCATCTCCCCTAGGATCTCCCATAATTTTGCGCGGGGGACCAGGTCGAACGCCGTTTTGAGATCTATAAAGGCCATGTATAAGCTGCCTTTCATGATGGTAACTGCCTTCCAATAGATAACAAAAAAGCGAAAGACCTGGTCCATCGTGCCTACCTTTCTTCTAAACCCCGCTAGTAGGTGGGAAAGAATACTGGCCTCCTCCATCCAGTCTCCTACTCTTGAGATGATGACCCTGCTGACCACTTTCTGAATTATGTCTATCAGACTGATAGGTCTGTAGTTCGCAGGGACATCTCTTGCACCCTTCTTGAACACGGTTACTACCTCTGCCCCTTTCCAAGAGTCTGGCACCTGGTGACCTCTGGTAATCAAGTTCATTATGGCGGCGATTAATTTTGCCCAAGCCTGCGGCTCCGCTATCAACAGGTCTCCAGGGATCCCATCTTGCCCAGCTGCTTTCTTTGGGGTTAGATGTCTGATCGCCGTCACTACTTCTATGGTTGTAAATGGGGGATCGACTACCCCTAAGAAGTCTCCATCACCCAAACTATCTACTCCAGGGCTGGCTGGTTCTTCATTACCTCCATATAGGGATGAGAAATGATCAAACCATTGCTGACTGGTTATATGTGCAGCCAATGGTTGCGATTTCCTCTGCCTAGTTCTATTGATCAGGTCCCAAAAAAGGTTCGGGTTCCTACTGCTCACAGCATTGGATAGGTCCTGCTAATGCTGTTCCTCCCACTCACGTTTGGCCAGTGATAATGCTTTTAGGTATTCCTTCCTGGCCGCTCTAACCAGTAAAGGATCCCCAAAAATCAGGGCTTTTGTCAGGTTTTTTTCTTTTGCCCTTACACTGGGCTGTATACCAAGGTTTATTGGAAGAGGGGGGTTTAACAGTATCCCTATTGCTTTTCCCTTTCGAGGTAAAGAATTGACCGACAAGATCTATTGTGGTTTTATAAGCTAAGTCAAAGGAGGGGTATGGGGACCCGCTAGTCTGACTTTCACCAACCCAGATCTCCAGATCGGAAGATAAGCCCTCAACCAATGATTTTATGGCCCCTAGATCTTCCTCCTTTAGTTTAGCCTTATCCCATTTCAATCTACGGTTGTTGTTATATGGGATAATCTCTTTAGATGTTTTTAAGATGACATTCACCCTCCTGTCTTTGGTGGTGCCCCAATTAAACTTGCAACACAGGGGGTTGTGATCACTGTCCTGACTTGGGAGGACTTCCATATCAATGAGGTCTGCCCAGAAGCTAACATCCATTAGGATGTAGTCAATTCGGGACGGCCCAGTAAGTCTGTTGAAGGTCAGTGCCCCTGCCTGATCGGATATAGTTCTGCCATTAAGGGCTCTTAACTTGTGGTCCCTAGTCAGTGCATTGATTTGGATTGCCCTAGCTGACCAGTTCCTAATGGGGGGCAAAGATAAGGTTGGGATGGACCATTTTGAATCCTCCTCTTCAATACCCAGGGGGTCATCTCCGAGGAGGGGTTCAAACGTGCAATTAAAATCACCCCCCACGATGATTTTTGCTATTGAAGTGCAACTAGCTAGGGCGGAGTCCAGAGCTGTTAAAGTCAGAGAGGCTGAGTCCCCAGGTGACCCTCTAGCATAAACATTAAAAAGGTCAACCCTACTACCCTCCGCCTTTCCTCTACTGGAGAGGTGGAGTATATCATTACACTCCAAGTCGTGGCGTGTAACCACCCAATCCAGATCTATTTTAATCCAGACCAAGAGGCCACCCGCCGGTCTACCCTTTCCCTTACTTACTGCTGGCAAAAAGTGGGTGGCATACCCCGATTTGTATAATGGTAATAGACTCCAAGTTTCCTGAAACAGGCAAACATCAAACCTCTCGATGAACGTGTGCCACTCTGGAATTTCTAGCTTCCTTTTTAACCCCGCAATGTTCCAAGAAAGGAGGTTTACTACCTGCCGTCCTTTAGGCACTATGGTATAACCCTCCCCTTTCACACCCTCATTATCTGCCAAGGGCTTGCAGCTTCCCCCCTCCTGTACCAGGGAAGTAGGGGTTACGGGGCAATCAACCATGCTAGTCATAGGCTCGACTAAGATAGAGACCTCAGTAATGTTGTTAGTAACAACAAGTTGAGCTGGCTTAGATCTACCTTCCCCTGTATCTGTATTCCCACAGAGTCGTCTTTGGTCCTCCTCCCCTTGGAATTCCCTTACCTCCCCCCCTAGCACTAAATTTCAATCGCAATCTTCCAACCCAGAAAGCTGAGAAAACCGATTGTGAGTGTCCAGTGGGGTAAAAGGTCTCAGATGATTCATCCTGGTGCCATGGTTCATTGTATGTCTATAGGGTACCGTAGACCAAGCAGAACGCTGGTCAGGCATCAAGGTAAAGTGTTGCCCAGAATGGGAATAATTGTTATTGTAGGGCAAGGTAAGAGGTGGTCTATAGGAATAGGAATGAGATATGTTTGGATATTTAAATGGAGTATCCTCTGACCTGGGATAGAAGTATCTTAGGGCCCGTGGGATTATGCAAGTTCCCCCGTTTCCTGGTGGCCAGTTTAAGATATAATCAACCACCCGAGGGTCTCTAAAGTTGACCACCACTAGGTCCCCCTCCATATTTTTAGTTCTGCTCCCCAGCCAGTTAATCCGTCTGACATGGACTATGTCTCCATCGATATTGGGCGCTATCGGCCTATGCGTCCTCAACCAATGAATAATTTTATTCTTGAGTTCAGCATATCCCTCCTTCTTATTTTCTGCTAACTGAGGGACCCCAGTCAAAACCACCACAAAGGGCACTGCTTCAGGAGGAATCTCTACTTGTGGCACCTTTTTATATAGTATTCTATTATTTTTACCTTCCCCTAGGGCGTCCTGGTTGTTACTTGCCGGGGCCTTTAAGATTGATTTAACTGGGGCGTCACCTGATTCGGTTACTGGTGTCTTTACATGTTGTGGAGGCAATGAGTTTTGGGAGGGAAGGTCAGCTCTACCCTGGGCCTGTAAAGTTTGCTTGGCCGGCTGAGCTGGGGCAGATGGGTTCCTGTGAACTGAGGTGGGAGGGGGGCTTGTCGCGGGTTTAGGGTGCGCCACCCCACTCCCCTGGGTTTTGGTCAGGGTGGCCATACTGGTTATGGCGGCTTCCAATATAGTCAGTCTGATTTCTACCTTTTTAATGGACTTATTGATTGGTACAAGGAGAGATCTCAGCAGAAACTCCAAGTTCCCTATCAATGTGGGGGGAGCTAAAGTATCGGCTGCTGTATCACTACTATTGCTATCAGGAGCCACCGGCTTTATAGCTACTTCAGATGAACTATAAACCAATGGTAGTATTACTGCTGGTGCAGAGTCATGAACCTCTGCTGGGATAATTTCAGTTAAAATGTTTTTTTTTGCCCTTTTACCAAACTCAGTATGCGGGATTTTGGCTTTACCTGGAGCCACCCTTTGTTTCCTCCTTTTTTTACTAGGTGGAGGGCGGTGAATCTGAGCAGCAGTTAAGGGCTTGGGTTTCTGTTTCCTAGGTTTAGATTTAACCATAGTGCAACTTAGATTAGGGGTAGGAGAAACTATTGTGATGTTATCCAAAGGTAGGCAGGGTGTGGATACAAAGTCCCGGAACAGTAGGGGAACGCCTTCTTGGCTAGCGTTATCCTCACTCAGGTCAACAGGGCCTCCCTCCCGAGTCAATACGAGCAGGGAACTATCCGTGAGGGGTCTATGCTTCATGCTCTCAACTGAGCGGCGGCGCTCTGCCCTACGTTCTGCTAGAATAGAATCCTTTTCACCCTCACTCTTCTTAGGGAAATAGTTCTCCAATGACCCATTGCGTAATCTTCCTTTTTTGCCTGGGGTTTCCTCCTCTGTCGTCATGTCCAGCGAGTGCGGGACTAAATACACTGAATTACAGATGTTAAAGGGTTGGCCCAGCCCGGCCTTCTCTGGCCTACGAGGGCCTTAGAGGGCCCGCCCTTTGCCCTAATAAAGGGAGGAGGCGGGGCTACAGGGAGAGCATCCAGGTGCAGGGGATGGCTACACAGGGACTCCTGGGAATTGGAGTCCCTGTTCCCTACCTGACGCTCGCAGCCCTGTGTGAATGTTTCCTCCCGCCCTGTGGGTCACGCTGTCAAAGGTCCTTCTCCTCCACACAATGGCAGCCCAGCAACACGGGCGATGCGGGACTCGCGCAGCGGGTACCGCAAGGTGCAGCGAAGGCGATGAGTCAAGCAGCAGGAGCGTTGCAGGGATTCTCCAGTCAACTCCCTGGTCAGTGGCAATCCGTTAGATGTCTCCCAAACTTCCTTTGGTAACGGCAGCTTTAGCCCGGCGGTCGGGGCGGGGCTACAGGGAGAGCGTCCAGGTGCAGGGGATGGCTACACAGGGACTCCTGGGAATTGGAGTCCCTGTTCCCTACCTGACGCTCGCAGCCCTGTGTGAATGTTTCCTCCCGCCCTGTGGGTCACGCTGTGAAAGGTCCTTCTCCTCCACACAATGGCAGCCCAGCAACACGGGCGATGCGGGACCCGCGCAGCGGGTACCGCGAGGTGCAGCGAAGGCGATGAGTCAAGCAGCAGGAGCGTTGCAGGGATTCTCCAGTCAACTCCCTGGTCAGTGGCAATCCGTTAGATGTCTCCCAAACTTCCTTTGGTAACGGCAGCTTTAGCCCGGCGGTCGGGGCGGGGCTACAGGGAGAGCGTCCAGGTGCAGGGGATGGCTACACAGGGACTCCTGGGAATTGGAGTCCCTGTTCCCTACCTGACGCTCGCAGCCCTGTGTGAATGTTTCCTCCCACCCTGTGGGTCACGCTGTCAAAGGTCCTACTCCTCCACACAATGGCAGCCCAGCAACACGGGCGATGCGGGACCCGCGCAGCGGGTACCGCGAGGTGCAGCGAAGGCGATGAGTCAAGCAGCAGGAGCGTTGCAGGGATTCTCCAGTCAACTCCCTGGTCAGTGGCAATCCGTTAGATGTGTCTATTTGTATTTTGCATGTTTATTTTGGGGTGGGTAGCTTGAAAAAGCTGTTTTCTTCAAATTGTGGGTAACAATGGGCACTGATTAGAATCAGAACATTTTTGTGAATAAATTGTTTATACAACATCAGTAAATGGTGAGGACAAGTGGATTGACGCATTTGTGTACCTGCAGCATTTGTCGCCTATTTATGGATTTACCACATGCGCCACATTATTTGCAGGATTCACAAAAAATGTTGCTTCCTGCTCGAATAGATGAGCATAATGTTGTCTGCATAATTTATGCTCTTTGCCTCATAATTAAGATAATCTTTCTGCATTATTTGGTCCGCCAAAACGTATAATACCAGTAGCCCTGGCAATGATAATGTACATAATACTTAGCTTTCAGTCGAAAATGAAAAAAGTTTATTACATCTTTAGAGGTCTGGATTTATATTTGTTTTCAATATCACCAGCTCAGTTGGGGAAACTGTGTGCCAACTTCTTTCTGTACAGTAGGATTAAGTAACATTCATACTGAGATCATCTATTCATTGTACATCTCAAGGAAAATAGGGGGCATATTATCAAGAAGGGCATTAAAATTATCGCTGCTTTAACTGCCATTAAAGCAGCGATATTAGGCTTGATAATATGCCCTTGAGAGTTCCAATAGAAGCCCATGTTCACACCAGAGCATGGGTTTCTATGAGAATTCACAAGAGCAAATTATCAAGCCCATTATCGCCGCTTTAGCAGCAGTTTCCTGCCTCTAAAGTGGCGATACTTTTAACGTAGTTTCTTGATAATATGCCCCTAAGTTATTTAAACTGATCTCCGATTCTCAATAGGCTGTTTATAAAAAAGATTTTGGGAAACGTTTGTACCCTCTAGTCCGTTGCAAATATTGTTCTTCTAGCAAGATCTCTGAGTAATCTTTTTCAATTGGATAATTGGTTTTCTTCTGCCTCCATACTGGGGAATATGATTGTTCATCAAAAACTTTACTTATCTTTCAAAACTCTGTACCTAACATGCACTGCACGTTATCCTTGATAAAGAAAGATTCTAGTAAACGTGTTGTGCCATTCACAACTCACAGATTATTCTGATTAGGTTCCTGCGCATAAACCCTCTGTAGGACCTTGCTGTCCCTGAACTACTGTATAATGAGCAATCAGTAGCGGCCCGTAGTGGGAGTGCTGCCTGGGCGCTGAGGGACAGGGTGGGGGGTAGTAAACTCCGGATTATGGCCTAACTGAGGTAAGTATACAAATAAATAAATATAACAAATTTCGTTGCACGCGCTGCATCGCCAAATGCGATGCAGCACACGTAATGGTTTTATTTATTTATTTGTATACTTACCTCAGTTAGACCATAATCCAGAGTTTACTACCCCCCCCCACACCCTACCACTCCCGAAGCCACATCAGCCCCTGGCAGCACTCCCACCACAGGCCGCTACTGTGAGCAATGCAGACTACTAGCTCACAGCAGTGGAGCAGAGAAAGGTGAGAAAGGGAGGGCGAAAAACACTGGACTGGAGTTCACTTTTGAATAATACTCTGTGTGGGTCATGAGCAGAATGGAAAGCTTTACTAGCAGGAGAATGTGAGTTTGCTGCACTGGCAAGTAATAGAGAAACCACAGGTAAGTATGGGGTGATAATTTGCGGATGCTAGACCTGCCAGCCTTTGGATGGCTTTACCCAAAACCTTTTCCTTCACTCTTTCTATTTTTCTGAGTTTGCTTTTGTTGGCCTTAGGACTCTGTGCACCTTACCACTGCTAACCACTACTATAGTCCTGGTGCTCACTCCCTAAAGTCTGGCAAAATTGGCTTACACCTGGCATATTTATTTGTAAGTTCCTAGTAAAGTGGTGTACCATATACCCAGAGCTGGTAAATTAAAAGCTACTAGTTGGCCTGCAGCCCTTATTGTGACACTCGCTTATGTAACCACTTAAAACATGCTCAGGTCTGCCATTGCAGCCTGTATGCAGTTTTAAACTGCTAGTCTGAATTGTCAAAATAACCCCTTTGTCAGGTTTAAAACTCCCTTTTTAATACATTTATGTCATGCCTAAAATAGGACCGTCTTATACCTTAGGGCAGAGTGCATTGTACTTGATGCATTGCAATTAAAAGGTTGGATATGCACTCATAATTTTTACATGTCCTGGTAGCGAAAGTCTCCTAAATTCATTTTTCACTACTGTGAGGCATATCTACCTCCCTCATAGGATAACATTGGGTTGCCTTATTACATTTATTAAGTGTTAACTTTTGTTTGGGGGCAAGTAGGAAATTCATGTTTTATGTCCAAGGAATAGTCATTTAAAATCATCGTTAACGGTAAAGTTGGATTTTAAGTCACACTGTTAAAAATGCCACTTTTAGAAAGTTGTATACAAGGATCAAGGGAAACCATACTCAAAAGGAACCAGGGCAATTAATATGTAACAGAGAGACAACGGTTCCTGTGGACAAATGTACAGGATACTTAATATTAACTCTGCATAATGGCAGTTCAATCAATCAATCAATATAGCTTTATTCGATTTTGATTCAAAAATCATAAAAGCGTACAGTTTAAAACAATTATAAGTAAAAGCATACATACAATAATACATAATATCTACAAGTTAAAAACTTCGGCCCAGCACGTGGGAGTAAGTATCTTGGTTATAACGTGCTATACACAGGTTAAAATTTGATCAACCAGTAATTAATAGAGGTTCCAGTACTTAGAACTATAGAGCAATGATTCCTGTCGGGTATGAGTAGGAAAACTTCTGCCACTCAATACATGAAGTCCTCTGCCCATTAACCTGTTGCACCCTGCCTTTAGACTAGATGTGGGGGACCACGACATTCTGGGGTAAAAATCGTGCAAATCCCAGACGGAGATTGGGCTGTTTCCCACTTGGGGTGCACAGGTGCGCAGGTACGGGACAATGTGTCTCTGCCTAAATCTAACAAGAACTAAGTCACCAACAATATCTTTTTGGAGGGAACCCAGCCAGCCCACCCTTCTAACACTCATTATTGTACCCACAAGGTTGGGTGGCAGGGGTCTGTTTTTGGTCAGCCAAAATTTGACCTTGTTTAGCAAGTCGTGTTGTCTCTCGGTTTTCCCTGGAGGAAGTACTGGTACTCCTGCGAGGACACACACAAAAGGAGCTGCCTCCGGGGGGAGTTGGATGGGAGTAACTTTGTTATGCTGTGCTCTAGGAGCAGCGAGTTGCGAGAGAGCAGGTAAAGGGGAGGTTCTGCGAGGTATTGGGGCTGGTACATTGGAGACTATTGATTGGGTTAAGACCCTTTTGTCTTGCGTGGTTGACTTTGGGTCTTTCGGAGTAGAAGATGGATGGGAACATTTGGGTGTTACAGTACTTTTATGAGCTAGCAAGGTGGACTTGATGGTTTCTTCCAGTCCCGTCAGCCTGTCCCCTAGTGTGTTTATTTTATCTATCAGTGGTGATATGATAGAGCTGACCAGTTGTTCAATGAGGGATAATAGATCCAGCTGTATAGGAGATGCTAAAACAACTAATTTCTCGTCAGACTCAGGAATCATGGAGGGATTGCTGGCTGGAACTGTAGGGCTTAAGCACAATTTTTGAGGTTTAGGTTGGTTCCCCATGTTATTAACCCCATTGCATTTCCTTATAGCGGATGAGGAATCGGGAGTAGCGAGCCTTTGGGTGTTTTCAATGTTGTCTTTATTAGATGATGGGAGGGGTTGCAAGGAACTGTCGGTGTCGGGTAATACACAGAAGCTTTCGGCAGGAAGCGGTGATTCCACTAAAATGTGTGTGGTTTTGCATAGGAAGTTTAGCTCATCTAACCACGAGGACGCTTGGTCTGCGTCTACTGTTTGTGAGGTCAATTGCCTAGTCCCTCTATCCTGTGTGGGCTGGGGAGGTAAGCCTTTATCGACTTCTCTCGCAGTGGGCATTGTTGTATTATCCCCCTTGTAAGTCATATTGTGGTTTAAGTCCTAGGAAAAAGGCAAAGTCAGTGGATAATGTATGTAAAAATGAGAGGGTATCCCCGACTAGAGTTCCTAATTCGGGATAAATCAAACAATTGCGAATACGGTCAATTAGGAACAGGTTGAATTATGGACTTAGACTGACATTAGACAACAGTGAATGTATCTTAACCAAGGTATTGGTACGTCAGTGGATAATACGCCAAAAAGAATCAAGTGTTCTTTACCTCCTCTTCACATGAAATCATGAAATCAAGGGGGATAGCCCCGTCCCGTCCTCCTTGGGTCTCAGAGGGCCACAGAGGGCCTGCCCTTTGCCCGGGCTTAGCCCGGCTAGTCCCGCGATGCGTCCCGCGATACGTTATGATGGCGAGGTTAAATACACTGAAGTAGACGGGAAGAGGCACCAGCTGCAGGTCAGTCCGAGACTGCTGGTCCTCGCAGTCCCGGCGGCCCGCTGCTGTAGTCCCACAAAGCGCTTGGCAACTCCTAGTTCCACTGAGCGCTATGGCCAGAGTAGGGGGGCCAAGACAGAGGGCCCGATGTGAAATCCAACAAAGAAGTGGTCTGTAAGTGGCAGTTATTATTGGTGTATGAATGCTGAAAGAGAAGACCAAAAATACAGACCACAATGTAGGGGACAAATATTGTTAGTGGAAATAGTATATTTATATTGCACCCTATTCCTTGGTCACATGACTAACTGCAGTAGGATTTTGTGTATTCCTCTCAGACCTACACATAATGGAGGGATTAGGTGTGCCTGGATGAACCATCACAGGCAGGATGGGGGCCGAGCTGGGCAAAGCCCCACTTCCAAATGAGTAGGCTTTGCTCTGCCTTCACACAAAGTACTTCACACTACCTCGTTGTGCCTGTAGTTGGGCTGGTACCTCGGCCGGGAAGGCGGAAAATTCCAAGGACTTCAGAGAGAAATATCTAGAAACGTCTCCTACTTAAAAGAAGGCACCCTCAGACTCAATCTTCAGATCACTTTCTATGCTGCACCTGGAGGGACAGCTATGCTGCCTGAATCCTGTCTTAAAACCAGCCTGCCCTGCTGATTGATCTCTGTTCCATTTCTTTCACCCAGGACTACTAGAGTGACTCCAAAGGCTAGTAGATTAGGATAGTAGTGTGGACAGAATAGGCTTAAACTATTTTGAACCCACATCTGGGGCTAGCATTAGTGAGACCTGACCCTCAACGTGGTGCTCACCCAGTCCTGAATCCTTGAATGATGTGCTAAACATGTCCAGATAACCAAATTCCAAAATGTTGGACTTAGAAACTTTTTGGCTAAAAAGTGCTCTAAGACCTGAGAGGAGACCAGTACCAACCTGCTTGTCAAACCTCTCAAAGTGCATTGCTGGTCAGCCTGACCTTCACAGCAGTTCCCGCTAAGTACTTCTTCTTAGCAGCAAATCCTGTTCAGCGATCATTCGCAGAAGGTGTATCTGACCTCGTCAGCTATAGCTTGCAGTTCAGTTTCCTCCATGCTGAAGATTTTCAGCTTCCAGAGACTAATTCCAAATGTAGAAATCTTCACAGTGACATCATCCGGGGGCTCCCAGCAACAATGCCTCCTCCACGGACAATGTCTGCAGCTTTGCCCCGCTGAACTTTATTTTCTCAAACATTTTTCCAATAGTTTTTTTACCTTAAACATCAAAAATGTATAACTCTGGGTCTACTAATGGGATTTTTGTCATTTTGGTGTCAAATAAATTATAAACGTACTACATTTTTCCAAATTGGTATGGTATTTTTCTTGTTTTGTGTTTTCACTTTATTGCTGTTTGTGTGCTGCATAAATACTTTTCACATTGCCTCTAAGTTAAGCCTGACTGCTTTTGTGCCAAGCTACAAGATGGTCAAGCACAGATTGATTTATTGACTTTTGTGTTTCACTATGACAATGATTGTGGCTGTTGCTTGAGCAGGATTAATTCCTCACTCAACCAACAACTCAATTTCTCACAATGTTGCTAAAAATATTGACAAGTATACTGATCTGCAGTACTGGGGAATGATCTAGAAGAAGAATGCATACACTGATCTCTTGACACCCTTCACAACACTAGCCAGATATGTCATGTGCTGTGCACACATGCATGGGGGCATCAACTCTACAACCACCTCTTGCTGACACCATATTTTGTCATACTTGCATTCAATGTAACACCTATCGTACACAGGGAACAGTTGTAAGACTCTGTCTAGAAAATATTGGTCATGTTCAATGTCTTATGCTGCACCTCAACACCCTACATCAATGCATTTATGTTTGGAACATTTTCCAACATACCACTTCCTTATAGTGCTCTATTACTGCCCCATCTGGGGTACATAAACAGGAAGATAACAGTACTTTAAACCCTACCAGTAGGAAATATTGTCTGTATGAGTTTCAACAGGGGGAAATATTGTCTGTATCAGTTTCAACATTGCAGTTCCAGTATGCCTAGCTAATCCTCTAATATTTGTCTTTGTACACTTGTCATCATGGTGAGTGCTGGGTTGTATACCTATTTGAAGAACATGCCAAATCATCGTAACAGCAGCCACAAGGATCATGCAGAACTGACCACCACTTTATTCATCGTACAGTTAGTGTCGGGGAATACTGTGTATATCAGAGCTCGGCCCAACAAGTACGTGAGAAAATAGTCATATCCCTGATTAATATCCGGTGCACAACACTAGGTTATGCAGAGTGACCAAAAAAGGATATGAACAGAGTAGAACTTGACACTGCTGGAAGCATAGGAGTCATTGCCAAGCAAGACAACCAAAACATAATGTCTTCCTTTGTAAACCCAATTAGCGTATTGAAAAGGCATACTAATGTGGTTTGTAAACCCAACATGAGCTATTTAGAACTTGAATAAGAGATGGACAAGGAGTGAATAACTCACAGCCCACTCCATGAGACCCAAGGATTAATCGCTCAATGACTGTTTATTCAAACAACACACAAAACACCAAATATAATAAAACAGTTAAAAACAAATGGAAAACCAAAAAGAGCAATTGCAGTTTTTAGGATGATAGAACAAACTAGTCAAATGATTTATATTGTGGTATTATCCTTAATTCTGATCGAATTATATTGTTGTAAAGTTCTTACCCCCTTAAGGTATACTGTGTCTACCCATACAAACCCTTTTATTAGGATTTGGAACGTCTTCTGACATCTTGTAAAGCGGTCTGATACCCTCGGGTCTAGCTAGCACTATACAAAAAACTCAAATGAATAAAGAAACAAAGAAATGTCATTGACATTTCAGATGCACAAGAAAACAAGTGTTATTAAATACCCAAAGTTTGAGTAAGGTGTCACGATGCTGACAGACACAGTCGACATTCCATTAAAATATTTTTATGTCAAACATCCTGTTACTCCAATAAATGTCTTTATTGTCATTAGCTGATATTTGTCTAAAAAAACAGGAAGACGCGTACCTGGATACACTGCTATTGGGAGAATGTGCCTCTTTTTTGGTGCAAAACTACACAAGTAGATGAGCACAATTCTTTAAGAGTAAAGGTTCCGTAGAACACTGATATCTCATCTCCCTCAAAACACACTTTGAAAAATATTATTGATAATTCAAAGTGATACACCAATAGATATAAAACTCTTCCTAGAGTTGTAAAGGAACAACACAAAATATAGTTATGTTGAATCCATATTCTCTTTTTTTATTATTTCAATTTGTAATCTTCACATAGCACATATTAGAAGCTACAGCCTATGTGTTTCGTCCCAAACTCTGGGGACTTCTTCAGGGCCTTATATATTCATCCCACACATGGAAAGGGGTGACCACTCGGTCCCCCCGAACGTATGGTGGAGTACCCCGATCCCCCCGGGAAGCCATTTTGGGCGGGAGGCGAGTCTCGGCTGGTATGCCCGAAGCGGCGTAGCCGGGGCGCACCTTTTCCCGCCCAAGAGAGGGTTGTCCTAGACACCGACACCGCTAGCCACGCCCCGGAGGCGGATTGGAGGTGGGTCCACGCCCGCCCGAAGAAGGATAAAAGGAGCGACAAGCCAAGGAAGCATCCTCTTGTTCCTGTGCTCTGAAGCTGCACCTCCCCGTTGCACGTGAGCTCGAGACGGAACGAAGGGCCAATTTTGAGAATTTAATTTTTGTGTTTCTTCTTTCAGCGAGTTCGGAGCTTCCTGGCCTAGGACCTTGAGGAGTATACAGGGACGATGCCTATCAAGAAGGTCGGAAAGAGGGTCGGGACTGATCAGATGCTTCGTATGCTGGTGAAGGACATGGCGGACATGAAGAAGCAGATGGCGGCAATGAATGGTGTGGGGGGACCAAAGAGAGTCGTCGGACCAGCATTGCCGGGAGTGGTCCCTAACGGGAGAGGTAGAAGGGCCAAGAGGGGAGCGTTGGGTGGGGAGGCCCCGGTTCCCGAAGCACCTCCAACGCACCGGGTCACCCCGATCGAGGCCCCGACTCCGGTCCCGAACGCGGGGCAACCAATCCCTGTGGTGGTCACTCCTGTGAACGGGGAGGATATGCCTCCTGAGCTGGCCGCCCAGTTGGCGGCATGGTTGGGCAAAGAGAACGGGGGGGCCACGGCTGAAGAAGCCAGGTCGATAATGAAGCAGTTGCGGCAATCGAAAGATGCTGCATAGGCACCATGTCCTTTTGTTTCCCTGCAGGCCCCCGTGGAACAACCAGTATCGGGCGTTGGTTCGGCAGGGACTACGGTCACAGCTACCGGTTCAGGTAAGCAGCCATTGCCGATGGCGGGGGAGGGATCGGTACCTTCAAGGAGGGAAAAAGTTGTTCAGCATATCCCGATTGAGGTAAAAGAAAGGATATGGGCAGATAAATATGTGAACATGTTTTCCTTGTTGACCGATCACTATGAGATCGAGCATGTAAAAAATCAAAAGGAGTTCTGGCATCCTAGTGTATGGCGCGCCAAGATGGCCGGTTTCAGAGTTGAAGAATCGATAGGCAATTGGGGCAGAGCGTTTGGAATGTTCACTGCAATTATGGGGGAACGTAGGCCCGAATTATTGGTGGAATTAGCCGTGTACCAGACACGTATCATGGAATTTTATGAAACATATGGGGGTAGTCAATGGTTTTGTTATGATAACATATTTCGTAAGTCCAAGGAGCACGACTCATCCCTGACGTTGGATTGTTTCGACTCCATTTCCTGTCAAAAAATAGAGAAGCCAGGCACGGCGAAGTCGCCATCTTTAGGGGAAAACGTGGTCGAGTATTCCCGCCATTCGTCAGGGACGCCCTTTCGGGCGGGATCAAGCAATGATCAGAACACAAGGAATAATGGCAGCTCAGGTAAAAAAGGGGTCTGCTGGAGCTTTAACAGAGGCAAATGTACTAGGCCACAGGGGTCGTGCAGGTTCAGGCATGAATGTACAGGGTGTGGGCAGTCCTCGCACCCCGAGACTATGTGCAGAGCCAAGACTGGTGATACGAGAAGTAGAGGAGGCGCCAAACAGGTCTGAAATAGTCCGAGGGGCGCCTCTACCTACCCCGGTTGATATCATGGCACTGATCCCTTGGCTGAACGAATACCCGGATCATATCTCCGCTGGGGTGTTGCGAGATGGTTTTTCGTATGGTTTCCGCATCCCGGCGGGGGATTTTCAGGGAAAAGCACAATGTAGGAACCTACTATCGGTTCAGCAGAATACGGCGGTGGTACAAGCAAAGATTGGGAAGGAGGTGGCCCGAGGTCGGGTTGCTGGACCGTATGACAAGCCGCCAGTTGCTAATTTTGTTTGTTCGCCTCTGGGAGTGGTCCCCAAAAAGGATCCAGGGGAATTCAGGTTGATACATAATTTGTCAGCTCCAAGGGGTCTTTCGGTGAACGATGCGATTGACCTGGGAGTTTGTTCGGTGCGGTACGCATCTTTTGATGAGGCCGTCGCCATTTTGAATCGCCTGGGGCCCGGAGCGCTGATGGCTAAATCAGACATCGAGTCGGCGTTCCGGTTGCTCCCGGTACACCCAGATGATCAGCGTCTCCTTGGTTTCATGTTTCAGGGACGCTATTACATGGATAAATGTATGCCAATGGGTTGCTCCATCTCTTGTGCGTATTTTGAGAGATTCAGTTGTTTTTTGCAATGGGCGTTCACAAGAACAACGGGGTTTACACATGTTATGCATTATCTTGACGATTTTCTATTCCTGGGGGCAGCCGGGGACATAGAATGTGCACAGGCTTTGAATGAATTTTGTGATCTCATGAGACGCTTTGGCGTGCCATTGGCACCAGGTAAGACAGTGGGGCCGTCTACTTCGCTCGAGTTTCTTGGAATAGAGCTTGATTCCGAAGAGGGGTGCTTCCGTTTGCCTAAGGAAAAGGTAACAAAATTTAAGGCTTCGCTTGAAACATGCATTAGCGAGACGAAAGTAAGGTTGCATCAGTTGCAGCAGGCTGTGGGTCAGCTGAATTTTGCCCTTAGAGTGATACCGATGGCTCGCCCATTTTCCCGCTCTATTGCTCAAGCCATGGTTGGCCTTAAGGAAGGGCACCACCGCACAAGGCTCTCGGCAGAGGTTCGCCAGGACATGCGCATATGGTTGGCATTCCTGGCGGATTTCAACGGTCGGGTCGTGTGGAACAAACCAGCGGTTTCCTCCGAGGAGCTGGGGTTGTGGACTGACTCGGCAGGGAGTGTGGGATTTGGCGCCATTTTTGGTAATCATTGGTCAGCACGAACCTGGCCGGCATGGTGGCACGAGAGTGGGCTCACAGGTAACATTGGGTTTCTCGAACTGTTCCCTATTCTGGTGGCCTTAAAAACATGGCCTGAGGGGTTTCGTGATCGCTCTGTGGTGTTCTGGTCTGATAATATGACCGTGGTTGAGTGTATCAATAGTCAGGCAGCCCGCTGCAAATGGATCTTGAGATTGCTGAAGGAAATTGTCCTGCTGTGTATGAGACTAAACGTCCACTTTAGGGCAAGACATGTGCCAGGGGTGTTAAATCAGGCAGCTGATGCGCTTTCTCGTTCCCGTATGCAGGCCTTCTGGGGTTTTCTGCCCTCAGCGGACCCGGTGGCAGCACCATTTCCCGAAGCTCTCTGGTCTCTCGGTGCCCCGGACTACAAGACCTCGTGGGAGAGAGTCTAGCACCCAGGACAAGGAAGGCATATGAAGGGGCGTTCCGTTCCTATTGGTCCTTTTTGGGTTCAGCTAGGGGGGAGCTTTGGGGCCAAGAGGAGTATGTCCTGAAATTTCTGTTATCATTACATCAGGCAGGCAAATCAGTGGCTACGGCCAATAGGCACCGGGCCGCCATTTCTTTCATGGCATGGGCTCATGGCATCCAGGACCCCACAGCGTCTTTTCTGGTACAGAAGGCGCTGCGTGGGTGGCAACGCCTTGAGGGTAGCAGAGTTGATGAGAGGCACCCGATAGGTCTGGAAAGGTTGGCCCTGTTACTGTCCGTACCCCCTGCGACATGTTCATCTCAATCAGAGACAGTGCTATTCCGGGCCGCTTTTGCATTAGCATTCCATGGGGCTATGCGGGTAAGCGAACTGGTAGCAAGGAACAAGCAGGATACGGGGGGAGGTCTGTGCCGAGAGCACATTCAAATTAAGGGGGAGACGATGGTAGTCTCATTTGCCAGGTCCAAGACCGATCAGAGAGCGATCGGGGACAGCGTAGTAGTCCAGCGGATTCCGGGATCTCCCATGTGCCCGGTAGCATGCGTTGAGGAGTATTTGGTGCAGAGGGCGGCATCATGGGGGGGAAGCTTGCTGAGGCACGCCGACGCCACCCCACTGACTAGGTTTCAGTTTCAGCGGGTGCTAACAATGGCAATCGCAGCTGCGGGCTTGAACCCGTGCGAGTTTGGGACCCATTCCTTCCGGATAGGGGCTGCTACAGAGGCTACAGCCAGGGGGCTGAGTGTGGAAAAAGTGAAACAGTTGGGGCGTTGGTCCTCGAATTGTTATAAAAGGTACGTGCGCATGCACATGTTGTGAAGCTAATGTCATGCACTCACGCTTCTTGTTTTTGTTTGGTTTACAGTTTTGCGAGCTTACGAGGCGGGGCGGACTGTGCAGTCGACCCGACACCTGGGAACCAGCGGTCAAAGATCACCGGCTGAGGAAAGAGTGGTGTGGGTCGTGGGCCACTCATACGTGAGGCGTGCCGCAGACGTATTCAAAGCAGGTGACATGATTCACATGGCTGGGGAATACGGGTACAGGGTGACCTTCTACGGAAGGGGCGGGCTCTGTATTGACCAGTTCCAAACTTTTATGGAGAGTTTGTTAGGGCGGACAAGGTCACCGCCATCTGTAATCATAGTGCATCTTGGGGGCAATGATTTGGTGACCACTGGTCGATGAGTACTTCTCAAGTTGATACTATCCACAGTAAGTTGGTTGGCGAGAAGGGTTCCGGGGTGCACGATTGCATGGTCCCATATGATTCCACGGAAGGTGTGGCGGGGGGCTAATTCTGTGTCTGCTATAAATCATTCGGTGAAGAAAGTGAATAACAAACTTGGTAGATAGTTCCGTACAAGTACATTGCATTCTATTCCTCATGGATGTATCAGGGGGGACCAAATGTATCTAGAGGATGGGGTCCATTTGTCCCGGGTGGGGAATATTTTACTCATAGGAGACCTCGTAGCTTGGTTAAGGAGTTTGCAGCCATGACCTTTAAGTAGGAGTTTTTGTGGGGGGTCCGGATAGCCGGTCAACTATCCGGCCTGTGGCGGTAAGGTCATGATCGGTGAGCAGTAATTGGAAGATCCCTAGAGGTGGGGTGTCACCCATTATGGATGGGAGCGCCCGGGGGGAGGCGGCCATTGGCCCCTCAAACGGGGAGGCGGTCCCCTCTAAGGATGGGGACGCCGAAAGGGAAGGCGGCCATAGGCCCCTCCCTGGGGAGGAGGGGCTACGGGCCCCTCCTGGTAATTTCCCGGGGCCAGGACATCTGCGACGGCAGATGTGGTAAGTTGTGTGGGGTGGGAGGGGGGTCTACGCTACCTTCTAGACACCTCACACGAGTCCTCGGACGACCATTAAGATGGCGTCGAGTTAACAGGGGGCCCCCGCTAAGACAAGGGAAATTGGAAGTAGGCACAGAGGTACAGTCCTCTGTGCGACCGCCCCTCACAAGTGAGGGGGGAATTCTGGTATTGGGGATCTGACACCGGTTACGACCTTGCCGTTGGCCCGTAATGTTAGGATGTACAATTTCAATTTTGAGAAATGCATTTGTAGGATGTTTAGTATCGGCTAGGAGAACCTTTGTATTAGAGATGTGTTAAGGTCAGCCAAGAACATCGTAATGTGTAAATGAAATTGTACATGATATGAAACTGTTATTTTAATGTTTTAATTTTGTTTCATATTTTAATAAATACGGCCGGGAGGGTAACTCCCTCCCGCCTTCCAAAAGTTCAGAACCGTTTCCGTCTTCCCATCCTTGGGGATTGTGTTGAGAGGGGGTGGCGGGTATCTCAGCCATATGGAAAGGGGCGACCACTCGGTCCCCCCGAACGTATGGTGGAGTACCCCGATCCCCCCGGGAAGCCATTTTGGGCGGGAGGCGAGTCTCGGCTGGTATGCCCGAAGCGGCGTAGCCGGGGCGCGCCTTTTCCCGCCCAAGAGAGGGTTGTCCTAGACACCGACACCGCTAGCCACGCCCCGGAGGCGGATTGGAGGTGGGTCCACGCCCGCCCGAGGAAGGATAAAAGGAGCGACAAGCCAAGGAAGCATCCTCTTGTTCCTGTGCTCTGAAGCTGCACCTCCCCGTTGCACGTGAGCTCGAGACGGAACGAAGAGCCAATTTTGACCCACCCACCAGCCCCTGATGACAGCGATTTGTTTGAATAAAGTCGAGTGACGTGATATTGTTTCTCTTACAGGTTGTTCTGAATAAAAGTTGGTAAATGTGGTATGTAATAAAGTTGATGATTTTTTCCTTTTCAGCATGTTTTATTCAGCGAAGTAGTTGCACCAGAGTTGTACAGTGATGCTCAGTAGAGATTATACTTTGAATTGCTTAAGTGTAATTGTCTTTTCTCCTCTTTAGTCTTAGACTGTCGTATTTATTTTGGTCGGGCGGTAAGGTCATGATCGGTGAGCAGTAATTGGAAGATCCCTAGAGGTGGGGCGTCACCCATTATGGATGGGAGCGCCCGGGGGGAGGCGGTCATTGGCCCCTCAAACGGGGAGGCGGTCCCCTCTAAGGATGGGGACGCCGAAAGGGAAGGCGGCCATAGGCAGACACCTCACACGAGTCCTCGGACGACCATTAAGATGGCGTCGAGTTAACAGGGGGCCCCCGCTAAGACAAGGGAAATTGGAAGTAGGCACAGAGGTACAGTCCTCTGTGCGACCGCCCCTCACAAGTGAGGGGGGAATTCTGGTATTGGGGATCTGACACCGGTTACGACCTTGCCGTTGGCCCGTAATGTTAGGGTGTACAATTTCAATTTTGAGAAATGCATTTGCAGGATGTTTAGTATCGGCTAGGAGAACCTTTGTATTAGAGATGTGTTAAGGTCAGCCAAGAACATCGTAATGTGTAAATGAAATTGTACATGATATGAAAGTGTTATTTTAATGTTTTAATTTTGTTTCATATTTTAATAAATACGGCCGGGAGGGTAACTCCCTTCCGCCTTCCAAAAGTTCAGAACCGTTTCCGTCTTCCCATCCTTGGGGATTGTGTTGAGAGGGGGTGGCGGGTATCTCAGCCATATGAGTCCGTGCCAAAAGGGTCTAACCATACTATTCTTGTTGATATTTATAAAAATCCAACACACTTTTTTTATCGGTTTGAGAGTTATATCATAGGTAAGAAAAGAAAGAGAGGGGCTCTTGATAACCCAAAGGGAAATAGAGCACCAATATACTTTAAAAGTAAAACAAGAGATTTCCCAATGGGAGATATTGTTACCTGCTCATAAATCAGGACTCAGCTTTCACACACCATTCATACCATTCATCTAAGTGGAACGGGCGAACATTCACCAGAAAGGAAAACCACCCAGTCTGCTAGTACTGTAAAAAATGTATTCACTTTATTCGAAAATATACAAAACCGGTCAATTTTAAAAAAACATAAAATCTAAAGAGACACTTATATCTGTCTTTAGTCTGTCATTTCGGACTTTCATTTGTCAACACTAAGAGGAAAAGTGTTCCTTTTGTTCAGTCAAATTGTTGGCAATGCCGAATATGACTTTGAGGTTGGCGTCGACGCGTTGACTTTTGACTTAGTGTTGACAAATGAAAGTCCGAAATGACAGACTAAAGACAGATATAAGTGTCTCTTTAGATCAACTCTCTCCCCGACCACATTAGGTGGCCTTTTACAATTGTGTATTTCATTGTGTTTTTTATGTTTTTTTAAAATTGACCGGTTTTGTATATTTTAGAATAAAGTGAATACATTTTTTACAGTACTAGCAGACTGGGTGGTTTTCCTTTCTGGTGAATGTTCGCCCGTTCCACTTAGATGAATGGTATGAATGGTGTGTGAAAGCTGAGTCCTGATTTATGAGCAGGTAACAATATCTCCCATTGGGAAATCTCTTGTTTTACTTTTGAGAGTTATATCAGACAGTGGTCCGACAATACGCATCATGTTATCTAAGCGCCATTCTCACTGTATAGAAACATTCAGTCACTAGGCAACTTGTCTCAAGAGGAACGGCCCTCTTAGCTTTTGAGATTAGGATCAGTGCTGTCATGGGCGTAATTTGAGCTGGTGCTGACAATTTGAAGAGTTACTTAACATTGATTTAAATTGTGATATACTGTTCACAGTGGCAAGGCTGCAATCCTTATAAAGGGTCTCAAAAATTGTCTGAGCCTTTTGATAAATCCCCACAACTGTAACTAGTGTTTTACTAACCTAGGGAGAATATATCACCAACTACGTCTCTGTGGGAGTCAGTTTACATCAGCAGCCCACTTAAAAGACCCGCCTAAGGTTGACCCCATTATATGCTTGGTTCTACAGATAAGTATTAACATTGGCAGGACTTTACAATATTAGCTAGTCTGAGGATACATAGACCTAAGCTCATTTGACATGGGACATACTAAAAAGAGGGTAATATTCCAGCAGATGCGTAGGTGGATATGAATTTACAGTCCAAGTAAAATATTGTGAATCTCTTCTGGAGTATTTCCTTTCCTTCCACCCTGATATATTACAAACAATGCCAGGCTTGTTGAATAGGGTGAAGATGAAATAATTTTTCTACCTGCAAAACAAAAAATAAACTATAAGAATAAAATGAGAAATAAATACACATACAAAATAAGTATTAGTGGTAAAGTAAAAATAAATGATTTAGTAACCACAGTAATGACAGTATGGACAGCATGCAAACACTACATTGTCAACAAAATAGACCAGGCAGGTAACTCTTCGAAGGAATCATTTAGAATCCTAAACAACTTTGTCAAACCCCAGGCTTGCGCCTCTGTTTTTCCCGCCTCCCAGTCTCTCTGTGACTCTTTAGCTAGCCACTTCAAAACTAAAATAGGTAACATTTATTATAGATTTAATTCTATGGCTAACTTGTTAGCATACCCCTATACCTCTGACTGACCTTGCAATATGGCTTAGGTGGTATTGGACTGGTTTGTGCCAGTTTCTCAAGCCCTGATGTTTGAATCACTAGCATGAGCAAAATCCTTTTCTCCTTCCAATCTCTGCCCTCCACAGATTATGGCAACTCTCTCCCCTCTTCTTGCACCTGCTATCACATCACTGTGTAATCAGTCCTTGACTCAGGCCACTGTTCCACAACTATTAAACAGCACATATAACACCTATCTTGAAAGAAAATAAACGCAGAACCTAAGGACCCTGCGAATAATCGCCCAGTATCTCTCCCTCCTCTGTGGGGCACAATTCTCGAGACGCATGCCAACAAACAACTCTCCTCTTATTTAGAGAACATTGGTTTGTAGGGCGCTTCTCAATAGGGCGTGGAACCTTTTCACAGTACTGAGACTGTAGATGCCATCAGGTTATCCCTGGATGCCGGAAACCCCGCCGTGCTAATCCACCTGGACCTCTCAGCGGATTTCGATACCAACTCTCATTTCATCTTGATTCAGTGTCTCGATCCGTTTGCAATTCAGAGATTTTCTTAAAGACAGGACCCAAAAAGTCTCCATCAGCACTTACCACTCCAACACCATCTCAGTGGAGAAAGAGGTCACGCAGGGCTCCTCCTTCACTGCTATACTCTTCAAAGTCTATGTTGCCCCCCAGGCTCAACTAGTAAAGTCCTGTGGGTTTGAAAATGTCTCTCATGCAGACGACACTCAACTGGTTATTTCCTTGGGGGGGCAGGACATCAAGAGTGTCGAACAGTGTTTTGTCACCTGCTTGAGAAAAATTGCTATCTGGATGTCGCACAACTGTCTCCAATTGAATGTGGGCAAAACAGAGATCCAGGAGTGACCGCCATCATTCTGCTGCACTATGAGCTCCACCAGCGAGCGTTATTAAATACCCAAAGTTTGAGTAAGGTGAGCGCGGGGAGGGAAGCACCCAGGATAGAGTTCCCACTGGAGCAGGGAGGGGCAGGCCAGAGTGCCACTGTAACTGAGAACAAGGCTGGACTGAGTGGGAGCGGTGAGGAAACGCCTCCCAAGCACAGCCAGAGTTAATGGTCAGTGCAGCCCTGCGTGCCCACCCCCCACGTACTCTTAGGCAGCCGCCATTAATTGACTCCCCTACCACTGTTTCCTAGGAGGGATGTGGGGTTCCTTTGTCCCAAAATGCCTCCTTTTTTTCTCTGCATGTCTGACTCTAAATGCTAGCAGATGTGTAGTAGGCAATAAAAAAAAAATAGCAAGTTCAAAATATATGTTGGGAGTAATCTAAAGAGAGGGAGACCTTAGTGAAACTACATTTTCTCAAGTTCTGCCCCCTCCCTATTTCTAATTTTCTATAGATTATACCAATACTGTAACTTGTTTCACTTCTGAGATCAGCAAGCCACCAGTTTGCAGGGCACAAACAGTAATCAGGCTGCGAGGAAGCCTGGAATAGAGCACATTGGGTGACTCCCTCCTCTCACCGAACTCTGTGGAATCTAGCGCAGTTTTCCAGCAACTCCACGGAATTCCTCGAAGTGAAACTCTGTGAGGTCTGTCCACCTCCACACTTGATTAACAACTTGCCATTGTGGACAGTCAGCTCCCACGCTTAGAGCCCTACATTGGCCTCCAATTGGAAATGGAGATCTCTGCCTGACCTACAAATCTTTGTCAGGCTTCAATCAATCAATCAGAGTACTTGTAAAGCACGCTACTTCCCCGCGATGGTCTCGATGTGCTGAGGGGGAGGGGGGGTGCTGCTACTGGTCGAAGAGCCAGGTCTTGAGGAGCTTTCTGAAGGTGAGTAGGTCTTGGGACTGTCGCAGATAGGTGGGAAGGGTGTTCCAGGTCTTGGCGGCGAGGTAGGAGAAGGATCTGCTGCCGGAGGTTGTTTGTTGAATGCGCGGGACGGCGGCAAGGGCGAGGCTGGCGGAGCAGAGCTGGCGGGCGGGGTGTAGAGGTTGAGTCTGTTGTTCGGGTAGACCGGCCCGGTGTTATGAAGTGCTTTATGAGCGTGGGTGTGGAGTTTGAAGGTGATCCTCTTGTCGACGGGGAGCCAGTGTAGGTCTCTCAGGTAGGGGGTGATGTGGCTGCATCGGGGGACGTTGACAATCAGTCGGGCGGAGGCGTTTTGGGTGCGTTGTAGTCGTCGCAGGTGTTTGGCCGGAGTTCCGGCATAGAGTGCATTGCCGTAGTCCAGCCTGCTGCTGACGAGGGCTTGGGTCACTGCTCTTCTTGTTTCAGTCGGGATCCACTTGTAGATCCTGCGGAGCATGCAGAGGGTGTTGTAGCAGGAGGAGGAGATGGCGTTGACCTGCTTTGACATGGAGAGGGAGGAGTCGAGGATGAATCCTAAGTTGCGTGCGTGGTCTGTGGGTGTTGGAGCCGCTCCCAGTGTGGACGGCCACCAGGAGTCATCCCACACAGAGGGGGTGGGACCTAGGATGAGGACCTCCGTCTTGTCCGAGTTCAGTTTCAGGCGGCTGCTCCTCATCCACTCGGCGACGGCCTTCATTCCCTCGTGATGGTTGATTTTGGCGGTGTGCGGGTCCTTGGTGAGGGAGAGGATGAGCTGGGTGTCGTTGGCGTAGGAGATGATGTTCAGGTCATGCTGGTGGGCCACTCATGCGAGGGGGGCCATGTAGGCGTTGAACAGGGTCGGGCTAAGGGATGAGCCATGGGGTACGCCACAGGTGATTTTGGTGGCTTCGGATCGGAAGGGTGGGAGGCGGACACTCTGGGTTCTGCCGGAGAGGAAGGACGTGGTCCAGTACAGGGCTTTCTTCTGGATTCCGGCTTCTTGGAGGTGTGTTCTTAGTGTGTGGTGGCAGACCGTGTCGAAGGCCGCTGACAGGTCCAGGAGAATGAGGGCTGAGGTTTCTCCATTGTCTAGCTGGCGCCTGATGTCGTCTGTGGCGGCGAGGAGGGCAGTCTCGGTGCTGTGGTTTCATCTGAATCCGGACTGGGATGGGTCTAGGATGTTGTTGTCCTCGAGGTTTGGGGATCATCTGTATGTTGGCCATTTTCTCGATGACCTTTGCCGGGAAGGGGAGTAGGGAGATTGGCCGGAAGTTCTTGAGTTCTTTGAGGTCCGCCTTGGGCTTCTTGAGGACTGCGTTGATTTCGGTGTGCTTCCAGCTTTCCGGGAATATTGCTCTGTCGAAGGAGATGTTGATGATCTTTTGCAGTTGGGGTGCGATGTCTGCGTCAGCTTTGGTGAAGACGTGGTATGGGCAGGGGTCTGACGGAGATCCTGAGTGGAAAGAGTTCATGATCTTGCATGTCTATTCGTCGTTGACGTGGGACCAGGAGGTCAGCTGGTTGGTGCTGGTAGCGTTCGTGGTGGGTGTCTATTGTGGTAAGGGCAGATGCAGAGTTGAAGCTGTCATTGATGTCGGCGATCTTGCGGTAGAAGAAGGTGGCCAGCGCATTGCACAGATCTTGCGGGAGTGTGATGTCGTTGGTGTTGGCGCTGGGGTTGGAGAGTTCCTTCACTATGTTGAAAAGTTCTTTGCTGTCGTGTGCGTTGTTTTCCAGTCGAGTTTTAAAGGACGATCTCTTGGCTGTTCTGATGCGGTGGTGATGATTGCGGATGGCGTCCTTGTGGGCTGCATGGCTGTCTGGTGCGTGGTCGTGGAGCCATTTCTTCTCCAGTTTCGGCAAGTTTTTTTGGAAATCTTGAGTTCTTCGGTGAACCAGGCGGCTTTCTTGCTGGGGTGGTTGGTGGAGTGTTTCTTGATTGGGGCGAGGATGTTGGTGCAATCGTCGATCCACTGTCTGAAGTTTTGGGCGGTGGCGTCTATATCGGTGGGGTCGGTGGGTGAGCTCTGGGCGAGGGTGGAGGTCAGCGCTGGTCTTCGGTGACTTTGCTCCAGCAGCGGCAAGGCAGCCTCTGGGTGCAGTGGTGCATAGTTGGTTTCTTCAAGGTGAAGTGGATGCATCGGTGGTCAGTCCAGTGGAGTTCAGTTGTGTGGTTGAAGGCGACGTGGGTGCTTGAGGAGAAGAAGGGGTCGAGCGTGTGGCCAGCAGCGTGGGTGGGTTCAGTGACGAGATGTCGGAGGCCGAGGTTGGCGAGGTTGTTGATCAGGGTGGTGCAGTTGGCGTCGTTGTTGTTCTCGAGGTTGCAGTTCAGGTCCCCGAGGAGAATGTAGTCCATGGAGGCGAGTGCGTGGGTGCTGGGGAGGTCGGCGATGGAGTCGCTGAAAAGGGTCCGGAGTCCAGGAGGTCTGTAGATGAGTGTTCCTCTGAGGGTGGCGTTGGGGGTTGGTGTGTATCCGGAAGTGAAGGTGTTCTGCGGAGTTGAGGGAGTCTTCTGCAAGGGTGTGGACCTGGAGGGTGGACTTGTGGACGATGGCTATTCCTCCTCCTGTCCCATTGGGCGGTCTCTGCGGGAGATCTTGTAGCCGTCCGGCATGGCTATGGCAATGTCAGGTGCCGAGGACTCGTTCCACCAGGTCTCGGTCAGGAATGCAATGTCAAGGGTGAAGGTGTCAAGTAGGTCCAAGAGCTCATTGGCATGTTTGCGTGCGGAACGGGTGTTGATGAGTATGCTGCGAAGGTGGTTGAGTCCGGTCCCTGGAGATTTGGAGGTTCTGTCGCATGTGAAGTTGCAGGTGTGACAGGAGAAGGGTCCGTGGGTGCGTTTCGGGGTGGCCTGGAAGCAGCGGTGGTCTCGGCCGGTGTTGAGAGCACGGAGGGTGTTGGCATCGTATCAGAGTCTGGCATCGAGGCAGATGCGGGGGCCAGGGGTTCTGGCGCTGGGCGCGGTCCAGGCACGGACGGGCGCAGACGGGCTTTCCTCTAGCACGCCAGCCGTGCGGCCGCGCAGCGGCCGCCATTTAAGGTGGGAAGGGAGGGAGGAGCTGCTGGGAGGCAGGAGCGGGGCGGTGAGGGGGCGGGCCACAGGGGAGAAGCAGCGGGAGCGGGATACAGAAAGTAAAACGGGGGAGAGTGGCAGAGAAGGGCAGGACCCAGGGGGGGCAAAATGCAAAAAAGGCAGTACAGGTGAAATTTAATCAGGGCAAAATGAAGAATACAAAATACACAATGAACAAAGCAGAGAAACAGTGCAGCTCAAACCAGAGGGGCACAGTAGTCAGGATCGAACTTGCAGGAACAGCGGCAGAGAGGGGAGAGGCAGGGACGCACTGGTGGAGCTGTGCGGCAGCAGGAGAGTGACCTGTCCTAGAAGCAGGGTCAGGGGTCGCTCTTACTGCTGCGCAGCGGCCACTATTAAAGGCGGGGAGGGAGAGAGGAGCAGTTGGGAGACAGGAGCGGGGCGGTGAGGGGGCGTGGCAACAGGGGAGCAGCGGCAGGAGCGGGATACAGAAAGTAAAACGGGGGAGGGGGCAGAGAAGGGCAGGACCCAGGTGCGGCAAAATACAAAAAAAGGCAGCACAGGTGAGATATAATCAGGTCTAAATGATGAACACAAAATACACAATGAGCAAAGCAGAGAAAAGGAGCGGCTCAAAACAGAGGGGCACAGGAGTCAGGATCGAACTCGCAGGAACAGCTGTGCGGCAGCAGGAGAGCTACCTGTCCTGCAAACAGGGTCAGGGGTAGGCTTAGGTCCTAAATATTTACAGGATAGACTCACTATGTACCACCTGTACAGGAATCTAAGATCTAGGAACCAACTTCTGCTAAGTTCACGGCGCATCCGCACAGTCAAACAGGGTAGCTGAGCTTTCTCCTATCTCACCACGTACCATTAGAAACGACTTCCTCTGTTCATCCTGGCATGTAGCAGTGTGGTGGGTTTCAAAACACATCTTAAAACCTGGCTGTTCTAATGTTGCTTCGGTCTATTTCATCTACCTGCCAGTCACAGTGTCGAGGTATCCCTCCAGGATCAAGTGTGCGCTATACTAAGAACCAAATATTATAAAATAATCATATATCGCTATATGCTTATTACAGTTCTTTGGCTTTATTGAATAGATGCAAATAAACTGTTTCCCTACTACAGTTTTTGTGAAGTATTGTATTTTATATTCTATTACTATAGATCCTGTTACATCAACAGTTTGGTCAATGTAAACAACATATCAAGTTCCTTTCCTTCAATCAAGGAACACTGGCAAACACATTTTCTGGTGCACTATTTTTACACCTTTGATGGCAATTGTTTATGTGGCTCCTCAACAAATATTCTCTAAGAAACATCCATTTTTAACTATTCATATTCAAAGGCTTTTCCTTTTTTAATGAGTTTTAAGGTTGACATTAGTATTGGAATGTTCAACTTATAATTATATTGAAAGTGCATTGTGAAATAAGTAATTAATTTCTGGACAGTCTTTGTGCTCCTATATTCATCAAATTGAAAGCCTGAGTAAAGTATGGTTTTTCCCTTAGCATGTTGCATATGAAAATAAACATAACGCTCCAATTCCTCTTTCCTTCAAAAGAAGACGACAGCACTCGAGAGGTACTTTTCAGACGTGCAGGTTTATTTCAGGTAGGCACTCTCCACAGACGCGTTTCGGCGTGTTGCCTTCGTCAGTGTGGTAACAATGATTATTTACTTGTCGATGGAATAAATACACCATTTTCACTTTCTTGCTCTGTACATAGAGATAGACAGAGGACAACCCC
The DNA here is from genome assembly GCF_964263255.1 of Lissotriton vulgaris. NCBI lineage: Eukaryota > Metazoa > Chordata > Amphibia > Caudata > Salamandridae > Lissotriton > Lissotriton vulgaris. Next base: position 972,352,225 of record NC_141693.1, on the reverse strand, counting down.
ACTATGGACGCTATAGGCGCCATCTTAGAGTGTGAAATGTGCAACCTAAAAGTTATCACAGATTGTACAATAAAGCCCATAGATGGGCAAATCCAGACAGGTAGTGGGTATAAACAATAAATCATACATTTCTGATATAAACAACAAAAATAAAGCCGTGGATCAGCTAGGGTCCTCTATCTAGTCTTTGTGCTCCTAAATTCATCAAATTGAAAGCCTGAGTAAAGTATGGTTTTTCCCTTAGCATTTTGCATACGAAAATAAACATCCAAACATCTGTTTGGATGTTTGAAGAAGTGTAGCTCACTGGCTGGAAGCGGCAGACTCTGAAGCAGAGATCAGGCTCGGGACCAGAGTTCAATTCCCGACGCGGCAGGGTCTTGGGCTCAATGTCCGCTGACTCGATAATTCTCGCCTCAGCGCCTACTCTAATCATGGGTCCCACGCTGCAACTCTGGGCAATAGCTTGCTTAATCTCCACAACGGCCCCAGCAACACTGGGATGCCTGGCTTCACCTTGGGGGTGCCCAGGAGGGGCATCTCACAGGGAGAGCCAGGAAGGGTTCCACAGCGTCATACAGCGCCGGGACCCCCCGTTGTGGGGGCAGCTGTGCGCTTTACAAGTGTACTACATTTACATTTCCATGACACATGGAAACATTATGTAATCACTTTGACAGTGCTAAATCCTGAAGAAAGCAACATTGGTCGGGGACAATAAATAAACCTATGCAGGAACTTACTGAAATACGGATTTGGCTTGGTATTTCCCTGTTTATTTCTCTCTGTAGATCTATTGGTGTTTCTGCCTGTGCTTCCTTCTGCTCACACTGTGATCACTGCTTATACATTTAAATAGTTTCCTTGGCTGTAAATAGCTTGTATATTATTTTGTTCAGTATCGATAACTCTGTACCTGTTCCAGGAGAACTCTTTCTTTCTTTCTTTCTTTCTTTCTTTCTTTCTTTCTTTCTTTCTTTCTTTCTTTCTTTCTTTCTTTCTTTCCTGGTTAATAAAAGCTCAGTCCATAGTACCCTCTTAAGTAATGCCCAGCTCTGATTTAATCACTATTCCAAATCCCGTTCAATTACTAATCCTATAAGACATTGCCTCGAAATCTTATTCAACAACTTAGGGGTCGATTCCGATCTCGGTCGGTCAGCCCTACGAGATGTGTTAGTAGACTTACCTTACGGCCAAACCGTACCAGGAGCGGGACCGTCCGGGCGAGGAAGTACGATGTGGAAAAATGCCAAATTGCCGACCGACCCGCACGCTCCGACTCCATCAATCAATTTCCGTCTGAGCCTGAACTGGGAAACACCCAATCCGCACCGCACGGCAACATAAACACTGCTACTTCCGGCCAGTTAAGTACGATGCACAGTACCTACGTTCCGGACGGATCGCCACGTACAGGACGTTTCAGCACACAGAAGAGCTGCATATCAACTCCGATTCACGCCATTAACCCATCCCACGGGTTCGAACTGGAGCAGCCAGCAACGGATCGAGACAGAGCATGAATCTAATTGCGCAGGTCATACCAGTCCTTTACATATATGACCGGATCAGGAACAGACGCGGACGGCGCAGACGGTAAGTCGGACACCCACCCTACCAACAAACCCAGGGGTTCCACACCCTGTCCACCAGTACCTCAGGGAACCCATGGCCACCACTACTGCCACCCAACCCATAGGGGCACGTTACCTATCACCGATGCCACCCCACCCATAGGGGCATGTTACCTATCACTGATGCCACCCCACCCATATGTGTCATGTGCTCTATCACTGATGCCACCCCACCCATATGTGCCATGTGCTTTACCACTGATGCTACCCCACCCATATGTGTCATGTGCTCTACCACTGATGCCACCCCACCAATAGGGGCATGTTGTCTATCACTGATGCCACCCCACCCATATGTTTCATGTGCTCTATCACTGATGCCACCCCACCCATATGTGTCATGTGGTCTATCACTGATGCCACCCCTCCCATATGTGTCATATGCTCTACCACTGATGCCACCCCACCCAGAGGGACATGTGACCTATCAGTGATGCCACCCCACCCATGTGTGTCATGTGCTCTATCACTGATGCCACCCCACCCATGTGTCATGTGCTCTACCACTGATGCCACCCACCCATAGGGGCATGATACCCATGAATACTGCCTCACCCACCCATAGGGGTCAGTGTGGCACACACTATTGACACCCCCACCCATAGGGAGGATGATGCGACACACATCATCAAACATCAACCACAGGCATGTCAGCCAAACACATTTCACAACAACATCATGCCAACAGTGTGTAGTGCCTGACAAATACCCCCAACAGTGATTTTGATTAATCACACACAAAGTAACTACCATCACATGTGTGAAAAACACCAGAGTGTGGGCTACACTAGTCAAGCTTTGAAATAGCACTGGGCCAATGTGTGAAAACCCCCCATCAGTGTGTACAATGTAAAATGTATGGACACAAACTGCAGCTAAAGTTGACCAGTGTGGCAAAGGGTGAATATCACCCATCATCACAGTGAGCACAAGGTAGGTGACATCATGGAAATAGCAGCACATGCCAAACAGTAGGTAAGATTCCTGGGCATGTCAGCACAACACCTGTACACTCAACCTTCATCTACCACCCAATGTAGACTCTGGTGACAAATGCCTGGGTAGGGTATTGCCCCTTAAGTCACCTGCACATAGACAATACATATGTCTACCAAGTTGCACTGAGAACACAGTTGACTTTACACCAATGATGCCCACACCTTCATATACAGTGGAGATGTCACAACAGTCAGGGAAAGTGTCAAATTGGACATAGTGAAGCACATCATATGTGCATGGGTGCAAGCCACAGATGTGGCCATGCCAATGAAATGTTACCATCCCATTGCTAAATTAGTTAACTCTGACACACCCACTCAGCTGCAAAGGATGATATGGATACCAACCTGAACATGAAACACATCTCATGGGCCACATGGAGTACATCATATCAACACCTCAGTAACAGACATTTGAAAATCCTGCATCATCACACCAAGGTCAGGCTAAACAAGAGCAATGAAATCTACAGCTCAATCAAATGCACGAGGAGAACAAAAAATGCTTTAATCAGCAATCTGCCATCTGGAAGGGAAAAACAACAAAGAAATGTCGTCCAATGTCCCTTTGAATATCCAAAGTCCAATGATGGTGTGAGTGACACCGTCACCCATTGCATGCCTGCACTGATAAGGACTGGGGAAATCCACTCTGAGGGGCATCCATGATACAGGCAAGGCACCACAGGGACAGGATCAGGGTTTCAGCAGAAGGAGGTAGTGAAGGGGTGCTGGGGGTGCAGGAGAGTCAGTGGCAACTGCAGTGGAGGGGTCTGACATGGGTTGTGCCGTCACAACTGTGGGGCACAAGTCTGATGGGGTGGCTGCTGGAACCACTGCAGTGGGCAGGTCAGGTGTAGTGAACATGGTCCCCACTGCAGTGCCCATGTCAGACTGGGTGGGCGTGGACTCCACTGCAGTGCCCAACACCATGGGAGTGGAAAGGGATGCAGTTGAGGTTGGCAGGACAGCTGGGGGACACACCCGCCCCACAGTAGTTGCAGCAACAGACAGACTGGTGGTGGTGTCAATGGAAGATCAAGTGGGAGGTGTGGAGGGCCTGAGATTTTGGGAGATTGTGTATCTGGGGTGGGGTAACCTGGGACACCTAGTGGCGGGGGAACCTGTGGTTTGCTGACCTAGGGGATGGAGGAAGGAGACTGTGTAGTGGAGCTGGGGGGTGGGGGTTGGGTCCTGCTCTTCCAGGTACGGGGTGACTTGCGGGTGGGGGCCTCAGTCTGCCTGCGCTTGGGGGAGGGTGTCCAGGTGTGAGTGGTACTCTTCTCTGTGTGTGGGGACTTCCCCTTCCCCCTGCAGTCAGGATCAGCTTGATCTGAGGGGAAGAGGCCTAGGTCACAAAGGAAGAGCATCTTAGGAGATGGGGTTGCAGGTGAGGCAAGGGAAGGGCTCTTGGAGGGTGAGGGATCTGAGGACTGCGGAGTGGTTGTGGATGCCTGTGTGTGTGTATGCGACCCATCCCCTGTGTGTGGAATCAGTCCTCTGACTTAGCTTGCGTGCACATTTAGACTAATGTTTGGGTGATTGTGTGCTGTCTGTGTGTTTGGGTGACCGTGCAGGTGTGTGTGTGCTGGGGAAAGGTAGGGTGCTAGGAGTAGTTGTTTGGGCTGAGACAGCAGGGGTCAGGGACTGCTTTAGGAGGGATACTGCTGCCATCAGAGAGGAGGCCATGGACTGATTGGTCCTCTGTAGGGCAGACATGCCAGTTGAGATGCCCTCCATGAACGACACCAGTTGTGTCAACAGACCGGTGTGTGCATGGAGGACACTCAGCATTGATGTCTGCCCTACATGGATATGTTTAAGTAGGTCCACAGACTCCACACTCAGGGCAGCAGGGGACACAGGGGCAGGGGGTACAGTGCCTGGCAGGAAGGAGACATGCTCCTGAACAAGGGAGCTGCCACAGACCTCTGGGATGGGAGCCGAGGGGAGGGTGGTGGTGGTGGTGGCGGTGGTGGGTACAGCCTCACTATCAGTTGTTTCCTGGATGCTGACACTTGCCCCCACAAAGGAGTCATCCTCCAAGCTGCTGTGGTCCTCAGCTGAGGTGGATGGTGCTGAGGACTCCTCTGTGTGGCTCCCCTCACCCTCCGTGCCACTGGGTCTCTCCGACTCCTCAGTTGCTGGCCCAGACTGGCTCTGCGACTCCTCCTGTTCCGTGGCGCTGTCTTCTGTGCCTGTGGATGTATCTGCATATAAGTAGGAAAAGAACGACTACATTAGTTTCCTTCACTGACTGCACACAACACTGTAAATACACCACATCACAGGCCATGCACTGGCATCCTTAGCTGATATGTGCTCAAAATGCACACATAGGTGTACATAGGGCAATAGCCAGTCTGAACATCAACCATGGCACACAAATCCCTCCTGGGCCTGTACCCATATGTCTGTTGCATGCTGGCTGATAATACCCGAACGTGCACACATGCACCACATACATAGTTGTTGAGCATGTGAATGACCATGTAGAAGTACAGTACTATAGACAAACATCACATCAATTGCCAATCACTCAGTACAGGGGTCTGGATGAATGTATGCCCAGCCTAGCAGCACAACACACAATGATGTACTTACGTCCTGAAAGCTAAGGACACAATAGGGTGCATGGAGCACCTCTGACTCCAATGCAGGATCCCTCTTCTCAAGTCAATGCCCTGGCACTAAGCATGGGCGGAAAATCCGTTTCGCTCGCGGATTTTGCGGATTTTCGGTAAATTCGCAATCCGCGAGATTCGCGAATCTCCCGCAAAATCCGCAAATCCGCGAGCAGCGGATTTTGCTCGCACTGTTCGCGTGAGTTCGCGGCTTCCCAGTACAACTTCGCGCCCCGCGAATAAGCGCTAAATTGCAGAAATACGATTTTAGCAAAACTGAAACTACTTACCAGGTTCAAAAGTTCAGGCTCATCATTAGTAGCCATTTCCTGTAGTGCTTCCTGAGGGGCCCCTCCAGAGTTCAGTTGCCAGTTGCAACTATTATGTGACCCTGCTCTGAACCTCAGAATAGTTACACATATGCCACAAAGGTCCTGAATTACAGCTAAGGGAGACAAGCAGGAGCCAGGCTGGAAGTTCAAATCCATTAATCAGCCCCTAATTCATTATTGTCAGTTGGGGCAGGGCAGGTGTTGTAACTAATTTTGCAACAATGAAAGCACTTAGCAAGTGCAAAAGATCACTAATCAGGAAGCACTAAGGAAGCAGGTGCCAGCTAAAAAAATATTCTGTGACACATTAATCAGCCCCAAATTAATTCAGGTCACTTGAGGCAGGGAAGGTGTGCTTGTGTTGCCACAATAATGTACACTGACTGGACAACCAGAGGGTGCTGTGATGAAACAGAGGGTGGCATGGGTGGGCCAGAGGGTGGCATGAGTAGTCAGAGAGTGGCAGTGGTGACAGAGAGTGGCAGTGATGAAGAAGAGTGTCCCAAACAGGCTGGACACGTAGAAACAACAAGTTCGCGAAACTTGCGACCCGACAGGTAAGTTCGCGATTTGCGACATTGTACAAAACCCTCGCGAACTGGCAGAAACCCGCGCGAACACAAAAAAAAAAAAATCCGCAAATTCACGAGAATTCGCGGATTTTGCGGATTGCGAGTTCGCAAATCCGCAAAATTCGCGAACGCGAGATTCGCTAAATTCGCCCATGCTTACCTGGCACAGACATGCATGGTAAGTCAGACTTCACTGTCACATGTAATGGGGCAATGCATCTGGACAACAGCAGTCTGCACTGCGTCACATTCATAGGTCACACCCATACCAAACTCTGCAGCTCAAAAGTGCACCACTCTGAGGTTCCGTGACGATCGTAAGTGGTGTCTTCGACTCGCACGAATATGGTCGAGTCTGGTATCTATGAACCGCAAATGACGAGTTTAGTGGGTGTACGCGTTTTCGCTGTACTAGCCTAAACCGTTCGTTTGTTTCGTGGGTTTCTACATCCGAGCCCACGGGTTCCATCTTAGATGCGGCATCCATTTTGTCTCTTGCCCTCAAGTAGCCAGCGAACGGACGCTGTCCGCTTTGCGACCCTGGGATTCCCAAGACTCTTGCGGAAGACACGTTTCCTTTGAAAGTGTCTTTATGATGAGGGGGATGACACTGTAAGGCAGATGGCCCCGCTCGAGGCACATCTTGCCGTGTTGCTCTATTGTCTCAGCCGTGCATCTCATTAGGCACGTCCCTTTGATGCCTGTAGCTCGTGTTTCCCGATACCACCCCTTTTACACCCTTTCCGATCTCCCCACTGTTTCTGCCTTCCTCTGCACCTGTTTCTGTTCCTTCTTCGATCTGTTTACTGCCGATTGGAATGTACTAATAGTGGGAAGATGGGTTTTTACAGTTGGGAACCACCAAACGTTTCTGTACTTATGTTCCGGGCCTTGAATACATGAAAGCAACCCCTTATGGTTTTTATGATGGGAACCAAGTTGTAAACCTTTGTGTATCATGTTAACCTATGACTTAAAACTGTATAAAAAGGAGCGACCCATAGTAGCAATTCGAAGCAGGCTCCGTGAACTTACATGATTTGTACTTCTCGTGACTTCTGTGTTCCCTGCAGTAATTAACCTCGAATCTTTGACGCCGAAGGAAGTGTCCCGTGTCTCTGTCATTTGTACGCCGGAACAGGTTACCCACGAAGGTTTTAGGTGTTATCCCTGGCACCGCTGGGTCTTAGCAGAACCCAGTCCTTCAGTTGGCGCCCAACGTAGGGCTGCATCAGTGGTACCGGTCCGAAGCCCGACGATCGTGAGGAACTTCATGTGAAATCTCCGAGGGAAGGTGCACCCCGCTTGATCGATCCTGTTGTCGAAACAAGTGGCCCGACAACTTTTCCCGCGGAGATTCCCGCCTCCTGGCGGTTGCGACGGACTGCTGCCCTGACTGTAGACCTGTTTTGGCGCCTGGCGTAGACCTTGGTACAGCGAGACGATAGACGGGCCTTCCTGGTGACGCCATCGATCCTTGAGTTAAGTATTTGTGGGTCGCTCCCAGAGTCTTTAGTTGTGGGTGCTTAGTTGTTGCATGGTTCCATTGCATTTGTGGTTCTTAGTACTTGGTTCTTTGTTGTGATATTTGACGTCTGCAGTCGCCAAAAACCGAGGGTTTTTGCTCTTTGCAGGGACTTTGTTAATCCTATAACCCTTGACGTTTGTGAAACTCGGTTAGTGTGCAAGATGCCTGGCCGTAGTACTTTGTTCAGTTGTTTTAGACGTTGTGGTGCGGATTCCCAATTGGAGGACTCGCGTCCGATACCTCCGATTGGAACTCCAAATTATGAGCTGTATAGCAAGCACGGGTTAGGTCCGATTACATTCAATGAGTGTTGGGTGCGCTATACTAAAGATGATGGTGCCCTTAGTTGGCCACCTCATGGTAGTTTTGAGACCCCGATTCTAGATAATCTTGAAGCCAAATTGTTTAAAAGAAAATCAAGGCCGGCCATGTTTGATTCCTTTCGGTTGTGGCGTAAAGAGGCCAAACAGAAAGAAATCAGACAGATTAAACGTAATCAGAGAGATGGAGTTGTTACCACGGTAAGAAAAGCAGAGCAGTTTCAGCGAGATAAGGAGGAAAAGGAAAAGGAAGTTTTCGAGAGATTCCAGCGTATGTCTGTAGATAAGTGCTATCCCGCTTTACCGGCGGAAACTGATAAAAAGGAGGAAGGTACCGAGGACCCCTTAATGTCTTATCTTATGAAGTCACCACCTCCGTATGTACAGGGTACCACCGCTCCTGTGGTTCCCCCTGTTCCTGTTCCCCAACCAGCTCCTGTCCCTGTACTTCCAGCTGTCCCTGCTCCTCTACCTGTTTCTGTCCCTACTGCTCCTCCGCTTGTACTTCCTCATACTCCTGCTCCCGCTGCCTCTACTGTTCTGGTTTCTCCTGCTGTTCCCTCTGTTCCTGGTACTTCTCTTGTTACCCCATTGGGTTATTCTACTACCCCGTCTACTGGACGTCGTGTCCCTTCTGTAGCCGCTAACTTCTTTAATTCTCTTGGACCGATTCTTGAGACCGCTGGTTCTGACGGCCCCCAGAGACAAAGTCAGCTTCCCGGTAGTCAGGAACGTGACTATCTATGTAATATGGCGATGGCTTGGATGAAATACCCTATTAGAAATCCACCATGTGTGGTGCTTGACACATTCTCTCAGTTCAATATACCGACACAGAGGTTCGTATTTGAAGAAATGTGCAAGGTTTTGCGAGACCAAATATCAGTCGATGCATCTGCAGAAACGATGTCTGCTCTGACTGACCTCGAGCTCCAGTTCTCGAGCGGAATGGTAGTAGGTAGCAATGTTCGACGTGCTGTCGAGCAGTTGCTGTCCTTTCGTCCTTCTATAATGCCTCGAGCATTGTTTGTAGAAGACATTGAGGGACCGCTAGGAGCACCTGGTCAGTATCCCATGCACGAAGTTCCACCGGTGTGGATGCCTGGTGATGCACAGGCTGTTCCTATTATTCTGCCACATTTTCAGAGAGTATGGATACATCTTCCATGGAAACGATCGGAAGTTTTGCAGGTAAAACAATCTTTGCCTGACCCTCGCAAAAATCCTGCAGGGTACTATAAAGAATTATCGCAGCTCGTGGATGCTACGATAATGAATCTTGCCGATATCGATATGCTGTTTGATAATGTCGTGCCGCAACCGGTATGGGCAAAGATTCGTCAGGAAAACCATGTGGCAGAATTAGGTGGTGATTGGGCTGCTCTTATAGCGGCGGACACCCGTCAAATTGGTGGGGCTAAGCCTAAACAGTTGATCACGGATCTTCCTCAGAGAATTCTCACTCTTATGAAAACGCTTATGCCAGCCATGAAGGTGAACTGGGACAAACTATCTGCTTGCAAACAAAAGAAGGACGAGAGTGTCTCTGATTTCTTTACGAGATTTGAGGAGGCATTCATCGATCATAGTGGTCAGGATATGGGTCCTGAGGGAGGACAGCGATTGTTTGTGGATAAGTTTGTTTCAAATTTGCTGCCTGACTTAAGCAACAAATTGCGTAATTCAGAAAGTGCTTGGGCTGTTTCTACTTCTGCTCAAATATTGGCCACAGCACAATATTATGAGAACAGAGAGAAAGAAGAGAATGATCGTGCCGATAAAAAGGCGAAAGAGCTAAAAACAAAAGTGTTGTTGCAGCAAGCGTATCCTCCACGTTCGAATCAGAATGATTCGCAACAGCGAAATAGGCCGCAGTCTCAGCCGAACAGATCGCAATCTCGAAATGACTCCTCTTCTGACAGATCTTCATTGGGGTACAATCAGTGTGCCTATTGTCGGAACGAGGGTCATCTGAAATTCGATTGTCCGGTTTTACGTGATCGAAACAGCGGCAATTCTTCTAGAGGAGGTCGTAGCGGCCCCCAACAAGCATCACGTGGTAGAGGTCGTGGTGTTCAGACTGATCGTTCCAATAACTCTTCCGATTCTAACAACTGTTTTGATCAATGTGGATCATCACAAAACAGATCTGCTCAGTACAATGTAGACGATTATTACGTTGATCACAATATCGACGATAGTAATTACTAGGACAGCCATGAACAAAGAGAGGGAGTAGTATCAGTTCCGGTTGATCAGAGAGGGCCTTACATCGCAGTTGCCACCTCGGGCGTCGTTGAGCCTTTTCTGTTGGACACTGGTGCAGCGAAAAGTTCTATCATGCATTCGAAACTCCCTGGCGCACCTTTGTCTGGCTTAACAAATGTTTCCGTTGGATTCTCTGGCGCCCCTGTTAGCAATCCGGTTTCGTGTCCTTTGCCCCTTACAATTGGGCCTCGTGAGCTGCAAGCTCCGTTGATTTTGACCACTGGTTGTGGTGAAAATCTCTTGGGCCTGGATTTGCTAAAACGTCTGTATGCGACTTTGTATTGTTCTCCTGCGGGAGTAAAGCTTACGTTGGGTGAGAGAGTTGTCTCTCCTATGTACTTATCTCTCGATAAGCTTCCACTGGAATTGAGTTCTCTTCCTGCATCTTTGTGGGCAACAGGTCCCAATGACGTGGGCCTGCTAGACATCTCCCCTTATGTTGTTCATTTGAAATCTAATGTGCGTTTGCCACGTATTCCCCAGTATCGTATCTCCCTTGATGGAGAACGGGCACTGTTAGCTATCATCTATGATTTGATTGAGAAAGACGTTATTGAGGAGACTCGGGGAAACGTGTGCAATAGCCCTGTACTGCCCATTTTGAAGCGCACTGATCCATCAAAACCCCCTGTTTATCGTTTTGTTATCGATTTACGGGAGGTGAATAAAATTGTGATTCCTCAGTTCCCTGTGGTGCCCGACATCAAGGCGCTACTCACTCTGATTCCAGCCTCCGCATCTTGGTTCTCAGTGATCGATCTGAATAATGCGTTTTTCAGCATTCTGATTGCTGAGGAGAGTAGAGACCTTTTCGGTTTCTCTCTTGGTGGCCGCAGCTTCAGGTTTAAACGTGCTCCTCAGGGCTACTGTGAAAGTCCATCGATATACAGTCAAGCCTTGAAGGGTCAACTTGATGCGTTTGTGTTGCCGGCCGGTGCGGCCTTAATACAATATGTCGATGACTTATTGGTAGCTGCAGACACTCAGGACATTTGCAAAATTGCTACGGTATCGTTGTTGCAACATCTTTGTGACTTACATCACAAGGTGTCACCTTCTAAACTACAATATTGCTGTCAAGAAGTAACCTATCTAGGTCACTTATTGTCAAAGGAGGGAAGAAGGTTGACCCCAGAGAGAATTGCAGCGATTACTCGAATGACTGTGCCAACAACTCAGAGAGATGTGCGTGCCTTTTTAGGTATCACGTCATACTGCAGGCAATGGATTCCAAATTTTTCATTGCTAGCGAAACCTTTGGTGGCTCTTACATGCAAGGATGTTCCAACTCCTTTGCCATGGACGGAAGAATGTCAGAAAAGTTTTTCTGAACTGCGTGACGCATTGTGTTCGGCTCCTGTGTTAGGTACCCCTGACTACAGTAAGCCGTTTACACTATATGTTCACGAAAGGGAAGGTTGTGCGTTGAGTGTTTTGACGCAACAATTCGGTGGTAAGCAGCGTCCATGTGCATATTTTTCCTCGACCTTGGACCCAGTAGCAAGAGCATTGCCGAGTTGTCTGAGGGCAACAGCGGCAGCTGCGGTGTCCATCCGACAATCTGCAGGATTGGTCATGGATAATATGCTTACGGTAATGGTTCCGCATGCAGTTGACACTCTCTTGAATCGTACGAAAACTCAGCACTTGACGAGTGCAAGGTTGTCTGGGTATGAGTTGACGCTTTTGGCAAGTCATATTCAAATAAAACGCTGTAACGTCCTGAACCCGGCGACTTTGTTGCCAATCAGTATGGAATCAGATGAAGTAGCAGCCCATGACTGTTACTTACGAACTGAGGAGGAAACCAAGGGTCGTGTTGACCTGAAAAATACTCCTTTGGAAAATCCCGATGGGATTTTGTATGTGGATGGGTCGTGTTTTAAGTTGCCGAATGGTGATGTAACGACCGCATATGCTGTAGTGACATTAAGTACGGTTGTGGAAGCTGCGAGATTGAATCAGAATTCTGCCCAGGCGGCAGAGCTGATTGCCTTGACTAGAGCGTGTGTGTTGTTGAAAGGGAAACGGGTGAATGTGTTTACCGACAGCCAATACGCTTTTGGCGTTGCACATAGTTTTGGACGATTGTGGCGAGAGAGAGGTTTTATGATGTCGCATGGCACTAAGATTCAGCATGGACAGCTTGTGAATGATCTTTTGGATGCACTGACTTTGCCTGAGCAGGTGGCGATTGTTAAATGTAGTGCGCATCGTAAGGTGATGGATGACGTTGGTCGTGGGAATGCGTTTGCAGATGAGACTGCTAAGGAGACTGCCCGGAACCTTAGCACTAGAATGTATGTGACGAGTTCGGTAAGGTGGCCTACAGAGACTGGTATGTGTGAGGATACCATTGAGAGTGTGAAAGCAATACAGAATGAGGCCACCGAGACTGAAAAGATGAAGTGGAAAGAGAGTACGGGAAATTTGGATGCGAACAGTTGTTGGATTGATTTGTCGGAACATAAGAGATGGAAGTTGCCAGATGCGTATGTACTAGCTGTTGTGACGATGGCACACGGGTTAGCACATATTAGTGCGAAAGGTATCTGCAAGTTGTTGTCCCCTGTATGGAAGAATGACGGTATCACTAAATGTGCGGAGAGATTGGTTAAGAATTGTATGATATGTATGATGTACAACCCTGGAAAAGGAACCCCTACACCTCAAGGCCATTTTGCTCCCCCTTCATGTCCCTTTGAAGTAATTCAGCTAGACTTCATCCATATGGAGAGATGCAATAACCTGAAATACGTTTTAGTTGTGGTTTGCGCATTCTCCCGATGGATTGAAGCCTACCCTCTCAAAGACAACACTGCTTTGTCCACTGCGAAAATCCTACTGAAGGAATACTTTCCTCGGTACGGATTGCCACGGATTGTATGGTCTGATAACGGAAGTGAGTTTGTGGGGAGTGTGATGAAGAATGTGTGTAAAGGCCTGGGAATTACTCAAAAATTCCATAGCGCGAATAATCCTCAGTCAGCGGGTTTGGTTGAGGGTTACAATGGCACGCTCAAATTGAAGCTGGCGAAGATTCAGGCTACAACTGGTCTTTCATGGCCTGACGCTTTGCCTCTAGCTCTGTTGTCGACTAGGGCGACCGTACACTCCCGAGAAGGGCTCAGTCCCAATGAAATAGTGTTCGGCCGTCCTGCAAATGTTTGGGGGGTCCCTAGACCGAGTGTGTTCTCTGACCTTGAGTACCCAATGTTGATCGATTATCTTCATGATCTGACTGCTAAACTGAGGTTAATTCACCAACAGGTCTTTGAAGCACTGCCGATGCAGACGGAGGGTCCAGGCCACCAGCTCCAGCCCGGAGATTGGGTGGTGATTCGTAATTTTGGAAGAAAAAGAAATCTCGAACCCCGCTTTACTGGACCCTACCAGGTGTTACTCGCCACGAGGACTGCAGTTCGTTTGGAAGGACGCAAACACTGGGTGCATGCCACCCACACCAAAAGGGTACCTATACCTTTATCAGCAGACTCGTGGGTGAGGAAAGGCATTGCTTCATCGGAAACAGAAACTCCACAGACTTTCGTCCCTTTTAGCGACGCTCAACTTGTTGGAGAACCCTCAGTGCAGCAGAAAGACATCGTTGAACACTTACCATCGAAAAACTCAAGATCTGAACAATTGACTGATCAGCAGAACTCTGTCCTACCATCGGATCAGTTGTTTGATGAACAGACCCGTCCCGGGAAAAGCCGATACTTTTTGCGATCCAATCCCAAGGACAAATAAAGAAAAGCTTTTTGCTTTCCCCTCTTTTGACATCCGCATTACCCCATTGATACCATTCAGCCTGAACACACTCGTATGATTTTAGTTTTTGTAAATATTGTGAGTTTGTTTCCATATGTGTTTTTGCTTCCACAGCTAGGAGATTTTGTATATACTTGTAAATAAAATACCTTGCATTCGGGTGAGCCGTAGGGCCGCGCGTGTACTTCCTTCTGGTTAGTAGGTCTAGAAACTAGGTCGAAGGCCGTCGGTTCCTGGGAACTCCTGGGGATTGACTACTGCTACACAGAACGAAGTGCGTCAAGAAACGTTGCGGACGGTTTTAGAGGATGCCGTTCTCTAAGCTAGTGGATTTGGAAAAAGCTCAGGCCCAAAGATTCAAGCTGCAGCAAATTACTCGTACCAAATGCTTCATGTTTCAAGTGTTCCTTCTGTTCTTAATTGTTTCTTTGCTATTGGTGGGTGGGGTGTATTATCTGATATTGACGTTCTTGCCTTCTGCCTCACCTACCCCTTCTCCTGAGCCTAAAACTACCTCTACTGTTTCTCCTCATTCCTTCCATATCTTACCCCAACACGAGCAGGCTAGACGTGCGGAATTTACGAACAATTCCTTCATTCAGCTCCTTAATCAACATCAGTTGGTGGTTAACACTACCAATTGTTGGGTGTGTGGGTTGATGCCACATACCACCGATAAGGGAATTCCGTACCTGGTCCTTCCTTATAGTTCCCAGGGTTCAGCTCGAGCATTCCAAACAATGTTTCAAAGTGCACTAGATTCCTACCCCAATCGAGAGCCACGTCCTCCGCACTTTGGTCCCGGTCCGTACCACAAGCCTTTGGCTATAGCGATCGCTGATCTAGATAGGGATATCTATGAGCCGTCGCTCATTCCAGAGGAAGAGGTGCGAGCCTAGAGGGATCTGAGTGAGGCTGAGTATAGTGCGCTCGTGGGTGAAAGACAGCTTAGAAGCTCGTCTCCAATATGGATCGTACCCCACCTTGGTAATTTCTGTCTAAAAGGTCGTGGCCGAAGACCGAGAGCACATCTTGGAGAGAGTGCTTGCTCCGAGACGTATGTCTTACCGATGCTCTCTTCCCCTGGGTTTCTGACTGCCAAAGGTACGTACTTTGTTTGTCATGATCGTGCGTACACATGGTTTCCCTCCGACTTTGCGGACACATGTTACATTGCAAATTTGTTGCCACCGACTTTTACAGTCGCCTCCGATTACCACAAGACTCGAATTGTGAGGGGCGTGATTAGCGAAGAGGACACTGCCGGTCAAGAGGCAGGAGACTTTTTCAAGGGTTTCTTTCCGTTTTGGGGACCTATGGTCAATAGTAGGAACCTGAGACAGTTGACTCGAGTGGTGAAATCGACAGCTAATATCACTGCCAGTGCCCTTGGCAACATTACAGCAGAACTTCAGGCGGATAGGCTTATGACGTTACAAAACCGTATGGTTTTAGACGTTGTTTTAGCAGATCGAGGTGGAGTATGTAAGGTGATCCATTCGAGCTGCTGTATTTTCATTCCAGATAACGCTCCGACTGTCTATCAAGCCATTTCAAAGTTGCATAAGATCTCCGAGTCCATACACGTGGACGTAGGGGATTGGACGCTACTTGGGTGGTTTTGGGGCCTAATGTCGACTTGGGGTTGGAAGATTCTGATGATCATCGGGGTTGTTGTAGCATTCCTGTTCACGTGTTGCCTTTGTGTGCAGTGTGGTCCTGCCTTATGTGGCCTCTGTGCTACAACGTGTATATGACAGCCGCCTGTTACCAAAGGAGCTCAGATGGATAGAATTATGTTGCAGCAGCATCTGGATGGTCTGATGAATATCGAGTATGATTCCGACTAGTGCTTGCCTACATGAGGGCAAAAGGAGCGTCTGAGGTTCCGTGACGATCGTAAGTGGTGTTCTCAACTTGCACGAATATGGTCGAGTCTGGTATCTACGAACCGCAAATGACGAGTTTAGTGGGTGTACGCGTTTTCGCTGTACTAGCCTAAACTGTTCGTTTGTTTCGTGGGTTTCTACATCCGAGCCCACGGGTTCCATCTTAGATGCGGCATCCATTTTGTCTCTTGCCCTCAAGTAGCCAGCGAACGGACGCTGTCCGCTTTGCGACCCTGGGATTCCCAAGACTCTTGCGGAAGACACGTTTCCTTTGAAAGTGTCTTTATGATGAGGGGGATGACACTGTAAGGCAGATGGCCCCGCTCGAGGCACATCTTGCCGTGTCGCTCTATTGTCTCAGCCGTGCATCTCATTAGGCACGTCCCTTTGATGCCTGTAGCTCGTGTTTCCCGATACCACCCCTTTTACACCCTTTCCGATCTCCCCACTGTTTCTGCCTTCCTCTGCACCTGTTTCTGTTCCTTCTTCGATCTGTTTACTGCTGATTGGAATGTACTAATGGTGGGAAGATGGGTTTTTACAGTTGGGAACCACCAAACGTTTCTGTACTTATGTTCCGGGCCTTGAATACATGAAAGCAACCCCTTATGGTTTTTATGATGGGAACCAAGTTGTAAACCTTTGTGTATCATGTTAATCTATGACTTAAAACTGTATAAAAAGGAGCGACCCACATTAGCAATTCGAAGCAGGCTCCGTGAACTTACATGATTTGAACTTCTCGTGACTTCTGTGTTCCCTGCAGTAATAAATCTCGAATCTTTGACGCCGAAGGAAGTGTCCCGTGTCTCTGTCATTTGTAAGCCGGAACAGGTTACCCACGAAGGTTTTAGGGGTTATCCCTGGCACCGCTGGGTCTTAGCAGAACCCAGTCCTTCAACTCTGTTCCCTGCCACACACTGTTCTTGGACTATGATGAACCTATATCACTCAGATTTCACTTATGAGTTACTGCAAACACAACTACATGAATATGAGCACCTCACAGTCTGCTGACAATGACACACAGCTGCGTGAAACTCACTCTTGCATACAGCATTGTGCACATTCAACTGACCACACCCCTATAGGTTGCACAGGTCTGATCACCATTGTCACAACAACTCAGATGTCCTGCTGACACTAAAATCCTCAACACACCAGTTGTCACAATAAGGAAGCCACAACACAATGACATTGTCCCAGACACTTGATGGCACATTTCAGGAAGCACAATCAGTTGGTTCATACACGTGAGTGTGAGTACAGACTCTCCCATTGCTGTGGAGTGGGCATGACTGACCAGGTAAACCTAAAACAGTGTATTGGCCTGGACAGTAGGCAGGTTTCTGGGCAAGTGTGAGATACTTCCTAAACATAGTCCTGAGGACATTACATGGACTCACCTGACGCATGTGCATGTTTTAAGAAACCCATCACACATGTTGTGACTCAGACCAGCAATTTGAACCCATATGAAAGGCACACACAGAACACATGTCAGAGACGAGGCATAGTGCAAAGAATAGACCCACCCACGATGCACACATCAGAGTCCCAGTAACATATGCTATGCAGGACCCTCAGCATAGCAGAATGAAGGGACACAGTGCCCAAGTTAAAAAAAACTCACAGACTGTAGGGGCCACAACTGTGGATCAGATGAGGAGTGTGACTGACACAATTGAGGGACAGGAGTCCTGGACTCCAAGACCAACTTTATGTGGGAGTATTACCACGCCAAAAGACTGCAACCGGCATGTCAGACATGTTCACAGATCAGGCATGGACTTACCCCCACCTTGCTGCTGTCTGGCCTTCAATTGCCCATCTATGTCTGGGAAGACCACCACCAGGATCCTGAGCATGTGGGGGGTCAGGGTCTGGTGTCTGCCCCTATGGCGAGGAGGCGACAGCTTCAGGTGGACCCTCGCGATCCTCAGGGTCCAGCCACATAAGTCCTGCCACCTCTTCTGGCAGTTGCCAATCCGGCACTTGTAGACCCCAACTGATCGCACTGCCCGGGCGATGGTCAGCCAGATTTCTTGCTTTTGGTGGGCCGCAACCTGTGAAGTGAAGAGAACTTTACCACACATGCCACATAATTGTGCTGCGTACAGTTGAGTATACATGTAGTCATCACAAAGCTAAAAGAGGTACCCAGGTAGTGGGCCCATATGAATGTGCATTTGTGCTGTAGGTCTGACATGGCAACACTGGCTAGGAATTTAAGGCTAGAGATGTAGCAATAGCAAAAAACTTAATATCTGAATTTTTCACTCGTAAAGCAATCCTCAAAGCTACAGCGAATAGGGAAAAAATCTATGAATGGAGCGAACAGGTAGGGCACCAATTAGCTTTTAGTGTAAGAGAACAAAATTCAAAAAATACGATCAAAGCAATAAGAGACCCTGTTCTCGGCCTAATTCATGATACAAACGATATTAGGAATGCCGTTAGGAGATAATATGCAGAGCTCTATTCTGAAATAGATATTAGGCAAGATAAAATCGATGAGTATCTAATTTCGGATATAAGGCCCTGCCTATCCAAAGCTGATGAGGGAATTCTTGCTGAAACTCCAGACTGGATAGAAATGTTACTATCCATACGCAGTCTTCCATCCGGCAAGGCATCAGGTCTAGACGATATTCCCGTGGAATTTTATGTCAGATTCAGTAGCTCACTCAAAGACATCCTAACCCAGTTATTTACCCAGGTCTTCATGAATGGAAATCCTCCGGCTTCTTGGGTATGTGCAAAAATTATAGTATTCCCCCCAAAAAATAAAGATCCGACAGAACTAGGCACATACCGTCCTATTACCCTAATTAACAACAACTCTAAAATATATTCCAAACTGTTAGCAAGCAGATTGGCACCTTTAATTCATAAAATTGTATCTGCTAGACAACACGGGTTCGTCCCTGGAAGATCAACCACAGATCACGTCCAGAGGGTGATAACTCTCTTTGACATTGCCGAGGTAGCAGGAGACCCTATGGGTCTAATTTTGTTAGCATTCGACAGGGTCTCCTGGCAATATCTATGGTCGGCCATGGCAAAGAGTGGGATTGGAGAACATTTTATTCAAGCAGTACAGAAAATGTATATCGCTCCTGAAGCGGTCGTTATGATCAATGGGGTCACCTCGGACATCATCAAAGTGACTAGAGGTACAAGACAAGGGTGTCCTTGTTCTCCCCTACTCTTCGCCATTTACATCGATCCCTTTATCGCAAAGCTAGAAATGAATCCGTCCATACTACCCAATTACGACATCGAATGATGAAACTAAAACTCTAGCCTTCGCAGAGGATATTGCGATTGTTACATCTGATCCAATTACAACAGCTAGGATAATGGAGGAAGAAGCAAAAAGGTTCGGGGAGATTTCGGGATACAAATTAAATCAAACTAAAACCCAGATTGTAATAAATAATAACATCAGCGTGGACAATGCAAGAGTCGCTGATAATGCATTATATCTCGGCGTTAATATTACATCCGATCTGAATAATCTAGTGGCCCTGAAGATAGACCCTTTATTGAAACCGACAAATAAAACCTTATCGAGACTTCACAAACTGCATCTTACAATAATCTAACAATAATCGGAAGATGCAATCTCATAAAAAATGGTTTTTCTGCCCAAATTTTTGTACTTCTTCCGGGCAATCTGTCTTAACTTTGACCTATCACTTTTTAATGAAATAGATAATATGCTATCTCGCTTCGTTTGGGGCTATGGAAAAACACACTCAAGTGATAGAGGTGGCCTAGCCCTCCCTAATTTCAAATTCTATTGGTGGGCTACAACCATCAACTACAGTCGTCTACTGTTAATCCCCAAACAAGACTCAACGCCCATTTGCCGGTTCCAACTCCACAGGAACTAATCTTGGGTAATAACGCCAATAACCACCTTTGGAAACTACCTTATGAATGTTATCTAAAAAAAGAATGATTTAAAACACGCAAGGGTATTTACACAGTTTGGAACATGGTTCGGAAACATCTGGCGATCGGCAGGTTTTCATTTTATACTCCGATAGAAAACAATACCAATCTGCCTGATTTTTTTTTGGATTCCTGTATGCGGCGATGGGTTAGTTTAGGAATCTTGCAACTCGGCCCATTTTATGATTCCACTGGTTTTTGTTCATTTGAATCGCTAAAAAATAAATACGGGCTGAATTTGCATGATTTTTTAAAGTTTTTACAATCAAGAGATTTTATTCTCAAAAAGGGGGGACCCAACGGTTGCTCTAAGAAAATCCCCACAATTAACACTGTGGTCAGCTCGGCCAGGGTAAAAATTGGAGACATTTATAAAGACCTAATTGCTGTACTACCAGACGATGTGGATAAACATGCAAATAATTGGCAAAATAGGATCGATATTACAGAGGATCTAGCTCACAAAGCACTCGAACTATCCAGCTCTATTCTAATGTCCACCAAGCTACAAGCTCAGTTCTACAAAACTATTTTTGACCTTTATTATACACCCGAAAAAATTTCAATATGGGGGAGGGGAAGGGGACTCTCTGCCCCAGATTCAATAGGCCTAAAGCCGATCTGACACATATGCTGGCTACATGTCATACATTAGATAATATTAAACAAGAAATCTCCAACTTCCTATCTGAAATATTCGAAGTCAATATAGAGATCAGCACAGCAGAAATTATGTTAGGGGTAGATAGAGTTACCAGACCTATCGCCATGCAGGGACTCATATATATTGCTATGGCAGTCTTAAGAATCTGTTTGACTTCCGCATGGCTGGATCAATATCCACCCACATTTCAACAGTGGCGGATGCGCTTCTTAGCTACATATAATCTTGAAATTGCCATTCATAGCCGGAAAGGTATGAAGAAGAAAATAAAGGGATTACAAATTTGGGACCCAGTTAGATTATGGCTAGCGAGCCCAGCATAGACCAATAATGTAACCGAGATGTATCGGGTTCATTAGGAATGTAATGATGTGTTTTTTTTTATATTCTTATTATTCTTCAAAGCCTGTATTTTTCTATTTTTCTTTATAACTTTTCATTCTTTAACTGCTATTTTTCAAATTTCAAATTGTTACCTGTACCGGGAGGAGGGGTCTCAGAGGGCAGGGAGGGGGGGGGGGGGTAAATGTGATGTAAAAAAAAGTTACAAACCTCAATAGAAACTTGTTAAGAAAAAAAAGGAATTTAAGGCGAGCACTCCTGCACTACTGCAGCAGGACACCTGCACTGATAAGGACTGGGGAAATTCACTCTGAGGGGCATACATGATACAGGCCAGGCACCACAGGGACAGGATCAGGGTTCAGCAGAAGGAGGTAGTGAAGGGGGTGCTGGGTGCAGGAGAGTCAGTGGCAACTGCAGTGGAGGGGTCTGACATGGGTTGTGCCGTCACAACTGTGGGGCACAAGTCTGATGGGGTGGCTGCTGGAACCACTGCAGTGGGCAGGTCCGGTGTAGTGGACATGGTCACCACTGCAGTGCCCATGTCAGACTGGGTGCGCGTGGACTCCACTGCAGTGCCCAACACCATGGGAGTGGAAAGGGATGCAGTTGAGGTTGGCAGGACAGCTGGGGGACACACCCGCCCCACAGTAGTTGCAGCAACAGACAGACTGGTGGTGGTGTCAATGGAAGATCAAGTTGGAGGTGTGGAGGGCCTGAGATTTTTGGAGATTATGTATCTGGGGGTGGGGTAACCTGGGTCACCTAGTGGCGGGGGAACCTGTGGTGTGCTGACCTAGGGGATGGAGGAAGGAGACTGTGTAGTGGAGCTGGGGGGTGGGGGTTTGGGTCTTGCTCTTCCAGGTATGGGGTGACTTGCGGGTGGGGGCCTCAGTCTGCCTGCACTTGGGGGAGGGTGTCCAGGTGTGAGTGGTACTCTTCTCTGTGTGTGGGGACTTCCCCTTCCCCCTGCAGTCAGGATCTGCTTGATCTGAGGGGAAGAGGCCTAGGTCACATAGGAAGAGCTTCTTAGGAGATGGGGTTGTGGATGTATGACGGTACCACGCGTACTTTTACAGCGCGTACCGTTACCACGCTACTTTTACCACGCAAGTCGTTACAAAGACTTGCGTGGAGGGGCGCTGGATAGTAAATTATTTAATTTACTATTCCAACTCCAGTCCCCGTGGACTCTAGGGAAAGGAGTTGGATAGTAAATTAAAGTATTTACTATCCTGGAGCGCCCCCCAGCGCATTTCGTTGTAACGACCTGTGTGGTAAAAGTAGCGTGGTAACGGTACCGCGTTGTAAAAAATGCGTGGTAACCGTTGTATACCTGGGGTTGCAGGTGAGGCAAGGGAAGGGTTCTTGGAGGGTGAGGGATCTGAGGACTGCGGAGTGGTTGTGGATGCCTGTGTGTGTGAATGCGACCCATCCCCTGTGTGCATGGAATCAGTCCCCTGACTTAGCTTGCGTGCACATTTAGACTAATGTTTGGGTGATTGTGTGCTGTCTGTGTGTTTGGGTGACCGTGCAGGTGTGTGTGTGCTGGGGAAAGGTAGGGTGCTAGGAGTAGTTGTTTGGGCTGAGACAGCAGGGGTCAGGGACTGCTTTAGAAGGGATACTGCTGCCATCAGAGAGGAGGCCATGGACTGATTGGTCCTCTGTAGGGCAGACATGCCAGATGAGATGCCCTCCATGAACGACACCAGTTGTGTCAACAGACCGGTGTGTGCATGGAGGACACTCAGCATTGATGTCTGCCCTACATGGATCTGTTCAAGTAGGTCCACAGACTCCACACTCAGGGCAGCAGGGGACACAGGGGCAGGGGGTACAGTGCCTGGCAGGAAGGAGACATGCTCCCGAACAAGGGAGCTGCCACAGACCTCTGGGATGGGAGCCGAGGGGAGGGTGGTGGTGGTGGTGGTGGCGGTGGTGGGTACAGCCTCACTATCAGTTGTTTCCTGGATGCTGACACTTGCCCCCACAAAGGAGTCATCCTCCGAGCTGCTGTGGTCCTCAGCTGAGGTTGATGGTGCTGAGGACTCCTCTGTGTGACTCCCCTCACCCTCCGTGCCACTGGGTCTCTCCGACTCCTCAGTTGCTGGCCCAGATGGCTCTGGGACTCCTCCTGTTCCGTGGCGCTGTCTCCTGTGCCTGTGGATTTATCTGCATATAAGTAGGAAAAGAATGACTACATTAGTTTCCTTCACTGACTGCACACAACACCGTAAATACACCATATCACAGGCCATGCACTGGCATCCTTAGCTGATATGTGCTCAAAATGCACACATAGGTGTACATAGGGCAATAGCCAGTCTGAACATCAACCATGGCACACAAGAGGGGGAGGAGCTACGACACCAACTAAGATGGCCGCTTAGTCTCCCGGCTCCGCTGACCTCCGTCCTACGCTCCACTATCCTGCTGACAATCCTGCTTTCCTGAACCGGATCCGTGTGGGTGATCCGTCCCACACTCCAGTGGTGCAATCCCGGAGTTTTTCCGCCGCCGTGGAGCGAAGATAAGTCGAAGTACGTACTGAGGCCTAATCTGCTGGGGAGGCCGGGATCTCAAGTGCTGGCCCTGCCGGGTCCGAGCTGAACAACAACGGGCTGCTGCATGCGGTTGGGCCCGGTCTCCGGTCCACTCGAACTTTTTCCCGATTGTTTTGCTACCATCAGCTGCCTGGTGCCCTGTAGCGTGTGAGGCGACGAGCGACGCAAGGTCCTGTCTTGTGAGGGTCCCCGACCGGGGATCCGGCATCCATAACGCCGAGCCCCCCGGATCGGCGCCTCACCGCGTACCACTGTTGGCTGACCGCCGCTCCCTCCTAGCACATTCCTGCTCCGTTTCACTTTGCCCCGGAGAAGGCGCCTCTCCGTTGGGGTCACCATGCCTGCGGACAGAGTATGCTTAAAGGAGCGGGTTCGATCTGGCCCGTCTTTGTTGACCGTGATGGAGGCACTTATGGTGCTTCAGGGCACTATCAAAGCTCAGACTCATACCTTGTTGTCTGCGATGGATGAAGTCACAGGCTCGAGACTGGACCCTGACTCGGCGCTTGCGACCCGGCAACCAGCCCACTTTGCAATGGATGCTTCGGAGGTGTGTGTAGACCCGGCGGTGGAAATTGTGTTTGCCCCTATTGTATCGGATTTGCCGGACTGGAGTGTGCCTGGACACCCGATTGAACTGTTGGAACCCTCGATCCTGTACCCCTCGGAACATTTACGCGTCCCCATTGTGGTACTCTCTACTTTGTACTGCATGCGGTTTTGGACTTTGATTATCCTCCTCATCCACCGGTCGTTCAAGATGGCGGATGGGACGAAGCTTGGCCTCGGGGATGGGGAGGGGCGATGGTGGTACCAGCAATCAACATCTCTGCCCTCCTGTTCTGCCGACTTATGGGACGTTGTGTGTAAGGGACTTCCCTTAATTACCGATTTCAGTACATTTGATCGTAGGGGTCAGGGTTGAGAACTTTGTCTGGGCTCCTCGTGGTGAATTTATGGTTGACGGGATTGCTTCACTGTCCTAACGGATTCCTGGGCAGGGTTGGCTGGGTTGGGGGAAGGAGACCGGGAGTCCGTAACGATATGCCTTCCTCCGATTTCCCCTCTCGATTGGGGCTTTCTTACCCTTTTCTCTTTCCCTTTCTTCAATATTTTGGGCTCTGATTGCTGGGCGACAGGCACGCTGCGTGGGGGGTGGCCGTAGTCATTTGCAGGGGTGCAGGGTGGGGGGGGGGGGGGGGGTGGGGGTGGGTGTTTCGTTTTTGTCTTTGTTCTATGGCCTCTTTTTTTCTTCTCTTTTCTTGCCTTTCTTTCCTTTCTTTTCCGGGTTAGTGTAGGGGGTTCGGCTCTCTTTGCAACTTCATCTCCATACCTGTGCCTAGACCTCTCCGGGGCCTGGGTGCTGGGGGGCGGACAGCAAGGACGGTGTGGATATTGATGATGTGCTGTTTATCCTGATGTCGCATGTTTAAACACCGTTGATTGCTAGGGTAGCGATTTTGGTATGGACGCATCGTTTTCCTGTTCGCCCCCATTCCCATGGTCCGAGACACTATATGATACCTGATCCTTTCTATTTTATATTGAAAATGAAAACCTCCTATCCTGTTTTGCATCGCACTGCACTCCCAACCACTGTATTTGGTAACCTGAGATACTATGATCCCCAGGGACAAATGCTTTGAAACTGACTGTGATGTTATGTTGAACTGCTTAGCGGCCAGCCCCTGGGGTTGTAGGCCCGGTTTTGCATACATGTGCAAATGTTAAATAAAGGTTTTCAAAAAAAAAAAAAAAAAAACCATGGCACAGAAATCCCTCCTGTGCTTGTACCCATATGTCTGTTGCATGCTGGCTGATAATACCCGAACGTGCACACATGCACCACATACATAATTGTTGAGCATGCAAATGACCATGTAGAAGTACAGTACTATAGACAAACATCACATCAATTGCCAATCACTCAGTACAGGGGTCTGGATGAATGTATGCCCAGATCCCAATCTTGTTATGCCTAGCAGTACAACACACAATGATGTACTTACGTCCTGAAAGTTAAGGACACAATAGGGTGCATGGAGCACCTCTGACTCCAATGCAGGATCCCTCTTCTCAAGTCAATGCCCTGGCACAGACATGCATGGTAAGTCAGACTTCACTCTCACATGTAATGGGGCAATGCATCTGGACAACAGCAGTCTGCACTGCGTCACATTCATAGGTCACACCCATACCAAACTCTGCAGCTCAAAAGTGCACCACTCTGTTCCCTGCCACACACTGTTCTTGGACTATGATGAACCTATATCACTCAGATTTCACTTATGAGTTACTGCAAACACAACTACATGAATATGAGCACCTCACAGTCTGCTGACAATGACACACAGCTGCGTGAAACTCACTCTTGCATACAGCATTGTGCACATTCAACTGACCACACCCCTATAGGTTGCACAGGTCTGATCACCATTGTCACAACAACTCAGATGTCCTGCTGACACTAAAATCCTCAACATACCAGGTGTCACAATAAGGAAGCCACAACACAATGACATTGTCCCAGACACTTGATGGCACATTTCAGGAAGCACAATCAGTTGGTTCATACACGTGAGTGTGAGTACAGACTTTCCCATTGCTGTGGAGTGGGCATGCCTGACCAGGTAAACCTAAAACAGTGTATTGGCCTGGACAATAGGCAGGTTTCTGGGCAAGTGTGACATACTTCCTAAACATAGTCCTGAGGACATTACATGGACTCACCTGATGCATGTGCATGTTTTAAGAACCCCATCACACATGTTGTGACTCAGACCAGCAATTTGAACCCATATGAAAGGCACACGCAGAACACATGTCAGAGACGAGGCATAGTGCAAAGAATAGACCCACCCACCATTCACACATCAGAGTCCCAGTAACATATGCTATCAGGACCCTCAGCATAGCAGAATGAAGGGACACAGTGCCCAAGTTAAAAAAAACTCACAGACTGTAGGGGCCACAACTGTGGATCAGATGAGGAGTGTGACTGACACAATTGAGGGACAGGAGTCCTGGACTCCAAGACCAACTTTATGTGGGAGTATTACCACGCCAAAAGACTGCAACCGGCATGTCAGACATGTTCACAGATC
Source organism: Lissotriton vulgaris (assembly GCF_964263255.1). Classification (NCBI taxonomy): domain Eukaryota; kingdom Metazoa; phylum Chordata; class Amphibia; order Caudata; family Salamandridae; genus Lissotriton; species Lissotriton vulgaris. The sequence continues at coordinate 972,325,649 of NC_141693.1, read as the reverse complement.
AGGCATGGACTTACCCCCACCTTGCTGCTGTCTGGCCTTCAATTGCCGATCCATGTCTGGGAAGACCACCGCCAGGATCCTGAGCATGTGGGGGGTCAGGGTCTGGTGCCTGCCCCTATGGCGAGGAGGCGACAGCTTCAGGTGGACCCTCGCGATCCTCAGGGTCCAGCCACGTAGGTCCTGCCACCTCTTCTGGCAGTTGCCAATCCGGCACTTGTAGACCCCAACTGATCGTACTGCCCGGGCGATGGTCAGCCAGATTTCTTGCTTTTGGTGGGCCGCAACCTGTGAAGTGAAGAGAACTTTACCACACATGCCACATAATTGTGCTGCTACAGTTGAGTATACATGTAGTCATCACAAAGCTAAAAGAGGTACACAGGTAGTGGGCCCATATGAATGTGCATTTGTGCTGTAGGTCTGACATGGCAACACTGGCTAGGAATTTAAGGCTAGAGATGTAGCGATAGCAAAAAACTTAATATCTGAATTATTCACTCGTAAAGCAATCCTCAAAGCTACAGCGAATAGGGAAAAAATCTATGAATGGAGCGAACAGGTAGGGCACCAATTAGCTTTTAGTGTAAGAGAACAAAATTCAAAAAATACGATCAAAGCAATAAGAGACCCTGTTCTCGGCCTAATTCATGATACAAACGATATTAGGGATGCCTTTAGGAGATAATATGCAGAGCTCTATTCTGAAATAGATATTAGGCAAGATAAAATCGATGAGTATCTAATTTCGGATATAAGGCCCTGCCTATCCAAAGCTGATGAGGGAATTCTTGCTGAAACTCCAGACTGTATAGAAATTTTACTAACCATACGCAGTCTTCCATCCGGCAAGGCATCAGGTCTAGACGGTATTCCCGTGGAATTTTACGTCAGATTCAGTAGCTCACTCAAAGACATCCTAACCCAGTTGTTTACCCAGGTCTTCATGAATGGAAATCCTCCGGCTTCTTGGGTATGTGCAAAAATTATAGTATTCCCCCCAAAAAATAAAGATCCGACAGAACTAGGCACATACAGTCCTATTACCCTAATTAACAACGACTCTAAAATATATTCCAAACTGTTAGCAAGCAGATTGGCACCTTTAATTCATAAAATTGTATCTGCTAGACAACACGGGTTCGTCCCTGGAAGATCAACCACAGATCACGTCCAGAGGGTGATAACTCTCTTTGACATTGCCGAGGTATCAGGAGACCCTATGGGTCCAATTTTGTTAGATGCGGAAAAAGCATTCGACAGGGTCTCCTGGCAATATCTATGGTCGGCCATGGCAAAGAGTGGGATCGGAGATCATTTTATTCAAGCAGTACAGAAAATGTATATCGCTCCTGAAGCGGTCGTTATGATCAATGGGGTCACCTCGGACATCATCAAAGTGACTAGAGGTACAAGACAAGGGTGTCCTTGTTCTCCCCTACTCTTCGCCATTTACATCGAATCAGTCCATACTACCCAATTACGACATCGAATGATGAAACTACAACTCTAGCCTTCGCAGATGATATTGCGATTGTTACATCTGATCCAATTACAACAGCTAGGATAATGGAGGAAGAAGCAAAAAGGTTCGGGGAGATTTCGGGATACAAATTAAATCAAACTAAAACCCAGATTGTAATAAATAATAACATCAGCGTGGACGATGCAAGAGTCGCTGATAATGCATTATATCTCGGAGTTAATATTACATCCGATCTGAATAATCTAGTGGCCCTGAAGATAGACCCTTTATTGAAACAGACAAATAAAACCTTATCGAGACTTCACAAACTGCATTTAACAATAATCGGAAGATGCAATCTCATTAAAATGGTTTTTCTGCCCAAATGTTTGTACTTCTTCCGGGCAATCTGTCTTAACTTTGACCTATCACTTTTTAATGAAATAGATAATATGCTATCTCGCTTCGTTTGGGGCTATGGAAAAACACGAAGAGCCTATAAACATATCACACACTCAAGTGATAGAGGTGGCCTAGCCCTCCCTAATTTCAAATTATATTGGTGGGCTACAACCATCAAATACAGTCGTCTACTGTTAATCCCCAAACAAGACTCAACACCCATTTGTCCGGTTCCAACTCCACAGGAACTAATCTTGGGTAATAACGCCAATAACCACCTTTGGAAACTACCTTATGAATGCCATCTAAAAAAAGAATGATTTAAAACACTCAAGGGTATTTACACAGTTTGGAACATGGTTCGGAAACATCTGGCGATCGGCAGGTTTTCATTTTATACTCCGATAGAAAACAATACCAATCTGCCTGAAACTTTTTTGGATTCCTGTATGCGGCGATGGGTTAGTTTAGGAATCTTGCAACTCGGCTCATTTTACGATTCCACAGGTTTTTGTTTATTTGAATCGCTAAAAAATAAATACGGGCTGAATTTGCATGATTTTTTTAAAGTTTTTACAATCAAGAGATTTTATTCTCAAAAAGGGGGGACCCAACGGTTGCTCTAAGAAAATCCCCACAATTAACACTGTGGTCAGCTCGGCCAGGGTAAAAATTGGAGACATTTATAAAGACCTAATTGCTGTACTACCAGACGATGTGGATAAACATGCAAATAATTGGCAAAATAGGATTGATATTACAGAGGATCTAGCTCACAAAGCACTCAAACTATCCAGCTCTATTCTAATGTCCACCAAGCTACAAGCTCAGTTCTACAAAACTATTTTTGACCTTTATTATACACCCGAAAAAATTTCAAAATGGGGGGAGGGGAAGGGGACTCTCTGCCCCAGATGCAATAGGCCTAAAGCCGATCTGACACATATGCTGGCTACATATCATACATTAGATAATATTAAACGAGAAATCTCCAATTTCCTATCTGAAATATTCTAAGTCAATATAGAGATCAGCACAGCAAAAATTATGTTAGGGGTAGATAGAGTTACCAGACCTATCGCCATGCAGGGACTCATATATATTGCTATGGCAGTCTTAAGAATCTGTTTGACTTCCGCATGGCTGGATCAATATCCACCCACATTTCAACAGTGGCGGATGCGCTTCTTAGCTACATATAATCTTGAAATTGCCATTCATAGCCGGAAAGGTATCAATAAGAAAATAAAGGGATTACAAATTTGGGACCCAGTTAGATTATGGCTAGCGAGCCCAGCATAGACCAATAATGTAACCGAGATGCATCGAGTTCATTAGGAATGTAATGATGTGTTTTTTTTTATATTCTTATTATTCTTCGAAGCCTGTATTTTTCATTTTTCTTTAGAACTTTTCATTCTTTAACTGCTATTTTTCAAATTTCAAATTGTTACCTGTACCGGGAGGAGGGGTCTCAGCGGGCGGGGAGGGGGGGGGGGTAACTGTGATGTAAAAAAAATTTACAAACCTCAATAAAGACTTGTTAAGAAAAAAAGGAATTTAAGGCTAGCACTCCTGCACTACTGCAGCAGGACACCTGTTCATCACATGTACCCACTTAAATAGGTATATGAAAAAACTCAGTGCATATGCCTCACACTGATGTGCACACTTCTATTACTTTTAGTCATACAACTTGCATAAAATGATAGGCAGTGGACTGCACACTGACCTGCTCTCCTGGTTTCCCATACAGTTTTCTGTACTCTGGGAGGACCCCATCCAACAGGGCCTGGTTCTCCTCCTGAGTGAATGCTGGGGCCCTCTCCAAAGTATGTGCCATTTCAGGATCCAGAGGAAGCACAGACAGCAGCAGCAGTGGATTTGGGGAAGTGGTCCTGTAGCATGCAGTGCAGGCAAGTGAGCTCCCTGGGGGCCTGCCAGCCTTAAATCAGTGCTGCAGAGGCAGATTCTGTAACATTGCCCCTCACTGATAGGCCAGACACGGTTGCATTCTATGAATCTGTCCAATCCATGGAAATGTAAGACTCCTACACCTCTTCTGCATCGTTCAAATCACTCACCTTCAGGACGCCCTAGGATTGCAACATTGTTGTACGCATCCAACTGTATTTCCAGTGCAAGACTCAAAAGTTTTTTGAATTTGCGTCCGTCTCCGTGACAGCCCATTGCCAATGAGTGCGCACGGCTCGGTAAACTAACTATTCGACGCATATTTTTTTAACAAGACGCATCCGTCAGGATACGATTCTATGGGCTATGCAGGCACATGGCTCGGTCCATGTCTGTACGACACGTTTGCTTGCAAGTCACATGCGTCGGGTCAGATTGCATACGCGTCCAACATGCATGAACCGAGCCGTGCGCACGCATTGCCCATTGGCATCAATGTGATCAGATGCGGGTGACTATAATGCATACGCATCGTGCAGTCAATGGACAACGTGTGAGCACTACTCAGTCCATGCATGTACGGCGCATCTGCATACAAGTAAGCCATGTCGGATGACATTGGTGTGACTTGCAGATGGTTTTAACACAGATTTAAGTGCCATGCCCACACCTTCAACACCACAGCATGTCACGCAGTGCATCCCATGGCATGTAAGGCTGTATCACCTGTGTTTGTAGGGGGGGCAACATTTCCAATCTTGAACTGCACTTAGGTCAAGTCACTCCCAGGCTGGACAGGAGTTCATGGGGACAGATTAGTTTTGGTGTGGTGCACCTCACAAATGTAATTTCAAAGTGTTGGCTTATGGGCATGAGTAATGGACACAGTACCAGTTTTGAGATATGTATGACCTGTCACATACACCAAGAGTACAGGGTTGCATGTCATGTACGTCACAACCAGACCCATGTCTACAATCATCATCTACCCACACAGTCTGTGTGCATGTTGTATCTCTGATGTTTGTGGTTCCATGTGCCCAATGTGAGACAGGGTCCGCCATGTGCCTTGTGCATGAAATTTCATGCTGTGCGTGTGTATAAGGGGCATCCATGTATGGCCTGCAGCGACCACAGGGGCCACTAACTGTGTGACTCATTATTGGTTGTGTGATTTCCATGATATAACATGTCATTCCAGTGCACATGTGACATTCCAGGGACCATGTCTATTTCCCTGACATGGAGTTGTGATGCCTGTGAAACATAAGTCCTCCATTGTCACTGTGTTATGTGTTTTGAACGTGACAGTAGTCCATGGGTACTGTGACACAGCCCAATGATTTGCCATTGTACCCCAAGGAACTCATGTACACATGTGTGATTTATATGTGAGATGATGGGCATGAAGGTGACATATGTGTCCATAAACAACCGCACACACCTTAGTTAATTGTGCATAGCTATGATGTACAATGTGATTTTTTTGCAAGGTGAGTGCCACATGGGTAACAGAATATACGCTATTACTTTGCTAATCTCTGTACTGCAGGGCCCCAGCAGTCCATAGACTGTTCCCTGACCTCGATACCATGGTGGAACGCGACAGCATCCAACGGTACTGCTTCACCAGGAGCATGATCGATGATTTGATGGAGCAGTTGGCGCAGCATCTGGAACCTGGCCGCACATACCCGACAGCACTGACACCAAATGTGAACGTAATGGCAGCCATGCACTTCTTTGCCACCGGTACCTTCCAACACACTGTGGTGATGTTCAGCCGTGTGCTATGAGATGTCTTGGAGGGGATGTTGACTCACCTGGACTCCTACATCAAGTTTCCTACACCGGGTGAACTCGCAGAGATCAAGGATGCCTTCTATGTACTGGGGAGGATGCCAAACGTGATTGGCTCAATCGATGGCACACATGTGGCCCTGATACCAACATGGACACAGGAACAGACATACCGCAACCGCAAACATTACCACTCAAATAATGCTCTTGTGGTATGCCTGGTGGACATGGTGATTACACATGTGTGTGTACGTTTCCCTGGTTCGGCCCACCATGCCTACATGATGAGGAGGAGTCGCATACCGTTGATGATGTTGTGAGCACTACTCAGTCCATGCATGTACGGCGCATCTGCATACAAGTAAGCCATGTCGGATGACATTGGTGTGACTTGCAGATGGTTTTAACACAGATTTAAGTGCCATGCCCACACCTTCAACACCACAGCATGTCACGCAGTGCATCCCATGGCATGTAAGGCTGTATCACCTGTGTTTGTAGGAGGGGCAACATTTCCAATCTTGAACTGCACTTAGGTCAAGTCACTCCCAGGCTGGACAGGAGTTCATGGGGACAGATTAGTTTTGGTGTGGTGCACCTCACAAATGTAATTTCAAAGTGTTGGCTTATGGGCATGAGTAATGGACACAGTACCAGTTTTGAGATATGTATGACCTGTCACATACACCAAGAGTACAGGGTTGCATGTCATGTACGTCACAACCAGACCCATGTCTACAATCATCATCTACCCACACAGTCTGTGTGCATGTTGTATCTCTGATGTTTGTGGTTCCATGTGCCCAATGTGAGACAGGGTCCGCCATGTGCCTTGTGCATGAAATTTCATGCTGTGCGTGTGTATAAGGGGCATCCATGTATGGCCTGCAGCGACCACAGGGGCCACTAACTGTGTGACTCATTATTGGTTGTGTGATTTCCATGATATAACATGTCATTCCAGTGCACATGTGACATTCCAGGGACCATGTCTATTTCCCTGACATGGAGTTGTGATGCCTGTGAAACATAAGTCCTCCATTGTCACTGTGTTATGTGTTTTGAACGTGACAGTAGTCCATGGGTACTGTGACACAGCCCAATGATTTGCCATTGTACCCCAAGGAACTCATGTACACATGTGTGATTTATATGTGAGATGATGGGCATGAAGGTGACATATGTGTCCATAAACAACCGCACACACCTTAGTTAATTGTGCATAGCTATGATGTACAATGTGATTTTTTTGCAAGGTGAGTGCCACATGGGTAACAGAATATACGCTATTACTTTGCTAATCTCTGTACTGCAGGGCCCCAGCAGTCCATAGACTGTTCCCTGACCTCGATACCATGGTGGAACGCGACAGCATCCAACGGTACTGCTTCACCAGGAGCATGATCGATGATTTGATGGAGCAGTTGGCGCAGCATCTGGAACCTGGCCGCACATACCCGACAGCACTGACACCAAATGTGAACGTAATGGCAGCCATGCACTTCTTTGCCACCGGTACCTTCCAACGCACTGTGGTGATGTTCAGCCGTGTGCTATGAGATGTCTTGGAGGGGATGTTGACTCACCTGGACTCCTACATCAAGTTTCCTACACCGGGTGAACTCGCAGAGATCAAGGATGCCTTCTATGTACTGGGGAGGATGCCAAACGTGATTGGCTCAATCGATGGCACACATGTGGCCCTGATACCAACATGGACACAGGAACAGACATACCGCAACCGCAAACATTACCACTCAAATAATGCTCTTGTGGTATGCCTGGTGGACATGGTGATTACACATGTGTGTGTACGTTTCCCTGGTTCGGCCCACCATGCCTACATGATGAGGAGGAGTCGCATACCGTTGATGATGTCACAGATGCCAAACCAGCGTGCCTGGCTTGATGGTGTGTACTGTTTACCATTGCGTGTGTTTTGCAATGTTGTCTCCCACCCCCTTACAATACTCAACTTATGTGTGACTCAATGAATGTAGGTGACTCTGGATACCCCAACATGCCATGGTTGCTGACACCCTTGAGGAACCCTGTGACAGCATCCCAGATGTGCTACAATCAGGCACATGGCAGAACCAGGCAAATCATCGAGTGTGCCTTTGGTCTCCTGAAAAGCCGCTTCCGCTGCCTGGACACGACCGGAGGGGCCCTCCCATATGAGCCTGCAAAGGTGTGAAAATCATCATGGCCAGATGCATGCTCCACAACATGGCAGTACGGAAGGAGTTGCCTCTCATCCAGGACGGCGATGAGCAACATCCACCACCTGTGGAGGATCCTGGCCTGGGCCACGAGGCCAGTGATGAAGATGATGAGGGTGACGTCCGCACACAGCTCATCAACAACTTCTTCAGCTGAAGGTGAGTTCACAGGGTTGTCATGTCAATGTCCTGAGTGAGCCTGTGATGTGTTCGTTCAGCTCAGTTGCTGTTTGAGTTTGTCTGTGTGGTCCTTGACTGGAAGTGTGCATTGATGTGTCCTGTCATATGGTCTGTAGTCCATAATGGTGTTGACATGCTAAGTTGTTAGTGTGTAGGTTTCTTGTGACATGTCTATTGCATTTCCATCATGTTCTGGTGTGCTTCTGACTGTGTCTCATTTCTGTCCTTCCCAAGGTTCTTTGCCAGTTCCTGGGGCAAGTCTGACACCGACATCCAGAATCCACCCTTAAAGTGCCATTTGATGACACTTGGTGACCCTGTGCCCACTGTCATGTGGATTCACCTTGATATTGTTGGGTAATAAACTTATTTCTGATTTGTAATTACCTGTGCTTTACTTAGTAATGTGTGTTGTCTGTCTTCACACATCTGACTGACATTTGGTTACCTCACCTGTGGGCTTGTTGGCAGTGACTGTGGAAAGGTGTGGTGATTGTGCATTCCACTGCATATCTGGCAACCACCTTTCTAGGCAATGTGTCACATGTACATGGTGAGCATGTGTTGTGGAGGCCAATTGGTGTGTCTCCCTCATAGGTGTCACATCAACATGAGTCACATAACGGTAATGACATTTCTGTAGTAGTCGGCATGCACTGTGTGCTTCAGCATTTCATCATCTCCATGACACATACCAAGTTGGAATCACAACATAGGCAAGTATAGTGTAATTGTGATTTTATTTACAGACATGTGTGGAGATAGTGCTGTACATGAGGTTTAGAATCCACAGTTCACACATGAGTTAGAAGTATTGGTAGATGAAATGTCCAGAGTGAAGTACACATTCATCCTCTACATTGGTACTAGATGGACCATCCGTGTCATGATGGGGACCTGTGTCATGTGCAACATGGTGAACACTTTGTACACAAAGACCAACATCCAAAACAGGTTCTGGGTTCCTGGGGGGATGTGCAGGGACAACTGTGGCTCACTTGTCTTTCTTCGGACAACCCCTCCTCTTCTTCTGTGGGGGATCCCCAGGAGCAGTCACTGACGGTGCATCGGAGTCCCCACCAGATTCATCCTCCCTCCCTGTGGCATTTGCAGATGTTGTTGCAAGAGATGTTGTGGGCACACAGGGAGGTGTGGACATATTTGCGCTGATCTGGCGGAGACAACTCAATTTGTCCATATGCACCACCGTAAATTTGTTCCACTTGGCCTCCATGCGGGCATGATGGGCAGCCTGCTCCAGTTGCATGTCCATGAGGACCCCCACTACCTGGCTGAATCCTCCGGTGCTATCCTGGTACGCATCTATGATGCGTACCAGTTGGGGGTCATCAGGCAGTCTAGGCCCCTCTGCAGACCGTGCCCTCGGTCTAACACCACTCCGACCACCCCTAGACACATGGACTGTACCTGTGGTGGCAGGCACAGTTGACCTGGGGCCCCCTGGGGCTATTGCCACTGGTGTCATTGTTGGTAGCATCCTGGGTGGCCGGGGCCCCTGTGCTGTTTGAACTTGGTCTCCTAGGTCGGTCCGTGTTGGCGGGGGTGTTAAGTCTGTGGGCAGATGGTGTTGACATGGCTGCAGGGGGTGCAAGTGTTTCTGATGGTGGGCTGCCTGATGACTCACACCGGAGGTGCCAGGTTGAGGGTTGTCATCCGAAGAGGACAGAGCCAGATCGACACTAGAGAGCTCATCCTCCACCAGAGTCTGGGTCAGGGACTCTTCTTCACTTGGTACTGAATCCCCAGTGGCACCTGTGTTTGCCAGAGACATACGTTGTCTTTTATATTACTATAGACATCAATGGTTGACCTATGTATATTGCAACCGGGAGGGGGGAAGAGGTACTGATACATTCATCTTGCAATGGGTAGTACTAACAATGAAGGAGGGGGCAGTGGATCACTCATCCTGTGCAGCCATGATATGTACATGATTGTATTCCTTAGTAAATTCCCTCCTATACAGAAATGGGACCGTGCTACTTGGATTGCCGCCTCAGTGTACTGTAGCTGCATTTACTTTGGTTCACCTTTACTGCAAATATGATGTGCCTCCACCTGGAGGTAGACTGGCTGCTTGGTTTCCCAGTAGTGTTCAGAGGAGATATTAGGTCTAGGATCACATGGGGCTGTTACATGTTGACCAACAGTGACCAGCCCTGGCGTGGTGGATCAGTAGCTGGATCCACACACAACACCTTTGCTTGTAACTTCATACATCACAATGTTTAACATTTTTCCTTTGCCATTGGGTGTTGTGTGTGTTTTTGACTCACAGGACTTGAGCACAAACACACACTCTTAGTTTTCTCCTCTGGGCACTACTGGGGAACCAGCCAAGTTACCTTCAGGTGGAGACACAGCATATTTGCAACAAGGGGGAGCCAATGATGCTGCTGCTACAGTACACTAATGATGAAAAACATGATGTCACGCACTACGTATGTGTAAATTTGTGTGGCTTTCAATGGAGGCAACACAATCAGTTACGAACCAGCTTGCACAGGAGGAGTAGACCATTCACCCCTCCTTGAGCTTTGTAACAATGTTTGATATACATGACATTTGCAACGCGACCTCAGGATGCATGGCTGAACACTGCATTGTCTTTAGTTGTCACAGACAAAGTCTCATGTTGTGGTAGCACATTGTCCTGCCAACATGGAGCCGCTCAATGTGCATGTTTATGTGTGCACAAACCCAGCTCATGTATGGATTTCCATGTACATGGAAATTGTTACTCAAGGGCCATCAGGTGGCTGACACAGGAGTGTGATCCCTGTTAACATTTGACTCTGCTTCCCTGTGAGGGTGTGTACCTGTGCTGACAAGATGGCTGACAGTGCAGTCCTGGTGTTTGTTGGTGCACAGTTCCCAGCAGGGCTTTGTGCTCCCCACAACAAAACCCAGTGTCAGACATCATGTCAGTCCATTTCCACTCCCTGTGAGGTGAGCATGGTTCAGTGTGATCTTGCTGGGCCATTTGGGTGGGTGGGTATTGTGAGTGACTGCAAGTCTCAGCATGCTCTGGGCTACACCCCCCTTCCCAGCATGCCCTCACTTCCCTCCTTCTGACTCTGCTTCCCTGTGAGGGGGTGTGCCTATGCTGACAAGATGGCTGACAGTGAAGTTCTGTTGTTTGGTGGTGGCCAAGTCCCAGCAGGGCCTTGTGCTGCCCACAACTGAGCCCTCTCCCAGAGTACTTGCCAGCCCAATTCCATGCCCCTGTGAGGTGAGCATTGTTCAGAGAGGTGTTGATGGTGCAATTGTGAGGGGTGCATTATCTGTGACAACAACACCATCATGCTTTGGTATACACTCACTTCGCAAGCATACCCACTATTCCTTCCTGTCAGTCAGCTTCACTGTGAGCTATTGCTTGTGGTGGCAGGGATGTCTGACAGTGTTAACTCAGATTAGTGCCACTGCCTTGCCCTTTTTGTTGGTAGGTTTGTACATGTCATGACACAGTTACAATTCACTATGATGTGTCCATTATTGTGTATGTCTGACTAGCATAGACTTCTTGGGCTGTTTGACTTTTGTTTCCTATGTCTTTGCTATCACTGCATGGTTTCACAGTCCCCTTAACGGTGCTGTGTGTGTATTGCGACACAATATTGGGCATATTGGTTGTGTGCTCACCAGGCTTGGGTATTTCGGTAGGCCATGGATGCCCTCTGGTTGTAGGATGTCCTGTACCTTCTCCTCCCAAGACCTGAAGTAGACTGGTTTGGCAGAAGGGCCACTGCCAGTGACCTGGCTCAAGGCGTGTTCCTTCTCGAGGAGCTTCTTGACCCTCCTGCACACGTCATACCACCTGTTCTGGATATCGGTCTTTGTGCGATACGCTGGTGTTTGTGCGTTCACCTTGTCCATGATTTTGTCCCACATCTTGGTTTTCTGTAACATGGGGGTCCTTTGTACCAATGTGCCAAACAAATGTGGCTCCACTCTGAGGATCTCATGTACCAATATTTCTAACTCTGTCTCTGTGAATGGTGGATTCTTCTTAGGGGGTATGGTGATGGGTGGTGGTGAGGAGTGATGTGGGTGGGTGGGTGTGTGGGTACAAGTGAGGGTGGGTGTGTGTTTATTTGTGTAGGTGTTTGTGGGAAAGCTTTTTGAGGAGTGCTGATGGTGTGTGGTTTGTGTGATGAGTGAGTTGTGTGTGTGTGTCTGTGGTTGGTGTCTCAAGTTGTTCTGTGCTGGCTGCTCTGTTGTATTTGCAAAGGATCATGGTAGTTTAGTTTTGCCTTTTTATAGGTGGAGTTGTGGGTGTGTCTTTGTGTTTTTTTATTTTTTGTGTATTTATTCACTTTGTCATGGCTTGACTGGTCTTTTTGTGTGTGTTTTTGCATTGTTTTTGGTGGGCACGTAGGAGACGTTCTTCTAACCAAGTCAGACTCTCATGTTGCCTTGTGCAGGCTGCTCCGTGTCTTTCACGCTGATTGGGTTCTGTGTGGCATGCAAGTCTATCGCCGTGGTCTTACTCGCTTCAGGTACGTTTTCGGTCCGGGTCGGTCGTGCGGCTTGGGCTCCGTGCGATTCGTCAGATTTAAAGCGTTTGGCATCGTACTATGCCTCTCGGATGTACTTATCGGTCGGGTTCATTCTGGGTTCGGTTTGGTCGGTGCGGCTTGTGTCCATTTTCCGGCCGGATGGCTGAATTTTGTACGGCTTGGTTTCCGTACGGCTCGGTTGTAAATCACAGGCTTTACATTTTACTGCAAGGCTCGCACGGTGCATGTAGGTGTCGGTCGGACTGAAAATAATGTTTAAATTACACATTTACTCATTGACATTTACTGTAGTGACTCAATAGTATAATCTATATATTCATAAATATAAACACAGTTGCACATTATTTTTTTACTCCTGAGTGTTATGCATGGTTTGATAGGTACAACTAACAGAAAAATATTTTCTCTTCGGAAAGGCACAAGGAATATAGAAACCTTTAAAGCCCTGCTTTTGTGAACATATAAGTTTATCTGACAATCCTCTTCATAAGGATCCAGATTAAGCCCACTATCCAGTGCAAGTGTCTTTGCCTAATGCAGGGCGAGCTGTACAGCTTAACCATTGAAGGATTTCAACAAAGTGCCCATAGAAAGATCACCAAATTGGAGATCACATCTCAGTAGATCACCAAGGAAAGATAATGGTCAGACCTTTGTGACATTCAGATGATCATATTATGTTAGAGAACTTAAGAAGATTACTAAAAGAAATTTCTAAAAACGGTCCCTCTGTAGTTTGTTAAAAGATAGCCATCGAGAAAAGAAAGATAGTGAAGCAACAGCAATTTCGAGTATTTTCAGAGGTTCCTGCAAGAATATATTAACAATAGGATATTTCTATGGGCATTGTTTTTTTTTAAAACCAATTTTTATTGAGTTTACAAATACATCTTACATTAAGAGAGTTATATCACCTGACACGCTTTACATAATTTCACTGTGTAGGTTTACCAGTCTTTCAGGGGCACAATGTGGTATATGCATAGTGAGATTAGTTATTGGTTTCCCATTTGTGAGCATGTCTTGACGTGGTGCGTCTTACTATAGCTGCTATAGAAGTCACCTGTTTAATTTGGTGTCCGGTCCCTGAAACTACTGGCTTGGGTAACGAACTGGGGCAGAAACCTGGGGTGGTTGGGGTAAGGCGAATGACGTAATCTCCTTCGGTGGGCGTCCAAAGGTGAGGGAATTATGCTGTTGCGTGCACTTTCAAGGGGCGGGGGTGAGCAAAGCTTTCCTGTAGTAGAGCATAACCAAGCGTGAGCTGTCTCATCCCGTGGGGATGTTGTCGGGGCCTGGGCTATTGTGATTCTAGGGGCATATGTTTTCATTGCAGCCAAACAGTGCTGTGATTGTGTCTGATTGTGATTCATAAAGTGATAATAATGCTCAAAAGAGAGATTGACGGTGCTGTAACTTAAAGAAGCAAGCCAGAAGAGAAAACATAAAGATAGTGGATCCAAATGTGGTAGCTTAGTGCAAGGTGGTATTTATTTATTGGTGAAAAGCCAAGCTTTAAGAATTTTCTAAGCTTTAAGATTGTTTGAGAATAGTGAATGATTGGCAGTAGCACAAAGGGTTAAAAGGAGTGCCTCAGAAGATGAACTGCTACTCTCCTATCCTGCAGCTCTGTGGCCTACTGCCTTGTTTGCTGAGAAGGAAGATTGGACCTGTACCCTTCATCCCAGGCTCATGTGACTCCAGTGATCAACAAACTGGCCTCCTGTTTTGAGCTACAGGGACATAACAATCTCCAGAGGCTCCCTGTAACTGCCCAGCTGACCTACTGCCCGGACCAGCAGCTGGAACGCCTGAACCCTGCTGGCCTCTGTTGGAGTGAATTCCTGACCACCAAAAGGTGCCTCTCAGATCCTGAGCCCTTGGTGAGTCATCAGTTATGGGCCTCTCCAAAGAAACTGTGAAATACTGGTGTTTTGAGCTCTTTGCAAACGTGAATGGGCCTGTTTATGCCAAGATCTTTCCACCCACACCAATCGCCAATGAGAATTTCAGCGAATCTCACTCTTCGCGCCACAATGACCACCAATGTAGTCCAACAGCAGGAGATCTGCACTTTGTGCCACAGCATTGACAACTCGTCATGACCGCCAATGCAAAGCTACAGGAACAGCTCTACGCGACGCCCGGCAGAATCTCTCACTAAAACGACTGCTCACAACGCTCACCCTCTCTTGGTGCTACATTGACCACCATCTGCGATGCACTCCCGCCCTACGGGACCCCTTACACCACTAATGAGAACTCTACGTGCTAGACTTAGAAGTTATCTCTTTCAGCAGTACTATCCTGCTTTCTGTATCCAGCCCTCCCTCCTTCGTTGTCGGCTTGAACTTGTGACTTTCACCCTGTGTTGCACAACTAGATAACTGCAAGTGCCTTTGTGTTTTTAAGCGCTTTACTTACCTGATATATTTAAGATTTCATATCTCCGGTTCTACTGATTGGATTTATGTTACTTTCATGTCAAATCTATTTTTATATTGTCCTCTACTTTTCAAAATTGGTCTGGCTTTTTTCTTATGTTGCGTTTTAACTTTATTACTGTTTGAAGTACTGCATAAATACCTTACACATTGCCTCTATGTTAGGCACAGGTTAATTTGGGGTTTGTGTGTAATTTAATCTTTACAGAATATGTGACTGCTGCTTGAGTATTACAACATTGGTTTAAACACGTGTGTAGCTTCCAAGCACCATTATGGGCTAAGTGTTCTTTTCTTTATATCTGACTATAAATAGGACCCAATTTGTAGATGGGCACAATGAACAAACACATTACCATAGACGAGTGGACCCAATTTTTTCGTAGGCAAGACCTTATAAATTTGGTGCATCACTGTTATCTTCTCCGTTTGCTGGTCACTGGGCTTGTTATGTTATGTTATGTTATGTTAGTATGAATTTGTAGAGCGCACGTTCACCCCAGGGTTTCGTGGTGCGCGCTGTGTACCGCTGGGGAACCAGTCCTGGCTTTCCCTGTGAGATGGTCCCTATTGGGCATCCCCAAGGTGAAGCCAGGCATCCCCGGCAGCAAGGGGGGCATTGTGGAGATTAAGCAAGCTATTGCCCAGAGTTGCACCGTGGGACCCATGGTTAGGGAGACACCGAGGCGAGATTTATCGAGCCCGCTGACATTGGTTCCGTACCCTGCCGAGTCGGGAATTGAACCCTGGTCCCGAGCCGACCTCTGCTTCTGGGTCTGCAGCCTCTAACCGGTGAGCCAGCACTTCTTGTGTGCTTTCTTCAGGTAAGAACTTGAATGCACCTGAAAGACCATTCATTAAGCCCCCCTTGGCACTAGGATTGAATAATACAAACATTAAGTGGGAAAATGAAATGCTTATTTGCACAAAGATAGTTCGCAGAGTACATTGGGCTTTTTTCTTGTATGCCATCAGCATAGAGGCTATGCCAGAAAATAGTGATTCCTACATCTTACAAGTGACTGAATCTCGTTTGTAATATCATTAGCTATTCCTGGTGATGGAGTGTGATTTAAAAAAAACTTGTAATGCATTTATTAGCAAAGTGCAATTTATAACATTAAATAATATGTGCCTATTTGTCTTATAATTAGTAGTAGGGAACCACACTTAGCTATTTAAAGCAAACAGTTGAGTTAACATGTTGTAATGAATTAAGTTAGCCTAATATTAACATAATTTTGAATGTCGACTTTACAAGTTTAAGTCTAAAAGTCCTACTCGCATATTTTCGAGGTTGTTTTGACCTAGATGTTTTCCTTTTTTTTTCATTACAGATGGTGTATTTTTCCAGAAGTCTTTTAGTAGCTAGTATTCACTAGCTACCAGAAGTCTTTTAGTTGCTAGTATTCACTAGCTACTAAAAGACTTCTGGAAAAATGAAGTAATGTATTGGACGACTGACAGTGAGGTTCTTACTGGGAGGAGGAGAAAAGGCCATGAAGTCTGCTCCAGGGATTCAGCCTAGTAAACAACTCAAGAACATAGCCATGTATGAAGCATTGTAAAGACGTGTGAAATTAGGGAGTTTACCTACTCCCAGCTTTTCGAAGAGGATGATTGGTTCCTGAGAGTGGGAAGGAGCTGAAATGTTGAAATTAGAGTTTTGATTGATTATATAAGCGTGTGTTCACTAGACTATGGACTGACTGCCTTGCTTCTTGTCTCTTGCACACTTTGTACACTAGTTAGATGCTTGCTTACTTCGAAACTGGGAAAATCCTTATCATTTCTGCATATCTCCACAATTAAGTGCAAAGGATTCTTACTCTCTCAGAAGAAACTTTCATTTGAGTTTCAGAAGTTGACACCTAACCTATTTGTCTAACCAAATGCCTTTTCAGACCTATCCTTCCTTAATTTAGATTTTGAGGTTTACCTATATGGGGCACACTTTCTGGATATTCTGTATTATTTATATGGTTTTGGCACCTGTAATGTTTTTCCCTATGCTAAAATATTGGCTTTTAAACTGTTTAATTTTGGAAAGATTATATTTAAGATCTATAAAACTTTATTGTCAAATAACTTTGATATGACTAAAAGTGTTAATAAATCAGTTTTAAACGCTCTTCATCTCCCTGTTTCATTTCCTGTGAAGCCTAATGATTTAATTGTTTCTGGTAATAGATATAAATAAAGCTAGTTCTTAGTCACGTCGACAAACAAAGGTCCATATGACCAGTGGCGGAGTTTGTATGATGACTATACTCATAGATCACGATTAAAAGATCCCCACCCCGATCCCTGCGTAATTCAACAGATTTTTCCATCCTTTGAGTTCTAATGCATTCCTATAAGAATAAAATAAAATACCAATCTCAAAATGCATAGTTAATTTAGTTAAAAAGCAAGGACTTGCTAAAGGTGTGACATGTGAGAAAGAGTCACTTGGCAGCTACATCATCTCTGTTCTGACATTCTTGGTATTGCTGTTCCTTGTTGAAGTTATTACATGAGACTAGAAATCGCCTTGCCCTTCACAGTAAACAGTTGGTAGAAAGAGTAGTGCAGTGGCTATTGTGTAATATTAGTAACAATCAATTTGTTGGCCTTCTGATTTTTAAAGGTGTGTATTCTCAGTGTAATAGGATTTATAGTATATTGAAGCAATTGTTTTTGTATTGCCTTAGAGTCCATGGGTACTCACAAACTTTCTCTCAGGGGCCAAATTTTCAGTGTGGTTTGTGGCCGAGGGCCGCACCGTTGGGGCGGGGTCAGAGGCAGAGGAGGGGCGGGCCTTGAGCAAAAACAAAACAAAACTTTGACCAGGAGGTTGAACACATGCCTCTGCAGCGGACGCCTTCGTCCACTGAGCCACCAGACCCAGCATACACACATCTTTCTCTCTCTCTCTCTCTCTCTCTCTCTCTCTCTATCTATCTCTCCCTCCTCTCATTGTCTCCCTCCCTCTCTCTCTCTGACTCCCTCCCTCTCTCTATCTCTCTTTCCCTCTCTCCCTCTCTTTCTCTCTCTGTCTCAGTCTGTCTGTCTGCCTCTCTATGTTTGCCTCCCTCTGACTCCCTCCCTCTGTCTCCCTCCCTCTCTCTCCCTCCCTCCCTCTCTCTGTTTCCCTCTGTCTGTCTCACTACCTCCCTCTGTCTCCCTCTATTTGTCTTGCTTCCTCTGTCTCCTCCCTCTGTCGCCCTCCTCCCTCTGTCTGTCTTACTCTGTCTGTCTCCCTCTCTCTATCTGTCTCCCTCTGTCTGTCTCCTTGTGTCTGTTGCCCTGTCTGCCTCTCTGTGTCCCTCTGTCTCCATCCTTCTGTCTCCCTCCATCTGTCTCCCTCTGCCTGTCTCCCTCTGTCTGTCTCCCTCCCTCTGTCTGTCTCCCTCCCTCTATCTCCCTCTCTCTCTCTGTCTCTCTCTCTCTCTGTCTCCCTCTCTCTCTCTCTCTCTGTTTCCCTCCCCCTGTCTCCCTCTCCCTCCCTCTCTTTCCCGTTTCCCTCTCCCTCTCTGTCTTCCTCCCTCTGTCTCTCTCCCTTTCCCTCCATCTGTCTCCCCCGACTATCTCTCTCTGTCTCTCTCTGCCTCTGCCTCCCTCTGTCTCCCTCTTTCTGTATCCCTCTCTCTGTATCCCTCTCTCTGTATCCCTCTGTCTATCTCTCTCCCTGTCTCCCTCCCTCTGTCATCCTCTGTCTACCCCCTCTCTGTCCCTTCTTCTCTCCTTCTCTCTCCCTCTGTCTCCCTCTCCCTCTCTGTCTCTCTGCCTCTCTGTCTCTGCCTCTGTCTGTCATGTCTCCATCTGTCTGTCTGTCCCTGTGTCTGTCTGTCCCTATCTTCCTCTCTCCCTCTCTGTCTCTGTCTGTCTCTGCCTCTATCTGTCTGCCCCTGTCCCTGCCTCTCTGTCTCTGTCTGTCTCTGTCTATCCCTGTCTCTGTCTGGCTCAGTCTCTATATCTGTCTCTCTCTGTCTACCTCCCTGTCTCTCTCTGTCTTCCTCTCTCTCTCTGTCTCCCTCTCTCTCTCTCCCTTTGTCTCCCTCCCTCTGTCTGTCTCAGTCTGTCTCCCTCTGTTTGTCTCCCCTATCTGTCTGCCTCCCTCTGTCTCCCTCTATCTGTCTCCCTCCCTCTGTTGCCCTCCTCCCTGTCTCCCTCTGGCTGTTGCCCTCTGTCTCCCTCCGTCTGTCTCCCTCTATCTGTCTCCCTCCTCCCTCTGTCACTTGTCTCTCTCTGTCTTCCTCTGTCTTACTCTCTCCCTCTCTCACTCTATCTGTCACCCTCTGTTTCCCTATCTCGCTCTCTGTCTCCCTTTGTCTGTCTTGTCTCCCTCCCTCTGTCTCCCTCCCTGTCTCCCTAACTCTTCCTCCCTCAGTCTCCCTTCCTCTATCTCCCTCCTGCTCTGACTGTCACCTCACCCCACGTGTGTGGCAGCCCAGGCTAAGACAGATTCCTGGGCACACACACAGCCGCACCCCAGTACTTCACAGGTCTTTAAAAGACCATTTACTTGTTAACGAGGCTTTGTTGTATGTTACCTCTTCTTAGCGCCCCTGCATCTCCACTGTGACAATCACTAAAATCGCTCGACCCCCATAGAGCAGAGTCTCTCGGAGTCCGCGCTGTGTGGTGGTGTTTGCTGCCACTTTTAAAAAAAAAACAACAACAAAAACCACAGGTACAATGTCTGCAAGGTCCGCGGGCCGCTGAGGAAGGTTTGCTGGGCCGCTGGGGGCCCGCAGGCCGTACTATGAGTACTTGTGCCTTAGACTATATGAATAATAAAATAATGTCATTAATATTTTTCTCCCAATTCAGTAATTTCGCTTCCTATGCCACTACCAGAGACAAACCTCTTTATATTACTTCCTGTGATGTCATCAAGGTTAAAGGTCGTGAGATGCCACTTCCATTTATGTCATTTGGGGTGGCGCCAAAGGATGTCAGTGTTGCTTCCCCTTCATGTTGGTGAATTTCCGTCCATTGAAGTCCGTCTCTAATGTCAAAAATAATTAAAAACAAACTCTTTCACGTTCAGGCTTTTTCTCCGATTTCCCGAATTCTCCATCCAGAATTACAGCCCCTGTGATGGTGACATCACAAAACACTAACAATACCATGGGAATTCTTATCATTTTAAATATCCAATCTTAAGCTTTCATGCATGCTTACAAAGGAGAGGTGGGGTGGCAGAAATACGCCTTCATCCAAAGTAAAGCAGAACAAAGACAGAGTTAACGTTGAATAATGAATATAAGGATTGAGACAAAGCTTGTCTCAGGTTTCATTTATTAAAGGAGCAGGTTCCATAGAAAAGAGTAAGCAGAGAATACAAGTTGGTGTTAATTAAGAGTATGAGGACAAGGAAGTCACCTGCATTTACCAAGCAGCGCCTCTTCAGTAGTAATTTTAGAAGCCATTGTCGTTTTAATCAATAGCCATCCCTTTATGTAGCTCAGCTGAATGAATTTATCCATTATTTTTCATTTCTCCAGAACTGCATGCTTAGGCATGAGGTTCTGAAATATCACAAAATATCTTTATTAGCAGTCAAACGGCTCATTTTCTGCTCTGGCACCATCTATAAGGCATGCAAATTATGTCGTGAATGGGAAAACTCTGACGAGGAATCTATATTTTCATTGCATTTTAGTATTGTAACAACAAAAGGTACGAAAATGATGTATCATGCTAATAGTAAATTATATTTTTTTAGCAGCTCCAGTGAAATTGTAAACATACGTAGCAGTAGCGGCTCCTCCGCTAAGGCAGATGAGCGTCACCCCACTGCCATGAGCAGCAAAGAAAAGAAAAAATTAAATGATAATAACCGAACGTTATTATCATTTTATTTTTAACTCCTGCTGCGGCAGTGAGAGGGGCTGGAGCGGAGCTGCAAGGGAGGAGTGGTGGAACACTCCTGTGCGCAATGACTGTTTGGTCAGCCCCCTCGGGCCGTCCAAAACAGTCATGCGCACCTCCCTGTTCTCCATGCAGGCTGTGTTGCAGCCTGCATGGAGAAAATGCCCACCCCTCCAGCCCCTGACCGAGCAAAGTGTCATGGCGCTCAGACCAATCACAAAGCTGCATTGCTTCCTTTTCCGACCTGGAGTCATACACAGGCGAGCATGAGAGAAGACGTGGGACCCAGAGGCAGGGGCAATATAGGTTTTATTTTATTATAAAAAAAACGTAAAAAGCAGTACGGGCCATCCCCGATACCCACCTCCCTACCCGTGAGGCGTGCCGGCCGCCCCTGATACGTAGTGCCCAATAAACTTAGGAAGAAATTATTATTTTATTTAATGATGCTTCCTAATTAAGCTTGGCCTACTCAACTTATGGTTGGCAACTTTGAAATAAATGTTTTGAAACATTTCTTCTCGTGCCAACTCTGAGCTTCTATACCATTATGAATTAGTGATATAGTAAAAGAATGAATTTCCTCTGAACAACAAAATTGGCCAAAGGTTCGGAAAATGTACAAGATATTACAAACAGAGTTATGTATGTCTGCGGACTTACAGTCAGCTGAGTATTTGTAAAAAAGTATTACAGTGACTGGCTGATGACTTGGAAGTAATTCTTGTTCTATTTGTATTATTGTGATCACGTTTATGCATAGGGTGGGCCTGCAAAATCTTGTTGGTCATAATGCACTTTACAATAACTCTCTACATGTATTATTTCCTATTTTATGAAATATGTTTATCATATTGAACATTGATTTTGATACTGATCTAGTTTCATTATATATTAATGCGTGTATTTCATTTGTAACCATAATTCCATTATTGATTGCTATGTTGCTTTTGCATTCAGAGATGGTTTCGAATATTTTTTAATGCTTTTGCTATGGAAATTTCACCGAGGACACACACAAACAAACAGTGGACTACACTGCCGTTGTTGTGCGCGAGGTTGCAATATACTGTGTTGTAACCAGGGATGGGTGTCACAATTTTACGTATAAACACAACTTTTTATCAAGCCTTCGCTATTTCTCCTACTCACTGAGGGGTCCTCGAATGCTACCTATTTGCATAGGTTCAGGCTCCTCTATTGACTTCTCTGGCTCAGGTTTCCTTTCACGATACGAAAAAACTTTCCCCTCTGATCTACTTCTTTCTCTCTTTCGTTCGCTCATTCTATGATCCAACTTAACAACTAAATCAACAAGGGCGGAACACGACTTGGGAGGGTCTACTACCTGAGCCAATGCATCCTTTAAATCCTCTCAACCCCTTGTAGAATAGAGCACTATGCTTCTCCTCAGGTGATCCTGCCTCTGCCACTACCCGGTAAAAGGTGGAAATGTAAGAGGTTAGATCCTTAGTTCCTTGTTTCAAGGTTACCAATTCGGTGTCAGCTGAGTCGGTGAAAGTGTGTCTATGAAATAACTTCCTCCATTCTCTCCTAAAGGCACTATAATCCTGTAATAGTGGGTCATTTCTTTCAATCAAGGGTATCGTCCAGTTTGCCGCAGAACCCACTAATTAAGAAATACCAAAAGCTACCTTTGCTTGGTCTGTAGGAAAACAAGTAGCCTTGCACATGAAATGGAGTTGACACTGACTAATGAAGGCAGCAAACTTAGTGGTGTCTTCATAAAAACGTTCTGGAGGTACCAAAGGAACAGACGGAGGTGTTGTTACTTGGACTAGTGGAATGGTAGCACTTGGATCGGATGGGTTTCTACTCTGTTAGGTTCTCATTTCTCTCTATATAGTGTCTACTCTGGTAGAAAGGGATTGCGTTTCTAATTGCAAATTGCCTAGTATGTGAGCCAAATCTGCTAAAGTAACCTGAGAAACGTCCATGACGTTCGGGCGAAAAAGAATACTATTCTTTTTGGGCTTAGCGTTCTGTCACAATCTTACCTATTATATTTTTGCAGGAACGTCATGGATCGGAGGTATGGTCCTCAACTTCGCCAAGTCACCACTCGCTGCCGACACTTAGTTTATGCCAGGCAGCAATGGTAATCCGGGGAAGAAGGGAAACAAAACAAGGAATAAAGGATAAGAAACCAAAACACTTTCTTCAGAGCACTTCAGGCACCGTCAGGAAGATTAAATGCTGTAAATAGGAAAAGGGCAGCAGTTACAAAATGATAATTTATCTATAGCCCTATTGAATTATGTACTTATACAATGTGTAACTACCTTCAGTTTCCCTTCTTCGTAGTGTAATGCATAATTGCTTGACAATGATGTATGGTATACTCTGGTGCTATAAATACGGGTGCTAGAAAATAAAGAACACATTAAACCAACAACCTACATTTTAGTAATCTTACAAATGATAAGTAAATGTTGTGTGTTGTTTACCTATTCTAATGTAGCTTGCTGCTGAATAATTTCCAATGACTCTTTTAACATAAACTTCCTTTTTGCAGGTATTAAAGTAAAGCCTTGTTTCTTATTATAGGTGGCAGAAACAATAAAAGATTGAACCCCACAACGCAGGAGCACGGGATAAGGTAAGTAATTCAATAACAATACAGAAATTAACATAGATAGCGAATAAGCGATGTTACTGTGTAAACCAAGAGGAGTCTTTAGTTTAAAGTCTTCTTTTCCCTTTTTTTTCACTGTAGGTTCGATTGTAAGGGAAACTCCAGGGAGCTGCTAACCCCAAAGATGCCAGGAACGGGAAATCCAGGGAGCAGCAAATCCCCTTGGCACCAGTACCGACCCGAGAGAGCAGAGACGCACAAAGGGACCATCGAGAACAGAGTGCCAGAGGAAGCCAAACGAAGTCCAGACGCCACCTCCATACCCGACGAGAAGCCCTGAAATGCACAGCCTCCAGGGAAACAGCAGGTACAGGACCATCCGCTAGAATGCTAAGCGTTTGCCGCAGGCGGAGAGGCCGATTATTACCCTTCGGCCTTTCCCGCCCATGCGCGGTAGTGCCTGGTGGCCATTTTGGTAGTTTTTATTTGTTTTACGTGCGCTGAAAATGCATACTAGTGCACACCTGACAGTACACCCCCCTACAGAGCCCCCAACCGGTTTGGGTTTGTCAGGGTGCCGTCTATGAAAGAGACGTACCAATCTAGGGTCATGAACTTGACTGGCAGGCTCCCAAGTACGTTCATCAATACCATAACCTTTCCAATGTATCAGATACTGTAATTTACGTCGCACCCTGCGGGAGTCTACAATCACCTCAACCTCATATTCCAGTTCGTCATCCACCTTCACCGGTGTGGGCGCTTGGGAGGCCTGTACCCGGTTCCACAGGTTTCAGAAGGGAGACATGAAAGACCGGAAGGATTTTCATGGAAGCAGGAAGATCTAATTTCATAGCCACAGAGTTCACTACTTTACATATTTTATAGGGACCTAAGTACTTGGGTTAAAATGTGCAGGATCCCTTCAATGTCAAGTTTCTTGCAGAGAGCCAAACCTCATCCCCTTGTTTGTAACCCGGCTCCATGTGTCAGTAAACATCCGCTCTTCTCTTGTAACTAGCTGT
Organism: Lissotriton vulgaris; assembly: GCF_964263255.1. NCBI lineage: Eukaryota > Metazoa > Chordata > Amphibia > Caudata > Salamandridae > Lissotriton > Lissotriton vulgaris. Next base: position 972,301,201 of record NC_141693.1, on the reverse strand, counting down.
AGCCCTTTCTAAATTTACTTGCGGGCTCTTGTGTACTTCTTGCAACTCCTTTATGAAGTCTGTAACAGCAGGGGTTGAGCAAAGGTAAGTAGGAGGTGTAACAAAGGTTCGGGGATGGAAACCGTAAGAGCAATAGAAGGGTGAACTGTGGGGACTGTTATTGTAGGAGAATTCGGCTAACCATACCATCTCATCCCATTCTGCTTGTGTGTGTAAAACCTGGCATCTAATGTACTGTTCAAAACATTGGTTAACTCTCTCGGTTTGACCATCTGTCTGAGGATGGTGGCTTGAAGATAATCGTATGTCTATTTGTAACAGATCTCCCATTCCCCTCCCAAACTTTGAGATGAACTGGCCCCACTTATCTGAAATCAATACGGAGGGAAGGCAATGTAATCGAACACTTGCTGCAGAAAGACAATAGCTAAGGTTCGAGCAGTAGGGAGGTTTTTCATAGGAATAAAATGGGCCATCTTAGTCAAAAGGTCTACTACAACGAGAAGAGTGGTATTCCCTTTACTTGTTCGAGGTATTCTACAATAAAAACTAAAGACACCGTGTGCCAAGGACTGGGTGGCATAGGTATAGGCTGTAACAATCCTGCAGGACTCTGATGGGACACATTCCCCTGGGCACACATGACACGTTTGAATGTAATGTTCAGTGTCTTTTCCCATTGCAGGCCACCAAAAGTGTCGCCGTAATAGATCAAGTGTCTTCTTATGACCTGGATGACCTGCAAGAGGATGTGTATGACATTTCTAGTGCTTGCAATCTTAGTTCCTTAGTAGGGAGCACCAAACCTCCTTGCACATATGTTAATTCCTGTTCTATGTGGGCTTCTTGAGTATCGATTACTTCTTTCATGTCTGACTTTGTTTGTGCCTACTTCACTGCCAGCAGGAAGGTTTATCAGAATATATAGCCCCAATAGTTTGCTCAATAGTTATTATGAGGGGGGTTCTCCAAGTGCTTCTATAGGTTCAAAACCTAACCGTGACAGGGCATCTACCTTTCCATTTTTGTTACCTCCCTGAATCTGAATAACAAAATCGAACTCATTAAAACACTGAGTCCATCATAACCGCTGCAGAGATAGAGCCCTTGCAGGTTTCAAATATTGCCGGTTACGATGGTCTGTTAAGACAATGATCTTGTGATTGGCTCCTAATAGGTACTGCCTCCATTCTTCAAATACTCTCTTAATGGCTAACAATTCCTTGTCCCCAATAGAGTAGTTGCTTGCAGCTGGAGATAGTTTACATGAATAATAAGCAACTGGATGTAACACCCCAGTAATGGAATCTGTCTGGGAAAGCATTCCTCCCACTGCCACTTGTGAAGCATCAGCCTCTACTATAAAGGGACGTGAAGAGTCAGGATGTCTTAATATTTGTGCTTGTGTAAAAGCTTCCTTAAGCTTGCAAAAAGCAGCCTCTGCCTCAGGAGTCCAATGAAACTTCACTCCTTTATGTAACAATTTAGTTATTGGGAGGCTAACTCAGAGAAGTTACAAATGAATCTCCTATAAAAATTGGCAAAGCCAAGAAAACTCTGGATCTCCTTGATGTTCTGAGGGGCTTGCCAACGATGGATAGCTTCCACCTTTTTTGGATCCATACTGAGTCCTTGTGTTGAGATTATGTATCCCAGGAAACTTACTTGCTGCGTATGGAAATGACATTTCTCGAGTTTGCAATACAAATGATTATCTCGCAAACGTTCCAAAACTCTCCTTACATGAATTACATGTTCTTGCATAGAAGGGGAATAGATTAAAAGATCATCGATGTAAGCGACGACAAATACGTTTAACATGTCCTTTAGTACTTTGTTGATAAAAAACTGAAACGCTGAAGAGGTGTTACATGTCCCAAAGGGCATTACTAGGTATTCATACAACCCATACTTGGTGCAAACGGCTGTCTTCCACTCATCCCCCTCCTTGACTCTTACCAGATGATATGCCCCTCGCAAATCTAGTTTGGTAAATACCTGGGCGTTCTTTATTTGGTCAAGGAGAGAGGTAATTAGCAGCAAAGGGTATCTATTCTTGATGGTAATAGAATTCAATGCTGTATAGTCTATGCAACATCTAAGACCCCCTTCTCTCTTAGGAATGAAAAAAAGAGAAGATGAAGCAGGCGATCTAGAAGGACGAATAAAGCCTATTTCCAACATTTCGTCTAGATACTCTCGGAGGTACACATTCTCTTTTTCTGTCAAGGAATACACTCTACTAGTAGGTATGCGGGCTCTAGGTGGTAAATCAATTCTACATTCGTAGACCCTATGTGGAGGAAGGCTAGTAGCTTGTTCTTTATCGATACGTCTCTGATATACTTATAGACTGAGGGCAAGATTCCTTCTTCAGTACTCATGATTGCAGTGTCTTTCTCGATGTTACCTGAAACCAATTCAGAGTTTTCCACAGTATTCATGAACGTAACGCTGTTCTCTATATCATTTAAATCAAATTGGATGTGTTTCTTGCAATATTCCGGATTGAAGGTTAAAGCCCTATTCCTTCAATCAATAAATGGACTGTGTGTATCTTACTAGGGTAGTCCTATAATTACTGGAAACTGAGGGGACTGAATAAGGTCGAATGTAATCTTCTCTTGGTGTTTCTCAATGATTAAAGTCATACCCATGGTGGTGTGTTTAATAGGACCAGATGTTAGTGTACTACCATCAATAGTAGTAACATCTTCCCAAAACGATTTAGGGACCCAAGGGATCTTTTGACTCTGAGCCCACTGAGCATCCATAAAATTACCTGATGCTCCAGAATCAACCATTATTTGCACCTCCACTGTTTGTTGTCCCCACACCAGACTTGCAGACAAAAGAAAATGACGTGGCTGGGAAGTTTTAACTTCCATGGATGAGACAATTAAATCTGAATTACCCAAAGCCCTTGCCTCCTGAGACTTCGGGCACTCTAGTTTTCTGATCGCCATGTTAACTTTGGTTTGACAGGACATTCTCGAAGAAAATGGCCCTGTTTCCCACAGTATAAACACAACTTTTTATCAAGCCTTCGCTATTTCTCCTACTCACTGAGGGGTCCTCGAATGCTACCTATTTGTTCAGGCTCCTCTATTGACTTCTCTGGCTCAGGTTTCCTTTCACGATACGAAAAAACTTTCCCCTCTGATCTACTTCTTTCTCTCTTTCGTTCGCTCATTCTATGATCCAACTTAACAACTAAATCAACAAGGGCGGAACACGACTTGGGAGGGTCTACTACCTGAGCCAATGCATCCTTTAAATCCTCTCAACCCCTTGTAGAATAGAGCACTATGCTTCTCCTCAGGTGATCCTGCCTCTGCCACTACCCGGTAAAAGGTGGAAATGTAAGAGGTTAGATCCTTAGTTCCTTGTTTCAAGGTTAACAATTCGGTGTCAGCTGAGTCGGTGAAAGTGTGTCTATGAAATAACTTCCTCCATTCTCTCCTAAAGGCACTATAATCCTGTAATAGTGGGTCATTTCTTTCAATCAAGGGTATCGTCCAGTTTGCCGCAGAACCCACTAATTAAGAAATAACAAAAGCTACCTTTGCTTGGTCTGTAGGAAAACAAGTAGCCTTGCACATGAAATGGAGTTGACACTGACTAATGAAGGCAGCAAACTTAGTGGTGTCTTCATAAAAACGTTCTGGAGGTACCAAAGGAACAGACGGAGGTGTTGTTACTTGGACTAGTGGAATGGTAGCACTTGGATCGGATGGGTTTCTACTCTGTTAGGTTCTCATTTCTCTCTATATAGTGTCTACTCTGGTAGAAAGGGATTGCGTTTCTAATTGCAAATTGCCTAGTATGTGAGCCAAATCTGCTAAAGTAACCTGAGAAACGTCCATGACGTTCGGGCGAAAAAGAATACTATTCTTTTTGGGCTTAGCGTTCTGTCACAATCTTACCTATTATATTTTTGCAGGAACGTCATGGATCGGAGGTATGGTCCTCAACTTCGCCAAGTCACCACTCGCTGCCGACACTTAGTTTATGCCAGGCAGCAATGGTAATCCGGGGAAGAAGGGAAACAAAACAAGGAATAAAGGATAAGAAACCAAAACAGTTTCATCAGCACCCCAGGCACCGTCAGGAAGATGAAACGCTGTAAATAGGAAAAGGGCAGCAGTTACAAAATGATAATATATGTATAGCCCTGTTGAATTATGTATTTATAAAATGTGTAACTACCTTCAGTTTCCCTTCTTCGTAGTGTAATGCATAATTGCTTGACCATGATGTATGGTATACTCTGGTGCTATAAATACAGGTGCTAGAAAATAAAGAACACATTAAACCAACAACCTACATTTTAGTAATCTTACAAATGATAAGTAAATGTTGTGTGTTGTTTGCCTATTCTAATGAAGCTTGCTGCTGAATAATTTCCAATGACTCTAATAACATAAACTTCCTTCTTGCAGGTATTAAATTAAAGCCTTGTTTCTTTTTATAGGTGGTTGAAACAAGAAAAGAGTGAATCCCTCAACACAGGAGCACGGGATAAGGTAAGTAATTCAATAACAATACAGAAATTAACATAGACAGCGCAGAAGCGCTGTTACCGTGTAACCAAGAGGAATCTTTGGTTTAAAGTCTTCTTTTCCCTTTTTTTTCACTGTAGGTTCGATTGTAAGGGAAACTCCAGGGAGCTGTGAACCCTAAAGATGCCAGGTACAGGAAATCCAGGGAGCAGCAAATCACCTCGGCACCAGTACCGACCCGAGAGAGCATAGACACACAGAGGGACCGCTGAGCACAGAGAGCCAGAGGAAGCCAAACGAAGTCCAGACGCCACCTCCATACCCGACGAGAAGCCCCGAAATGCACAGCCTCCAGGGAAATGGCAGGTACAGGACCATCCGCTAGAACGCGAAGCGTTTGCTGCAGAAGGAAAGGCCGACTAAGACCCTTCAGCGTTTCCCACACATGCACGGTAGTGCCTGGCGGCCATTTTGGTAGTTCTTATTTGTTTTACGTGCCTGGAAAACGTATAGTCGTGCACGCCTGACAATGGGAGGAGTTTGCGGAGTTTCACTCTGTGGAATTCCATGGCGTAAATGAAAATCTCCACTAAATATTACGGAACGGGTGCTTTTTTCTAGGATCGTTCTAGTATAGAGGTGCCAAGGCACAAAAATAAAGTAATTCAAGGTGGGCTGTGAGCTGCCTTCTTATCTGACTGTCAGCAGGCTGGTGAGGGAGCCCTTCCTAGCAGCGGCACCAAGAGTGAATTACTCAGAGGTGAGGCGATGTTACAAGCTACAGCTCAGGCCATGCTCAGTCAGGATCAGAGAAATAGCTGTCCCCAGCTGGAGGGAGGAGACATGCTCTTTATTCAGTAGGGTAGGCTATTTTTAAATCCCGGCATGTCTCAAGTCAACAAAGCATGTCTCAGCGTCAAGGAATCTCTTTGTGTGCTAGAGTAGGGATTAAGTGCCTAGCTTCACCTTCTTGTGCTCCTAATCACACTGTCGCTAACATTTCAGCCGTGTCCTTCCCTTCCCTGTTGATGGCTGTCTCCGGCTCCGCTGGACCATTCCTCTGTCCCAGGTAAGGGCAGCTGAGGTTTTGTTTTGTGCTGCCTGGGGTTGTACTGGAGCTGTTGCTACTGTCAACGGTCACCATCTTCTTTCCCACCAGCGCATGAGGCTCCAAACCGAGCCATGCTAAGAGACGGAGGGAACCAAAGTAGTTATAGTTAGGACCATGTTTGCATAGAAAACGTGTTTTTGACTTGTCTATATCTTTGGCATTGTTTGGCGAAGCTTCACAAAAGTTTCAAACAAAGTGTCATGGCAAGTCTTGTTGTGCATGGAAAGTTTCGGGTCAATTCGTCTAGTGTGGGCAGAGAAAGTCTGTTTCCCATGTGATTTCCCATAGGAGCTTTAGACATGACTACAGTTCGAACAATTGGACGGAATAACACCGAATTTGGCTGAAAGGTAGACTTTAGTTTGCTGATCATGCTTACCGTTATCCGGTGTAAATCCATTCAGTATGTTGAGAAATTTAAGGAAATCCTAATGAGGATATATATCATCGCAGCTAATTCGTGAATAATAAGAAGCTTGTGCCAAGAAGTGCAGAGCTCTGATTGGCTACCAACACTTTAGCCAGGAAGTGCTGGCAGCCATCTTGGGACTCAGCTTCAGCAGGTCTCATAAAAAAACGCTTAAAAAAAAGGAAAATAGGCAGGGTAGGAATACTCTGACTCCCAAGCCTTGGTCTTGGGGCACACTGGGACCCCACCTCTGCAAAAAAACGTTTTTAAAAAAAATTCCCAGCAATTTTCATGAAAATCTTGTGAATATCATCATGAATAAAATAACGATTGCTCACTCTTACACTTGTTTTTAATTAAGCCCCCAGTTGGGCTTTGTCCCAGGGGCGTTCCTCTATTAAATGAAAGCATGGGGGAACACTTGCCCCCCCCCCTCCATGGGAATTTTTATACCCCGGGGACCACCATCTTCACGGGGCTCTTTGTATTTTACTCGTGGAACCCCCAGGCCCCAAGGGCCACCATCTCCCTGCAAATAATACTTAGGGGGGCTGCACAGACGCCCTCGTCCCTGGGGACCACTCCCTCTCTGAGAACAGAATTTAAAAAAATCATAGAGGGGGCCTCGTGGACTTCTCTGGGCCGGAGAACCACCATCTCCCCAGGGCCGGCCAGGAAAACAGAAGGACAGGGGCCATGTGCCTCCCACTCCCCAAGCCATTAATAGCCCTGGTGACTGCCACCCACCCAGGGTCAGCTTCTGCTATGTCATGGGGTTCCACCCCTGGGACATAGGTGTTTGTTCTAACATGGTAGGAGCTTTGACAGCTCCGACCAAGTTAGAGCAAATACTCCGCGTCCAGCAAGCAGGAGCTGTCAAAAGGCTCTCACTCCCTGGAAGGGACGTTTTCATCTCTTTCCCTGCTCGCAGACATGCAGTAGGGAAAGGGATGGAAGATTGCTCTCACACACAGGGAGTTGTATTTCCAGCAGCTCCCTGTGTGTAAAAGCAATGTCACCTTCTGCAGGACCGCAGGAATTTTAAGGCTCCCCTGTGGTCCCAGAGAAAAACAAGAAGAAAGAAGCAAAATAAAGCTTTGCAATGAGCAGAAAGAGGCAGAGCAAAGGTGAGAAATGAGCAGAAAGAGGCAGGATGAAGGTCAACAACGAATAGAGAGAGAGGCATAAAAATGGTGATAAATTAGTAGAAGGAGGCTGAATAAAGGTGAGAAATGAGCACAGAGGCAGAATAAATGTCAGCAATGAGCAGAAAAAGACAAACTAAAGGTGAGAAATGGACGGAAAGAGGCAGACTTAAGGTCTGCAATGAGCAGAAAGAAGAAAAACAAAGGTGAGAAATGAGCAAAAAGAAGCAGAATAAGGTCAGTAACTAGCAAAAAGAGGCAAACGATAGGTCAGCAATGAGCAGAAAGAGGCAAAGTAGAGGGCAGCAATAAACAAAAAGAGGCAGAATAAAGGTCAGAAATGAACAGAAAGAGGCAGAATAAAGGTGAGAAATGGGCAGAAAGGGGCAAAATCAAGGTGAGAAAAAAAGCAGAATGAGGCAGAATAAAGGTCAGAAATTATCAGAATGAGGCAAAATAGAGATCAGAAATGAGAAGAAAGAGCCAAAATAAAGGTCAGAAGGGAGCGGAAAGAGGCGGAATAAAGCTCAGAAACTAGCAGAAAGAGGGTGAAATAGAGAGCAGAAACGAGCAACAAGAGGCAGAATAAAGGTCAGGACCGCGCAGAAAGAGGCAAAATAAATGTCAGAAACTATCAGAATGAGGCAGAATAAATCTCACAAGGGAGCAGAAATAGGCAGAATGAAGGTGAGAAATGAGCAGAAAGAGGCAAAATAAAGGCAGCAATAAACAGAAAGAGACAGAATAAAGGTCAGAAATGAACAGAAGGGGGCATAATAAAGGTGAAAAATGGGCAGAAAGATGCAAAAACAAGGTGAGAAAAGAGCAGAAAGGGGCAGAATAAAGGTCAGAAATGAGCAGAATGAGGCAAAATAGAGGTCAGAAATAAGCAGGAGGGAGGCAAAATAAAGGTCAGAAGTGGAGAGAAAGAGGCAACATGATGGGCAGTATGAGCACAAAGAGGCAAACTGAGGTCAGAAACCAGCACCAAGAGGAAAAATAGAGACCAGAAACAAGCAGAAAGAGGCAAAATGACAGACATGGGCAAAGGGCAGCCGATAACTCATAGTACCCCAGGTACCCTAGAAATGCCCTTCGTTCTTTTTGTTGTTGTTGGAAAGTCTGTTTCTGTTTTAGCCTTAATCTGTCAGGTATATGAACGACGGATGCAGATTCAAAAAGACCATCGTCGAGAGCAAGAGAGTTGTAGACGAACGCCGAGCAACCATAGAAGTGGAGAGAATTGAGGAGATTAACAGACATCACTGCGGAATTGTTCCAAAGCAGTGGAATCCACAGGCCCTATTGTGTGCCTGCAGCCAGTAGGCTGATGCTCCAGGCAGAAATCGACCAAATGTTGAACATGGGAGTCATTTACCCTACAAGAGTGAGTGGTGATCGATGCTAGTACTCGTCCTTATACCTGACAGATTAAGGCTAAAACAGAAACAGACTTTCCAACAACAACAAAAAGAACTAAGGGCATTTCTAGGGTACCTGGGGTACTATGAGTTATCGGCTGCCCTTACAGACATGTTGAGGAAACTTATCTCCCCTTCTGTCTTCAAACATCACTCTCGCACAGTCCTTGGTGCCTTTCAGAAGTTTAAGACAGCCCTCACAACAGCTCCTGTTCTGCTCTCACAAGATTTCAACAAACTCTTTATACTCCAAACAGAAACTTCTGATGTTGGAATTGGGGCAGTCTTGTCTCAATTGGACTCTGAGGGGCAAGAAAGGCCTCTCTTCTATATCAGTAGAAAGTTGTTCCTTAGAGAACGTGTTTATAGCACTATAGAAAAGGGATGTCTGGCCCTTAAAAAGAGCATTGAGAAACTCCAGTTCTGGAAAGAAGATACTTTGTACTGTATACTGATCACACTCCCCTTACCTTGCTCCTTCGAAATAAGGGAAACAACACAGGGTTCTATAATGGGTTTCCTCTTTGCAACCCTTCCACTTTGAAGTATGGCATAGAAAAGGCAAAGAATAAGGGAATGCTGACTATCTTTACAGTTTCCCCCTTTTCCAATCCGAGCGAGGAGGTTATGACAGGGAGGACAATGTGAGCGACTTGATACCTTGGCCCTTCCCCTCTACTCGCATATCACAAATTGCGCTTCTTATCCTTCCACAACTTGTCCTCCCCGCCTCATAACTACCTGGGGACCTCACTAACCGGATTTTGTTTTTTTTGTTTGTTTACCTTTCTGACATCCTTTGTATCACAAAAAAATTACACTTCATGTTGTTGCGCACTAAGTGATGGGGAAGGCCATAAGCCCTATGATGAAATAGTAACTTTTCAGAGCATTTGTTTCCGAGGATACTGGTGGAAAGACTCCTGGTTCCAGACCCATGAAGGGAAGAAAGAGAAGGCTGGTATTCCCCACAACGACTTTTACCTGTATCCAATATATCTGATAATAAAAAAATTATGTACGGGCAAAACTTCTCTGAAGGTTAAGTTTGTCTCTTATGCCCAGTCACATGACCCAAACATGACACTCATGCACCCATTCACAGATTCACTGTGAGACTCGTGCTCCAACTGGCTAACCCACCCACACACTCACTCACCCACTCACAGACCCACTGAGAGACTCACACACCCACTCCGAAACCTACACAAACACTTACCCACCCACTCACTCCCCCACTCAGAGACTCATCCATCCACTCACAGACCTTCAAATACACTAATGCACCCACTTACAGACCCACTCATATACTCATGCACTGACTCACAGATCCACACAGGTATTCATACACCCACTCACACAGTCATGTACACTGTCATACAATCACTCACACGCCCAATCAGAGACCCGTACAGCCACTCACACACCCACTCACCTACCGATACAGCCACTCACACACCAACTCACAAGTTACATATAAGAATTTTTTTTAAAACAGTTGAAATTCACAGAAAAAACAAAGGTTAAAGGAATGTCATAGTTAGGAAATAGAATTTTAAAAAACATAGGAATTCACTAAAAAGATCAAAGATTACAGAGACGTTGTAGTTACGGAATAGAATTTAAAAAACCTTTGAAATTCACTGAAACATCCAAAGGTTACAGGGAGGTTGTAGTTAGGCTCAGATTTCACTCATACAAAACCAATGAAATTCAGCAGATATAATTACCTGAGCTAACTATGACTTACTCCCCCACAATGACCTCACATAATACATCACTCATGACATGGTCAGTGACATGACTGATGACATCAATGACATCTCAACTGACGTCACTGATGACAATTTCAATAGCTGCAAAAAACTCTTGTGAAATCCTCTCTGGAGTGCGGGCTTTACTTGCTCACTCCTATATAAATATGTATGTATGTATAACTAACCTTTTATGTAGAAAGCCGCATTATATGGATTTAAAAAAACATGTATTCTAAAATGTGCCTTTCTTTTCTAGGACATTGACTCTATAGAGTAGATTTAACAATACTGAAAATGGGAATATATATGCAGTATGGGACATTGTGTTTACCTGTTTGCTGATAGCGTTCTCCATTTACAATGTTTGATTTCACACACGAGGGAGGATTCATTACTAGATGCTTGCAAACAAGGTTTGTGAATTAAGGAAAGGCAAAAATGCAATGATATAAAAATCCATGTTGCACAGGGAACCTTGAAATATAAGAAATATTTCATGGTCCATTAACATAATGACGTTCCACAAACTACTTAGCTGTACTTTACAATTGCTGATTCCACTAGGACGATAGCAGCAAGATTATCTGCATTAAAAAAACACCTTTTTCAAGCAGATTACCCCAGGATAAACATGTACAATAAACATAAGTAACAAGTAACATGCATAATTAGGTTATATATATATGGCCATATATGGTGACAATAAATTCCTTGACCTCTGCTCTTGTTTTCATCCACTAGTGCAGTTGCATTAGATGAACTTCTAATCAGATGTCTAATAGGTGAAAATACAAATGCATGTCACATGGTTAACTGAATGCCACCAGCCACTTCAGCGCCTGAAGGTTGCTTGGACAACCATATCTCCTGGTTCTACATTGCTGCTGTGCATTTGCCTTTCTTATTAACCGCTTCCATGCTTGTGACGGAACCGCTCCGTCACGAGCCCCGGTTGAGCTATGCTCATGACGGAGCGGTTCCGTCATGGCCCACTCGGCACGCCTGCGTGGCGCAGATTTCGTGCCTGCGCGGAGCGTTCTATTGAGCGGGCGGGCCATGACGGAACCGCTCCGTCATGAGCACAGCTCACCCAAGGCTCGTGACGGAGCGGTTCCGTCACGAGCATGTGAGCGCCGCTCGCCCCCCTTCCCCCCTAGCGCTGCGGCGGAATTGCCGCAGCAGCGAAGGGGTTAATGAGTAACCACTTTAGTCAACCAAAACAAAGTTATTTCCTTCTGCGTGTATTTGGTCTTAAACATGACAAACATTTATAGTACATATTCCTTCATCCAAGAGAAGGTGTGAAATCACATTTCATGGTTTAAATGCAGATAATAAACAGCACCTTTCTTCAACCCAGGCTAGGCTTGGACTTTGAAGAAACTGATATAATGATGGCGCCTAGTAGGAGAACGTTAGGCAATAAAAGAGCAAAGGGCCCTGTTCAGAACTTCCATTGTCATTTTCAATGAACACGTATTTTGCTGTCAGTGTCACTGTTTTATTGAGAATGGTAAATGTTTCTGAATGAAGTCTTATAGCTGTCTGCTGAGGTCTATACCAGTTGTTAAAGGCCCTGAACCCGCGTTGTAGCTATAATAAGAGAGTGGGCATTTAACAGGTGGTATAGCCCGAGGCAGAAGGGCTATAAGGCTATTAGAACATTCCACCATCTAAAGGTAGAATGTTCTAAATTATAAAAGGAGAAACATGAAGACCAACATTGGAATGTTGGAGCTTCGGTCTTATACCAGCCAATTTGAGCCTGGAGCTACTCCTCTATCTTCAATGTAGCTCTCAACATTCCATTGTTCTCATGCCATTTAAACTCTCTAAAGCGTCACCTTTCCCTTGGGCCAGCATTATTGAGGCTAAATTAGACTGAAAAGACTCTTCCTGTTCCAGTGGCACTGAAAGGAATGGATCTAAATTTCTCCAGAATCAAACAGTCGCCGTTTTCATTTGCATCCATGCTGTCCTACATACTGCCAACTTTTTCCGAGGGGATAATCTTCTGCCACTTATACATGATCAGTTTAGTTGACCTGTAATTCTGTGCGCCAACAGTGCAACACAGACATAGGGGTTAGCTCTACTGAATCGGGCCAATGATAGAGGAGTCTGGGTACCACCGATGCTGATCGTGTGAGACCCCAGATAGTGTTTTTCAATCAAAAATAACTTCTGAAGGTTCTTTAAGGGGTCTAATGAAATGTAGCCATTTCTCAGTTTTTGACTAAATAGACACTGTCTCTCACACTCTGTCAAATCAGCGCAGTTTTTTATGATGACATTGCAGCTCTCTGCTGGTAATATTCCTTGATGAACACAGTCACATTTATCAAACTCATGCAATAAACCTTTTGCTACAAAATGTTCTCAACAGAAAGCCTACCAATCAATCACCTGACACAGTTATACATGCAGCCATATAACACAAACCTACACTAAAGGAACAAGCCAGATTTAGGATTTTGACCGTCTTTTTTTTATTTTTTTTATTTCTGTAATTTTTTATTGTAGAAAAATATATATAGCTCTCCTTGATGAGATAGTCTTAGGCTTTAAACATCTCATCTTAACTTACATTTTCAGTCATACAGCAGAACAAACGTTCAGTTCGGTTATGGAAAGCAAAAGAAAGCTACAATAAAAAAGAATGTATTTCTAAGATTCCCAACGAGAACTAAATACGATTTTGCCTTGCCCTAGTTATTTCTTCGATCATTACATTTGACCTGTGAGAAAAAAATGCATGAAATTGTTTAACAATGTTGTGACATTTCCACATACGTATACGCATGCAACATAATGCATATACAAATAATACATTATTTTCTAAAGAATCCAAGTATGTGTGTTATTCTAATGTTTAGTTGGAGACAAAAAGCGTTTTCTAAGCAGTAAGAGGCAAGTATTTCACCTTATCTTCCAGTCTTCAGAATGTACCCTTTATAAATAAGGTGAGTGACAGCAAAGAACTTCATAACCATTGGAAATGTCAGACCTGAAGCATGATTAGATGACAATCAGAGCTGGCATAAAGGTCTGTATGTAGGATGTAGGTAATGTTACTGTCACAAAATTCATTGACAAACCTGACATGCCTTTTGTTTGAGACTCTGCCATCTGATTGTTTTTAACGACAAAAAAGACCTTTTAAGTCAGATTTGCAGATGTGCATATGTTCATTGTCTTTTTAAGCTCCTTTTGTTGCATTCAAAATTGTTATTTGTATGAGGTGACACCTGAAATTCTCACTACACCGATCAGTACAACATTAGTACATCAGATGTTTATTTCTGGATTCAAGGCCATGAGCAATATATAGGACGCCAAGGGTAAGAAAAGGGGTGGACCTAGACATTTGATCGGGGTGCAAAGGACTTGTGATGTCACTCTCTTTGCCCCTGACATGTTTCTGAATTGACGCCGTGGTGAGGGGAATGGCTTGGAAATAAAATAAACTAATGTACCCTCTTGAAAACGTTTCCACTTGAGTTGGAAATGTACTTTTAATAAGGCCTTCTTTTATCCGTTTTTTTCTCTAGCCCTTTCCTTTATTTTTGATGACCCGGTTCAGGATCAACAGTCTACGTCTTAATTTGTTCGCTTATTTTCCATATATTTGTTATGTTATGTGATGTTATGATGAATTTTGTAGAGCGCACGTTCACCCTGGGGTTTCTTGGCGCTGTGTACCGCTGGGGAACCCGTCCTGGCTTTCCCTGTGAGATGGTCCCTATTGGGCATCCCCAAGGTGAAGCCAGGCATCCCCGGCAGCGAGAGGGCCGTTGTGGAGATTAAGCAAGCTATTGCCCAGAGTTGCAGCATGGGACCCATGGTTAGAGAGGCACCGAGGTGAGATTTATCGAGCCCGCTGACATTGGTTCCGTACCCTGCCGCGTCGGGAATTGAACCCAGGTCCCGGGCCGACCTCTGCTTCTGGGTCTGCCGCCTCTAACCGGTGAGCCACACTTCTCCACTCCACTCCATATTTGGAAGGGTTCTCTGCTTTTTCCATTATTTATTGTCATGTTTTGTAAACGGTGCTTTTTACAGTAACATACACAAAGTTATTTTTGTATTATTGTATTCTGACATTGATTTACTGTAGTGGAAAGCTAAACATACAGAGTGCATATAAACATTTATGATTTTTGGTGCTTTCAATTACAAATAGTGATTCTCAAAAGTGTGTGTTTCCGTTGAACACAAAGTGTTCATGATAAATTGCAGTACGATCATTAACAGTTGGGTCCTGCTATGTAACCTGTTTTTCTTACATAGCTGTTACCTAAGGCACTGGCGTGGGTCGGATTATAAGTGCACCATTTCATTGTGACCCTGGCACAAAAACTTGTTTGTGCAGGGATCAGAATAATAAGTAGTGCAACGTTTACTACATCTGGTAATTAAAAGGTACAAACCATGCCAGGAATGAACAGGGAAAATTTCCAAGTATTTACTGGGACAAGTGCACTTTCCTGCATTAAGCATCAAATTCCGTGCATTATTCATACTCCCTCTATGCTAGAGACATGTTCAATACATGTCTCTAACCTCACCTACCTCTTAGAAATGGGATTCTTTCATGAAAAAAGCAAAGCTCTAGTAAATCAGCCCTAAGATAGAAGACCTGGTGATGTTAGAGAGAGAACCCGTTACAACGGAAAGTAGGTATCACAATGGAACATTGTTAGGGAAATCAGCTGTAACATGTGGAAATTCATATTGATTTCCTTATGCGTTACCTAAGCTGAACGATTTTTGCTTACAATTCCATTTGATTTCAAATGGTTTTTTTTTTCAGGTCATCTCCATCGGTCTCGCTTTCTCTTTTTCACAGAGGTTCAAATAGTTCAGGATTCACATTGCACAAATCTTCCAATGTGACTTTCAAAGCAGTATTCACAAAGTATGACCATTCAGGTGCTGAATGTCTGCGACAGGGCACTCATGCTCTTTTCGATCTTCTTAGGTTTTGCTGATTTGGATCTAGGCTACTTTTGTCACTTATCTCAGACTCTTTGGGTATTATTTCTGGAATTTGAGCTATTGAAGAACTTCTCAGATTTTTGTTTTCATAACGTTGTGGCCATTCTACTTGTCAATTTATTTCCTCATTCCATTGCTGGTTCTTTCGCCTGGATCTTTTTTTCTTAGTGCCCCATCAGCAGCACTTTCTCTCTGTGACTCGATTTCTGCTTCTCCTCTGTTAGGTATCTCAATGCCACTCTGTGTAATTTTTCTGAACCCATATTAGAACAATAACACTGTCCTCTATCTAAATCTAAATAAGAAAAGTGAGGGGGATCCGACAATAAGTATACGTTAAGATAAGATGTAGTCCACTAAACAAATATCCCTAAAATTAGATATAGTTTATGTCCGAGGGACGATACACACAACAAATTATAGAATCTTTTGTGAATATTATAATATGTTCCAGGACAAAGATATAAGGCTAGGAACCCCGTAGAGGAGGACAATAGTTATTCTCCTTCTCCTTTTCAAGCACTGCAAATAGGCCACAATAGGCCTACAATGTATGAGATATGTAACCACGCAGCAATACAGGCCGATATTTAATATAACTATATATCATAGAACTAGGCAGAAATGACGAGAATGTGTAGAACGTATCGGGAGTATAGGTACAAAACACGAGGCAAATACTATATATAAGGGGAAGATAAAGTTGTAGATCGCCGGGTTATGTGCGTATTGCCACTGAATAACTGAATGGCTTTTAAGCATTAAAATAGAGAAAATAGAGGTAGCGGATACATCTGACATTCTAATCATGAGTGGATATATATAACACAAAGGGAGCCAGAGCCCCGTTTTAAGATGGCCGCGGTCTTCATAACAATAGGTAGACCCACAGCGCATGCGCGGGAAAGTAGCGTGCGCGGCGTGCAACAGCTGAAATGAGTTAGAGACGCAATAAAAGAGGGCGGGCGCGCGGACTCTAAATCCAAGAGGACGAGGCGAAACCGAGGACACGACGGGGACAAAGAATTAGCAGGCAAGTCTCTGATGGGGAATCTAAGACGCAGGCTCTCGTACACACTGAAGATAGGCGCGGGAGCCCCCACGATGGGAGTAGATGGGATTAGTAACGCCGTATACTATCATAGAGGGTGTCCGCATAATGGAAGACACCGAACACAATGGGAAAGCTCAATTCCTTACCGGGTGATAAAAAAAATAAAAAAGGTACCAGGGGGGAGCGATAAACAACTTTCCTAATGCAGGGGACTTATGCGGCAGCCCTTTGAGTAAATAGATGCAAAACAGATAAAGGGCTGAAAGCAGAACCACACACATAAAGGGTAGACAGAGGGCGGTAAACATAACCATACACATAGGTGGCGCTGCGAGTAAACACAGTGAAGAGGGCGGTCTAGTAGGCCCGTAGGAGGCAAGAGATCACACAATTAACAGATGAAAGAGGGGGACCAAATAACCCTCATTAATCATGAGTGATAACAATATACCCACCCGAGCTCTAGTAATAGATAGAGGCAGAAAGTGAGCAGTTTTCTTAATCAGTTAATATTGATTCCTCCATAGAACATATCCAGTTCTGAAAGTCTGCACAACAACTCATCAGGTAGTCTGCATCCCACGGGATACCTCGGCTAATGGAAGGATTTTAAACTAAGATAAGGTAAGGGGCATTGAGAATGAATATTAGACAACGGGATAAATTCATCCATGTAACTAAAGATAATAAAAGTTCCCTTATTATACCCTTGCAACAGACCTCCCGTACAAAAAGGAGCAGCTGATAGAACTATTACCCAAGATCAGGGGGATATCCTTAAATCTACAGAATCATAAGAAAATAAGAAAATAAGAGTCCCGCACACAGAGCACTTGAGAGGTAATGAGCAGTCTAATCATGAGCAACAGAAGAAAATAAAATACAACCCATAGGAATAAAACCATGTGGTTATCCTCTACCTCCCTTAGATCCATCCAAGAGTGTTCCACCTACGGACACCCATTCATTACGGAAAAGGAAGAATAATATATATCCTTGTATGGTAGCCCGAACGTTCAATACTCAAAAAAAAGGTCAGTACTGCACTAAAGTCAGGAGAACTGAGTGGTATAAAAGATGTATCCCACATAGTTGACCCTTAAAATGCAACGGAGGGTTGAAGAGGCCTGAGGTTAACCATACCATGGACATAATTAGGAGAATGCACTGATGTGACAATTTACTGTGAACAATGACTAGAGGGGGAATAAAGAACCCAAGGCAACAGTATGAAATAAACTTTGTGTTCCCATAGTACAATGCACTTAAAAGAAAGGTCTACTAAGACATGGCCATTCAGAGTGGAAGTTTAAAAATGATATATTTCCTTTTCCACGAGAATGTAATAATGTGAAGTTGAAATACAGCCATAGGTGTGTACTGATTTATATCTTTCTAAATATGCAAAAGGATACCAGTAACTGAATACGATGACCCCATGTGAACTTACATTGTCCTGAAGAAGGTGTTACCATATCCACGGCTCCATAACACCGAAATGCGTCGACGCACCACTACATATAGAATCCAAGTCAAGCCTAGGGGCCCCAGATATACATAAATTTTGGATACTGGAAGTCGCATATGAATTGTGTAAAGCCGAATTGATCTGATTAATCTGTAGCAATATCATCTGATCTATTGAGTAGAGGGGTTTTTTTTCTCTTTTTTTAAAATGTATTGTGTTATTGCACTTGATGATTAGACTTTGGTATATGTTTTTATATGTTTCATTTACATTTGATGTAACATTATGAGGATGATGTTTTAATGTATTTCAATGTACTGCATAAAATGCTTTTATGTTAAATGTTTTCAGGAAAAACTCTTTTTCTGAAATTTAAAAAAAAATTATTTGCTAATTGTAAATGACAATATTGTTCGGTTTTAAATAAAAGATTGTAAACGTTACATTTTAGTGTGGGAACTATATTCAATGAGTACCCTAATATAATATGCTGAGGGAATGAGGTGTGACCATATAACAGTAGAGTGAGTACAGTTGTTTAGCAGTAGGTCCAGGGAAATTCATTTGACTTTAATTTCAGGCACCTGCACTTAAAATACATTTCATCAACTGATCATCACAATTTTTTTCTTCCAGTGGCTTGATTGACAATGGTGCTGTTGGCTTGGGTGGTCTCCCGATTGGCGGTTTAACCACCAAAGCTCTTTGTTCAGGATCATAGACCAAAAGCACTTCTAGATTGCTCACTCTTTTGGTGTGCATGGCATGTATCCAACTCGGGACTCCAGCACACTTAACATCAATACGTGTAGTGAGGATCACCTGAAAGGGGCCTTGTCATCTGGATCAGAGGCATGCCTTCCGAACGTGCTTGTTGATCACAACCCAATCACCAGGATTGAGGTTGTGGCACTGTTCTTGATGCAGGTCTTGTGTGGTAGCTGAGACCTGATGACAGACAGAACAAACCACTTCAGCCAGTCTTTTGCAATATTCTAGTATAATGTTGTCAGTGATATTCAAAAAAGTATTGGCAGGAACGGCAGGTAATCACATTGCTCTTCCCATCAGTATTTCATGGGGGGATAACCCCATCTTCCTGTCAGGGGTATTCCGGATACTCATCCACACCAAAGGCAAAGCATCTGGAAATTTCAGAGAGGTTGATTTACAGACCTTGGCCAATCTAGACTTGATGGTACCATTTATCTGCACTGCAATGACAGAGCCTTCTAGTCTGTAAATGCAATGTAATCTTTGTTCAATCTGTACAGATAATCTGCTTTCCTCTATCTGACAAGAGAAATTGGCATGCCAAGCCTGGATATTAATTCACGTAATACCAGCTTGGGTACTGAAAGACAGTCGGCTTCTTGTAGTTGGATAGGCTTCCATCCATCTTTTAAAGATGCACAGAATTACTAGGATATATCTCAGCCCGTAATTCACAGGTGGTCCAGCGGGTTACCAGCATCAGGTAATCTAACACCACATACTCACCTGGGGCCATACATTCATTCACAACACACTGGCAATAATCGCTGGGGTCATGTTTTTGTAATTTTCTAGATTAGTTATCTTTAGTCCCTAACTAATCTTTTACTGATCAAAAGTTCTTTCCTCTGGTCGATGGACCATTAGTTAGAACAAGTTGATGGTGAAATGACATATGCTTCAATATACACAGAACTCAGAAATAATCACAGAGTCTGGATGTATTTTTCAATTTTTATCTCAGATTAAATTCATGTGAACCACTTACACAGTACAGAACAAACTCCGTTTCTCACAGGAAGGAAGATTCAAATAATCAAGATGCATTCATTTGTATTTTGCAATGACACAGCATGAAAGGGAGAGGATAGAGAGAAAAGTACATAAGCGCATACACAGATATATGTATATTTACCCAGAATGGTGTGAAAACCAACTCCCAGGCCTAGTAATTGGTAAGGGTCCCCCAGGCAAGGTCTGGCCAACAAAGGATTCAGGACAGGGCAGACTACCTCTCTATCACCGACGCTTGCCTAGCACGCCTCTCTGACACTCTCTTCCTCCTTGAGATTCTTCCGCGATCTTCTTCTAAATTGATTTGCTTAAGATAATTGGTTCAGCAATTTGATTCTTCTTCAGCATCTCTGTCTGGGACTTCTCTGTGCTCTCGGACCGCATCATAATTCTCTAGCTAACTAACTAACTAATGCTACCTAAGTTATACCTTTCTGTATGCTTGTACCACCCATTATTGTTTCAAGCTTACGAAAATACTAACCCTGATTGGACAGGCAAGGGGAGGTTATCATCACACCATGCTTATTTCCCATTATTTCTTTCATCTCTTTATTTTAAAATCCCACCCCTTAAGTTTTATACATCAGTCTTTATTCCCACCCGTTATTCACAATGTAATTGTTACATACGAGAGAAAAAAAACAGTAGTTCCCATCCATTTCAGTGGACTGTCGTTCCGGTTCCCATGAACGTATCCACTGGAAACCTTGAACGAGGTAAAAGTTGACATTGCGTCTTCCAGCTTGGTTGCACTACGCAGGTGAGGTAGAACGAGTGGGAATAGACTGTGGTGCGTGTTTCTAGGCCCATAATAGGCACTATGGAAGAGTCAAAAAGACAAATGTTAAAATCAAAAATAAATGGTTTCTCTGTATACCACCTATCTCTACTCTAATCCACTTTATTTAATATTACTCTTCCCGCATTGGCATTAGTAGAATAGCTGGGTTTAGTTTTTCAGCAAGCAGGTGGCAAGCATGTGGGTTTAAAGTGGCCAAAGCGAAAGGTACATCATACTACGTAGATGCAGCAGACGCATGAGCACTAAAGATTTTCGGTTAGCAGCCATTTTAGAATCACACTCGGGTTACTGGTTCATAAGACACAGAGGCAAGCTTCATTCTTATTCTTAAATGTTGTGTAATGCATGTTATTTCCACAATACAAGTTTATACGGAGTTAGTGGCTACATGAGAAGATTGCATCCGAGCAAGTCTCTTTTTCACGAGTCATTGCTCCATCACAGGCATCTCGATAAAGTCCATTTGCATCCTGTTGAATGGGCCACCTGATCTCCAGAGGTGTGTTAGAGTGACATGTGTTCGTTTCCCTACGTTAAACTGTTGACAAGTTACACACTGGTGCAAACTACAGGTATTTCTTGTCATCTAAACTAGGCATCATATTGCCAGTAGCATGCGGAGCTACAGTTAGTTATTCGGTGTATTCGTTTTTATTTTGGAATCCTTATTGCGTAAGCATCGACCAGACACTGGATCAAGTTTGATACTTAGAAGGTACGGCTCCTTTGGGAGAACACAGAATGGTTGAGAGCATTAATTAGGAATGGTCTGGTGATAACGAGTACATTTTTACTTTATTTTTCCAGTTTCTGGTTCTTTAAGGCATAGATCTGTTGAACACCACAGAGCAGTATTACCTTATCTTGAATCTTGGGTAAGCTTGTATTTTCTATGTGCTTTAACTATTGATTTCTACTAACGCCAAATCACAGTGTTTAAGTTGATTCCATTGAGCATGGTGTACATAACCAGTTATTTATCTGTATATGGATAAATGTAGAACTTTGTTCCTCTTTGTTTGCATGTCAGCTAGATTTGCACAAAACATTGATACGAACAAAAAAATGTTTTTTCATTTCAGTTCCCCTGAAGAAGAGATCAGTGAGATCTCGAAATGCATTGGGATTTACAACAAGATTATAATGAATGAAATAATATACTGTACCTATATGTTATGTTTTTGCAAAGAAGACTTGTATTAATTCAAATGTTAATACCATTAATTGCAAAGTATATATACAAAAAAATGTTTTTTGGTTCACTGAAATAAAAGATGAAAATGAGAAGAAAACAACAGTTAAAATACATTTATTGTTTGGTAAAAGGTCAGATGCAAGTTAAAATAAAGTAGCGAACCTCACAGGTTAGCATTCGCAGTGCAGTAAGGGCCCGGTGATAAGTTCATCACCCATTCCATTATTTTGTTTACCAGGGGAGTAGCATCCTCGTTCCTCCCTGCTTGCCAAGTAGAAAACGTTTAAACCCCCCCAAAAAATTGGAGTCAATATTGTTTAAAGCCTTGAGTGCACAGTACAACCCTCTCAGACTTGTTAATTTCAGGCTATCAGTACTGTAGCACCAATAAAATGCAGTTTGATTCGATCTCGAACATCACAGATAACAAAGCTGAAACCAAAACTTATACGTCAGCTTAAGCTTCGGACATTTATGCATTAATAACTGACATTCAAACTTTTAGCAAACAAAGCGGATCAATACCACAACAGCTAAAACAACTGGAATTTCTATCCAAAAGAGTTCTCAATCAAAAACTCCATGCATCAACCCTAATACAATATCATAAAGTTCAACGAATACCACGAGGATTATGACTACCAATCAAACCCATGCTTTTCAAATTCCAGTACAATAAACATTTCATGGATAAGTGGCACGCAATCCTAAACAAGTGCTCACTGGATTTAATTTAATTTTGGTATTGGTAGAGGAACTGGCAAAAATCATTAAGGACTTGGAAGAAGAACTAGAACTACTAACAAATGAACTATCAACACAAATACAGTCAGAAGAATGGAATACAATCTTAAAGGAATTACAGGACAAACTGGATAAATATGGAAAGGATAGAAAACTTCGCAAATTCAAATGCGATACTGTCGATTACAAGTTAAATGAGGTTTACACCTGGGCAGATGTGTATGCCCAACGAAGACCACCAACGAGACCAATAACTTCATCACAGGAAGGCATAGTATCAGATCAAGAGTTAACCACATCGCGACAACCACCAACCAAACCCACATCGCAATTGCCCAGTGAAAGCAGCTCGGCACAAGCACCAGAAAATCAATAACAGCCACAACAGAGTTTTTTAGAGAAGGGTCCAGCAGCCGGCAAACCTCCAGAAACAGTTGTGTCACGAAAACAAGACGTAGTCAAAGAACAAGTCAGTGCAAATCTAAGGAGCAAGGGGAAATCCTAGTAATAAATATTTCAAGCAAAGAACTAAACAAACAACAGATACAAGTACTTCAAAAAGTCACAAGTTTTGTACCAACATTTTCCAGCAATTCCTTCAATACAGAAATAAGCTTTTTTAAATTCATGCGTTCTTTGCGCCTGAGACACTTTTTTACTAACATCGTACCTACATTGCCTGAGACCCCAATGGTCACTAAAAAGTGAATACAAGGAATTCAAACCACCAAGTATGTTTATGCCGCCTACATCACATAAACTACTGGATACCTTTGAAATTCTGGTTAAACAGGACTTACAGCAAATTGATTGGCAAAAAAAAAACAGGAAAACATTAACAAACATGAAGAGACAATCATTCAAAAACTAGCTCAAGATGCATCCATCACAATCCAAACAGCGGACAAAGGAGGAGCTTTAGTCATTATGGATACTTCTTTCTACGAAGCAAAAATACGTGAACACCTTACAGATGAATCTACATACCTACAATTAACAGAAAATCCTCTCAACGAGATAGCCAAAACACTTGACTCCATCTTACAGAACACAGTTGCAATGGGTTGGATTAATGACCGAACCAGAAAATTCCTGACAATTGTGACACCAAGAAGTCCTCGGATCTATATGTTGCCCAAGATACATAAAAATTTAAAAGACCCACCTTTCAGACCTATAGTGAGCGGATGCGGATCCATTTTTGAATATTTAGGGCACTATATTGATGAGTTTCTTCAACCATTTGTCCAGAACTGGACAACCTACCTCAATGATACTACACACTTTCTGCAACTACTGCAAAATGTTAAAACAGATTTGGATAAACTTATTTTATGCACAATAGATGTGACATCTTTATACACATCCATACCCATCAATGAAGGACTCGAATCCTGTGAATGGGCTCGCTTGCAAACTCCCGATTTACCAGCGAACAAAATTTTCCTACTGGAATTGCTACAATTTTGCTTACGACACTCCTATTTTGAATGGAAATCTAATTGGTATTTACAAATCAGTGGAACCTCAATGGGTTTTTCAGGAGCCCCAGTCTTTGCCAATATTTTTATGGCTAAATTCGAAAATGATTTTATACTGTCAGACGTCTGCTGGAAAAAACATCTAGTCTTTTACAAAAGATTTATTGACGACATCTTCTTGTTATGGAATGGCACAGTAGATCTGTTACAACAACAAATCAATTCTCTCAATACCAAACACTGCCGGATACAATTTACATCTAAAATTGATTCTGTGGAAATCCCCTTTTTGGATGTATTGGTCCAGAATAACAAACAAGAACTAGAGACAAAGGTTTTTCATAAACCAACTGACCATAATAACACCTTGTTATTCACCAGTTTCCACCCCAAGGAGTTGCTACGAAACGTACCTCTCTCACAGTTTATGAGAGTAAAACGCATAGCATCCACGGACCAAGCACTAAACCAAGAATTGATACTTCAAAAACAAAGATTCACTAATCGTGGATATCCAGCACAAATTTTACAACTAGCAGAATCCAAAATTCGAACAATGCCAAGAAGCCAATTGTTGCAATCAAAAACCAAAACCAAACAACAACGGATGGTTTTTGTAACCAAATTTTCTACACAATCACAACGAATTAAAAGCATTATCAATAATCGTTGGGATTTACTGGAGTCAGAGCAAGAATTCCAAGGTTTTTTCAAAGACAAACCATTGTTTGCCTACAATAGAAGCAGAAACCTGAAGGAGATGTTAACCAAAGCAAAAACAATTTCCATCCTACCTAGCCCAGGACAACCGGGAATGAAAAGGTGCGCTAATTGTGTGCACTGCAACAATGTCATTGTCAGCAATATTATCCAACATCCGCAAACAGGCAAAAACATCAAATTACGTCATCGAGCAGATTGTAATTCTACTCATGTTGTTTACAGCATCAAATGTCCATGTGGCAAATTAGACATTGGCAAAACAGACAGGAAAATCAAGACTCGCATATCTGAGCTTAAGAGTCGTATTCGGAACCAATCTACAACCTCAAGCCTTGCCACTCACTGGAATGAACTAAAGCATACCATACCACAACTTAGATTTCAAGTATTGGAAATAATTGACCAAAAATCTGATCGTGACAATGTTCGTTT
This sequence comes from Lissotriton vulgaris, assembly GCF_964263255.1. NCBI lineage: Eukaryota > Metazoa > Chordata > Amphibia > Caudata > Salamandridae > Lissotriton > Lissotriton vulgaris. Next base: position 972,276,168 of record NC_141693.1, on the reverse strand, counting down.
ACTATCTCAAAGAGAGATTAGGTGGATAAAATATATGGAAACTACCACTCCCAAAGGACTCAATGACAAGCTAGATATGATTTGCTTTCTTTAATCAGCCCATCACCTTTAGGTATTACCAACACAGAGCGTTAGTTTAACAGTCTAACAGAGTCATATAGAATCCAAGTTTAACGAAAACCCATAAATTCAATAGGTTAACAGAGACCCCATTCATTTCAACCGTGCAGATGTATTTTTATTTCCTTTGTTAAACAAAATGGTTGTTATATAGGCATTGTTATATTACTACAGTTTGTTTACTATATGTCTTTTATGTTACAAGTGTCGAGTGTTTAGTCACAATAACAACAGGGTCTACAACCCCAAACCATCCCATTTCTATTACCAATATCGTCAGGTTAGAGCATCATTATCGTTCATAACTTTACATGATCCCATATAATCACTTCGTCTGTAAGCATCAATATCACTTATAACTTTTTTGTTCCTCTTAGATTGTTTTCATGTAGGAATCGGTTAATTTTGTTGGTTTGAATTTACTGTTGACAGCAGTTGTATATGAGCGTTGAGCAGGTTAGCATTTTTTTCCAGTTTCAGTGCGTTATTTTAGACAGCTTATGATGGCCGCTTCCAGCGCCCCTCATGACTGGCGTTTCTTCTAAGATGGCCGCCTTGAGCTTGATAGCTATAGTCCTGTTTCTATCTTATTCAAGTGTTTAAACTTTAACACTACACACATCGACATGTTTCGGTAACAGGATAGTGACTTTGTAGATGCGGAGCAGTCTTTTCAGGTAATTTGATGGTTTGCGAGCGCAGGATACTATAAGTAATTTTTCAACAATACAGTGTGTGACGGTGCGCTGTTTTTATTTGCTTTATCGCAGAATATCAATTTCGGTAACTGTTTGAATCTGCCGCTCGTCGACAGACACTGGTGCAAACTACAGGTATTTCTTGTCATCTAAACAAGGCATCATATTGCCAGTAGCATGCGGAGCTACAGTTAGTTATTCGGTGTATTCGTTTTTATTTTTGAATCCTTATTGCGTAAGCATCAACCAGACACTGGATCAAGTTTGATACTTAGAAGGTACGGCTCCTTTGGGAGAACACAGAATGGTTGAGAGCATTAATTAGAAATGGTCTGGTGATAACGAGTGCATTTTTACTTTATTTTTCCAGTTTCTGGTTCTTTAAGGCATAGATCTGTTGAACACCACAGAGCAGTATTACCTTATCTTGAATCTTGGGTAAGCATGTAGTTTATATGTGCTTTAACTATTGATTTCTACTAACGCCAAATCACAGTGTTTAAGGTGATTCCATTGAGCATGGTGTACATAACCAGTTATTTATCTGTATATGGATAAATGTAGAACTTTGTTCCTCTTTGTTTGCATGTCAGCTAAATGTGCACAAAACATTGATACGAACAAAAAAAAATTTTTTCATTTCAGGTCCCCTGAAGAAGAGATCAGTGAGATCTCGAAATGCATTGGGATTTACAACAAGAGTATAATGAATTTATTTATTTATTTATTTATAACAACATTTATAAAGCGCGAACGAAGGCCCTAGGGCATCTCGGCGCTAATAGCTGCAATGTTTAACCCACAAGGGGTGCTGAAGTAAAGAATAAAAAGATCATAGGTTAAAAAGCCAGGTTTTAAGATTTTTTCGGAAAGACCAGAGGGAGGTGCTGGCCTTGATTGAGAGAGGGAGTGTGTTCCACAGCTTCGGTGCAGCTACAAGAAATCGTCTGTCACCCCAATGGACCGTTCTGGTTCGGGGGACCACCAGATCAAAGGAGCTGGAGGAACGCAGTGTTCTAGAAGGGCAGTAGGGGGTTAAGTTCTGAGTGAAGAACACTGGTCTGGCATTATGTAAGGCCTTGTATATCAAACATAATGACTTGAACTTGATCCTCTTCTTCACTGGAAGCCAGTGAAGTTGTCTTAGGATGGGAGACACCGGTTGGTATTTAGAGGTTCGCCCTAGTAGCCTAGCCGCCGCGTTCTGGATGGCCTGCATTTTCGATAGCACTCTCTCCTGGGCACCTAGGAACAAAGCGTTGCAGTAATCTAGGGTGGAGAGAACCAGGGCGCTCACCAAAGTTTTGGCGGCAGTTTCGGGCAAAAAGGGCAGAATTTTCTTAATAAGCCATAGCTTGTAAAAGGCAGAGGAGGAAATCTGGTTGGCATGTGGTAGGAAGTTCAGACGGTTGTCGAACAGAACACCCAGGTTCCTCACCTTGTTGACCGGGTCTGGGGGCTGGCCCATGGGTGAGGGCCACCATAAGGGGGACCACTCCGGGGAAAGGTTGCCAAAGATAACGGCTTCTGATTTATCAGAGTTTAATTTCAGGCAATTGTGGGCCATCCAACTCCCGATTGCCTGCATACCCTGACTGAACATGTTGGCTTTTTGAAGCCCGTCATTCTTGACAGAGAGGACCAATTGGGTGTCATCTGCGTAGGATGTTAGGCTCATCCCGTGTGCTCTGATGACATTGGCAAGGTCCGACACATAAGTGTTGAAAAGTGTCAGACTAAGGGATGAGCCTTGAGGAACTCCACATGGCAGTGACAAGGGGGAGGATTCAAAAGGTCCCACAGTTACAACCTGGGTCCTATTAGCCAGGAAGGAGGCAAGAAGATTTTTAGCGTTGCCTCGGATGCCTATACTCTCGACACGGTCGACCAAGGTGGTATGGTCGACCGTGTCGAAGGCAGCCGATAAAACCAGTAGGATCAGGACAGCTGTGCCTCCCGCATCCCGAATGGATCTAATGTCATCCGCCGCCTTGACCAAGGCGGTCTCAGTTCCAAGGAAACGGCGGAAGCCGAACTGAGATTCGTCCAAACATTTGTTTTCCTCTATAAAGAGAGAAAGTTGTGCGTTCATGATTTTCTCCACTATTTTGGCTAGTAGTGGAAGACTAGCAATGGGTCGGTAACTTTTAAGTTCTTCTTTATCAAGGGTGGGTTTTTTGAGAAGCGGTTTTATGAGTGTTTTCTTGAGGGTATCCGGGTAAGTGCCTGTAGAAAACATGGAGTTGCAGATATCTGTTATGGCTGGAAGAACTGCTTCCATGATAGGCCGCAGAACCCTCATGGGACAGGGGCCCAGGGCTGATCCCGATTTGATGGTGGATACGATATTTAATACCTGAGAGCAAGTCACTTCTCTGAACTGGTGAAAGATTGGTCCATCAAGATGGGTGGGGAACCTATGGGAAAGGGTTGAGGAAGTGGCGAAGATCCGATAGATGTCGTCAACTTTGCTGAAGAAGAACTTGGACAAAGCATCGCAAAGAGCTTGTGACGGGGGAGGTGTGAGATCCACAGAAGAACCTGCTAATTGTTTAGTGGTCTCATAAAGACATTTGGTCGAGTTTTGAGCGGCTTCGATTTTGTTACAATAGTACTTTTTCTTAGCGTCAAGAATGAGATTTTTATATTTAGCTACTGACTCTTTGTACATGGATTTGGCTTCCTGAGTATAATCTTTCCGCCAGTGTCTCTCTCTGTTTCGACACTGTTGCTTTTGTGTGCGTGGTTTATCCGTATACCACGAGGCCGTAGGGGTGGATCTATTACGTGACCATTGTTTAACTTGAACCAGGTCTTTGGCTGCTGAACTAACCCAGTTGTGATATTGGGAAGTAGCAGTATTGGGGTCTGGAGATAATGTGGGGAAGGTGTCGTTGAGCGTGGTCTTCAGCCTGCATTCATCTATGTCATCCCATGCCAAATAGGATTGGCGAGGGTTGGGGTTGAATTTGTTGACCTGGGAATCGTGTATTTGTAGTGAAGTCAAGATGAGGTGGTGGTCAGACCAAGTTAAGGGAAGTATTTGTGTGACTTGAAAGGCTGTGGCATTGGAAAAAATGCCATCTAACGTGTGACCTCCTTCGTGCGTGGGGGAATGAACCAGGGGAATAAGGCCGAAGGTAGACATACATATAGGTAACATATAGGTAAATAATATACTGTACCTATATGTTATGTTTTTGCAAAGAAGACTTGTATTAATTCAAATGTTAATACTATTAATTGCAAAGTATATATACAAAAAAATGTTTTTTGGTTCACTAAAATAAATGATGAAAATGAGAAGAAAATAACAGTTAAAATACATTTATTGTTTGGTAAAAGGTCAGATGCAAGTTAAAATAAAGTAGCGAACCTCACAGGTTAGCATTCTCAATGCAGTAAGGGCCCAGTGATAAGTTCATCACCCATTCCATTATTAAGTTACACACCCATGGCAAATCTCTTCTGCCAACATTCTGAATCTAGGGTTGAACCAACTGTGCCTGAAAAGTCTCACCATTACATCTCTCCCCAAATGTGTGTATCCATGGTAGTATTGTGTCACTGGAAACACCAAGTTATCTGTTAATACCGGTCTCCGATCTGCTGTTATCCAGATGTCATTTGTATTTTTCTCACATCCTGCCATTACCCAACACTTCTGCTCTGCCTCTGACACATTTTCCTTCACCCATTCATTTCAATTCATCCCACATGGCAGTAATTTTCATCAACATTGCAAACAAACTCTCCTCTACGGACTCACTTTTGAAATTTCCATTAAAGGAACAAGCTAACAATGTGCAATACCTGGCCACTGAGTCAGCATATTGGTTACAGATGGCAACGTCTCCGCCTTGATGAGCTAAATACTTTAACCGCAGCATTTTATCCTGGCAATTGCATTGCATCCAACAGGTCCTTGATGTAGGTTCCATTTTTAATATATGTACCTGAAGAGGTAAGAAAGCCTCTCTGTAAACACAATTGTACAAAATCATGGACGACACCAAACCCATACTGGCTGTCAGTAAGTATGATGACTCTCATTTGAGCAGTTACACAGCAGGCTCTAGTAGGAGTAATCAGTCCAGCAACTTGGGCAGAAAAAAACTGTTTGAAGCCATGAAGCTTCTACCACATCATTCGTGGTGCACATGGCACTATGTCATCATTTCCTCTCAAGCATGAGCCATCTACAAACAACACATGATCATGCTCAATCAGGGGTTCGTCCTTAATGTCAGGGTGAGGTTAGGTACACAATTCCATGACATCTAGACAACTATGTTCCCCTTCCTCACAATTTTCCTCATCAGTTATAGTAACAACGTTGAAGGGTTCAGTGCTGTACATCATTTTAAAACAATATTGTCAGAAGAGATTATATTTGGCCCATATATCGGGTAAGCCTCTTATGGGTGATTCATTGTGTCTGTTCTCATTACAAATAGCTCTACAGAGTGTGGGACGATGACAGTTAATGTGTATCCCATCACTACTTTCTCGCTCTTTGCCAGTCTAGTACTTACCGCAGCCACCACTTTAAGTCAACAGTGAAGTACTGCCACTACAGGGTCAAGTGTGGAAGAAAAATAGGCGATATGCTTTTGAGATCCTGTATTTGTTTGTGTCAAAACCAAGAGAGTACACCCATCTCTTTCGCTTCAAAACAATGTGAATTATTTTGTATCATCTTTCATTCCTGGTGCGCAGCTCAATTTCTCTTTCAACAATAGGAACTCTCTTGTACATTCGTTGTCTCATGGAATTGGATCAGACACATCTTTATGTGACAGCTTCAATAGAGGCTTGGCCAGCAAGGAAAAGTTTGATATCCACTGTCTACAATAGCAAACAATTCCCAAAAACATTCTGATTTCTTTCTGAGTTCGGGGTAGATTGAGCTCCAAGATTGCTTCCACCCTTTCTGGTGAAACTTTCGTAGCTCCTTTCAGAATAAGGTTTCCCAGTTTTTGAACCTCTTTTTGACAATACTGCAGTTTCCCTGGAGACATGTTGTGTCCGTTCTCAATCAGGTGATTAAAGAGTGCAATGGTGTCATGTTTACATTCATCTCACGTTTCTGATGCCACAAGCAGATCATCTCTGTCTTGCACAAGGCTTGACCTCCCGGGCATCTGCAGAAATTCTAGATTTATTTTCAGGATTTGATTGAAAATAGATGGACTCTCCGTATACCCTTGTAGTATATGACACGTAGTGCCATATGTATCAAGGCGAATTGCGATCGTAAACGCTAAAATTTGCAGAATTTCAGCGTTTGCGATCGCAATTTTTGCCTAGTGCTATGTATAAAAGGACTACTGTCTCGCAAATTAAGGAATCGCAAAATTGGTGATTTCTTATTTTGAGAATGCTTTTAAGGAATTGCAAATTGCGATTCCTTAAATGGAATGTATGAAGCACCCAAGTTGTGAAAATATGGCATAAGGAATCGCAAATTACCACCAACTACAGGTTGGTGGTAATTTGCAATTTCTTTTAACACCTTGGCTGCTGTGGCTTTTCCCCTCCTGTGCTGAGATTTCATCACTGCCGTTATTCATGACGAGCTCAGCTCGTCATCAGCACAGCTCCACTGTGCCTCATGACGAGCTGAGCTCGTCATGAGCATGGAAGGGGTTAAATATGCACATTTTTGCATTGTTCAAAGTGGCATGTGGTGCACAAACACACGTGCCATTAGGGCATGTATGTGCGCCACGTGTGCACCCATGCTACTTTCAGGGTTACAGCAGGGTGTCCTTGTGACACCCTGGCACACTTGAAATTGCATTCTCAATTTATGATTCTCTTATTGGGAATCGCAAATTGAGAATTTCTCCCATTCATTCCAATGGGCCTCTAGGCCCATAAGAATGAATGGGGAGGTATTCCTTAATTGCGAATCGCAATTTGCGATTTGCAATTAAGGAATATGTAGGATTCGCAACGTTTATTGCAAATCCTACATACATAGCGTTTTGCGATTCTCAAATAGCGATTCTCAAAAATTCGCTATTTGAGAATCGCAAAACCTAACATTGATACATATAGCCCCATAATTACCAAATCTACAGAAGGGCATGCTGAGAGGCGCGAAAGGTCTGGATCAACCTAGCCCAAGCAATGACAAAGTTCATACCGGTAGGAAAATTACCATCACCATCGCTCACCCCACAGCGGACAATCCCCCGGGACACGGGCAGAGGAATCAAACTGGAACCAGTAACGGCACGGCATGAATAAACCCATCCAAAGCACAAAAACCAGCTAACTACTGTAGCATCTGCTCTTGGAATGTGAATGGCCTAAGTGCAAAATTAGAAGACCCAGACTTTTTGGAATTCATAACTCAACATGACCTACTCATCCTCCAGGAGACTTGGCAGACAAATCCAACATCAATCGTGGGGTATAAAGAGTATCTCAACCCAGCAAAGAGGGATTCCAAGTATGGCAGAGCAAAAGGAGGTCTTTCCATCTTCGTTTCGACCAACCTTTCTTGGGATGTCGCCGTAGTAGACCTCGACACGACCTGGATGTCATGCATCAAATTAGTGGCTACATCTTCTCTTAGTATCATTATATTGAATATTTACATCCATCCCTCATTCAAACAAAAGATGTCAAGGATAGAGAAACTAACAGAAACAATAGCTACCCTTAAATTAGCGCATCCACATGCTAGCATCATCCTGTCCGGAGACTTCAACATGAACCTTTTAAATGTCAGGAAAGGAAAATCAGCAGGCTATACACAACGAAGAAAACGAAGTAACACACACGGTGATAGATGTGCATTCCTGCTGAAAAAACTTTCATTGTGCGCGCTCAACGGTCAAGCTCCGCCAGAAGGCTCCCCAGCATACACCAGGGTTACTCAAAAATCAGGCTCAATCCTAGACTACACATTTACAGATCAGGACATTCTTCCGTATATTGCAAACTATTTAATAAAAGAGAGAGCTGAAAGTGATCACTATCCCCAAACATTCATCCTGCTTATAAGCATGGCAAATCCCATAAGAGACAATGCAATGTCTTTACCAACGCAATGCTACAATCTAAAACGACTCACTTGGAACAAGGGGAAAATAGATGATATCATGGCTACATGCATTACTCTTCTCGAGAATTTCAAAACTGAACCATTGTGTCCAAAGGCTTGGGAATCCTTCACTCATGACCTTAACAACGAATTCTTAAGAAAAGGTGATGGACGCAAAGGTAGAACACCAGTAGGGGCAGCTTGGTTCACGAACAGCCTAAGGAAACAAAAAAGACTACTAAACAAATACTTAAGACAACTTCGACTCCGAGGCCCAGATCCCAATCGCGACATCTTTGCCCTAATTTCAAAAACAAGAAAAGTGCTAAAAAGAGACATCAAGGTGGCCAAGAATGATCATAGTGAAAATCTCTGGGCGAAACTTCACTACGCTAGTAAGCAGAGAGATTCTAAGCTGTTCTGGGAAGTTATCAACCACTTTAATTCAGACATAACGGAACATAACTGGAGAGACCATATTGATCAGACGTATAACGCTACCCCACTCTTGGATGCTACAAAGCAGGAAGTTCCCACTTTAGAAACCACGTTTAAAACACAAAAGTTAGAATCTTCAGACCCTCCGTTACAGATTACACAAGACCGGGTTCTTAAAATTATAAAAAATTTAAGATCTGAGGGAGCACCAGGTCCTAATGGCCTGCCAAATGCACTATTCCAGCACGACCCTCCATTTTGGACTGGCACTCTAACTCCATTGTTTACGTACACATTAACAACCGGCTCGATCCCCGACTCATGGCGAGGAAGTATTTTAAATCCTATATACAAAACGGGTTCACGTGCAGACCCTGCAAACTATAGATTGATTGCACTGATCGATGTGGAGGCCAAGATATATGCTGCAAATCTCTTGGCAGATCTAGAGGATTGGGTCAAACGCATAAACCTGATACCGAATACCCAAACTGGATTTCGGGCCGGAATGGGCACCCTTACCAATATCTCTGCTGTAACATTACTAGCTAATCAAGCCTACGCAAAATCTCGAACCTTGCACGCATGCTTTATCGACCTTAAAGCAGCGTTCAACGAGGTTCCGAGAAAGAACCTGTGGGCCAAAATGCAAACCTGGGGGGCACCCCCCAAACTTTTGGAGGCAATAATCAATCTTTACTCAAATACGTGGGTGCAGATAAGGAAAGGAGATGGCCGCACCATAACAAACAAGATCACAACATCAAACGGTCTAAAACAGGGGTGTGTGTTGGCCCCCTGTTTATTTAACATCTACACAGCTGATCTTGAGAAGTGCCTCCAACAAGTGCAAATCGACCCACCAAAATTGGAAAGGGGTGACCACTCGGTCCCCCAGAACGTATGGTCGGGTGCCCCGATCCCCCCGGGAAACCATTTTGGGCGGGAGGCGTGTCACGGCTGGTATGCCCGAAGCGGCGTAGCCGGGGCGCGACTTTTTCCCGCCCAAGAAGGGTTGTCCTAGACACCTACACCGTTGGCCACGCCCTGTAGGCGGTCGGAGGAGGGTCCACGCCCTCCCGGAGAAGAATAAAAGGAGCGACAATCCAAGGAAGCATCCTCTTGTTCCTGTGCTTGGAAGCTGCACCTCTTCGTTGCACGTGAGCCCTTGACGGAACAAGAGCCATTTTTGAGAACTTGTAATTTTGTGTTTCTTCTTTCAGCGATCTTGAAGCTTTGTGACTCAGGACCTCGAGTCGAATATCCTGAATGATGACTGGCAAGAAGGTCGGAAAGAAGGTTGGGACCGAACAGATGCTTCGTATGCTGGTGAAGGACATGGCGAACATGAAGAAGCAGATGGCGACAATGAATGGTGCGGGTGGACCGAAAAGAGTCATCAAACCAGCATTGCCGGGAGTAGTCCCTACCGGGAGAGGTAGAAGGGCCAGGAAGGGGGCGGCAGGAGGGGAGGCTCCGGTTCCCGCATCACCTCCAGCGAGCCCGGTCAGTCCGGTCGAGGCCCCAGTTCCGGTCCCGAACGCGGGACAACCAATCCCTGTAGTGGTCACTCCTGTGAATGAGGGGGATATGCCTCCTGAGCTGGCTGCCCAGTTGGCGGCATGGTTGGGCAGGGAGAATGAGGGGGCCACGGCCGAGGAGGCCAGGTCGATAATGAAGCAGTTGCGGCAATCGAAAGATGCTGCGAAGGCACCTTGTCCTCTTGTTTCCCCGCAGGTTCCCGTGGAACAACCAGTTTCGAGCGTTGGAACGGCGACGACAACAGTCACAGCTACCTGTTCGGGTAAGCAGCCATTACCAATGGCGGGGGAGGGATCGTTACCCTCAAGGAGGGAAAAAGTGGTCCAACATATCCCGATGGATGTGAAAGAGAGGATTTGGGCAGATAAATATGTGAACATGTTTTCCTTGTTGACCGATCACTATGAGATTGAGCATGTGAGAAATCAGAAGGAGTTGTTGCATCCTAGTGTATGGCGTGCAAAGATGGCGGGTTTCAGGGTGGATGAAATGATCGCCAATTGGGCCAGGGCGTTTGGAATGTTCACTGCAATTATGGGGGAACGTAGGCCCGAATTATTGGTGGAACTAGCTGTTTACCAGACACGTATTATGGAATTCTATGAATCGTACGGGGGCAATCAATGGTGTGGTTATGATAGCACATTTCGTAAGGCCAAGGAGCACGACTCATCCCTGACGTGGGATTGTTTCGACTCCATTTCCTGGCAGAAACTGGTGGGGTCGAACGCGGCGAAGTCGCCTTCTTTGGGCGGGAACTGGGTGGAGCCTTCCCGCCATTCTTTGGGGGCGCCCTTTCGGGCGGGCACAAGCAGTGATCAGAACACAAAGAATAATGGCAACTCGGGTAAGAAAGGGGTCTGTTGGAGCTTTAAAAGAGGCCAGTGCACTAGGCCACAGGGGACATGCAAGTTCAGGCATGAGTGTGCAGGGTGCGGACAGTCCTCGCACCCCGAGAGTTCGTGCAGAGCCAAGACTGGTGATACGGGAGGTAGAGGAGGCGCCAAACAGGTCTAAAATCGACCGAGGGGCGCCATTACCTACTCCTGTTGATATCATGGCACTGATCCCTTGGCTGAACGAATACCCTGATTATATCTCTGCCGGGGTGTTGCGAGACGGTTTCTCATATGGTTTCCGCATCCCGGCGGGGGATTTTCAGGGGGAAGCACAATGTAAGAACCAACTATCGGTTCAACAAAATACGGCGGTGGTACAGGCAAAGATTGGGAAGGAAGTGGCCCGAGGTCGGGTTGCTGGCCCATATGGCATGCCACCAGTTGTCGACTTTGTTTGTTCACCGTTGGGAGTGGTCCCCAAGAAGGACCCAGGTGAGTTCAGGTTAATACACAACTTGTCCGCTCCGAGGGGTCTTTCGGTGAACGATGCGATTGACCCGGGAGTTTGTTCGGTGCGGTATGCATCCTTTGATGAGGCCGTCGCCATTTTGAATCGCCTGGGCCCGGAGCACTGATGGCTAAATCAGATATCGAGTCAGCGTTCCGGTTGCTCCCGGTACACCCAGATGATCAGCGTCTCCTAGGTTTTATGTTTCAAGGACGCTACTACATGGACAAATGTATGCCAATGGGTTGCTCCATCTCTTGTGCGTATTTTGAGAAGTTCAGTACTTTTTTACAATGGGCTTTCACCAGAGCCACGGGTTTTTCACTGGTCATGCATTACCTTGATGATTTTCTGTTTCTGGGGGCAGCCGGGGACACGGAATGTGCACAGGCTTTGAGAGAATTCTGTAATCTTATGAAAGAATTTGGCGTGCCACTGGCACCAGGCAAAACGGTAGGGCCATCTACTACACTCGAGTTTCTGGGAATTGAGCTCGATTCTGTAGAGGGGTGCTTCCGCTCGCCCAAGGAGAAGGTAATGAAATTCAGGGCCTCGCTCGAAATGTGCCTCGGCGAGAGAAAGGTAACTCTCCATCAGTTACAACAGGCTGTGGGTCAACTTAACTTTGCCCTTAGAGTGATACCGACGGCTCGCCCCTTTTCCCGCTCTATCGCACAAGCCATGGTTGGCCTCAAGGAAGGGCACCACCGCACAAGACTGTCAGCAGAGGTTCGCCAGGATATGCGCATATGGCTGGCATTTCTGGCAGATTTCAACGGTCGTGTCGTGTGGAACAAACCGCCAGTTTCCTCTGAAGAACTGGGGTTGTGGACCGACTCGGCAGGGAGTGTAGGTTTTGGCGCCATATTTGGCAATCAATGGTCGGCACGAACCTGGCCAGTGTGGTGGCACGATAACGGGCTCACAGGTAACATTGGGTTTCTGGAGCTGTTCCCCATTCTGGTGGCCTTGAAAACATGGCCAGAGGGGTTTCGTGGTCGCTCTGTGGTGTTCTGGTCTGATAATAGGACTGTGGTCGAGTGTATCAATAATCAGGCAGCACGCTGCAAATGGATTTTGAGATTGCTGAAGGAAATTGTCCTGCTATGTATGAGACTAAACGTCCACTTTAGGGCAAGACACGTGCCAGGGGTACTAAACAAGGCAGCTGATGCACTCTCTCGTTCCCATATGCAGCCCTTCCGGGGTTTTCTGCCCTCAGCGGACTCGGTGGCGGCACCATTTCCCGAAGCTCTCTAGTCTCTCGGTGCCCCGGATTACAAAACCTCGTGGGAGAGAGTCTAGCACCCAGGACAAGGAAGGCATATGAAGGGGCGTTCCGTTCCTATTGGTCCTTTTTGGGTTCAGCTAGGGGGGAGCATTGGGGGAAGGAGGAGTATGTCCTGAAATTTCTGGTATCATTACATCAGGCAGGCAGATCAGTGGCTACGGCCAATAGGCACCGGGCCGCCATTTCCTTCATGGCGCGGGCTCATGGCATCCAGGACCCCACATCGTCCTTCCTTGTACAGAAGGCGCTGCGTGGGTGGCAACGCCTTGAGGGTCGTAGAGTGGATGAGAGGCACCCGATAAGTTTAGAAAGGTTGTCCCTGTTAATGTCCGTACTTCCTGCGACATGTTCATCTCAATCCGAGACGGTGCTGTTCCGGGCCGCTTTTGCATTAGCATTCCATGGGGCTATGCGGGTAAGCGAACTGGTAGCGAGGAACAAGCAGGACACGGGGGTGGACTGTGTCGAGAACACATTCAAATTAAGGGCGAGACAATGGTGATCTCGATAGCCAGGTCCAAGACCGATCAGGGAGCAATCGGGGACAGTGTGGTAGTCCAGCGGATTCCGGGATTTCCCATGTGCCCGGTTAAATGCGTTGAAGAGTACTTAGCGCTGAGGGCGGCAGCATGGGGGGGAAGCTTGCTGAGGCACACCGACGCCACCCCACTGACTAGGTTTCAGTTTCAGCGGGTGTTAACAATGGCAATCGCGGCAGCGGGCTTGAACCCGAGCCATTATGGGACCCATTCCTTCCGGATAGGGGCTGCTACAGAGGCTACAGCCAGGGGTCTGAGTGTTGAAAAAGTGAAACGGTTGGGGCGTTGGTCCTCAAACTGTTATAAAAGGTATGTGCGTTTGCACATGTTGTGAAGCTAATGTCATGCACTCACGCTTCTTGTTTTTGTTTGGTTTACAGTTTCGCGAGCAGGCTTTGCGGGGCGGACTGTGCAGTTGACCCGACACCTGGGGACCAGCGGTCAAAGATCACCGGCTGAGAAAAGAGTGGTGTGGGTCGTTGGCCACTCATACGTGAGGCGCGCCGCAAACGTATTCAAAGCAGGTGACATGATTCACGTGGCTGGGGAATACGGGTACAGGGTGACCTTCCACGGAAGGGGCGGGCTCTGTATTGACCAGTTTCAGAATTTCATTGAGGAACTGTTAGGGCGGACGAGGTCACCGCCATCTGTAATCATAGTGCATCTTGGGGGCAATGATTTGGTGACTATTGGTCGATGAGTACTTCTCGAGTTAATTTTGTCCACAGTAAGTTTGTTGGCACGAAGGGTTTCTGGGTGCACAATTGCATGGTCACACATGATTCCTCGGAAGGTGTGGCGGGGGGCCCTCTCTGTGCCAGCTTTCAACCAGTCAGCAAAAAAGGTTAATAACAAATTGAGTAGGTTGTTTCGTACAGGTAAATTGCAGTGTGTTCCACACGGGTGTATCCGGGGGGACCATATGTATGTGGCGGATGGGGTCCATTTGTCCCGGGAGGGAAATGTCTTACTCATAGGAGACTTCTTAGCTTGGTTAAAGAGTTTACGTAACCATGACCTTTAGTAGGAGCTTTGTGGGGGGGTCCGGATAGCCGGTCAACTATCCGGCCTGTGGCGGTAAGGTCATGATCGGTGAGCAGTAATTGGAAGATCCCTAGAGGTGGGGCGCCACCCATTATGGATGGGAGCGCCCGGGGGGAGGCGGCCATTGGCCCCTCACACGGGGAGGCGGTACCCTTCTAAGGATGGGACCGCCGAAAGGGAAGGCGGTCAAGGCCCCTCCCTGGGGAGGAGGGGCTACGGGTCCCCTCCTTGGAATTTCCCGGGGCCAGGACATCCGCGACGGCGGATGTGGTAAGCAGTGTGGGGTGGGAGGGGGGTCTACGCTACCTTCTAGACACCTCACACGAGTCCTCGGACGACCACCAAGATGGCGTCGAGTAAATATGGGCCCCCGTTAAGACAAGGGAAATTGGAAGTTGGCACAGAGGTACAGTCCTCTGTGCGCCCACCCCTCACAAGTAAGGGGGGGAGTTCTGGTTTAGGGATCTGACACCGGTTACGACCTTGCCGTTGGCCCGTAATGTTAGGATGTACAATTTGAATTTTGAGAAATGCATTTACAGGATGTTTTAGAATCGGCTAGGGGAACCTTTGTATTAGAGATATGTTAAGGTTAGCCAAGAAACTTCGTAATGTATAAATGAAATTGTACATGATATGAAACTGTTATTTTAATGTTTTAATTTTGTTTCATATTTTAATAAATACGGCCGGGAGGGTAACTCCCTCCTGCCTTCCAAAAGCTCAAGAACTGTATCCGTCTTCCCATTCTTGGGGATTGTGTTCGGAGGGGGTGACGGGTATCCAGGCCATATAGGCAAAACACCGATCAGGAGCCTTCAATATGCAGATGATATTGTGCTCCTAGCACAAACACCAATAGGCCTGCAGCGTTCATTGTCACAACTAGGATCTTACATCACCTCTGCTCAACTAATAATAAACATTAAGAAAACAAAGGTATTATGCTTCAGCAATCACCACAAAAAAGGGTCAAAAGGAAAATTCATCTGGAAACTGGAGGAAAAACCAATATCCCAGGTGGACTCATACAAATACCTAGGGTTCCAACTTGACCACTCACTTAAATACAAGCTACATTTGGACCAAGGGAATACCAAAGCAAAACAACACTAAGGGAATAGTACCTTAGCATCTCAAACCATTGGATTTTCTTTTTCATTTATTCTTTTTCTTTCACTTGAGCACGCATCTTTGCACTTTCTACTGCATCTGGCAGACCTTTCCCAACCTCATGTTTTTTATAAATATGTATATATGTATATGAAATAAATTGCTAATTTAATTGCCAGAAATTGGTTCTGTTGTGGGTATCATCCATAAGACATCAAGCGCATTTGTTTTTTTCTGTTGCTTTTTCTCCTTATTTTTCAGGATCCAATCCGAAGAATTAAATCAGATTCATAATGAGTGGTACATTCAAATGCGTTGATTAAACTGTGTCTAGGACCATTTTGTTCTTTATACTATCTGATACCCAGGTCCTTTGGCTCTGTCTAGGTCATACACCATTTTCTTAATGGTTCCACAAGTGGAAGGGCACTTGCTACTACCCTGGTGACAGATTGAATATTAACTACAGGTCACTGCAGATGTAGTAGTCACTGTTAAAATGGTAATCTGTGGTTGAGCTATTATTGATGAGTGATCTACAACATTTGTATGGGTCATTCAACTGGGGTTGCACCTTGATGTGCGAGAGAGTTGGCACTATCGAACTAGTACTTGCGCTACTCTGCTCTCCTGGGATTACATGTGGTGGGGGTCTCGAAGTCAACATTTGTTTCAATATTTCATCTCCTGAATTAGTGTCTGACTCATCCCATCTTTCTTGAAGGAATCTTTGTCCTTTCCTTTCTTAGCAGTCTCCGAGGTAAGCACTGGATAAAATCTAGTCCTGTCTATAATAACCTTTCTCCATCCACACTGCTCTTCATCCCATCGGGCATTCACATAATTTTTAACTGCCCTATTAGTACTCCTCTGGTATCTTTTCCTCTCTTTTCCCCTGGCAACTTTTTCCCAATCATTAAATACTTCAAATTGAAAGGGTCTAGGAGGTGGCTTCATTTCGTACAAATGTCCTTTCAAATTATCAAGAATCCTGTTATTAAATGTCCCATATCTAGGAAAACTCAAGGCAACCTCCTTCTCAGAAATTCTACTTCATTGGTGAAGCCAGAGACATGCTTAAACCATGCTCAGTAGTCATAATGTATGCAGACGTACCCTCAGGATGTGCCTCTTCACCTTTGTGTGCTGGAATAGTAGAAACATCCCCTCTCACCAAATACTTAAAATCTGTAAAACATTTCATAATGACAGGTCAATTTGAAACAGCATGATTAAACTGAATGGTATTATTTTGTTCTGTATACATCAATTTTCTGTTGAACCAATTGAATTCCTGGTATTATTTTTCACAGTTCTTAAAAATAAATCCAAATACAGTATTCACGTTTAGGGAATTCAATCCTGGCACTGCACTGCAACGTCACCAACCAATCACGGTCCAGAAATGCACCAACCGTCCAAACCGAGCACAAAACACTATGACGTACAACCTCAGTCCTCGGAGTAGCTCACCCTCCTTTACAATTTTCTTCCTACGTGCACATCTATAATTATTGACTTTTGAAAAACCTTGTTTGCTCTACTAAAAGAAATACATTTTCTCACATATTTAGGAATATTTTCAACAGTCCCAAGTGAAATCTCGACCAGCGTGAAATCACCCAAATCAATGCAGTTTTCTCGTTTGTGCAATTAGGTTCAACTAACACTGATCAATGTTAATCAGTCAAAACAACTTAAGAACCCTATGTCACTTGAATAGGTGATGGTACCTCACACACCACACCTTAAAATTTTGGCAAACAAGATTTCAATGATGCTATCCCGGGATCTTTTGACTATGATGTATTTGGAAACTTCTAACGCCTTTTCAAGCACTTATTGACTATTTTCTCCTTCCCCACTCATTGTAATCAAACATCCAAACCAGATGAAAGGCGCAATAACAACCACAGCACATTTTCCCTATTAATACTCACACCTTCAAAACCACTGCTGACATTGAATACCACTTTGCCGGATCTTGAAGTTCTGGACATTGGATTCAGGAATCGGGAATTTCAAAATATTACTGGGTAGGATTTTTTAGCTCCATTCAGGGTGTTAAACCTATCCTATGCTACCAGATTAGCAACCACGGAAATCTCATAAAGATTTTATAAATAGCTCCACTTTAAATTTAGTAAGTGAACCTCCAATTTCCATGCCTCTTTGGGTCTATGAATCTTTGCCACCGTATTATAATGGAGCATAACCCAAACACATTTCTAAAATAATCATCATCTTGCAGCATTTAATGTTCAGGCAATGATTGAGAAGTTTGATGAAGTTTTAAAGTATTTTCTCTTTAAGAGATCAGTCTGTATTTTTGTCTTTTTATTCAGATTGGTCAACTAAGTCTCGTTACAGAAATATTGAGAAACATTTGGTTAGAACAAGCATACATAATAACAGCATGTTCCATAAAAGAATTAGGGCCCGATGTAGGTAATTCATATTTACCGACTCTTAAATACCGAATTTTACCGATTCGGTATTTAAGAGTCGGTAAATATGAAGGGGAGAGATGTAGGTAATTCGAATTTAATAATTACCGAATCGGTAGATTCGGTATTTACCGATTCGGTAAATACCGAATCGGTATTGCCCATTGATTCCTATGGGCCATGAAGCCCATAGGAATCAATGGGCAATACCGATTCGGTAGTTACCGAATCGGTAAATACCGAATCCTGCAAGGGTGCAGGGGGTGTCACTTTGACACCCTCTAGCACCCCAATTCCGGACTTCTGTGCCATGTGGCACACAGACATGCCCTAAGGGCATGTCTGTGTGTCACATTGCACAGGTGTGCATGCACAGATGTGCATGCACACTTGAATTCGGTATTTTACCACCCAATTGGATTGGGTGGTAAAATACCGATTCTTAAGGGCCTGTGACACTCTTAGGAGTGTCACCTACATGTGGATTTACCGAATCGGTAAAATTACCGATTCGGTATTTTACAGAATCGGTAAATTTACTGAATCTGTAAATTTACAGATTCTGTAAAATGATGGCCCCTACTTGCCAAATCCTAAATACCGGTCGGTAACGGCCGAAATCAGCCGTTGCCGACCGGTATTTTCTCTCCTACATCTGGCCCTGGGTCCCTATTGTAATCTAAAAGATCTTACCTATCCTAGTGAGAACCCATTAAGAGTTCTTTCGGAGAAGAGCAAGTAAAATTTTGGAGCACAAGACTGGTAAATATGAAAAGGCTGACCTCCCCATAAAAAGTAGTTCTGGAAACTCAGTCAAGTTCCCTAACAGCTGTATCAGCAATTGTTAAAGCAAGTAAAAGGAATTCCTCACAGCAGTAGCTATGATCAGCATAAAGAAAGAAAGTCTCTTCACAAAGGGTACAGAGTAAGGAAAACAAAGAAATCACTGTTAGCAGTAGATTATGACAATTTAGGGGACATGGCAGGGGGTACATAGAATGCCTTAATTCTCTAGCTAGGCTCGTGTCCTAGATAAAAAGCACAAAACATAATGCTAACAATGTTGAATAATTTTTAACCAATAGGAAGGGTTCTTCTGATAGTATGCTGTCTAAAATATGATGAAGTCATGTGGTTTGAGGAAGAAAAGAAATACCTTTTGCAAAAAACAGCACATTTCACCAAGATGTCAAGTTCTACAGTTCAATCAGGATTTACAAAAAGGCATTTATTTTATGAAAGGGATAGGAAAGAATCAAGAAAATAGTAAGGTCTAGTAGTAAAAGAATGATAGAAATGGGAGCTTTCTGCAGAAATAAGCAGAATTTTCACGTTTTACACGTTTAATAAAAAAACACATTTTCTCTAATACCTTTTGCAAAAAAACAGCACATTTCACAAAGATGTCAAGTTCTACAGTTCAATTTTAATGTTAAATCAACATTTACAAAAAGGCATTTATTTTATTAAAGGTATAGGAAAGAATCAAAGAAAATATTGAGGTCTAGCAGTAAATGAATGATAGAAATGACAGCGTTCTGCAGAATTAAGCAGAATTTTCACTTTTTGCATGTTTAATAAAAAAGCAAATTTTCTCTAACCGCTATTTTGACATGCATTTTCTATGTTAATGTTAAAGCACAATTCTACATTGTTATGAGGTACATTTTTGTAAAAAATGTCAACTTCCACACTACAAAGCCTACATAAAGGTGACTAATTTATATTTAAAAGGGGCAGTTTTCCTTGTCAAAAAGGGGTATTTTGACAGGCCAAACTGCAGGTTAAAACGCAGCATTCAGGCTAACTGCTAGACCCTAAGCCATGTTTTCTCTATCACACCAGAGCTGCCGTCCAAAGGTGACGTTTAACTATCCATGCAATGAATGTATTACTGCACCACATACTATGGCCTTATAGGAAAGTTATATATGGAAATGAGTAGTTAGCTAATTTTGCAAGATGTTAGGGGTCAGAACACATACACTGGGGCCTGATAAGCAGTGTCCCACTGTACAGAGTCAAAAAACCTACAACATCAGTCCAAAAAATAACAGGGTAACCATGTCAAAAAGGGCACATTCTCATACTTATTGTTTAGAGCAACTTTACTAATACATGCCCAGTAACACATTTATAACTTTAGTACAAGAGTCAAATGTAACTTTATTATGGCAGGTCAGAAAAAGTGACATGAGAAAAATGCTTTTACCACCCCACAGATGGCATGCAATAATTACTTTACATAGGTACAAAACTCACCTAATAGTCATAATATCTTGTCAGTGTCAATTAACCTTGCTACACAAATGTAAGCCTTTGTACCCTAGTTTTGTTTAATCATCTTTTGTTAAAACAAGCACATGTGGTAAATGTCATGGATAAACCATATGTGCAGTTTCATAGAGTTTGATATACTATTTATTACTTTTGTTGAGGAATGGAAGAGGCAAAAAGACTCACTTGGATTCACTTTTCTTGAGTCATGACCCTTCCCAAAAACTCAACTTAGCATATTACGCTCTACACAGCTGCATATATCCTACTTCCCACATTCCTTCAGGTTCCTGAACCAACTGAAATATATTTGAACAGCAAAAGAAAACCTTTTTAAGCTATGAAGAATTGATTATAATTCCCGAAATGTTGCCTGGTGAGTTGATTTCTTATAATCTACATTTGATGTAAATTCATCAAAACCTTTTTGTAATGTCTTGCCATGTTTTTTGACGTAACCTTTTTGCCTCCAAATGTACTCCAAAGAGCTCTGGCATTGGTGTCAGAGCGCAATGCCATGAAAACTTGTTTTGGAATGTTGAGTTTACACTTACACGCAGCAGAATACAGACTTGTAATACTAAGCTCTGTGCGTGGTGTAGTCATTGGTGTGCACCCAGGCTGGGGACAACGCTACTAATGACTACATGATAGGGGATAAGTAACCTGAAGAACGACTGTGCTGTCCTAGAGAGTTTGCTGTGGTCCAACCAAACTGCTCATGTGTGCCATGTGTGTCACTGTCAAAGTATGGAATCAACTCTTCATGCATGTTGAGTCAACTTGCAACTCCAACCGCTGTAAAGCAAATTAAGTCAATGAAAGCATTTCAAAGAATCTACATGTTGATGGTTGAGAACCTGCTTGTCACGGCATATATGAAGGCACCATGCAAGATAAAGTTGCACATTTTACCTAGTGTTAAAGCTGAAAGCTGATTCAACCTTGTTTTTGAAGCGCAGCCGCTGATAACAATAACTTGCAAAATAACCCTGCGAAGAGCAGCGCGGAGGTTATGTGGGTTTCTGAATCTTGATATTTTATTGAAGTCACAGATTTAAGTAGGCAATCTTGTGGGTTTTGAGAGGGGGGATCTTGAGTAGCCAGTCTCTTTCTTCTTCTCCTTGATGGGCCTGTTGTGAAGTTCTCGTTCTTTAGCTCTAGCAGGGGCGGCCCTGCCACTATTGTGGTGGAGCATCGCCCAACTGCTTTTAAGCAGTGCAAAGTAGATGAAACATAAAATGATGATAACTTTTAGTTATTGTCATTTTATGTTTCCTGCTGCTTTGCGGGTGGGCAAGTGGGCGGGCTGCTCTGCTCTCGGAGCAGGGCAGGGGAGGAGTGGTCTGCCCACTCCTAAGTGCACATGACTGTTTGGCCTGCCCTCTCAGGCCACTCAAAACAGTCATGCGCACTTTCCCTGATCTCCATGCAGGCTGCATTTCAGCCTGCGTGGAGAACATTCCCAGGCCTCCATTCCCAGGATGAGCGTCAAACCAGGACGCATAGATCAATAACAACACTGCATAGCAGCATTGTGATTGGTCAGGGGAGCCTGGGTGCTCACCAATCACAATGCTGCATTGCAGCATTGTGATTGGTCCAGGGAGCCAGGCTGTGCTTCCTGTGCCTTGAGTCCGACGAAGAGAGCAGGAGCAGAGATGCAGGACACGGCTCAGCAAGGTAAGTGTTTATTTTATTAACATTTTTTTTACATTGGGCACCGTTTCCCCCATTTTCCTTGTCCACCTGCACTTGCTCTGCCACCCGCAAGCAATGCTGGCTGCCACTGTCCTCTATGTATCCCATATGCCAGTGTCCTCCGAAAAAGAAAGAGTGGTAAGTATCAGGTTTGTATTTGTTCCTTAAAGACTTCATTTCACCCGTACATTGAATTTGTGTAGGGAAAACCAAGTGTGACCCCCACCTGAGCATGAAACAGCCCCTTCTTGAACTGTCCTTCGAGAACATTGGGATGTTACCTACTATGGTTCCCTTGCAACATGGGTAAAAATTTCCCTTCACCCAAACAGGCTACTGATATTCTCCTCCGCTTTGAAGAAAAAACGCTGTTCTTTTTTTTAATTGTTTTAAATGTCAGCAGACAAATCATCAGTACAATAATTCCAGACAATGCCATCAATTTATAGATTTAATACTTTTACAATTTATCAGACATGGTTTAACAAAACAATCTATAATCAGACATCAAATCTTAACCTCTTTAAATCCTTAACCAGTTTGTTTTAGGAGACCACATATTTGTCCCAAACATTTTCTTTCTGATACCTTTCCTTTTGTACAGAGACATTTCTAAATAATATGTAGACAATAGTCTAGATTGCCAGTTCAAAAAATTTGGTGGATCGACATCTAACCACATAGATGTGACACATAAACGAAATATGGACATGCTAATGAAAATAAACCCTTCTTCAGGCGGGGACCGTCCAGCAGCCACTGTTTCTTGAGAGCCAAAAATTACTAGTTCGGTCGACAGTTGCACTCGGATACCCAACCTGTTTATGAAAAAATTCAACCTCATGGATAAATTGAGAAAGTTTAGGACACAAGAAAAACATATGGGGTGCATCTGCCGCCAGCAGTCCACATCGATTGAATTTATCTCCTCTAGTTGATTTCCATCTAGCAATTTTACTCGGGGTATAGTAAAGTCCAAATATAGACATAAAATGTTGGCTTTTTAGCGAGCAATTGAATAATACACGGGAAGCTATTTCTATACTTTTTACTATATTAATGCATTCAACCCCCAGTTTATGTTGCCATTTTAACTCCCAATCTTGAAGATCTTCTTTCGATTTATCCATGAATAGTTGATGTATAAGACCCATCTTAGATCTTAGTTTGATTACTTCACAAATTCCTATATTGCCCAATGTAATCTGGTTATTGATTATTTTCTGCTCTAAGAAGCTCCGTAGCTGAAGGTATTTGAAAAAGTCAGTTCTAATTAAATTATATGTCTTCTGTAGATATTCAAAAGATACTAGTTGGTGCCCCTGGAATAAATCTACAATATGGTTTATTCCAGCCCTATCCCATCTAACCATTGTCTGGTCACTAAATACATTCGGTAATAAAGGACCCTTTTTAAATGGAGTATAGAAATTCAGGTTAGCACCAACACCCAAATATTTTTTTGTTTTTCTCCATATTTCTGATGCAGCTATAACAACTTTAAATTTAGTTTTCTTGTAGTAGCTATGTTCAATAATCCGATTCAAGCATTGCCTCTCCTCGGACCCTAATACCATCTCATAAATTGAGGGAGCTGCAAAATTTTCTGTCGGGTCTTCCCGTAATATTAACACTCCCATATGCTGAAGAAAGGCAATCCAAAGATATAAGTGGAAGTTAGGAACACCCCAGCCTCCTCTTTCTCTAGGCAATACACAGTAATTAAGAGATCGGCTGGAGCGGTGATAGCTTCACAAGAACCTTGAGCACATTCGCTCGATACGAGAAAAAAAAGAAGCAGAGATAAGTAAAGGAATAGCGCGAAATAAATACAAAAACTTAGAAAAAATATGCATTTTTAAGACATTACTACGCCCATAAATGGATAAATGTAAATTATTGATCCTTTCTATTGTCTTGTTGGCAGAAACTATGATTGGGTCCAGATTTATAGGAATAATATCCTTGACTTTAGCTGTTAGTTTAACACCTTAATATACTGCCTCAGAACCAAAATGCATATCTGGTGGTCGGCCAGCCTTCGAGTGAATCCGTTGTGTCTTGGAGACATTTAACCTGTATCCCGAGTGCCTTCCATAAATTTCAGCCGCTTCAATTATCCTGGGAAGGCCTATACTAATTTCTGACGTCACCACAGCAATATCATCCGCATACGCGAATACTTTGAATTGCCCGTTATTTATCTCAACCGGTTTGATTGCTCTGTTCTTCTCCAAGGTAAGAATAAACGGATCAATATACAAAGCAAATAGCAAGGGGGAACAAGGACAACCTTGTCTTGTCCCCCTTGATATCGCAATTTCCCCGTACATCTTACCCGCTATACGGATAACTTCAGATGGATGGCAATATAATTTCTGAATCGCCGTCATAAATTCTTCTGGAAACCCCCGCCATGTCAAGACCGTCCACAGAAACCTCCACGAGACCCTGTTGAATGTTTTTTCTGCATCCAACAGGGCCACACCTACTGGAGAGTTAGTGCCCGCTGCCCAATCCAACATGGAAATAATCCTTTTGATATGGTCTGTAGTGTTTCTTTTTTGGATAAAACCATGTTGCCTTAACGAGACTAGTCCTGGCATGAGGCCATTCAGTCTATTAGCAATAAATTTCGAATAGATCTTACTATCTGTATTCAATAATGAGATAGGCCTATAGGATCCCAATTCGGTGGCTCCCTTACCTTTTTTCTTAAATACAACAATGGTTGCATTAGCCCATGACTCAGGAGCATTACCAATAAAAGCTTGTTGGCAAACTTCTAGTAATACATTTTTTAGAATATCCCTGAATGTACGATAGAACTCTAATGGTATATTGCCAGGGCCCATAGCTTTTCCCAAGGCTAAGCCCACTAAAGCCTGCTCTACTTCACTCCACACTAGGGGGGCCAGCAATATCGTTTTATTCATGTCAGACAGAGCTTCTGATGGAAGATTATTTAAATAATTCTCCTCTTCTCCCTCTATTTCTATATCCGAGCCCGACTGACTATATAAAGATTGATAGAAGCCTTGAAATGCCATCAAGACGTCCTCCTCAGATTCCTGCATTACTCCATTTATGTCGATAATTTTCTGGATATTATTATAAACTGCCTTCTCCTTTAGTCTCTGCGAGAAGAGCCTGCCAGTTCTTTCATTAAATTCATAAGTATCTTCCTTGTATTGTAATTATTTGCCCGCTATCTGCTCTCCAATATTAGAATATGCTGCAGATCTTTTGATCATAAGATCCCTTTGCGCTACCCCAAAATCTAATCCCAATCGCATTGTTTCTGCTAATTTCCGCTCTGCCACAGTGACCATATCGAAATCCTTTTTATGTTTAAGTCGTATTTTTTTACATTTAGCGTTGGCAAAACTAATGGTCTCCCCTCTGACCACCGCTTAAAAGTATCCCAGACTACACTCTGAACAGCTGTTCCTTTATTAAATTAAAAAAATTCAACAATAACTTAAGACATGTATTGACAATACTCTTCATCCATTAACAGTTTTCTATCAAAAGACCACCACTTTTTTTCTGCATTAGCACCAGGCCCTATCAAAAGCTCTCATACTACAGGATTATGATCCGAAATCAACTTGGCGTGTATTTCAATATTAGCTTTGTCTAAGATTCTTGGAGCGGCTAAAAAATAATCTAAACGAACAAATTTAGAATGGGGGGCGGAAAAAAAAGTAAACCCTGGATCATAAGGGTGTAATAAATTCCAAGCATCTTTAAGTCCATGCCCTGTAATCAAATCCCTTAATGATGCGAACACCTGTTGTTTCTTACCGGAATACACTGCATTAGCTCCAATGTTCAGCTGCGAATCAATATGTATATTTAGATCTCCACACATAATCAGTGGTTGGGGCCACTGAGCCAATTCTACATTCAAATAGTTCATAAGCTCAGGATCATCCAAGTTAGGACCGTAAACATTACATAAGGTAAAGCTAAACTGATTAAACTTAAATTCAGAAATTGCCCAACGACCCTATTTATCAGCAGCAGTTCTTATGCAACTACCCAGCCCTCTTTTCTTAAGTATCGCCACCCCTCTCTTTACACCCGTTTGTTTGGAGCATACTACCAGTTCCATCCCTAAGTTTTTCAACACTCCCCTGTTTGCCCAAGCCACATGTGTTTCCTGTAAACATAAAAAATCAATTTGTAACAACTGCAAAATTTTAGCCAGAACCTGCCTCTTTTTGAGATTGTTAAGACCACAAACATTCAGAGTGCATATCTTTAATTGCTTATCCATAATAGCAATTTAAAAAATCCAACTTATTCTGATGAACCATGGTGGACATAATTGATTCAACTAATTCTTTCACATAGCCTATCTCCTGGCCGAATCTTCGATGTACACAAAACCATTTACAATTTTGCCTGATCTGTCGCTGACTTTTCCCCCCCCACCACCAGAACCCCAATCCCACCACCTTCCCCCAAAACCCCCCCCTTGACCCTCCCAACCCCTTCTTCCACCCTTCTCACCCTCCCCACCATATGAGGCTCAGGAACTTTCAGTTCCTGCAAAGTATGGAATGCCGTGCCCCCCCTCTCCGGGAACCATGAAAGGAAAGAAAATATATTGGAGAGAGAAGAGAAAAAAAAAACCTTTCAACCCAACCTGTATTTAGGGCTGCAGAAATCAAACTCGGAGACCTGCGCTAGTTTCATACCTCCTACTCACAAGGACTCATAAGGACTCCAAATATTCCTTAGCTTTGACTTCTGATAAGAAGAATTTGTTTGCCCTTTCATGATTATTTTCAGTTTTGCTGGATTCTGCAGATACACAGTGGCCCCTTTTTTCTGAAAATCGATTATCAACTGCCGCAGATGCCAGCGTTTGGTCACTGTGGCCTGACAGATATCCGGCCTTACAAAAAAACTACAGTGCTTTGCGACCGCTTTTTTCTCAGGCCTAGCTTGCGCATAAATCTCTTCTCTGGCAAGAAAATTATTAAAACATACTAAGATTGCCCTTGGGTATTCTATCTCACCCTGACTTGATTTCCAAGCAGTAAATGGGAACCAATATGCTCTTTGTACTTCTCTAGCCCAGTCCCATGTTGTTAACTCTGGAAATGCTTCTGCTAGTAATTCAACAATAAATTTCCTAACATCGCCCCCCTCTTTTTTTTCAGGTATTCCCAAAAAACGTAGGTTATTTCTACGAGCTTGATTCTCTAGTCCCGACAATTTATAAGAAAGATCATCTCGATGGGCTTTAATGGTCTCAAGTTCCAGTTTTTGTGTTACAGTCTCTTCTTCCAGAGCCAGAATTCTAGCCTCTGCTTCGGTCACCCTATCAGCTGTTTCAGTACAAATTTTAATTGCCCGTCGGACAGCAAAACGCTGTTCAATGTGTAAGCGGCAACGCTTTGAAAAGAGAAACAATACTTAAAAGAAAATAGTAGTGGTCAATCTTTTAAGTGAATTTCCATACCTGTGGTGCTCAAAAAGAATGCATGTGGCAATTATTGAAAGGATTATCTCCCTCTAGACATGTGGTTGGTATCAGGTGGTATATGAGGGAAGTTTGTCAGCATTGCCGGAGCCTCCCTTACTCCATCTGGACTAAGGATCCCTTTCCCATGTCACTCACCAGCGATGGCGCAACACTCCTGAGTTGTGGCAGACCATAGAGCGCCCTCCAGCAGCATCGATCATTCTTCTGTCCACAATTCATGGGACTCATTGAGGAGGGAAGCATGGTCTTCTTTGGGTCGGATTATTTCTTCCTCCTCCTTTGGGGTTCGTCTCAGGATTCCTTGTTACCGTGGAGGTCCTCTTCCCAGTTGAGATTCTCATTGTCTTTCCTCTTCCTAGTTTGGCGGTCTGCAGTGTTTATGTTTCCTCTGCCTGGCCTTCCTTATTCGACTTGGGCTATAGGGGCTATACTCACCTCTACCAGGATAGAGTAGTCCTTCATTACCGGTACCGCCTTGTATAACCTCGCGTTATTGTCTTTCCCCCCAGGGAAGTTGTTGGAGAGGCATGATGGCAGTGTGACTCCGGGGACCAGTGCAGGTAAGTCAAGGGATGTGTAGCGTGCTAACTCACAATGACATAGTGAGTACATGAAAGAAAGTTATCATAATACAGCACTCTGTAAAGTGGGATCAGGGAGAAGTGTTCAGGGTTTGTGCTTATGGAGCCATCCATACCCAAAACGGTTCTTTTACAAAGCTTCTGAGTGGGGTTCAGAACAACTTCAAAGATCTTTGGAAAATGAAGAGCCAAGACCGACTCTCAGAATAGTGAAATTTTTCAGATGGTAGCAAAGAAAGTCACGTTCCCAGCTATTATTACAGATAAGTCAGAGGCCAGCACAGCACAAGCTTTCAAAGATGAGTTACCTAAATCAAGTCACAGGGATCCACCCATGGTGACAATAAGCTCCACACTGGTCTACAACACTGCTGGGTTCCTTAGACCACCACCACATTTTGTTTAATGCCACCAAAAAGCTAAATATTGATGATAGATGGACTGCTTGGATAGAGACATTTGATTATTTCATTGAAGCAATTGAAGAGATTGATAATAAAAAGATTATCAATTATCTAAAAACTTTTTGCCTTTGATGATGTGAAAGAAGTCATAAAGAAAGTGCCACAAACTGACAAAGAAATTACATATTGTCAGAATAAAGAAACACTCAATATCAAGTTCAATCAAGGATCAAATGTTAAAATTCTTAGTCTGGAGCAAGTGTTAATGGCTGCCAGAGTTGATGAGAGTGCTGAAAGACAAGCTGCTGATATGGAGGCCAGAGATGCCCAGAGTGAATCAGTCATGAGTGTAAAATATCAGCCAAAGCAAAAGACTGAGGGACATGGAGTGATGTCTACACGTAAAAAGAAGTTGTTTTAGATGTGGATTTTCATTTCCACAGATATGTAAAGGCTGTGGGAAAGAAAACCACTTTGTGACAGTTTATAAGGAGAACGAAAAAGGACATGCATAATGGCACAAAGACAAAATGGCCGCAAGAACAT
Source organism: Lissotriton vulgaris (assembly GCF_964263255.1). Lineage (NCBI taxonomy): Eukaryota > Metazoa > Chordata > Amphibia > Caudata > Salamandridae > Lissotriton > Lissotriton vulgaris. The sequence continues at coordinate 972,247,520 of NC_141693.1, read as the reverse complement.
TCCAGAAGCAATTTTGGACACACACCACAAGCAGCGGCATCAGTGGGAGAAATCAACATTGAAAGAAGTTGATTGTCATCTAAATCATTGTCAAACAATTTCTCTGCCTCAATATCGAGGTAAAGCAAGGACGATGTTTGTGCCATGGTACAAAGGTTTTCTCTCGCCTTTACTTAAGTAAAGGTTATCATCAGTTGGAACTCAAAGAAGATTACAGGTATTTTACAACCTTTTCTGCACATGTTGGGTCTGTTTGGATATAAGAGACTCAGTTTTGGTGTGCCATCAGCTGCAGAACTTTTCCAAGACGTCATTGAACGTGTTATACAGCTTGCTGTGAATACATTCAGTTATAGCAATGACATATTGATTTTCATAGTTACACAGAAGGAGCATGATAGAAAACTCTCACCGAAGTACTTATTGATGGAGACCTGAGTTTGAATGGAGACAAGTGTGAGTTCCACAAGACAAAGTTAAGGTTTTTTGGCTATATAGTTCCAGATGGGGTTATGACTCCTAATCTTGTCAAAGTACAAGCCCTGTCAAATGTTGATCCCCCATGTGATGTTTCTTTGATATGTTCATTTCTGGGCATGGCCAGTTACTGTTCAAAGTGCTCCCTTATGAGAACTAACAAAGAAAAATGTTTCTTTCAAGTGGTCACAAGAATGTGGGAGAAGTTTCAAGAAAATCAACATGCCATTGAAAGTGCAGCTGAAAAGGCTTAATTCAAATAAATGCTTCATACAGAAGTTGTTGATGCTAGTACAGTCAGGTTTAGAACTATCCTTGCACAGCTCAGCAGACACCCACATGCTCAAAGGCATATTGTGCCATATACCAGTAAAAGTTTGTCGCAGACAGAATGTGCTTACTCACAACCTGAGAAATAAAGTTTAGCCATGGTATGGGCTTGTGAACATTTCCATGTATGCCTGTACGGAAAGCCTTTTATGCTGGTAACTGATCATCAAGCTTTACTGACTATCTTTGGCAAGCCTAAGAGTCAAGATGCCTCCTTTCATAGAACGGTAGGGACTACAATTACAGGAATACAGTTATGCCATTGTGCACCATCCAGAGAAAGGTCAAAACCCTGCTGACTACTACTTCCAGAGTGCCTATGCAATTTCAGCGTACTCCATCCAGCCTATATTAATTTCATTGGAAAATCAAATACACCAGCTGCCATATTGTTTTCCCAGATCATCATTGCCCCGAGTCATGCCAGTGATATTCTGAAGTTGAAAGATATAATACCACATCAGTCATGGAACCAACACACTCAACCTCTCACCAGTGACGGTGAAGAACAAAAATGTTAAAGATGAAGGGCCCGCTTCAGAGAACTAACTTAAGACAAAATCCTAAACTTACTACCATTTTGGTATTCACAGAAGGCACTTACTCATTTTGGTATTCACAGAAGGAACTTACTCATTGATGAGTAAGTGCTTTCTGTGAATAACAAAATGAGTAAGTGCACTTACTCATTTTGGTATTCACAGAAGGCACTTACTCATCAATGAATAAATGCCTTCTGTGAATAGCAAAATGAGTAAATGGTAGTAAGATTAGGATTTTGTCTTAAATTTGTTCTGTGAATCGGGCCCCTTCTGTCTATATATCAGGATGGAATTATTCTGCTAGAGTCGAGAGTCATAATTTCAGAGAGTATGAGACAGAAAATAATTGAAGTGGCTCACGAAAGCCATCGTGGTATTGTTTCCACCAAAAGAACTCTCCGAGATCGAGCTTGGTTTCCATATTTAGATGAGAGGTTTAAATAGGAACTCAAGGCCTGTCATCTACGTAACTGCCTTTCTTCAAATATTACTCAACATACTCTCACGAAGTAAGAACTTCCTAAACATGCATGGGAGAGAATAGCCATCGATTTCTTTGGTCCACTTGATAATGATCATCTGATGGAAATTGTGTATGAGCTCTCATGTTTTCCATTAATAGAGTATCTCTCATCCACAACTCACAAGAGAGTCATTGAGAGACTAGATGGCATCTTTGCGACAAGGGGTGTTCCAGTCATTTTAAAGTCTGATTATGGCCCGCCATTTGACAGGCATGAATTTAAGGCTTTTCGTGGAGCATCTGAATATAAAGCATCAGAAGAGTTCACCTTTGGGACAGCTGGTCACTGGACTTGTTGAGCATTTTATGAATACGCTAAAGAAAGCAGTACAACATGCACCTATTGAGAGGCTCAGTTCAAAATCTGTATTGAATTCCACCCTACAAGCCTATCATTCTACACCTCACTTGACCACAGGCGAAAGACCTGTGACTTTGATGTTCGAGAGAACTATGGCAACAAGTTACCTCAATCGATCAACAAAAGAGAAGGAAATGAGAATACAACTCTTATGAAGGACTTGGCTAACAAGAAAAAAGTTAAAGTCTTTGCAGACTAGAGGCGACATGCAAAGAACATTGTGTTTAAGACAGGAGATCTAGTGATTGCTCTTCAAATGAGAAGCAGATAATCTGATTCTCCAAATGATGCGGAATCTTTTCACATAGTGTCCACCAAAGGACATAAGGGGAACTGCCAGCATCCTGGAAAGTCTGTTACCAGAGACTCTTCTCACTTTCGGCATTTTATTCATCGGTCCTCTGATCGAGATGGTGTAGGAAAGACTGAACCTGAAAACTCAGTGACTACTGTTATTTCTTCACAGACTTCGAAAATCTCTGATAGTGAAGATGACAGCTTGCTGTAACCAGATCAGGTCAAATAATTAAAACACCATGAAGGTTGATTGAAGAGATGTAAATGAAAATATATATCTTTATAATGTGTATATGTAATATGTAATTGTATAGATTTGTAAAAAAAAATCCATTTAACAGAAGGGGAGAAGTAGTGTCTTGCAATGCTTTATGATGAAACCCTTTTGGCTCCAAATGGACTCTGTAGAGCTGTGATGTAGGTGTCAGAGCGCAATCCCGGGAACGCTTGTTTTAGAATGTTTAGTTTGCAGTTACACGCAGCAGAATAAAGACATGTAAAACTAAGCTCTCTGTGTGGTTAGTCATTGGTGGGTACCGATGCTGAGAAGGACACTAGACGTTTATGAAAGAATCAATAGAAAATCCATGTTTTAACACCTTTACCTACACCATTGATCTGCCTTGTTGAATTTCATGTAAGCTTTCAAGGATGAATTTTATGTACAGAGTTCTGTTTTTTGGGAGCTTTGTATGAAGCACTCCTATGTACCCAAAAGAGATGTATACAATATTTTTACTCACATTTTACTAAATAACAAAGAAACTGCAGATGATCAGATTAACAACAAAAAATCACAGAGACCTCGGACACCTCTTTGCATGCCAAATTTGCAGTCATTCCATTCAGGGTCAATTTTTCTTAGCTCTGGTGATAACTTACCAATATGAGTTGGGAAATATCAATTACTACGCAGTCATTACAACAACCTACTTTTACAACGCAACTGTTACAACGCAACTGCCTTTACATCGCATGCCATTACAATGCATGCCATTACAACGCATGCCACTACATTGCATGCCATTACAACGCATACCATTACAACGCATGCCATTACAACACATTATAAGGTAAGTAATGGAGATTTATTTTAGTGTTAGGGTAGGTATGGGTTTTTGGATACATGGGAATAGTAATTTTTACCCCTACACTATCCAACACTTACCCTACTGTTGCCCAAATAGTATTATGCCTTGTAATAGTACACGTTGTAAGGGTATGCGTTGTAATGGAATGCATTGTAATGGTAGTTTTTTAAAATCATGCACTGTTATGGTAGTTGCGATGTAAAGACTGCGTTGTAAAAGCATGCATTGTAATTGCATTCATTGTAACGTCATATATTCATATGAGTTACAATTTGCAAATCATGTTTTGACACCTTACAATAATCACCCTTGAACAATCTAAATGAAACCTTTACAGAATTTACCTAATGTGGATTACATTTTTACATTTTTGGGAAAGTTTACAACAGATGTGTCCTGTGCCACCAAAGCAAACCATATTGTTTTCTCTATGTGAAATGCAATAAAGAGATGTGCTACCCACCTCCTCTCCTTCTATGATGCTCCTGAATGCACTGTTCATGGTCTCATAAATTACATTACGGATAACATCACAACATAAGACATCAGCAGCATCATTGAAATCATACCCACACTTCCCACATTGCATGGCCTGTGTACAGTTTTTGTGCCAGAGTAATATCCCTTTGTGCATTCTTCAATGCCTCATGTCCCATAGATTATGGCCTTTGACCATAGCTTGGGGGTACTCGGTTGAGAGCATTACATTTCACTATGGCCTGTTTTTAGTATCCATGCCTTTAGTACTCTTGGGTTTTGGTGCTCGGCCACGCCACAGTATTAGGGTTTGAATGCAGCTTTATACCTTGTCCAATTCTAAAATACTTCCATGGAAGAGTCGGCAGCAGTTTATTGAGGGTATTAATTGCATTTTAGTTATGCTGGGTCATAGTGTCTGGATTCACAGATCTTGATGAACAGAGTCTACAAACAATCCTCTCCACAACCCAGAATGCAGCTTTGCCAATGCATGAGTATGCATACAGAGCAGAACTAAACTCTGAAGGGTATGGGGAAATGGGAGCAAGAGAGAGAAGAGACTTCTAGAATAGTGCGATCTCATCAACCTCATCTCTCTAGCACTTCAGGGGTTTCATGATAGCATTTTAAAAGGAGAATGAAAATTACATATTAAACGTTAAAAAAAACAAGGCTTTACCAAGTTGCACAATTATTGAAATGATCTTACTAAAGAAGGTATTGGTTTTTATGCTTAATGGCTGCATAATGTCAGCAACCAAAACCAAAATGTAATCCAGAGACATGTTAGAGTTCAGGCAACTGTTCAACAAGCACAGCCAAATTGTAATCCAAGGGAAAGTCAGTCTTCAGTCAACCAGTCAGTAAACATACTGTTGGACTTGGCCCTTTTTGCAGGGTCATCCCAGAACTTTTTGCCTTCCTCTTTGATTTTTTCTGATCTGTTTTTGTTGCTTTTATGACTCTGGGCACTTTACCATTGCTGATCAGTGATTAAGTGCATATGCTCTCTGTTTAAATTGTTGTTATGGATTATTGATTCCATGATTCGCATATTTGATTTACTGGTCGGACCCTAGTACCATGTACAGTGTGTGCCCAGGGCCTGTCAATCAAATGCTGCTAGTGGGCTGCAGCACTCATTGTGCCACCCACAGAAGCAGCCTGTAAAATGTAACTCTGGCCTGCCATTCCAAAGCCTATGTGTAGTCTGGTTCTGCCATGTCGACTTGGCAAATGCACACACTTACCAGTCCCTAACCTTCCCTTTTCTTACTTCTTATTCACCCCTAAGGTAAGCCCAATGCACCCCTGTGGGCAGGGTGCATTATATGTGAAAGGTGGGACATGCTCTGATGTTTGTGGCATGTCCTGTTAGTGAAATACTGCCAATTTCATTTTTCACTATTGCAAGGCTACCTGCTCCCATAGGATAGAATGGGGAGTTTGTTTATAACATCTTATAAACATATCTGCCCCTGGGAACAAGGTAGAAAAATAAAGTTTGATATGCCTGAACTCAGAATGTTAACATGCATCTTTTAGTGAGGGCGATTTTTACATTCTGTGTTTGAAAATACCACTTATAGAAAGTAGGTATTTTCTTGCTTAGCCATCCAGGATGCCTCTGCTAGGTTTGTGTAGTGCATGCCTGGCTTTGGAGTGTCAGGGGCTGGAGAGGAGATGTGGCTCCAGAGAGCCTGATGAGTCAGGGCTAGGCTGAAAATGCCTGGTCTGCATTTGGAGTGGTGAGAGGAGTAGCACCTGCACCTGAATAGGGCTGTGCCTGCCTTCCACAATGATGGCTTCACCCCCCTGTGGTGTGTCTGGAGCTAGGGCTCACACTGACAATGGAGGTTGTTGTGCACTTGCAAAGTGCCCCCACAGAGCTGTTTTTGGCTGGGTACAGACACTCCCTGCCTTCAGAGAACAAAGGATTTAGGGTATAAAAAGAGGGGCCCAGACCCCAGACCTTTAGATCACTTCTGGGAAATCAAGAGGAACGTTTGCCAAGGAGAAGAGCCGGATAAGCTGAGGAGAGATACTGCCCCTGTGCTTTGGCTGTCTGGGGTTGGCTTGCAGTGGCTGCTTGCTGCCAAGGAAAGGAGAAAAATGACTTTACTGCTTGCTTTATCACTTGCTTGAAGAAAAGATTTCCAAGGGCTTGGATCTGAGCTTGCCTCGTGGTCTGAAGTCTCAGGGACACAAAGACTTCACCACCAGTTCCCCTGAAGTTCCTTGCTGGGGATTCCAATCTGCAGAGAGGTGCCTGCTGCTGTTTAGGACCTCTAGGGACTGTTTGTTGCTGGGAGCTGGAAAATCGACGTAACACTGAAGAAGCGTGTCGCATCCGCACCTGTTTTCTGACGCATCGCCCAAGGACAGTTGCGCCTGCCGCGGCTCGAGAAATCACTGCATGACGCATTGGGTGTATTGTTCTCCAAAGACCGAGATCGCCTCACCGATTCCGACGCAAGCATGCTGTGCGGCTGAATGAAACCACGCATCGTACCGGATCGACGCATCGCATCGAGGTGCCAAGATTGTCGGATTGTTGGGGGCCACAGTAAGAAACAGACTCATCAACTCCCGCGCAGTAAGGAATAGACGCATCACCTCCCCTGCGCTGCATTAAGGAACCGAAGCATCACCTCCCCTGAGTGTAAGAAACTGACGTATCACCTTCCCTGCGGCCATTATGTTTGTTTTGCGTGATGCATCTAAGGTACTTTTGAGAAAAGTGTTGCAATTACAACTTGCATTGAACTGAACTATTTCTACTATTTGAAAGCCCTATCTTTAATAATGAATTATGGATTTTTGTCGTTTGGTCTTGTTTTTGTTTAGATGAAGATTTCTTATTTTTCAAAACTTTTGCGGTGTCCATTTGTAGTGTTTTCACTGTATTTCTGTATGTGTTCACAAATGCTTTACATACTGCCTCTGAGATAAGCCTGTCTGCTCGTGCCAAGCTACCAAGGGGGTGAGCAGGGGTATCTTAGGAGTGTATCCCCCTTACCCTGACTAGAAGCAAGGGTCCCTATTTGGACAAAGGTACCTACCTCTGCCAACTAGAGACCCCCATTTCTAACACATACCAAATCGTAATCTAGTAGGCATGTCAGCCTTCAGCAAGAATGTCCAATTGTAGCTGTAGTGAAGGAGCCAAGGTAACACATAAAGTTACCAGGCACCTTAGAAAGGGAAGAGGATTGCTTCCATAGCCCTGCTACCACTCATGACTTAGAAACCGGTCCCTTGACCTCTACCAGTGATGATCCTGACAATTAAGCCACCATTGTCTGATCCTACTCTTGGACACAAAGGTGTACAGAACCAATAATCATACACCTGATAAGTGTTATGTCTTTTGTCCAGCCGGACAAGGAATTTATTTTAGCATTCGAATTGATAAAACAAGCAGTATGAACAATTTAATAACAAGTGGGCACAGCCGTGACCCACAACATTTAAGACAAAACAACGAAAAGAATGGCCAAAAGGGCAAAGCAAAAATCTGTCTGTGTACTTGTAGTCAGTGTTACAGACGCAAATTATTATAACCACACCGTTGTATTTCACAATATTTCAATGTCATATTGCATAAGGTTTTTTTGATCGACGTCGTTTCGATGGCTTAGTTACATGAGGGGCATCATCATCAGGACAAAAATGAAAATCATTGTTGTCTTATACTTTCAATATGCCTTTTGTCGCATTACTTTACATTTAAGGATTACATGGACATCGACATCCTCCGCTTTTTACCCGTGCATGTTTTAGGCAACTGTTCACTCAGTAATTCTTCTAACCCACTGGCGCCATGACCAATTGCTGTAAAATTTATATCCACTGACGCCTTGCCCGTCACTACAAAACAGCACCAGCACATTTGTTTACACAGGCCCCAGAGCGAATTCACGGGTATTTTCGACCCACTTCACTCCGTTGTTCACGCTTAGACAGTCACATCTCAACTTCTTCGTTCAGATCGTCACCGGCACTGCGCCCAATTGATCTAGCCTGCCCTCACGGTCACCAATGCATCGTTCTCTTTTACTGTACTAGCCCTCACTGGCACTCCTGAAAAATGAGTTTCCAATGCGAAAGATGAGGATGATAGCTTTTATACCTACATGCCTAACTTGATGTATTTCTCCTTTTTTCCCTCCTTTTCTCCCATGTAATCCTTAAATGTAAAGTAATGTGACAAAAGGCATATTGAAAGTATAAGACAACAATGATTTTAATTTTTGTCCTGATGATGATGCCCCTCATGTAACTAAGGCATCGAAACGTCGTCGACCAAAAAAACCCTTATGCAATATGACATTGAAATATTGTGAAATGCAACAGTGTGGTTATAATAATTTGTGTCTGTAACACTGACTGCAAGTACACAGACAGATTTTTGCTTTGCCCTTTTGGCCATTCTTTTCGTTGTTTTGTCCTAAATGTTGTGGGTCACGGCTGTGCCCACTTGTTATTGAATTGTTCATACTGCTTGTTTTATCAATTTGAATGCTAAAATAAATTCCTTGTCCGGCTTGACAAAAGACATAACACTTATCTGGTGTATTATTATTGGTTCTGTACACCATTCTGTCCAAGAGTAGGGACCACTGTCTTGTATAATATGATACTGCCCAAGGTCCCTATGGCATACCTTTTGGGTTCCCTTGTTTTTTTGTAAACATAATTAGAGCAACCGCTGGGTTGCAAAGGATTCAGGCAATCCCAGCCCCTTTTTCACAAGTGGGTCCCCCCTGTCCACCTTTGTATTTTCCGATCCTTTGCTATTTCCCTCTTGATACCCCCCTCCAGGCATGTCTGATTCTCACCCTCCATTGTATAACTTAGAATACATTAATAAAATCTTAGGAGGTCCATCGCTTCTTTCTGATTCAACAGAAACACCGTCTGGGTCAAGCACATCACTAGCTGATGACCTAGAAAAACTAAAGAAAAAGGAGGTACGACTATTGTTAATGATCAGATTACTAACAGACTATTTAAAATCAAACATAATCCCATTGGGCCTACAAGTACGCAATGTTCCAGGGGTTTTCACCAGCAACCCGAAATACTTGAACGGTTTCAGCTATATTAGCACAACATGCTCCCGGCACTGGATGGTGCTTGGAATTGACATTGCCACGGAAGAGCTTCAAAAACTAAATACAGAGATAACAGATCTCGAAAAACAAATTAAAGACAATAACACCAGCTCAGAAACCAGTAAACTTTTGGACCAATTAAATAAAACTATTGAAGCCTTTCACAAGTTTGAACTCAACAAAAAAACAATTAAAGTACATAAAGACATAAAGAATTTTAGTCAGGAAAGAACGTACCCCTATTTGTCCAAAGATTACTATACAAACCGCCCATATAACGGCCCTCAAAATCAAAGACCTTGGGGCAGGTTTAACAAAAAGGCAACAGTTTGTCGGTTTCTCAGATAGCTCCGCTGACTCTTCAGAACAGTCAGATCAAAGTGACAGGCCTGGTCCTTCTAATCGTCCTTTTTTAGAAGGAGGCTGTGGTCAACCGAGGGGCAGAGGGAAGCAACCCCAGACATGGAAGAAACCACAGAACCCTCCAGTCGAACGGTTTACACGCCGCCAGCACTATTGCTGGTAGCTACAGCTAACCATAATATGACTGAAACCTCCCTTGAACAAAGTGGCCTCCTCCCAATCTTTAACCTCACTAAACATACCCTGTCCAGTAACGAAGTCTCACTCCTGAGCAGAGGACTTTCATTTGTCCCCACAGTACGCCCCAATTTTCAAGACGTACAGATAGAACTCTTGAGATTCTTCAGGAAGATTCGCCTACACAGATTCTTTGCTCTCAACCCCTCTCCCTCCACCCATGGCAACACCCCCTTCAAACCCCCGTCCAAATTCTCCCCCACTGCTGGTATGATCCCTCCTGAGATACCTACCTTTGAGAAATTGGTCCTCAAAGATTTAAGCAACCTGGAGAGCAAAAGGTCTTTCATACCCTATAACATCACGCTCGAAGAAAAACACGCAATCTCCTCCCTCAAAAACAACCAGTCCTTCATAATAAAACCTGCGGATAAGGGAGGTGACATAGTGATCCAAGATATTGACCTATATAAACAGGAGATACTACGTCAACTTAATAACACCGAGCACTATTGCAAACTCCCTCGTAATCCCACAGCAGAGATTGAGGAAATGATCATTAAAGTCACCACGGAAGGACTGGATTCAGGTTTTCTGTCCAAAAAAGAGTTTGATTTCCTCAATATCAAATCTTCCCGCATCCCTGTCATTTATTGCCTCCCCAAAATCCACAAAAACCCTCTATCCCCCCCCCCACCACCCCATAGTCTCTGGTTGTGGCTCTGTTTTAGAGCCACTGGTCCATTACATAGACTATTTCATTAAACCCTTTGTACCCGAGACCCTTTGTTATATCAAGGACTGCATGTACATGATTAACATGATAGAGGAACATCCATTTGATCCAACATCCAGCATCATGTGCACGCTGGATGTAGAATCATTGTACACCAACATCCCACAGTGCGAATCTCTCCGTGTGACTGAAAAGGCACTTGAATCAAGGACACGCCCACACAATGTTCCATCCATGTTCATCCTGCAGTTACTAGAAATTTGCCTTACGAAAAACTTTTTTCTTTTCGGGGGACAGTTCTACGGCCAGGGCAGGGGGACTTCCTTGGGAGCTATTTTTGCCCCTAACCTGGCTATCCTGTATATGGACCACTTGGAGATCAATAACATCTTGAACACATCTAATCCTTTCCACAATGGCATTGCCTTGTGGAAACGCTATATAGATGACATTTTCATGCTATGGATTGAATCCTCTGACAACCTTTTACTGTTCCAACACTGGTTGAACAATAACAGCGGAGGACTCAAATACACTCTGTCCACTAGTACAGAATCCATCCCAATTTCTAGATTTAGAAATAAGACACACCGAAGGCCATCTAACTACCTCTTTACATCGCAAACCAACAGAGCGCAACACTCTGTTGAAATACAGTAGTCACCACCCTAGGGCCTTACGTGACTCACTCCCCTTCTGCCAGTTTCTACGCATCAGGCGCAACTGCTATTTCAGAGAGGATTATTTCACTGAAGCAAAACCACTCAGCAAAAAACTCAGAAATCGAGGTTATCCATGCAAATTGGTGCTTCGCTCCCTCAAAAGGGCCTGGTATTGTCCAAGAGAAGCCCTTTTGGAACTAAAACCAAAGAAAGAACAAGATAGGTTAATTTGCGTGACCACATTTTCCCCTGTTTCCAATGCAGTCAGAAAAAGTGCTAAAACATTGGCCAGTTCTCAACGCAGGACTATTGACGTTGGATCGCCCTATGTTCACTTTTAAAAGGGCCAAGAATATAAAGGACCACCTAGTGAGAGCTTCCTTGCCACAACAACCCCTAAAAACCACAATAAATGATGCATGGGGTCTACCTCCACTCTTAGGCCATACAAAATGTGGAAACTGTGTTTGTTGCGACTCTACAATTGAAGGCTAAACATTTCAATATGGAGCCATAAAATTTGACCGGAAATATTTTTCTCACTGCAATTCTGCAAATTTCGTATATGCTATTTTATGTCCTTGCATGCTCATCTACATAGGTCAAACAAGCCAAAAAGTGAAACTGAGAATTGGTCAACACCGCAGCAGGATAAGGTGTAAGACAGCCAATGCGCCACTTGTGGAACACTTTTCAGAAAAAGGCCACAGTGAGAAAGACCTACTATGGACTGTGGTAACTACCATCAAACCCCCTCCTAGGGGAGCGGACATTTCTCAACTGCTCAATAAGGAAGAACTTCATTGGATTGTGAAAACTAACAGCATCAGAAATGGCTTGAACCGCCTTGAAGATTGGACCTCCTTACTGTAAATCCTGTGTATATGACCACCTGAAATTGTTATTCTTTTTACCCCTCTGCGCCTTTTTCTACACCATGCACCTGCGCGGTTTTTCACATCGTGCACTCAGTACCTCACCTGCACTACCCCACCTTTTTCACCTCCTTAACATGGCCGCCTCGTTTGCGCGCAGTTGTCACTCGATCTTCACTACCTTAGTCCCCCCTCGCTGTCTGCATCCCACGTGGACTGTTATACTGCCTGAACCAGCACGCTCTCAGCAACCACCAGACCATCATACCCGCCACAGCGCCTCCGACTTCTGCATGTAAGTTACCGCCCGCGCGGATTCTTTGACTTTGAGACCTGCTTTTTCGATGCTGGCTAACCAATTCAAACCCTACTCTCCCCTAGATTGAGCTATTATGCTCTGATCCTAATCCAGACGACAATTACGCTGGACGCGGCATTACCGGTAATTATGTGCGGTACTCCGTTTTGCCGGTCTCCTTCATGGTAGCCCTCGGCCTCCTTTCATTTTTCATTTTTTCAATTCCCTCCAGATTTATCTTCTAATCACTGCGATCTACCTCAAGAGCGGCCGACCCGCCTATCTCTGTGCGCATAGGTTTGTTTTTAAAAATCGACATCCGCCGCCTTTTACCCGTGCATGTTTTATGCAACTGTTCACTCAGTAATTCTTCGAACCCACTGGCGCCATGACCAATTGCTGTAAAATTTATATCCACTGACGCCTTGCCCGTCACTACAAAACAGCACCAGCACATTTGTTGACACGGGCCCCAGAGCGAATTCACGGGTATTTTTGACCCACTTCACTCCGTTGTTCACGCTTAGATAGTCACATCTCAACTTCTTCGTTCAGATCGTCACCGGCACTGCGCCCAATTGATCTAGCCTGCCCTCACGGTCACCAATGCATCGTTCTCTTTTACTGTACTAGCCCTCACTGGCACTCCTGAAAACTGAGTTTCCAATGCAAAAGATGAGGATGACAGCTTTTAAACCTACATGCCTAACTTGATGTATTTCTCCTTTTTTCCCTCCTTTTCTCCCATGTAATCCTTAAATGTAAAGTAATGCGACAAAAGGCATATTGAAAGTATAAGACAACAATGATTTAAATTTTTGTCCTGATGATGATGCCCCTCATGTAACTAAGGCATCGAAACGTCGTCGACCAAAAAACCCCTTATGCAATATGACATTGAAATATTTTGAAATGCAACGGTGTGGTTATAATAATTTGTGTCTGTAACACTGACTACAAGTACACAGACAGATTTTTGCTTTGCCCTTTTGGCCATTCTTTTCGTTGTTTTGTCTTAAATGTTGTGGGTCACGGCTGTGCCCACTTGTTATTAAATCGTTCATACTGCTTGTTTTATCAATTCGAATGCTAAAATTAATTCCTTGTCCGGCTGGACAAAAGACATAACACTTATTAGGTGTATGATTATTGGTTCTGTACACCATTCTATCCAAGAGTAGGGACCACTGTCTTGTATAATATGATACTGCCCAAGGTCCCTATGGCATACCTTTTGGGTTCCCCTGTTTTTTTGTAAACACCATTGTCCGATCCAGCATAACCTTCCTCGCTTTCTAATGCAGATTCCACAGTGACCAGTCCTAGAGGCGAATCCCTGAGTCCAAGTAACACCCTTATTTCTGAGACATGGAACCCATGCAACATACCATTATGGCATGGACTCTAGGTACTGGGAATATACTTTCAACCTGTGCCTAGTGTCCATACTTGGTGACACTGTGAATCCTTGACATAGGGCATGGAGAAACTCTTTTCAGGATGACTGTACAGCACAGTTTGCAGCCATGTCCTGTGGATCTTGACACAGACAATGTCCTTTGGCCAATCACTGCACTGAAATTACATGCCCGCTGTAAGCATAAAAGATGGCCATAAGTAGGCCTGGGTAAAATGTAAATTATGCTGGAATAATTAGCGTAAATTGGGGAATTTTATGTTACGTGAAATTGTTCGATCACACGAGTTTGTGTAATTACATGCCGTTTACGGTACAAAATTACAGTGATTGTACAAGAACACCAGTATGTGAGTGACTGTTGTTAAAAGTACATTATTTTTAGTGGAAAATGTGTCCTCACATCAACAATTGAAGGAAGGATATATTTTGCACTAAAGTAAAGTATGAAATGACAGATGTGCATCTTGTACAATTACGTGTAACTTTGTAATTTTGAGGAATTACGCAAAAGCAAATATCCCAAATTCCGCACATTCTTAGCCAAAAACCATGTCCACTGCAATTTATTTTGGAACTCAATCTGTGCACCCAACATTGGGTCCAATGACCTTCTAGTGTAAGCCGAAAGAAAAACGTTCAGCTCTCGACCACTAATCAAACTGTAAACTCAGGTACAGTGGTATATGCAGCTCACAGGGAGACCCAACAGATAGTTTTCATACTTTCACCATGCCCTATAATTGGTATCCTTGGTGCTTGACTTTTGGCCATCCCATAGAACAGGGTGTAGGATACAGCTTTATACCTTGACCTGTACCAAACTATTTTCATAGTTTGTTTATAGATTTATATAGCCCAGCTTGTCACCCGTCACGCTGTCCATGGGGATGGGGAGATTAAGTGATCTGCGCAGAATCACAGAATGTTGCGCCGACACCAAAGGTTGAACCCAGATTCCTAGCTCCTGGGTCGGCAGCTCTGGCAGGTGCACGACATCCTCTCCTGTACACTGCAGTTCTGTACTGAGGGTACTAGATGCAGATGTGTATAGCCTCTGCTACATACATGTACCCATCACGAGTAAAGTTGTGGGATCTGATTCAAATTTGGGTATGCAGATCATAGGTGGACCCAACAGTATATATTGTTCAACACTATATATCGTTCTACGTTTTTTGTTCTTGTGTTTTTTCTTGCAGGAGCTGCTGCACGGACTTACATCATGCCAGGAATATGAAGCCGATTTACTCTTATAGTCCTGCCAAGTTAAGTTATGATTTGTCCTGTAAAAAACTTACACTTGGCTAAAATAGTATGTATCATAGTTTGAAACCGCAAAGTAACTTTGGAGGCCACACTCAACATTTGCTCCTGTTGGCTATTCTGCGCAATATTTCCAAAGAATGCCATTGGGTCAAGGTTTTTTTTCTGGGACAGTTAGAGCCATATTCATTGGAAAAACATCAATGTTAAGTATTGAAGTAAAAATCATTGCTATCATACACGACTTTTCCCTGTGCCTGTTGTCCATGCCTACAGTACTGACATGACATGGGTGTTGGTCATTCTCATATGCCCGAACCATGCTGGGAGAAGCAGTAGAGAATAATCTGTAGCCACTCCCTAAAGCCAATGCACACAGGGCTTAGCCTTTGCCCTGGATTGCAGCCAGCACATGCGGGATCCTCTCAACCACACAAACCACCACTGCCTGGGCACATGCTCTCAAACCTGATGCCAGTACACCTGCATGATACCATTGGGGAGACATGCTGAGTACCAAGTGCAGGGCTCTTCCTAGGGCTAAATTTGTTTATTTCAAGAATCTTTTTATTTCATTTTCAAACAACAGAGACTGAGCAGAAAGTACATGTCATAACTAGTTTGTGTGCCAATATCAAGAAATTGAGTAAAGTCCACACCTTAACTGAAGTTTCCACTGTATTAGGGGGACACTCTTCATGGTCACCTTGATCCAAGTCAAAGCCAGTGTTTAAACCCCTGACGGAGCGCCTTTCGGCACAAACTCACACCCATTTGTGTTGAAAACCTTTGCCCAGATAAATCGACTTTTCGTTTGCCATACATATCTCATTCCAACCCCACCACTGTTGGAGCCTCTCTAGCACCCAATAAACGTGCAATGTTTCGCTTGACTACTACAAGACCCAGTGAGAGCCACAACTTGCTATATCTTGGCAGTGGATCATCCCCCCATATGTGAAGAAGGCATATCTTCACTGTGTCTGGGTGTGCCACACTCATGACCTCCCCATAATCTTCTGCAACTATATCCAATAGGTTTTCACAGCGGACAAGACCACAGAGTATGGAAGATGGAGCCCCTTTCACCAGAACCTCTAAGGCAGAGGTCCATCCGACAGTGGCACATGCCTCGGACTGCAGTGCTAGAGTAATATGAACAATGTAGGATATGTAGTTTGACCAGGCGAACCCCTGTATTAATGACCACCTGCCGAAAAGCTCCCAGCACCTTCTCCCACTCCCCGTCCTCACAATCTCCAATGTCTCCTTTCCATTTCATCCTAAGTGTGGTGAGGATGCTGGGTGAATTATTGAGTAGTATCTTGTAAATGAGCGAGACTCTATTCTTGGGTAACGCCTCCGAGAGGACGGGGCAAGGAGTCTGGGATGTAGTTCCAGTTAGGGATGTGCAGTCTGAGGGCATGGCAAGGTTGTATATATCATATATCGGAAGGCCTCAGTGGGTGCTAAATTGTATTGGGCCTGCATTTCTGCCCAGCTAAGTATGTTTCCATCCTTCCACACATTGCCCACCCTGGATATGCCTATGAGGTTCCATGACTTGAAGCTCTGTAACCTGTGCACTTGACTGAGGGAATCACTGCACCACAGTGGGGTAATTTCAGTGGGCCTTTCCCACCAACCCAGGAATGGAGTGGCCGTCCTTCACACCCAGGCCACAGCAAGCATCGGGGCAGAAAATGCTCAGTTCCATTCGCACCATAGAGCACCACAGAGTATCCCCAGTTCCCCAGTTCCCCATCAAAAACCTCTCCCACCTGAGGGTGGGACCGTCAAGCAGGCAAATGCCCAATCATTGCCCACTGCCATTTGTGTTGCCCAGTAGTATTTTTTTTATGTCAGGGAGACCGATGCCTCCTTGTGAAAAAAATCATCAGGAAGTCTGTGAGGGGTGCCTTGCAGCACATAAAGCATGTGAGGCAGTGTCATCATCTTGAACATTGCTGCCCCCAAAAATATATAAAGCTCCCAGTGGACAGGTGGAGATGGATGTCCCTGGGTAGCATGGGCATAGGACTTGTTATCAGATGCATAAGGGACTTGTCCCAGTTGATGGTGTACCTGGAGTGTTGGCCATCATTGCCCCCAAAAACTTCAAGTCTGGAGGGCATCTTGCTGCTTGCAAAATTGCATCACTATCTCTGTGATTGAATATGCAAGGGGGCATCCCCAGCGTGGGAACAGTCATTGGCACTCTGCGTGCTCTCTGAAAAGAGACAAATATTGATAGATCCCTGGGTTTAAGCATAGTGGTGATTAAGTTTTCAACAAAAAGGTATGTGCATGATTTCTCTGTCCTCCCCAGAACCTCCACCAAGCGTATAGTATTTAATCTGGATCTTCCATGCCCTCCAGATGTGCCTGCATGGTGGCATTGTCATTAAGTGGGGAAGTGGCCTGTTTTTGCAGCTATGCAGTGGCCTCGCTGATGTCCGTGACAGTCTGTCTTGTGTCCCAGAGACAGTCTTTTTCTTTTTTAAACTTTGCCATCATACATGACATCTTCACTACCCCGTAATCCAGTTTTGGTTCTAGAGTGCCCTTGAAGCTTTGGATGGCCGCCATGATCTCCCAAAGCAACGGTTCCTGGGCCTCTTTGTCTGGCCATCGCTCACCCAGAGTGGCTCCGCTGTCTTTATGTATGGGCACTGGGAGGGCATCTCACTCCATCTTGCTTTGTTGCATTTTCTTCCCCTCTTTGCAAACTGCCATGGTGGATGGACGCATCTTCGAGGCCACTTGGTTGCCTGCAAGGGCCTGAAAGGACTCAGTGATTCCATCTCTCCACTGCCTGCAGGGCCGGGGACGAAGCAAGCGCAGAAGGAGGGTGTGTGACCACGTGTTCCCACCTGTGGGTTCCACCCCATGGCCTGTCGGAGTGGCTGTTTAGTGAGTAGGCCCCCAGGCTTTGCCACCAGTTGCTGGGCACCACACAAATCAGATCTGAAAGTGGCATGGCACCGGATCTGCAGGCAGCCTGGATCCGGAGGAGTATGTGGACCCAGACCTGGTGCTCCGATGCTGCACAGAGTGGGGGAAGAGTGGGGGCCTGGATACCCTCACTCGTGGCTTACCCCGTCATCACTTTGTGCTGGATTACTGACCCCCTCCTCTCGCCTCGGGCGGCCTCCGTGTCGCACACACTCGATGACGTTGCTCCCGGAGAAGTGTGGCTCACTGGTCAGAGGAGGCAGACCTGGAAGCAGAGGTCAGCCCTGGACCAGGGTTCAATTCCCGGCTCGGCGGGTCTTGAGTCCTAAAATGTCCACGGACTCGACAATTCTCGCTCCGGTGCCTACTCGATTCACGGGTTCACACTCTGCGACTCTGGGCTATAGCTTGCTTAATCTCCACAACGGCCCCTCGCGGTGGGATGCCTGGCTTTCACCTTGTGGATACCCTGCTGGGGTTATCTCACAGGGGAATACCAGGACGGGTTCCCTAAGCAAATGCTTAGATACCAGGTCGGTGATTTGCGCTATATAAATACATGTACATTTACATTTACAGTGTGTCCCAGCAGCCAGCAGCTCGTCTTCTACTCTGCCAGCCGATCACCGGGAGACGCCACACTTCAGCTCGGCCGGTAAAGTGGGCGGTCCCCAGAGATGGACGTGTCCCGCTCCTCGCAGGATCTCCTACTGCACAGGATGCGACCACCATCTCCTTGATTGGAGGCACAGGCCGGCACTGTTTGTTTCCCTCCTCCGGCACCGCAGCCCAGGCTGATTCGAGAAGGCCGTTCAGGCAGAGCAGGCCGCTTCCCCAGACCTCTGACACTGCCTGACCCAAGCTCAGTCTGGCAGGTTGTAGGGGATGTCCTCCCCCCGGCGGTCCGACGCCCGGGAGCACGGGGATGAGTCCCCGCACCAAACAGATGATTGTAGATTGCAGGATAAGGGGAAGCAGGCCTGGGAACCCTCTCATGGTGCGTCCACCATGTTAATTTGCTGGCCACGCCCTCCCACAGGGCTACATTTATGAGCAATTAGGAAAACTACCATGGGTGAGTCCAGTATCTCCAAAATGAAAGCCAAGGGTGCACACATTCAGACCTTGTTAGTGTAGCCAGGCTGTGATGTCAAGATATAGGCTAGAATACACTGCTTCCCTTCCCTTGCAGAAGACATAGAATAGATTATACTGGGATTCATAACTGTTAGTTGATCCAACACTGGACTACTTCCATGAGGGCTGCAGGTTACACTCAAGGCCAAAGGCTGCCATATGTACACGTAGTTCTTGAGCAAGAGAGACACACACTGCTCTGTCACTGCTTTATCTCCCACACAGGCACTCATACTATATAACACCGAGCTCCCTTAGAGTAGATCAACACTTTGGGGGGGGAGGGCGGTTGGAGTGTTAAAACCCCCCTAAAAAATGTATTCTGTTGTAAATATGTGGGTACACACAGGGCCGTTTCTAGGTGTTTTGCCGCCTTAGGCGAGAATTGAAAAATGCCGCCCCCTCCCTTGCTTTCATTAGTTGCACCTTACTCTCCCAACTGCCCAATGCCTAAACCTGCCCAAATTTTGCTGTTATGTAAGAGCACCGACACCTTAGCTGGATAGAGTTGTGCTATAAATGTTAAATAAATGCCATTTCAGGCACAGCTGCATCCCCCAGGCCTCAGATCAGGTTTTACCCACTCCATGTGCTCCTTGCTGGCACATTTTATCATTCAAAGTCCCAGTTTTAGTATTCTTAACGATTTCAATTCTCACCTGGATTGCTGACAAAGCCAAACTACAAGACGTGTCTTGTAATTCCAGCTTCGCCACTTGAGCACATTGTGTGAACCGGGGCACATTAAATGCCGGCCACATTACTTATTCACAGGCCCACACTACCGACTATCACCATAGTAAAAAAACAAGGTGAGATGCAGTGGGAAACTTTAAATAAGTAATTCTACAGCAAACCCAAACAAAACGGGAATCCACATGAAATGCAATGTTTGCCTAGGTGAGGAGAAAGATTATCGTGAAAAGTTCAACAGTTTCTCTTCATTTTAGCTGGCAGGTTCCTTTATCCTAATTGTTTTAAATCACAGCAGCGCATTCTATTATGAGTTACTTTAAACTCATTCATTGTCTTCCCTTGGGATTCTGTAAAAGGTGCTTCCCCCCCCCCCCCCTGTCCCCCCCCCCGCCAAATAAATCTAATACCTGGCGTCTCGTTTTAAGGGACACGATTTGGGCTTTAGAAATTGATTTGTCTTGCTTCTTTTTTCTAAAACATACATTTGGATCAAAGCATTTTCGACAGAATAAAAACACCTCTAATACCAGCTCCCTAATACAGAGTTTGCTGATCAGCAACATCTATACACAGGGCACACCAGGGGCACAACGCAAAAATGTTTTTATGGGGGGTAGGGGGCCTTCTGCAGAATGTAACAAGGGGCCCGAGTCCATCTGTCACAGGTATTCACTGGCCTTGGGTAAATGGAGGGCCCCTGGAGGGTTGCCCCACCCCCTGCGCTGCAGGAGGCTGCCTTACTCCCCAGCCGCAGTACAAAAGGGGGTGATGATGGACGGAGCATCCGAATCAATCAAACACTCACACCCAGTCAAAAGATCTGGGTGTAATCCATTGCCATTCATTAGCCCACTCCGCCACCCCAGTTCAGACACGGCTATATGCAAATCAGTCTGACCCTTGCTGACTTTGCCACTGGATTCAAGCAAGCCGGGCTGAAGACGGCTGGAATACCAGAAACCGGTCCTCGGAAGCTTGTTTCCGGTCCAGGGAAGACATGGCTTGGCAGTTCGGGCTGGACTGTTCCCATGAGGCACAGGGTCAGACTGATTTGCATATAGCCATGTCTGAACTGGGTGGGAAGGCCTTGCGTCAGTTTTGCGCCGCCGGTGCGTCACTTTTTGTGACGCACCAGCGTTGTAAAAAATGCGCCCTGTTGCACCATATTTAAAAAGTGACGCATCTAGGTAGATGCGTCACTTTTTAAACCCCTGCGCCACATTATACCTGCGTCAGGTATAATGTATGCAGAGGGGGCGTTCCCCCGCAAAAAGCCTCGTAATAGTGACGCAGTGAAATCTATGAGATTTCACTGCGTCACTTTTAGGACGCTGTTGCGTCAAAATCTTGCGCCTGCCTCACAGCAGGCGTAAGACTGACGCAAGCCCTTTCACATGGGGCTTTCCCCATGTGAAAGGACGCATTGCTGGAGTTGCGTCACTTTTTTTGCGCTTACAGATACATCAGAAATACTGACGTATCTGTAACTCCTTGCGACATGATGCGTCATACATTAAATATGATGCATCAGGAATGTCGTAAGGAGTGCGCAGTGAAAAGTGACGCATCGCTGTTTTCACGCAGCGATGCGTCACTTTTCATAAATGAGGTCCCTGGTGCATTAGTTCCAAAGGTGGCAGCTCTGACCGCCTCGTCTCACTTTTCTTTTATCAGTGTATTATTAATTCAGATACTGCCCTATTATCCCAGTGTGTACCTATTGTTTACTGTTGGGTCTCTGTGAACAATATTTTCTGAGAGATCTTTCCATCCGCTCCCTGGGGATTCCAAATGTTACTGCTGTTCTTATTAGCTGAATGTGCGTGCGTGCAAGTTATTCTTAATATGTAATTTAACATTCGTTATCACCTTCAGCCACACTAGATGTTCCTGGTAAGTCACATATTATGTGATTTGTGTTTTTCACGCACTCTTTAAAAGGAGGGGAAAGCATGCTGGTCACGAAATAGTAATTTATTAACCTCAGCCAATATTGTGATTTTAGGGAACACTGTGAGACATAGTTTGTATGCGAAAATGTAACTTAAAAACGCTTAAACTGAAATTAATCCTGCAAATAATTACAGTCAATCGTAAGCCTCTTACTGGATAAGTTCCACAACGCCCGATTTAAGGTCAAGCATGTTCAGTGCCCTGACCGGTTCCCCCGCCCCTTGCTTACTGCTGCCAGGCACTATATAGCCCAATTGAATGCATTATTCATAGTAGATCCTGACCTACAGTCTGTACGTTTGAGTTTATTCAAACTTTAGGCCATGGTTAGTTTATAGTTCCTTGTCTTGCAACCTAACTAGATCAACTCAGCATAGGTTCCAGTACTGAACCTACACTGAATGTAAGGGTGCAGCGCACCCAACATACACTCATTATTTCAGTATGCAATGTAAATAAAAGATGCATACAGATTTATTCCACGAAGCTAATGCCACATTTCCATCATTATCCCTGGCAGCAGTATGAGCTGTAGCTGTCAGCGCCATACCACTGGGGACCTCCAGTGCCTTAAAATAAAGATTTCTCTCCATACCATTATCCAGGTGATTTTCTCTGAGAAGTGAAAAACTAATGTGGACAAGCGATTAAATCTATAGCTGCTGCATAATTAGATTACAAGAAATAATGATTTCCCAGAGGAGAGTAGCGTAGGTGGAAGGCAGATGCATGCATGTACATTAAGTGTTTTCAACAGTAAGCGGCCGATACGGCATTGATTTATTTATGCGGTTTTTAAAGCTGTAAAGAATTAAGAAGTGCCTAAAAGGGCATCGCCAGAGCTGGCTGACTAAGCTCTGGGTAGTCACGTTATTGTGAAAAAAATAGAAATAGTGTTAGCATCACATATTAAATTACAATATATTCTTCTCGGTTTCATTTAACACCATCGCTGCTAATGGTTTTCCCCTCCTGTGCTGATGCATGTGTAAATCCCATTGTTCATGACGAGCTCAGCTCGTCGCTCCTTCACTGTAATTTTACATTCGTACCTGAAACTAACAGCTTTGCACAGTATGCCAGTCTATCCCCTACCATCAGACCTTTGGCTTTTGCTTTGCTGCTCCTAACTGTGATCTCTTTCTAAGCTAGAGACCTTTGATTTACTTATAGATCGCAACTTAGATCCCCTTTTTACTTCTGGGACAAGGATCTCTACTGGCTCCACCCCAGATAAAGATCTTGCTCTACCCGCTTGATTTTGCATTGCCAAACAAGATCACAGGGAGGGGGTTTGCTAACATCTTTAAATCCACCTTCACTTGTCATATTGGACCACTGGTAGTTCCTGATGCCGAAGGCATTATTTTCTCTATGGGCCTTTTCGAATAATTTTTCTCTACCAGGCTCCCAGATTTGCTCCCCCCATTGCCTAAATTTTGGCTTTTGTACTACATGGCAGAGGCTATCTCCCCATTTGTCAAACAATTTGCCAGTTTCACCATAGTGGTTGATCTCAATCTTCACCTAGACGATCATAAATGCACCTCAGCACACATTTCGTGCAAAGCCTGAAGGCACCCCAGTTGGTCCAACTGATCTCGGCCCCACGCATATAGCAGGCTGTTGCAAGTAAATAGCTCACCAGAGTCCAGGTAGTTAATCCAAGAAGTATATTTATTCAGGTTGAAGTACAAAGGTGGTAGTTAAGTAGACTAAGGTCGATGGTAAGCCAAGATGTAGGATGGTAATAAGAGCCCCACCAGGAGCTGTTTCCATGAGCTCAGGCAGGAGTCAACTGTCCCAGATCAGTCACACCACATTCCGTGAAATCAATAAACATTCTACGTTTTCCCCAGGCTGAACATGACAGGAAGATAGGGTGGAAAGAAGGAAGAGTGGAAAAGACCTTATAACACAGACCTTATCTTAGAGCCTATATTTACTAAGGTATCCACTCTTGCAGCAGATTCCCCCATTCCTTTGGCTTGGACAATCATGCAGTCCCTTTTCATTTATCCTTCCAATATGGACCCTTATCCAGCCATCCCCAGGAATCCCATTCTAGAAATTGTTTCAGACTGGCTCCTGATGTAAGGCTATCTGAGATGTTATGCCCTCATTGCAGACTTTGGTACCTGCTTTAGAAATAAAGGTTATTCTTTCTATTAACCGCTTTGGTGCAATGGATGTGCTGGAGAAATCCATAGCTCCAGTGCTGGGGTGCTAAGCTTGTGTCTAGCATGGCAAAACACCCACCCACAGAGGCAGTGACCCCCTCTGCAGGCCCTCTGCCACATGCATTCATGAAGAATGCCAGGGATAGCACTTCAACTGCCAGCTCGACCCTTCCCCCAGCACGATGATGACGTCAGTATGCGCATGGTGTGCTGACGGTACAAAAGGGGGTGGTGATGGACGGAGCATCTGAATCAATCAAACACTCACACCCAGTCAAAAGATCTGGGTTTAATCCACCATCGTTCTTTAGCCCACTCTGCCACCCCAGTTCAGACATGGCTATATGCAAATCAGTCTGACCCTGTGTCTCATGGGAACAGTCCAGCCCGAACTGCCAAGCCATGTCTTCCCTGGACCGGAAACAAGCTTCCGAGGACTGGTTTCTGGCATTCCAGCCGTCTTCAGCCCGGCTTGCTTGAATCCAGTGGCAAAGTGAGCAAGGGACTCACGTCTGAGCATACCCTGCCACACTGATGGCGGCCAAAAGCGGTACATTTTTGGGGGTTTTAGGCCGATCTGTAAATTGGGGGGATGGGAACCTATTAGGCACCAGGCACATTTTTACTTATGTTTTTAGGGGAATGACCCCTTGGTCAAGGGTTGCTCCCCTCAAGAGGGCAGTTTTCCTTTGCTTCTGTTCTACCTGTGGGCAGATCAGCCTTTTTATAGGTTTGTCTACACCTGGATGGTGGAAATCCTCTAGACACCAGAGCTTTCTGCATATATTTTTTATTTATAAGAATATGTACATTGGGCAAGGACCGCTTCACTCATGGGGGCATTTGCCCTTTGTTTCCACCTCAGCTTAGGGCAGATCAGCCTGTTTATTTTAGGCCAATGTGCCCCGGGAAGTGGAAACCCACTACATACCAGAGATATGTGGTCATATAATTTATGTATGTGGAGCAGCCCCTTGGACAAGGGTCACTCCCCTCAATGGGGCATTTTCTTTTGTTTCTGCCCATTCTTGGGGAAGATGGACTGTATTTTAGGGCAATCTGATCACAGGGTGTGAAATCCATTAGACACCAGGGAGTAAGTATCAGTATGCGGGGGAGCTGCCCCGGGGTAAGGGTCTCTCCCATCTACAGTGCCAATTTCTGCATTTCGCTTTGTGCCCCCTTTGGAATAGATCACCCTTTTATGATTCCAATGTGTCCCTCGGAGCAAACTTCATTGTGTTTATTAATGGCAATTGTTTATTTCTTATCATGTGCATTTGTGAGAATTTTGTTTTATTGTAGTGCAAAGCTTTTGATTTTTTGGGTGGCATATCTTGCTTGTGGTTTCTTTAGCAATAGATCTGCAGTTTGTGTAATTGCAGGTGTTTGGTATAGAAGCTTTTTTGTAATGTTTACTTCAAAGTGTATCATTGACCCCCGTAAAAGTTTTTTTATACTTTTGCAAACATTTTTGTATGTTTAGCTTATGTTTTATTGTCTTTCAAAATCACAGTTCAATTTGTGAAAGATCTATATTGTGCTGTCTTGGGTGAAATTTTCTTATGTTTTTCCTTTTTAGTCGAATATTGTCAGTGCTTGCTGGTGGCTACCAACTTACTGATTTGGGGATCCTCTTGCAACGGGATCTTAACGTCCACCCACCTCAGGCGGGGAGGCTCCATCGACCCCTGGATGCCCTGATGATAGACTAAACAGGAAGCACCCCATCTTTACTTCCCACAGGCCTATAGATGGATGCTCCCCCAAACTTTCCACCCATACACACCAATAATTTGCTTCCATATGGAAAATACCATTGAGTTTTCATGGGTGCCCCAGTCTCCCGGATTGTTCACATATTTTTTAGGTTGTATAGTTGTAGGTCATTGCAGTAGCATGGCTGTATGTTTTTGACAAAGTATTGGGAACTGTAGGGTCCTAGCCCACCTCCCCCAGCTTACGGCAACTGACTGCTGCCTGGCCTACATTAGCTCCAATCGTTTCCCCACACTCTGAAGTTACACTATCTTGATTTTTACTGTTTGCTGATCTGTGTATTGCAATAAATGTTATTCTTCACAAGTGTCTTGATCATTGTTGTAACAACTCGAAAAAGCCAATAAAGAAATATTAAAAAACTAAAATATTTGGTGCTTGCTGTGTCTGTTTCCTACAGTAGATGCAGTTAATCCTCCATCTGGCTGTGGCAACCAAGAGGAATCTATGTATCTCTGTGTAGTAGAATGTTTATTGTGTGATTTGTATTGATAGTTTCTTTTCAAATGTATATTTCAATAGTTGCATTTACTGTTTGAGACAGCCACAGTGTTTGGAGTTCTAATTTGATACAGTGTTGTTTATAGTTGCCTTTTTTGTGACAGTTCCTTTAGTAATCATTATGGCTGATCGCATACTGCCTGCCCAGAAGGTTTTTGGTTTGCTTTTTTGAATCTGCCTCCAAACGTGGCCCTGAGACTGACTCTGCATCTGAGGCAGAGGACCAAGTGCAAGATTCTTGCAGTGAATTTTCAGTCCAGGAGGAATGATCTGATGATGAATCCACTATTAGCACTGATGAAGTGCCTCATTTAGATGAGACAGCTACAACAGTAATGCAAACAAGAGGATCTTGCAATAAACATTCTTTTAGACAACAGGGTTTTTTAACACAACATTTAGCACTTAATTTATTTCTTTAGAAACATTCTTCTGAACAAGGTTCCGGTGAATGCTGGTTGACTTTCACTGAAACAGAGTCTGTCATAGTGAGTTATCCATTGGAAATTAAATCCACAGAGGAAAAGAATGCAGTCGAAGCTTATGAGCTGGCAAGTAGAGGATACGCGCCAGTGTTTTGGTGCGCTGATCCAAAAGCAATTGCCACGGCGTCTGCCCGGAATGATCAGATTTACGCAATTTCCATTACAATATAGCAATAATTGATGTTTTTTATGGTATTCATGTTGGTTTTAGACTTCTCTGACTTAACTGCCCCTATACAAGAAATAATCCTTGGATCATACGTCATGTTTTTTTTGATTATCATCTAAGCATAGTACTGAGTCGGGTCTCGCTTATTATTTAACCAGGAGACCAAAACATCAATGTGTTTCCACTAATGACTCTATCATAAGCTTTGACCTCATTCTTTTCATTTGTGGATTTGATCACTATGACTACAACAGACTATGTTTTGGCAAGAGAGTGATACCATTCACCAGACCACTCTAACTGTAAAAGTTACCTTAAAGATGCTACGTATAAGAAACTTAAAAGGGAGACAGAGCAGTGACTTATGTAGCAATGAAGTACCTGCTTTGAATTTTTTTGTCATTAGAGATATCCACATTCTCGCAACTATTCCTGATAAAAGAACTACACCTGTGACTGTTTGGGTCAAGTACAAGAAGTGCACAAACCGGTGTGCATTCTAGACTACAACAAGCACAAGTTATAAGTTTATAAATGATAATATTAATAAATAGATCAATTACAACAGTTATAAGAACCCAGTTTTGAACGTGATAACAGGTTGTCAAATGTGAAATGTGTGAAGCATTAAAAAAACAAAAGCTTGTGAAAGCAGACAATTTTGACTCTCATGTACCTCATTTTTTGTAAATGATTACAAAATCATTTAACACCATCATTTCTCTTCCTCTGTTCCATTTGATGTCCTGTTCCAGTGTTATGTATGTTGCAGATGCACTAACCAGCTCTGACAAAGCTGATGCCCATGAATACCATGGAAGCCAGAAATATGCTGGTTGTATACTTTTACAGATAAATGGTGAGTGGGAGTGTTGAAAACACTGTGGGGCATATCATAAACAGCTACGATAGCTCAGCGCAGAGCCAAGTGCCTGTTCATATGTGCTAGCACTGACAAAAGTGCATTAATTTAACTTAACATTTCTCCAAGTTAGAGCATGATTTTGAGACCAAACTGCTCAGAAACCCAGAACAGGTATTCCTTCTTTCTGTTTCTGAGCTATACTGTCTGAAAATCATGCACTAACTTGGAGAAATTCAGAACTAAGGGCCTCATTAACTATATTTTGACGCACAACAGCCAGTGCTGTAGTGTTTTCATTTTTCTTTGTTTCTCTCCTGTTAGATGTTATACCACTCTCTTGGTCTCTGATGGACCTTGTTTTGTGCCGAGAGGGGTTGGATATAAGGGTCTCAGCAGTCATCCAATGAACTCCAAGCTAGATATTAAGCTCATGTAAATTACTCTCAATGCAATGCTATAAAGGGAAAGGATTATCCCAGCAAGCCTGAATCTCCTGAAGAAACGTAGACAAGCTGAAAATCATACACGCCTAAAGCTCAGTTAAAGCAATACAATATAGTAACATTACTATTTGATGTCAGTCATCTCTCTAATATGATCTTTCCTGATCATTGATAAATCAGGATTAAGAAGTCACATTCACTTAAATAAAAAATAATCATGATAGCTGAGTCGATATGGACATTTTTAATATAGCTTATCAAAGGTTAAGGTACAATAAGTGCATCAGTAAATTTGCATCTGGTCATAATGTTATTTGGGCAAATTCTAAATAGATATACTAAAGCACAAAAGTTCAGAAAGGGACATAAATCATGACAATTAAGCAGTCTCCAAGCAAGGAAGAGACACGTAGGTTGCATGGCATCTTCATCAGTCCGAGATGTAAGCCAGGTGAGTCTCCATCAGGCAAGTTCAAAATTGCAGAGAAAGTTCCACAGATCTCCATATTAGGATAATCAGCAACCCATCTGTCACCATCAGCATGTGTGCTCCCGCCTTATAGCAACTGGCAACTAGCTCACCAGCTCTTGTTTGTTCAATCAGACAATATTATATTCTTAATGTTCCGGGGCTGACACCTCCTGGAGTCACCTCATCTGATCAGACCACCCAGTTCATTGGTCAGTTTGTATAGGATAAGTGCTAGGCAACTAAAGACGACACAAAATGTAGAGAAATGAATGTGACAATTTTGCAATCCTTAAGCAATCCAAAAAGCAAGAGCACATAAGTAAGTTCAAGAGAACAGTTTCCCAGGTAGCTGTTCAGGATTGTAACGAAAAATGTAGGGAAGTGTCTTTTAAAGTACATTAGAACTCAGGAAAGAAAACACTGTTTCACGTTATTGGTCATATTGAGGAATTCTCACATGAGCAGCAGACTCAGCAAGTCAGGGGAATTCACATCTTCGGTCAGGCCCACATTAAAATAAGCTAATTTAATGTAGAATATATAGGATCATTGGACATCTGTTCATAGAAAATATGAAGATTTAATGATTCAAAAATGACTCTGAAGCATTTAAAATAAATTAGTGTACTTACAAATAATGTGTGTCAGTATGTAGTATTACTATTTTGAAAGTACTAACATGTAAAAAATATTTTAAAGCAAAGTATTAAAAACTTGTTTTAGGCGTATACCATATGTAGATGAGTAAAATACATTCTCTGAAAGTTTAATGAATACATAATTAATTAGGGCTGTGCAACACCGATTTTCTTTTGGCATTTTGGTGCACACATTGCATATAAAAGATACATTTAAATTGAATTGTTCACTATATTCAGGTAAAATATTGATAATTTACTAATTCCCTTTAGCTATACACGTATATAAATGATTAGAGGTAAACTCCATAACATGAGAGTTCACCACTTACACCTTTCTAGCACACGTTAATGAAAAATAGTACTTTATCAATTAATAAATCACACTCTATGTTATTTGCACTAATAAAATCATCCAGTCTACATAGTTTTCTGCATGCTTTTACAGTTCAGTAGCTAAAATTCTCTTGTCCTGTTATACCCCTATTGCAGTGCTTGACTCTGAGAGGGTAGCGTTGCTGAGCAGTCTAAGGCTTACTCAGGGAAGTGGTGTGGGCTTGTATTCACTATTTATCAGTACGCAGAAATAATACTCAATAATTAATTCTCCAGCCTGTACTTTGCTTTAGAAAAGTAAGAGCACATTTATTAAATACACACACTACTCAATACTATGCAACAATTTACAAATATACATTACCTTGTAACATTGCATAACATTTCCTCCCCTCCCCTGGGGTGGGGGGGTCTATTACCACCACTCCCATGTATGCACATCATCTTGTCCCCCAATGCAGTGGGTTGAACATACCCTGGAGTGAGGGCCTTGCCCATTGCCACCATCCCAGTGGAGACCAACCCCTTTATCTCAACAAGTATTTAAAATCGGCACACCTGCCCTAGTGACACATAACCCTGACTGTGCATCTCATACTGACCATACAGTATACAAGTCTAAATCTTAGGGGCTAAGAGTCTGAGTTGTTCTTCATCTAACGCAGCAGCAAGAATACATGTTTGGGACTCACTTAAAATGACAGTACTTATCATAGCTGATAACCAATATAATGCATTGCAATAAAAGCCCCTAAAAGGCATCACAGTTATAATCACAGGACTACGCATATACAGCCAGACACCCTTGCAGGAATGTCCAGCAACATAACCCCACTTTGCTTATGACTTCAAATTACACATGTGCCTTTCAGTCCCTCAAAAGAAATGAAATGCCCTTCTTGTGCAATTGCACCTCTCCAGCTCCAGGGGATGCTTGTTCATGGAAAGGGTAGAGTCAAAGATGACCCCTAGGTTGAGTGCATGGTCGGTAGGTGTAGGGGGTGCTCCTAGCGCAGTCAGCTAGCAGGAGTCGTCCCAGGCCGAGGGGGTGGATCCGAGTTCAGCTTCAGTCGGCTGTCTCTCATCCAGTCGGCGACAGCCTTCATTCCTTCGTGGAGGTTGGTTTTGGCAGTGTGGGGGTCGTTGGTGAGGGAGAGGATCAGCTGGGTGTCGTCGGCTTAGGAGTTGATGTTGAGGTTGTGCCGTCATGGGCGAGCGGTGACATGTAGATGTTGAACAACGTTGGGCTGAGGGATGAGCCTTGGGGTATGCCGCAGATGATCCCGGTGGCTTCGGAACGGAAGGGGGGGAGGCGGACGCTCTGTGTTCCGCCGGAGAGCAAGGAGGTGGTCCAGTCCAGGGCCTTCTCCTGGATTCGGGCGTAGTAGAGACGTGTTCGTAGTGTGCGGTGGCAGACTGTGTCGAAGGCGGCTGACAGGTCCAGGAGGATGAGGGCCACGGCAGGGGCGGATTGTTCATTAGGGCTGTGGGGCTGCGCGCTCCTGATATTCCTTCCTGTTCCTGTGCAAATATTAAATACATCGATCTATTTAGAGATAAGAATATATTTCTAAACAAATCGATGTATTGTAGTGTGGTCTGCCTGTCCCAGGTTGCCTGCCCCACCTCGCTTTGAAGCAAGAGACGGAAGCCAGGCAGTAAATTAACTTTCTTAACTGTTACGCACACGCAGGGCGTGCTCTTCTGAAGTCCTTTATAATTAATCATTGCCATTGTACTCTATGGCAATAGTCTCTATAGGACAGTGATGCTGGGGCGTTTCAGTTACCCTCCCTGCGTGAGAGCAGAGCAGCCGTCCGTCTCCGTAATTCAGAGGCATAGATACCACCCCTTTGCCTTCGTGACACGTAGGCATGAATGCAAGCACGTGTGTTTTGGTGTCATCAGACATGGTCAGTGGACGGACCCACATCACCAGGAGACACGGACCCATTGGCAGCCAGTATCTAGTGAGATTTACTATGGCAGTGTTTGTATTTTATCAGCTGAACCGCACTTCTATAGGTAAGAGCTCCCGCAGCTTTAAATACTGTTTGTCAATTAAAGTGATGACTAATCAGGATAATGCTGTTTTAAATCTATCTACACGATGCAACAGGCTAATCCCAGTTAATAACTCGCAATTGGAGACTTCAGGGTGTTTTTCCCGATTTTGCACGCTTGGCTCAGTCCCTTCGAACCGGAGGTTGACAGAGGCCTTCTCCTGGACACATCTCAGACTTTTCGCTGTTCCAACCATTCAAAACTTGTAGTTGAAAAGCAAACATTCTGGCAGTCAACCTGCGCAAAGCAATGTTCTCACACAAAAAGAGCTGCCCTGCAGACATACCCAGCCTTGTTATTTGGGGTCTGAGTCCCACTCAGGAGAACATTAAATTATTGGAAGATTGTTCCTTAAAGAATGTGCATTTCTGAACTCAGAGGGTGCTATAGACCAGCACAGAGAGTAAACAACAGGCTGGCTACTCTGGGACCACTGTCCAGACCCGATCTGCATGTTTCACACACTTATCACAGGGAAAGTGAATATTAAAAGCGAAACCATTTCACCCATTAATGCTACCATTTTAGTTTTAACTGGTAAAATGATGTGCTCTGATGGATGTATTATCAACACAGTCACTGACTTGGTGACCGAACCCCATGGTTCTTTGCTGTCGCTGGCTACGTGAAGTGTCTGCTGCTGTCAAGCCTCAGATATGGGACCAGTAAGAATGTGTTCTTTGCCTAGAAAAGTAACCTGCCATAAGGCATGTGTGTGTTTTAATGTTGCTGGCACAAGAATGGCGTGTGACCATGGAGTGCTATGGGCAATAGCATAGTTCTGTCTTAATCAAAGAATAAAGCAGGCATTTTCTTCTACATTGATAACGTTGCTGGGACACTATTGACACACACCTGCAAATAGTGTTACAACGGTTACAGGTGGAGTCGGTAATGAGGTACATAAGGCAAGCATAGAGTGGATAGTGATGTAAGAGAGGAAAAAGTGCAGTAGACATTGGTGTGTGAAGATAAGCGTAGAGTGGACATTGATGCACAAGAGCAAAGTGTGCAGTGAGCATTGAAGTTCGTAAGGAAAGCACATTGGACATTGATGAACAAGAGAAAAGTGTATAGTGGACTTCGAAGTACATAAGACAGGCATAGAGTAGACATAGATTTACAAGAGGGAAGTGTACAGTGGAGTTTGATGTACATAAGACAATTAAATAGTGGACATTGATTTACAAGATAAAAGTGTACAGTGGAGTTTGAAGTACATAAGACAAGCACAGAGCAGACATTGATTTACAAAGGAAAGTGTACAGTGACGATGTTGCAGCACACAAGCCATTAAAATATCTCAATGGACTGTGTCCATTTAACAGTTCCAATGCGTACCGTAGTCGCTGCACATTCATATTTCCAGAGGTTATCACAGCCTTTCATCCTTCTGAGATTGATAAAATGAGAAGCTCTAAGTTGGTCAATAGTTTCAAAGTCTCTTATGAAGTTCTCTAGGTATACTGAATAAGCAGCTAACTATGCCAAAATCATAAGAAATCTCTTCAATGATGTCATAAGTACACTTTTGAAATTGCTTTATTAACTTTCTAGCTTTCTCAAATGTGCTTGAATACGCACCATTTGCTAACTCTTCTTTCAATTTTCCCTATGATGGTCACCACAAGGCACTCATTCTGAACTTTTACACCCTACCAATTTCAAATATCGCCAGCTGCCACTGGGCCGCGGTATCTCCGTTGTCAAGCAGGGTCCTGATGTGATCAGTGGCGGTGATGAGGGCAGTTTTGGTGCTGTGGTTGCTGCGGAACCCGGACAGGGATGGGTCCAGGATGTTGTTCTCCTCAAGGAAGCTGGTCAGTTGTTTGTTGACGGCCTTTTCAATGAACTTTGCCGCGAACGGGAGCAGGGAGATGGGTCGGAAGTTCTTGAGGTCCTTGGGGTCCGCCTTGGGTTTCTTGAGTAAAGCGTTGATCTCTGCGTGCTTCCAGCTCTCCGGGAAGGTCGCTGTCCCAAAGGAGATGTTGATGGTTTTTCCGGAGATGGGGTGTGATGGTGCTGCTGGCTTTGTTGAAGATGTGGTGTGGACAGGGGTCTTTCGGGGATCCGGAGTGGATGGTGTTCATGATCTCGATGGTGTTGTCATCGTTGATGTTGGTCCAGGAGAGCAGGCGGTTGGTGCAGGTGGTGGTCGTGAAAGCGGGGGTCTCAGTGATTGCCGGGGTGATGACGGCGTCGAAGCTGTCATGGATGTCTGTGATCTTGCGATGGAAGAAGGTGGCCAAAGAGGTGCACAGGTCTTGTGAAGGTGGGATGTCATTGGTGTTGGAGCTGGGGTTGGAGAGCTCTTTCACGATGTTGAAGAGATCTTTGATGTTGTGTGTGTTGTTGTTTAGGCATTCTTTGAAGGAGGTCCTTTTGGCGGATCTGATGAGGTGGTGGTGTCTGCGGGTGGCGTTCCTGTGGGCTGTGTAGCTTTCTGGTGTTCGTTCACAGATCCAGTTTTTTTCGAATTTTTGTCAGGTTCGCTTGGAGGCCTGGAGGTCTTCGGTGAACCAGCTGGCTTTCTTGCTGGTGTGGGTGTTGGAGGGCTTCTTTAACGGGGCGAGGGTGTTGGTGCAGTCGTTGATTCACTGTCTGAGGTTACGGGCTGCGGCGTAGGGGTCGGTCGGGTCTGCGGGTGGGGTCTGCTCGAGGGTGGTGGTTAGCTAGTCTTCGGTGACTTTGCTCCAGCGGCGGCGAGGCATCTGCTGGGTGCGGTGGTGAGTGGTGGGTTTCCGGAAGGTGAAGTCGATGCAGCGGTGGTCGGTCCAGTGGAGTTCGGTGGTGCGGTTGAAGAAGACGTGGGAGCTTTCTGAGAAGATGGGGTCAAGCGAGTGGCCAGCAGAGTGGGTGGGTGTTGTGACGAGTTGTCTAAATCCGAGGTTGGCGAGGTTGGCGATCAGGGTGGAAGAGTTGGAGTCATTGTTGTTCTCGAGGTGGAAGTTCAGGTCCCCGAGGAGGATGTAGTCTGTGGAGGCGAGGGCGTGTGTGCTGATGAAGTCGGCAATGGAGTCGCTGAACTGAGGCCAGGGTCCAGGAGGTCTGTAGACGAGGGTACCTCTGAGGGCGGTGTTGGGGTTGGTGTAGATCTGGAAGTGCAGGCATTCGGCGGTGCTGAGGGTGTTGTCGGTGTATGTCGAGATTTTTTAGAGTGTTCCTGTTCCTGATGGCAATTCCTCCTCCTACTCTGTTGGTGTGGTCCTTGCAGGTGATCTTGTAGCCTTCTGGAATGGCTATGGCGATGTCTGGTGCCGAGGAGGGGTTCAGCCAGGTCTTAGTCAGGAAGGCGACGTCTGGGGCGTTGGTGTCGAGTAAGTCTCAGAGTTCTACGCTGTGTTTGCGGGCGTAGCGGGTGTTGAGCAGGATGCATCTGAGGAAGTTGGGTTCTTCGGTAGGTGGGTTGGCAGGCCGGATGCTGGTGAAGCTCCAGATCCAGCAGGAGAAGGGTCCTTGGGTGCGCTTCGGGGCGGCCAGGCAGCAGGTGCGTGAACGTCCAGCGTTGAGTGCATGGAGGGCGCTGGAGTTGTAGCAGAGTCGGGCGCCGTGGTGTTTGCGAGGGCCAGGGGTTCTGGCGCTGGGCGCAGTCCAGGCACAGACGGACTTGCCTTAGGCATGCATTCGGCACGCCAGCGGCACACCCACTGGGCACCCTCTATATGAGGAGAAGTGGGAGAGAGGAGCAGCTGGGAGGCGGGAGCGGGGTTGCAAATGGGAGTGTGGGGGCGGGCCGCAGGGACGCAGCGGCGGGAAAACGGGCGAGGGTCACCAAATTGGTGAAATAAGAAGAATCAAAATAGGCAGAGAGAGGGTAGAGAGTAAGTTGAGAACAGAATTAGGCAGAACAAAGCGGGTGCAGGCGGCGAGGACAGCAATTATGCACAAGGAAGAAGCAGTATGGGCACAGAGTGAACAATTAGGCAGCAGAACAAATGTCACAAGACAGGTTATGAGGGCAGAGCGGGTAAAGTCAGGGGGGTGGGATGCAGAAGTAGAGAAACAGAGGTGTGGCGGCTGGTGGAGGCACCGGCGAAGGGGCTGACTAAGGTGCCGGCAGCAGGCGCGAACTCTGAGGAGGGAAGGCTGAGGAGTGCCAGGAACGGCGATGCGACTGAGCTGCGGGGGAGAGTGCTGGTCTGGACCAGAGGTCTAGGCTCCTTCCAACTGCCCATGGCACCAGACTCCAGCACCAGTCTTCTTCATCAGAACACACCCCAGAGAGAGCTCCTATTCCTGTGCAATACCCTTTAAAAGAATTTGAAGGGGGCTGGCTGGGGGCTCCACTGACCTATCCTGCAGCGGCACATAACCTGTCTGCCCCTGCTCCCTCCGTCTTACCCAGGCCTTTTGGATAGTTCAAAATGGCGTCGTCTAGGGGTCTCATGCCACAAGGTCTCTGAAGAGCCCCCTTCCCTCTTTCTGACTTCTCTCCAGAGCAGCTTGGTGCCTGGCACCAGGTTCCAGCTGCTGATGGATAACCTGCAGCTCCACCCCCATCTCTCCCTTTTTGAGAGGAGACCTGTGCCTGTGAAATGCTTGTCGTGAAGGGCTAGGCCTCTGATGCTTCCGTTTGGGGAGGAAGGTCATTAAACCAGCCTGGCAGGGTCAGATCCAGCCAGGCTCCGGTTATGAGCTGAGTCAGAGGACTATGACATTTATGGATGACTCATAAGCAGTACATATATGGTTTTGGACTCAGCAGAATACTTATTTTCATACAAGTTACAGTGTACTGTGGTGCGTGTCTGGAATTTGTAGGCCCTAGGGAAGTGAAACCACCCCATCTGATCCGCATCCTCATAGGAGAATAATGGAGTGGTCCTTCAGTGAAACAGTAAAGCACACTGACTTTCCCTTACATGTTTCTTACCATAGTATAAAGCCTACTCCATGTCACCATCAAGCTCTGCATAATTCCTGCCACACCATTCTATCTGTACCTGCTGCACATGCCAGGAATCTCCCCTGTGCAGCCCCTCCACGTGCGCAGAGGCATGTACACACATGTCTGCATGTAACCAGCCTGGTGCCCCTTACTCTGGCTGCAGCGCAACGGCCTACTCTTCCACATTCGGTCTCTTTCATCATGAGTTCACTGAGGGTCAGTCCCAACTTATGAGGCTCTCCCACAGTAAAAGCTCAACAATTAGGTGTTCAAAACGCAAAATCCGGGAAGCTCAGATGGTCAGAACCATCTTCTAACAACGTGTAGTTGGTGTACGTTTATTATTTTTCCCTCAGAAATGGTATCATTCAGTTTCTCACGTCTATGAAAGTTTCAATGTGATTCCTTCTCTAACAGCTGCAAGCCTTCCTGCTGCAATGCCCTGCATCAAAATAAAAGGGCAGGAATAAGCCATATCTATAAGATACGGCACATCCTGTTGTAGATACGGTGCATTCCTGCCCTTCTCCCCTGCACTAGAGCACAAACAAGAGCTGTGCGCCAATGCAGGCATCCTTGCACCATGGTGCAAGGGTGACTGCATTGCAGGGGTGACGTCTTCCTGCACAAAAGCAGTCATTAATGGTGTTTTGGTCCTTCTGTATGTGCTGCAGAATGCAACACACATAGAAAGAGCAAAAACAAGGAGAAGGGAAAGTATTTCTCCTTGGTACGCCACTCCTATGCCTACCCTGGGGAAGCGTAGGTTTCTGAAACATTCCCAGGTTTACGAAATTTAGTAAATCTGCAAATGTGTCAGGTTCAATGGATGTTGCGTGGGAAAACCCACAGCAACACCCTTGGAGTGCCACTTTCACACAGAGTAATGAGTGAAAGGGGCCCATATTTACAAGAATATGAAAAGTCACGCAGAGTGACTTTACGAGGCCTTGTAAATATGAGCAGGCACACTGTGCTTCCGGTGCGTCTAAAAAGTGTAGCACCGGCGGCGAAATAGGCTTGTACATGAGGCCCTCAATATCTCTGCTTTAGAAAACGCAAATGTATAAAAATAGAAGCTGTGCTCTGAGCTGAGCGAGCACACCTGTTCATGATATGGCTCTTTGTGCTCTATGGGTCCACAAGATAAGTGAGAGCACAGACTGACAATTTTTCAATTCAGAGCACTTGTAATATTTTCTAGTGCATTCCTTCTTGCATTTACTTACCAGTGAGCATTTGTAGAACTTTCATTTTGGTTTCCAACCACTATTGCCAGCATGGTATTGATTTATTGCTATCCTGCCAAGATGTTTCACAACTTTACCTATTAGTGTTAGTCAAATCCATTATAGCAACTCCTCAGCCTGCTACTTCCTGTCAGGTGTTTCCTGTTCCATTGATTTTTTTGCAGTTATTGAAGTGCACTTCATTGTCCCTAAATCTCCTTTGAAGCCTCAGTCCTCAGTGTTCCACCAGTGGTAGGTTTTTGAACGAGGGGTCTAAATGCTTCTCAGAGTTTTCATGGCCATTCACAGTTATACTTTTAAAGCAGGGGGTGACATAAAAGGCAGCTTGAATAGTGGTGAATGTTGGATGAATTATGCAGTCTATGATGCAGAGCGTACATCGCTGATATGAATTGCACGCAGTGTGTAACAAGCAATACATAATTGCTCCTACTGGGTTCTTGGGAAACTTTCTCTCACACACATTGTAACATCTGGATGAAATCATGCATTTTCTAGAACATTTTGTATCAAAATAGGTATAAAAAACTATAGTTTCAGGAAAGGTATTTCACTCATAAAATATTCCAGTGCTGTTACTGTGTTGCCTGACTTTCAAATGGAGAGTTTGTGGTTCACTCTCCCATAGAAAATCTCCAAAGGCTATCTAAATACTTGGGGCCTCATTTATGAGAAATGACGCATCGCTGCGTGAAAGCAGCGA
Source organism: Lissotriton vulgaris (assembly GCF_964263255.1). Taxonomy (NCBI): domain Eukaryota; kingdom Metazoa; phylum Chordata; class Amphibia; order Caudata; family Salamandridae; genus Lissotriton; species Lissotriton vulgaris. Next base: position 972,208,994 of record NC_141693.1, on the reverse strand, counting down.
TGCGTCACTTCTCAGTGCGCAATCCTTGCGACATTCCTGATGCGTAATATTTAATGTATGACGCAGAATGTTGCAAGGAGTTACAGATACGTCAGTATTTCTGACATATCTGTAAGAGCAAAAGTGACGCATTGCTGGAGTGTGTCACAAAAGTGACGCAACTCCAGCAATGCGTCCTTTCACATGCGGCAAGCCCCATGTGAAAGGGCCTGTGTCAGTCTTACGCCTGCTGTGAGGCAGGTGCAAGATTTTGATGCAACAGTGTCCTAAAAGTGACGCAGTGAAATCTCATAGATTTCACTGCGTCACTTCAACGACCCTTCCTTGCGTCAATACGCCCCCTTGCACACATTATACCTGGCGCAGGTATAATGTGGCGCAGGGGTTTACAAAGTGACGCATCTACCTAGATGCGTCACTTTGTAAATATGGTGCAACAAGGCGCATTTTTTACGCCACTGGTGCGTCACAAAAAGTGACGCACCGGCGGCGTAAATGTGATGCACAGCCTCATAAATGAGGCCCTATGTATCTTAATCACAATTTCCATAAAAAATGCAAAAAGACAAGGGTGTGTGCAGCAGTTAAAAACAAAATCAGGGATAGAAGTTATATGTCCTATCAGTTTATATAATGTATATAGCATTTTCATTCACTTTTATAAAAACTTCCTTCCATTTTGACATCAAGCCCTTTGCAAGAAGATTTTCAGTTATACTTTTGACTGAATATCTACTTGGAAAAGACAGGGTGACAACATTAAGTGTATCAGAAGTTAAAGAAATTTGACTATCTCAGGCTATACACAGCGAGCTATACATATCATAAATGATCATATACATTTTAAAGGTTCCAGCCTTAGCAGCTGCAATTCAAAAATCATACATGATACACCAAAGATGGCTTGTTAGTTATTAAAATGTGAGTGTGCAAAGTTTGGGCATGATTCAAAGTTTGGCAATTTGAATAATGGCAGGCAGGGTAGTGGAGTAATGTATGTACACCACCCTGCCTTTGAACTGCCAGCCAAATAAGGAGTTTACCCATCATCAGTGATGTAATAAATTATATCACACAAAACATGTCATGAGTTATGTAGTATGTGAGGTCCTAAGCAGTGCATGGGGGCACAAGTTATAGTTAGCTCTCTTACTATAACTTGTGAATTTTTGTGTCTTTCTTTAGTTCAAAACGTTAATGTCACTGACGTATTCATCAAACTGTAATGTTACTTTAGCATTTGTTTTTTTGTGTGAATTTCTACGTTTTTTAAAAACAAAATCAGATTTTTTTATCACACATAACTATAACGTTGCTTTAACCTTTGTTTTTTTTTGTGAAAATATATATTGTCCAGTAGCCGTCGCCCCTGATTAGTTATAATTTGGATCGAGTTTCCATAGGAAATGCTTTTTTGAGTTGCTAATAACTTTGGCACTGTTTGACAAAACTCCAGTAAACTTGCAAAAAATAGAGGTACTTCTTGACTAGATTGCACATGGAAGGTCTCATGGTGATTCATCAAACAGGGACCGAGAAAAAGCGGGGTCCCAAAACACTTTTTCATCATTAATTTTTCTGTAGGAATTTTAGACACAGCTACAGCCCAAACTATTGAACGGATTTATACCAAATTTGGCAGAAAGTAAGCTTTTGGCCCAAAAAGAGGTTTTTTTGTATCTTGGTGTAAATATATTCAGTAGTTTTGGATAAATTAATGTTAAAATATTTTGAACAAATCACCCTGCAGAGGATCTATAGAGACAACATATCTCATACTGTGATTTGACTGGGAATGACCATCTCAGCCAAGAAGCAGTGGCAGCCATCTTAGGACTCAGGATTCAGTCTGAGTCCTAAAAAAAAAGACATAGGAGGAAGGGTAAGAATACCCTTACCCCCTAGACCTGGTGGTGGGGCAAACATCATTTAAAAAAAGAAAATTGCCCAGGATTGTTTTTTAACCTCCCCACAAGATGAGCCAGTGATGTTATTTTTTTTGGGGGGGGGGGGGGGGGGGGAGGGCAGGGGAGCTTGTGATCTCCCTCTCTTAGCGCAACAAGGCCCCGGGGATTACATCTCCTGGGGCCAAATACTTACAAAGAGGGAGGGACTGCGTGGCTCCTCTTGCTGAGCATAGAATGGCCCTGGGGACTCCATCCCCTGGGGATCATAATCACACATATGGGGGGGGTATGGAGCCCTCCCTCCCGGAGGCAACGTGGGCCACAGGAATCCCACCCCGGGACCTACATGTATAAAAAATGAAAGAGGGCCCCAAGGTTCCATACCCATGCCTAAAAATGGCCCTGGGGACCCAACCCTCAGCGCCGTACCTTAAAACAGAGAAAAGGGGGGCCACATGGCCAACTCCCTGAGCTTTTAATGGTCCCGGGGACCCTATTTCCCAGGTCGCTCCCTAAATATATCCCAGGAAGACCACTTTGGGGCACAGTAGTTTCCTTGCCCACGCCGGCGCAGGTAGGGAAACATTTATTTGCTCCCGTTTAGTGGGAGCATTTCCAAATCTCCCCTCAAATTGGAGCAAATGCTGAAGGCCCAATTATGAGTCTGGCAGTCTGAGGACCACCAGTTTCACAGGGGCGCATGCAGTGGAGGTCTAGCCAAGCCGCACAGGTGGTCTGACCTCCCTATAACGAGTTAGGCAGTAGGAACACCCTGGAAAAGCTGACACCACCAGGGAACCGCCATTACCTAGTGGTGCTCCAGTGGTCAGAGGTTGCAATATGCTTGGTGGGACCACCACGGTACCACCCAGCATATGACGAGGTTCCTCCTCCATGTACACTGTGGCGGAGAGGAAACAAAGGGGGCCCTACAGGACCCCCCTGTGCCTCCTCAGCATGTGGATGCACACAGGGGGGCATTACATGTGCCCCCCTGTATGCATGCACCCAGTTCCTGCACAGCATGGACTTCGAGTCCATGCAGTGCAGGAACCTTGGTGTGTGGTCCCATTGCATGTGCCTTTTTCACAGTTGTCTCTGAAAATGTCCCTGCCACACCGTCCGCCCACCAGACCACCATAATACGGTGGGCAACATCAAGTTTCGGTGGTGCAGGTGCATGGCAGTGGCCTACCACCCGCTCCCGTACGCAATTTGTAATCAGCTCATAAGTCTACTCCCTGCCAGCTGGAGCATTAAAAATGTTCCTGCTGGATGACTGGGAGCCGACTTGTGTTCTGGGAATCAAATATTGCTTCCATCCGGAGGGAAAAGCAGAAATGCAGTTGCTTGATGGCTCCTGCACCATGCAGGGAGCAATCTGGGACCGAGGGGCACTGGTGTTCCCCCCCACGGTCCCAGACTGGTGTTCCCCCATGGCCTCCAATGTTGTGCCAGGCATCCGCAAGATTTTCACAGTTTCTGGTAATACTGTTGTGGCTGCAGCCACAAAGTATCTCAATCCCATTGGAATGGTGCTCTAAATCATGAGGAAAATTACACTCAAGACTTCAAAATGGCCACTGTCACTTCCAAACAGCTTGTGATTGTCGTTCTGTTTCAATGGCACTGATGTGTGGTACATCCTCAAGAGGTGTGAAGACCTTTGTGAAGCATTGTCAAAATTTATGGAGCATATCCAGCCTTTCCGTCCCCTGAATGAACCTGACACCAGTGAGATTGGAGTATTGCTGTCAAACACAGAAGAGTACACGGAGGTAAGCCCAAGCAACAGAAAATGACATATTTTAACAACAATTTCTCAAACCTTAGCAAAACTGCAAATACTTGGAATGAGGAAATGTAATATTGTAACTGCAATTTCGGAACACTGGGCAAAGAGCAGATACTCGTAGCGAAGTCTGGTTTGCAATTGTAACTCCAAACCCCAAACACTATTCAAAGTGTTTACACATGAAGGAGTCTGATTTACAAAGTTAGATCCAAGAACCATTGGGAATAATACATATATTTGGTGCAAGTCGTCTCATGCAATTTATTCCAATAGAAAGAATATTGGGACTAGTGCATGCATTTTCATTTGCCATTTCTATTATTCTAACTCTAAACCCACCAATATTTGGAAAGTATATATATTTTGAAGGTGCAAAGTTACAATTGTTACTCAAAATTCACAAACAATGGGGATATCAGCATTTATTGGTCAGATTTACTATATGCAATCCAAAGCCATAAGCCTTAAAAAAATGTATCTATAGGGAAGGGGCATATGTAGGCTGTGGAGTTTTAGGTTTAAACCTATAATAACTGATAAAACCCCACTGAAAGAAAAATAGCCCTCACCGGTGAAAACATATAAACACTGAAAAAACACCTCGACAACCACAAACTAAATGCCATTCAAAGAAAGGCAAAAAAGAGTGAAATACATTTTTTTCTTCCTGAAGGGGTCAATACAATGTAACTTTGTTATACAGCTAGCAGTAAGAAAGACTGACTCTGCTTGAGTTTTGTTCTTTAGGGATGTCACTAAAATATTGTTTGTTCTTCCTTTTACTTTTTTCAGTTTTCTGGCCTTTGGTCTAAAGATGCAGGGTTTAGTTTCATGTTTTAGGTCAAGTTTAATTATTTTATAAACTATAGAGAATCAGGAAATATCAAACTCCTATTTGATATTTTGGCTGCATTTGATTCTTTCACCGATAGGTAAAATGGCTGGTTTCATAAAAATCTTTCCTAATATGTGTCATCACATTTACCCACAGAGAATGGGTAAAAACCCTTAATACATCAGACCATAGTTTATATTGAGTCAGTATTGGTAGTAGGTGAATTGCCAACACCTCAGGCTGTAAACATTCAATGCAAGGTATAGTGACAAGTATATATATATCACCAAGCATCTGGGATAGTGGTAAAAACATGACACCAGACTTTTGGAAAACATGGAACGCAGTGTCACTTGTAATGCTTGCAAAACAGGTTCTTTCCAAGTTCAGCAAAGATTGGAGTGATATTGTTTGTATTTGCAGTGATTCAGCTACGTATATAAAAAAGTTGTGTGATAACCTGTCAAAATTGATACCCGAGCTGAAGGGAATCCCTGTAGGATATCCTTGCCACTTGTTAGATGATATCGCTGAAAGCATCTTTACAATCCTCAGAGTTAATGAGGGATGCTATTGACTTTTTAGTCCATTCTGGTGCACTCTTTTCTTATGCACAGGAACTAAAACACAAATATTTATAATTGTGTGCTTTATGTGGCATCAAAGAAAGAGTCATCCAACTGTGTCCCTTAGCTGATGGTTCTCAGCCCAAGGGGCAATGAATGCTGAGAGGGCCTTTTCACAGAAGTTTACATGGGAAGGAAAGAGCAATCGCACATGACCCAAAGACTCACTGAGGAAGTATTGTATGGTGTACTACAATAAGATTAATTAGCAAAAATATATTTGGACCTCATATACACTATAAGTACACTATAAGTACACGTCTGGGCATACCCTTCCCACATAGGGTGAACAGCAAAACACACAATATGTTGGATGGAATGTTCCATAATGGCAAAACACTCACCCCAGTCACAGATCTGGGTTCAATCCATCATTATTTTGCTCACCAGGCCACCTCCGTCCATCATCTTGTGTGTTTTGCTGTTCACCCTATGTGGGAAGGGTATGCCCAGACGTAGGTCCCGTGCTCACTAAGCCACTGGCGTCAAGCTATCCTGGCTAAAGATGGCTGATAGCCAGAAACGGGTCCTAGGATGCTTGATTCCAGTCCAGGGAAGACATGGCTTGGCAGTTCGGGCTGGACTGTTCCCATGAGGCACAGGGTCAAGACTGATTTGCATATGGCCATGTCTGAACTGGGGTGGCTTGGTGAGACAAATAACGATGGATTAAACCCAGATCTGTGACTGGGGGGTGAGTGTTTTGCCATTGTGCAACATTCCATCCACCATCTTTTGTGTTTTGCTGTTCACCCTATGTGGGAAGGGTATGCCCAGACGTGGGTCCCCTGCTCACTTAGCCACTGGAGTCAAGCTATCCTGGCTGAAGACGGCTGATAGCCAGAAACCGGTCCTAGGATGCTTGGTTCCGGTCCGGGGAAGACATGGCTTGGCATTTCGGGCTGGACTGTTCCCATGAGGCACAGGGTCAAGACTGATTTGCATATGGCCATGTCTGAACTGGGGTGGCTTGGTGAGCAAAATAACAATGTATTAAACCCAGATATGTGACTGGGGGTGAGTGTTTTGCCATTGTGCAATATTCCATCCATCATCTTGTGTGTTTTGCTGTTCACCCTATGTGGGAAGGGTATGCCCAGACGTGGGTCCCGTGCTCACTAAGCCACTGGAGTCAAGCTATCCTGGCTGAAGCCGGCTGATAGCCAGAAACCGGTTCTAGGATGCTTGATTCCGGTCCAGGGAAGACATGGCTTGGTAGTTCGGGCTGGACTGTTCCCATGAGGCACGGGGTCAAGACTGATTTGCATATGGCCATGTCTGAACTGGAGTGGCTTGGTGAGCAAAATACTGATGGATTAAACCCAGATCTGTGACTGGGGGTGAGTGTTTTGCCATTGTGCAACATTCCATCCATCATCTTGTGTGTTTTGCTGTTCACCCTATGTGGGAAGGGTATGCCCAGACGTGGTTTCCCTGCTCACTTAGCCACTGGAGTCAAGCTATCCTGGCTGAAGATGGCTGATAGCCAGAAACCGGTCCTAGGATGCTTGGTTCCGGTCCAGGGAAGACAAGGCTTGGCAGTTCGGGCAGGACTGTTCCCATGAGGCACAGGGTCATGACTGATTTGCATATGGCCATGTCTGAACTGGGGTGGCTTGGTGAGCAAAATAACGATGGATTAAACCCAGGTCTGTGACTGGGGGTGAGTGTTTTGCCATTGTGCAACATTCCATCCACAATCTTGTGTGTTTCGCTGTTCACCCTATGTGGGAAAGGAAATCCCAGACGTGGATCCCGTGCTCATTAAGCCACTGGAGTCAAGCTATCCTGGCTGAAGACGGCTGATAGCCAGAAACCGGTCTTAGGATGCTTGATTCCGGTCCAGGGAAGACATGGCTTGGCAGTTCGGGCTGGACTGTTTCCATGAGGCACAGGGTCAAGACTGATTTGCATATGGCCATGTCTGAACTGGGGTGGCTTGGTGAACGAAAAAACGATGGATTAAACCCAGATCTGTGATTGGGGTGAGTGTTTTGCCATTGTGGAACATTCCATCCATCATCTTGTGTGTTTTAATATATTTAATATAAACAGATTTTTTTGAAAAAATGGAGCCCAGGATATTTTTTACATTTATTAATGAGAAATTATTTCCAGTTATTTAATATTCTAAGCACTATACCAACTTTTGTTTTTCAAAACATTAAAAATATATATATATATGATTTAAAATATATCCTCATGTGTTTTAATGTAAACTACTTTTTCATAAACTAAACTATGCATCAATTACACCGAATAAAGAATGTTTATATGTTAAGAAATACAGAACTAATAATTATTGAACAAAGAATATTTTATTTGATAAATAATTTAATTGTATTAATTAGAAATCACTTTAGTTACATATATAATTAATCAATTCTAAATTGCATAATAATAAACATAACCCCAACAAAACACTTCCTACCCATTTCTCCAATGAATATGTTATGTTATGTTATGTTATACAAAGGTTTTATATAGCGTGCGGCTACTCAAAAGAGTGTCCCGACGCTTTGAATTGCACACTAATCTCATAACACAACAGGGAAAGTAAACAAAAACAGAAGAAAAGGAAACCTAATAGGGCCCGAAACTAAGAGGTGAAAAGCCAGGTTTTAAGCCCCTTCCTAAAGGCCAACAAGTTAGGAGTGCTGCGCAGGGACACAGGCAGTTTGTTCCACAACTGAGGCGCTAGTAATTTAAAAGAGCGGCCACCGATGCGAGCTCTCTTCACGCGGGGCACTGCAGCAAGAGACAAGGCTTCAGACCTAAGCGACCTGGCAGGAAGGTAAAAGGACAGCCTTTTCTGAAGATATTTAGCTCCGGAGGCGTGCAAGGCTTTGTGTGCCAGGGTAAGAGTCTTAAAAATTATCCGCTTCCGGACAGGTAGCCAGTGCAAAGCCTCCAGGAGGCCCGAGGCTCTGGCACGGCGAGATAGTCCAAAGATGGCACGTGCCGCCGAATTCTGGACAACCTGTAACCGTTGGAGCAGGTATTCTGGCAGGCCGAGATAGAGGACGTTGGAATAGTCTATTCTCGAGCCTATAATCGCCTGCACCGTGATCTTCCTGTGTTCCTCCGATAGCAGGGGAAGGAACTTGCGAAGCATCCGGAGTAGGCCAAAGCAGGTGCCAGTGAGACCGATTACCTGCGAGCGTAGTGTGAGGCCATTGTCGATCTTAATCCCAAGGTTTTTAGCCACCTGGGACGAACTTGCTGGTGGAAACATGTTCTCAGGCCACCACACTTTCCAGTCCGGGTCCGAACTGCACCCAAAAAAGAGGACCTCGGATTTATCCGAGTTGCACTTGAGGCTGTTATGATGGAACCACTGAAACACAGCCTCAAGGCAACCCTAGATCCTACCTCCATCGAAGTCCGCACCCCTCTCACAGGTGAAGAGGAGCTGGGTGTCATCGGCGTAGGAAACGATCTGGGCCCCGAAGGACTCCGCCAGTGCCGCCAGAGGGGTCATGAAGATGTTAAATAGAGTTGGGCTCAGAACAGAGCCCTGGGGAACTCCGACACCCAATGGCGACATCTCGGCGGAGCAACCAGAAGCCCAGACCGTTTGTCGACGGCCTGCCAGGAAAGATCGAAACCACTGGAGCACCGTCCCTCGAAGACCAATCTCTGAGAGTCTAGCAAGCAGACCCTCATGAGGGACGGTGTCAAAGGCCGCCGACAGATCTAACATCACCAGCATCGCTCTCCCGCCCGAATCCAGCACCTCCTTTATCGCCTCCGAGACTTCCAGGAGAGCTGTTTTGGTGCTAATATTGGCGCGGAAACCCAACTGGGTAGGGTGCAGTAGGTCGTGGGACTCCAGGTAATCGGCAAGCACCTTATGCACGTGCTTTTCAATGACCTTCGCAAAAGCCGGCAGGAGCGAGATAGGTCTGTAATTCGCTAACACCTCCACATCCAGACCAGGCTTTTTGAGCAGGGGAATAATCATTGCCTGCTTCCAGGACTGGGGAACCACACCCTGTGCAAGAGAACAGTTCAACAGGGGGTTCACGAGTGGATTAATGACAGCTGCCATTTTAGCCAGAAATTTTGCAGGGCAGGCATCCGGAGGGGAACCTGACTTAAGCCCAGCCATCAGGTCAAATGAAGCTGTCAGCGAGAGAGGAGGGAAAGCTGCCAAGGCCACATCTGCGTTAGGTCGGGTAACAGCGGCATTCTCCGCCCGACCTGGCATCTCAGGCTCCAGCACAAGGAAGGAGTCCTGGATCCGCTGGATCTTAGAGGTGAAAAAGTCCGCAATCGCCCTGACCCAAGGCGCAGGAGGGGGGGTCTGGGTAGGTGCTGCGCGAGAAGTAGTAAACTCCCGTACAATGGCGAAGAGCTCCTTACAGGAATTGGAGGCGGCTTCAATTTTTCTCGCGAAATAAGCCTTCTTCTCCGCGAGGATGTTCCGATGGTACGCTTTCGCCAAAGACCTGTAGGCGAGTTTCGCCGTCGCGTCGTATTTCACGCGCCATGCTCTTTCCGCTACCTTGCATTGCCGACGTGAAGCCGCCAATGCTTCCGTAAACCAAGGGGCAGATGCACCTTTTTCGGGTTTGCGGAGGGGTCTCAGAGGAGCAAGATCATTAAGTCTCTCTGAGAACCAGACCTGCAAATGCTCCACATCCTCCTCTAAGTTCCCCGTTAAAGCACAGGGGTGGTCCGCGCAAGACTGTGCCAACAGTTCCGGAGTAATCCGGTGAAGTGCCCTGAATCCCACGGAAGTCTGCCGGGGGGCACCGGAAGGCTTCCCAACTTCCGAGAAATAAAATTTCACCAGCCTGTGGTCAGACCAAAGCACCTGGGTGGGAGCCAGCATCTCTATAGGGGTCGTAGAGAAGGTCAAATCAAGGGTATGTCCCTTCTCATGGGTCGGCCCAACATGATAGGGAACCAGGCCCATAGGGGCTGTGACCTCCAACATTTTCATCGCATCGGCATCCGTTTCCACGTCCATATGGACGTTGAAATCCCCGGCGACAATACAATGTTCTGATGTAAGTAGCAAAGAAGAGGTCACCGACTGGAACTCTTCAAAAAAAGAGCCCGTGGGCCCTGGCGGCCGATAGACTAGGAGACCCTTCATCGATTGGTGTGGTGAAAGGACAATGGCGAAGGCAAGGGATTCGCAATCCTTGATCGCGTCCGATGGGATGATGGTACAGGTGGCCATTTTGTTGACTATTAATGCCACCCCACCTCCACGCCCCTTCGGCCTATCCTGCCTGAAGATGTTATACTCGGGCGGGATAGCGGTGGCAATATCTGGGTTGGACGCCACGCCAAGCCACGCCGAGCCAATACCCAAATCCCCCAAAAAATCTAATGAATGAATATCATTACATACCAATAATGTAATATTTTTTTCTAAAGTGATGAGAAACCACACATAAAAAGTAAAAATAAAACTATATTATGCACCAGGACTTTTTATTATCCACACTAATAATAGAAAGAGAGAGACCAAACCTTTGAGGCGGGTAAGCTCCGGAACAACCGGAAAACCGCATACAGCGTTGGAAAGGTGAGGCAAAGCAGATGGACATAGGCTTAACACCAGCGCAAAATTTAGTTTGGAAGGGACAAAGCACGTTGTGGGACAAAGTAGTCCGTTGGATGTAGCACCACCTCTGAGGTGCGCTTCGTACAGCATAAGCGTGAGAATAGAATTCTATCACATTGGAAATGTGTGGCGTCTGAGTACGCCGTCGGATGACGTTGACGCGGTGTGTGGCATCTCAGGGGCCCACGCCGTGTTGTTGACGTGCTTGAAAGTACGAGGCCAAACAGAAGACCGCTGTGACGCTTTTGCAGACTCTGAGGCCAGCAAAATTGGGAGCGGTCACACACGTTCAACCGTAGCGCCGTACATAGCGGATGCGTGCCGAATCACAGACGCATGGGAGCGGGTAATTGCTGTGCCGAATATGCAGACTGTGAGGCCACAGAAGTTGGGAGCGGGCACACACGCTCAACTTCAGCGCCAAGGTGAGTTGCCAACAACAAGATTACTGCAAGTGATTAAAGACCCATTACAACTACAGTGCTAAATAATTTTTGTCATACCCGGACAACGTCGAGACGGGCCGCTAGTTCTATATATTTTGCATTAATATTAGTAACATGTATGTTATTAACAAATCAAAAGTAAAAGGTATAATTTACCCTAAATATACCCCATGAATTTTGGCACTCACAATATTTTGTCCACAATATTTTCGTCAAATTATATTTTGGAGTCGATATTTATATACCATACTGGAAGAAAGTTAGGAGGGAGAATAAGGAGGAGTCTGATGAATGGAGAAAAGAGCCACAAGTATGAAGAAAAGTGGCAAAGACAGAGTGACATCTCAGAGGTGAAGAGGTGGGTTTGAGGAAAGAGAGCCTGAGAGAAGGATTGCGATCTCAAACCAAAATGAAATCAAATTGTTTTGTATATGTGGGATAAATGCTAGTCTTCGAATCTTTCTTCAGATTCTTAGATGAATTAGTGAAGTAATTGAACAAACTAATAGGTAACCTTTTAAGACTCAGATCAATGGACAATATGGTTTCTACACCTATTATATGATCAACAAAGGCATATATATTTAAGACATTCAATTTGAAACATGAAGCTAATTACATCACCAATTCAGTATACTACTTACAATTGTGAGAGTGAGTCTTCAGCATGAATGCCAGCAACCCCCTTAGCCCATGAAAAATGACAAATGCCCTCTCCCTCTAGCATGCTTTATCTTGTACCCTTATGACTCCCACACTGGTAGTTTGCCCTGTCTGAAGATTCTGAGATATCAAACAATGATGTGCACTATTAAGCCATTCTGTGTTTTGATACTCTTTCTCTCATAACTTTTTAATTCTCCAATTATTTTGCACTTTACAGTTATATTTTTGGCTATAACATCTTCATCATTTTATCTAACTCATTTTGGACAATACATGCTCAATTTCCTATCCATTTTCTCACATGGTTTCGCATTCACCCGTGGACTTTTCTTTGGGGATAAGCTTGCTGCTCAAACTCAGCCTTCAATGGTGAGCCAATGTTACCATTCTTGAAACCTGTTCACCTCTGTGGGTCCTCCAGTTTCAGGTATGTGCAAGCATTGTAAAAACGTACTTCAATAGTGTGACTTATTTCATTCATATCTTATCAACAGGTTTCTCTGTGATGATTACAAATAAGCTTTTTTTTTGGCATTGCACAATTGAAAGAATGTCTCCTCATTAGTTTCCCTCTCAATATTAGAAGTTTTGGGAAGTCTTGCGATGCTGAAGAATCCATTTTGTTTATTTGCGCTTAAATAATTTGTTAGCCTGTAACCCACATTATCTTGGCCTACCTGATTTACACATGATATATTCCTTGTGTACTCAAATTAAGTGATGTATTAGTCTCATGTTATTCACTTAATATTTACTAGAATGTATCATATACCAACATAATTATTTACCTTAGTTAGTACATTTTGGTCAAGTATCAATTTTTACATTTAATATGAATTTTAAAGTTAGCATGTATGGGCCTTGGTGCTCCCCTCCATGTTGAATTAAATGTTTGCCTGCTGAGCGTAACATTTTCTGTTTCAGATACCCAGCCACTGTGAGCTCATTAAATGTCACTTTTTTTGCTAGGTTGCATTTTTGAAAGTGATAGTCTAGTGATTAGTGGGTTTGGACCGAAACTCTAACACCAGGTGCAGTTGAGAAAGCTAAGGAGTTGATACTCCTTTTTCTGATTTTGCAGCTTCAAACATTAGTGGTTAGGCTTGCATCAAGAGAACCAATCTTTTAGAAATCCTGCGAGGTTACGACTGTGATATTTATTGCATGCTATTTCTCAATTTCTTTTGGCACTGCCATCCTAAAAGCTGTGATTCCTTTTATATGTTCATGTTTTTTCAGTAAGGATAATCTTGAGCCTACTCATTACCTTTCCTGGGTGCATATGGGCAGCAATCTGACTCATCGGAGGAACATGATCAAAGATTGACTAAAGGTTCATGCACCCATTTCCAAGACCCCCCCGTACAATCACACCATTTGCTAAAGTCCCTATCTCATTTTCTCAATTATGTAGTCAATGGTACATCATGAATCTGTACCACAAAAACTTTAGCAGACAAAGAGCACCACAACTTAACATCAACTTACTTATTCTGGGATCTTGGACTGCTTTGAGTCTGACAACAACATAAACTGCTCAACATAAAACTATATACACAACTATTCTATCTACTTTTACTAAACACAAAACAAAAACTTCAACATAATGACAAACTCCTAATAAGACAATTGCAATACATAACGCCTTTGATTTTCACACCTCCACCACTGCAACCACTTTCAAAATTGCACACTCCTTTAGTCTTCAAGTTCAAGCTTTGAACATGAGACACATGGGCAATCCTAAACTATTGAAAATAATTTCAGCTTCCTTTCTCCTGCGACATAAACTGTCCTTTCTATACCACCCGAGAGAGCTGGATTTTCGTTCCTGAATCTTTTGGGTGTAATCATTAAATAACCCCCACCACTGCTCGCATGGACCTTTGATCGTTGACAAGAAGTATAGCATGATAATGCAAATCAGTCCAATAACATGTTAAATAGTAAATGACTTTTCGTTCAGTCACTATCTTTTATTCATTAAGTATTAATCTTTAGGTCTTAGCATTAAAAGTTAATATAATCCTATCAATTGATATTTGAATATAAAGTTGATTACAATATTTTTTATTTTTTTTCAAAAAGCTATTCTTTCAAAGAGCAACCTCTGCCCCAGTTTCTTAAAAATCTACCACGCCAAATGTCATAGCGTAGCAACCTATGGAGCAGGGGTTTGGGGTTATGCTCCTACAGACACTTTGCAGACGGTCCAGAACGGGTTTTTAAAATATCTACTGGCCCTACCACAAAGTGCCCCAACGTACGGTTGCCACGTCAAGCTGGGTATTGATTACCTGACAGACAATATCAAATGCCAGCCGATTCTGTTATGGCACCGTATTTGGTCTAAAACGCAATGTCATCTCACCCGCTCTCTGATAACTGACTGCTTGTCCTTGGCAAACTGGAATAAAATCCCCTGGCTTTTCTATGTCTCTAACTTCCTTAAGGACCTGAATAGTACATCTTATTTCACAGACCCTTGCTCACTGGTAGATGTTACCAGGAAAGATCTGAAAAAACTGTGCTTAAGCCATCTGAGAGAATTACGCCTCGCACAAGAAGTTACGAAATCCTCAAATGTACAGATTCTTTCTGTCCAGACTGTTCTGGGTATTCAGCCATATTTATGTTACCACCTAACTAATCATGAAAAGTATGTTTTGACTAGGTTTCGCTTTGATTCCTTTTTCCGCCTAGTTACTTTTCCAACAGCGAAGGACTGGTCGCACATCCTCATGAAATGCCCTTGCGATGGTATATCATTCAATCTACAATCCATGTAATACTGTTTTGCAGATACTATGAGATTCCTCGCAAGCGCTGGATCATTCCTTTACTCCGGAAACTGGGACTGAGAACTTGTCGGCCCGCTTATTTAGCTCTGCAGTTCCTGGACTCTCAATATATTGCCAAATGCGTAGCTTGCTTTTTGAAATCATGTCTAAAAATCCGCTGTAATCATTGAAGTTTTTTATTTACTTGTTTTGTATCCCAATGAATTGTTTTTATCCAATGGTTTTTAATGTTTAAAGTCTTTTTATTGTTTTTAATGTAACACACATTGAATCTTGTATATGCACTGTAACATTTTATTCTTGTACTTTTTATGGTTACTCTACATGCAACCGAATAAAAGTCTATGAACTGAACTGATTACAATATTTGTCAAAATAACAGTTAACAAAATAATAAGGTAATAACACTGCAAGTTTATTCCATAAAGGGAAATTTCCAAATTTAAAATAAATTGGAATAATGAAAGAAAAAGGTGTCAGTCGTTGCTAGTGTAAGAACACACACTAATATAAATACACAATATTCTATGTTGCAACATTATTTTCTTTCTTCTCCCGAGTCCTCCTACAAAATTTGAGTAAACTCTGGGTAATAGGCAAACTTCCCATTTTCTCAGACTCGTACAATAGTCTTCAGATACTAGAACTTGATATTTTCCAATAATGATATTCTGTGGTCCAGACTTTTCTTCTCCTGACTCATTCTCCCTGTTGCCCCCTCTCCTTCCAGTGTGAATTTGCTATCAGTTGTGAATTTGCTAGCTAACATACGACCTTTGGAAAATTACAACATCTGCAAAAGAGAGAGAAAAACATTGTGCAATAACAACATTTCAATATGCAACAAATAGACCTTTCAGTGTCAATGCATTATTTTTCAGTTAATTTGGCATTGGCTGTTATGCTAACATAATTCAGCACTTTTATCCCACATTTAGGCCTATAATATTTAAGTATGATTACCTACTACAAATGTTGCATTTAGTATATGTATTTATTTAAATGTAGGCTTTGCATTATTAACAAAAAGCAATTTTGCTTGCAAATAAAATTTGGATCAGTATCTTCTATATAGAAAGGCACATTTCCTTTCAAGAGCCCCACCGCCCTGCCCTGTTGTCTATTTGTGTGTACAGAAGAATTCTGCAAGTTAATTTTTCATTTTAGGTCCAGACAGAGGTTCAAATTATTTATATCAGAGCTCACCCCCCTGGTAGCTATGGCACAGGACAGACAGGCTTAACTTAGAGAAAATGTGTTGAGCGTTTACCAAAACAGTTAAAAAGTCAAAAGTAAAACATAATAAAAAAACAAATTAATACAAATAGACGAAACTTAAATAAACAAACAGACAGACACCAAAACAACAAAAATCTAAGAAAGGAAACCTGAGATGTGATGTTTTATAGACTTAGCAGAAAAAGCATCAAGACAAATTAAAGCTCCAATCAGGCATCAATGTTCATGGTTCACCAGGGCCTAGTCAAGATTTCAGCCAAACCACAATGGAATGCCGGTTGAATACACCAAGCAGGTTCTTTCTGATCAAAGATTTTGCCTTCTGTTTTAGTCTTTGAAATGGATGTAGAAATCATCCAGTGGGGCAACTTTGCAGAATATATCTACTGAAGTCCTATCGAAGCTGAAGAATCATTGAATGAGGTCCGCTGAAGCCATTGGCTTTGTTGTAAAAAGCTCTTAGCAGCACAAAATAAAATTTCACAGCTGACTAAATCCTCTCTTCAACTGAATACCTTTCTAACCTTAGCAAGGTCAAGGTTTCTACCTTCATACTTAGAGGGTCATTACAATAGCGGTGAATCTGCCACCGGCAGCCTGCCGGTGGCGGATTCCCCACCTTCGTGTGGCCATTCTCTGCCCGCCAGATAAGGTTTGCGGGTGGATTGCTGGCGGCCGGGAAGTCCGTTTGCCATGGGCCCGACACAGGCAATCATTACCATTGCCTGTTGGACCCACCCCGCATCCACAAAATGGTGGCGGTGCCTTGCAGGCACAGTCCACCAGATTAGGATGCTGCATGCCCGCCAGCCTGTGTATGGTGGTTCATCCACCATTCACAGGCTGGCGGTGATGTACTTTGGGGTCCCGTAGCCAGCCCCCTTTAAGCAGGGGCATGTTAGTTTTGCACTTGGGGGCACCAACATTTCCCTGCACCATGTGGCAGGCACAGTGTGGTGCCTAACATGTTGTGCAGGGGAATCCAAAACTTGCATTTTTACCATGGTAAACATGCAGAATGCGCCCACCACAGTGGCTGTTGCATTGTAATTTCACTTGCAGGACTGCCACAATATAGGCAGCTGGTCCCAAACCCCGTGCCTATGGTGGACCGTCCACCATCGTATTGACCCCCTAAGTCTTTTTGAAGGATCTCCAAAAATTCCAGCAGGACAAGCATGATGGTCTGTCCAACGAAGTTGCATTGATATTGGACACTTTTACCATGCGGTCCCACTGACACCCAGGAGGTCTTGGAAGCCCAAAGATTTTCTAAATCCCAACTTTACAGAGTGGAGCAGCTTCTCTTGACCATTCTGTCTTGTAGGACCTCAGAGAGAGCACATAGAGGGGAGGAATCACTGCAGCTGGGGCCACCAGAGAGGTCCAGTCCAGTTTCAGTTGCTACAACTCAGCTGGGCAGTTCAGGAAAAAAGTCCTTCTGCAGCTTGTTCTGTCCCTCTAGCCCCACAGATGGTCAGCAAATCATTGGAGTCCACTTGCAGCAGGGACTATATCAGTCCTTCAGGTATCTTCGCAGGTTTCAGACAGAAGGTTTAGTAATCTTCTGTTCTTAAGCAGGTCCACAAAGTGTTCTGAGGGTGGTGAGGTCCACCTTTGAACAAGTCAATAGCCAGTAGGTGGGGGTGACTCCTGGACACTCTCTAGAAATTGAGAAAAAACCTACCCTCTTTTACCTATCCTGTTTACTTTACTGCAAACTGGCCCATAATTGACTATTCTTTTGGGAATGAAAGAAGGCACAGCCCTCCTGCTGCTGATAAAGGGAGCCTGGGAACCAGCCAGGGGTGTCTTTAAGGAAATATGCAGTACCTTCCTCATCAGTCACCCCACAAAATTTCTGGGGCCAGCTCCTCCTGCCACTAGTGGGTATCCATCTGGCTACAGTGGGTCTAAAGAACAAAGGGGCATATTATCAAGGGGGTTTATCTCAGCTTTTTTGGCTTTAAAAGCCAAGAAAGCGGAGATAAAATTATCTCCCTATTACCTAGCTGTCGCTAACACCAGTTAGCGACAGCTAGTAGGAGATAGCGACCATCTTGGGCCCCACTTTGCATGTCAGTGATATTTATCACTAATGACATGCAAAGTGGGCGTGCCAAGATGTTAGCGACTGAAAACAGTCGCTAACATCGCTATCTCCTATTACCAACTTTTGGAGATATTCGCGCTAAGCGCGAATATCTCCAAAAGCTAACACCTGCCCTGAGCAGGTTTTAGCCATGTTATCCAATGGGAGGTGGATAACATGGCTAAGAGCATTAGCTCGGTAATGCATGAATATCGCTGACTTTTCAGCGATATTCATGCTTTGCGGCGATTTTTATCGCATTTGCGTTAAACCTTGGTAATACCAAGGTTTATTTGCGGTAAAAATCGCTGCAGCTCAGCGGTAAATTTTTGTCTCTAACCAAGCAATAGCGATAAATATCGCTATTGCTTGGTAATATGCCCCAAAGACCATCCCTTTCTCAGGTCTCTCTTCACACTTAACAGTAAATGGGCAGGCCTCACCTTTCCCCCTTTTAAGTTAATTAAGTTAGTGGAACGTCCACAGCAGTCCTTCCTAAGCTGATAGGTATCACATGCTCCACCTCCAGGCCATTCTGTCACCAGGCTTAAGCCATTGGCCCTGATCTGGGAACATTTTCATGTCTCACTAAGGTCAAGCACTAATGAGGCAGCTGGTGGCAGGCTAATGCAAAATAGCCCGTAGAAGCTTCAGAAAAGGAACATCTACATTTTAAAAAGTTACTTTTTATAAAGATTTATCAAACTCCAACTTGACTATTGACTTGGATTTTTAATTGACAATAGTGGTTGCCCCTTTTCTCTAGATTGTCCCAAACCAGAGATTGCAAAATGAATTTTTAATCTGCATTCTAGTTTTCCTCATAGGACAGACAGACACTTCCATGCTAAAAATAGCTTTTTTGGGCTTGTCACTATAGCAACATTCATTTTCTACATGTGCCACTTTCAAATACCACGCATCCTGTGTTGTGGTCCACAAGGCCTACATTATGGTGACTTATAAATATTTAAAAGGAAGGTTTTTTTCCTGTCAAAAGGGTTTATTTTGACAGGTTGGCCTTCAGGATTAAACAATAAATGCAGACGTTCACAGGTGATATTTCAATTTCCATGACTTGGATGCATTTTTGCAATATATAGTATACATACATTTTGCCATATATTAGGGGTCAGAGCACATCCACAGTGGCCTGATTAGTAGTATGCCAATGTGGAGAGTCATAAAACTAGCAGCATCAGTTCCGCAGCCCAAGAAAATGGAGTGGGATGACCACACAAAAAGGCACACTTTCTCTCACTCGGTTAATATGTTTTTGATTGCTACAGGCACCAGTTCCCACTTACTTGGACTGGCCATGACCAGTCTAAAGCCCTTTCGCACCTGAACTCGCTGCCTTTAAGCCTCACCTCATTATTGCACTAATTCTTCTCTTTCAGTCTTTAGTTCTTCATCTCACCCTTATTTCCCTCTTTTTCTCTGTTTGTGCTCATTTTCCATCCTCCACTCTTTCTTTGTGTCTCTTTGTACCCATTTTCCCTCTCCGCTATCTCTATTTTTGCCTGACTGTGCCCATTTTCCCACTCTCTCTCTTTGTGCCTGTTTTCCACTCTTTACTCTTTTTCTTTTTGCCTGGTTTTTTTGTACCTGCTTTTCCTTCATGCTACTCTTTCCCACCCACTCTCTGTCACTTTCCAATTTCCACTCTCCCAAACTCCTTACCTGCATTGACATTGCATGCTTTCTCCCGCGTCCTGAACCCCGCCCTTCCCTAGCCTATGATTCACCCTCTGTGCTCCCCCCTCCCAGGACATACTTAATGGCAGCCACTGCGTGACCCCATTGAGCAGGTGCCCAGGCACCATTAACCTGGACTAGTCCGTTGACCAGTCTAAGGCCCTTTTAAATCCAGCCTCATTGCCTTGAGTCCCTGGCTCATTTTGGCGCTCCTTCTTTTCCACTTTCCGCTCTTTCTTCCTGTGCATCTTTTTGCCCGTTTTCCACTGAAATCTGGGACACCATCGAGACACACTCTCTGGACATCTTCCTCATGACTGCAACCTGACTAAACCCACCATTACACAGCCATTTCACTGGGCTACAAAATCTGCCACCAGGACAGAATGAACAAACCAGGGGGCAGACTCACCATCAGAACACAAGGACTCCATCATCTGCAGCACCATCACTGCTGAGGACACAACCTTCATGGAACACATGCTCTTCAGACTTCAGACGGGTAACTTCACCTCTATCGAAGGCACCATAGCTTACTGATCATCCAGACCATGCCCCACCATCAACAATCTCCTCACAGACTTCATTGCCCCTGTTGCCATACTCTTTAACAAATTCATCTTACTCTACTACCTCAACTTACATCTCGATGATTGAAAAGTTCCCAAATCCACTTCTCTTCTCATACGTTTTGAGATCCTAGGACTCACCCAAATCATCCACAATACAGAACACACCCTCAACCCCAGCAACAAGTGTTAAAACTTAGGCTGCAGCATCAACATTATCGGCGCCATCTTGCCCCCTTTTCGAGCCCATTCGTGCGCGTAAGCGGCAGCCATTTTGAGTACCATGGCCTCTCTGCCCATCGTCGATAGCCAGCGCGTCTCTCTCTCTCTCTCCTGACCTCGCAAAGCATCCCCCGCACGCTGACAGCCCCCGCTCTCACATGCCTTGGGTCATAAACCCCTCTTCCACGCAGCTCTGCCTCGGAACCCCATCCTGTTCCCAGCGCGACACCTCCCTCCATTCCTTTCATGGTCCCGGATCCTTTGATAAAACCCCCTTTCCTTTGTGCCCATTTGTCTCACTCGTTCCCAGGCCGCCACCTGGCCCTGCGGATACTGTTATTGCCCCCTTCCTCCTGTACAGTAGGACGCTTCCCCCATCAAAGGATCCATGAGTTGATCAAAGCCCCCACCCCATGAGATCCGATCGACCTCATACATTCCGGGAATCGGCGGGATGTCCAGCTGCGCGATAATCATCACCTGTTGTGACCGGGGTGGGGACCTCAACTGTAAATGTGTGTGGGAACGGGCCTGAAGCGGGGGTTCCGAGGATGTCCTTTCATACTTCAAAGCATTGCAAGAATGTGTGACATGCAATAAAGATCATAAACCTGTGTATAAGAGGCCAGGCCTCAGAGATGCGGGGAGAGCACCTCGAGAAGATACCCTGTTGTCTAATTTGATGTGTTCTGCTCCGTCGGAATAAAACTTCTGTTTCCTGCCTTCCAGTCTCCAGCGCCTGCCTCTTTGTTTGGTAACTTGAGTGGGTATAGAGGCGGTTAACGCCGGGCAACTCTGAAAAAGGTCATCAGCCCTACCTTTTTCCACAATTGGCGTCCCAAACGTGGGGCCCATCAGCGACTCGTGGATCCAGTGGGAGAGGTCCCAACGACAGAGTGAACGACTGCAACGATCGGGAGAGCTCCTGTCCGATAGACCCTCGTCTGACAGCCGATCATCCGAACTTCACTGGTTCCGAACAGACCTCTCTCGAGTGATCTACGGTCCTGACTGGGAACCATCAGGAGTGCCGCGAGGATCACGAAGAATAGAGGACGATCGGGCGCTGGATTCGGAAGACAAGAAACTGTCCATGCGGTCCGGGTAAGGTCGTGTAAACACGACGAATTGCGAAATGATTGTTTGATTTGTTTTGAAAATACTAGTATTACTCTTTTGATTGATTTGTTTGGAGATTCACTGTCTGCAAACGGAGAAACAACAGGCTCTCTCTTTGCAAGCAGTGAAGGATAGGTAACGCAGACTTTTGTCCCCATTGTAATCCGTCGTGCCTATCTTTTCTCCCCCACTGATTGATTGTTTGAACCCGAACTACTGTTCGCGGATTGTTGTCTGGAGATTCTCTGTCTGCAAACAGGAAAGAACAGGTTCTCTCTTTGCAGGTAGTGAAAGGGTAGATAACGCAGACTTTTGTCCCCGTTGTAACCCGTCGTGCCTACTTATTCTCCCCATTGATTGTTTGATTGACCGAACATTGACTGTTCGATATTGGTTCTTGAGGTATTCACTGCCTGCAAACAACGAAGAATAGAAATATTCTGTCTAGTCTTTGCACGCAGTGATAAGAAAGGTAGTGCAGACTTTTTGTCCCTATTGTAATCCGTCATGCCTGTCTTCTCCCCACTGATTGGTAGCCTGTTTAGCCCGGACCGCTTATTAGAGGTGAACCATCCGGCTCCACTGGAAGGCACCCCTAATAAGGACATGTTCATGAAGCATGGATTGACCGCTATAGCATATAGCAAGCTATGGCATAAATATACGAAAAAGGATCGAGAAAGTCAGTGGCCACTGATAGGGTCCTTTGACGAGGATAAAATAAGCGCGCTAGAAACAGCCCTTGGGAAAAACAAGACAACGCCCACTATGCTTGATAGTCTTGGCATGTGGCGCAAAGAAACCGAACAGCGTAAAAAGAGAAATGAGAGTAGGTTGGGAAAAGAGCTGTGAAAGGCAGCCCACCTAGCTGCTAAGAAACTAGAAGAAGAGATTAAGGAAAGAGAGGAAGCCAAACAGAAACCAGAGATAGAAACATCAAACCAGTGTCCGGTTAGAACGCCCCCTACGCTCTATCCTGAATTACCCTTGAAACAACGAGCCAACGATGATCTTTTGTTAGTTCCTCCGATCATCTATATGCCCCCTCCATACGCCCCTTCCCAACCCTTAGCACAGCACCCACTACCCTCAGGCACAAACGAGAGTAGCGCCACAGCCCCCGTGGCCTCTGTGCCGGCCGAACCCCTTGTATTGGATACTACACAAACGGCAACGTTAGGCGACCCTGAGACCCAAAGGGCTGGTTCCGCAAGAACTAACAGATTAAGCAAAGATGAGCGAGCAGGGATTGATAAGATAGCAAGGACATTAGTAGAAAGAAAGGAAGATGAAGAGTACATCACGGATATGTTCAACTCGTATGCAGGGAGTCACAGACGACATTTTACCGTACGACTGTGTTATCATGTCTTGAACGCATACGAGGACCGATATCGAGACAAAGGTCCCGAGAGCCTAACGACTCTGTACCGGAAGGTCGATATCGGGGATGAGGGTGAGTGTGATGTGACGGACCTCCTTATGCGTACGCTTGAGGTTTTCCGCCACCTCACTGAACAAGAATCGGGAGCTAAACCCACGACATCCGTAGCAACCGAACCACAAACTGAGCGATCTAACGCCATGATGCCGATACGAGAGGCTGCCCCTTACTGGGTTCCTCCACGAGGTGAAGGAACTAACGATGATGTTAATCACAAAGAAGCAAGAGGGAGGGTAGTGTACAACTGGGTCTACCAGCCATGGGATTGGCAAGATATTCTGACGTTCCGGAAATCTCTGCCTGATCTACGTAAAAACCCCACTGCCTTCTATACTGAATTAGGTACAGCCCTAGGTTCGACCATTATGACCCTAGCCGACATCGACTTGTTTTTCGGGTTATGTCTACCAGCTGATGTGTGGAAGCAAATCCGGAAAGTCGACCACCTTGAACTGTTTGGACATACCTGGTCACAACTCGATGGCATTGATAGACAACGAGAACCTGGACAGAAGCCTTTGAAATCCATTTTAGACCTCCCAGATAATATCGTACAGAAATTAAAAACCCTGATTCCAGAAAAGAAAGTGGACTGGTCGATAGTAACGGCCTGTCGCCAGAAACCCCAGGAGGATGTATCGGACTACTTCTCCCGGTTTGAAACGGTGTTCTCCGATTACAGCGGCCAGGACATGACCACTGCAACCGGACACCATCTGTTTGTCCAGAATTATGTTAAGGGTTTGTCACCAGAGGTCTCCCAGAAACTGCAGGCCAGTGAGAGTAGTTGGGCAGCCTCCAAACCTGCGGCTATCCTCCAGATGGCCCAATATTACGAACAACAGAAAAATGAAAACGATAGAGCAACAGAGAAAAAGAAGAAAGACTTGAAAGAGAGGGTGATGATTGCACAACTGCAAGGGGTGACTATAGGACGAGACCAATACAAGGGAAACTATCAGACGAACGTCCCTAGGACCGCACCTCCCAAAGACCGCACTTCCACTCCCCACATTGGACGTACAGACATTAGAGAGGACCAGTGTGCTTTCTGTAAAGGAACCGGCCATTGGAAATCCCAGTGCCCGGTTCTTTTGGAAATAATCAGAAACAAAGACCCCAAGGACACAGCAAGTGGACCGAGAAATAGGGGACAGCAGCGAGGGCCCGCAAATGACACGACTAACGATAGATTAAGCAGACCAAACACATTTGATCGACCCAGACAGAACCAGTGCCAGTAATCTGACTACGATGACGCCCACGACTTTGCATAGGACTGCCAAGGGCAAGGGAGGGATCCAGTCGAGCTCTATGTTGATCAGCAAGGCCCTTATGTCACTGCTAAGGTCTTGGGTACAAAGTCTCCATTTCTGGTAGACACTGGCGCAACACGTAGTGCGTTATCTAAACGACTGATTCCAAGGGCACCCTTGTCTGGCTCACTTATCGACAGGTTTCGATGGAACGCCCTCCACTAACCCTTTGTCTGCTCCGATCCTCTTCGACTTAGAAAACAACACCACTGACACCACGTTTTTGCTTTCCTCCAATAGCCCTGACGCCATTATGGGACTTGACTTATTGAAACACTTCCGAGGGACAATTAGATGTTCTCAAGACGGAGTTCGAGTTTTCCTTTACGACAACCCCGTTCTGCTTAGACATTGCCCTCTCCGACGCATGTGTTCCATCACTGACGCGGACACATCCCTGCTTGACACTCTGCCTCCGTATCTGCGGGCCAAGACAGATTCGGACGTAGGGCGCATGCTGATTGACCCAGTGCACATTACTGTCCGACCGGACGCAATACTCCCAAAACTTCCACAAGATCGGATATCGCCCGAGGGCGAGAAGGCATTGGTAAAGATTATTCAGTCACTGATAGACGCAGGAGTGGTAGAGAAAGTGGTGAGCAACGTTTGCAACAGCCCTATCTTGCCCATCATCAAGAAACAAGGAGAGGGAGAGGAGAAAGCATACCGCTTTATCATCGACCTTCGAGAGATCAACAAAGTGGTTGTACCCCAGTACCCCGTGGTCTCAGACATCACCACCATCCTGACTTTGATTCCATCTACTGCCACCACCTTCACTGTCATTGACCTCAAGAATGCATTTTTCTCTATCCCCATCCACCCAGACAGCCGATATCTCTTCGGCTTCACCCTAAAAGCCCGCTCATATAGGTTCTGCCGAGCACCCCAAGGCTACACGGAAAGCCCCAGCATCTACAGCCAGGCCCTCAAGAGACAGCTGGATCAAGTCCAGTTACCCGATGGAGTGGTGTTGGTGCAATACGTCGATGACATCTTTTTGGTGGCTGACACCACTCCGCTAGCAGTCACAGCCACCATTCAACTCCTGCACTTCCTTGCGGAAAATGGCCACAAGGTTTCCAAGAAAAAGTTGCAATTCTGCCAACCCCAGGTTACTTACTTAGGCCACCTCCTGTCCAAAGACGGAAGGAAACTCACGACCGACCGAATCCAAACCATTCTCGACACCCCTGTCCCTAAGACTCAGAAACAGGTTCGCTCCCTACTAGGCCTCACCTCCTTCTGTCGACAGTGGTTACCAAACTTCAGTCTCATTGTAAAACCGTTGCTTTCTCTGCTTGCCAAAGATGTCCCTTCCCCCCTCCCTTGGACTACTGAATGCCAATCCTCCTTCATGGAATTACGAGATGCCCTTTGTTCGGCCCCTGTCCTAGGTACCCCTGATTAGACAAAGCCCTTCTCCCTTTACACTCACGAAAGGGAGGGGTGCACTTTATCTGTCCTGACCCAGTCCATTGGCCCAAAGCAACGACCGTGCGCTTACTTCTCTGCCACTCTTGACCCTGTAGCCAGAGCCTTACCTGCCTGCCTTCGAGCTGTAGCTGCTGCTGCTATCTCTATCCGACAGAGTGAGGGGATCGTACTCTCGAATTCCCTCACGGTACTAGTACCCCATGCAGTTGACACCCTCCTGAACCAGACCAAGACTCAACACCTGACGAGTGCACGACTGACTGGATACGAACTGACTCTACTTGCACCCCATATCACTCTGAAAAGATGCACCACTCTGAACCCAGCAACTCTGTTACCCCTACAAGAGAACGATCCCGACACGCCCCCTGTGCATGATTGTGTGACCCTTACGGACGAACAGACTAGAAGTAGAATTGACCTCAGAGACACAGCTTTCCCTGACCCCGACGGAGAGCTGTGGGTGGACGGCTCTTGCATCAAACTCCCCGATGGCACCACTTCAGCTGCCTATGCAGTCACCACGGCTCGAACTGTAGTCGAGACAGCCCGGATCACGCAACGATCTGCCCAGGCAGCGGAACTGATTGCCCTGACACGAGCCTGCATTCTAGCAGCAGGAACCACAGCAAACATTTACACCGATAGCCAGTACGCCTTCGGGGTGGTTCACCATTTTGGGCTCCTTTGGAGGGAAAGGGGATTCTTGACCTCACACAGCACCCCCATCTTACACGGAGATCTAATCTCCGCCTTGATCGAAGTTGTCCTTCTCCCCAAAAGACTTGCGGTCATCAAATGCCAGGCACACAAGAAAGTGCCAGACATTATTGGACAGGGAAATGCACTAGCCGACATCACTGCTCGAACGACAGCTGAAAATAGGACGACAACACGTATGTACGTGACCAGGTCACAAGCAGAAAAATGGACTGACGCTAGGGACACTATTAGAGACATTCAAATGGCTAGCACACAACACGAATTGACCGAATGGGCACGGGTGGGATTAAAAGACGACGAAGGCTGCTGGCGGACAAAAGACACAAACAAATGGTTGCTACCTGACTCATACCTGATTCCCATACTGACTATGGCACACTCCCCTGCCCACATAGGATCAGCCCCCATGATTGAACTTGTCTCCAGAGTTTGGCACAATGATAAAATCACAGACTCCGCCAAACGTCTGGTCCAACAATGCTTGATATGCCTGCAACACAACCCCGGGAAAGGAACTGTAGTACCCCGGGGAGGGTTTGGGGTCCCAAATCACCCGTTTGAAGTCCTGCAGATGGACTACATCCAGCTAAACAGATGCCAAGGCCTGAACTACGTACTTGTTGTGGTGTGTGCATTTAGCAAGTGGGTGGAGGCATACCCAACCCGTGACAACACCGCCATGGCCACTGCAAAAGTACTATTAAAGGAATTCTTCCCTCGCTACGGCCTTTGTCGAATTTTATGGAGCGACAATGGCCCGCACTTCATAGCCGAAGTCATCCAGCTCATCTTAAAGGGGCTGGGTATCAAGCAGAAGTTCCACGCAGTCTTCCACCCCCAGTCTGCTGGACTTGTCGAACGACACAATGCCACATTAAAATTAAAATTAGCCAAGATAGTAGCTACCACAGGACTGAAATGGCCAGACGCTCTCCCCCTGGCATTGCTATCGATGCGTTCCACCCCCACCAAGCACCACTTGACACCTTACGAGGTTGTTTTCGGCCGACCCATGAGCGTCTGGTCTGCACCAAAACCGACTTCCATTCATGACGTCCCAGACGTCCTAATGTCTGATTATCTGTATAAATTGACTGAAACTCTGTCTGTCATTCATCAGCAGGTGCAGCAGGCCATCCCCGATGCTTCCAGGGGTCCGGGTCACGACATCCAACCGGGGGAATATGTTTTGATCCGGAATTTTCAGCGGGCGAAGAGTCTGGAACCCCGGTGGACGGGCCCCTGGCAAGTACTGACTCCATTGCCTGCGCAGTCGGATCGTGTTTATGATTTGCGCGACCGCGCGATGATTAAATCGCCTGAGAGGTTTCAGGCTTCTGACCAACGCTCTCCTCGTTCCTTTCAGGACTCATCGGCTCCGTCAACCGGTGGAGGGGGCGGCAGGGGCCGGGGTGGCCAGCAAGGACGTGGTCAGCCCCGCCCGCGTGCCAGTGGAGATCAGCAGGAAGGCTCTACGCCCAAGAGACCACAGTTTGCCACGAAGAAAGTCGCTGCCCTGACCGCGCATCGTTATGCCCCAGATAGTGAGAACGCGGCTTCGGAATCTGACGTGGGCTCTGACCTTGCTTGACAGCGCAGCAGAGATTACCATAGTGAGAGAGGCCCTCCGTCCACCGTTGAAGGTGACAGCGACTGACACTTTTGTTGTGATTGAAACAGCAGATACGCATGTTGCTCCCCCTGAACGACTTTTTGAAATTGTCCTGTTAATTGAAGGTGACATGCAGCGAACTGTAAAAGGGGTATTTTGGGAAAATCTCTCGTCTACATATGACATTTTGCTTTCGGAGGCTGACTGGCCCCCACCTTTTGTTCTCGCAGCTCCGCGAGGGGAGGAGGTAATCCTACCCAGCTTCGCGCACACTGTGCCGAGGGTGGAGGCGCTGCATTTTGCAGAAGAGTGGGCTCTGGCGCTTGCGCCGGCTGTGTACCGCAATCAGTGTGGCTGGGATAAATTGTCACCAAGCCACGAGATTCCTTTACGGTCGCAGCCACAGCCTCAACCTCAATATCCCAACGGCGTGAAGCAAAAGCTTCAGTCGCAGCTATCCTTGAACAATTGGAATATCAAGGTGTAATTGAAATGTGTGTGTCACCGATGAATAACCCCCTTTTTACTGTGAACAAGCCGGACGGCTCATATCGTTTGGTTTTGGATTATAGGCATTTGAACTCGCATTGCCGTAACTGTGCAGTACAGAATACGCACGGCTCTGCGTTAGTGAATAGTCTTGAGCGTAAACGGTTCAAAACCACGCTTGACATTTCCAATGGTTTTTATGCACATAGATTAGACGGTCTAAGTTCCCAATGGACCAGTTTTACATGCGCCGGTGTGCAAAAAATGTTTAAACGACTCCCAATGGGCTACAAGAACAGTCCTGGAGTTTTTTCCGCACGCATTGTCTCTCTTTAGGAGAGCTTCGACCCAGTTGCTTGTTCGTATGTGGATGACATTTATCTCACAGACGACGATCTTTGGGAGCATCTGTGTCGAGTAAATAGCATAATTTGTAACTTTGCTGACATGGGTTACAAGTTTAACTTTGCAAAGTCGCACATTGCAGAGTACACTGTGTTGTTTCTTGGTTATGAGCTTAACCATGAGGGGAAGGGTTTAGCACCCCATTTCCTGGAGAAATGCGCACAATTGTGCTCTCCAACAACACTGAAAAAATTACAATCTCTTCTGGGCTTTCTGAATTTCGGGAGGACGTACATTCCGGAATATGCCCAGCGTATCAAGCCTTTGTATGCTTTGATACAACCATCTTTTTCCAAATCATGCTGGCTGCCTGAGCATTCGGCCATTCTGCAGTCTTTGCAGGCTGATTTGCTCGCTTCTGAATACTTACAGACTCGTGATAACCAGACCAACCTGGTGATAAGAATTATCCCTGGGGCGGTGGGTTTCACGTACCTGACTTTTAATGAAGGAAATACAGTACCTATTGCTTACAAGTCACACTTGTACACTTCGGCTGAATTGCGTTTTTCCACTGTGGAGAAAGTTTTAACGGCTGTGCAGATGGCAATTCTTAAAGAACGTGCCCTGTCACAAGGAAAGCGCATGTTGGTTGTTACCCCGTGTCCTGCCTTAGAGGCGGTTACGAAAGCCAGTGTACCTAATTCCAAAGCTTTGCACCCTCGGTGGATTCAATGGGCTGCGTCCTTGACGTCCCAGGATGTCACGTTTATTTTTGACGCCACTTTACGGTCACAGGAGTATTTACAGTATGAATTTGTTCATCCTGCTCCATTAGCAATGCGGCCGTTGGAGGATTTCCATTGCATCATTTACACTGATGGTTCGGCGCAGGTTGCGCATGGCTCTAAACATGCCTACGTTTCCGCTTGCGCCATTGTGGTCGGTGCCATGGTGAACGATGAGTTCAAGTCCAGTGTCGTGCACACGCAGACGCTTGGGGACTGCACCGCACAATTAGCAGAGCTTTGTGCTCTGATGCTTGCATTAGAGTACGCTGATCCTAGAGTGACGACTTTGATCGTAAGTGATTCTTGCTACTGTGTCCAGTCGTACAATGAAAACTTGTTCTTTTGGATTCAGAATGATTTTCGTGACTCCAAAGGTAGCACAATAAAACATAAAACTATCTGGGTCCGAGTGGCGGAACTTAAAGAGACGCTGCCACTCGTGTTTGTGATTCATACTCTCGGTCATCAGCGCGTGGGGGTCCACGCTGTTGGCAACTCGCTTGCTGATGAAGCAGCGAAGTCAGCGGTATCAAAATACTTAGTTGCAGCAGTCACGAGGTCCAAAAGCAAAATAGATGATGACATCTTGGCAGCTGTAGCTGCAACGGAGAAGGGAAGTAAATATCCTGCGGGATTCCCTTCTAAATACACATACCACTTAAGTCCCGATAAGGTTCCTTATGTGAAAATCCCTGAAGTTGGCGAGCGTTTAGTTCCCAACTCGGATCGCAGAGCTGCTTTGATTACAGCGGCACATGAAGGTGTGGCGTCTGCGCATGCGGGCGTCTCGGCCACTGTAACTCAGCTACAACAGAGATTCTGGTGGCGGGGACTGTACAAACAGACGCGTGAATATGTTCTTCAATGTGACATTTGCCAGCAGATTAAACCTTCGACTGCTGCGCGTCCGCCTCAGACACAGTTGTACATCTCGAATAAACCACTTGGATGTGTTTATTTGGATCACTGCGGTCCATTTTCTTCTGATACTGCGTATAAGTACATCTTAGTAGCAGTTGATTCATGCACACGCTTTGTGTGGGTATGGCCGCATCGGAGCGCTGATTCACGTACTGTCATTAAGGATTTGCGAGTCTTTGTGGGAATTTTTGCCTGTGGTACCTTCCATTCGGATCAGGGTCCGGCGTTTGCCTCTAAGGCGTATAAGGATGCTATGGTTTCGATGGGGGTCCAAGTCAAATTTTCGAGTCCCTACAGACCTGAGGGTAATAGTGTAGTAGAACGAATGAACCGCGACTTAAAGCAATCTTTGACAGCTCGAGTTATAGGCACTGGCAGTAACTGGTTAGCCCACCTCATAGGCGTGCAGCGTGCGCTTAATAATCTCCCTAGAAGGTCTCTGGGTGGGCGGACCCCATACGAAATGCTCTTTGGTATCAAGATGTATGTACCTGACCTTGATGGGCCGGACTACAAGGCCCAGGCCGGGGCCTTTGACGTAGATGAACATTGCAATGTTTTACAGAATCTACAAAAGACCAGAGACAGTCTTGCAAAGGAACATTTGCCCTCCACATCGGATGATGCGTTACAGATCCCGGTAGTTGGCTGGCTACCCCAAGTTGGAGAACTGGTTCGAGAGAAGATCGATAACAAGAAAGAGTTTGGTCCCTCATATCGAGCACCAGTTCGAGTCCTTGGAGTGAAGGGCACAAGAACAGTCATTTTACCACCACTTCCAGGTCGTAAGGAAAACAGATTTATTTCTATTGACAATGTCAAGACACACAGGGTGGCCGATTCTTCATAGCATGACACCGGCTGTATCCTGTCCTTCCATGGTGAGGCACTCTGTGCTGGCTATTACATCTGGTGCAGAACAGGAGGTGTCCCTCGAGATGCCTGCCATATCCAGTCCTTTATTAAATACTATTCCTGATACTAACATTGATGAGCTAAACTACACTTATCCTGCTGATTTATCGATGCCTGATTTACAGACCCGTTTGGCAGGCCAGTCCAGATTCTCTTTTGACTCTGTTTCGGAAACTTCAAAGAAACCCACAAACATTGCAAGATATGCCACGTTGTTTAAAAAACATTTTTTAATTCCGCCTTGGACATACATTTGGTTGATCCTATTTTCATTCTATCTTTTTATGTCAATTGGTTTTGTGTTTTATTTTTTCCGCCTGATTGATGGTCACTACGTTAAAGAAAGAACAGGAATTCGGTACCTTAATGGAACATTGGCCCCTCTTTCCTCTTCACATTCTGCGCACAGACTGAAACGAAACTTAAATACAGTTAACATTACTGCTTGGCCTGTCCTTGATGGGATTGTGTGGGATGCGGTTAGATTTCAGATACATGGGCCTACTGAAGTGATTAATGTTCCAAATGTGCTTAGAGTAAACATGGGAGATGTGATTAAACAAAATATACGTTCTGATGATTGGGATATTCAGGCCGTAGAAGCATTATTCTCGGATTTGAAGTAGTATGCTGCCTTCGATGCTGAGGATCTGTATACAGATTCTATTAATTATGGTGATTTGTTTTGTTTTCAACACTATGGTAATCATTTTTTACATAAGACAAATTCCAGGAGGGTTGCTGTAAATTATACACAATGGGAACATTGCCCTGCTCCATTCAGTGGCAGTTCCAATACATTTCTGAAAAAATATACATATTTTACAGACTTTGATCAGTCTAATCCCGAGTCATTTTATTTTAAAATGACACAAAAGCCCATTTCCAAAGTTAGACTTACCGATACAAAATTGCTGTATTCGAAGTCCTTTTTAGACAGGTTGGCTGTAGATGGCTACGAGTTCTGGAAAGGAACAATTGACCTTAAATCGGTTTGGGGTACCAAAGATTGGCAGGTACAAGGCACTGAGGCTTTGCACCGTGCATGTCTCATCCCGAATCACATGTTGTTTCTAAATTCGACCATTTTCCAGACAACATGCTTTGGATTGGCTACTTCTAAAAAATTAAATACACCGTCCATCCCAGATTTAAATGAATATACAGGTTGGGGTAATTTCACTGGTTCCTCCATTCAAGAGTTACAAACTCTTTTACACAATTCGTCCTTTAACATTTCCAGTTCGGATTCCAAGGGTTGGCTGGTATGGCAAAAGAGTGCTGATTCTTGCCAGCGCCGTTTTATGGGTTTGGCTGAGGGGTTCACAAAACTCAGGCCAGATCCACGTTTTGAAGAAGACTATACTGTCACGACTTACTCTGTGGGGAAGCTGTGTCAAAATTGGTTACAACATTCCACTTTAGCTGCAGTTAAACTACATCTGTCTCAATTACATGATAATGTGGATTTGAACGATTTTATAAAAGGCCCGGCTAAAGGTAGATCTAAAAGATGGCTGTATGCGATTTACAATGAAATTTGAAAAGTTACCCAGGTTGAGGCTGCTAAACGCCTGAGAGCTATTGATCAAGCTAATTTAGAAAAAGTGCTTGCAGTTGTTGATATCAGCATTAACACGCTTTCTTCCCGAATTTACACGTTAAATAATATTGTGTCTTCTGTTGTCGACATTGTACATGATGAAGTGTCCGTGTTATATCATGGTCAAAATCAATTGCGCTCTGTGATGCAGTTTGCGTGGACACTACAGACTCTTAAGTCTGGTCGAGTGCCATGGACTTTTTTGAACGTCTCATCATTATTTGCCCCATTTAATCTGACTGAAAAACAGCGCATGTTGTCAATGAGAGATGCCACATTTTCTATGTTACATATTGAAAAATTAGAATCCCTGCCATTTTCGGTGGCTGAAGTGACTGCAGCAACATGGCTTATTCATGGTGTTATAACATTATCTTTTGCTTTGTATAAATTTACAAATTGTATGAAATATATTGCCATTGGGCGATATGAACCATTAGGCAGCGCTTTCCTCCATGAGACATGGTCTTTACCATACACTTACAGATGCCTTAAGGAGGGGAATGAAGTGAATCTGAATGGTGAGGAATGTACACAGTCGCCTGACCGCTCACTTATTTGCAGACACATACAGTTGCATGGTTCTTGTAATCAGGACAAACCTAATTTGGCCTGTGTTTTGAAAGGGACACCAGTTCCTGCAATAGTTCCCACGTTCACGTTGTTGTCCAACGGTAGTTATTTACTTTTGAATAACGAGTTTTGTTGTGGGTTAGAGGCTGGTATCGCATATGTGGTTACCGTGTCTGAAAGGGTCGTTTGCTGCAAGAATGTGTTGTATCCACCCACGCATGGGAATTCAGAAGTTTTAATTTGGCCAAGAATACCAACCTTGAAGGCTGAGTTCAATGGTTTAGGCCGTATAAGAGCCCTTTTGTTTAGACCCGCCCACTCCACTGAGGCAGTTGTGGTGGCAGTTATGGACACACTGAAACAGGGAGCTGACAGGAATCTGTCCCAGGCCCTTGTACTCTTAGACCTCTCAGCCGCTTTCGACACGGTCGACCATGGTATCTTGGTCGACCGTGTCAGAAATGCTGGCATTTCTGGCTTGGCCCTGTCATGGGTGGTATCTTTTCTTCATTCTCGTTTTCAATCTGTCCGGCTTTCTTCCTTCTCTGCCCCTCTATCCTCCCTTTCCTGTGGTGACCCCCAGGAAAGTGCTTTGTCCCCGCTTCTGTTCAATCTTTATATGCAGCCCCTTCTTGTCTCCCTTCGTCAGTTCTCACTTATTGCTTTCAACTATGCAGATGATCTGCAGCTTATTTTTTCTCTCAATTCTTCTCCCTCCTCCTGTTCTAATTTTCAAAACGCCATGCTCTTCATTTATGAGTGGATGAACCTTAGTCAACTTAAGCTCAACCCCAGTAAAACGGAGCTGGTGGTGACCGGTGGTTCTCTTACTCCCTGGTCTCCCAACTTCTGGCCTGTAGCTTTGGGTTCCCCTCCCAGTCCAGTGAACACAGTGAAGAGCTTGGGGGTCACTATTTCTAGTGACCTCTCAATGCGGCCTCACATCAACACCGTCACTTCGGCTTGTTTTTTCCACCTCCGCCGAATCGGGAAGATTCGCAGGTTTCTATCTCAAGAGGCTCTTATTCTTGTAATCCTTGCCCTCATCACCTCACGTCTAGATTATGCCAACTGTCTATACGTGGGGGTCCCTGCCTGCCATCTCTCCCGACTCCAACTGGTCCAGAATCAGGCAGCCAGACTAATTTTTCGGCAGCCTAAACATCAGCATGTCACCCCTCTGCTGAAAACTTTACACTGGCTCCCAGTTGCAAAGCGGTGTGTTTTTAAAATGGCCTGCACCATTTTCAAATCCCTGTTTTCATGCGCTCCTGCCTTTATTTCTTCCTGTTTACTTGCCTATGTCCCTTCCCGTCACCTCAGATCCTCGGCTCATTACCTTCTGATCACCCCTAGGTTTAACCGCAAGAAACATGGAGGAGCTTGCTTCTCCTTCCTTGCTCCGGCTACCTGGAATTCCCTTCCTCTTGCCATTCGTCTGTCTACCGATTATCGTTGCTTTCGAAATTCTCTAAAAACTCATCTATTCCGTCTGGCACATGGCTAGCGGCCCTGCCCCTGAATGTTCTCCTCCCACCCGGTCTCGAGCGCCAAGAAACCAATTGGTGTATGTGCGCGGTATCAAATCCTTTTTAATAATAATAATAATAATAATTTTGTCTCAAAAACAGGTGGCCCTGAGCTCTTCCCGTGAAACTTATGTCCTTCACATAGCAAACACACGCACAGAAGTACAGGCACTTTTAAGTACTGATTTGCCGTTTCATTTTTGCGAGCTGGTTCATCAGATCTTCAATGCCTCCTCCACAACGAGCCTCGCTCATTTTTTTAAAATGGTTAACAGTGGTCTCGTGACTACATTTGAAAAAGTATTTGGTATTATCCCTGCGTTCTTTCATTCTATATTCGCTAGTCTGTTTGGCGGATTTCCTGTTTTGCTGGCTTTGGCTGCAGGCGTTCTGGTGATATTTTATTTTATAAAACATGGATGCCCATCCTGCGCAAGGAAACGCACAGCCCCTACTGATGCAGTTTCGCAACCGGATGCTTGATTATTATGGATCCCTGCCGCTTGCGACCTTAAGCACGGCTTTTGGATTATCCTTCAGATTTTCCTATTTCACCTGTGTCCAGCCTGTGTTTCATTGCCTGAGCTGTGATTTCGACTGGGCCATTGATTTGTGTCTCTGTTTACCGACTTCTCCTGACGTCAACTTTGATCAGCTGATGTCCCCCGTAGTGGCTCATGAGTTGGTCTGTTCTGGAGAAAGGGTTATGGCTGTGGCAGCGATGCATGGACTAATGGGTCAGTGGGACATATTCGCGGCGGCGCATGACTTTCTGGCACAGAGCGTTCTCGAGAACCCACTGAGTTGTCCTCTGATGTTGCTAGAGGATTCGGTGCTGGAGGAGC
Organism: Lissotriton vulgaris; assembly: GCF_964263255.1. Taxonomy (NCBI): domain Eukaryota; kingdom Metazoa; phylum Chordata; class Amphibia; order Caudata; family Salamandridae; genus Lissotriton; species Lissotriton vulgaris. Next base: position 972,172,852 of record NC_141693.1, on the reverse strand, counting down.
ACGTATGTTCTTTCCCATTGCTTAATTGGATGGCTGAACTGTTTTCGGATGATGACAGTGATTTCATGTTGGAAGCTGTAGCTACCTATTTTGCATATTCATTCAACGAGGAAAGACTCTAAATACTTCCATCATTATGGCACGTGACTTTTTAGTAATTCTGAATGGTGCCAATTTCGATACGAACATTCTATTTTTTCACATGTTCTAGGCCTATTAGTTGAAATTAGGCCTCATGATCGTCTTTTATATTTTGTGTGGCCACTATAGGCATTCATACATATAATTTTGTGTTTTTGAATTTTACATACATTTACATACATTTAGCTTGGCTCGATATCATTGAACTCTGCTTTCATGTCTTGCCTCTCATAGAGTATTGGCTTATATTTTTTCTTTAACCGTCCTCGGATCATTGGGGGGGTGTCATATGGTTATTACGTTTCTATATATTGTGTTAAGTTAGCATGTGCTTATTAAATGTTTAAACGCCATATTTTCTTTCTGCTTCGGTTTGCACACGACACCTAATTGTTATTACAGCTTTTAACCTAGACGAAAGATGTGATTTATTTGAGAATAATATATTATTGTACTGGTATCAGTCGTGCCTGGAACACTTGGTACAACTGTCTGCACACTGAGAACTGCACACTCTAACACAATGTTGCTGCAGGCCTGATCCTCGCACTACATTAGTCATAACACAAATAATGTTTGTGCCAACTTTTGGCTTTACGTGAGTTCAAGATACAGTTACAGGGAATGAGAAGTTACACTTGATGCTGGACATGCTGAGAGCTGGTAGCTGTTGATGTGATCTCCTCCTACTGAGAATTCGAGGTATGGGTCCGCCCAGCTAAGAGCCCAGATGAGACCTTCTTAGATATAATATAATATGCTAATTAGGGTGCGCGAAATATAGGTGATACAGAATTCTATAGATTTTTGCATCATAATATGTTATCACAATTTGCTTACTATGGATTAGTGACTATGCTGCGGACTCTGATTATTATAATATGTAGGTTGATATTATACAAGATACTGCGTTTGAGAATGCTGCATTGAAAAATAAACATTTCAAACTTGCAAGTGTTTTCATTGCCTCCCAGTTTCGGTTTGGAATGATAATATAACGAAAGAGTGTTCATGTGTTCCACGATACCTGAGGTATTCTAAGTTCATGTTCTGGATTGTCTAAGACATTGGGAAGTATATACTACCGATGCGATACTGTAGCTAGCTAGGTAAGGGGATTTCTGAAACATAGGTGAGTTGTGGGTCACCCTGGCTCACCCAGGTTCTAGATCTCTGTGCACAGTTCTGTGAGAGAACGGAAACCCTGCGACACCACTCTCACATGCCTTGGGTCATAAACCCCTCTTCCACGCAGCTCTGCCTCGGAACCCCATCCTGTTCCCAGCGCGACACCTCCCTCCATTCCTATCATGGTCCCGGATCCTTTGATAAAACCCCCTTTCCTTTGTGCCCGTTTGTCTCACTCGTTCCCAGGCCGCCACCTGACCCTGCGGATACTGTTATTGCCCCCTTCCTCCTGTACAGTAGGAAGCTTCCCCCATCAAAGGATCCATGAGTTGATCAAAGCCCCCACCCCATGAGATCCGATCGACCTCATACATTCCGGGAATCGGCGGGATGTCCAGCTGCGTGATATTCATCACCTGTTGTGACCGGGGTGGGGACCTCAACTGTAAATGTGTGTGGGAACGGGCCTGAAGCGGGGGTTCCGAGGATGTCCTTTCATACTTCAAAGCATTGCAAGAATGTGTGGCATGCAATAAAGATCATAAACCTGTGTATAAGAGGCCAGGCCTCAGAGATGCGGGGAGAGCACCTCGAGAAGATACCCTGTTGTCTGATTTGATGTGTTCTGCTCCGTCGGAATAAAACTTCTGTTTCCTGCCTTCCAGTCTCCAGCGCCTGCCTCTTTGTTTGGTAACTTGAGTGGGTATAGAGGCGGTTAACGCCGGGCAACTCTGAAAAAGGTCATCAGCCCTACCTTTTTCCACACAAGGTCAAGTTCAGCCACCTCACCCCGCTCACCTGAACAGACCACTCCATTGCCCACTTCTTCATCGACGCATCCCAACCCCACTCTTGCAAGGATACCTACAGCCTCAGATGTAGCTGGAACAAGATAAAGGACACAGACTGGACCAACACCCTTACTACCATCCAACCAAACCTCATAGGCAACCCGCATGCACACATCAAAGCCTTCAACAACTTGATCACCATGAGCACAGACACCCTAGCCCCGCCTGAAGAATGTCAGACACTCCAGAATGAACACATGAGTCAGCTGGTACACTGAAGACCGTCCATCATTTGTTGCTGCAGCACTTTTCACCCTAAGTGGGATCGGTATGCCCCGACATGGGTCCCTTGCTTGCTGTGCCATTGGATTCAAGCTAGCCTGGCTGATGATGGGTCATATACCCCAAAATCAGTAACAGGATGCTTGTTTCCGGTCCAAGGAGTACCTGGCTTGGCAGTTCAGGCTGGACTGTTCCCATGAGGAGCAGGGTCAAGACTGATTTACATACTGCTGGGTCTAAACTGGGGAGTAGTGAGCAAAAGAACGATGGATGTAACCCAGATCTCTTGACAGGGGGAGAATGTCCATCATTTGTTGCTGCAGCACTCCTCCTGGTGGTCACCAGACCTGGGTCCCACCCTCACCCCCCCCTGACTGTGCCAAAAACTGTGACATCATTGTGGACGATAGACTCACAATGACCAAATAGGTGAACGCTGTCACCTCCTTCTGCTTCACATATGCTCTGCAAAATATTCTATTGACTCTCCACTTCCACCAATCGCACAGTCACTCAGGCCCTCAACACTAGCAGACTAGGCTACGGCAATGCACTCTAAGCGAGCATCACAATTCGACTCATACAAAGACTCAAGACCAGCCAGAATGCCACCACCAGACTCTTTCTCCGCATCCCTCTCAAAGAACACATCACGCCCCACCTCAGAAAGCCACACTGGCTCCAGAAGCTTCACCAATTCAAACTGCTCGCCCGCACACACAAAGCCCTCCACATTGTCGGACCTGCCGACTTCAACCACTGCCGCCACTTCCACCAACCCACCAGCCAACAGCGTTTAGCCTCAACCCACCTCACGCAAATACCCTCCATCCACTACAACAAGTCAGGAGGCGCTCCTTTTTTTTTCATCGTCGCCAAATCCTGGAATGACTTTCCACACCACATTAGGACCTGCTCATCCCTTCTCGTATTTCACAAGAAACTGAAGACATGGCAATTCAACTAGGAGCCCAATCAGCGTACTCATACACTCCAGTGCCTGGATACCCCTCTAGTGAGAAGTGTGATCTACAAATCCTCAGGAATCAAATGCCTCCCTTGATAGGAGCGGCTTCCCCCACAGGTACTTCTCTGGTGGGGGGTATCCCAAATTCAACCTTTCTGCCGAAGGGGGTCTCTCACCTCTAAGTTTCCATTAAGCATTGTCGTTTTCCTTTTCTTTAGAATACCTAGCAGACCTGGCAGCTAATTTAGAACATATTTAATGTGTAACTTCTCGACCCAGTTCGTTTTTACTGTTTAAAAAGAATAAATGTATGTCCCAGGATGGTGTTTATATTTCAACTCCAGTAAACTATTTTGCCTTCATAGATTAAAGAATGAATATAAAATACATTATTCAATTGTAGCATATTAATATATATGCATCATGTTTTGCAGCCTTCCAGCACGATTACCTAGGAACTAAATCTAGCACCACAGCCTGGAACATTTGTTATGCTTTTATTTACCTTTTAACCTCTTTTTAAGTGGCATCTGTCACAAAATATTTATTCTACCAAGCTGCCTTTGGGAGAAAGTGGAAATTATACACATTCTGATTGGCAACGTGAACTTTGTAATCTTGTTTCACATCATTTCAGCTGCTCCTGCCTCGCTATGCTGTACAGTTTTGAATTCACTTTTATATGTGAGGCCTTGAAAACCTTTTTTCACCCTTTGGGATTTCGGTAATTCTGCTTACAGGATGTTAAATCAATCGCATAATTAGAAAGCAGTTGGCTTTGCTTTGAATCTTCAACAAAGCCACAAGGTCCGCATGCCAATCAATTTGATGAAAAAACACAACATGGTCCATGTGCTTTCATTAAGTGATTAAATATGTGCAATTAAAAGGAAGTGTCATTTGTGTCACGGGCATATTGATTGCAGTGACGGTGCGGCCATTTTTCTTCCATGACTTTGGTTAAATCGTGTGCTACTTTTGTCAGATAAAATATCAAAACACCTACACTTTAGAAGTAAACCCCCATAGTCCTGTTCCCCGTAGTGTTAGGTAAACAGCGATGGCGTGCCGTGATTGCAGGTTAATTTGACACCCCTTCTCAACGTGTGACCTCCCACATGTCAGCACATAACTATTTATATTTCGAATGTGATAACTACTTATATTTCGAATGTGGTGTTCCGTAAAACTCTCACTTTCAAACGAGAGGAAATGAAGCAGCTGTAGCGGTTCAGTCAAGCAGGCGCCTCTTGCAGAATGTGATAATTAGAGCTATATTTCGCCACGAGGGGAAAAATAAGAAAACATAAAAAGTTAGATTATTGAAACTTTTCAACTAAAATAGATTGGTGGATATAGAAAAAATAGTCAGTTTCCAGCTGCATTGTTTGTGCTTTAATCTGCTGATCTGAGACTAAATAAATCACACCTTTCAATAACTAATACATTTTCTTTTTTTAGAGCAAGCAATATGCACAAGAGTTTGACTTTTTGTACAGCTGAAGCTCTGTGCTTAAAAGGGTTGTATGATGGAGGCACACGTGGCTAAACTACTCCTGCCTCTACCATGCAGCTCGAACCACGAATGCATCCTAATTACGCATTTTTCGCCAGGCAATTTCGTGGTAAGGCATGAATGGTAAAGAGTAAGCGTGGCTAAGGACCCCACTTCCCATGCCCTAAGCTACAAACACCCTACCTGCCCCCTGAGGCCCAAAACCTTCCCTGAAAACAATCAATTCCCCTGCCCTGAGGCCTAAAACGCTGCCCCTTAATATACACTACCTGACCCCCTCCCACCCCGTGCTTTCACTAACCGTTAACATACAATACCTGACCCCCTCCCACCCCATGCTGCCCCTAAAACTATCCCAACCCCTTCCACTGCCTTTAGGCCTAAAACCCTAACCCATAATTAAAAGAAAACAGCCAACCCCCCACCTGAGCCCTAAAAACTACCCGCCCTCCCCTAAGCCCTAAAAACTATCCCAACTACATATTCCCCTCTCCCTGCCCTGAGTCCTAAAACTCTGCCCATTACATGCACTATCCTGACCCCCCGCCCCATGCTTAATCTAAAACTACCATAAACAGTTCCACTGCCCTTAAGCCTAACAGCCAAACCAATAACTATAAAACTAGTCCAACCCCCAGCCCTGATAATCAATCCAACCGTCCTTCTGCCATGAAAATGACCCCGCACCCCCCCAGCCTTGAAAACTACTCCTCAGCAATGCAAACTATCCCCTATCCCAGCCCCACGTACCTCACCGCGTCCTCTGAGTCTCTTCCTGGTGAGGTCTTCCTGATTCCACCCAGCAGCAGTCAGCAGCTATACTGTGTACTGCCTTAAACACACATATGGGTGGTTAAGGCATCTACCTGGTTAAGGCAAGCGTGCTTATGCTTGCGATTTCAGAACACGAGTGGCTGAAGCCATGGTGTTCTGACTGTTTCACCTTAATAAGAAGTGTACTATTACTGATTTAAGGTTCCCAGCGAAATTTATCCGAAACCCCGACTCCAAAATAGTCTATATTATGCACTTTTTCAAGGAGATCAGAGCCTACTCTCACAGTACCGTTCCTGACTGCCCCCATTCTGAACCCTATAAACTTAGTCTTAGATGCATTTAGTTCTAAGGCTCTACTTGTGCAGAAATTCTGAAATGTATTGATTAATACTTGGAATCTCACAGGAGTTTTCAAAATAAGGGGTGAAACCTCAGCAAATAACAACATTTGTGTTTTTTTGTTATTTAAAAGATGGTTTAATTCTGACAATCTAAGAGGGCTTGAGTCACATCACTAATGTATAAAGTAAATAAAGTGGGAGCAAGGACGCACCCCTTACACACACTGTGAAAAACTAGGATGCAATTTGTCAACTCCCTCATCCACCCAAGTCAATAATTTGTACAGGACCTGCCTTAAGAAGATGTATTGTAAATTGTCCAAAAGGCTTATGGGCCTGTAGTTTGATGCAATACATCGGTCACCTTTCTTGTACACTGGAATAATTTCACCACCGTTCCAGGTAACTAGGATTTCCCCTTCTAATGCAATGGCATTAGAAATTAGATTAATATAGCTTGTTCATCTTCAGTAGCAGTAAGATCATTGATGTATGGAGACGCTTCCAAAGTGGTGTTAAGTCACCATCCATAATGATCTTAGCCTGCTGTTGATTAAATTCTATTACTTCATCTAAAAGCATGACGACCAGGGACTCTGCGCCTACAGGAGCAGATCTAGCATATACATTAAAGATCACCAGTTTCAATTGTGTAGGAAATGTGAGCAACACCCCAATAATATCAGGAGAGTCTATTACCATAGGTGAATGAGTACAGTGCAGATCACTCTTCAATAAAATAAGGAGCCCTCTACTAGCTCTCCCTTGCTTCTCCTTAGATTGAGTTGGCACTATTTGTAGCACAAGTTTCTTGAAAAAAACAATTGTCAAATTTACTAATGTATGATAGTCTGTCCGTGTCAGCCAATTTGGATTTAACAACAGATAAATTCCATGAAATCTGGGAAAGGTTGGAACAAAGGGGTTATGTGCCCTCCGGTGCTATTTCAACAATGATGCTTGTTGCATCGATAGAGGAATGGCATGTTAAATTGGCTGTATAGTTTCTTGGTGCAAACCCCACATTCTCTACTATCGCTGGAGCATTAGAAGGACCTGTTCAAATGACAGGACCCAAAGCCAGACACCCATCCATGTCATCAGTCTCAGATATAGCTAGTAATCAATCAGTTGATATCAAGTCAGATGAAACTGGCTGGGCTGCTGTACAGGGCGTAGTTTTTTAAAAACATTTCTTTATTATTTTCATTAAGTAAGCAACATCCACTTACAGGAGTATACCGAAAAATGCAAAGTTATATCACAGATATTACAATTCCATTGACCTTTGTTACAGGTTTGGAGTATTATCTTTTGCAGCTTGCAAGAGGGTATAAAGAACATCGGTTCAGTATTCCCAACCCCCCCCCTCCCTCCCCATACCAGCTTCTTGTTTGCCAATTCCTGTGATGTATACCTTAGGTGTGCCCTTGGTTGTCCCTAACTCGCACTTCCTAACTACATATGTGTTACAAGGTGGTTCTGACACTATGTAACGCCCAGATTTTTTGCTTTTTGAGCACCTAATTATTGAGCTTTTACTGTGGTAGAGCCTCATAAGTTGGGACTCACCCACAGTGAACTCAGGATGTAAGAGACTGGATGGGGATTTTACTGGTGTCTCCCTTGCTTGGCCAGGCCACTGCGCAGCAGCTGGAGTAATGGAAACTGGGCTGGTTACATGCAGACACATGTGTACATGCGCGTGCACACGTGTAGGGGCTGTGCAGGGGAGATTCCTAGCGTGTGCAGTCCAGGAGCAGCTGCCAGGTGAAGGGTGTCGCAGGACTTGTGCAGAATTGGGTGGTGACTAAGCATGGGCGAATTTTGCGAATTCGCGATCCGCGAATTTGCGGATTTGCGAATTCGCGATCCGCAAAATTCGCGAATTTGTGCGAATTTGCGGATTTTTGCTTTTTTTGGTTGTTCGCGGGGTTTTTTGCGTGTTCGCTGGGTTTTTTGCGTGTTCGCGGGGATTTTTGCGTCTTCGCGAGCCGCTTGCTTAGAGAAGTTACCCATGCAGTCGTTTATGGGAGAGGGAGAGAGAGATAGATAGATAGATAGATAGATAGATAGATAGATAGATAGATAGATAGATAGATAGATAGAGAGAGAAAGAGAGGGAAAGAGAGAGGGAGAGAGAGAACGAGAGAAAGAAAGAGAGGCCGGATCTCTGAATGGCCAGATTCCTGAGTTGCCCCTACAGAACATACAGCTTTTTATTTTTAGCAAAATGCATATGAAAATTGTGCTGTAAAGGTCTCTTTTAGTTTAACCCCTCCTGACAACTCAAAATGGGTTTATTTGCCATCCTCTCCCTTCTTCCTGTTTTTTTATATCTGTAAGTGCTTCCTGATGAGGTTTAATTCCTTGGACAGGTGCCTCATTGCCTACTTGTAACTATTCTCTGACCCTGCTTCAAGGGTCAGAGCAGGGTCAGAGAATAGTTGCAAGTAGGCAACGAGGCACCAGGAAGCAATTAGCAGCAGGTGTCCAAGTTGAAGTTAATTTGTTTGTAACCCTTTTGTAAAAGGTTACAAAGAAATTAGGTTCAACTTTTGCACCTGCTGCTGTAACCCTTGCTTGGCTGAAAATTAGTCCCTGCTGATTCGCGGATTATACCGCGATTTCGCGAGATTCGTGAATCGCGAAATCGCGGAAAATCCGCAAATTCGCCCGCGAAATGGATTTTACGCCCACCCTTAGTGGTGACATTGAATAGGCTTTATACACTGAGAAGGAACATGCCAGGGAAAGTCAGTGTGTTTTACTGTTTTTCACTTTAATATTCCCCTATGGGGATGTGGAGCCCATGTTCTAGATTAAGGGCGACAGATTCCAGACACGCACAAAAGTACACTGTAGCGGATGTGAAAACTAAAAGGAGTATTCTGCAGAGTCCAAAGTCATATTTGGACTCCTTTTGGGTAATCCAGAAATGTCACATTTCTCAGAGTCAGTCATAACCTGGGCCAGGCTGAGGGCTGACCTCAGCTGGATGGATTGATAACCTTTCTTCCACAAGCTAAGGCCTCCTTTCCATGAAGATAAGATGGGTGGGGCTACAGGCTCATCCATCAGCAGCTATCACTGTGTGCCAGGCATCAGGCACCAGGCTGTACCAAGGAGGGAAGACAGCGAGGGGGGAAGTTTTTTTTTTCCATATGGCAAGAGACCCTGGACGACGCCATCTTGAACAAACCCAGAATCTGTACAAGAAGGAGGGAGCAGAGGCAGGGAAGTGATGTGTCGCTGTTTGATAGGACCAACAAAACCATCCTGACAGTCCCCTACTCAACTTTTAAAAAGTGCTTGCACAGAAAGAGAAGCTCTTTCTGGGGTGTGGTCTGGGGAGGCGGAAGGTGCTGGAGCCTGGCAATGGGCAGTTGGAAGGAGGACCCCCCTGACTGCACCCCAGGGCCCTAACAGCGCCAGAAGAAGAGCCCAGGACTGGTGCGCAGAAGCAGGGGCCTCTGCGCTGGGAAAAGAAAGGCCCAGGAGGAGAGACAGCTGAAAGGCTGGCGCAGGGAACCAGTGAAGACCGCTCCCTGCTGAATGCACCCTCTTGGAGACCGGGAGGGTGAAGGAGAGTGCTCCCAGTGGCTGGGGGCACCACCAGGAGAAAGAAAATGTGCAAATGGGGCAGATCGGACCCCCAGGGGCTGAGATAAGGCCCCTGGAAGGTAGGCGACCTTTGACCCCCTACGAAGACCGACAGCGAAGCGTGTGGGTCTCCACCGCCGGTTTCAGAGATGCCTCCCAGGGTGGGTCAGGACCCGGGGGCTGCTCCCAAAGAGAAGGGAAGCCGAGGAGCGCAGTTGCGCCCCAGTGATGGTGCCTGCAGGGGGGCCAAGAGCCCACCCTGGCCCTCACCGAAGATGGAGGCGGGGGAGCGCCATCGCGTCCCCCGCGAAGAGGTAAGATGGTGAGCGCCATTGCGTTCCCCGTGAAGGTGCCCAATAGGGTACCAGGAATCCACCCTGGCCCCAACCGAAGATCAAGTCGGGGTGTGCTGTCACGCTCCCCGTGAAGATGAGGGAGGCGGGGTTGCCAGGAGCCCACCCTGGCCCCCGTGACCAAGTGAAGACTGGGAGCGCAGGTACGCTCCCCGCAAAGAAGTAACGAAGTAATGAAGTAATGGTGGGGGCCCAGGACCCCATCCCCAGGTCCCGAAGGCACGGAGGGGGCCCGAGACCCCATCCCTGGGCCCCGAAGCTGGAGGGAGGCCAGAACCGGCAGGAACCTCTGTGTCTGCCTGCCGGAGCAGGCCGACCTGAATGAATGTGCAAGCTCCCGCAGAGGTGTGGGCAGCGCGGGGAGCCGGCCGGAGCAGCCGGGGGTGGGCTCCCCAGGCTGCTCGCCTGCATGGTTGCCTTGCAAGAGGTCCGGGTGGGGCCGGACCTCCCTGAACTGAGAAGCACTCACCAGTAGGAGCAGCCGGGGGGGTGGCTACCCGAGCTGTGATAAACCCCCTGGGGGTCCGGCTGGGACCGAGCCCCCCACCTTCAAGCGGGATGCAGCGAAGCCGCCAACGGGATTGCGGCTCCCCATACGTAGCAGGGAGCCGCTAATTCAAAATGCAAGAGTTCCCATAATACCTTGCAGGCCAGGGTTTTTTAGCTCCATTCAGGGTGGTAAACCTATCCTCTGCTACCAGATTTGCGACCAAGGAAATCTCATAAAGATTTTATAAATAGCTCCACGTAAAATTTAGTAAGTGAACCTCCAATTTCCATGCCTCTTTAGGTCTAGGAATCTTTGCCACCATATTATAATGGAGCATAACCCAAACACATTTCTAAAATAATCATCACCTTGCAGCATTTAATGTTCAGGCAATGATGGAGAGGTTTGATGAAGTTTTAAAGTAGCCTGCAAGGCAAAAAACAGCTTTCTCTGCTTGCGGTGGCCTCAGGAGAATGGGGTCACCACCATATGAATGCAAAGGGTGCTGGGGAAGCTGCTGGAGAAGCGCAGTCTCCCCCCAGCACAAAGAGACGTCCCTCTCCAAGTGTCCCGTGGAGTTGAAAGGAATAACCTCTGAAGGGCTCAGCCAGCATTTAACACCTTCTCGGCTGGAACTTTTGTTGTACAAATGAGGGTGTATTGCGAAGTGCATCATCGAGTGAAGGGCTGGGTTGGGGATGTCTGGAGAAGGGCATCCCCTGGAGGTGAAGAGGTGTAATTGCACCGAAATGCATTTACTAATGGTTATTTCTTTTATGGGGACTGATGTTCACGTGTTTAATGTGAAGTACAGGATAAAAGTGATGTCATAAGTGGGGTTATGTTGTCAGACATTCCTGCTAGGGTGTCTGGCTGTATATGCTTAATCCTGTCATTTCATCTGTGTTGCTTTTAGGGGCTACAATTGCAATGCATTCTAATGATACCCAGATGTGATGAGTACTATCATTCTAAAGTGATGCTTAAACATGTATTTTGGCTGCTGCGCTTAGGTGAAGAACCCAGACTGCTAGCCCTTAAGCTGTAGAGGTGCATACTTCACGGTCAGTTTGAAATGCGCAGTCAGGGTTGCGTGTCACCAAGACAGTGTTACCTAATTTAAATGCTTGTTGAGATCCTGGGGGGAGGGGTCGCCACTGGGATGGTGCCAGTGCCCAGGGCCTCGCTCCAGGTTATGTTCAACTAACTGCATTGGGGCAAGAGGATGTGCATACATGGGAGTGGTGGTACTAGACCCCACGCCCCCTGCGGGAGGGGTGGATGTGCTATGCAATGTCACAAAGTAATTCCAACAGCTTATGTATATTTGTAAATTGGTGCTTGGTATTGAGTAGTGTGTGTGTTTAATAAATGTACTCTTACTTTTATAAAGCAAAATACAGACTGGACAATCAATTATTGAGTGTTATTTTTGTGCACCTGCAAATGGCGATTACTAGCCCACACCACCTCCCTTGAGTAATCCTCAGACTGCTCTGCAACGCTACCCTCTGAGAGCCAGGCGCTACAATTGCGTGTTTGGTTCCCAGTGAAGGACAAATGTAGTCATCTTATTTGTGCAGACCTCAGAGATGCTGCCTCATTTTCCAACACGCCATCCATTTCTTGGTGTCCCCCCTCATATGTTTCTTGTTTCCTATTGTGAGGGTGATGGTTTGATCTAATACCTCTTGGATCATCACCCCCCATGCTTGTAACACTTCCATCAACTTCTTGTCCCGTCTAGTTTTTCTCATGTGTCCTTCTTCAACCATTGCCCATTCCTTCAGGTCTATCTTCCATTTATCATTAAGTGGGCCCTGCAGGGTCAACCAGTGTATAGCTATATGCCTCTTGGCTATCGTAAGTCCCAGAATCAGAAATCGTCTGCTAGTCTTTCGTTTTGGATATCTAGGTATCAGTCCTAAGAGACAATTCTGTATTTCCAGGACTATCTTCCAACCCATCACCCTATTAAGTAGTTCCAGTATTTCAGTCCAATATGTTTGTATTTTTGGGCAGTTACAGGAAGTAGTTAAGCGAGAATTGGAGCGGTTAAATCCAGTGGCAGTTAGATGGCTGCAAGTGGGGGGTAACGCTCTCATTCATATATTTGATAGGTCCGATCCCTGTAGGTAGCTGGTTTGTACTTCAAAGTTGATGAGATCATCGACTAAGGAATCGTCATTAAATGTCACCAAAATAAAGTCGCAGGGAGAGGCAACTGCACTAAGGCATTTAACAAAAGCAATATCGAAGTGTCATACCTGATTATAGAAAAACTTTTGCGATTATGCCTAAACCAACGTGTATCTTTTGTAGAAATGAGCCGTTATCCTGCAGCGCCCTTGTGTATAGTTTGGGGACCTGTGTCAGTATGGAGTACTGCAAGTGTTACTGGGAAACTTGCGTTGGAAAGAATTCCCAGATGTGCACATGCAGGGATAATTACAGTCACTGGAAAATGGAAAATGAACTACATTCTTAAAATGAATCATTTGTAAAAGCTTGTCAAGTGGTTCAAGGGCACTATGATGGCTTATAGAACTCACAGTTTTTCCTCAAGCAGGATCGGCAGGTAGAATTTCACCATTTAAAACAGATTTGTTTCTTGTTTGTTGTGGACTTCCCACTCTTAGGAGAAACATTGATGTTGAAAATTTACTCTAGGCCCTTGATCAAGTGATCAATATTGTCTAGGGTACAGTTCCTTTTAACAGTGTAATGATGAACTGACTTTCCCTTGCAATAGTTTCCTTCTTTGTTTTGCGCTGGCAGGAGGCTTTGAAACTTCCTGTGACTTATCTTTGCTCATAGTTGATACAGAAGCACAAAATGTAACAGAAGTTAACAAAATAATATTACCAGCAAAGGATGTCACTTATTCATGGGGCCTCAACATATTATGGTCCTAGTACACTTACAGGAGGGGTGGCCCAGCCTGGCCTCTTCTGGGCGATGATGAGCAAAGACGGGCCCGTCTTGGCCCGGTCTTGGTCCAAGCACAACCCCCGCATGTCCTATGCTGCGGGATACCAAGGCGGTTATATGGTCCCTGGAATCCTCACTGGTGCACCTTGGGGGGACGAAGACCCGCCCCAGAGAATATGGCGGCCAAGTAAGTAAGAAATGCAGGCAAGAACAAGCAACTGCCTCCGGTGCTAAGCACCATCCTGTGGGACACTACACTGAAGGCGATTATATTGTCCCTGGAATCCTCACTGGTGCACCATGGGGAATGAAGTCCACCCCAGAATGGATGGTAGCTAGGTGAGTAAGAAGTGCTGGCAAGAACAAGAGCAGCCACCGGTGGTAAGCCCCGCACTGAGGGCATTGAAGGAGATTGTATGGTACCTGAAATCCTCACTGGTGCACCCTGGGGGACGATATCCCACCCCAGAGTGTACGGTGTCCAGGTGAGTAAGAAATGCAGGCAAGAACAAGTAAGAGTCGCCAGTTGTAAGCCCCATAGTATAGGACGCCGAAGGTGATTTTATGGCCCCTGGAATCCTCAATGGTGAACCCTGGGGGACGAAGTCCCACCCCAGAGTGTATGGCGGCCAGGTGAGTAATGCGGGCAAGAACAAGTAGCAGCAGCCAGTGGTAAGCTGGGTACTGCGGGACACTGAAGGCGATTATAAGGTCCCTGGAATCCTCACTTGTGGACCCTGGGGGACAAAGTTCCACTCCAGAGTGTATGGTGGCCAGGTGGGTAAGAAATGGGGGCAAGAAAAAGCAGCAGCTGCTTGTTTATTTATTTTATATAGGGTGTTTTATAAAGCGTGAACATGAACCAAGAGTATCAGAGAACTGTACATACGATTGGAAACAGAAACAAAGACCCAGTGACGGTGCGTCCATTAGGGCACTGGGGCATTAACCCACAAGCTGCGTCCGCAGCTCCCTCAGTGGCTCTGTCTGAAGGGTGTGGGCATGGCAGCCAGCAGGTTGACTCCGCGTCATGCTGACTGACATCATGTCATTTTCAGACTCAGCACAGGCAAATGGGTTGTGTGGAGCACACAGCAGCACTAATGCGCATGATGGGTTTGGGTCAGAGAATTTTTACAACCAGCCCAGTCATGCGCACTAGTGTTTCGTCTGGCTGTTGGCTGCACATTATGAGAGCGAGGGTTTATCAAGGGCGCAGCCCTCGGTCTCCTAATGGGCGGCGAGTATCCCTGCTAAGCCAATCCTGGCGCTGCTGGAGCAGCGTCAGTATTGGCTGAGAGGGGTTGCCACAGTTTACTCGCCATTACTGAATGATAAGAATCTAGACTGTCATTTTGCGAATGCCCCTTGCACTTTGAAGCAGAATCACTCAGTGAATGAAAATAAAGCAGCCATGCCAAGAGGCTAAATATAGAATCTCCTACCGTCAAGCTATACTGCCAGGCTGTGCATTCATTTGAGCGGTGACGTCCTGAGAACACAAGGCGGGTCGAAGATGACATGTGGCCGCATGACCTGGGAGGACAGGAGGGCAGCGTCTGGCACGGCGTGGGTTCATTCAGGAATGCTGCATATTAGTGCTCACAGCTACAGGGTAAGGGTTCACGCTCTTGGGAATAGCAGAGAGCACCTGTATTTAAGAGACGTGGCAACAGGTGATGGACATTGTTCTAGATGTGCTGGGCGAAGGATGCAAGTAGCACATGAGAATACGGCAGGGCAGAGTTGTGCATTAAGAGGGGACATTTTGTTTTCCCTCTATTGATTGATCGGGGAGCTGTATTACCAGTGCCAGAGGCCTCTCTCAGCAGTAATCCAACGAGGGGTTGGGCCCTAGGGACCAGGACAGGAGGACCGTGCTGGCGGGACTGGCTGCAGGAGAGTTACCCAAGATGGAGTCCACGGAGCTGAGACAGGGGGAGGCGCACTGCTGCATGCGGTGAGGAATCAGCTCGGAGACAAGGCTTGGCTTTTGTAACACTTAACAAAGGCTTCAGGGTCACAGTCAGCGCTGGCAAGTGACGGCCTGCTACTTCCTAAAAAAAATCATGGGTACTCAAACCTTTTCCCCTGGCCGAAATGCTTTCTGATGTTGCTGAGGGCCGCATTGATGCCAGTAGGGTGGGGGTCGGGAGGAGGGTGTTTGGGGGGAGTGGGTAGTGCTATTAGGGTGGGTATGCTAGAAGCAAAGCATAGACATCTGCTGATTGGCACAATGTGAAAGTAAACCGGAAAAAGTAAATTGAATCCCTGCTTCCCCCAATTTACCAAATTGTGTGATCATACGCAATTGTTTACTTTCACTTTCCCTACTTTATCTTCATTATCACATATAAAAGGGTGTTGAAATACATTACCTCAGGATGTGCAGTGTGAAACTTTCTCCTGTTTAATATCTTGTTGATCATGTATAATGGGAACCCAGTCCAAAGTCACTTAACTGACTTACATTTTAGTTCATTACTGATTTTGTAGTATTTCCTTGACAGAATTGGTAATTGAGCCACAAAGAAAGGGAATATTGCATTTTTTGTCAAATTGTGTACTCTTTTTTTCAGAAAGCCTAGATTATAGGTTTTATGAGCTGGCTGAAATGAAACCATCAATCTCCTGTTTGTTCAGGCTCTCTGAAAGTCCTTGTTTGATTGTCTCCTTTAAACCTGTGTTTGTGACGCGCTGTGAGTATGGGCCCGCAAGGCAGTCTCAGAGCACTTTTTGTGCCCAGGAAGTGTTCTCAGTATCAATACACTTAAGGCCTTGGTAGGACCCACGGGGTGCGGGGTGTGGAGGGGCCGGGCCGGGAACTGGACAAGGTCATCATACCACAGAGTGGTTGACACCTTCCTGCTTCCTCAAATTTGCTTGAAAATGCCCCATTTATCCACTCTTTAAAAAAGAATTCTCTGGGGAGAATCCCCTGTAGGTTGTACGGGCTTGCTCACAATGGGTAACTAGACATAATATCGACTCCACAATATTGAATGGACAAAATATCGAGTAAAAAATATCGACAATAATAAAATATCGATAACAAAAATATCTTTGGTCAAAATATCGATTAAAATAATGATAAAAAAATATCGAGTATAAAAATATCGACACAAAAACATCGACAAGACAAAATATCGATAAATAGTCATAGTAAAAAATATCGATAATATGTAGAAAAAAGGTTAAAAAAAATGTATTAATAGTAATATAAATTGTAGTTAATGTTTAGGAGCGGGTTCTGGGTTTATAGGGGAATAGGGTGGGAAGTAATTTAATAATAATTAATTAATTAATTAATGTATGTTTGTAAATATTTTTAATGAATAATTAATTGGTAATTAATTAATATTAATTAGTTAATTAATTAATATAATTTTGTACATATTTTTTATTAGTAATTAATTGGTAATTAATTAATATTAATTTGTTGATTACATTAATTAGAGTAATTTTTTAATATATATAATTTTGTGTTATTGTTAATTAATTAATTGGGAAAAAATAATATAAATTATTAAATTAAATTAATTACAGCTAATGTGCTAATATATTTACTTTATTGCAGGGTCAGTTTTCAGTTCTTGGGTAAAGGGGTATTTTTAGGGTTCAGGGTCAGTTTTTGGGTAAAGGGGTCTTTTTAGGGTTCAGGGTCAGTTTTCAGTTTTTGGGTAAAGGGGTATTTTTAGGGTTCAGGGTCAGTTTTCACTTCTTGGGTAAAGGGGTATTTTTAGGGTTCAGGGTCAGTTTTGGGTTTTTGGGTAAAGGGGTATTTTTAGGGTTCAGGGTCAGTTTTCAGTTCTTGGGTAAAGGGGTATTTCTTGGGTTCAGGGTCAGTTTTGAGTTTTTGGGTAAAGGGGTATTTTTAGGGTTCAGGGTCAGTTTTGTGTTTTTGGGTAAAGGGGTATTTTTAGGGTTCAGGGTCAGTTTTGGGTTTTTGGGTAAAGGGGTATTTTTAGGGTTCAGGGTCAGTTTTGGGTTTTTGGGGTACAGGGATATTTTTAGGGTTCAGGGTCAGTTTTGGGTTTTTGGGGTACAGGCGTACAGGGTAAATATATATTTTTTTAATTAAATCAATTAAATGAAATTACAAAAAAAAATATTACATTAAATTATTAAGTTTTTAATTTATTTTAAATGTATATGTATTAGCACCTTCCCTGATATTAGCTAGACTGGAGTTGGAATAGTAATTATTAATTGGTTAGTGTCCAGCACCTTCCCTGATATTAGCTAGACTGGAGTTGGAATAGTAATTAATCATTGGTCAGTGTCCAGCACCCTCCCTGATATTAGCTTGACTGGAGTAGGAATAGTAAATAATTATTGGTCAGTGTCCAGCACCTTCCATGATATTAGCTTGACTGGAGTAGCAATAGTAAATATTAATTGGTCAGTGTCCAGCACATTTGCATATAATTGTACATTACTGCGCTATTATATTACAAAATAATGCAAAATGGATGTTTTCACAAAACTTTATTGAATTTTTTTATTTTTTTATGTGTACTACAATACAATCACAATCAAAAATAACATAACATTATTTTGAAATGTAGTATTCGCAGAATAACACATTATCATTTATGTACATGTTGTAAATTATCACAAAAAATTAATTAACATCATTTTTTTCTGTAAATAAAAACTTTTTTCATCATTAACTTTGAGTAACAAGTATTTATATTGAATTAAATAAAAAAACAGTTTTTTTTTCAGCTTCTTCCATTTATATTTAATAATGTTAATATTATATATTAATATTATTAAATATATATTTTTTAAATTTACATTTTTATAAAGTAACATGACAATTATTATATTTGCTCAAGATATGGAAATACAAATTAAGACATTTTTTGGTACATATTTCAGACAATGTTGTTTTTAAATGAAACATATAAATATATTATGTTGTAAACTTTATAACAGTATAGGGGAAGAATATGTTTAATAATAATATCTGGTATTGGCAAAAGATTATTTATGCAATTATATACTTTTATAATACTTAGAAATCATTATAAAACATTTTGTAATAATTAATAAAAATAATAACAAATATATTTATTATTATTATTATTATTAATTACTAAACATAATCATTTATCTCTTCTTTTCAGAAAAACATGCATTCAGAGAAATAAAAATACATTATTTCAGGGCATTGTTTATATATTAAATGGTTATAATTTTTATATTAATAACAATAAATAGGTTATATTATTTATTATTATTAATTATTACCATAAACAATTATAATGTGTAGTTAAAAACAAACACAAAGTTATTCCTATAAATGTACACAATAAGAAATTATTTACATATATTATTTCAAGTGTTACATAATTTTTTAATATTATTAATATATAATAATTACTATATATTAATTAATATTAACTATATTTATATTTTTTAAACAGTTTAAATTATAATGAGTCTAGTGTAATAATTTGTTAAAATAACAATGTGTATGTATTATATTTTTTTACTATAACATTGTATTTTCTATGATACCTTTTCAAAAATGGTTTAAGGGGACTACTTTTTTACCGCGTAAGGTTATTGCGCTTCATTCAGGACTGGAGAAGCTCGCGGTTGGGAGTTGCTTCTCGTGGAGAGAGGTAAGGTTAATTTTACATACAATTTATAACTGAGTGGTAATGTTTGAGGGTATATTCGAACTGTGTAGTGTTTTTGTGTGTATGTATGAATTGTTTATGTAGCGTTTAGGTGAAATGTCGTCGTTATAGATGCGTTGTGTATGTTTTAGTTCTAGTGTTATTTTAAGTGTTAAGAAATGTCTTCTTACATGGTTAATGTTAATTGTGAGTGTATTCACAAATGTTATGGGCTATTTGTGGGTGGGTTTCGTTATGTATGTTTTTTTACAGGTTCCGGTTCCTCGCATGAAAACTACATGGAAGGAAGCGTGTTTTTTTTCCCGAGAAACTAATGTATGACTTATTATGGTTATATTTTGACATGTATCTCCTATTTTTCGTGTTTGCCAGGAGCGGATTTTAAATTTTTTTACCATTTTTCGGGTTTTTGGAGGGTTTCGTATTGGATTGATACATTGATATGCGTGACCGTTTTTTAAAAGTTGTGTGTATATCACTTTAAATACTAAAGTGTCCACACTACTGTTTTCGGGATTTCCTGGAGCGTTTATTTCATTTTTACTTAATTTTCGGGTTTTTGAGGGTTTGCCATATTGGAATTGTCCTACATTGGAATGGATTGTATGGATTGTATTTTGCTTGATTACGTCTTTTTCATCTACAAAAATTGTAAGTATTTAAAGTACTTTTTTTATTGGGTGGGAAATGTCGATCTTTATGTAATGTGTATGTGTGATGTAATTATAAATATTGCATATTTGTTCAGAAATAATGTCCCAAAATTTGATAAGTTTGGTAAACAAATATGTATTATTTATAATTGTTTAGAAATGTTTATGATTTTTATATTTACCATTATTGTAAGAAGACATTAGTATATTTTGTAGACATTTTTATAGTAGGCTTTTAGCTATTATTGACAGGTATTCTAATCCTCTAGTTGTAGGATATAGTGTGACTTGACTTTGCAGTAGTTGGAACATTTGTTTAGTTTGTTTAGTTAGTTTTGGACCAATTTGGGTCACAGATTGTTCCATTCTTAGTTCTTGATAGCTTTGTTCTTTTTTCAAAGCTTCTAGTAGATTATGGAATGTGGGTTTGGCTCTGTTTGTGGTAGCTTGGAAAGCATTATGCCACCCTTCTACACTGTTGTTTGTTTTAGCCTCTTGGTTTAAAGTACTAAGATAGACATTCCACCAAGGGATTTGGAATTTGGGTTGGCGTCGATGTCCAGATCTGTGCAACCTTCCCACCCAAGTATCTTCGAAATAGTCCAGTAATGGGGTTAGTTTATCTTCATTCCTCTTGTAATATGTGCTGTTAATTAATAAATTATAGTGTTCAGCTACATCGGTAACAGGAACGTAGGCCAGTGCTATCAATTTTTTAATTTGATAGGCAAAGGTGCTATCTGTTGAGTATAGAATACTTAAAGTTGATTTCTGGAGATGTCTCCATATGCTCTGATTGAAATGATAGTAGCAACCCTGGATTGCTGTGTGGGGAAATGTTTTCAAAATGCTATTAATCATAGCTAATTCGAAATCAATAATTATTTTTTGTGGAAAATAATTATTGATTTCATTTTTGAGAACATTTAATATTTCTGTAAAAGTGTTTTGCTGTTTGTTAGGTAGCAAACAGTAAATGAAAGGGATGTTCTAGTTATGGTATAAACCGTGGATGGAATATAGTTGATAAGAAGGTTTTGGGCATGGTTTAAATGTTCCATCCATCATCCATTGGGGACACTGTTGGATTTTTCTTAAATTACTTGCAGTTGCAAACATTATGATTCTGTCTGTACTGCTTTCATTGTCAAAAAGGATACATTTGTCTTTATTGTGTGTGATGCACATTTCTGGTGAAATAATAATTTCCTCAAAAGTAGTAGGGTTGGGTTGGGTTGTGGTAGTGAGTCTTTTAGTGCGTGCAATTGTGCGTTTAAGGGAGTCAATAGAGGGTAGTTGACCTGAAGCATGGGCTGGGACTTTTAACAGTTCTTCTTTAAGGATTTGTGTTGTTGGTTTATCACTTTGTGTGCTAGCAGTTTTTATACTTTCTAAAGCATCTCTTATTTCAATTTCTGTGACATTGGGGGGATGATTGTGTTCCCTGGTAAATAACACATTAGTTTCCTCAGTAGTAGCCCTCCCATAACATTTGTTTGAGTAATATTTGGCACATTTCCAGAAAACTTTTCTACCACTTTGTCTTTCCTGATTATAAACATAACCCATATAACATAACAGTAATTTATTTTTCTGTGACATAACAAATTCTGCACCTTCTATCATTTTGTTTTACTTGTTCTAGGAAAGAGTAGAAAGAAACAAAATCAAAAAACATATATTTCACTTTGTGGTGCAAACATAATTAATGATGTATTTATACTTACAGTTACTAAAAGTAGTAATCACAAATGCAGAACTGTATTTTGAAGGATTTTCTTGTATGTATTTCTTTATTTACTGTTGGTATGAAAATATAGAAATGCTAAGTTAATGTTTACACATAACAAACGTTTTTCCTAGGAAAAAGCAGTTTTCTATTTTGCTAAGTAGTACATTTGATGTAAACATTACATATACTTACTTGTTTAAATAGTTGAATTGTAGTATTTGGTGGAGTACATCAAGGTAGTAAAGTTCAGATCTGTAGAGAAGATAGAATAAATAAATGTAAATTATTATAAATAATATTTGGAACCGTTGGGAAATGGGAAATATTTAAAAGTATACTAACTTCTAAATAAGTAGTTTTGTTTGCTGTAGGTAGAATAGATGTATGATGTCTTCAGAATATCTGTAGAGGAAATATAAAATATATAACATGGTGTTAAGAACATAGTTTTCGTTTTTTTCGGAAGTTTTAGACAAATTACAAGTATACTTACATTTATTACAAGGGTAGTCTTGTCTTTTGGTATAGTTGATTTTGGATGTTTTTATAGGATCGGTAGGGAAGATGTAATATGCAAGATATGTTTTTTAGAAAATAGCATTTTTAATATTGGGTGTTTAATAACAAAAACATATATACTTACATGTTTAATTAGTGTAGTTTTATACATTTGTAGTGTTGAAATAGGAACATCTCAGAATATCTGTGAATAAAATGTTTAAAATAAAGAATGAATCTTGTGAAATAGTGTTTAAAAACAGCAGTTGGTGTATAACAGAGCATTAATATATACTTACTATTTGATTTTCCAGGTGAAGAAATAGGAGCATGTATTAGGAATTTATTTGGAGTAGTTTCTATCAGAAATGTAGGAGGAGATAAAAATTAAATAAGTGCAAGAGTTAGGAGATATAAGTAAAATAGTATACTACTAATTTAGATTTCTAAATAATGCACTGTACCTTACTAGAATAATTAGCTAGTGAGCTGGATCTTTAAAGATGTTTGTTCAGGAAATCTTCAGAGTGTTGGCATCTTCTTTCTATAGAGTTAGCAGCAACAAATGGTAGAATGCATGTATCCCTTTTATAGTATGTGTATTTTGTGTGCTTTGATTTGATTGGTTGTAGGATGAAATGAAGCATTGTATAGGCTAGTTTGAATTTTTTTTTTGTTAATTGGTGTGTTTGTTGATGTGAGAATGGTGGTATGTGGTGATTTCCGCATTAAAGCAGGTTAGTTGTTAAATAAAATAGATGCGTAAGTAAAAAAAAATAATGAAAATGTTAGTTAAATATAAAGAATATTTTTAAAATGACAGAACGCATTTATTAGAATGTATAGAAATTTAGATAAATAGGAATGTTATAAAAGTAACAGGTATTATATGTAAAATGTATTTTGTATAGAGCAATGACTTTTATTGACGATTAATATGGTATTTTAGACATGAAAGGGTACAAAATGAACTCAATATTTTTTTTGGAAACGATATTTTAGTACTCTATATTTTAGTAGTCGATATTTTTGTAGTGTTAGGGGTAATTTCATGAAAAACGATATATTTGTAGTCGATATTTATTAAGGCGATATTTATGTACTCGATATTCTAAAGAGTCGATATTTTTGACTCGATATTTTTGTAGTTGGTGTAATAAGTATAGAAAGTTGATATTTTTGTCGTCGATAATTTTTCAACAATATTTTAGCAAGTCGATAATGTGACCGTCGATAATATTTCAGTGATCCCTCACAATGCTCGCTCAACTCTCTGCAGTACCATAACTTTACACCTCGCCACTTACAAATGCCACCAGCCGCCACTGCAAACACCTGAAACAAAACATAAATGAACACCTAACATAAAACATAGACTAAAAACTAAAGCAAGGTATGATATATGTGGCAACAGAGTTAATATTAAGCATCCACCATTCATTTATGAAACACTGAGGTAGATTTCGAAGATAGCTTTCTGAGCAGCAATTTCAGTTCCAGGTAATCGGGGGACCAGTGTTTGCGTGGATATTCTACTGGGATGGATGTGCTTCTGCCCTGTATTGGTATTAATGTCATTGTGGCGCCCGTGAGGACAGGCTAACTGATACTTTATGAGAGGAATCTGTTCATTAAGATTTTTTCAGCTCTTTTTAAAAAATGTGTCTCTATGGGTTTGACAAAACCTCGGGTGGTAGAGAATTCTAAATCCTTGGAACCGATCCTGAAAAGGAGTGTGTGTAGGTTTTTTGTATTCAGGATATAGGGGTTTCTAGCCTGAGAGAGTTTGCACTCCTCAGGGGTAGTCGCTGCCTCCTGAGATTGTAATCTCTTCTACTACCTATCTGGGTTCATTATAATGTAAAGCTTTAGGCGCGAGGTAGGCAATTTCAATGTATTCAATCTATGAAAACATTTGCACAGATTAATAGCCTCCCTGGAATGGATAACTGCACATACTTGTGTTTGGATGCAGAAAAAGGCATATGTCACAATGCATAACACCACATGGGCAGCTATGTTGAAATGGCTTTTCTTTCATGAAAATCTCATTCCAAGATAGTCGCCTAAGCATCAACTTACATGTGTATCCATCATGAAGTATGCAAACTCATGCATCCTGATGCAGTGGTAGCCATTTTGGTGTCTGATAATGTTGAGGCAAATTTGTTATGGCAAAGCCCACAGCTAGGTCTTTTACAGCCGATACATATTGGCTTTGCCTGTATTTTTTTCCATGTACTTGGTGCCGCCCTGCTACAAAGATGTTCGATACAGCCCCAGGGAGTGGAGGGGGCTATCGTTGCCAGATTTTCAGGGTAGCCATTTTAGAATGAACCACTCACTCCTTCCGACACCCCACTCTACTGCAAGCGAGTGAAACATCAAGGTGAACACCTTTATGCAGTCAACCGTTAATAGCCATAATTACTTTAACACTGTCGAAGAGAAAGTTCACTTTTTTCAAGTAAAAATTGAAGACTGAAGAGATAACGGGCAAATAAGCATTGGATGACTGGTCACAGGGGAACGATTAGAAGCAAAAATAGAATTAAGCAATTGATGTAAAAGAATGAAGACGTGGGGATAAAAGAGGCAGACTAAAGGGCAAACAGGAAGTTAAAACAAAAAACTAAAACATTTTTCCATAAACACGTTACCTGCAACCAACTCTTTTTAAAGCAGTCTCCTGACCTCTTCAATCTAAAAAGAGAATATGCTGTATGACCTAAAAGTACCAAAATGTTAATCGAATTTTGAAAGAAAATAACATTTCTAGAATGTCAATGTTACTCTGAAAGGGCGAACAACATCAGCATTTAATCAACAATTAGCATCATCCTGAAAGAGATGTTGCTAATTACCCCTCTAGGCTTAAAATAACTCATCACTTCATTATTTAATAATATTCCTCGTGCAAAATCAAAATCAAGCATCATCTAACTGATAAATGATAATAATTAACATACTAATGACTTTTCACAGACAAGTTTTAAACTGTTTATTAATTATATCAACACGTTATCTATTTTAAAAAGTTTCTTTACTGATCTGTCTATCTATCTATCTATCTATCTATCTATCTATCTATCTATCTATCTATCTATCTATCTATCTATCTATCTATCTATCTATCTATCTATCTATCCTAAGAAGCACGCTGGACTTTAAATGAACATATGTATATCGGCAAAGAAAGTGCTTTCTGTGACAACATTTGCTTATACGAAACCATATCTACTGTGACTGGTTCTTTTGTTTTTTAAAGTTTGAGTTTATAAGAAGCAATTAACAGCACTCAATAGTAACATAAACAAAGATAAAAAAATAGAGCAGGAATAATAGGTATGAAATACACTATATAGCCAATAATACTGTGACTGCTTCTAACCTGCTCTTAGTTGTCACAGTCCTTTCATTCATGTGGATCCACGTTCCAGGCAGGAAAGCATGGCTGCTGTGATTTCCCATTAAACCACATCAGTACCTGGTCAATAACTTATTTTCTGCAGTGTCTGTGCATTTCTTCCAGTTGTTATTCAAACTCCTGATCCAGATGAATCCAATAATCAACCAGGAAGTTGATCAGGTCACAACACTGAAACACTGGAAATAAAGAAGTTTACAGATAGGTAATCTTGACCTACCTTCACATAGTATACATTTGTCTGAAATCTTACTTGTGGAAACTACCAAAGACATCACAAGCAGATGGCTCCAACAACTACAACGCACCACACCCCAATTTTCTGCATTGCCTGGGACTGAGTTCAAAATAGGATCACAAATAATGGTCATTTGCATACATAACCGTGAAAGACGGGCTTTAGTATGACTTTGGTGGTCTGGGACTACCTTCAAAATGGCTTTGGTATCACAGCCACATCATTGGCGTTCTAACTACCCTATCACGATGCATGTGGTATCATAGATGAAAGACTGCATTCGTCCTGCCACCAGGAAATCTTGACCGCAATTATGATGTGCCTTCCTGACTGTAGAGGTCCAACCACCACATCTGAGCTGCGGAAAGGGAGGAATATAAGGCTAAAGCTCACCTGTACTCAGCTTAACACAGCCGGTGCCACCATGGAACCAATACTACACGTACTACCACTGATGTTCCTGCTTGGTGATGTCCAAAACCCACACCGTCGTGGACGCAACCGACTGTAAACCACACTCTTACCCATTTCCAGTGAGTCCTCAGCAATTAGATGCCCTGCCATGGATTTTCTGTATAATGCTAATACAAGCGATATTCGCTTGCTTTATTTGTTAGTTTGCCTTGTTTTTACTTCGAAAAAAGTGTACATAATTGTTACTGAGAAGTAAAAAGAACAACTATTTGTATATGCAATTTCCTGTTACTGTGTGTTTCCAATGATTTAGTACCCCTGATTATTTCTTTTTAAATACGATAAAATCAATTTTTTCCATATACTCCCGTGTACTGAAACGTCATTCATTGATACATTCGTTTCATATACTCTTCTGACATATGCTGATGTTTTCATACTTTTGGAGAACTAAAACTATATGAGTTGTTTGTGTACAGATAGGTTATTTGAAAATAAACCATTCTGCAAGCATATCATTAAGGCTTACCCTTAGTAAAAAGTAAAATAACTCAAAAGAATTGCATGAATAAATCCCTTGCTGGCACGCTTACCTGCTTATTTGATACTACCCAAGCAAACACAGTAGTAACAACATTTTTCACACATTTAGATAAAGTAGGTGTAAGGTACACACATAAAAATAGATTAAAAATGGATACACATCCATAAAAATGTCTACAAATGCATAACAATTTAACGCCCTCAATGTGTGGAATGAAATCCAATTGGGGCTGACATTGTATTAGGTGGTACTTCATTTGGTAAGTATTTCAGCTTGGCCTGGCTAATGTAAACATCATTTAGCTTGCACTTCTCGCTATGATGTAGGTTGGATATATGTTTGATGTGTGCAAGTTAGATATTTGTTTATCCATTACGATTGTGGTTTTTCCGCATCCTCAGGGCCGGTGGAAGCCACCGTCGGCCCGGAGGATGCGGAAAAACCGCAGCAGACCCACCAAAGACCCACCGCCACATTAGGATGGCTGGTGGGTCCTGGTTTCCGCCCGCAGCTTTTCCGCTGCGGTTGGCTTACAACCGCAGCGGAAAAGCCCTAATATGGTGGCGGTGTCTCAGACACCGCCAGCCATATTAGGATGCCCCAAAAGACATGCTTTTCCACGGCGGGTTTTCTGCCGTGGAAAAGCATACGGATCTTCACTGCGGGGGGCCATTTTTTATGGCTGTGTATCCATTTTTTATGGATACACATCCATAAAAATGTCTAAAAATGCATAACAATTTAACGCCCTCAATGTGTGGATAAACAAATATCTAACTTGCACACATCAAACATATATCCAACCTACATCATAGCGAGAAGTGCAAGCTAAATGATGTTTACATTAGCCAGGCCAAGCTGAAATACTTACCAAATGAAGTACCACCTAATACAATGTCAGCCCCAATTGGATTTAATTCCACATATCCATACATTGAACATTTCCCCTTGTCATGTGTGGCTTCAGCACCGGCACCAAGGTCAGATCCTACTAACCACTTCAAATGGATCATCAATCAGGGGGAAACAAGCACAACTGTAATCACACATCCCAAAGTATCAAATAACATCAAATATTGAGAACAGTAATGGCACGACTAATGTGTTCTAAACAAAACCACACAAAGGGGCCTATTACGATTGCGGTTTTTCCGCATCCTCAGGGCCGGTGGAAGCCACCGCCGGCCCGGAGGATGCGGAAAAACCGCAGCAGACCCACCAAAGACCCACCGCCACATTAGGATGGCTGGTGGGTCCTGGTTTCCGTCCGCAGCTTTTCTGCTGCGGTTGGCTTACAACCGCAGCGGAAAAGCCCTAATATGGTGGCGGTGTCTCTCAGACACCGCCAGCCATATTAGGATGCCCCAAAAGAAATGCTTTTCCACGGCGGGTTTTCTGCCAGGGAAAAGCATACGGATCCTCACTGCGGGGGGCCGTTGCGGGCCCCCTAGGTGAAGGGGGTGGGGGGTGCACATGGAGGGTACCTATGGTACCCCCCTGCATTTGTGTGCAGAAAGCGGCAGGCACCGCGCGGTGCCTGCCTCTTTCTGCATACAAATGCAATGCCTGCATTTTTAACATAGCTGCGGGTGCAGCTTGAAGCCGGACCCGCCGCAATTTTAAAAATAGAGGATGTGACCGCCAGGGTGGCGGTCACATCCTAATCGCACAGGAGGGAACGCCGCAGCCCATGCGGACATTCCCTCCTCCTCAGTGATCGCGGACGGACGCAAGTTCGTCCACGATCATAATTGGCCCCATATTTTGTTTAATTGGGCAAACATATTAACATGTACTAAACCAAAGGCCAATAGCGTCCATTTTCATATTGTGTGGTCCAGCACACTGCTCTGCCACTAAACTTGCCCTTCATTACAGTGCCAGGGAACCTCCTCACTCAGGGGCATCCATTGTGCATTGCAGGCACCTTGAAGATCTTACTTGGGAGAGGTGGGGTCGGTCTTGGGAGGGGTGGGTTTTGTTTTGGGAGGGGTGATCCTGACTTTGGGAGTGATTTTGGTTTTCTTAGGGGTATGGCTCGGTTTAGTGGTGAGGTACAGGTTTCTCTAGGGTAGATTGGGATGTGGAAGGGATGGGCTGGGGTGTTGAGGATGTTCTTTTGGCTTTGTGGGGTAGGGTTTGACTTTGCTAAGGGCAATGGCAAATAATACAATTACACCAGGAAAATGGGCAGGATGTTTGGGAGGGAGTAGGCTTTGGGAGGTAGACGGAGTGGAAGTGTCAGGTGTGGGTGGGTGTGTTGTTGGTGCATGTGTCTATGTGTTTGATGCATGTTGTTCGTGTTTTGTAGGATTCTAATGTGTGGGTGAGTGTATGTGTTTGCGTGTTTGGGTGTTAATGTAGATGTGCTTGGTATGCTGAGGGTGGTGGATGGGTCTGTGTGGGAGTGGTGTCTGTTGTAATGCTGGGGTGGTGGATGGGTTTTGGTGTGGGTGTGGTGTCTGTTGTATTGCTTGGTGTTTTAGATGAGATGAGTCTGCAGGTGTGGTGTCTGTTGTAATACTAGGTGTTGTGGATGAGTCTGTGGGTGAGGGAGCAGTGTCTGGGGTTATGTTGGTGGGTCTGGTGGTGATGGGGTGAGTGTCATGTGAGTAGATGCATGCTTCTGTGTTCTTTGGTGTTTGTTTGCATGTGCTGCTTGGGGATGTTCAAGTGTGGGTGTGCATATGTGTGAGTATGCGTAGGGCAGGCATGAGAATATGGAATTTGGATGGGATACGAGGTGGGGTGAAAGTTTGGGATGGGTGGAAGGGTGCTGAGGAGGAGGAGTACAGAGCCTCAAAAGATCTCTGTGGGCCAGACATAGCACTCTGGATGCCTTCCAGGTATTGGATTATGGGGTGTGCAGTGCACTCCTGTTTGCATGGATCCTGGTTACTCTGTTGTAATCAAAATATAGAATTTTAGCGTTCTGGGTGGTAAAGAGGCGGCCAGCCTTGTATGATACTGTGTGTGTACTGCAAGTGTAAACCCGCACTTGCTCCTGCCTGCACAGCTGTGGTAGCAAAAACCTTGCTAAATTAAAGCCTCTTTCGTTGTCACCAATGTACATATTATAAAAATATCATACACTCAATCTTGTCTCAAAACTTTAGATTTTAATTGCGGATAAATTTCCGCAATCATGCAGTATTAAACACGCTGTACAATAATAATGTATTGCTTTTTGATACATCACGTACACATCATCATTTCTTTCTACAAGTAACAAAGAATTTCCATAGTTGTTTCCCTTTCCAATGCATTTCGGGATAACCTTATCCCTTCATCAGAAGAACTGCAATAAAACATAAACATCATGGTTTAACACACAGGGAGAGATTCACAATAATTTGATTACAGAATGTGACCAAACTCCTACTGTGGAGCACTTATGGCATGCCACTGTTGAGTGTCATATCAAATAGTGAAAAATGTTGTCCCATGGTGCCCTGTGTCAACGATGATCAGCCGACGTTCACCAAGTCTTCAGCCTGCTCTATTCACACAGTGCCCAGTGAACCAGCATGCTACCTTGTGCTTGAAGAAACCAAAACAACCACTTAAAGATTAAAAAACACAAAGAACAAAACTCTCTCTTATGTCTTTCCATATCATGAATGACTAGACAAGACTGTAAAAAACAAATAATGCCACATCTGTTACAGATCAACACCGCGCGTGTCACGCAGACGCTGCGCATTATAACACTAAAGAAACGTGAATTACCTCAATGACTTAGATATACCGCTGGCGTTAAAGCAGGCTGTGTTCAATAAAATCCATGAAGTAAGCACAAAGCTGGTGATGAAGCGGACTTTCAGAATAAATTCTGAATTAAAGCACGCTGTAATGAAACTTCCATAATTTTAATTTTCTAATGAGTGTTGTATGTTTTGCACTTTTTTGTTCTGACACAACCTAGAATAATGTGCACCTACAAGAACACGCGGGTTTAATTATTTGTGCTCTTGTCATGTTTGTCATTTCGTTTTAAATAATACATGTACCTTGTCTTTCGTTTTGTTGAAGATTAACAAATAATAGCATGTGCATTCTTTTAAATGTGCTTTTGTTTATGTTGTGTCATCTCATGTGTTTGTGCTATGTTTATCTTTTGTATGCAAAGCTAGGTAACATAGACTGATGGGTTAATATTAGCAAAGGGGGTGGGTAACAGAATAATTATCAGTTCTTGAATTAATTATTGTCTTGTGTTTCCTTGCATACTAGACTCATGCTAAAGAGGCCTGTGGCCTATTTCTAAAATGGATGTCCGAAGTCCTGTCAAAGTTGGGCCTTGTACAGCAGCGTATGAAAATGGAAATATTTTCTGCAATAATTCTTTGAAAGATGCTCGTAAAAACAAGGCTGTGTGGAAGTTATGAAAAACATTTGATTCAGCTTTCATGGTCAAGGACAGGATGTGCAGCGGCGGAAAAGTTTGGACGGAGGAAGCATTAGTAAACTTTACCTAATGTTGCGAGTCACGGAAGAGCCTGTGACACTCTTAGTCTATGAACAATGCCGCTCTTGAAGAAACGTGACTTTTGCCATGCGAAAGGCAAATGACTTCCTCGGACGATGTCTCTGGTCCAATCGTGTTTCGTGTTGCTCGAATATTTGTATTCTTTTAGTTAGTTTTAGATAGAAAAAAGGTATAATAATTGCCCCCTTGCTAGGAGCATTGTTCCTGTGCTCCCGAGATGCTGTCGGACTTTTGTTTCACTTAAGATCCATAAAGACTTTACTTTTCCCTTTAGGATTTTCTTTAGCTAAGTTAGGGAAATAGGGCTTAGGGAATTTACCTAAATGTTTGAGCACTTCTCATGCTGAGTTTGGTTTGAGCTGTCAGTCAAGTGTGCCTTTCTAATAAATAATTTTGCTTAATTAAAATTGCTAATAAAAGAATTTACGCTTCAAAAATGCATTTTGCTCTATAATAAAGTTAATAAAATAAATATTGAAATGACAAGCTGGTCTTGTTTGTTTCCTTGAGTTACCATTAGTTAATCCATTGCCTTCGATACTGACCTATTTAAATGTATTATAAAGTGTATTGATTAATTAGGTCATATGATTCAGATGGTCAATTCATGTCTCAGTCATTTATGGGCCTAGTGATAAATTTATAAATTATGGTGAGTATTGTGGTGTAGAGTTGTTCATATGAGACTGAATTTCCTTTGGCCCGCTGGATCACTGGAAACAAAAAGTACAATTGTAAATAACCGGTCTTAATAAAACAGTGCGCCTGTGAATCACACCGCTGTTGCTCTCACCTTGCTGTTCATAAACCGACATGACCGCATACTCTATTGCCGTAATACTGATAATGCCGCGACTGGCTCGATCTCCTCTTCCCATAAAGCCCTGTGACATAGTTAACAGCGGCGAAGGACCGACACAAGTTCTAAATCAACAAAGTCCACTACCAAAGCGGCCATCTTAAAACTGCAATAAGCCTTGACTTTAAGCATGCTTATGTACCAGCTTGTACTTCTGAAAGGACTGCTTCCAGTTGCGAATCATACTAAAGGATGGTATCCTCACGTTGCACCAAATCTGTATTTCAACATGCACGAAAAAAGAGAAGAATCAGCGAAATTACTAAAACAATGAACAGCGCTACTGGTGGCATAAAAGCACTGTACCTGATGTGAAATGTCTCATTGTGACCACTTTACAAAGTCAACCGCCGCAATGGACATCACAGTTAAGCGAAAATGTGAGAACATGCAGTCACAGTCATGACAACCAGTATGCTGTACCGCCTGAACTCAGTGTATAATTCCCCTTGTCGAGCATATACCAACAGATGCACATACCTGATGTGTTTATAGCTGATGTTGGTGCTGTAAAGAAATATGTTAATGACAAACCGGTAACATGTAACATTGAAGGCAGTGATCACATTATATTCAGAAAAGGAAACTCATGGTGTTCATATGCAATAATTAAGTTACAGAACATGTCTCTTGGTACCATGTCCTGCATGAGCATCCTTTTCTGAATATGATGTGATCATTGCCTTCAATTCTGAGAAGTTTGATATCAAACTTCCCAGTCAAACTTCCCAGTTTTCAGCAAAGCCATTATAGTGCTGCGGAGTTCGTAATGACAAACTCCCGGACCATATACTCTTTATGGCTTTACTGCACTTACAATGTCTAAGAATGGCTTCGAAACTGTAGGGGTACAGGACTCGTGCACCTGTAACCTCACCAATGGCTTAGTGCACCAAGCTAGAGGGGTGGCTGACCTATGCCATAGGCAGTGGATTGTAGGCATGCTACACAGGGATGTGTGCCATGTTGACTCTTCACTTTGTTCTTCAGCAAAACACACAGCCTGCAATGGCAGTGTGTCTGTGTCAGGGTACAGGGTATCTAAGAGTGGCACCATATGTTCTGCAGCCCTTAGAGGCCTTCCCTGGTCACAGTGCCCTTGGTGCCCATGGTAGCTTTCACAAGGGAGTTACATGTGGCCTGAGAGTTGCTAATTGGATGTGCAACAGTACAGTTTTAGGCAAAAAACATAGGCCCCTGGTGCCTCATTGGCAGGAATCCAGGGCACGCGTAGCCAAAAGAACATCAACATCAGGAAAAAAGTGGGGGCAACAATGCAAAAAGGGGCACTTTCCTACAACAAGTAGCTTATTTTGGCATAGTAAAGTTCACATGGAAGTACATATATATATATATATTGTTAGATGTGAGATTTATTAAAGCAGACAATACGTTTGTGACTTGTGTATTTATTAAAGCAGTTATGGTGAAGATATACATTGTGCAAAAATAAACATAACAAACAAAGTGAAGTAATCAGTTATGGTGAATGAAAGCATAGCTGTAGATGCCAAATTGTCTGAAGTCCAAAGTCCAAACAATACTACTCGTATCAGAAAGGGAAAAATGTCCAGTAATAGTCCACAGAGTAAATGTGTTGCACACTCTGGCCGAATTTAGGCCAAGGTTTCTTGCTGGCGATGGTGGGTGTCTTGCCATCTACACTGCCTGGATTTTTGCATGGATGTCCCTGCTTGTAATTACTGTTAACGCTGTACGCATTATACTTTGCATTCTGTCTTACGATTGTAGCAGTTCATATCTCTTGCATGAGAAATAAGAATGTTCAATAAACAATTTTCTATTGAAACACTCCGTCTATCTATTTCGATGTAACTCTGTAGAAACGAAGCATGCACGATTGAGTAGCTGAAACTGTAATCTATTGTTTCCACGACTCTGAAGATATTGTTCCGACTCCAAGGGAAACAAAGTTGTCATGTTTATGCAGTTGTCAGAAACTAATCCCTTCTTGTTCATTCGAGAAAGTTTCTAGTGACCTCTGAGTTAGCTGGCACATATAAGTAATTAAGTTTAATGTACTCGATAGAGACATACTGACCTCAGTCCTATGTCAAAACTATAGTGTATATTATTCCAATGTGCAGAGCCTATTAGGGATATAGGAACTGCACTACAGAGCCACTGCTGCACAGACAGGGGTGTTGGCAGGCAGGGGAATATGCAGGCATGCCTTCCTCTGACAGGGCCTCTCTTCCTGTGGCTGCTGCTGATGTAATAGGCCCAGATGTAGTTGGACCACAGGAAGAGGTAGATGGTGGTGGAAAAGCTTTGGAGATGTTTGTGTTGCACCTTGTTGGTGTTGTGGGTGGCCGGCTCCTGGTGTATGTCCCTCTGCGACTGCTTCATCACCCAGATTTCTGTTAATACCTGGCCCTTCTTGTCTTAGGTCTCCGGATAGGCTCCCAAGACTTGGTCGTTGGTGTCCTTTGTGTGAATGGCCCTAGTGGACTCACTCAACAGGCCCACAGTATCCCTCCCACAAACCTTACCCCCCAGACCTGCAGGATGGCCAAGCCAGGATACCCTCTCCCACTGGGTCCTGGTTCCTCTGTGAGTGGGCTGGTGATTCTCACCTCTGAATCGAGGACTGGGGGCACATAATGGTAGTGACTGTGCTAGTACACAGGTTGGGGGACAGGGGTTGGCTGAGGGGTTGCAGCTGGGGTGGTAAGGGGGCATAGTTTGACTCACTGTTGCTTTCTGCCCATGCTGTCCAAATGTACCAGGATGGTCATCCACGTCCAAATCTCCAGGAGTGTTGTCATCACTGAGGGCTTCATCTGGAGTGGAGTGGGAGCCTGTTCAGTGGCCAAGCTCTGGGCAGGTGCTGTGCCAAATTGACCTGTTGTGAAATAGAAAACATTGTTATTGGTGGAAGTGTGGTATCTTCATCCAAATGTTTTGTGTAACATTAAGTGTAGACCTAGGAAAAATAAAATAGATCGAGATTACTATTGTGATGCATTTCTGTGGTATTGAACTTGTTAACAAGACATTTAGAAACATTCAATACATGTACTACAATTGAGCAGCTCATTAGATGTGCTGATATGTAGCATTTTGGATTAAGGAATGCACATGACACATCCCAAACATTTAAAGCAACACAATGGAGAAGTAACATGTGTATTTAACCATTCCAAGGCCTAGTTGTGTACAATACAGGCGATCGGACAACTTGGTTGGATATTTAGTATTAGTCATGATATGAGCAGAGCAGGAGCAATGGGTCACATGTCAATCTAATCAACTGACTTAGCTGAATGCCATACAAATATTAGAGGCACACACTTGGTATAGTGTTATTCATGCCATCAATAGTTTTAGCTGAGGAGACTAGGACAACGTCAAGATAAGTAGGCAGAAATGTCTGAGTAGAGCATTGTATGTCATTTGCTCCGTGCATGAGAACTGAACATAAGTTGTTACATGTCTGACAAGTGAGAATGGAGAACATCACTATTGCTTCTTGTTGTGAGTAAAATAAACAGGGCCTCAGAACAGATATTTTTCTCACTTTATGATTACTATACAATATTAAAAAAGCAGGTTCTGATTGGTTGTTTTGTTTTAATACTTGTCTAACACTACCCCATCAATGGCATGGTGGTTTTGTTATCCATTTTCATTAGAATCTGTTCGTATTGTATCAGAAATTTCATCATCTCACAATTTAAATGGGGATCCGTTGCGTCCAAACCCTTGATTATTGCAGTTCTACAAGACCTAATACCTCTCCCATTAAATGCCAATTTCAAAAACTAAGGGGCATATTACCAAGGGCCTTATCGCCGCTTTAGCGGGAATTTTTCCTGCTAAAGCGGCGATAATTTTATCGCCCTATTACCAGTTAGCGACAGCTAGTAGGAGATTGCGATCATCTTGGGGCCCACTTTGCATGTCAGCGATAATTATCGCTAATGACATGCAAAGTGGGCGTGCCAAGATGTTATCTCCTATTACCTACTTTTGGAAATATTCGCGCTAAGAGCGAATATCTCCAAAAGCTAACGCCTGCCCAGAGCAGTTTATCCAATGGTAGGTGGTTAACATGGCTAAGAGCATTAGCTCGGTAATGCATGAATATCGCTGACTTTTCAGCGACATTCATGCATTTCGGCCGATTTTTATCGCTTAGGAGATAAACCTTGATAATAGCAAGGTTTCTAAGCAATAAAAATAGGCGAAGCACGGCGATAAAATTATAGCCGCTAACCAAGCTTAGCGATAATTATCGCTTATTCTTGGTATATGCCCCTGAATGACTGAAAAGATGAATGAGGTCTTGCTTATCAGTGCCACATAGTGTGTATGATGTAGGCCCATTGTATCTCTATTTCGGCTGATCCGGTAAACTTGGTAGTAGCCCAAACCTGGTGATCATGAGTTTCCGTTTTAGGTAGAATGAATATGTTGTACTCAAATATTCTGCCGGACGTAATTTTGTATAGGTCTGTATTAGCATCCAGGCATGAGACCTCTTTGAAATGTATTTGTATCCTCTATTAATGCATGTAGTTTCACCATTTTGTTTACCACTTTTTATGAAAAACAGGAAAAGAGGGGGACTGTGCCCAAAGTTCTTTGGACTTTGTTTCTTCCATGGCCAATTTCAAAAACTCGCCATAAATGGAGTGCTGATCTTCTTCCTGGGCTCGCCACAAGGCATTGTGTAGAACGTTGGCTCAACTCGACCATATTTTATACCAGCTCTTGACATATGCATAGTTTCTCTCAATCCCTTGATGGATAAGGCCAAATTCCAACCTCACCTGTGCTGGTGGCGCATTCTGCAGTAACTAAAAACCCTTTTGCGTGCTCTCACTTGAATCTTATCCAACTGTTCAGCATCTGTTCCGTGTAGAACGACGCTTGCGTACTCCACTGTCGGCATCAATTTGGCAGCCATTACGTCTAATAAAGGCTTTAAAGATGGACCCTTTAGCTTATTTTGAGAGGGCACAAAATGTGTATATTAGACCATTACCTTTTGTTTATGTTTTTGAAAATTTAAATTTAAGCGATCATCAATGTACAGCCCTAGATATTTGTAGTTATTAACTATACCTAATGTTATTTCTCCCAGCCTGACAGGGAATTTGCGTCCTGGCCTCTTTGCAATAGTTATCGTTTTCGTTTTCTTTATGTTATTATTATTATTATTATTATTATTTGGAGTTTTATATAGCGCGTAGTTACCCTCGGGCGTCCCAGCGCTTGGAAAGGCAACAACCAACAAACCACAGAGCCAGATCTAATACATTAAGACGGGAAAAGATGTGTCTTCAGAAGCTTCTGAAAACGAAGAGTCCAGGTCTCTAAACGCATTTTCAACGGAAGCGCATTCCAGAGAGTGGCTGTGTGAACCGAAAATCTTCTGCCACCAGTACGGGCCTTATAAACTCTCGGAACCTGGAGCAGATGTTTCTGATCAGGACGTAGGGCTCTGTTTGCTTTATAGGGCACCACTAATTTTCTTAGGGTGGGGGGTCCTTTCCCCTGGAGGATTTTATGAGCTGTGCAGAGAGCTTTGAACTGAAATCTCTCCCGCACTGGAAGCCAATGCAATGTTTTCAAGGCGGGTTTAGCTGACTGCCTCCTTGGCACATTCGTCAGCAACCTGGCCGCCGCGTTTTGCACCTGCTGAAGCTTGCTGAATGTAGCTTCAGGAGCGCCAAGGAATATGGTGTTACAGTAATCGAGTCTTGAAATAATTAGCCCCTGAATAAGTAGCTTCCCCGATGTCCAAGGGAGGATAGGCAAAACTTTACGGGCTGAACGGAGGAGCCCGAAACAGATCCCTGCCGTTTTCTTAGCCTGGGTCTTGAAAGTAAGGTCTTGCTCCATCCAGACCCCCTAGCTCTTGATCTCCTGCTTGGGAGCTCGCCCAGGCAACTAGGCCAGATGGTCGAGGGGAGTGAGGGAGTCTTGTGCCCTAGCAACATTATTTCGGTCTTGGAACCGTTTAATTTGAGCGACGATTCGCACATCCAAGTGTGTACATTGGTCAGGCATAGGCGCAGCAAATCCGGATTCTTCTCCAATTGGGACAATGCAACCACCAGCTGAGTATCATCAGCATAGCTGACAATTTTTATCCCAAATGGGGCAACCACATCCTCCAGGGGGGCCATATAGACGTTAAACAATGTGGGGCTTAACGAAGAGCCCTGTGGCGCAGACCTGATAGGTACGGCCACACAGAAATGACCTGATCCACTGCAGCGCCACTCCTGTAACCCCCACATTGGACAGCCATTGGATCAACACTTGATGGTTCACAGTGTCAAAGGCAGCACTGAGGTCCAGGATGATCACTGCCATTGACCCTCCTGAATCCAAAATGCTCCTTGCTTCCTCAACGACTGCCAATAGAGAGGTGTCTGTGCCCTGCCCTGGCCGAAAACCAGTTTGTGATTCTCGCAACAGACCGTTGGATTCCAGGAAGTCTGACAATCGGTGATTAACCAGTCTTTCTGCGATCTTACCAAGACCCGGCAGCAGAGAGATGGGCCTGAAGTTTGCCAAATCTGATAAATTCAGATTGGGTTGATTTCCAAAGCGTTCACCTTCGCAAATGTCGCTAGCTCATTTAATGATCTTTGTAAGCCAACTTGTGTCTGACAGAGTAGAACTATATCATCAGCATAACAAAGATGTGTTTTCGGCAATGGACCCAGGCAAGGTGGATGAGCATTTGTCTAGTTTAATTTTATAGAGAGATCCGCCATAAAAAAATTAAATAAATGGGGTGCTAGTAAACAGCCTTGCTTTACCCCAATTGCTGTGTAGATTACCCTTGAAATTATCGTACCATTTGCAATTTTTATTCTTATCCAAGTTCCAGTATACAATTGAATAATGGCACGCAATAGTAATTCTGGGAGACCCATTTTCTTCAGTTTACACTACAATAGACCTCGCTCTATGCTGTCAAATGCTGCTTTAAAATCAATAAAACAGAGCTGTAATTTTAAATTCAAACGTTTACACCTTTCTGCAATCATGGTCAATGCAAGTATATTAGTTGTTGTACCGAACCCCTTGCGAAATCCGGTTTGATTCATAGGAATCAACTTATTTTTAGTAGACCAATATACTAGGTCCTTCAAGATTAATGAAGCGTAATATTTCTCTTCCACATCCATTAGAGCTATGAGCCTATAATTTGCAGGATCCGATCTGTCTCCGCCCTTGAATATTGGGTTGATTATTGCACCTTTCAACTCATCGGCAGACTATTTGATAATTTTGCCTCCATAAAAAGTCCTGAGAACGGGCTCGCCCAGTATTCGTAGTGACTTGAAAAGATGGCCTGCAGTATTCCATTAGACCCCCGGGCCCCATCCCTTCAACCTGATTTTATTATTTTCATTATCCTATCGGCTACCTGGCAATCTGGCGTTATTTGGAAATCCCTAATTATAAACTGTTCCTTAGGTGTATCTGGAGAGTTAGATTCCAAGCCAATATAACTATTATTATTTTCACCACCTGTATCTTTCTTAAAAGTGCTACTCAAGTAGTTTACCCAGTCCAACTCCGTCACACAACACTATTTATAGTTTGGGAGGGTCCGGATATTCCATTTATTATTTTCCAAAACGCTTGATTGTTAGATTGTTTGGCGCAGATAAGAAGCTTTGTCCAGAACTGCTCCTGTTTCAATTTTTGATCCTTCCAAATTTGGGTTTTATATATTCTTTTAAGATTTTTGATATCATTCCAGGAAGTCACATCACTATTTATCCTGTTCTTTCTAACCGTCTTCCTAATTTCTTTACTTAATGTTAGTACATTGTTTGACAATTTTGTGGTCTCCCTGCTTCTTTTATGTTTTATATGCTCATGTTTAGGTGCGAGCTTCATGAACTTTGTAGTGAAAGTTGCCCAGTTTTCAAATTGGTTGTTTTCTGTAGCTGTGTTTGATTCTAATACCTCCTTTGCTAACTTTGTTATCTCTACTGGATTACCCAAGGAACATCTTATATGCTTCAAATTAGTTGTAGATAGATTACCTATCCTTGTGGGGGCTCCCTGATGCTTAGTAAAAGTAGTTAATATTTCCAGATGCTGATGTGAATGATCACTTCTTCACTTGTTTCAGTAAAGATAAAGACAGAATTGTAAAGTCTATTATTGACTGAGCATTTATGCCTTGATATGGCCAAGATGGAGGCCTATCATCTTGCGTTCTTCCATTAAATATTCTTAGACCTAGATGTTCCAGGGCCATAACTGTTTTTTTCCAATTAAATCCCTGCGTTTAGCCATTGAAGGTGTTTGTTCTGGTAAAGACCAGAAACATTTTGCGCAGTTATTAACTCATCCTCTTCTGGGGTGTAAATAAGATTGGTATTAAAATCCCCTGTTATTATGATTTCCCACTCTGGGGTTGTCAGTCTGTATTCTGTAATTATCGAGAATAGTTTATCCAACTGCTGTCGTTTTTTTCCTACATTTGGATGCAAATAAACATGTATTAATAATATTGTTGTTAAATAATGTATTGACAAATTGTCTAATTTGATAACCTCTATGTCTGGAATAGTTGTATTAAGTTGCTCAGAACCTATGGTGACTGCAGTTGAAATGTATACTGCTAGTCCTCCCTTTGCTCTCCCATAGCGATTTCATCTTACAGCGTTGACGTAATGAAGCTTATAATTAGCTACTTCCTGCGGCATTAACAGCCACGTCTCTTGTAATGCAACAATATCAAATTTACTCCAATATATTGGTGCCACATCCCCTTGAATTTCACTTTTAGCCCCACTGTATTCCAAGACAGAAGCTTTAAACAATCGGAATGCGGACTTTTTAGTTTTTTGCCTCTTTGTTGGTCTACTTGACTTTAAAGCCTCTTACACCGGACAACATGACCACCCTCAAGCTTGCCACCCGGAAGCACCACCAACTGATCCGCGACACCAAGAAAACTGCATTCAAGGACCGGCTGGACAACAACGCACACAACAGCAAGGAACTCTTCAACATCGTGAAAGAGCTCTCCAACCCCAACGCCGGAAACAACGACATCACCCCATCGCAAGAACTCTGCAACTCCCTCGCCTCCTACTTCCACAACAAGATCGCGGACATACACAACAGCTTCAACACCCAACCGACGAACGCCACGTCCGACACGACCGAACCACCGCCCCCCACCACCACCCTCCGCACCTGGACTCCGATCAGCACCGAAGACACAGTCCGCATGATGAACTCCATCCACTCCGGATCTCCGACCGACCCCTGCCCTCACCACGTCTTCAACAAGGCCGACACTGTCATCGCACCCCACCTGCGGGACATCATCAACACCTCCTTCACCACCGCCACCTTCCCTGAGAGCTGGAAGCACGCCGAACTCAGCGCTCTACTCAAGAAACCAACAGCGGACCCCACCGAACTCAAGAATTACCGCCCCATCTCGCTGCTCCCGTTTCCGGCCAAAGTCATCGAGAAGACCGTCAACAAGCAACTGGCCGCCTTCCTTGAGACGAACGGATCCCTCGACCCCTCACAGTCTGGCTTCCGAGCCAACCACAGCACCGAGACCGCCCTCATCGCTGCCACCGATGACATCCGAACCCTGATGGACAACGGAGAAACAGCGGCCCTCATCCTCCTAGACCTCTCCGCGGCCTTCGACACCGTCTGCCACCGCACCCTAGTGCAGCGCCTCTACAACGTCGGAATCCAGGAGAAGGCACTGGAATGGATCATCTCCTTCCTCGACGGAAGGACCCAGAGAGTCCGCCTACCACCGTACAAATCAAAGGCCACCGAAGTCATCTGCGGCATACCCCAAGGATCCTCGCTGAGCCCAACCCTCTTCAACGTCTACATGAGCCCCCTCACGGCCATCGCACGCCAACACAACCTGAACATCATCTCCTATGCCGACGATACCCAGCTGATCATCTCCCTTACCAACGACCCCGCCGCCGCCAGAGCCAACCTTCACGAAGGAATGAAAGAGGCAGCCGAGTGGATGTCGACCAGCCGCCTGAAGCTGAACTCGGACAAGACGGAAGTCCTCATCCTGGGATCCTCGCCCTCCGCCTGGGACGACTCCTGGTGGCCCCCCGCCCTGGGAACCGCACCCAAACCGACAGACCACGCACGCAACCTGGGCTTCATCCTGGACTCCTCCCACTCCATGACCAAGCAAGTCAACGCCGTCTCCTCGTCGTGCTTCAACATCCTGCGCATGCTACGGAAGATCTTCCGGTGGATCCCCACCGAGACCAGGAAGACGGTCACCCAGGCACTCGTCACCAGCCGACTGGACTACGGCAACGCCCTCTACGCCGGAACCACCGCCAAGCTCCAGAAGAGACTCCAACGGATCCAGAACGCCTCAGCCAGACTCATCCTCGACATCCCACGACACAGCCACATCTCCGGACACCTAAGAGACCTGCACTGGCTCCCGGTCA
Source organism: Lissotriton vulgaris (assembly GCF_964263255.1). NCBI lineage: Eukaryota > Metazoa > Chordata > Amphibia > Caudata > Salamandridae > Lissotriton > Lissotriton vulgaris. The sequence continues at coordinate 972,130,558 of NC_141693.1, read as the reverse complement.
ACAAGAGAATCACCTTCCGTCTCCTTACCCACGCACACAAAGCTCTTCACGATCAAGGCCCGAGCTACCTCAACAACCGCATCAACTTCTACGCTCCCAAACGACACCTCCGATCAGCCAGTCACGCCCTCGCCGCCGTCCCCCGCATCCGAAGAACGACAACAGGAGGAAGGTCCTTCTCCCACCTGGCCGCCAAGACCTGGAACTCCCTCCCGACCGACCTGCGCCTGACCCAAGACCACCTCGCCTTCAGGAAGAAGCTCAAGACCTGGCTGTTCGGGTAGTAGCAGCACCCCCCCCCCCCTAGCGCCTTGAGACCCTCCGGGTAAGTAGAGCGCTCTATAAATGTCTATGATTGATTGATTGATTGCACGATTATCATTGCTTTTTGTTGTTTCAATTGTTTTGTGTCATTGCTTTCAATTTCTAGGTCCCCGTCGGGGGCTTGAGAACTTCATTTGAATCCCGTGGTTTTGATTGCTCATAGATTGAAGCTCGCTGGTTTTCTTTAGTGGCTTCATCTCAATGGATTACATGTTTTGGCTGCTCCTGGTCATTAGTTTGTCTTGCTATTAAGATACTTTGTAAAATTGCTGGTACTGTGCTCAATTTGTCGATTATTGGTCCGCATGTGCAATCGCTGGACACCGTTGCCTTCGAACTTTTTCCAGCAGTTATTAGATCTGTAAGATTTTCCAATTTAGAATTTATTCCAGAGATATAAGTGTCAATTAAATTCATTAAATCAATTTGAATATCTAATTTGTCCGATTGCATGTTAAACGTGAATATTGCTGTTTCTAGTATTTTTAACTGCGAGGCAGACAAAGCTGTGTGGTCCTCTCTTTAGATATATCCCCTTATTATGGGGCATCCTCCTGGAATTCTTGTATTGATATTTCGTTCTCCTTTATTTTTTCAGCTGTTTCTGTCACTATTTTGCTTGTTTGGTTTCAAGTCACTTTGGTGGCTTTGAAATGTATATTAAAGAGGAGTTTCATATCTTCACATGAGTCCTCTCGTGTGAACAGAGCAAACTTATACATATCTCAGCCTTTTGGACAAAAAGACAACCTTTACAGATAATCTGAGAAACATAGTACCAGACTTTGAAGAGCAGACCTAATCAAGTTGAACTTAGTACTGTTGCACAAACGTGTGGCGTGTCTGTCAATGTAGTGATAGTTTAATGTGTTACAAAGGAACACCAAAAACTTCTGCTCGTGATGGCAATGTTCTTCTTGTTGATTTAACCTATTCTAAATACCTTATGTCAGGATTATGAGGACTACTAAACAAGAGAGTAAAATAGGAGATCTGGTGATGACAAATGTAGAAGCCTTGCTTTCCTGGCCACTCCCTAACTCTCACTAACATCTTGCATGCAGCCGAAATGGAGTAATATATTCAATATATGGGCCATACGTATGAAGACTTTTTTCCATAGACACAGAATGGGTAAAACCCTTTGATGCATCTGGCCCTATGTTATTACGACTCTAGATACAGCAAGCCACGGCCAAATGCACTTTAAAGTTGATAGTGGAAATGGAAGAAGTCTGTAAAACAATATCACACAACCTGATCGATTAAAGAACAGGAAGGACAGAGCTTTAGGGTTGAAGAGCTCCCCAGAAAACATAATCAAACAAATTATGATGATAATCAAAAAGAATTGGGTGTTAAAATACTACTTCCATCTTTGGAAACCTAATGGCTACAGACTGTAATAGCTCAGATGAAGGAGATTTCAAAGCTAAATACCAAGGAAGTTTTAACACTGGAAAAATGCCAAATTGTCGTTCACTATTAACTTTCACTCAGCCATACCTCTATAGAAATCTCTGAAGGCCTGAATGACAGCCCACGATATATATAATGTGACTACAAAAAGTGCTAAAGACAAAACATCCTGAAAAAGTTGAGCTCTGCAGTAGAAGATTGAGAGAAGATATCTGTGCCTCAGGAGGGGCATGACACAAGATATGAAAACCTTTAATTGCATTTTGTGAGAGTTGTAAATGAAGTGCTGACAGATCAAAAACTATTCCTTAGATATTGCATGGCACTAGAAATTGTCCCACTCAACTTCCTGATTTGGAGATTTATGAGCATATTTACTAGGAAGGGGCGAAGTGCGACGTTAGCCACCTTGGCTTAACTCCGCGCTCTACCCCTGCCCAAAAGCAGGACTGCACCGTATTTACAAGGATACGGTGGTTGCAGCCCAGAGTTTCCCCTGCGCTGGTGCTAATTTTAGCTGCCTAGCACCAACAGACACCCTTGCACTACTGCAAGGGTGACTGCTTTGTAGGGGAAGAAGGTTTATGTGCAGGAATGTGTCCCCTCCTTCTCATAACCAATCTGAAATGGCATTTTGAAATTTAAATGAGTGCTACTTAATCCAGCACACATAGAAGTTGCAAAACTTCCTTTTTTTAACAATCAATGACCTTTTGCTGTTTCTCTGTGTGCTGCACAATGCAGCCTACATTGGAACAGCAAAAAGAAGGGGAAATGAAACAGTTCTCCTCATTGCGCCTATTTAAGAACAGGCTTTCCCTGGTCCTAATTGTGGTGCTGCCCCATATTTACGCTGTCCTTGTAAATATGGGACAGCGTCAAAATCAATGGGTGTTCGGCCGAATTGACCGCAGTGTAGCTCCTGGGCCCCTCCGCTGACCAAGGGCGCATTGCGAGGCGGGGAGCCCGGGCGGGCAATAGAACTGCTTGCGCCTCCTTCCAGTGCGGACTCCGAGAGCAGAAGCGCGTCCACGCGGGACACTCACCTTGAATCCGGACAGATTCACCTGACGGTGTCACGGGCCCCGCAATAACACCAGGGGTACCAGGCGGGAGATCCGGCGGCCACAGGACAAGGGCGACACACGAGGGATTGGAGGGGAGCAGCGGACGCTCTTCCAGGGGGAAAATAGACTATCGACTGCCCCACGAAGGGGTCTGAGTCACAGCTGGCAACTTCACCCCACCGTCCCCATTGGAAATTGCAAGAGCACCACCAGACTACGGGGACCCTGTAATACCTGCTGTCGTCGCTGGCCGCGGGGGCCACAAACAACTCTCAGGGGCCACACCTAACCTCTGACCGCAGCGTGGGCCCTTGGACTGTGTCCGGTAGCTGTCTGGGGAAGGTACGATTGGGTCGGCCCCAGAGGAACCAGGTGTAAACACGAACGAAAAGTTAGACCGGCTCAGGAGACTGAGACACCGACTACATTCACCCTTGGCGTGACCCGCAGCCAAGATGGCCGGCAAGGGGCCGAAAAACGTGGCTGCGCAGTCGCGCCTGGACAGGTTTGCATACGAAAAGCCCGGCTCTCCCTCACCGGATGCCAACTCACAATCGGGCAAGACTGCCGAAGCAGCCGGTGGCAAGAAGGCGACCATAGACGACGTCATGCGGGCCCTCACGCAGGTGCAAGCCACGGTGGGGTCGATCTCAGCCGAAATCACACTTATAAGGGCGGACTTTCATAAGATGACGGAGAAGGTGAATAATATGGAGGTGGTGACCAAATCCCTGGTTGAAGACGTGTCGGAGCTGCAGATTAGTATGGAACGCATCTCAAAGGAAAATAAGGAACTGCGTGACAAGCTCGATGACCAGGAAGGGCGCTCGAGGCGGAACAACATCCGTATAATAGGTGTGCCGGAATCAGAAGACACGAGGGAGATGGACCTATACGTGGAGAACCTAATCAAGCAGACCCTAAAGCCCAAAGGACTCTCCGCCTTCTTCACAGTGGAAAGGGCGCACCGGGTCCCGGGGGGACGCCATAAGACGGGCGCTAACCCCAGACCGATTGTAGCGAGACTCTTCAATTTCAGGGATCGGGATGCCATCCTACAGGCGGCAAGGAACTCACCCCCTATTAAGATCCAGAACGCTACACTGGCCTTCTTTCCGGACTACACAGCCGAGGTTGCACGGAGGAGGAGAACCTTTTTCGAAGTCAAAAAGGAACTGAGAGCCAGGGAAATCCCGTATTCAATGCTTTTTCCGGCCAAGCTTCGGGTCGTGGCAGACAACAAAACTTGGTTTTTTGATTCCCCGGAGGTGGCGCAGGAATGGCTGGAGGGGTGGAGGACGGCGGGCCTCCCTCGTCGCTCCAACAGGCAGAACAAACACCGTAATGCTGGATCCCGACAGGGCTCACAAGCCAACGACGAGGATGCGAAGGTACATTCCCCTTTGACTGAACTTCAAGAGGAGAGCGCCGATGGGGAACAGTGAGTCACTGCTAAGGTCTGGCTGAATTGATGACAACGACGACTGGCGATGCCGCCTTGGACACTGGGCTGAGGGGCCTCCGCGGCCGAGGAAGGGGGCCGCTGACTACGGAGAGTCCTTCTCCCCAGCGAGCAAGTACTATGTTTTGGGTTGGGGTCAGGCACTCTGCTGAGTTGGGGGGGCGGGCAGTTTTGAGTCCGTTGAGCAGGGGGGCAGGGAGGGGGGGAGTTGGGGGTAGGATGTGGTTTTGGTTTTTAGTTTGTACACAGGGTCCAGAAAGATACCATGGGGCACACAAGCGTAGAATGGTAGTGTCGCGGCACAGCACACAGGCTCACTTCACAGACTGTCTAGTCCTCCACGCGCACAAATTATCCTACCGCTCATCCAAGCATGATGGGGGGGGGGCACTAATATGGGGCAAGCATCCCCTTTAAGTCTCATGTCCTGGAACGTGAGGGGTCTGGGAGACAAAATTAAACGTGGGCTGGTCCTACAGAGTATAAAAAGGTTGAATCCCGCACTGGTCCTACTACAGGAAACGCACCTCACTGGCACAGCCACACGGGCCCTAGCCTAGATAGGAAAGGCTACAGCATGGTTGTCCACTCTGAGTTTACTAAAGGGTCCCGGGGTACAGGGATATTAATGCATCGCTCGTCCAGGTTCATAACCCGATCAGTTAGCATTGACACTCAGGGGCGCTTTGCGGCGATACATGGGCAGTGGGAGGGAAAGCCGCTCAATGTGGTCTCGGTGTATATCCCGCCGGCACTGCACACCATAGCTCTCCCAGAACTGGGAAAATTTTTGTTAGACCTTCCAGAGGGGGATCTCATCGTGGGAGGTGATTTCAATGCAGTGGCACACAACTCCCTAGACCGCCACCCAGTGCGTACACAAACACCAGGGCCCTCCAGATTGCATGAATTCATGGAAGCACAGGGTTTAATAGATATATGGAGGCGTTTCCACCCAGAAGACCGGCAATACACATACTATTCGGCAGTTCACGACAGCCTATCACGGATTGACTATTTCCTTACGTTGGGGGGGGGCCTCCTCAATTTCACGGACTCTCAGATCAGACCGCGAGGGGTCTCCGATCACTCCCCGCTGACACTGACTCTGTCCAGTCAGGAACGAACCCATAGACGCGTCTACCCTATCTACCCGGGATACCTCAGGGAACCGGGTATAGCCAGGGCCTTGAAGAGAGGTACGCGATCTTACCTCACCGAAAATGCAGGTTCGGTGGCGTCACATACAACCCTGTGGGAGGCCTACAAGACGGTTCTTCGCGGGCAGGCAATCTCAGTTATCACGCAGCACAAGCGCACACAGCGTCAGGAATTGGTAGATCTAGAGGAACAACTTGACAAGGCAACACAGGACCACGAGAGGAACCCGACTGGGGTTACCCAACACACGCTCCGACTGTGCCAGCAGCGTCATACCGACCTTGTACGCCGCAGGGTAATGGACAGTATGACAGCAACAACGAGTAGGGTGTATGACATAGGAGATAAAGCAGGGAAGCTCCTGGCGTGGTTGGAGAAGACACGGGGAGGGCAGAGGGCCATACTGCAACTGAAAGACCCTACTGGTGAGATACATACCAGTCCGGCGCGAATAGTAGAACTCCTGGCAGACCATTTTCACTCCGTATACTCCCCTGAGTTCGAGGTCACGCGGGAAATGGCGGAGGGCTCTCTCATTGGAGTGCCTACCCGCACTCTCCCACAAGACAAACGGGACGAGCTTGACTCCGACCTGACGGCCGAAGAAATACAGATGGCTATAGCAGCGTTACACCCAGGGAAAGCGCTGGGCCCCGATGGAGTGCCGATAGAATGGTACAAACTCATGTCCGAAACGCTGTCCACACCATTGCTCCATATGTTCAGGGAGTGCCAGGAGCGGGGGCGATTGCCTCCTGATCAGCGCACGGCCACAATCATCGCAATACCAAAGCCCGGCAAACCCCCTGAGGAGTGCGGATCATACCGCCCGATCTCCCTCCTCAACGCCGAGAGTAAAATTTTGGCAAAACTATTGGCCACCAGACTGCTGCCCCATCTGGCGCACCTGATACATCCGGACCAGTCGGGCTTTATGCCACACCGGAGTACGGCGCTGAATTTGCGACGGCTGCACGGGGTGCTAGCACGAGCCCCACAGTTGGAGGAGCCGGCAGCGGTGCTGTCATTGGATGCCAAAATGGCGTTTGACATGGTGGAGTGGCGCTATCTCTTTGCGGTCCTGGAACACATGGGTATTGGCTCGAAATTCATATCGTGGGTCAGGTTACTGTACACCGAACCCGTGGCGAGGGTGACTGCAAATGGACATATCTCGAGGGAGCTTCCGCTGGCAAGGGGCACGAGACAAGGGTGGCCGCTCTCACCGCTGTTATTCGCCTTAGTGCTGGAACCCCTGGCCACGATTATCAGAACCACCTAGCTGCTGAAAGGCATACAGTGGGGAGGTGGATGGGAGGATAGGGTTTCCCTGTATGCCGACGACATGCTCGTCTACCTCACGGACCTCACGAACGGTATCCCGGTCTTACTGGCACTGTGTGAGAGGCACGGTGCAGCTTCAGGCTATAAACTTAACTGGTCCAAGTCCATAATCTATATGGTGCAGGGCGACCCTCCGGTCCTACCTACAGATTGCCAATTGCTCGTAGAACCCATCTCCTTTAAGTACCTAGGGATTCAAATTACAAGGGAACATACAACCTTTCTAGACCTGAACCTTAAGCCCCAGCTGGACAGGCTGAAGGCAGACGTGCGCCACTGGAAGAATCTCCCCTTGACACTTCTAGGTAGGGCGGCGCTCTTTAAAATGATGGCGCTGCCTCGCTTCCTATATGTCCTGGAAAACACGCCGGCGATGGTCCCCATATCATTCTTCCGCCACGTGTCGGCGCAATTGTCAGGCCTCCTGTGGGGAGGCAATCCGGCTAGAGTAGCGCAGTTGAAATTAACTAGAGACTGGTACAGCGGGGGGATAGCCCTCCCCAACCTTGAATTGTACTATTGGGCAGCTCACCTTAAGGTGATCAACCAGTGGATCCATAGTGCACAGGATGACCCGGCTTACATGGCAGATAGACGCCAACTGGGCACGACCACCCTCCTGACCCCACTCTACAACAAAGGAATGGTGAGGAAGCTGGAAGGACCTACCAAACACACTGTATCTATATGGCATAAAGCTCAGAGGCGGCTTGCATGGGAGGGAGTGATCACTAAACTCACACCACTATGGGATGCCAAGGCCCTCGGTAACTTGCGCAGTTCTAAAGGGTTTGACCAATGGGATAACATCGGAATCTCCACGGTGGGCGATCTATGGACGAGAGAGGGCGTGCTCTCCTTTGCGACCCTGAGGGAGCAGTATGACCTTGGGGTGACTGAAACTTACAGATACGTACAAATTAGGCACGCACTCATGTCTGTGTTGGCGCCGGGTGTGACAGTTCCGGAGTCGGCTCCGTTAGAGGACCGACTGCTTACGGACTTGTAATGGCTGGATTTTCTGTTTAGATGGGATCAGCCCCCAGGGGCCCCTGTGACCCAGCCAAAACGTACTCACCTTCCCTTCTTAGATCGTATTTACACTGAGTAGATATAACGATGAATATACAGGTCGCACCTAAGAATGGGGAATGACAATATACATATATGGATTTTCTACAATATCTTATTAACATCAGTTGGCCTCGCGGTCGCCTCGACCCAGACCGTTCTACCCCAGGGCAGATCTGACACACAATCCGGCGTGTCTACACACGGGCCTGCAGAACCCAATGCTCCCTTTTCCAGCGTTCGCGATCCTGCGAAACATAGACGTCAGTGTCCCCCCTGACGCTCTCACTTAGTCTTATACCACAATCCGGTGGCTTTACACGGCAGTATCCCTCCTGCCGTTCTCATTAACGCCGCATATCAACGACGACCACATTCCTATGAAACATTATTGGGATGATATCTCGACAGTCTACTTAGGATAAAACTACAATAATAACTTTGGATATGGGTCCAGATTGTATAGTGTACTCGTTGCTTTTGACATCAGAGGTTCACTCACTCCCTATTTGTGTGATCACCACTTGCCTGATTGGGATTACTCGTCCATTCATGCGCCTAGCTTTCACCTAGGAGTTGCGTTTACCAAGATTGAACATAAGCACCAGGCACACGGTAATTCTATATGAATTAGGGCATTTATTAACCATAAACATAAATCACATTACTATGCAGCATTACATTTGCACAAGAAATAAAAGAGAAAGATTAGGGTGCACGCACTATAAAGACTGGTTGGACTTCACCTGGTTAACGGGAAATCGGGACTCGGCAGTCATCTAGGCTCCTGTCTCGTCTCTGGGTCCTGGCTCGCCTTGCAGTCACCCTCAGCCGTCACAGGTACACGTCTGCACTGATAGGCTCAAACTCGTCTGCTCTCCCTCAGGACCTCGGAACCTTGCTGTTAATTAGCTACCGTCTCTCTCTCTCTCTGCATTAGTGCGCTCCGCGCCACTTCTCGTTCAGTCTATTTTCAGAGAGTTTCGGTCTTAAATCTTTCTCCGACTTCAAAGATGGCGACTTGTCCACCATGAAAATGAATAATGGTAGAGATGCTAACGGCTAGATGCCGCCTACGGACTGACTGACTGAAAGACTAACACCTTCGCTAATATCAAAGCCCGTTCCTTCATGGAAATTCACGGCCAGTAACCTGCCGCCCACCAAATTCTTGTACCTCCCCGTACCAAGGACACTTTCCCAGCCGGCCGGCCTGAAGTTGTGTCTTCGGAGTGGAGAAAAATACATTCCTTCGATAAGGGTCAGCCTGAACCGGTTCTCTCCAAGCGAACAACAGCTTGAAACTAAAACATTACACTTCACCTAGAAAGCCTTCTCGAGCTACCAGGCAGAAAGCAAAATGGAGTCTGTCTCGCTTAAGGCCTACGGAGCCCATAATATACATAGCTCCATGAGAAACAGATCGGCATGTTAGCAAATGAGTAAATCATGACTAATACCCATATATCTAACCCCTAACTTAAATTCATAAGCCTTACTCTAAGGAAAATGGCACGAAAATGCCCTTATATCTATAAGACAGGATCCCTGTCTATCGGCCTAATCCCTATGCTATGAGGGTGATAGGCTGGAGTCACTCTCCATCATTCTCCTTCTCCAGAGTGAAGGACTGGGTTCTTTGGACCCAGCGGTGCCAGGGCACAACACCTGAAACCTTCGTGGGTAACCTGCTCCGGCGTACAAATCACAGAGACACGGGACACTTCCTTCGGCGTCAAAGAGTCAAGGTTTATTTACTGCAGGGAACACAGAAGTCACAAGAAGTACATCGAGTGTAGTTCGGGGAGACTGCTTCCAATTGTATTTGTGGATCGCTCCTTTTATACAGTTTCTACCCATAGGATAACATGATACACAATAGTTTACAACCTGGTTCCCACAAGTCGCTCTCAGAGGGGTCGCTTAGATCACTTTGAAACACACAAGATCCGGAACATAAGTGCGGAAACATTTGGCGGTTCCCAACTGTAAAAACCCATCTTCCCACCATTAGCAAATTCCAATCAGCAGTAAAGTAGATCGAAACAGGAACGAAGACAGGTGCAGAGGAAGACGGAGACAGTGGGGAGATCGGAAAGGGTGTAAAAGGGGAGTGTCGAGAAGCACGAGATACAGGCATCAAAGGGACGTGCCTAATGAGATGCACAACTGAGACAATAAGCCCGTGCGGCAAGATGAGCCTCGAGCGGCGCCATCTGCCTTACAGTAGCATCCCCCTCGTCATAAAGACACTTTCAAAGAACATGTGTCTTCCGCAAATATCTTGGGAGTCCCAGGGTCGCGAAGCGGACAGCGTCCGTTCGCTGGCTACTTGAGGGCAAGAGACAAAATGGATGCCGTATCTAAGATGGAACCCGTGGGTACAGATGACAAACCCACATAACAAACGAACGGTTTAAGTTAGCACAGCGAAACTGCGCACACTTGCTAAACTCGTCATTTGCGGTCCATAGATACTAGACTCGACCATATTCGTGTGAGTCGAAAACACCACTTACAATTGTCACGGAACCTCAGACGCTCCTTTTGCCCTCATGTAGGCAAGCACTAGTCGGAATCATACTCGATATTCATCAGACCATCAAGATGTCGTTGTAGCATAGCTCTGTCCAACCGAGTCCCCTTGGTAACAGATGGTTGTCTCATACACGTTGTAGCACAGAGGCCACATAAGGCAGGACCACACTGCACACAAAGGCAACACGTGAACAGGAACACTACCACAACCCCGATGATCGTCAGAATCTTCCAACCCCAAGTCGACACCAGGCCCCAAAACCAACCAAGTAGCGTCCAATCCCCTACATCCACGTGTATGGATTCGGAGATCTTGTGCAACTTCGAGATGGCTTGATAGACAGTAGGAGCATTATCTGGAATGAAAATGCAACAGCTCGAATGGATCACTTTACATACCCCACCGCGATCTGCTAAGACAACATCTAAAACCATACGGTTTTGTAATGTCATAAGTCTCTCCGCCTGAAGTTCTGTGGTGATATTACCAAGGGCACTGGCAGTAATGTTAGCTGTCGATTCTACCACTCGAGTCAAATGTCTCAGGTTCCTACTATTAACCATAGGTCCCCAAAACGGGAGGAAACCCTTGAAAAAGTCTCCTGCCTCTTGACCGGCAGTATCCTCTTCACTAATTACGCCTCGTACAACTCTAGTCTTATGATAATCGGCATCTACAGTAAACGTCGGAGGCAACAGATTTGCAACAAAACATGAGCCCATGAAGTCTGCGGGCAACCATGTGTATGCACGATCATGACAGATGAAGTACGTACCCTTGGCAGCCAGAAGCACAGGGATCGGGGACATTGACAGAACGTAACTTTCAGTGCAAGCACTTACTCCAAGTGAGGCTTGCGAGCCACGACCCACAAGACAAAGATTACCAGTGTGGGGTACGACCCATATTGGAGACGAGCTTTTAAGCTGCTTTTCATTAGTGAACGTACTATATTCCCCTTTATTCGGTGCCCTATAGGCTTGTACCTCTGCCTTAGGGATGAGATAAGCATCATAGATCTCATCTTCCAAATCCTGTATTATCATCGATACCACCCACTGCCATGAGGTAGGACCCGGTTTGGGGGAACGTTCTGGAGAGGGGTGGAAACCTAGTGCGCTTCGAAGCATTGTTTGGTATGCTCGAGCTGACCCTTGGGAACTATACGGTAACACCAGATATGGAATTCCCTTACCCGTAGTATGTGGCATCAACCCACACACCCAACAATTAGTAGTGTTAACCACTAACTGATGCTGATGGAGGAGCTGGATAAAGGAATTGTTGCGGAATTCTACACGTCTAGCCTGTTCGTGTTCTGGTAACATATGAAAGGAATGAGGAGAAGCAGTAGAAGTAATGTTAGGGTAAGGAGTAGGAGTAGGGGTAGGAAGTAAGAAGTAAGACATAGTGTAATACACCCCACCCGCCAAAAATGCGGAAGCAGTTAAAAACAATACAAACAATTGGAATACAAAACATTTAGTACGACTAAGTTTCTGCAGTTTGACTCTATATGCCTGAGCTCCTTCCAAATCATTCAGCTTCAAAAATGCCATTTCCCTACGACCGTCCGCAACGTTTCTTGACGCACTTCGTTCTGTGCAGCAATAGTCAATTCCCAGGAGTTCCTAGGAACCGACGGCCTTTAACCTAGCGTCAAGACCTACTGTCCAGAAGGAAGTACGCGCGCGGCCCTACGGCCCTCAATACACAATATGTATTTATTTAGCACAATAATTCAGCTGTGGAAGGAAAAAGATACAAGAAAAAAATCTTGATATATGTACAAAACAATTTTCAGTGATACGAATTGTTCACAGTTGACCATGGGAAACGAAGATATTGCAGTTATCAATTTCAGCAAAGCAAGCAAAAATTTTTATTCGTCCTTAGTGTGAGATCGCAAAGAATATCGATGTTTCCCGGGACGTGTCTGCTCGTCAAACAAAGGATCTGTCGAAGAGACAGCGTCCTGCTGATCAGTTCGTTGGTCTGGTCTTGAGTCTCTTGCTGACAATGTTCCAACAATGGCTTTCTGCTGCGCTGAGTGTTCACCAACAAGTTGTGCGTCACTGAAAGGTACAAACGCCGGCAATGTCGCTGCTTCTGTTGACGCAATGCCTTTCCTCACCCACGGGTCTGCCGGCAAAGGAATAGGGACTCGCTTACAATGGGTAGCATGTACCCAGTTCTTCCGTCCCTCAAGACGAACGGCAGTCCTCGTGGCCAAAAGCACCTGGTGAGGTCCAACAAAGCGGGGGTCCAGATTCTTCTTGCGCGAAAAATTTCGGGTGACAACCCAATCACCAGGCTGGAGCTGGTGGCCTGGACCCTCCGTCTGCGTCGGCAAGGCGTCGTAAACCTGTTGATGAATTAACCTCAGTTTAGCAGTCAAGTCATGTAAGTAGTCAATCAACATCGGGTACTCAAGATCAACGAATATACCTGGCCTAGGAACCCCCCACACATTCGCAGGACGGCCGAACACTATTTCATAGGGACTAAGCCCTATTCGGGAGTGTACAGTCGCCCTAGTTGACAGTAATGCTAGAGGCAAAGCGTCAGGCCACGAAAGTCCAGTCGTAGCCTGGATCTTCGCTAATTTTAGTTTAAGGGTGCCATTGTACCCTTCAACCAATCCAGCTGACTGGGGATGATTGGCGCTATGGAATTTCTGATTAATTCCAAGGCCCTTACACACACTCCTCATCACACTTCCAACAAACTCACTTCCGTTATCTGACCACACGACTCTAGGCATTCCATACCGAGGAAAGTATTCCTTCAGTAGGATTTTCGCAGTAGACAAGGCAGTATTATCTTTGAGGGGATAGGCCTCGATCCATCGGGAGAATGCGCAAACCACAACCAAAACGTATTTCAGGTTATTGCATCGCTCCATATGGATGAAGTCCAATTGGATCACCTCAAAGGGATACGAAGGAGGAGCAAAACTGCCAGGGGGAGTTGGGGTTCCTTTGCCAGGATTGTACATTATACACACCATACAATTCTTCACCAAACGTTCAGCACACTTAGTAATTCCATCATTCTTCCACACATCAGCCAACAACTTGCAAATACCTTTCGCGCTAATATGTGCTAACCCATGTGCCATTTGCACAACGGCCAGTACATACGCATCAGGCAACATCCATCTTTTCTGATCTGACAAATCAATCCAGCAACCATTCACATCCAACCTTCCCGTACTTTCTTTCCACTTCATCTTTTCAGTGTCGGTGGCCTCATTCTGAATTGCTTTCACACTCTCTATAGTATTCTCACACATACTTGATTCTGTAGGCCACCTAACCGAATTCGTCACATACATTCGAGTGCTAAGGTTCCGGGCAGTCTCCTTAGCAATCTCATCTGCAAACGCATTACCACGACCAACATCATCCGTCACCTTACGATGCGCACTACATTTAACAATTGCAACTTGAGCAGGCAAAGTCAATGCATCCAAAAGATCGTTCACAAGCTGGCCATGCTGTATTTTCGTGCCATGTGACGTCAAGAAACCACGTTCTCGCCACAATCGTCCAAAACTATGCGCTACACCGAAAGCATACTGACTATCGGTGTACACATTCACACGTTTACCTTTTGCTAATACACATGCTCTAGTAAGAGCGATCAGCTCTGCAGCTTGGGCAGAATTCTGATTCAATCTCGCAGTCTCAACAACAGTATTCAATGTCACCACAGCATAAGCAGTAGTCACATCACCATTCGGCAATTTAAAACATGACCCATCCACATACAGGATGCCATCCGGGTCTTCCAATGGGGTGTTTTTAAGGTCCACACGACCTTTTGTTTCCTCCTCTGTACGCAAGTAGCAGTCATGTTCTGCTACTACATCTGACTCTGCACTAATTGGTAACAAAGTTGCCGGATTTAGGACATTACAACGTTTTATCTGAATGTGGCTTGCCAAGAGCGTCAATTCGTACCCAGATAACCTCGCACTCGTCAAGTGCTGAGTTTTCGTACGGTTCAAAAGAGTATCGACTGCATGCGGAACCATCACCGTAAGCATATTATCCATGACCAATCCTGCTGATTGTCGGATGGAGACCGCAGCTGCCGCAGTTGCTCTCAAACAACTCGGCAATGCTCTAGCTACTGGGTCTAAGGTCGAGGAAAAATATGCACATGGACGTTGCTTACCACCAAAAGGTTGCGTTAAGACGCTTAAAGCACAACCTTCCCTCTCGTGAACATATAACGTGAACGGCTTGCTGTAATCAGGGGTACCTAACACAGGGGCCGAACACAATGAATCACGTAATTCAGAAAAACGTTTCTGACATTCTTCCGTCCATGGTAAAGGAGTCGAAACATCCTTGCACGTAAGAGCCACCAATGGTTTCGCTAGCAATGAAAAATTAGGAATCCACTGCCTGCAGTACGATGTGATACCTAGAAAGGCACGCACATCTCTTTGGGTTTGTGGCACAGCCATGCGCGCAATCGCTGCAATTCTCTCTGGGGTCAATCTCCTTCCCTCCTTTGACAATAAGTGACCTAGATAGGTTACTTCTTGACAACAATATTGGAGTTTAGAAGGTGACACCTTGTGATTTAACTCACAGAGATGTTGCAGCAACGACACTGTAGCAATTTTGCAAATGTCCTGAGTATCAGCAGCCACCAATAAGTCGTCGACGTATTGGATTAAAGCCGCACCAACCGGCAACCTAAACGCATCTAGTTGACCCTTCAAAGCTTGACTGTAAATCGATGGACTTTCACAGTAGCCCTGAGGAGCGCGTTTGAACCGGAAGCTACGTCCACCAAGAGAGAAACCGAAAAGGTCCCTGCTCTCTTCGGCAATCGGGATGCTGAAAAACGCATTTTTCAAATCAATCACCGAAAACCATGAAGCCGTAGCTGGAATCAGAGTCAGTAGCGCCGTAATGTCAGGCACAACAGGGAATTGAGGAACCACAATTTTATTCACCTCCCGTAAATCGATAACAAAACGATAAACAGGCGGTTTGGTAGGATCAGTACGTTTAAGAATGGGCAGTACAGGACTATTGCACACGTTTCCCCGAGTTTCTTCAATGACATCTTTCTCGATCAAATCATAGATGATCGCTAACAAAGCTCGTTCACCATCCAGGGAGATACGATATTGGGGAATACGTGGCAATCGCACATTCGATTTCAACTGAACAACATAAGGGGAGATATCAAGTAGGCCCACGTCGTTTGGACCCGTCGCCCACAAAGATGCAGGAAGAGAACTCAATTCCGGTGGAAGCTTATCGAGGGACAAGTACATGGGAGAGACTACCCTCTCTCCTAACGTAAGCTTTATACCCGCAGGAGAACAATACAAAGTCGCATACAAGCGTTTAAGCAAATCCAGACCCAAAAGATTTTCACCACAACCAGTGGTTAAAATCAACGGAGCTTCGAGCTCACGAGGCCCAATTTTAAGGGGCAAAGGGCGCGAAACTGGATTGCTAACGGGGGCGCCAGAGAATCCAACAGATACATTTGTTAAGCCAGACAAAGGTGCGCCAGGGAGTTTCGAATGCATGATAGAACTTTTCGCTGCACCAGTGTCCAACAGAAAAGGCTCAACGACGCCCGATGTAGCAACTGCGACGTAAGGCCCTCTCTGATCAACCGGAACTGATACCACTCCCTCTCCTTGTCTTTGGCTGTCCTAGTAATTACTATCGTCAGTTCCCTGATCGACGTAATAATCGTCTACATTGTACTGCGCAGATCGTCCTTGCGATGATCCACGTTGGTCGAAACAATTATTAGAATTTGACGAGTTATCAGAACAGTCGTTCTGAGCACCACGACCTCTACCACGTGATGCGTGCTGTGCACCACCACGACCTCCTCTAGACGAATTACCACCACTACGGTCATTTAAAGCAGGACAATTGAATTTAATGTGTCCCTCCTGTCTACAATAAGCACATTGATTGTACCCCAACGAAGATCTCTGAAAAGATGAATCATTACGCGGCTGCGATCGATTTGATTGCGACTGCGATCTATTCTGCTGAGGCGCATTCTGATTAGAACGCGGCGGATATGCTTGTTGTAACAACACTTTAGTTTTCAGCTCTTTCGTCTTTTTATCGGTACGGTCATTTTCCTCTTTTTCTCTATTTTCGTAATATTGTGCCGTAGCCAGAATCTGAGCTGAGGTAGAAACGGCCCATGAACTTTCTGAATTTTTCAATTTATTGCACAAGTCGGGCAATAAGTTCGATACAAATTTATCCACAAACAACCTCTGTCCACCCTCAGTACCCATATCCTGCCCACTATGATCGACGAATGTTTCCTCGAACCTCGTAAAGAAGTCTGAAACACTCTCATCTTTCTTCTGCTTACAGGCTGACAACTTGTCCCAATTTACCCTCATAGCTGGCATAAGCGTTTTCATTAACGTAATTATTCGCTGGGGAAGAAGTTCAATCAACTGATCGGGTTTAGTAGCAGCCACTTGTCCAGCGTCTGCCGCTGTAATGGCAGCCCAATCACCACCTAATTCATTCGCGTGATCTTGGTGACGAATCTTGGCCCATACCGGTTGCGGTACGACATTGCCAAACAACATGTCGATATCGGCCAGATTCATTATCGTAGCGTCTACGAGCTGCGATAATTCTTTGTAATACCCCGCAGGATTTTTGCGAGGATCAGGCAAAGTTTGTTTCACCTGAAGCACTTCCGATCGTTTCCAAGGGAGGTGTATCCACACTCTCTGGAAATGTGCTGGTATTGGAGCATTAGCATTAGTATTATCAGCGGGTACCCAAACTGGCGGAACTTCTCGCATAGGATATTGGCCAGACCCATCTCGTTGTTCAATGTCCTCAACGAACAATGCATGAGGAATAGGAGCGGGACGAAGAGATAGCAACCGTTCAATAGCACGTCGGACATTAGTGTCGACTATCAGTCCAGTTGCGAACTGAAGCCGAAGATTAGACAGGGCGGTCAGCACCTCGTCAGGCGCAACAGCCGCTATCTGATCATGTAAGAACTTGCACATTTCATCAAACACATATCTCTGAGTAGGTATGTTGAATTGATCAAACGTTTCGAGGACAACACGAGGTGGATTTCTAACAGGGTTTATCATCCAACCCATCGCCATATTGTATAGCGCAACACGTTCTCTATTACCAGGAAGCTGGCTACGTCTCTGTGGACCATCAGAACCTGCAGACCCAAAAACAGGTCCGAGCGACTGAAAGAAGTTTGTCGCAAGGGGAG
Source organism: Lissotriton vulgaris (assembly GCF_964263255.1). Classification (NCBI taxonomy): domain Eukaryota; kingdom Metazoa; phylum Chordata; class Amphibia; order Caudata; family Salamandridae; genus Lissotriton; species Lissotriton vulgaris. Next base: position 972,112,902 of record NC_141693.1, on the reverse strand, counting down.
AATCACGATTACGAGTAGAGGGAGAAGAGTAAGACACAGGACTAACAAGAGAAGGAGTAGAGACGTTAGCAGCAACAGGGGTTAACAACACAGGAGCAGTAGCGTGAGCAGTAGCGGGAACAGGAGTATGTGGAAGCGGAGGAGCAGTAGGAATAGAAAGAGGCAAAGGAGCAGGAACAGTCGGAAGAGCAAGTGCAGGTTGAGGAACTGGTGGAACAGGTACGGCAGGGACCACAGGAGCTGCGGTACCCTGTACGTACGGAGGTGGCGACTTCATAAGATAGGACATTAAAGAATCCTCAACTGCCTCTTCCTTCTTATCCGACTCCGTAGACAAAACAGGATAGCATTTGTCTATGGACATACGCTGTAATCTCTCAAACACTTCCTTATCCTTATCCTCCTTATCACGCTGAAACTGCTCAGCTTTCTTTACTATAGTAGCAACAGTATCTCGCTGACTACGTTTATTTTGTCTGATCTCTTTCTGTCGGGCTTCTTTGCGCCAGAACCGAAAGGCATCAAACATGGCCGGCCTTGATTTACGTTCGAACAACTTTATTTCCAAATTATCTAAGATCGACGCTTCGAAGCTACCGTGAGGTGGCCAACGAAGATCGCCGTCTTTCTTTGTATATTTGATCCAATAATCGTTAAAAGCAATCGGGCCTAGCCCATGTTTGCTATATAGGTCATAAGTAGGAGTTCCAACCGGAGGTATCGGACATGAGTCCTCCAGCAGGGAATCCGCACCACAAGGTCTAAAGCAACTGAACAAAGTACTGCGACCAGGCATCTTGCACACTAGCCGAGTTTCACAAACTTCAAGGGTTACGGGATTTACCAAGTCCCAGCAAGAACAAAACCCTCGGTCTTTGGCGGCTGCAGTCGTCAAACAAATACAACAACAACAAAGTACACTAGCAAAGTGTCACCGACAAAAACACTCACACAGCGTGTACAACAAAGACACCCGCTAAAGTGTCTACAACAAAAACACTCGCTAAAGTGTTTACAACAAAGACACTCGCTAAAGTGTCTACAACCAAGAACTCTGGGAGCGACCCACAAATACTTAACTCAAAGATCAATGGCGTCCTCAGGAAGGCCCGTCTAATCGTCTCGCTATACCAAGGTCTACGCCAGGCGCCAAAACAGGTCTACAGTCAGGGTAGCAGTCCGTCGCAGCCGTTAGGAGGCGGGAATCTTCGCGGGAAAAGTCTTCGGGCCACTTATTTCGACAACAGGATCGATGAAGCGGGGTGCACCTTCCCTCGGAGATTTCACACGAAGTTCCTCACGATCGTCAGGCTTGGACCGGTACCACTGATGCAGCCCCACGTTGGGCGCCAACTGAAGGACTGGGTTCTTTGGACCCAGCGGTGCCAGGGCACAACACCTGAAACCTTCGTGGGTAACCTGCTCCGGCGTACAAATCACAGAGACACGGGACACTTCCTTCGGCGTCAAAGAGTCAAGGTTTATTTACTGCAGGGAACACAGAAGTCACAAGAAGTACATCGAGTGTAGTTCGGGGAGACTGCTTCCAATTGTATTTGTGGATCGCTCCTTTTATACAGTTTCTACCCATAGGATAACATGATACACAATAGTTTACAACCTGGTTCCCACAAGTCGCTCTCAGAGGGGTCGCTTAGATCACTTTGAAACACACAAGATCCGGAACATAAGTGCGGAAACATTTGGCGGTTCCCAACTGTAAAAACCCATCTTCCCACCATTAGCAAATTCCAATCAGCAGTAAAGTAGATCGAAACAGGAACGAAGACAGGTGCAGAGGAAGACGGAGACAGTGGGGAGATCGGAAAGGGTGTAAAAGGGGAGTGTCGAGAAGCACGAGATACAGGCATCAAAGGGACGTGCCTAATGAGATGCACAACTGAGACAATAAGCCCGTGCGGCAAGATGAGCCTCGAGCGGCGCCATCTGCCTTACAGTAGCATCCCCCTCGTCATAAAGACACTTTCAAAGAACATGTGTCTTCCGCAAATATCTTGGGAGTCCCAGGGTCGCGAAGCGGACAGCGTCCGTTCGCTGGCTACTTGAGGGCAAGAGACAAAATGGATGCCGTATCTAAGATGGAACCCGTGGGTACAGATGACAAACCCACATAACAAACGAACGGTTTAAGTTAGCACAGCGAAACTGCGCACACTTGCTAAACTCGTCATTTGCGGTCCATAGATACTAGACTCGACCATATTCGTGTGAGTCGAAAACACCACTTACAATTGTCACGGAACCTCAAGAGGGCTGGCAGAAAGACAGCCATAACATTACACCCCTTGACTCCAGTCTATTTACCAATAACTAAATGGAACTAACGTCAGTAGACGAATAATATGAAACAAAACTAACTGATCTACGACTCTTTGTAACTCTAAAAAATTGTAGCAGGGAAGGGATACACTGAATGAAGCAGCAAATCACTATAAGGACACAGACAACAATAATGACCCCTCCCAAAATTTGTCGTAAAAAATGCATGTCAGGGAGCCAATTAAAAAGCCAGTCAAAGAAACCCTGATCCATGTGTTCTCTAATTTCTGCAGTCAAGTCGTGGAGTTTATTAATGTGGGATTGGATATCCTTGGAATGGTCAGATAAATTAAAACAGCACAGACCTTCAAATTCAGAGCATTCATGCCCGTGTTTTAACAGTAAATAATCGATGGCCGCACGATTTTGTAAAATAGCTCTACGTTCACCTTGGGAATCTAATAATAAATCTGATAAAACAGTAGAAGTCTGGTTGATCGATTTAACCATCCAGCAGGCCATTTTGCCGATTGTTTTGGCATTATAAACGGCCAATGCAGGAACACCAATAATAGAAAAAGCTAAACCAAGATATTCAGATTTGGAAAAAAGATGAACAGAGGAATCACAGTCTTCATGCAATGACATAGAGTCTCGAACAATACGGGAATGTGAAGGAGGATGTGAAGAAAACATTAGCAAACTTAATCTAGTGATGGCACATGGGCCACCAGAAATATTCGCAGGAATATAGGGCCAAGATGAATTCCCGCATGAAAAGAGCCATCCAGCCGGTAACAACATTGAACGATAATGGCTAGTGGCAACAACTAAACTTTTGCAAGTCATATTGTTCTTCACTGAAAAACATGAATTAGGAAGTCTTTTCATACATAACAAACGCTGGTGAAATGAAAAAGTAGTAGCGGCTTGGAGTTTCAACCGCAAACATTCAGAGATGGCCTTAGGATTACAGGTCATCATGAAGCAAAGGTCACCAGGGGTAATATTAAAAGTAGTGATTCTGGAATTAAGTAGGACATCTTGGTCTGGAAGAAGAGTACATGAGGGACAATATTCATGGGCCAAAAAGTCGCCCAGAATGACATTAGGTCGGGCACTGGATATATTAAATACATGACGAAGGGTTTCAGTAGATGCGGGGACAGCGACCAAACAGGTCGATAATATGTCAGTAACGCTCTTCATGGGGGTAAGGCAAAAATGCGGAGAGTTCGTCACTCGCTCCGCGAGTGTGATCCAGAAATTGGAGGACTTCCGCCACGCGGATCGCGTAGCTCTTGTTATCCCATCACTCGGCGTCGGTAGATCCTCTCCTCTCCCGGCGTAGCAGGCCAAAAGGAGTCCAGCGCAGACACATCCTGCAGCAGCAGTCCAGAGAATGATCTGAAAGAATACAAACACAGGCCTTAATCATTCTCGTAAATAACATTTGTCAGCTGGGACAGCTTCCCAGCCATCTTTCCCTGGCTTCATCACCAAAACGGTGTTGTCATGACCAGTCGCAATAATATCAGCCTGTTCAGGAGGATTTTTAGGCGATTGCACCCATATTTTAGCTCCAGGAAGATCAGATGATCCGAAGCCTTTTTGTCCACGCACAGTTAGCAACGTTGGGGCAGAGCCTTTTTTGATCTCACCACTGAAGACAGGCATAATCAATAACTGAGCAACACGGTCAGACTTTTTGATAAACAAATCCATCTCACTGCTATTAAGCAAGAGAACCTTAATCTCTCCCTGATAATCACTGTCGATCACACCACCAAGGACTTGAACACCTTTCAGGGCCAGGCCAGATCTAGGGGCAATTAATCCAAAACTACCGGCAGGTATAGAGACACCAATGCCAGTTTCAACAATGATTCGATCTTTTCCTGGGAAGTGTACATCATTTAAAGCATGCAGGTCGAGGCCTGCGGAACCTGGAGTAGCTCTACACGGAGCCAAAGCACCGGGGGTAATTTCCCAATATGTGACCGTAGCAGCAACAGAATTAGGTTTTGCATCAACATGTGGAGGAAACAAACGCATCAAAGGAGATTCAGCATGCAACAAAGGACGATTATTAAGTATTAACAAAGCTTGAAGTAAGACATCTCTCCACTGGCTGTAACGGTCATCAGTCAACTTGCGCAACTGTTCTTTCAACAAACCATTCATTCTCTCAATCAGTCCTGAAGCTTGTGGATAATATGGAATGTGAAATACCCAGTCGATATTGTTTTCCATACAGAATTCCTGCACCAATCTTCCACGAAAGTGGGATGCATTGTCCGATTGAATTTGGAATGGGACACCATAATATAGAATAATCAGTTCCAGGGTTTTAATTGAATTCACTTGGGTAGCATTCTTGCAAGGAAAAGCGACCAAAAGGCCACTATAAGTATCAACTGCTGTACAAACGTATTGGCAATTTCTGCTCATGGGGAGCGGACCAATATAATCAATCTGCCAAATTTGGGCGGGCAATTTACCTCGATGTAAGTGACCTCGAACAATTTGAGGCACCTCTTTCTTTCTAGAATGCTGGCAAATGGGACAATGTAGAATGGCATCTTTAATTAAAGAAAAGGGAATATGAATTCCTCTATCAGCAGCCCACCTGTTAGTGGCTTTCTCTCCAAAATGTCCTGCTTTCTGATGGGCCCATTTCGCCAATCCCGCCAAATCAGAATCTTGCATGTCAACCACTGCCTCAGAAATTTTAGACTGTTCATCTGCAATGTTATGGAAAAATTTGTCAAGGGAATCTATTGGAGTATGAGCATCCACGTGAAAGATTGTTACAGTACTGTGCGGAAGCAATTCCCAAATTTCTTGCCACAATTCTTTACCCCATAATTCCTTGGAGTGCAATTCCCAATTGTGCGAGTGCCATGTAGGCAACCACACCGCTAGACCGTTTGCAGTGGACCAAGAATCGGTGAAAATATGACATGTACCTGGTAACTCTTGTTTCAAAACTTGGTAAATCGCATAAAGTTCAGCATATTGACTACTCTTACCGTCTCCAGTTGTGCTCAACAATTTCTTAGTAGTCGGGTTATAGGAGACAGCTTTCCAATGTCTCTTGTCACCAATGAACTTCGCAGAACCATCCGTAAACCACACATGTTTTCTATCCTCCACGGACAGATCATCAAATGATTTACCCCACTGCACGGGAGACTCCTGCACTACGGGAACCGAACGCTCACTCTCAGCTTCATTGGAGGGCGCCTGCGCCACTCGCTCATGTAAAATCGCCACACCTTTCGGACCCACACGTGCCCTGTCCTGAATGTACCATTTCCATTTAATCACACTAGCCTCCTGAGCATGTCCAATTCGATGGGACTTCGGTGAACTCAAAACCCACTGCATGATGGGAATCTCAGGCCTCAAAATCACAGCATGGCCTAAAGTCAATTGCTCGGTGTCCACCAGAGCCCAATAACAAGCAAGCAACTGTTTTTCAAAAGGAGAATAACGCTCACCAGCCTCTGGTAGCTTTTTGGTCCAAAAACCTAATGGCACTTTTTGTCTGCCCTGCTTTTGCCACAAACTCCAATTGGCATACAGACCTTCCACGGACACATTCAAATCCACATTACCCTCACTCACGGGCCACAAATCCAAAGCATACTGAATAGCTTCTTTAGCCAAATCAAAAGCAGTTTGTTGAGGTTCACCCCACTCAAACGCATTCTTTTTACGAGTGACTCGATACAGTGGAGCCAAGATTTGACTCAAATGTGGAATATGTTGGCGCCAAAATCCAAACAACCCAATAAAGGATTGCGCCTCTTTCCTATTTCTGGGAACAGCAAAATCAAGTATTTTACGTTTAACTTGTGGGATCACTTCTCTGTGACCTTCATGCCAATTAATTCCTAGAAATTTCACAGCTTGGGATGGAGTTTGTAATTTATCAGGATTAATTTCCCAGCCTTTTGCTCGCAAACAGTCAATGATCTGATCCAAATGAGACTGTACTTGGTCTTGCGTTTCACCTTGAATCAAAATGTCGTCAATATAATGACAAATCTGAACTTGTGGAATCGTAGGCACTTCAGACAAATGTTCCGCCACCAGCCGGTGACAGATTGTAGGGCTATGTACATAGCCTTGAGGAAGACTCCGGAACGTCATTTGACGTCCATTCCATGTAAAACTGAATTGTTCTTGACATTCGGGGGCAATTGGAATCGAAAAGAATGCATTAGCAATATCGATAGAAGCATACCATGTACCAGGATGCTTTTGAATTCTCTCAATCAATGTAACAATGTCAGGCACTGCCACAGTCAATTTAGGTGTATGTTTGTTCAATTCTCGATAATCAACAGTCATGCGCCAAGAGTTGTCACTTTTGCGCACGGGCCAAACAGGATTATTCCAAGCGGATGTGACCGGAGTAATGACTCCCGCGTCAACCAAATCCTGAATCGTAGCTGTAATTTCTTCATGACCACCTGGGATGCGATATTGTTTCTGAGAAATCACTTTCGTTGCTAAAGGGATCTTAATAGGTGGCATGCGTAAACGGCCAACCCGTACGGGTCTGGTCGAAATGTACTGTCTAGTACCAAACTGATAGTAACCATCATCCAAATGCAAAGTCATACCTTTCAAGATGTCAATTCCAATAATGTATTCCAAAAGTGGCACAACCAACACAGAGTATTCTCTACGAGGAATCCTACCAATTTTAATCTCAAGTGCAGTTTGAACTGCGGGCGTTTCTTTACCACCCAGGCCGGTAATTGTGAAAGATTGTCCATGAAATTTTCTCGACTTGCCATGAATTAAAGTGGCCTCCGCCCCAGTATCAACCAACGCTCGGGCCCTTTGGATATTACGATGTTTCCAAAAAATCTCAATATCTACATATGGTCTGTAATCTCTGTGGGCCCACCTGCGTACCGGAGCTTGACCTATTTCCTAGTCATTTTTCCTGCGTTCAGTCAACCAAGACAGATCAGGGTAGATGTTTTCAGTTTTCTTCGGTATCAGAATTTCTTGTTCATATCCGTCTCCAGTACGAAACGGATTAGTATCATGTTCAAAAAATTGTGAATTACGGTCAGAGAGTCTATTACGATCCTCCCTCCTTCGTATATCAGGGGAATAACTCCTTGCATCTCTATGTCTGCTAGAACCACGATCATCTCTTCCCCTTTCACGATCATCCTCTCTCCCCCTCCCATCACTACGACGGGGGGAACCACCACGTTCTTGGCGCCGGTCATCACGGCGATCAGAATTCACACGTCGTCTCTCATCACCACTGTCATCCGAACCACGATCATAATCATTCTTTCGCACACGACGGGCACCTTCCTTCCGATCCAAACCACGCTTACGGAACATATCCCATAGGACATTGTTGGGTTCACCATCGATCTCTTCCCTTTTCACACCATCAGCAACAAGAGCAAGAAACATGTCACGTCTAGAGAACTTATAGTCCCCACCAGTACGACCCTCAGGTCGGGATTGTCTTTCAGGTTTAAACCATTCACCCAACTCACCAAGCTGACGAACAGACTCAAGCACAGCAGACAAAGGATTGCCAGTTTGATTAATCAATAAAGTCATCATGACCTGCTTGTAAGCAACAGGAGAAGAACGGATAATGCGATTACGCACAGAAGATGTTAAAAGACCATCCAATAATCTGTCAGCAGTACTAAGGAAGATACAGGTTTTCATGACTTCTTCCTTTAAACGTTGCGACGCATCGCGCAGAGTATACCACGGCTTTTCATCAGAGGGCCAATCAGACTCAGTTGGATATTTATGATTACAGCCATCAGACGCAAGCTGGAGCAAAGAAGTTTGAACATTACCATTAAAATTCCGAAAATGGTCCTGAATAGTAGAATCAGAACTCAAAGAGCAAAATCGTAAGCAATCAACGGCATCGAGCATAATACCGGAAGCGCCAAGCTCATAAAGGCGCACCATCCAGGTAAGCAAAGACTCACCAGGTCGTTGTTTAAATCGTTGCAGGATGTCACTGATCTCCTGCTGAGTAAAATCTTCAATACAGTCAAGAGCGATACCACCCGGATTACCAGGGGCTTGTTGTAATTTCCGTCGAAAAATTGGGTGAGCAGAAACTGCGGGAAGAGCTTCCGAGGAAGCCCGCATCTTAGATTTAACATCACAATCAGGGCAAGCTACGTCATCCGCACGGGAAGAACGAGCACGATCACAATCGGGAGTTGAGTCAATGCACGAAGCAGATTTACAATCACGTCCGGAGCGAGAAGACTCGCGCTTGTCACCCTCCTCTGCCGAGGAGTCAGAAGTATGAGAATCCCAGATATTACCGTCCCACTCATCGGGGTTCCAATCCATTCCAGCTTTTGCTACAACCATACGCACTTTGCGTGAAGACACACGTCCACGACGATGTTTATACTTATATCGTGCAATACGGACCGCAGCCCTTTCGGCAATGGTCTGATATGTTTCAAGTTTATCGGCAAGCAATTTATTTTGACAACGCAACAAAGTGTGCGCATTTTGCAACTCGACACACTGTCCTTCCGAATCTTTAAACTGTTTCCGTAGTTGCACAATCCTCTCATGCATTATTCTGTATGCATTAAGAACAATCCACCCTCTGCGTCCTAAAATAGGAAGCTCATCACCCTTCACTACTGGCGCTTTCTGTAGGCACGAAATCACATCAGCAGGCTCCGCCTGCTCCAAGAATGAAGACCAATTTTCGCTCAAACCAGTAGAATCAGCCCACTCACGGGCCAAAGCCTCATAAGGCGTAGACTCCCAGCCGGGAATCTGAATCGGTAATTTGAAAACCGACGATGATTTTTTCACAAACATAATGATACACAAAAAAAAAAAAAAAAAAAAAAAAAAAAAAAAAAAATATATACACAATTATAAACAAAATTTTATACGTACAAGCCGAGCGCAAACCAACGAGATGAAAACAACACAATGCACACAGGCTTCGTAAACAGTTCGTGACGCCAGATGTAATGGCTGGATTTTCTGTTTAGATGGGATCAGCCCCCAGGGGCCCCTGTGACCCAGCCAAAACGTACTCACCTTCCCTTCTTAGATCGTATTTACACTGAGTAGATATAACGATGAATATACAGGTCGCACCTAAGAATGGGGAATGACAATATACATATATGGATTTTCTACAATATCTTATTAACATCAGTTGGCCTCGCGGTCGCCTCGACCCAGACCGTTCTACCCCAGGGCAGATCTGACACACAATCCGGCGTGTCTACACACGGGCCTGCAGAACCCAATGCTCCCTTTTCCAGCGTTCGCGATCCTGCGAAACATAGACGTCAGTGTCCCCCCTGACGCTCTCACTTAGTCTTATACCACAATCCGGTGGCTTTACACGGCAGTATCCCTCCTGCCGTTCTCATTAACGCCGCATATCAACGACGACCACATTCCTATGAAACATTATTGGGATGATATCTCGACAGTCTACTTAGGATAAAACTACAATAATAACTTTGGATATGGGTCCAGATTGTATAGTGTACTCGTTGCTTTTGACATCAGAGGTTCACTCACTCCCTATTTGTGTGATCACCACTTGCCTGATTGGGATTACTCGTCCATTCATGCGCCTAGCTTTCACCTAGGAGTTGCGTTTACCAAGATTGAACATAAGCACCAGGCACACGGTAATTCTATATGAATTAGGGCATTTATTAACCATAAACATAAATCACATTACTATGCAGCATTACATTTGCACAAGAAATAAAAGAGAAAGATTAGGGTGCACGCACTATAAAGACTGGTTGGACTTCACCTGGTTAACGGGAAATCGGGACTCGGCAGTCATCTAGGCTCCTGTCTCGTCTCTGGGTCCTGGCTCGCCTTGCAGTCACCCTCAGCCGTCACAGGTACACGTCTGCACTGATAGGCTCAAACTCGTCTGCTCTCCCTCAGGACCTCGGAACCTTGCTGTTAATTAGCTACCGTCTCTCTCTCTCTCTGCATTAGTGCGCTCCGCGCCACTTCTCGTTCAGTCTATTTTCAGAGAGTTTCGGTCTTAAATCTTTCTCCGACTTCAAAGATGGCGACTTGTCCACCATGAAAATGAATAATGGTAGAGATGCTAACGGCTAGATGCCGCCTACGGACTGACTGACTGAAAGACTAACACCTTCGCTAATATCAAAGCCCGTTCCTTCATGGAAATTCACGGCCAGTAACCTGCCGCCCACCAAATTCTTGTACCTCCCCGTACCAAGGACACTTTCCCAGCCGGCCGGCCTGAAGTTGTGTCTTCGGAGTGGAGAAAAATACATTCCTTCGATAAGGGTCAGCCTGAACCGGTTCTCTCCAAGCGAACAACAGCTTGAAACTAAAACATTACACTTCACCTAGAAAGCCTTCTCGAGCTACCAGGCAGAAAGCAAAATGGAGTCTGTCTCGCTTAAGGCCTACGGAGCCCATAATATACATAGCTCCATGAGAAACAGATCGGCATGTTAGCAAATGAGTAAATCATGACTAATACCCATATATCTAACCCCTAACTTAAATTCATAAGCCTTACTCTAAGGAAAATGGCACGAAAATGCCCTTATATCTATAAGACAGGATCCCTGTCTATCGGCCTAATCCCTATGCTATGAGGGTGATAGGCTGGAGTCACTCTCCATCATTCTCCTTCTCCAGAGGGCTGGCAGAAAGACAGCCATAACAGGACTATATGGAGGCAAGTGCAACCTCCCTCACTTACCGCAAACTACTGAACAACCTACCGGATCCACTGGGGAAGCTGAAGGAATATTGGGAGGACGAGATAGGGGACCTGGATGAGATGGACTGGAATGCAGCTCTGGCATCGCCCAGGGAGGCAGGTATATCCACCCGATTCAGATTGGTCCAATTTAAAGTACTACATAGGGTTTACTACACCCGCACGACACTATATAAAATACACAGGGCAGAACACCCATATTGCCTGAGGAATTGTGGGGAGGAGGGTACACTGTTCCACACTGTGTGGACCTGTCCTAATATACAAGAATACTGGAGGCGTGTAGCACGCACGATAAGCCAGACCCTACAGAACCCGTTCACGCCTGACCCTAGGGTTTGCCTATTGAATGTATGGGGCCCAACAGACATGTCACTGCATGCCAAACGATGGGTGATCATTGGTGTGATGCTGGCAAAGCGGGATATCGCAAAATATTGGGGGGCACTAGAGACACCGACACTGGCGCAGTGGTGCAGGAACATGGACATGCTTATGGTGACAGAGAGGGCGGTGTACCAACAGCGGCTTAATCCACGCAAATGGAACAAAATTTGGGCACCCTGGAACACTTACAGAGGGGACATTTGCGAGCCTCTGCCTGAAGAGGAAGATGGGGACAGCTCAGGAGAAGACGAGGATATGGAGTAGTGGGAGGGAGCGAGGAGTAGGTATCAGAAGCAGCGCACGACACGAGGCCCTGGGAACTGTAAGTGCAGGCGAACTTGTTTTTATCAGTGACTGCATAAAATGCCGTTGGATGCTTCTAGACACGCCAATTGTTATAATGGATTTCTGACACGGATCGTGTACTTTAACCCTTGAAGTAGCAAGTTTAAAGTTGGGGGGGTAAAATTTAAAAAGTTGCTCTATTGATTGAAGGCAGCTGAATGTTGACGCTGCACTGAAGAATGATTCACCGTTACTGTGTCCCATGTGATAGCAACAATAAAAACAAATTAAAAAAAAAATAAAAAATCAATGGGTGTTGCAGTGGAATGCACAAAGCAACATCCATTGCCCACCCCTTTCACCCTAAGTATAACGTGAAAGGGAGCCTTATTTGCAATGCAGTGTTATGCTACATTAAGTGGCTCAAAGCCGTCTTCTAAATAAGGCAAAGCCCATATCGCCCCAGGAACTTCACTAAAAGTGACAATCCTGTGGTGATAGGGGCTTGCAAATATGCTCCTTAATTTCTAAGGATGTAGTGCTTCAACTCCTGCTCAAGGCAACTAGAGTGGTAAAGTAATGCAGCCTACCCACTGCAATTGACGTCTACCAAACCATGGAAAGCATACCAGGCACATCAAAAGGGATACATATATTACTTTCACTTCCTCTTTCTTTATCTGCACCAGCCCCTATGGAATGAATGGGAGAAGGGTAAAGGCATACAAGAGCCTTTCTGGTTATTTTATGACATTTATATCTGTTACCAGAGCCGTGGTGATGTAAACTCCTAGTGATAGATTCCATTTTAAGTAGGCCGAGATGCCATTTTCTGTATTTTTGCAGAATCCTCAACATGTCTGCCTTTGACACAGATGTTATCTGTCCTTATCTTTCCACAGGCTGTGAAAGTGTCAAGTCATTTAGATATAGACCTCAATAAGACACCTGATGTGACATCAGGCCTCTCCCATGTTGTGGTCTTCCTCTGAGGCCCCACATCAGGCAGTCTACCATGGTATGCTGTCAGAAGGGTGGTGATAGTCATCTGGCCTGGCCTGAAGAGAATTGTCAGTAAAACAATTGTGGAAACATGCTTACAAAACTTATAGAGGTTTAGGTACGATTGTCATTTTAAAAGTATATTTTGCCAAATACGCTGGTTGATGTCTACTCATTTAATACCTTTAGTATAGGTTGAAAATCTTGATTCACAAGTATCATATTAGACCTTTATGATATTCTGGTATGGTACGCAAATGTATTGTCATTGCCTACTAATTTAATACCTGTAGTAAAGTTTATCACCGAGAATATCTCATAAATATGTTCACCAATTTCTTTCTGAAGCACGAGTTCCCTGCTGTACAATTTGTTCTAACTTCTTGTAATACCTTATTAAGATGTCTGGCAATGATGCTTCAATACATTTTCAAATCACTATTGGTCAGCCTGATGGGTTCATATGATGAACGCTTCCGCTTGTGTATGTTGCTTGTTTGGCAGGTATTCACGGACTTTGGCTTTCCTGTTTATTAGTCCCTTTTTGACCTCCAAACCTACTTCTGTTGCATTAGGCTTTACCAGTCCCTCGTCATCATAATTTATTTAAAAAATGGCATCTGCATTCTGCTGTACTATCGTGCAATTACATGTTTGCAACAAATCTTATAGACTAGATATAGAATTTTGCAAAATTCGTAAAATATCCTCAGAAAAATGTGCTTCTCCCATATAGAGCTGTAGGTTATTGGATACTGTATCAAATGAACTCTTTATGCTGTAGCATTTTCTGTGGAGATTACAGTTAGAGCTTTTTATCCTTTTCTTCTAGATCATACTCAATCACTCCTGTATTATTTTTTATTACTAACCGTATATATGATCCCTCTGGGTTTGCTTGGGGATGCATGTGTTCGTGAAATGCACATATTCTCTTCGTCTGCAACATTTATAGCGCAAGATCTGCTTCTTTAATTTCTCTTTAAAGCTCTACTTGGTTTTGCTCTTTCTTATCACACATTAAGTTGTGAAGTCCCATGAATTCTCTGTGACTCTGTTTAGGAAAAAGCATTATAAAGGCATAAATAAATAAATAACATTTTTTTTGTTTTTAAGTGCACAGACAGTCAATGGAATGCAGTTCTTTGGCTTATGCGTGACTCGATTTTCTTTATTAGACCATCACTGGAATTGAACAGGCAGAAAATCACCTTTAGAGCAGGATGTGGGTTGTTACAGCACAGGTAACCAGGCCTGTCAGGCAGGGATCAAGATGGTCTTTAGTCCCCAGGTTCCACGCGTTTTAGGGCCCGTTCGTGCTGCGGCATGTGTTTACAGATATTAAAACAAGCCTGCTCTCGTTATTGAAGACCAGGGCTCTAACGTGATTAGTTCAAGTAGATGGTGCCAGATGCTGTGAGTTTGGTGACAAAAACGTCTGAGGCGCCTTAGGTAACTCATGCTTACAACGGGTTAGTGGTACATGCCTGGGTCACAGTAGCTTTAGGATTTCTATGCATGGCTTAGTTTTGATTGACACGTCGCATTAAATCTGCATGTCAAATTCTGAATTTTATGTGACAGTATATATATTACATACAAGAAAGCATTCCTCTCGTCTAGCAGGGCTTAACAATATACAATTTAAGCAGCTTATGAAAGAAGTATAATATTTTGCAGTCTTCGTGGATTTACAGAACGTGTTGACAAAAGAAAGGTAGTGAGCATTAGATGCTAAATTTGATTTCTCAGAAACATGCCTTCTGATTTCCTTCATGTGGGTAGAACAAGTCGCTCATTATACGTGGATTTTAACCACCTAAATGAATACGGATCACAAAAGATTATAAATAATAGAAGAGCAATGCATAATAGATCTGCTTGAAAATACACACTGCCCCCAGCTGGATATTATATGGTAGTGGCTCGAAATTTAGTGAAAGCTGATTCGAGTTGGCAGCGTCTCCTGTTTGTTAGGAGGCTTCAGTGCAAATGGTTTTGCTGTTTTAATGAAAGAATAGTGCTTCGAAATCTCTGACACGTGTGACTTAATGGGCTTGATTTAAAACCATTGCATTTAGTTTTTTACTTATTTGCTATTGTTTTACATACTCATATAAAGATATTAAAGATAATACTTTTTTAAGTAATAGTGTGTGGAATTATGCGTAAATAAAATGTTTTTGTTTGGCTCTATAAATAAGTTTTTTAGAGATTTTTATAGAAACAAAATGTGATTTATTCCTTTAAGTGCTTAAAAGCTGTATAGCTTTTAATGCAAAAAGAGCTGCATTAGGCACACACACAAACTGTTCCCATTGTGCTAACTCGAGTTTTTGGTGGGATCACTGCATAGGAAGGCATAGCTATGGCAAGAAAGAACTTACTGATAACCTTCTACGCGATGCAAAACAGCAGCGTGACTTGCCGCGTTGGTGTAAGGGGGAGAGTAGAAATGCGCCATATCTACTCAGAATTTGCACAATTCTGTCCTCTTATGGCCCTGGCACACTTCAGGTGGTCTAGTGCCAATGCAGGCATCCTTGAGCCATGGTTTAAGGATTGTTTTTTTGGGAAGGAATACCTTCCTACACAAAAACAATAATTAGCGGCATAGTCCACTTTTTAATTGTGTTGCAAAATACAGCACACATGGAAAGGGGAACTAAGGAGGAATACAGATTATTTCTTCTTATTATGTGTTTCTCAGGTAGGAGCACCAATTTGATTAAAAACCGGGTTTAATGCCTTTAGTAAATGGGCGGATGCATGAGAATGCCCATGGTCAACCCATATCCCATCTACTCGAACGCTGTGTAACACAACATAGCACAAGGCAGGTGTTAGACCTGGTATCAATTGATCAATAATTCACAGCCTGAAAATTCACAAAAGGAGACGTAAATAGTGAGGTAATGACCCATTACCTACCTCCATGTGCATTCCTTCCTGACATGAGCCATGCATAAAACACAGTATTCAATGTTACAACAGAGCACGCTATCAGCAGACCAATCACAAATTCACAATTCTTCATAAATAACACAAACCTGGTGGGTCTGGGCCATGGCAAGCAGTTTGGTAAGGCAAGGACTATAATTTCCAGTCCAAGTCTGCATTTTGTCCTCGCACTCCGGCACAAAATGATGTGTTGCTTCTCTCCAAGTGCATCACTGCCTATTGAATACGTTTACCACCCACCAAAGCAGATAGTAAATATACTGTGAAAAGGATAATGGCACCAAGATGTCAAACAATAGAGTTTCCTTTTATTAAAGGAAGCTGAGAAGAAATGTGATTAGACTTCAGAAAAATAACAGGCAATATAAATAGAGACCCAGCAAAGCTGAAAGCGATTTGATTTAGTCAGTCTTAAGAACGACCTTTCACATAGGAAGAGATTTCCTTCACGAGAGGTACAGCTGCCACCATTGGTTTTAGGGTCAGGTGGAAGAGATCTTAGAGAAGCAGATCCTATTTTGGCTCCAAACTGTTCTTATAAATGTTGAAAAGGAGATTGATCTAATGAGGATATTTACGTCAAGAAAAAAACGGTTGTATAAAGCTGTCGAGATGACCTTGTGCCATTTTAGGAATCATCACTTAGGTGCAGACTGCGGTTTGGCTTCTGTCTTCGATTCAAATGAATGGACTTTGGGCCCCATTTATGAAAAGTGTTGCATTGCTGCGTGAAAACAGCAATGTGACACATTTCAGTGCGCTCTTCTTGCGACACCATGGACGCGCTATATTTACTGTTCTGCGCCCCATCAGGGGCAGCTCTATGCTCATGGTGGCCCTGTGCAGGGAGCGTTGGTAGGAGGCCCCGGAAGAGGGGGTCCGGGCAGGGCGGAGAGCGGAGGCCAGTGAAGAGGGCGGTCAGGGTGTTTGGAAATGGAACAGAGCTGGAGGCCGACAAATCCTTGCCAAGGGCCGCCACGCAAATATGTATCCATCCTCAGAAGATTACTATATTAAGGATATATATTGGCATGGTGGCCCCTGGGGTTTGGTGGCCCTGTGCAGGTGCATGGCTTGCACATGCCTAAGGCCGCCCCTGGCCCCATGTCACATGGATTTACAGATAACGTAGTATTCTTGACGTATCTGTAAGCGCAAAAGTGGCAAATTGCTGGAGCGGGTCTGAAACCAGATGCAACTCCAGTAATGTGTCCTTTCACATTGGGCAAGCCCCATGTGAAAAGTCCTGCATCAGTCTTATGCCTGCTGTGAGGCGGGCATAAGGATTTGGTGCAGTGGTGTCCTAGAAGTGTCTCATAGATTTCACGGCGACACTTCTATGAGCCTTTTTTGCGTGGGAACACCCACCCTACATACATTATGCCTGATGCAGGTATAATGTAGAACAGGGGTTTACAAAGTGGCACATCTGCTTAGATGTGTCCCTTTGTTAATATGTCGCAGTGTGGTGAACATTTTATGCTGCCTGTGCGTCACAAAAAAAGTGACGCACGGGGGATAGAAAGGACTCATAAATAGGCCCAATGTGTCTTGTTTCAGTCGTGGCAATGAGAAAATCCTGAAACGGAAGCTGTTCTTCCATTTTAAACTTGACAATAGCAAGTGTTTTTTAAGGTGCATCACAGTTGATTGGCGTGTGGAAGCAACAATGTCCAAATATTTATCCGGCACATTGCTTCTCTTGAGTTTTTTCTTTTTATTAATTGAGAGCATGAAAGCAAGAACATTTCTACTGGGTATTTAAAAATGAATATTCGTCAGTTCCATGCCCATACTGCATTGTAATCTAGGAACTGCCTTCTGTGGCAAATGGACTGCTTTTCTAATTACAATGTTTACAGTTTATAAGATTAGCAGCATAAAAGTACCATATATTAAAGGTTGAAAATATGCCTTCATACTGCTTAAAGGAATGGAAAAGAGATAATTTCGAGCCTTATTATGCAAGTGGCGTTCCTTACTGCCCAGCAGTATGTCTGTCCACTGTCAGGCAGTAAGTGCTGTACATTATGCAAAGCCCTCCAGTGACAGGTACGTCAGAGATTCGTGTTCTGGGGACTATCCCCATGCAAATAAGGTCCCACTATTTTTTTTATTTCCCCCAGTTTGCTTTTGTTTAAGGAGTCATCCAGTGTACAGAAAAAAAAGTTATCTTTGACCCGTTCAACATCTCTATCAGTCACCAATGATAGGCATTCCTCAAAAGTGCTTTATTAGATGATGTCTGCTTGGATTTTTAGATTTATTGTGACATTATTCACAGATTAACTCTTTAAGCTAAGAAGGTGGCCTACAGACTTTTATGATCCAACTGTTAATATATACACGCCTAGAGATTCCTCCTTATAGAACACTGTCACTTCATTGGACCAATAAGCAACACTTTCTAAACACTTAAAAAAAGACACAGCAACTAGAGCATCCGAGTAACCAAATTACAGAGCTTATAAATGGTTCCAAATGCTATAGCTAGGATAAATCTCATCTGTCGAAAGTATTTAAACTGTCGAGTTAATTCCCACGGGGCTAAAATGACGCTCTGTTGGCTCTTTAGGGGCCACGGACTCCAGCCAGTGTATGCTTTCCTCCGCACCAAATCAGCGTGACACTTTAATATTACCAGCGCTTTAAATAATTCATGTTATTGGTTTTAGCGAGAGATAGTGATGAATTATTGAATGACCTCGATACCTCTCTCCAAGAATTCTAGCACAGTAATGCCCCTTTGGGTTTTCTGAGCACGTCACGCCACACAAATGAGTACACACCACAACATTCCGTCGCTCTCTACTTATCTGTGTTAACGTATTACATTTCACTTCATTGTAGAAGCTTTGATTTCCCCAGAGCCTTGGTTTCTCATTAGTAAACACCTGTGCTACGTATATGTTACCCTAGGCAAAGTTTACGTTTGGTTGAATGCAGTTCAGGTTGTCAGATATGAGCGTTAGCTGAGGGTGATTTGATTTAGAAACAAAACAATAATACAGCTTCCTTGTCGGTCTTTTTGCGACTGTACCCAAGAATGTAGCTCACAATCTATAACAACGCCATTTAGTGGACAGTATGAAGTCGTTTTCAACATCACAAATTTAGCTCCGTTTGTGGCAGAGGGCTGTCTTTGTGGGCCTCCTTGATATTTATTTTCAATGTTTATCCCTATCGCCAGATGCACGAAAATGCTGTTTTGCGATTCACTAATTCTTGCGATTTGTAATTAGGCAATTGCAAAACAGCTTGCATGAAAGAGTGATAAACACTTTCTGCGATTCCTAGGGGATCGCAAATGACCTAACTCATGAATATTAATTAGGTAGGTCGCAACATGCAGCACCCTTCGAATTGCAAAAATCACAGGGATGGTGGCCTGCTGGGTTCAGCAGACCACCATGTCCGTGATTGCTTTTAAATAAAGCAATCTTTTTTTTTATTAGGCAGCCCGTTTTCCTGAAAGGAAAACGGATGCTTTACAAAACGAAAAATGAAACGTTTTCCTTTTATTGGGACCACTGCCTCCTCTTAAAAAATGCTTTTACAAACATTCACAAAGGGTAACGGGTCCTTTGGGGACCCTTTCCCATTAGCAAAAGGGTTACCACCTGTTGGAAGCCGGAGTCCCAGTCCCGCACCACTGGCACCAAATGCGAGACCCGGGTCTCCTAGGCCAAGTAAGGACACCGTTTGAGATAGCCCTGCTCACCCCCTTAGTAGCTTGGCACGAGCACCAAGGCCTATCTCCAAGGCACGAGTGTACAGTATGTGCAACCACACTCACAGGAACCCACTGGTGACACCACAAATGGACTCCAAACGAGTTTGATAAAACAAGTATAAACTTTATATAAAAAGATAATCGATCAGACCAAACAATAGAAAAGCCAACATATAATAGAGCATTATATTCGTTTAGGTTGATTGGTAGGTTCAAATCCCAACCACCGCTTTCAAAATGCTATGCTGGTCGCAATGCTAGAATCATACACGTTGCAATGGACAAACAATAGTGCACTGCCTAACGATACAATTCTGTGCTGGGCAAAAATAAATATTACAATGCATAACGATACACCCCAGTACCTTGCAATGGGAGAAATAATGCAGTCCGTACAGCTACAATCATGTACTGCGCAATGAAGGAATAATGCAATGCGTCACACCCCAATCTCGTACTTTGCAATGAAGAAATAATGCAATACGCACCACTACAATTGTATACTTTGCCATTAAGGAATAATGCAATGCGTAGCTACAATCAGGTACTTTGCAATGAAGAAATAATGCAATGTGGGCCACTACAATCCTGTACTTTGCAATGGAGAAATAATGCAATGTGTAGCGGTACAATAGTGTACTTCATTACGCAGAAATAATGTCAGGCGTCATAAGTCAGTCCGGCAGTTTGTTAGCAGCAATATTGGCAATGTGTATTACGACAGTCAGCCTCTTCGATAATAGATGCTCCCCACACGTTTTAACGATGAAATAAAGTACAGCTTTTCACTCTGGCCCCAGTACTGCCACTCCTTTGGTCAGTATGGCCCACAATCTGAGCCAAAGCAAAGGCTCCCGTCGCCAGAAGGACTGAGAGGCCGAGAGAGTGTCCCTCTGAGTCAGCACCCCGCCCAGGAAGTGATCCACGTTACCCTGGGGACACGACCCCACTCTCCTCTCCTCCTTCAGCGAACTGGGCCTTCAATGCAGAACTTTCTCAATGGGCCTCAGCAGCTTGGCCTGGCAGCTCAGCTCCTCCTGGGCTGCTGGTCAGGTCCGCGACTGTTAGGAAGGTCTCAGGGGGCCGCAGGGTGAACGTACCCCATGCCTCAGAGATTATGTTACTCCGGGTGCACGTTCACCACAGTCTCCTCTGGCACAAAGCCACACACACAATGCTGATGGGACTTCATGTCAACTCTGGTGCACGTTCACCAGGCACTCCTTCCAGCGGTCTCAGTTCACCTCTGATGCACACGCTGACCAGGCGCTCTTCACCAATGCCACCTGTGCACCACGACAAGCACTAAGCACGTCTGAGTCTCACTTCTCCTCCATGTGTCCAAGATCACAGAGCACACCTTCCGAGGGCCTCCACCTGCCACAACACGCACCCACAGCGTCGCTTGAAACTTCTCCGGAAACGTTTAAGTTCCTGTGTTTCCAAACAGGTAGCCAACGCACGTCGGGCCCTTGGGGTAACAAGACACAGCACAAAGCACTTTCTTCTTCAAGCAGGGAACCCAGCGCACAAAGCACAGTCCCAACAGCCTCTTCCTTGGTAAAACAGCAAGCTGCAGACCAGCCCCAGAACACAAACCAAGGTCCGTCCCAGCAGTCTCTTCAATTGTTCCTTACTTAGCAGAGGTTCCTCTTGACCCCGAAATGGATCCAAGCCTTTTCAGTCTCAATCCATTTCTATTCCAACGTTCATGGGTCTCAGCTCTCATAGTTATACCCCTAAACGTCTTTAAAGTTCATTGTGCACAGGGGTCCCTGACCCCTGCCTAAATCGGTTCTGGGTGTCTCCCTCCCAGTGTCACATTTCTCACTTTGATACTGGGGGTCTGGATCCCTAATCACTCAGCAGGAGATGGGTCAATTGCTTTATAGCAGCAACCCAGGCCTCTTCAACTCCCGGGGCTTCTCCTCCACCTACTCTCCAGATGCCGGTCAGCCTGGTGCCATCTCATC
Source organism: Lissotriton vulgaris (assembly GCF_964263255.1). Taxonomy (NCBI): domain Eukaryota; kingdom Metazoa; phylum Chordata; class Amphibia; order Caudata; family Salamandridae; genus Lissotriton; species Lissotriton vulgaris. The sequence continues at coordinate 972,091,493 of NC_141693.1, read as the reverse complement.
CCCTCCCTGGGTCAAGACCTCATTCTGCTCCTCTCACATCTCAGATCCAGACATTCAATCCGCATTCAGCAGAGACACACAGAAATGCTTAACGCACAAAACTCAGCCACTTTCTAAAAGAGTGGTTTCTGAACACACAGTGACAAAACCACTTTCAAAGAAAGATGTGTTATGACACTGTGAGTTCATACATACTAAACCTCACCTCTCCATTTTAAACTTATGGGAAACTAGGCTAACAAACACAATACCCTGCCTCCCCATTATATCCTATTGGCAGGATGGCCTTTCACCAGTGAAAAACGAAATGGAGTGTTTTTCACTGTCAGGACATAGCACACACCTCAGAATATGTCCTGCGTTTTACTTAAACTGCACACTGCCCAGGTGTTACCCGGGACATACCACAGGGGTGCCCACTGTGTACGCAAAAGGAAAAGTAAGGCCTGACAAGTGGTTGCACTTGTCAGGACAACATGCTAACTTAGCAAAGTGCGCGCAGGCCCTACACTGCAGGCCTGAGTTCCCTTCTCTGCGCACCCTTGCATTACTAGCCCTGGCACACACATTGCACATCACTAGGGACTTTACTAGTAAGGCAAATATAGCAATCATGGCCAACCAATTGCCATTGCACTTTACACAGCAAACACTTGTACTTTGACAATGATCAGCAGTGGCAAAGTGCCCAAAGCATCTAAAAGCAAAGGAGATAGAGGCAAAAAGTCAGGGGTAACCATGCCAAGATATGCCAGGTCTAACAAAACCTACTTGAAGTAGGAGGTAAAAATGCGATTTTTTGAGACCGCATTTCGGTCACAAAACATTCCTACATAGCGCTGCGATTCGGTGTTAGGAAGGGACGCGCAAACACCCCCCTTCCTAATAGCGAATCGCAAACACATTTTGCGATTCGGTAACTGGTTACCGATTCGCAAAATAGGGTTTGCTACCTAAGTGAAGCATTTTTTGCATTCGCAAATGGGCCGATTCGCTGAGAAGACAAAAATGTTGAGGCATATGGCCCTTAATGCTTTGCAGTTTTTCCTTCCCATTTTCTTACAACAGGAAAGGTAAATTGAATACTACATACCTTAACTCATCCCTGTCTCATGTGGAGTGTTAGAGCAAAAGACATACAATAAGTGTTACTCTTTGTAACATACTAAGCATAGGGTACCAGTGGAGTTAAGCAAAATTATGCCACCCCTCACCCTGCAGAATGAGATGAGGGGCCTCTGATTCACCCATATCTCACATTTATTATTTGGCCTTGGGCTTAGAATGGGCCCCATAAAGACTTTTGGTTGCCAAGACTGAAATGCAGGGGACTGCAGGGGCCTGAGGTAGACCCCTGAAGGGTATAGAGGTGGTGTGCCAATCAGCATGACTCATAGGGTGTTGACAGCAGCCTCTAGACTGGCAGCTTGATCATTTACTAATCTCTCTTCATTGCTCAGCTGAGTAGAGTTTACTTGACCATTCACTGTCCAAGCAATACAGACTGAAGAGTGGTAAGGGCAAGAGGCCGGAGGCGGAATGGAAAAAAGGGAAGAGATGGAACTACAGAGAATGGGGAAAGGACAGGTAGAAAACACAGTTTACATGGGCTGTTGGCAACAAGAAGTCTCCAAGTCAAAGTGATGTTTGAAGAGGCAGCGTTTCTGTTTTTGTGTAACTGGAGGAGGTCTTTAGTCTATCTCGTTAATTCTGAAAGAGAGTTTCCAGAGTGATATAATGGCAGAATACCTAAATGTGTTTTTAGTTTTTTAGACACCTGTCTTAAAAATGATGGTGTATATTGAGAATTTTATAGTGGCGCATAAGTGATCCGGTTGGGAAAAATGAATGGATATGAAAAATAAGCAAGCCAAGCTAAAATTGATAATTGCTCCTATTGGGAACCAATGTTATACTATCAGCACTGAGATGATATAGTGAAGGATTCTGGTTCATGGCGATAATGTTTCTTTTGGGAGCAAGAGTGCAGTGAGGGACAACAATATGGATTAAGGAATATCCACAAAAGTGACTTTTGGGACATGCAGCCAGTTACCAGGCATTAGGCCACCAGGTGTGAGTCCACGGAAGACAACAATGTTTTTCACTTTTTTGAAAGATATATTTTGGAGGGATATATTTGCTCTTTCAGATTTTATTAAAAGAAGCCCAGACATAAGCTTGCATTATGAGCTCTATACAGCTCCCTGATGTTGGAATGGCACAGCTGCGCACCAAAGCTGAATAGCCTCATTGGAACATGATGATACCTGGAGCTAAAGGTGCAGTATGGCAGCTTTCTAATCTCTCCCTGATCGTAGAGAGAGTAGAATAAAAGAACCTCAGGAAAATCTTCATAGATTTAGATGCCAGGAGGCGCTTAACCATATTTGTTTGTCCTGTTCCTGACAAGGTTGCCCAGCAGGTCCGAGGCGACACAGTGCTGATGAAAGCATAACTGTAATTACATCAGCCTTGAAGTATCACATGGTCGTGCAACTGTCTGGTCCCTGCTAGGACCCTTTAATCACCCACAGGGAGGGCCAGTGCCTTAGGGGAGGACCAGGCCACTCAGAGAAAATACCCTACAACTTTAGTTGCCCCTCAAAGGGACAGTTACCCAGGGTGCACCTCTTTCCTACCCATTAATCATGCACCTGCCAGGGAAAGGGTGTGCAAGGAGGAGAAAAAGAGCATTCATAGCAAGGAAGAATTTGTCGGCTACCCACACTACTCAGATAGGAGAAGTGCCAACTGGTGAAGAGTTGGCTAGTGTGCTTGATACATAAAGGACTTTGCCACAGTGAGCACAACGCTTCGGGACCTAACAAAGCAGGGTCAGAAATTTCTCTGGACACATGAATGCAACTGGGCGTTTCAGGCCATCAGACTGTAGATCATCTTGCTTATTTGGACCCATCGCTATGCAATGAGCTCACTGTTGATGCCAGCCCGATAGAGTTAGGAACAATTCTAGCACAACACATGCCTGGAAGAGATTCACCCAGGCACATTGTTGCATATGCGCGCAAGAGCTTATCGGACATTGCTATTGTGAATAGCCCTCTTCTTGCGCATATCACTGAGGAGGAATGGGTGCCACATTTTAAATCAATGTTTGATAGTCCAATTGATCACCCTTGCCAACTTTTAGAAGGGCGGGTTACAAGTGTCTCAGTAATGAACTTTGAACAAGGCGAGGTTGAGGTTGGCATTGCAGGGCTATCCTCTAACAAAGCGCCGGGCCCAGATGGCATTCCCCCGGATTTGTTTAAGTTCGACGCCTCCTTTTGGGCACCGGTATTGATGGCGGATTTTAATGCAGCCGCAAAGAGTGGTTGTCCCTAGTCCTGGGCCACTCCCACTACAGTTCCTGTTTTTAAGAAGGGTGACAAGAATAGTACACATTGCTATAGGCCAATCTCCCTCCTTGACTCAGTGGTCAAGGTTGTAGGTCGCATCCTCCTGGAGAGATTATCCTCTTGGGCAGAGGAGCATAAGATTATGTTGGATGTTTAGTTTGGATTCCGTCTGGGCAGATCAACGGTTACTCAATGCCTCAACCTATCTATGATATTGAGCAAATACACAGTTGCCCGCCCCGGTACTGTCTATCTTGCATTCATGGACTTGCCGTCCGCTTTTGACTGTGTCAACAGGGTCAAATTGTGACAGTCCATGAGGGTTATGGGTGTGGACAACAGTGTTGGTAATTTTTTAGAGGACTTGCACAAGTCTACCACGGCCAACGTAAGGTTCTCTAAGGATCTCAGGGTTACCAGGGGCCTGGAAATTAAGAGGGGAGTACGGCAAGGCTGTATTTTGGGCCCATTTTTGTTTAATCTTTATATTAACGAGTTGGATAGTGTACTGAGAGCCACGGGATAGATTTCCCTTGTGTAGGAAGGCGTGGCATACCTGTTTTACTTTATGTAGACAATGCCGACCTTTTATCTAGGACTGCAGTAGGTCTGCAAATTTTATTAAAGGCATTTTCTTAATGTATGCAGGACCGGAACCTGGCAATAAACAATACAAAATCTTATATAATGCAAGTGGGGAAACGTCCCAAAAAAAGCTTTCAATTTAGTGTTGGTCCGGCTAAAATCCCCTGTAGAAATGTTTTTTCATATTTAGGGGTTCTCAGTTAAAGTGGGGGCCACTAATTTTGAGGAAAAGAGGAGACCTGACCCGGGTAAATGTGGCAATTTTTAACTTCGCGTCAATAATAGGGAGGAAACCGATTAGATCCATGTTAAAAGTTTATGAAGCCAAGAGCGTGGCAGCTGCTAGTTATGGAAGTGAAGTTTGGGGACATGTTGCTGTGGATTCCATTCAGGTGATACAGAATAATTTCTTGAAGCGCCTGCTGTGTGTCCCACATGGTCTATCCAACCTACTGGCTCACGAGGAGCTGGGAGTTCCCTTTTTAACCCCTTCGATGCTTGTGACAAGGTCAACTCGTCATGGGTGTTACCTGCGCTGTGTGTTTGACGAGTTGACCGTGTCACATAACAAGGGATTTTTAAAATTGCAGCACAGCATGGGAATGTGCTGTAGCAATGATGCGGTTAAGTGATACTTTGGCCTTATGCCCCTTTGTGTTCTGGTTGAAGTGCTGGCTGAATGAGGTACTAACTCCTAACCATCTGATATTACAAGAATGTATGTCCTTGATAATGCAACCCGAATCCCTAGCTTTGAATTGGTAGGGTGTGTTGATTTATTTCTTACGTCTAAAACTATCACGAAGAAAGGTGTGGAATCAATCAGGGAAGCCTTTGGACAGGGACGAACAGGAGTTTTTAATGCTTAAAACAACTCAGTTGAAGGAGCCTTATCTTTTGTGATCCTTATCTACACATGAGATGTTTTTACTTACTAGATTCCAGATTAACCTCTTTCACCTCCTGTTAGTAAGGCCGAAGCGATGCAGTAGAGGTCAAGCGCTAGCACCCTGTGGCTGCGACAGTCAGTCTCCACAGGGTTTGCAATATATGTTTATATGTAAGATTTATGTAGTCCCTTGAAGGCACTTTGTGGTTCCAATTTTAAAGAAGATGATTTTACTAAGGCTCGCCCCGCCCTTTTGTACTTGCAGTTGTTGAAAGAGGACTGTTTACCCTTCATTGTGGGATATTTAAAATCCACTGTGAAAACCAGGGCTTGTTTGGATGTATAGCTAATGTATGCATCATTGGGATTTTATTAAGATGTGAAAGCTCAGATTACATTTTATGGTTAAATCCTCAAAGGAGTGATGATTTTTATGGCACATTGCACTTTGTGATTATAGATTAAATTGGGAGGTTGTGTAAGTTATTTCATTTTTAACTTGTACTTTTAATGAATTAAGTTTTTTATGTATAGTATGTTTGTAACTTTTAGGGTTCTCCTCTGTGAAACCAAATAAAGTTTATTTTGATTTGATTTAATTTATCAGACATTGAAAGGCCATACTCACAACCAGAGAAGGAAAGTCTAGTAGTAGTATGGGCTTGTGAATACTCCCACATGTTCAGTTATGGAAAACCCTTCACCATTGTAACTGACCAACAAGCCCTAGTGACAATATATGGAAACCCGAACTCAAAGATACCGCCACGCATTGAAAGGTGGTGGAATTATATTGATGGACTATGACTTCAAGATCGTGCACAAGCCGGGAAAGGAACACAACCCAGCTGACTACATGTCACTGCATCCCCTACCGCAGGCACCAGAAAGCACATTGATGGCAGAAGAGTACCTACAATTTGTGTTGGGGCAGAAGACTCCCACCCCAATAACAATTGAAGAGCTAGAACGAGCGACAACAAGGGATGCCACAATGCAAGCTGTCAAATCGAGACACATAAAGAACAACAGCCCCATGGGAGAAGGAGTGAGCAGGCAAGAAATGCTGACATTCAAAAACATACCAGAGGAACTTTCGGAAACGGAAAGAGGAATCATACTAAGAGGAACAATGATAGTAATGCCAAAAGCATTGCAGCGGCAGACTGTAAACCTGGCACATGAGTCCCACAGAGGCATAGTAGCAACAAAAAAGATGTTACAGGAAAGAGTATGGTTCCCAGGTTTAGATCGACTGGTGGAAAACACCATCCTAAACTGTCATCAATGCCAAATAACGTCACGGCCCGCAAAGCCAGAACAGTTACAGATGTCGGGGCTTCCAGGGGCAGTGTAGACCACATTGGCAGCTGATTTCTATGGGCCATTGGATACTGGCAACTACTTGCTAGTAGTCATTGATGAGTACTCCAGATTTCCCATAGTATGACACGTCTCTTCAACATCAGCCACTGCAACTTTGCTGATACTGGATGACATTTTTACAGCCTGGGGCTCCCCCACAAACAATGAAGACAGACAATGGGCCTCCCTTCTCAGGATAGGAGTTTCACAAATTCATAGCGTACCTGGGCATTCACTACCGGAAGGTAACGCCCCTGTGGCCCCAAGTAAACGGCATGGTGGAAAGATTCATGGAAAACATCAAGAAAGCAGCCCAAAGGGCAAAACTGGCACAGATCTCTGTGGGCCAGGTACTCTGTCAAATATTAGGAGACTACCGCAACACTCCTCACAGCTCCACAGGACGATACCCAGCAGATCTGCTGCTAGGAAGGACAAGCAGGACAAGATTGCCCCAGCTAGAGGCAAAAGCGCCACCAGAACACAAAAGCATTGCAGCAAGAGTTCAGGAAGCGAAAAACAAAATGAAACTATATACGGACGCCAGGATAAATGCCACATCATCACAACTGAGGGAAGGGGGCGCCAACAACAATCAAGAAAATCATACAGTCCTTTCTCAGATGAACCGCTGACAATAATAAATGTCAAAGGGCCAATGATAACAGCTGCAATGGGCCCCTTACTGGATCACCAGAAATAGCTCACATTTCAAGGGGCTCAAGACATCATATGAGGACGGAGGTGATAAAACATCCAAGAGCAACGCAACACATGACAAAGAGAAAGTTATGGATAGCATGGGAAGAATGGCACACAACAGCGAGAGACAAGAAGAGGTACCAAATGAAGGGACAGAAGGGTCATGCCCAAAGAGAGTGAGCAGAAGGCCAATGAGAATGATTGAGGAAATGTAATGGTGAGGTCAGAAAACACCATATCTCTCTCTCTCTCTCTCTCTCTTATGTCTTTCTTTTTCTTTTTCCACAAAGTGTGAGATGTTGTGACCTGGGGCATAGGGCACTAGGACCGTGCACCCCAGTCCGGGGAAGGACAGCAACCGGACACCGCTTCGGGTCAAGGAGTGGGGATGGGGCTTTGTGGTACTGCAAGGGCAAGGGACCAGACGTGCCTGTGAGGGCGGACAAGAAATACAAATAAAGAACACTTGAGCTTGATCACCTACCTTTCTCTGCATGTTCTCTGTCTGGGGACAACTCGACATATAGGGGAACAGGTGAACAGGTGAAGTTATTTAGTTTTGTGTTTTACCGTTTCTGCAGCAAAAAAAGGAATACACAAAATGTGAGTAGTGAGAAATGGGTTATATATGACCAATAGTTTGGTCTTGAGGCTGGACTACATAAGTGATTAAATTAGGGTTCCTTGAGGTTACTGCCATAATAAATACAGGGTGAAACATTTTTTGTGAGTTATGGACTGGTGATTTTGAACTTATGGAGTGGAGAAGTGTGGTTTAATGGTTAGAGCGGCAGACCCTGATGCAGAGGTCTGGCCCGAGACCAGGGTTCAATTCCCGCCTCGGTGGGTCTTGGGCTCAATTTCCCCGGACCTGATAATTCTTGCCTCAGTGCCTATTCTAATCATGGGTCCCACTCTGCAACTCTGGGCAATAGCTTGCTTTATCTCCACAACGGCCCCAACAGCGCTAGGATGCCTGGCTGCACCTTGGGGGTGCCCAGGACTGGGTGCCTCACAGGGAAAAACTAGGAAGGGTTCCACAGCGGTATGCGTACAAGTGCCGGAGAGACCCCATGTTGGGTGATTCGGGCGCTATACAAGGACTACAACATTTACATTTACATGTAGGTTTGAGATGCATATGCAATGGGGAGTCGGGCAGATAAGTTGGTGGCATGTGTCTTTAAATAAATTTGGTATAGTAAAGGTTGGGCTCAGCTGGGAATCCTCCTACTGAGGAAATACTTTTCTAGATGCCCAGCTACAGCCTTCCTACTTCTGTCATAGACAAGTTTTCACTCCTTCTTTAACAGTTCACCTTTCAGACGATTAATAGAATGACATCAGGGCAAGGTAATATCAGATTTAAGCCCTTTTTAACGTTGTGAAATGTTAATTGCAGATGCTTTAATCTAGACAATTTCACTCAATCGTACCAAAGTTCACTTTGCACTATTCTACTGAATTCCTATCTTAAAGTTTCAAAAGAACAGCCTGATTAAATGGACATGAAGATGATTAAAGTGCTTTGTGTGTGAAAAATTTCATTTTCCCTACTGCAACTACAAGATCTGATGTTGGGTTCAAGATAAATTAGATTAAATACTTAAAAACATTTATTTCTGCCTGCCCAGTCAGTGGGCGGTCTAGATGGCACCCTGTTGGAAACTCTGGTTCCACATGCTGTTCCCTTGCTCTCCAACAGAGGAACAAAGAAGACAATATAATATATAATATATAATGATGGCATTCATCAGGTGCCAGATAGGTACAGGCCAGCAGCGAGCTATGACCTACCTGGTCTTACATGGTTCACATTTTTGACACCTAGATAAAGATGGCGTTTTGGTGCCATTGTCTCCTGCCAGTCCTTGCAGTGGATGCTGGTTCAAACTTTGGAACTGAGAGTAAAGGGACAGCACAGTTTCTCACCACTCCTGAGTCGCTACATGCCGGGAATCTTCAATCTACGTGCCAACTTCCCCGTGTGTAGCGACTGCACTGCTGGGGGCGCCTGGTTACTTCTCAACGTATTAATCCCATCCCGGCCATTGTGCGATTGTGAGCCTTTTGGCCATTCTGAAATCGGAGTCACTCTCAGGTAATTGTCTTGTGATCTTGTATCTAGTGGTGGTGTACGAATTTAGTTGGTGCACACTCAGAGGTCCGTATTAGAATTGGCTCCTTGTTTTTTCAGATAGTCCAGCTGTGGGATCTTAGCCAATTTATTTGGACTGATTAGACGTTGATTTTAAAGGGACATGTTGGATATGTATCCGTTCTATGTGCAGGCACCCGCTCTCGCCTTCTTGGAGCCCACACGCCCATTTTATGCTAAACCGGCCCTCCCTGTAGGGTTTTACATGGAATCCTCTCCCCCTTTCACACCCCCTGAGGAAGATCCGTTTGTACGGTTTCCAAGAGCCTACATCAATTTGGGGTAGAAACGTTGACACTCTTCTCTCTTATTTCATTCGGATAACGTGGTCATTTCTAATTTGTTGGTGTATTTATGTATATTGTCTCTGTGTGTTGTTGAACTATTGCATACTGGGACCATTTTACATTGTACTATTCATTACCCAGGTCCCAGTGCCTATTAGGTCTACCCTTATTTGTAATACAATCAGTAGTGGGCAAACCCATGAACTTACCCAAATAGACGACATATAATTCACACTTGCAGTACATAGGCACTAATCAGGATCTAGTGCTGGATGCAGCAGCAAAGGAAGCAGTCATGGTGGGTGTTGGTTCGCCACTCTAGTTTGAGCTGTGGCTGTACAGGAGAGCTACAAACATGCCTAAATGTTCATGATTTAAAACGAGCTGTTGATTGGCTGAGGAAAGGGCTTTTAAAGAGGTGTCCACTAACCAGTATATTTCACTGTTTTTCCTCTGCTTAAGCAATATTGGCATTTAATGTTAGAAGTCATATTGTTCATGGAATCATTAGCATATAAACATTGGAAGTTACAGAATGCACCCACTTACTCCTACTGTATATAGAATATAATGAAAGAGCCATTATAGATATGAACAAAATGTTCATGTACTTGCAAGACAAACTTCTACACTGCATTTTGAAGCTTGTTTTGACCCGTTTTAAAGAAATGCCTTTTGATTACTTGTATGCAAAAAACACTCTACAAATACATTTGTTTGTTACAGTGCTCAGAATGCATAACAGCATCATTAGTCTTCATTGCTGTAAATACGCCTACACACCTTTCCACTGGGAGCAAATTATGCATGGTGGAGGTCTTTGATATTCCTCAAGAGTTAATGCTGCTCAATACACATTAATTTAGAACACAAATGAACTAGTTTCCTAAGACACATACTAGATGTGCCTTATTGGCTAGACATTATGAAAATATAATGAATGCCTATCGCATCCATTACTCACCATTAAGGTGATCTTACGGGTCAAGGTAATTTATTGTTTTCATAACAGACACTTCTTGCGTGTTTCAAGCTGCCGCAGGAGAAATGAAGGTAGATGGTTCGAAATATCCTCTTCACCAGCTTGTTATTTTGCTGTAAATTCTTGTATTCCTGTGCAAAAAATATAGGAGGATAACTATTGTACACGAAAAGGTATCGTGCGAACGGCAACTTAACTAAAGGTGGAGTAAAGTGCGCTGTTCAGCACTCATCTACAATCTACCTTTCGAAAACGATTACCAATTAAATCAGTGTCAATTGCGAAGTGAATGTCTCACATTTGCATGCACACAAATTACTCTTAGAATGCTATGAATACAAATGTGCGTTGGAACTGACAAACACAATAAGCATTGGCACGGCAATTGGTCTTCCTTTGCCAATCGAAGTACTGGCTTTGACAATACTTGAGTGCCACAAGCATTGCAAAAGTCAGTGCCTATGGGTAAGGATCTTGAGATGTAATTTTAGATATTGTTTAATATAGTTACACTTTTCTGCGATTGCTGGTACCTTGTGCCATGCTGCATGTAGGCGCAACCTGGCGGCCATCTTAGAATGTTATAATTATAATAAACAACAGGAAAAATAAAATTTCAAAGATGGGTGGCACATTGTGTTATATTGCATGAAGATGCAATGTGACTGCCAACTTGTATTTCTAGGTTTGCTAGTGTGTACAATAGAATAACAAGTTGGCCTCTAGGTTTCGTCACCTTGAGTCAATATGTCAATAATGGCAGTGGAGGATGGCAATTGTGGCGGGCGGCCATGTTTGTTGTCTTCAGGCTCCATCGAAGAACCATGACATGGTATAAAGATAGAGCAGCAGGAGATAAGGGGTGAGCACCCATAATGCTAGATGTGGATTAGTAAGGCCCAAGAGTGAGAGAGCTGCTGGAGAGGGAGTGAAAAAGAGAAAGCAAGAAATGGGTATAGTAATTAGTGAAGGAGGAAAGACAGGAATGGCCATACACTCTCTTGGAGAGCAAAAAGTCAAATGACATAGAAAGATGCTTAATTAAAAATGGTTGTATTTCTTCAGCAGTGGGAAGATTAATTGCAGCCAATCAAAAGCATGGTGAACCAGAAATGTCCAGAGGCAAGACAAACAAAAAATAAAGAGGAAAGCCACCACCAAATCAGAAGAATTGAAAACCATCCAATCGTGTATAGGGCAGACCCAAAGCCCTGTTGTGTTCTATCTAGGACCCCGATCAATATTGTGACCTTATGCCCCTATACGGCTATAATCAATAGTTATCCCCATAATGGCATAAACTATCAAAGCCATATTTCAGTAACTCGTCTCTGCAGCTCATTACAGTACATGACACAGCAGAAGCCACTTCCTTAGATTCCTAGATAACACACTGAGTTCTTTCGACAGCTCAAACCCCCCAGCAACCTGGGAAAGCCCTGCTTGCTTTGTTTTGATTAGAAATAGAACGCCTTCAAGCACTGTAGGAACGACCAGTTCTTAATGACATCTTTATTGACGTTTTATGTCCAAAAACTTACGTCAAACTCGGCACCTTTCAGGTATAAATAATGCCAACGTTGCCTTAAGCAAACACGGTGGTGGTGAATACTGGAGCAGAACAGCTGTCCCTTGCAGAGAGCCCAGCAGATGCGAGAAGCCCAAGGGCGCTGCCCCTCCTCCTTGACGCGCTGTGAAAGACGCTGTCTTTTCTCCTGCCGAGAAAATCCAGCTCCGGCGTTTCCAGCCTACCCTTGCGGGTAACTGGAATATCGAGTCCTGAGAGGAGATACCAGACCTCCAACATTCTATTCCAGAGGTACGGTGCTGACTAAACCCTTAGAGAGAAGTCTTGAAGCAAACCCTTGGCAAAACCAACTTAACTTAAACTGCTACTTACTTACTCCCACGTATTAGGCTTAGGTCAGGTACATTGGGGTAGGCGTAGTTAGAAGTAAGTATGGGCGGAAAATCCGTTACGCTCGCGGATTTTGCGGATTTTCGGTAAATTCGCAATCCGCAAGATTTGCGAATTTCCCGCAAAATCCGCAAATTCGCACGCAGCGGATTTTGTTTGCGGCGTTGGTGATACAATTTTTGCGGTGCGCAGCGTTTATCATCGTTTGTCGAGTTGTTTTTCTCGATATTTTGCGAGTGCTGCGCCATTTTGGATCTTGCTGTGTGATCCCGCGGGAATTTGGCGAGCGCTATTACGTCATCGCAGCTTGCCAATTTGCACAGCGAGAGTTTGTCAACGCGAGTACGGCGAGATCACGTCTCGCGGTACTTCGCAATTGCGAGATTTGAGATGCGGCGAGCAGCAACAGTCTCGCACAAGCGAAAATATAAAATTTGCAATTCTGCACAAGAAATCCACCAGCAAGCAGCATAAACCTTCTTGAAATGATGATTTTTATCTGAATAACTCCTTAGGTTGACATTTGCCTGCACTTTTTTCTTCGAGGAGTCCATTTTGGGGAGGGGGTGGGCGGAAGGAAGTGCCCCACAGTCTTCAACTTCCTGTTCCTGTCCAGCAGGCTCCTCCCAGTGCTTTGTCCATCTCCTGGTCACTTTTCATTTGGATCTGGAGCTGGAAGGATTACTTTTTGTGGATGCTGCTGGATATTTGGATTTGAGGCCTTTTTGACTTTCTTTGGATCACTGTTGGATTAGAAATTTTACAAGTAAGTTTGTTTGGGGCATTACAGTTGCTGCAACTGCAATTTTGGAATTTTCGATTTTTGGGCTGTTTTGGGGCCTTTTGCCCAGGGGTACTCAGTGGTGGGTGGACTGAGTCTTTCTGTGGGTTGTCTTGAACTTAAACATCATGGAGGGCATGGATGGATTGGGATTGTGCTGATTTTTCAGTGATTTTAGTTTTTTGGGGCTGTACTTGTGGCCTTTTCACCAGGGGTATTTGAGTCTAGCATGGGCCTAGTCTTTCTGTGGGGTGTCTTGAACTTAAACATCATGGAGGGCATGGATGGAATGGGATTGTGCTGATTTTTCAGTGATTTTCGTTTTTTGGGGCAGTACTTGTGGCCTTTTCACCAGGGGTATTGAGTCTAGCATGGGCCTAGTGTTTTTGTGGGGTGTCTTGAACTTAAACATCATGGAGGGCATGGATGGAATGGGATTGTGCTGATTTTGCAGTGTTTTTCGATTTTTGGAGGTGTTCATGGGGAGGGACAGGCCATGTGGCTGGGGGCCATTTAGAGTGCTGCTACAGGCCCTGGCCATGTGCTGGGAGGCAAGTGGCCATTTTGAATGCAGGCATTGTTGTTAGGCCTGCAACCATTTTGCCTACTTTTCAACCTTTATGCCCAGGGGTAGTGAGTTTTTCATGGGCCTAGTCTTTCTGTGGGTTGTCTTGAATTTAAACATCATGGAGGGCATGGGTGGAATGGGATTGTGCTGATTTTTCAGTGATTTTCGTTTTTTGGGGCTGTACTTGTGGCCTTTTCACCAGGGGTATTTGAGTCTAGCATGGGCCTAGTCTTTCTGTGGGGTGTCTTGAACTTAAACGTCATGGAGGGCATGGACGGAATGGGATTGTGCTGATTTTTCAGTGATTTTCGTTTTTTGGGGCTGTACTTGTGGCCTTTTCACCAGGGGTATTTGAGTCTAGCATGGGCCTAGTCTTTCTGTGGGGTGTCTTGAACTTAAACATCATGGAGGGCATGGATGGAATGGGATTGTGCTGATTTTGCAGTGTTTTTCGATTTTTGGAGGTGTTCATGGGGAGGGACAGGCCATGTGGCTGGGGGCCATTTTGAGTGCTGCTACAGGTCCTTGTCATGTGCTGGGAGGCAAGTGGCCATTTTGAATGCAGGCATTGTTGTTAGGCCTGCAACCATTTTGCCTACTTTTCAACCTTTATGCCCAGGGGTAGTGAGTTTTGCATGGGCCTAGTCTTTCTGTGGGTTGTCTTGAAATTAAACATCATCGAGGGCATGGATGGAATGGGATTGTGCTGATTTTTCAGTGATTTTCGTTTTTTGGGGCTGTACTTGTGGCCTTTTCACCAGGGGTATTTGAGTCTAGCATGGGCCTAGTCTTTCTGTGGAGTGTCTTGAACTTAAACATCATGGAGGGCATGGATGGAATGGGATTGTGCTGATTTTTCAGTGATTTTCGTTTTTTGGGGCTGTACTTGTGGCCTTTTCACCAGGGGTATTTGAGTCTAGCATGGGCCTAGTCTTTCTGTGGGGTGTCTTGAACTTAAACATCATGGAGGGCATGGATGGAATGGGATTGTGCTGATTTTGCAGTGTTTTTCGATTTTTGGGGGTGTTCATGGGGAGGGACAGGCCATGTGGCTGGGGGCCATTTTGAGTGCTGCTACTGGTCCTTGCCATGTGCTGGGAGGCAAGTGGCCATTTTGAATGCAGGCATTATAGTTAGGCCTGCAACCATTTTGCCTAATTTTCAACCTTTATGCCCAGGGGTAGTGAGTTTTGCATGGGCCTAGTCTTTCTGTGGGTTGTCTTGAATTTAAACATCATGGAGGGCATGGATGGAATGGGATTGTGCTGATTTTCGTGTTTTGGGGCTGTACTTGTGGCCTTTTCACCAGGGGTATTTGAGTCTAGCATGGGCCTAGTCTTTCTGTGGGGTGTCTTGAACTTAAACATCATGGAGGGCATGGATGGAATGGGATTGTGCAGATTTTTCAGTGAATTTCGTTTTTTGGGGCTGTACTTGTGGCCTTTTCACCAGGGGTATTTGAGTCTAGCATGGGCCTAGTCTTTCTGTGGGGTGTCTTGAACTTAAACATCATGGAGGGCATGGATGGAATGGGATTGTGCTGATTTTGCAGTGTTTTTCGATTTTTGGGGGTGTTCATGGGGAGGGACAGGCCATGTGGCTGGGGGCCATTTTGAGTGCTGCTACAGGTCCTTGCCATGTGCTGGGAGGCAAGTGGCCATTTTGAATGCAGGCATTGTTGTTAGGCCTGCAACCATTTTGCCTACTTTTCAAACTTTATGCCCAGGGGTAGTGAGTTTTGCATGGGCCTAGTCTTTCTGTGGGTTGTCTTGAATTTAAACATCATGGAGGGCATGGATGGAATGGGATTGTGCTGATTTTTCAGTGATTTTCGTTTTTTGGGGCTGTACTTGTGGCCTTTTCACCAGGGGTATTTGAGTCTAGCATGAGTCTAGTCTTTCTATGGGGTGTCTTGAACTTAAACATCATGGAGGGCATGGATGGAATGGGATTGTGCTGATTTTTCAGTGATTTCCATTTTTTGGGGCTGTACTTGTGGCCTTTTCACCAGGGGTATTTGAGTCTTGCATGGGCCTAGTCTTTCTGTGGGGTGTCTTGAACTTAAACATCATGGAGGGCATGGATGGAATGGGATTGTGCTGATTTTGCAGTGTTTTTCGATTTTTGGGGGTGTTCATGGGGAGGGACAGGCCATGTGGCTGGGGGCCATTTTGAGTGCTGCTACAGGTCCTTGCCATGTGCTGGGAGGCAAGTGGCCATTTTGAATGCAGGCATTATTGTTAGGCCTGCAACCATTTTGCCTACTTTTCAACCTTTATGCCCAGGGGTAGTGAGTTTTGCATGGGCCTAGTCTTTCTGTGGGTTGTCTTGAATTTAAACATCATGGAGGGCATGGATGGAATGGGATTGAGCAGATTTTTCAGTGATTTTCGTTTTTTGGAGCTGTACTTGTGGCCTTTTCACCGGGGGTATTTGAGTCTAGCATGGGCCTAGTCTTTCTGTGGGGAGTCTTGAACTTAAACATCATGGAGGGCATGGATGGAATGGGATTGTGCTGATTTTTCAGTGATTTTCGTTTTTTGGAGCTGTACGTGTGGCCTTTTCACCAGGGGTATTTGAGTCTAGCATGGGCCTAGTCTTTCTGTGGGGTGTCTTGAACTTAAACATCATGGAGGGCATGGATGGAATGGGATTGTGCTGATTTTGCAGTGTTTTTCGATTTTTGGGGGTGTTCATGGGGAGGGACAGGCCATGTGGCTGGGGGCCATTTTGAGTGCTGCTACAGGTCCTTGCCATGTGCTGGGAGGCAAGTGGCCATTTTGAATGCAGGCATTGTTGTTAGGCCTGCAACCATTTTGCCTACTTTTCAACCTTTATGCCCAGGGGTAGTGAGTTTTGCATGGGCCTAGTCTTTCTGTGGGTTGTCTTGAATTTAAACATCATGGAGGGCATGGATGGAATGGGATTGTGCTGATTTTTCAGTGATTTTCGTTTTTTGGGGCTGTACTTGTGGCCTTTTTACCAGGGGTATTTGAGTCTAGCATGGGCCTAGTCTTTCTGTGGGGTGTCTTGAACTTAAACATCATGGAGGGCATGGATGTAATGGGATTGTGCTGATTTTTCAGTGATTTTCGTTTTTTGGGGCTGCACTTGTGGCCTTTTCACCAGGGGTATTTGAGTCTAGCATGGGCCTAGTCTTTCTGTGGGGTGTCTTGAACTTAAACATCATGGAGGGCATGGATGGAATGGGATTGTGCTGATTTTGCAGTGATTTTAGTTTTTTGGGGCTGTACTTGTGGCCTTTTCACCAGGGGTATTTGAGTCTTGCATAGGCCTAGTCTTTCTGTGGGGTGTCTTGAACTTAAACATCATGGAGGGCATGGATGGAATGGGATTGTGCTGATTTTTCAGTGATTTCCGTTTTTTGGGGCTGTACTTGTGGCCTTTTCACCAGGGGTATTGAGTCTTGCATGGGCCTAGTCTTTCTGTGGGGTGTCTTGAACTTAAACATCATGGAGGGCATGGATGGAATGGGATTGTGCTGATTTTGCAGTGTTTTTCGATTTTTTGGGGTGTTGTTATGGGGAGGGACAGGCCATGTGGCTGGGGGCCATTTTGAGTGCTGCTACAGGCCCTGGCCATGTGCTGGGAGGCAAGTGGCCATTTTGAATGCAGGCATTGTTGTTAGGCCTGCAACCATTTTGCCTACTTTTCAACCTTTATGCCCAGGGGTAGTGAGTTTTGCATGGGCCTAGTCTTTCTGTGGGTTGTCTTGAATTTAAACATCATGGAGGGCATGGATGGAATGGGATTGTGCTGATTTTTCAGTGATTTTCGTTTTTTGGGGCTGTACTTGTGGCCTTTTAACCAGGGGTATTTGAGTCTAGCATGGGCCTAGTCTTTCTGTGGGGTGTCTTGAACTTAAACATCATGGAGGGCATGGATGGAATGGGATTGTGCTGATTTTTCAGTGATTTTCGTTTTTTGGGGCTGTACTTGTGGCCTTTTCACCAGGGGTATTTGAGTCTAGCATGGGCCTAGTCTTTCTGTGGGGTGTCTTGAACTTAAACATCATGGAGGGCATGGATGGAATGGGATTGTGCTGATTTTGCAGTGATTTTAGTTTTTTGGGGCTGTACTTGTGGCCTTTTCACCAGGGGTATTTGAGTCTTGCATGGGCCTAGTCTTTCTGTGGGGTGTCTTGAACTTAAACATCATGGAGGGCATGGATGGAATGGGATTGTGCTGATTTTTCAGTGATTTCCGTTTTTTGGGGCTGTACTTGTGGCCTTTTCACCAGGGGTATTGAGTCTTGCATGGGCCTAGTCTTTCTGTGGGGTGTCTTGAACTTAAACATCATGGAGGGCATGGATGGAATGGGATTGTGCTGATTTTGCAGTGTTTTTCGATTTTTTGGGGTGTTGTTATGGGGAGGGACAGGCCATGTGGCTGGGGGCCATTTTGAGTGCTGCTACAGGCCCTGGTCATGTGCTGGGAGGCAAGTGGCCATTTTGAATGTAGGCATTGTTGTTAGGCCTGCAACCATTTTGCCTACTTTTCAACCTTTATGCCCAAGGGTAGTGAGTCTTGCATGGGCCTAGACTTTCTGTGGGTTGTCTTGAATTTAAACATCATGGAGGGCATGGATGGAATGGGATTGTGCTGATTTTTCAGTGATTTTCGTTTTTTGGGGCTGTACTTGTGGCCTTTTCACCAGGGGTATTGAGTCTTGCATGGGCCTAGTCTTTCTGTGGGGTGTCTTGAACTTAAACATCATGGAGGGCATGAATAGAATGGGATTGTGCTGATTTTGCAGTGATTTTAGTTTTTTGGGGATGTACTTGTGGCCTTTTCACCAGGGGTATTGAGTCTTGCATGGGCCTAGTCTTTCTGTGGGGTGTCTTGAACTTAAACATCATGAAGGGCATGGATGGAATGGGATTGTGCTGATTTTTCTGGGGGGTTTTTCGATTTTTTTGGGGTGTATAACTGAACTGATGTTCCTCTGTCTTCCATTGTTTTTAGGTGCACAAGACTCAAGAGAACCACCAGTGCCAGGAAGAAGTCCTGCAGCGGTGTGTGTGTGCAGCATAATGTCACGCGCCGTCACGTCTGGCCTCAGACAACTCTACAATTCGTGCACCTGCGGCCTGCTGTCTGACCTGCTCTGAAGAAGATGGCCCCAAAAAAAGGTCTCCGTAGCTCCTCTAGCAAGAAAGTTGCTAGTAAGGAGCAGAAGAAGCAAGTTACCAAGGAGGCTGGTGTGCCAACCGCCACGTTTTTTGGGAGCAAAAAAAAAAGTACGCATGCAGCAGCAGGATCTGCTGGGGACAAAGCTGGGAGCAGCACCCCCGCTCCATTGGGTTCAGTGCCTCCACCACCACGCCAACTTAAGTCAAAGCCCTTGAGTGCTTCAGAGGCAGTCAGTGTACTTCTCCAATCACCATCGACCAGTGATGTTGGCTCATCGCAAGAAAGTATTTACAACAAGGGGAGGTGAGGGGCCGAGTCTCTGAATTAAGCAGAAAGCTCTCACCCAGTCAAGAGATCAGGGCTAGATCCAACACCGTTTTTTAGCTCACTGCACCATCCCAGTTTCAGAACCTGGCTGTATGCAAATTAGTCTGTTCCTGTCCCAGTGCATGATGGGAACAGGGCAAACCAAACTACAAAAGCCAATTCTTACACTGGGAAGGAAACAAGCTCCCGGGGACCGGTTTCTGGCATTACAGCCATCTTCGGCCCGGTTTGCTTGAATCCTGATGGTGCAATGAGCAACGGTCTCACATCTGAGAATACCCTTCCACGCTTAGGGTGGACAAAAATATTTACAACAAGGGGTGGTGAGGGACAGAGTCTCTGAATTAAGCAGAAAGCTCTCACCCAGTCAAGAGATCAGGGCTAGATCCAACACCGTTTTTTAGCTCACTGCACCATCCCAGTTTCAGAACCTGGCTGTATGCAAATTAGTCTGTTCCTGTCCCAGTGCATGATGGGAACAGGGCAAACCAAACTACAAAAGCCAATTCTTACACTGGGAAGGAAACAAGCTCCCGGGGACCGGTTTCTGGCATTACAGCCATCTTCGGCCCGGTTTGCTTGAATCCTGATGGTGCAATGAGCAAGGGTCTCACATCTGAGAATACCCTTCCACGCTTAGGGTGGACAAAAATATTTACAACAAGGGGTGGTGAGGGACAGAGTCTCTGAATTAAGCAGAAAGCTCTCACCCAGTCAAGAGATCAGGGCTAGATCCAACACCGTTTTTTAGCTCACTGCACCATCCCAGTTTCAGAACCTGGTTGTATGCAAATTAGTCTGTTCCTGTCCCAGTGCATGATGGGAACAGGGCAAACCAAACTACAAAAGCCAATTCTTACACTGGGAAGGAAACAAGCTCCCGGGGACCGGTTTCTGGCATTACAGCCATCTTCGGCCCGGTTTGCTTGAATCCTGATGGTGCAATGAGCAAGGGTCTCACATCTGAGAATACCCTTCCACGCTTAGGGTGGACAAAAATATTTACAACAAGGGGTGGTGAGGGACAGAGTCTCTGAATTAAGCAGAAAGCTCTCACCCAGTCAAGAGATCAGGGCTAGATCCAACACCGTTTTTTAGCTCACTGCACCATCCCAGTTTCAGAACCTGGCTGTATGCAAATTAGTCTGTTCCTGTCCCAGTGCATGATGGGAACAGGGCAAACCAAACTACAAAAGCCAATTCTTACACTGGGAAGGAAACAAGCTCCCGGGGACCGGTTTCTGGCATTACAGCCATCTTCGGCCCGGTTTGCTTGAATCCTGATGGTGCAATGAGCAAGGGTCTCACATCTGAGAATACCCTTCCACGCTTAGGGTGGACAAAAATATTTACAACAAGGGGTGGTGAGGGACAGAGTCTCTGAATTAAGCAGAAAGCTCTCACCCAGTCAAGAGATCAGGGATAGATCCAACACCGTTTTTTAGCTCACTGCACCATCCCAGTTTTAGAACCTGGCTGTATGCAAATTAGTCTGTTCCTGTCCCAGTGCATGATGGGAACAGGGCAAACCAAACTACAAAAGCCAATTCTTACACTGGGAAGGAAACAAGCTCCCGGGGACCGGTTTCTGGCATTACAGCCATCTTCGGCCCGGTTTGCTTGAATCCTGATGGTGCAATGAGCAAGGGTCTCACATCTGAGAATACCCTTCCACGCTTAGGGTGGACAAAAATATTTACAACAAGGGGTGGTGAGGGACAGAGTCTCTGAATTAAGCAGAAAGCTCTCACCCAGTCAAGAGATCAGGGCTAGATCCAACACCGTTTTTTAGCTCACTGCACCATCCCAGTTTCAGAACCTGGCTGTATGCAAATTAGTCTGTTCCTGTCCCAGTGCATGATGGGAACAGGGCAAACCAAACTACAAAAGCCAATTCTTACACTGGGAAGGAAACAAGCTCCCGGGGACCGGTTTCTGGCATTACAGCCATCTTCGGCCCGGTTTGCTTGAATCCTGATGGTGCAATGAGCAAGGGTCTCACATCTGAGAATACCCTTCCACGCTTAGGGTGGACAAAAATATTTACAACAAGGGGTGGTGAGGGACAGAGTCTCTGAATTAAGCAGAAAGCTCTCACCCAGTCAAGAGATCAGGGCTAGATCCAACACCGTTTTTTAGCTCACTGCACCATCCCAGTTTCAGAACCTGGCTGTATGCAAATTAGTCTGTTCCTGTCCCAGTGCATGATGGGAACAGGGCAAACCAAACTACAAAAGCCAATTCTTACACTGGGAAGGAAACAAGCTCCCGGGGACCGGTTTCTGGCATTACAGCCATCTTCGGCCCGGTTTGCTTGAATCCTGATGGTGCAATGAGCAAGGGTCTCACATCTGAGAATACCCTTCCACGCTTAGGGTGGACAAAAATATTTACAACAAGGGGTGGTGAGGGACAGAGTCTCTGAATTAAGCAGAAAGCTCTCACCCAGTCAAGAGATCAGGGCTAGATCCAACACCGTTTTTTAGCTCACTGCACCATCCCAGTTTCAGAACCTGGCTGTATGCAAATTAGTCTGTTCCTGTCCCAGTGCATGATGGGAACAGGGCAAACCAAACTACAAAAGCCAATTCTTACACTGGGAAGGAAACAAGCTCCCGGGGACCGGTTTCTGGCATTACAGCCATCTTCGGCCCGGTTTGCTTGAATCCTGATGGTGCAATGAGCAAGGGTCTCACATCTGAGAATACCCTTCCACGCTTAGGGTGGACAAAAATATTTACAACAAGGGGTGGTGAGGGACAGAGTCTCTGAATTAAGCAGAAAGCTCTCACCCAGTCAAGAGATCAGGGCTAGATCCAACACCGTTTTTTAGCTCACTGCACCATCCCAGTTTCAGAACCTGGTTGTATGCAAATTAGTCTGTTCCTGTCCCAGTGCATGATGGGAACAGGGCAAACCAAACTACAAAAGCCAATTCTTACACTGGGAAGGAAACAAGCTCCCGGGGACCGGTTTCTGGCATTACAGCCATCTTCGGCCCGGTTTGCTTGAATCCTGATGGTGCAATGAGCAAGGGTCTCACATCTGAGAATACCCTTCCACGCTTAGGGTGGACAAAAATATTTACAACAAGGGGTGGTGAGGGACAGAGTCTCTGAATTAAGCAGAAAGCTCTCACCCAGTCAAGAGATCAGGGCTAGATCCAACACCGTTTTTTAGCTCACTGCACCATCCCAGTTTCAGAACCTGGCTGTATGCAAATTAGTCTGTTCCTGTCCCAGTGCATGATGGGAACAGGGCAAACCAAACTACAAAAGCCAATTCTTACACTGGGAAGGAAACAAGCTCCCGGGGACCGGTTTCTGGCATTACAGCCATCTTCGGCCCGGTTTGCTTGAATCCTGATGGTGCAATGAGCAAGGGTCTCACATCTGAGAATACCCTTCCACGCTTAGGGTGGACAAAAATATTTACAACAAGGGGTGGTGAGGGACAGAGTCTCTGAATTAAGCAGAAAGCTCTCACCCAGTCAAGAGATCAGGGATAGATCCAACACCGTTTTTTAGCTCACTGCACCATCCCAGTTTTAGAACCTGGCTGTATGCAAATTAGTCTGTTCCTGTCCCAGTGCATGATGGGAACAGGGCAAACCAAACTACAAAAGCCAATTCTTACACTGGGAAGGAAACAAGCTCCCGGGGACCGGTTTCTGGCATTACAGCCATCTTCGGCCCGGTTTGCTTGAATCCTGATGGTGCAATGAGCAAGGGTCTCACATCTGAGAATACCCTTCCACGCTTAGGGTGGACAAAAATATTTACAACAAGGGGTGGTGAGGGACAGAGTCTCTGAATTAAGCAGAAAGCTCTCACCCAGTCAAGAGATCAGGGCTAGATCCAACACCGTTTTTTAGCTCACTGCACCATCCCAGTTTCAGAACCTGGCTGTATGCAAATTAGTCTGTTCCTGTCCCAGTGCATGATGGGAACAGGGCAAACCAAACTACAAAAGCCAATTCTTACACTGGGAAGGAAACAAGCTCCCGGGGACCGGTTTCTGGCATTACAGCCATCTTCGGCCCGGTTTGCTTGAATCCTGATGGTGCAATGAGCAAGGGTCTCACATCTGAGAATACCCTTCCACGCTTAGGGTGGACAAAAATATTTACAACAAGGGGTGGTGAGGGACAGAGTCTCTGAATTAAGCAGAAAGCTCTCACCCAGTCAAGAGATCAGGGCTAGATCCAACACCGTTTTTTAGCTCACTGCACCATCCCAGTTTCAGAACCTGGCTGTATGCAAATTAGTCTGTTCCTGTCCCAGTGCATGATGGGAACAGGGCAAACCAAACTACAAAAGCCAATTCTTACACTGGGAAGGAAACAAGCTCCCGGGGACCGGTTTCTGGCATTACAGCCATCTTCGGCCCGGTTTGCTTGAATCCTGATGGTGCAATGAGCAAGGGTCTCACATCTGAGAATACCCTTCCACGCTTAGGGTGGACAAAAATATTTACAACAAGGGGTGGTGAGGGACAGAGTCTCTGAATTAAGCAGAAAGCTCTCACCCAGTCAAGAGATCAGGGCTAGATCCAACACCGTTTTTTAGCTCACTGCACCATCCCAGTTTCAGAACCTGGCTGTATGCAAATTAGTCTGTTCCTGTCCCAGTGCATGATGGGAACAGGGCAAACCAAACTACAAAAGCCAATTCTTACACTGGGAAGGAAACAAGCTCCCGGGGACCGGTTTCTGGCATTACAGCCATCTTCGGCCCGGTTTGCTTGAATCCTGATGGTGCAATGAGCAAGGGTCTCACATCTGAGAATACCCTTCCACGCTTAGGGTGGACAAAAATATTTACAACAAGGGGTGGTGAGGGACAGAGTCTCTGAATTAAGCAGAAAGCTCTCACCCAGTCAAGAGATCAGGGCTAGATCCAACACCGTCATGAGTCCCTTTCTCACTGCTCCATCAGGATTCAAGCAAGCCGGGCCGAAGACGGCTGAAATGCCAGAAACCGGTCCCCGGTAGCTTGTCTCCTTTCTGGTGAAGAATTGGCTTGGTAGTTTAGTCTGCCCTGTTCCCATGATGCACTGGGCCAGGGACAGACTGATTTGCATATAGCCAGGTTCTGAGCCGGGGTGGGGCAGTGAGATAAATAACGGTGATGGATCAAGCCCTGATCTTTGGACTGGGTAAGAGTGGTCTGCTCAATTCAGACACTCTGTTCATCACCACCCCCTTTTCTAAATCATCGCAAGAAAGTAGCAGCGATGTCCCTGAATCAACACAGGTTGTTGTAACTCATCTGACAAGTGTTGAACAACCACAGCCGCAACAACAACATGTGCAAGTAGTACAAGCCCAAGTACATGTGGAAGGAGAGGCAGCGCAAGGAGATGCGCAAGCAGAGGTGCATGGAGGGTCACAACAAGTTCCCACAATAGTTGTCCCTCCCGAAGTAGGGGCACATCAGGAAATCGACAATCAAGCCGAGGTATCATTGGAAGCCACTCCTCCTGATGATTATTCATTGTCTTCCACATCCCTAGCAAGGAAAAGATCAAGGTTGGTGTCTACATCTTCTTCAAGCCCACCGCCTTCTGATGATCTGGATGACGAATGGGTACGACCACGGCAGCCTGAGAGTGAGGCACACCATGATCTGACAAAGATACCTAAGTGTAAAAGGAAGGTCGTCGAAAAACTCATAGCTATGGAGTGTGATGAGGCACAACAAGAAGTGACGCATACTACTGCTGGTGAAGCCTCTCACGATGACGACGAGCCAGTCATCATAAAGGTCACTGCAGCCCCAGCGGGCATGCAGCAAAGAGACATTTTGACCCTATCCCGTGAAGCTGCTGAGCGTGATGATGATGTCGACGAGGAGGCAATGGAAATGGAAACACAACAATCATTAGATTTGGAGTTAACTAGTACACCAACACCTACCGCTTCCATATTTCTTCCTCGCAAGAAGGGACCTCCATCCACCTCGACCTCAATTCGTGGTGGTGAAAGTGCAAAGCGTACTGAAGTTCGGCAATCCACATCCTCCACTTCATCTGGCATTAGCAGCAGGACCACCACCACCAGTATCGCCGCCTCCTCCGGCCCCCAAAGACATTTCAAGTCTCCAGTTTGGGACTTCTTTAGTGTTTGCCCAAGAATGGAAAACGTAGCCATTTGTAGCATGTGTAAGTTTCGAGTTAGTCGTGGTAAGTTTGGTACCAACTATGGTACCGGAGGCCAGAGAGGTCATCTTAAGAGAGCGCACCCTGTCCAATGGTTTGCGCACCTAGAGGCGGTCAAGGAAGCCCGAATTGCACGTAATGAAAACGTTGATTTTTCATCTGATGATGACGAGGAGGAAGAAGACGATTCAAACACTTCACTTACACCCAGTACCCCTGTCAGCAGCACACCCCATGTGAGGCACACTAAGAGTGTAGGAGAGAGTGAGACATCAATGCGGAAAAGTTCATCAGCAAGCGTAACTGGGTCGAAGATATCATCATCATCCCGTAAATCCTTGGTCCAGGGCAACATTAAAAAGATGTTGTTTACAGAAGCGCAATATGAACGCAACCACCCACTGACGCGTCTGTATAACACTAAGCTGGCTAAAATGCTAGCTCTGGACCTTCTCCCTTTTTCTTTTGTAGAAAGGGTTGGTTTTCTAGAATTAGTGGCAGCGCTCTGCCCTAAATGGAAGGTTCCTAGCCGGTTCTATTTTGCCCGAGTTGCGGTTCCAGCACTACATGAAGATGTTCTGAAGGTGATTGGGGCACCTTTGCAGAAGAGTGCTGTTCACACTATACATCTGACAACAGACATGTGGACCAGTGGCGCAGGCGCTGATTACATGTGCATCACTGCACACTGGGTCTCTTTTTCAGGGGATAAAGCAAAGCTAAACACAGGTGTTGACACGGACATTGTTTTTAAAGCTGCTCGGAAACATGCAACACTAGCCATGTTTGGTTTGGAGAAACGTCACACAGCAGAAAACATTTTGGATGTCTTTAACACAAAGGTCCTTAACTGGCTGTCCCCACTAAAACGCCAGGTTGGTTATGTTTCCACGGACAATGGCGCCAATATAGTTAAGGCCATGAGGCAGGGTAACTATTTCAGAGTGCCGTGTTTGGCGCACTGTATAAACCTGGTTGTCCAAAAATTCTTGGGTAATAAAGGCAGTGCAGCGTACAGAGTATTGGACACCTCCCGAAAAATGTGCAACCATTTCAGCCATTCTTTTAAGGCCCGGAAGCAGCTGAGGAGCCTGCTATATCAACGTCAAATGCCAGTGAAAGCACTCATCCAGGAGGTGGTAACACGTCACGTTGGAACTCAACCTTCTACATGCTTGAGCGTCTGTATGAGCAGTATACGGTACTCAATCAATATTTCTTAACAGAGGGTACAGCTCAGGATGACCTGAGGATGGGTGCGGCGCAATGGAACATAGTTCAAAGCCTGACACGCATGCTTCGTCCTTTTGAGTTCTTCACGCGTGCAGTCAGCAAGGAGGACTGTAATTTGGGAAAAGCTATCCCATTGTTGTACATGCTGGAAGACTAACTGAAGGAGGTGTGTTCTGTGTTTGAAAAAGATGTAAAAAACCAAGACTCTTTTGTTCTGGCTGAGAAATTATTAGAGCTCCTACAAGGTGATGAACGTCTTAAAATGATCCACTCAGAAGAGCATGACATTTGTGCTACTATTCTGGATCCACGCTAGAAAAAGGCGCTGGCAGGCCAAGCATTCTTTACTTTTGATGATGAACATGTTCCAAAGTACAAACGTTGGCTAGCCTTGTCAGCCAAGAGGTTTGAAAGAGAACGGCTGAAAATTGAAGGAAATGGCAGTACATCAGCAGGCCATCCCCAGTCAAAACAATCCACTTCTGCACCTGTGGCTGTGGCACAAGTGACCTCTCAGCCGTTAAAGACACCGGCAACCGGATCATCTGCACCAGACACAACAGAAACATTGGAGGCTGAAGAGGATTGGCTAGCTCTGCGTGGGTTTGGTTCTCAAAAGGTCAGAGGCACAGCAAGAGCTAAGCAAAGTGGAGTAACCTTGGATGAGGACCTTGAGTTGATGGTGAAGGACTATCTGAATGACTCAACAGAGGTCTATGTTAATTCTGACCCATTGGCGTATTGGCATGGGAAAAAAGAATTGTGGCCACAGCTCACCAACCTGGCTTTAAACTACTTGTCTTGCCCACTCGCAAGCGTGTCTTCTGAACGTGTTTTCAGTGCTGCTGGTGGCATTGTAACTCCCAAACGGAGCCGCCTCTCGCCCAAAAATGTGGAGAGGTTAACAATGATCAAGATGAATCAGCACCTCATACCACCAGATTTCAGAGTACGAGAAAGCGCGCCGGATGAAGACGAGGTGGCCAGCAACATAGATGAGGGAATTTCTACTCTGTCAAGTGACACTGAGCTCACCCTGCCTGAATTCGCAGAGTATGATGACGAAGCCTTATTCTCATTCCTGGACCGTGATACCGAGCCCTGAAAATGAGACACCGAATCAATAACTTTCTTTTTCGTCCTTATTCACTTTTATTCCTGTATGTCTGTCTTTCTTTGTTGTGCACAGTTAATATATTTCAAACTTTAATCAGATAATCACAAAAACAAGCCCATCAGCAGAACTGTCTTCACTGGTTTGCTAATTGATTTGAAGTTGCCGCAGTCTGCATTCCTCAGGTTCACAAGTTCAGAAGAACATGCTCCTCTATCCTCCTCCTCCAGACTCCTATTTCCATCAAACCAGAGGGCTGGTTTACGCCCAATGAAGAAAGACTCAGCACTTGTGGGGGTGTTGTTCTACCTCTTTGCAGGTGAGTTGACGGCTCTGGGACCATTGTTGGGAAGCTCTAATACCGGATAAAAGGGGTTTGGACCAAATCCGAGGCGCAAATTTTTTAGTGTTTTTGCTGACTTGCTTGCCTTTGAGGTGCTCTTAGGGGGGGGTTCCGTCTGTTTGTGGGTGAGTTTCGGGGTCTGGGAGCACTGCTGGGACACTCTAATCTTGATTGCATTTGCTTTTCAGGAAATCCGTGGTGGCAACCCCGACTTATGGCCTAGCTACGCAGCGCGTTTGGACCGAAGGCCGAGAAATATTGCAAGTATGAGATTTTGCTTTTGGCCTGTTTGGGGGTGTTATTCTTCTTGGCAGGTGGGTTGGCGGGTCTTGGGGCATTCCTGGGAAGGTCTAATACCGGGTAGAAGTGGTTGGGACAAAATCCAGGCCGATTTTGTTGTTGTTGCTATTTCTGACATTTTGCTCAATGTACCGTTTGCTGGGGCCTGTTTGGGGGGCTTCCTGGTGTTTGTGGGTGAGTTTCGGGGTCTGGGAGCACTGCTGGGACACTCTAATCTTGATTGCATTTGCTTTTCAGGAAATCCGTGGTGGCAACCCCGACTTATGGCCTAGCTACGCAGTGCGTTTGGACCGAAGGCCGAGAAATATTGCAAGTATGAGATTTTGCTTTTGGCCTGTTTGGGGGTGTTATGCTTCTTGGCGGGTGGGTTGGCGGGTCTTGGGGCATTCCTGGGAAGGTCTAATACCGGGTAGAAGTGGTTGAGACAAAATCCTCGCGGAAAAGCCTTTTGGCACTTTTTGTAACTTAAGGTTCATTAGGGTTAGCCCTAGCAGCAGGATTGCATGTGTTTCGGGGTGTTCTAGATTTTTGCAACTGAGTTCTGGGGTCTTAGAGCACTCGTGAGAATGTGTAATTTTGGTTGCAAGTCATTTGAAGAAAATCCATGGTGGGAAAGGGGGGATTTGGCATAGTTAAAGAAAGCCTTTGCCACTATTCTTAACTTAGGGTTCGTTAGGGTTAGCAGTATTTCTATTGCATGTGTTTGGGTGGGGGGGTTTTCGAGTCTTGGAGCGATGCTGGCTATGGATACTTTTGCTTGGTTGCTTGCAAGTGATTTGAATGCAATCCATGGTGGGTAAGGGGGTACTTGGGCCTACTTTTACTTTCAAAGTACGTTTTGTCACCAGTTTTCTGCTAGGCCTAGTTTTTTGAGATTTGATTGGGGGTCTTCTACATTTTTGCGACTGGCTTTAGTAAGGGTCTGGGTGGGAGCACTGCTGGGAAGATATAATTTTGTTCTAAAACACAGTTTACAAGACACCTAGCTTGAGGGGAAAGATCTGCTACATTAATTTGCCCATACTTATTTATCCTTCAAAAGGTGACTCTGACAGAGTACGCACTTTCAAAAATATTGTACTGTCTACTAGGAAAATCAAAGTGTGACTTTTTGCACTCCACAGCCTACATACCTTATATTTATTTATCAGTGGTGTTGTAATATTCTATCACTTCCTGTTTTTCGTTGAATAATTACAGGCCGGGTTTCAGTCTGTGCAATGGGGAAAAAAGGATGGAGTCAGGCTTCACATTAGCGAGCCACAATTCAGCATCAGGCAGGCAGTGGACAGGGTGTCTTCTGGTCACCAACATCGATGGACGAAGCGTCAGCTGCAATGGAGGAGTGCCGCTAATAAGAGGATTTTTTTCTGCAGGCAACTTACTTACCAAATTCAACAGGACAACTACAACAACATACAGATACAGTATCCTTTGTCTTTTTCTCTGACTGTGACTGCATTTCTTGGATCTCCCTCTGCTTCTAAATTGATCCCTCAACACATCACTTAGTCCACTCCACTATCACATCTGCACCACACATAGTCATTTGTAAGTGCTCCTACGTAATTCGCAAGTCGCAGCACACCCCAGCCCGAAGAGGACTGGGATGGCCCCAATGATGAAGCATGTCACCAAGGGGCAAAACTGGTGAGTGAGGGGACACCTAGAAAAAGAGCAATTTCTCCTTTTCTATCTACTATACCTTCCAGACCAACCCCATTGAGTGTTGTGAATGGATTTATAGTGACCAGCAAGGCTCTCAGGTATCTGGCAACAGAGACCTTATGTTGAATATAGTTATCAATAATTCCACACACGCCCTGTATTGTCGCATTCTTTCTTCCACAGTTGTCGAAAGTACTACTTACTTTTCACTGACATGCATCCAGTAGTGCATACACTTTCAAAGATTGATGGATAGGTTTGTACCCAAAGATTTGTTTATGTTCAATTGTTTGTCCATGCTGTGCTTTTTTTACAGGGTGTCTTCTGGTGGTGACCAACATCGATGGACGAAGTGTCGGCTGCAATGGAGGGGTGCCGCTAATAAGAGGATTTTTTTTCTGCAGGCAACTTACTTACCAAATTCAACAGGACAACTACAACAACATACAGATACAGTATCCTTTGTCTTTTTCTCTGACTGTGACTGCATTTCTTGGATCTCTCTCTGCTTCTAAATTGATCCCTTAACACATCACTTAGTCCACTCCACTATCACATCTGCACCACACATAGTCATTTGTAAGTGCTCCTACGTAATTCGCAAGTCGCAGCACGCCCCAGCCCGTAGAGGACTGGGATGGCCCCAATGATGAAGCATGTCACCAAGGGGCAACCCTGGTGAGTGAGGGGACACCTAGAAAAAGAGCAATTTCTCCTTTTCTATCTACTATACCTTCCAGACCAACCCCATTGAGTGTTGTGAATGGATTTATAGTGACCAGCAAGGCTCTCAGGTATCTGGCAACAGAGACCTTATGTTGAATATAGTTATCAATAATTCCACACACGCCCTGTACTGTTGCATTCTTTCTTCCACAGTTGTCGAAAGTACTACTTACTTTTCACTGACATGCATGCAGTAGTGCATGCACTTTCAAAGATTGATGGATAGGTTTGTACCCAAAGATTTGTTTATGTTCACAATTGTTTGTCCATGCTGTGCTATTTTTTCTTGTCTCCCAAAATCTTTCCCAAAAACCCCCGTACCCATCCATTTTTCAAACCCTAACCCTCTTCCCCCGGGCTGTGTGGTTTTCATTGATGTGTGACTAAATTACAGCAATAAATCCACACACTTGCTGGGGAGGATAAGGTGATAGCAACAGGCTGGTGAAGAAATCCGAGGATATATTCTTACTCTGTTTGACAAAGACCCATGGCTAATGTCAAAGAACTTCAACCAAATTAGTTATACTTTAACATTTGTTAGGCTACAATGTGGCACTGTTCTAGTGTACTTCTGTCACCTGCTATATTCTCTATTGTACCGTTGTATTGCTCAGGAGGACAAACCAGATTTCATTTTTTTTTTCATAGGCATGCAACTGCCACTGTTTCACACCACTAGTACCACCGCTATGAGGAAATTTTATCCGCCCAGGATTGCCAACCTTATTCGCTGTTTCCCGTGGAGCCAGCCCTGGGCCTAGCCCTACTTGCAAACAGAAATTACAGGTAAGATAGGCGTTTGCTTGGAGGTAGTATAATGGAGTATTAGGAGAGACGAGAGATTGGATTGACGGTAGTACTACTAAAGTCCTAGGACTATTCAGGAAAACAAACTTACTGTTAAACCCACACCCACCAGACTCAAAAGCAGTAAAAAACAGGTATGGTCAGATAAAGTTTCAAAAAGTATATTTTTATAGCCCTAACAAAAGAATCTCCCGCAAGACCCTCCCTAACCCCAACGATTGTCCTTCAAAAGTCCCCAAAAATCCCAACTCCCAATTCCCACCCCCCAAAAGTCTCTAAAAAAGGGGCAAGGGACACTATGGCAGGGTGCTGTTGGAATTAGCAGCCAGGGCATCATGCTCCTTGCGGAGGGTGGCAAGTTCGAAGCGGAGGCCCTCCACCAAGTTCTTATAGTTATGGACCTCCTGCTCCAGGTAGGACAGTCTGAGGGATAAGCGGCGCCGGTGTGCCTTGCAAATCCTGTGAGGGGCAGCTGCTTTCTTTCCTGCTCGGCAGTGGTGTTTGGCTTTGGTAGCCCGGCTCCGTACCGCTGGAGCACTGCGCTGGCTGGCAGCCCACACGGAGGAGGATGCAGCTGTCCCAGTGGACGTTGTTGTTGTACCAGACTGCGTCTCCTCCTCCTCCAGGGCCACCAGCCGCCGATATTCAGCGACAGTGGCATCCAGCCTCCGTTGCCGGGCCATTCGAGCCAGCTCCTTCCTCCTTGATGGTGTCTTGGATTTGGAAGGAGCAACTACATGAAAAAAGAAAGACATAGTCTGTAACCAATGCTCCTTAAGATTAACACAAAATGATTGAGCAGAAAGTTGTCACAGTACAAGTAGCAAATTGAAAGCACAGTACATAACTATTGAGGACAGTATCTATGTAACCTCCGACTTCTTCATCCTTGCTCTAACATTAGTGGGAGTTTCAGGAACAAATTCTATGAGCACTATGGACTTCCATTACAGTCGACTATGACAGTACACCACTCTTATTCTTCTTCTTCTCTCTTGTTTATGGAAAATTGGTACGTTATCTTATGCAAGCCGGCATAATGCCAGCGCAGTGAACTTGCACCCGACAAAAACAGACGCACACGATGGTGAGTGAGACAGACTTGCGTTACTGTACCGGTCCAGTACATGCAGGTGGTGAAGCTCTTACTTTTCTATTACGGGTGGCACTGAGAATACTCTGTTAAAAGGGCTACTGCTTAATTAATTTAGCTTTCACCCTACAGTCCAAATGAGTATTAGAAAAGGAAAATGAAGAAGCTAAATTATCTGATTATCTATCACTTCACATGGGATGTATTTGATGACATATGGGATGACTTTAGGTGCTTTGCTTATTATTGAGTGAACAGTGATACCCCCACACATGAATGACGTACTACTACTAAACTAAAGTTATTAAGAGAGGTAGGGAGTGTCCACCGTAATAACCGGATATATGCTGTGCTTGCAGTTGCAATACAAACTACTGCTACTATTCATGGTAGTATTTGGACAACGTTACAACTTCTTTTCCTTGCCTTTCCTACACTGGAACGGACGTGCAGGTGCGGTGTTACATGCTCTTCAAAGTAACACTTAGTTCATCCAGTGACCGTCTACTCTCTCTAGATACACATATGCTATCTAAGAGTCAGATAGTACCATGAATGATCCAGGCATCCATCCATTCAAAGTATATGCACACATACAGTTTCTGTCTCACCCACCCAGGCTGTTCTCCTTCCACCCATCCTTGCTTCATCATTCACCCAGCCATGCACCATACCATTTTCTTTCCTTCCCAGCCACCTCGGGGACCAAGCAAACACATATCATTCTTCTTTGCCAGTCATCATTACATTTCTCATGCTTCCACACTTACTTACACCCTTCTTTCGCTTTTCGTTCATCCCATCCATCAAGTTCACCTCAGATCTGATTGGGATTCTTCTCGCCAAAACTTCACAGCTAAGTCGAAGTACATTTAGAGGAGGCTACTACCTGGTTAATTTATAATACACCCGTGCAGAAAGCACACTCTGCAGTCTTCAATCTCAATGACTAAGGAATGTATAGCTTACCTCTGCCCGCCACCACCGTGTGAACCCTCACAGGCATGTCCTTGTCCGGCACTTGCACCGCCTCCTCCCCAGAGTTGTCCTCCTCGTCCAATGCCACCACCACCTCCGCACTGGCCCCATCTCCAGATGTTCCACCTACAAAGTACATTTAATAATGTTAGAATACACCACTCACTACTATATAATATTTGGTCTAGGAGGAAGAAAGAAATGTGAAAAAAACAGTATACAATTTAATAATTTATGACTGTGTACTCTAGAGTAAAAATGTCCCTTTTTCCAGGGAAGGCTGTTGTCTTGCTGCACTTTTTGGCACAACTGATGAATGTTTGCTTTTTACTTTTTAACACGCACCACTTTTTCTCCTAACAGACAGAAGCTTGACTTCTAAGAACACGAGCAGGATCAAGTTCAAACCAGGTGAGAGCTCGGCTCGACCACAAGAAATGTGTCCAATTAATCGTCAGCACTAAGCACTTTTCCATTTTCAGTTACACGTTCACTTTTATGACAAACTTGATTTTAATAAATGTGTTTACTTTTAATAAAGCTTTTAAACTTAAATAGACTCTGTGGTTTTTGGTCCTCCAGACTAGAGTGGATGAGCTAAAGGTTTTGGAATTTTTGCAAGCATGAGTCCGTGCCTCCGCCATTGGTGACTTTGGGAGCTAAATGACTCTGCCACACTATCTAGTCAGTAAGGAGATTGGGGGTTCAACTACAAAGTCTGTTATCACTGAGGTATGTGGAAAGTCTAACAGCACCTATTATAATTGATAAGCTAAGCAATGCATTATTTAGTGTCCATAGTTCTGTTTGTGCAGATTTGTCCCTGCAACAGTAGTAGAATGGATTGTCCTCCTATCCAAACCAAAAGTAAAGTAGTATCTTATTCTTTCTTGGTGGTCATTCACCTTTTTATTGTTGGCAATGGTCAAAGCATAAACATTTAGAATACTTGAAAAGACATTATGGACAATCCCAGAGGACTGCACTCAGTGCATAGAGCTATTGCTGACTAGAATGGGAGTCCAATGGAAATGCCAAATGTGCAATCTTAGTTAGCTACACAGACAGACTAATAAGAATAATCTAGTAATACCACACGGAGTCATAGTCGAGGCAGGATAAGAATTTAGATCCTGTCTACAAGAAGATCAAAGACGATTTAGAAAAATTCGAATGAGGAACGCTAGGAAAAAATAAGTACTCTATATTAAAATTAAAACTTACTGGGGCCAGCAAAGGAGCCCTCGCCTGCCCGGTCCTGGCCTGCATCGTCAACAGCACCCTCCTCCTCCTCCTGTGTCCTCCTCTTGCCCCTGGGGGAAGCTGATGTACAACATGAAAGAAAGAAAAACAGAAAACATGGATGATATTTCTCAACCAAATCAAACATTTCAAAAGAACTAACAAAATGTTTTGCGAAATAGCAAATAGGGAACGACTCCACGGGATATATTATTGACCAATCTCATGTGGTTGACTACGTTATTACTTTAGTATTCCTTGATTTGCGGACCGTCGAATTGGAAACTACCCTATGTAACTCACTATTAAACAAAGTACTAAAAAGGTTTGCCTAGGATTGACAGGCAGCAGTCCGCAGCACGCAAAGTGACAGCAAAAGTCCATCGTGATTGAAGATCAGCGACAACACTAAAGTTTCCTACTACATTAACCAGTCATTAAAATACTCAAACTATTAATCCACCACCACTATTTCTTCTTATCGCCATGTGTACAAAGGAAGGACTGGACTTGAGTCTGTAGGGGCTGATTTAGAAGCCCCTTGCGGCTCTTTTGCTCCATTACTGTGTGACTTATGTGACGCAGCGACAGCACAAAAGAGGCGCAATGGTGCGGCGTATATTAACAACGTGACGCATATGGGAGATGCATCACGTTGTAAAACCCTGCGCCAATAGGGGGCGTTCCGGCGCAAGGGAGGGTGTTCCTGCGCAGGAACGCATCCTAAAAGTGGCTGAGGGAAATCTACAAGATTTCAATCTGTCACTTTGAGGACAATGATGCGTGACTCAAACCCTGCGCCTGCTTGAAGCAGACCTACGGCTTGACGCAGCATTGGGGAGATAGGGCACCCCAGAGCATTGATGGAGCTGCACCATGGTTGCGACGCAACTCCAGCAATGCGCCGCCTTTACGGCACAGATGCGTAACGCTTTGGTGATGTTTTGGGCCCATGGTAAAGGGCCGCCATCGCTGCTTCGCGAGGCCACGCCCATCTCTCTGGCCACGCCCACTCCCCCGCCTATAACTAAGCGCCGATTGAAAGCGCTGGGGACTACCTGCTACACCTCTGAGGCGGAAGCCGGAGGCTACATGCACTCGTTTTTTAAATAATTGTATCTTGTGTTTCTACTGTTTTAAAAACCTACCTAACCCTCCCCTGAGGCTGACTGCACCTTAATCCTACCAGGACACCCCACGAGCAGCAGAGCTAGCGCTGCATCGCGGGATAAACTGGTAAAGGGCCGCCATCGCTGCTTCGCGAGGCCACGCCCATCTCTCTGGCCACACCCACCCTCTCCCCTAATGTGCCATCCACGCAAGCGCAGCGGACGAGCGCAGCGGGAGCGCCTAAGGCAAGCCCGTCTGCGCCCGTCCGCGACCATCAGCGGCCCAGGCCCCGTCCCCCTGGCCAAACCATCCCAGTCCAACATGGGATTGTAACATATACGAGGCAGGCACTACTCCAGCTCCGCAGGAGGCTGCCGCCGGAATGCTATCACAAGCTACAGGCGGAACAATGGCCCCTGAAATGTGCGGGCTGCGGCCATACTATCCACAGAGACCAAGCGATGAGTAAGGAAGGAGAGGAACTATCTGCCTTTTTACTGAACTGCCGATCTATGAAACGGCATAGCCTGAACATCTATGACTTACTGAGTGACGACAAACCCGACTTAGTCTTCTTGACCGAGACATGGCTGGATGAACAATCCATCCCGGATATCGTTGAGGCCCTCCCTCCCGGCTTCAACATTCTTCACATCAATAGAGAGGACCAAAGAGGGGGGGGGGGAGGTATTATTCACAAAAGCGACCTACCAGTCTCTCTTGAATCAACTTCCATTAATAAATGTGAAGCAGGACTCTTT
The DNA here is from genome assembly GCF_964263255.1 of Lissotriton vulgaris. Classification (NCBI taxonomy): domain Eukaryota; kingdom Metazoa; phylum Chordata; class Amphibia; order Caudata; family Salamandridae; genus Lissotriton; species Lissotriton vulgaris. Next base: position 972,054,878 of record NC_141693.1, on the reverse strand, counting down.
TCTATCATGGTCAGCCCCAACTGTACCATTAAGGGCTACCTTATATATCGTCCTCCGGGTGTGGCAACTGCGTTCATTGAAAGCCTCCTGGATGTTCTAACGCAACCTGCTTTACGCCATAATAAGTTCATGATTGTAGGAGACCTCAACGTGCATTTGGAGGATATCTACTGCAGAGAGGCCATTTCCTTAATCAATGAACTCAGAGCTCTTATGTTTGACTTAGCTGACAATAGAGCCACCCATCAAGCAGGACATCTACTGGACCCAATTTTTACTAACTGGGACGACATAAGTGTCTCTGCTCCGATTAAGATCCTATGGTCAGATCATTATCTGATACCATTTCAACTTAGAAAACTGCCCAACAGGGGGCCATTAAAGAAACCTCCCGCTATTAGACGCAGGGACTGGAGGAAATTCAGTCACGATGCCTTCAGTCAAGCCCTAGCACAGGACCCCCCAAAGCTTAGCGACAATTTGGTGGAGGCGTACAAGACGTATGAAGAATGAGTTCAAGGTGCGCTGGACAATGTAGCCCCGTGGACTCACAAACCCATGGCACGGAGCACGAAATCCGCTCCGTGGTTCACCGCTGAGCTACGCGCCGCAAAAACCAAATGCAAAACCTTGGAGCGTAGATGGAGAGTGGATTACGCCCCCTCACTACGCAAAGTCTATAAGAGCGAACTCAGAATCTACCACAGCCAGATCAGGAAGTCTAAAAGAGAGTACTATAACAACAGGATAGGCTGTGCAGAGAATACATCGAAAGAGCTCTTTACGATCCTGAAGGAACTCTCCGCCCAGCTTGCAAGTTCAGGGGAAGTCCCACCCACGACCGACTCATGCAACAAGATCGCAGACTTCTTTATAGGGAAGGTAGAAAAGATCTATGCTTCGTTTCAGACTAATTCAGTTGCCACCAATCTGCCCGACCATAACTACGGTAATAAGGTCAGAAAAGAACTTAGGAAATTTATGGTTCCCCAAACTGAGGAGTTTATCAATATCCTATCGGACATTCACTCGGGCTCTCCCCTAGACGCAGTACCAGCGAGAATTCTTCGTAGTCATCTTCCCCAGGTGGCGAAGCATATAGGAAATATGGCCTCACTCTCCTTCCATGAATGTCTAGTTCCGGAGAGCTGGAAACTGGCCCAAGTCGTCCCAATAAAAAAGAAATCCCACATAAGCATCGCGCAATTAGACAACCTAAGACCAATCTCCCTTCTCCCCTACTGCGCGAAGGTAGTTGAAAAACTGGCTAATCGACAGCTGGTAAACTTTATGGAGGAAAATATGCTCCTGCACACGTCTCAATCGGGTTTCAGAGCTAAACACTCGACTGAGACCGCCCTCCTACTATCAACAGAATTGCTGCGGAGCAAGGCGGATGAAGGTCACACGGCCGCACTGGTCCTATTGGACTTAAGTGCGGCGTTTGATACCGTATCACATCCCGTACTACTGGACCGACTGAGGAAAAAGGGAATAACTGGACCTGCTCTTGAGTGGCTGGTCTCTTTTCTCAAGAACAGGAGATTTCAAGTGCATTGCCCACCATGCAAATCCAGTGTAAGATGTCTCAGGCAAGGGGTTCCACAGGGCTCGATTTTGAGCCCTACATTATTCAATCTGTACATGGAACCCCTTGACAAACTGGTGGAGTCATATGGTGTGGCAATAGTCTCCTATGCAGACGACACACAACTGGTGATCAATTTGTCCCGTGACCCAGTTGTGGATGCTGAGAACTTCTCGGCTTGCCTTGTGGCTCTTGACGGCTGGATGAAACAGAACTGTCTCCGCCTTAATGGCAACAAGACGGAAGTTCTTATTGTAGGTCCATGCCCTTCCATCTGGACCTCTGCCTGGTGGCCCACTGAACTGGGCTCTGTCCCCATCCCAGTAGACACAGTTAAGAACCTTGGCTTTCTTCTGGACTCTAATCTAGCCTACACCAATCATGTGGGTAAGGTCGCAAGAAAATGCTATGGACTCTTGAACATCCTAAGGAAAATCCTGGACCTATTGCCCCCCAGTTCGAGAAAAACTATGGTACACGCCTTGGTCACCTCCCAGTTAGATTATGGGAACTCCCTCCTGTGTGGACTTAGTAAAAACGGCCTAACACAGCTACAACGCGTCCAGAATGCAGCTGCGAGGCTGGTCCTTAACCTCCCTAGGAGAGCCTCTGGGAAACAGGCATTACGCTCCCTTCATTGGCTCCCAATAAGGGAGAGAATTAAATTTAAAACTATGTGCATCACCCACCGTATAGCTCACAAAAAAGCACCTCCATATCTGCAGGACTTGCTCCCAGTCTATCGTCCTTCACGTCCTTTGAGGTCGATGGGTAGCATGCTATTAGTGGTGCCTCGGATCCATAGAGCAAGAATGGGAGGATGTTCATTCAGACACCATGCAAGCAATGAATGGAATAACCTGCCTATCGAACTGAGGATGGAGCCGTCTGAAACCAGGTTCAGACAGAGGCTGAAAACCCATCTTTTCCCCATGATAAACTCAGTATAGTTCACCCGTTTCCCTGTGCTCACCCTCTGTGAGCTAAGCTGAAGAGTTGTAGGTAGGTTTGTCAGCGCGGGGACGCACTGTTCTCTGTGCAACCAAGCGCTTAACAAATGTCATAAACTAAACTAAACTAAACTATGGTGCGCCGCATTGTAAATACGGCGCACCATGGGTGATGGTGGCGTGATGCACAATTACTGGCGCATCCCTGCTACTTTGCAGGGATGCGCCGGTAATTAAAAATCAGAACCTTAGTGTGTAGCATTACGCAGTTCTTTAAACTACACTCATACATAATTTCACAGGCCAATGAAATGAACACAAAATCTAAAACAAATAAGCATAGTAGCAACACTACTGAGAAGAAGGAGAGCAGTGTACCTGAAATGCACACAAGATTTTGAAATATAATTTACCTACAATGTAATGAGCAGCATTATTGCTCTTGGTAAAAAACAAAAATTTGCAATAGAATAACACAGCAGGAGAAAACATAGTAGTAAAGAAATAGCTACTACTATTCACCAAGCCCGGGGATCTCAAGGCCAAGGAGGTTGAGCAGATCTCGCTCACGGGTCAGGACATCCGTCCAGCGGTGGGTGGCCTGGTTGTAGGTGCGCCAGACCTGAGAGTGGTGGTAAATGGCCTGGCACACCTTCTCCCACCGCTTCCGGCGCTCCCGGACCCCGTACCCGGCACTGATCTTGCCGCCTCCCATGATGGTCCTGGGGAGGCAGCGCTGAACATAAAAAATGAGTTGGCCCACCTCCTCCGGGGTAAAGATCTTCCTGGGTACGACCTCCTCCCCCCTCAAACGCCCGCACCGGAGCCGGACACGAGGTGCGGGACCCTTCCCCTTCTCGGGATGCTTCCCGGCTCCCTTCACCATGGTCTGGGCGGAAAGGAATAAAGAAAATAGAATAGGGAAGAGAAGAAAAGAAAAGAGTTTTAAAAAGTAGTTTAAAATTAACCAAAAGTAGCAGTAAACACAAAAATATAGGGCTAGAAAAATAGAGGGATAGATAATAAGTAAAATAGATCAAAAAAAACTTCAAACAAGCAAAGGATGGCAGAGATTGACAGAGGATACAAAGACCATGCCCAGAACCATAGCAATGAATGAGAAACAAGATGGCCGCGCCCGTTCACGACCGCGCGGGTAAGTTCGCGCGAGATTTTCCTTGCGAACACGCGCAAAACTGTACTGGCAAGCCGCAGACTTTGCGAGATTACACTTCGCGCCCGGAAACGGAAATACGTCAGGCAAACAAGATGGCCGCGCCCTTGAACGACCGCAAGGGTAACTTCGCGCCTTGCGCTACGAGCGGCTCGCAAACACACACAAAACCTTGCCAACTCACACGCCGCAAAAAAAAACAAATTGCATATTCGCACGAATTTGCGGCTTCCGAATCCGATCTCGCGCGTGTTCACGCCCAGCGAACCCCGCAAAAATGCAGAAAAACGAGTTTTTCAAAACTGAAAGCACTCGGCAGGGGCAAGAGTTCAAACTCATCATTAGTAACCAATCCCTGTAGTGCTTCCTGACTGGGGCCCCTCCAGAATTCAGTTGCTAGTTGCAACAATTGTATGACCCTGCTCTGACCCTCACAGCAGGCTCTTAGAATAGCTACAAGTAGGCCACAAAGGTCCTGGAGAAAAAAAATGCACTGCAACAGAAAGCAAAATTACAGATAAGGAAGCAGGTGCCAGACTGGAATTTTAAAACAGTGGCACATTAATAAACTAACCCCAAATTAATTCATGTCAGTTGAAGCAGGGCTGGTGTGCTTGCTTTTCCCCCCCATAATCTACAGTAATGATGAACCAGAGGGTGGCATCGATGTAACAGAGGGTTGCAGTGGTGAAACAGAGGGTGCTGGGAACCTGTGATAATAAACCAGACGTAGAAACAACATAATCGCGACCGTTGCGTGCCGAAATGTAAGTTCGCAATTGCGCACTTGTATGAAACCCTCACGAACTGGCAGAAATCCTTGCGAACACAAAAAAAAAAAAATTCGCAAGAATTCGCGGATTTTGCGGATTGCGAGTTCGCAAATCCGCAAAATTCGCGAACGCGAGATTCGCAAAATTCGCCCATACTTAGTTAGAAGCACCAGTTGAGTACGTTAGCCAAATGTATACATGAATGTATATATTTTATTAATTTTAACCATCTTATGGCTAAGAAACCATATCATTGCTTTTACAGTATTATTTCGTAATACTCCTTTTACTGTACGCACTTTTTATAATAACAAGTCTTGCAATTGTGGCAATTCATTTGTCTTGCATGAGAAGAAAGACTGTTCAAGAAATAATACCTTTTATTGAAAACGCCCGTCTCTCTATTCTCTGCATACTGGTAAAAGTAATTCTGCACAACTGACTGAGTGAAATAGCTGTCTATTGTTTCACACAACTCTAGAGATTGACTCTTATTCTGAGGAGCAAAGTTGTCATGTTAATGCGGTTGTTGGAAAACTGAATCCCTTCTTGTCTGAGCCAGGGAAGCTGATCACTTCCTATTCAGTCAAGAAAGTTTCCAGTGACCTCTGAGCTAGCTGGTACAAAACCAATTAAGTCTAACATAGTCAGTAGAAACCTAGAAGACCGCACTCCTACGTCTACACTGCTGTTTATGTTATTCCCATGCGCAGGGCCTATAGGGAAAATAGGAACTACACTACATAGCGCCCAACGTTTGGTAAGGCGATAAAACTAACGCAAGACGTTAGAGTAACTCAGTCGTGCTTTTTCACACAGACCCTTTCTCCCGTAAATACTCCAATAGACGTCTGGAGTGGGTGAAAGGTTAAAATCCGCCCGAACTTAGTCGGAAGAGATTCCTATGTAAAGCTTCTGGTTTATTCAACGTTGAAGGATACAGTGTTCCAAAATATTGTGCACTTAATCTTTGTCTCCTTGAAACCTGATCTGCGACAAAAGACCTTCCTGACAGTAAAATGCCAAGAGAAGGCGGGAACAACGGGACCGCTGAAGCCGCAGTAAATGCGACTCAGAAGGAATCCGATGATACAGGAATAAATGACCGGGATGCAATCCTCATTCCGGCAAACATAAGAAAAACTATAACGTTAAAACTTATAGAAAACGGACAGACCTCACGAGGTGGTACCGTCATTTTCATGATAGAGGCACACGAATATCGGCAGACAGAGGTATTCTATTCATGGATAAACTTTCCAGCGGCAAACGCTACAACACACGAATTCCACTATTACAAAATAGAGGAACCACCGGATCAATACGCTCCTTTCGAGGAGATTGAAATCCCATTAAAATTCCAAGAGCACCTGCTCTGGTTTAAAGGCGCCCTAAAACACAATGATCACATTACCAGGCTCAGTCTACTAGGTAGACCAGGAGCAACGTGGACGGTTCTAGCCATCTACACACCACATCCGGACATTGGAAAAATGTCAAAAGATGAGCTTTTAGCACAGCTAAAATTACTGATTAAAATACATAGACAGTTTGTCCAATATGTAATGCGGACTGCAACAGTCCAAACAGCTGTTAATGTCCCACAGCTGACCCCTCATCAGGGGAACACAAATAAAATCACTCCACAGAACATACAATCATGTCTTGGAAAAACACCCATAAAACGGGAACAAATCCTTTTCTGGTTAGCACAGAAAATTACTCAAATAGAGGCAGTATTTCCGAATACTACCCCTATTGAGAAACACAGAATTCTGACTATCTGCCTTCCAATGGGGTCGCACCTCACGTGGAGGACTGTGACACTTGGGGTACAGTCTTTGCTTCCATTTACACAAAAACACATGGTGTTCCGTCAATGGCGGTAATACCAGATGTGCTAAAACAAATTCAGAATGAATACGGTCCAGAACCTGCTTTAACTCTTGGTATGAAATTACTGAAAGACTTCAAGAAGGTCTCGGCTATATTACTAGCCAACATAAAGGGAGAAGCAGCATCTGTGGCGATCCGCCAGAAATTGAAAGAAACAGATATAACAGATCAACCAATTGAGCTTGCCAGAATAATAGAAAAATGCTATGAAGAATTAGGTAGAGATAGTTTGGGTGGGAAACCTGTAAAACCACAACTACTCAAAAATCCTGAAAAATTATTTATTAAAAATAATCAAAATACTCCAAAGAAAAATTGGGATGGAAATAAACAGTCCACTCCCAAGGAAAAAGTTTTCCAGTCCAGAGGAAGATCTCCTCGACGGAGGGAAAGAACTCCGACTCGAGAACACCAGTCTCCCCAGAGGGAGCACTCTGAGGAAAGATATAACCTTAGAAATAGGGATAACTTGAAAAAGCCTGAAAGATATCAAAGTATTGATACACGTCCCTCTCGATCTTTTTCGCAGAAATCGGAAAGAAGAGGACGGTCAGACCCAGGAGAGCACACCAAGTCCAAAGACAAGGAACCTGCTTCAAAGTAAAAAGTTACAATTTCCAAGAAAGAAGGTAGCCAGTATTAGAGCAATCGAACATGCCGAGAATACTGAGGACACTGCTGAAAAACGGAGAGTGGGCACAGACAATGCTAGACAGTGCAGCAGAAATCACCATAGCTCGCAAGATCCTGATGAGTCATCTGGAGACAGTGGACACGAATGAATACATTCAGGTAGAAACTGCAGACACCAGAGTTAGCGAACCTCATAAGATATACGGAATAACACTGCGTATAGAGGGGGATAAGACTAGGAAAATAAGGGGTCGATTTTGGGATAATCTCTCAAAAGGCTATAACATCCTGTTAGCAGAGAAAGATTGGCCCCCGGAGTTTGTCAGAGAGTGCCCTCATGGCGAAGAAATGATTATGCCTGCCTTCTCGAATCACATTCCGATTCACACTAAATATATATATGCAAGGAAATGGGCAGTAGCCCAGGCACCAGCATTATATAAAAATCATGTAGGATGGGATGAGGACTCTCCTCCTCACAAAATCCAGTTAAAAAGTCAACCTACTGCACAAAGGCAGTACCCTATTAAGCAAGAAGCTAAAAAACAGGTCAGGGAGATTTTAGATCAACTTGAATACCAGCGGGTGATTGAAACATGCACCTCTCAAATGAACAATCCTTTGTTTCCTGTCTCCAAACCAGACGATTCAAATCATCTAGTCTTGGATTACAGACACCTTAACTCGTGTTGCAAAACCTTTGCGGTACAGAACTCGCACAGTGCAGCACTGATGAATAACATAATTCGGAAAAAATACAAAGCAACATTAGACATATCTAATGGGTTCTTTTGTCAAAATATTGCACCAGAAAGCAGGTACTTGACCGCTTTCTCAATAATGGGGTCACAGAAAAATTTCTGTAGGCTCCCACAGGGGTTCAAGAATAGCCCGGGATTATTTTCAGCCAGAGTAACAGAGTTACTACAAATACATGATGATGAGGCATTTTCTTATGTCGATGACATCTATCTCACAGACGACGACTTGGATACTCACTTGAAAAGGGTGAACACCATAATACTTGGTTTCGCAGCAGAGGGTTACAAATTCAACTTTAAAAAGTCAAGAATTGCCCATCTGACAGTACTATTTTTAGGTTACGAATTATCAAGTGAAGGAAAAAGCCTGGCGAACAACTTCTCAGAGAAGTGCGCTGTACTCCAAGCACCAAAAACGCTGAAGAACTTGCAATCGATTCTTGGCTTCCTGAATTTCGGAAGAACCTACATACTAAACTACGCAGAGAGGATTAAACCTCTCTACGAATTAATTAAACCTGATTTTAAACCAATCAACTGGACTCAAAAACACACAGAAATGTTGCGATCACTGCAAACAGACATGTTAGCCAAAAGAAAATTAGAAACACGTGACAATACACGAAACCTTGTAATCCGAGTCATCCCAGGAAGATGCGGATTCACGTACCTGACCTCTAATGAGGGAGAAACGGTACCAATAGCTTACAAATCTCATTTGTACACACAAGCAGAAAAAACATTCAGTCTCACGGAAAATACTGTGAAGGCAGTGCAAACTGCTATAGCGAAAGAAAGAGAATTAACACAAGGCATAAGGATCACTGTTCTCACAGCGGAATCCGCCTTCGAGGCACTATTCAGCCCAGTAAACCTACCTACAGTGTCACTGGATCCGAAATGGATACAGTGGGAAAATTCTCTTGCTGCAGAAGACGTGAAATACTATTTTGCCCCGCACATGAAAAAACGGAATGATTTAAATTATGAAAAAGAATATCCTCTGCCAATCGAAATTCTCCCTCTAGAACAGTACTCCTGTATAATCCATAAAGACAGATTTGTACAGCACTACAATGTAGAAAATAAATCGTACGATGCAGCCTGTGCGATTGTTAAAGGTCGCTGGCTCGGCAGTAAATTCAGACCGAAAATAACAAAAACTGAATCACTGAGAAAATGTTCGGCTCAGCGAGCTGAAATCAGATCTTTAAAGATGGCGCTTGAAAATGCTGAACGTGAATTCTCGACACTAATAGTGTGCGATTCGCATTTTTGCGTCAACTCCTACAATAATGATTTGCAGAACTGGATTAAAAATGATTACAAAGATGACACAGGTGCCACAATCAAGCATAAGATGCTTTGGAAACAAGTAGTTCTTTTTCAGAAAGAACTACAAAAGACTCACGTGATACACACTTTGAGTCATCAACGTGATGGCGTTCACGTTGCAGGGAATTCATTGGCTAATACAGCCACAGCGGAAGCAAGTAAACCGGCTTCCGTAGCCACAAAAAAGCGTTCAGAAAAATACATAAACGGGGAAACCATGCTGGCAGTAAAAACGTCCTTAAAAGGCGACTGTGCAGCACTACCCGTGAACTATCCACTCAATTATACATACATAATTGATGCAAACTCCGTTCCTTTTGCTCGAATCCCTGGAGTGGGGGATAGGGTAATTCCAAACATGAATCGGAGAATCTTTTTAATAGCAGACGCACACATGGGACTGGGTCAGAGGCACGAAAAGATCAAAGAATCTCTGACTGAATTACAAGCAGTATACTGGTGGCCGGGGATGAGTGTGCAACATCCAATATTTGCAAAAAACTGTCAAGACTGCAGCAGAGATCGCAGTAGTGAACCGCTCCAGCCTGTTGCCCAGATACCCTTTATGGACAGGGTAATGCTGTCTATATACAATCCAGCGTCCTATTAATTGTTTAAGACTACATTCACTATAAAAATGTGGCCCCAGCGCTCGGCTGACGCCAAAACTGTTATAAAAGATCTGCGAGTCTTTATTGGCACATACGCAATTGCCATGCTTCATTCTGATCAGGGTCCTGCTTTTAGCTCTCGAGCTTATAAGGAGGCCATGGCCAGCATGGGCATTGGATTGCGATTCTCTTGTCCATTTCACCCTGAGGGAAACAGTGTAGTGGAAAGAAAAAACCGAGACATAAAGCAATCTATAACAGCAAAGGTATTAGGTTCGGGTGATGGGTGGGTCAAACATTTAACAAGTGTCCAACGTAGTCTTAATATTTTGCCAAGAAATTCTCTACAAGGTTTCAGCCCGTACGAACTATTGTTCGGAAATAGAATGTATATTCAGGATCTTGATAGTCAGGCTTCAGCGGTAAAAGATAGAAATAAAGACTTTGACATCAAAGATCGTTTGGCTGTTTTACAGGACTTAAATGAAACAAGAAAATCCTTAAGCAACATAAAGCTAAAGCAACAGCCATCTACCACTGAAGACACACCACCTGTCCCAGCAAGACCTGTCTGGATTCCAAAGATTGGGGATCTGGTCAGAGAAAAAATAGCGGTGAAGAAGGAATTTGAGCCTTCTTACAGAAAAGCAGTACCTGTCTTAGCAATCAACGGAACAAGATCAGTAGTACTACCGCCCCTTGCTGGCAAAAAGGAGAACCGAGTTGTATCAATCGAACTGGTAAAACCGCAATCATGTGGCCTATAATCAACAGTAGGCCAAGTGGACTCCCAAGAAATAACAGAATACCCAAATTTGCAACAAGCCAAGAGGTTCAAACTGAAAGACTAATCACATTTGATAAACCTGCAGTACACAAAGAAAGACTATGCAACAAAGCCATGGAACTAGTGCCTCTTGGAACTCAAATTGAATCAGTTCATCGTGAAACACCAGTCTACAATGATGTGGCATCAGAATGTGCTAATGAAAATCAAATGGAGAAAACAATTCCAACAATCGACAGAACTGCCTCTGGCTACTTCATCAATTTCGATAACTTTTCTGAAGATCAAAGCGACCCTGAAGTGACGCCAGAAAGAAAGACTTTTAAAAAAAAAGGCAACAGAACTCTTTCATCAACTCAAGGAAGCATTCCTGAATGCACCACTGTTTGAGCATTGGATTGTATCAGGGGTACTTATACTCCTACTATGCCTAATTTTGGTTTTAATTTTAGGAAAGTTTATTACAATTCAATGGACACAGCAAGTCAGAACATCAACTTAGTTCTGAAACCACACAGATCATCCCACGTCAAGAAAAGAGAACTATCATCAGTGAATGTCACATCCATTCCAATACCCGGCGGGGTAGTTTGGGACAAGACTGAATATGAAATATATGGCCCGGTCGAGATCTTGAAATATGCTCACCAGTTCAAGGTTTCATTAAGTGACTTTGTAAAACCAAGTACATTCTCTGATGATTGGGATTTTGAAAGTATAAATGACATGATGTCGGATTTAGTGTTGTCAGCAAAATTCACAGAACATGATTATTTACAAGGTTCATCTAATTATGAACAGATGTACTGTTTCTCACATTACGCAGATCACTATTTACATAAATCTGCTCAACCTAGAAATGTTTTTAAATATAACCAATGGGAACATTGTGCTACTCCACCTAAAAGCAGTTCAAAAACATTCTTTGAGAAATTCCAATACTTCTCAGGGTTTAACACGAGTAATGCAGAAACATTTTATTATTAACTGTTGGATAAAACAGGGATGAAAACCATGTTGACAAATACTAAATTGATATATTCAGAAGCATTTTATGAAAAAATGATTACATTTTGTTTTGATTTCTGGAAAAACAACATTGAAACAAAAACCATCTGGGGTACAAAAGATTGGCAGGTACAAGGCCTAGAAGCATTATTTCGAGCCCGCATGATCCCAGAACAAATAATGTTCTTAAATGACACAATTCACCAAACAACCTGTCTTGGCTTAGCTAAGATTAAGGACCTGAACAAAACCGTCTATTCCAAGGCCAATTCCTGATAATGCGACCACAGATATTGAAGTAGACGTATACCAAATTTTAAATGAAAACAGAACACATCCTGATTGGAAAAAGTGGTTAATCTGGCCTATTGACACAAATAACTGTCAAAATAGATTCCTGAACAACACACAGGGGCTAACAATGACCAGACCAGACCCTAGATACTCCCAGAGACAACATCCAGCGATAGTAACAACATACAGTGTAGGCAAACTGTGCCTTGAATGGCTAGAAACATCCACACTGGCAGAAATTAAGCAACACTTGTCTTTACTTAAAGATGGTGCTGACCTGCGTGATTTCATTATGGGACCATGCAGACAGCGTCAAAAACGTTTCATAGCGGCCAGCATATATGCTGCATACTACGAGGCTTGGAAAGAAACTCAAATTGAAACAGCCGAGAAAATACGAGAAATTGATCGTATTAATTTGGAAAAATCATTTTCTGTTGTGGACAATGGGTTAATGACTCTGTCCTCCAGAATATATTCACTGGACAGTATTGTATCATCTGCCATTGATATAATAGATAAAGACTTACTAATGTTACACATGGCCAGTCCCAATTACATTCTATTGTACAGCTAGGCTGGACGTTGCAAAATCTTCGTTCGGGCTATGTGCCATGGCGTCTAATCAACACAACGTCATTGTTTTCCATCTTTAACCTTACTGATAAACAAATCAGTTTGGCACAGAAAGGAGCAGACTATACAATCCTGAGCATCGAAAAACTTGAGAGATTACCATTGACAATGTCAGAAAGACCTGTCATTGAATGGATAATACACAGGATTATCACAATTCCGATAACAACTTTCCAATTTAAAAATTGCCTTGAGTATATACCGGCAGGCCAGTATGAAAAGTTGGGTAAAGGGTACATTAAGTCGTCATGGATATTACCATATACACACACATGCTACAGTGACAACAACAAAAATGTATTTCTTAGTGGTGAAAACTGCAAACATTCACTAAGCGGTATACTTTTGTGCCAGGGTATTAATTTACATGGGGCCTGTGAAGGGACTTTAAACAACCTTTCATGCCACCAGCACATCACACCTGCAACGCAGATAGAGCCTTTCTTTAAGCAACTTTCTAACGGGAGTTACATTCTAATAACGGATCACAGCTGTTGTGGCTTGGTGCCAGGGAAAGCATATCTCGTAAACGTAACTTCCATGGTCACTTGCTGTATGCAAACATTGTATCTAAACGGCCCTAGAGATTCCGAGACGCAGATTTGGCCTCCTTTGAAAATCTCTTCTATACGAATTAATACTTTAAGCAGAATGAAGTCTGTGCTTTTGCGGACAACTGTGCCCATCACGTCATCAAAAGAGACGTATGATCTCCAAGTTGCAAGGACAACATCGGAGATACATGAACTTTTATCAACAAATTGCCCCGTGCATTTCACAGAAATGCTCAGCCAAATCCTAAATGTGTCGGATGCCGTAGGTATCTCGAATGTATTTAAGACAATTTTTTCGGGACTGCTAACACCATTCAAAGCAGTTCTAGGCATTATTCCAAATTTTGTCCATTCGGTCTTTGGCGGCCTACCACTACTTTTGGGACTCGTAGCAGGCATTTTATTTTTGACCCTTCTGCTCTGATATGGCAAGCCAAAACACAGACATGACTCCGGCAAGGATGGAAGAAACGATCTTAGCAATGCGCTACCGGGACCGCATAACTAAAGTCCTTGGATTGGCCCGGCTGAGAGATCTGAACATGACCTGGTTTCTTTCATTCAGACCTATATGGTAGACCTGCATCTTACCTGTGCTTTGATGTATGCTATGCGGAGAAGAATGCGTGTTAGACACCTGTCTTGCACTACCATCAGCAGTACCAATGGATATCGATACTTTGCTAAGTACTGTGACGGCTCACACATCTTGTTGTCCCCAGCGGCTACCAATCCTGATGACGGCATTCGTTGAGACTGCTGCGCTACGACTAGGTGGCGGCAGTGAAGCGAGAAATGAAAGCAGCATCACCCAGGTACGACCTTCTGTGAGCATTGCTGATCCAGACATCGATGATAGCAATCATTCTCACAACTGCCTGGTTACTGCACTATCGAACCTGGTAGAACTGTCACCTGAATATGTAGACCTATTCTTTGCGAGCCTGTCTGATATGATGTTCTCCCCTGAACAAAAACAATAACTATTGGGAAAAGAATCCGGCACACAGCATTCCCATGAACTCTGAATTTGGCCTTCAGTTTTGATCAACAAAAACTACTGAAAAGCTTTTGGAACTCTATTTTTTCGCTCCCCATGAAAAAAATTTTTTTGAATCAGACAATTTTTCAAAATATTCACCTTTTTTCCTGGCACAAAAACTTTTGCTTAAAGTAGAACTATTCATAAAGAACAGAGATTCTATTTTTAGTAAATCTAGAGACAATATATTACCACGGCCTCTAGCACATTTTACAGCAATTGTATTTATATGTGATGAAATAGTCTTGCCCTTCTTTTCTGTATTTAGAGACTTTTCATGTGTAATTGTTCGCAAAATCGTTCAAACTGATTACATATGCAATAATTTTTGAATGATTACTATGCTTAAAAACGTACAGTACCTATATTCTCATGTATTTCATATACACCATTTCAAATGCAATATGTATTTTGGGGTGGGTAGGAATACACGCGCATCCTATTGCTTTAGTTTTTAGTAATTTGATGGACATAAATTCGTGGAGTGGGTGTTGTGTTCTATCTAGGACCCCGATCAATATTGTGACCTTATGCCCCTCTACGGCTATAATCAATAGATATCCCCATAATGGCATAAACGATCAGAGACATATTTCAGTAACTCGTCTCTGCAGCTCATTACAGTACATGACACAGCAGAAGCCACTTCCTTAGATTCCTAGATAACACACAGAGTTCTTTCGACAGCTCAAACCCCCCAGCAACCTGGGAAAGCCCGCTTGCTTTGTTTTGATTAGTAATAGAACTCTTGCAAGCACTGTAAGAACGACCAGTTCTTAGAGATATCTTTATTGACGTCTTATGTCCAAAAACTTACGTCAAACTCAGCACCTTTCAGGTATAAATAATACCAACGTTGCCTTAAGCAAACCCGGTGGTGGTGAATACTGGAGCAGAACAGCTGTCCCTTGCAGAGAGCCCAGCAGATGCGAGAAGCCCAAGGACGCTGCCCCTCCTCCTTGACGCGCTGAGAAAGACGCTGTCTTTTCTCCTGCCGAGAAAATCCAGCTCCGGCGTTTCCAGCCTACCCTTGCGGGTAACTGGAATATCGAGTCCTAAGAGGAGATACCAGACCTCCAACATTCTATTCCAGAGGTACGGTGCTGACTAAACCCTTAGAGAGAAGTCTTGAAGCAAACCCTTGGCAAAACCAACTTAACTTAAACTGCTACTTACTTACTCCCTCCCACGTATTAGGCTTAGGTCAGGTACATTGGGGTAGGCGTAGTTAGAAGCACCAGTTGAGTATGTTAGCCAAATGCATGTATGAATGTATATATTTTATTCATTTTAACCATCCTATGGCTAAGAAACCATATCAATGCTTTTACAGTATTATTTCGTAATACTCCTTTTACTGTACGCACTTTTTATAATAACAAGTCTTGCAATTGTGGCAATTCATTTCTCCTGCATGAGAAGAAAGACTGTTCAATAAATATTACCTTTTATTGAAAACGCCCATCTCTCCATTCTCTGCATACTGGTGAAAGTAATTCTGCACAACTGACTGAGTGACATAGCTGTCTATTGTTTCACACAACTCTTGAGATTGACTCTTATTCTGAGGAGCAAAGTTGTCATGTTAATGCAGTTGTTGGAAAACTGAATCCCTTCTTGTCTGAGCCAGGGAAGCTGATCACTTCCTATTCAGTCAAGAAAGTTTCCAATGACCTCTAAGCTAGCTGGTACAAAACCAATTAAGTCTAACATAGTCAGTAGAGACCTAGAAGACCGCACTCCTACGTCTACACTGCTGTTTACGTTATTCCCATGCTCAGGGCCTATAGGGAAAATAGGAACTACACTACAGCCCACTCTAAGTTTATGTTGAAGTATTGATTGCAAAACTGTCAGCTTATGCTGTCTGAAGCAACATTTCAAAAAGGTGCTAAGAATATCGAACATTTGTTTTCCCACCAACTTTAATTAGTATTACAGGGAGTCCTTTCCAGTGGATGTTTCATCAAAGAGGACATTTTGAAATGATTAACTTTTTTTTTTAGATACGAATATTGCATACTTTCAGTGCTAGGATGTTTACATTTCTCTCTGCCACACGTTTAGTTTTAGGGCCAGTGGTATATAAACAAGCAACAATATGCTTTAGGCAGATTTATAGGTGCTTATTTGTTCACCTGCATTTTATATCAATTTGCAAACGTAAGATCTGGGGAGAAGAGGGTGTGTCTTTGGGCCTAGAGACGAAGGGCACTTTGAGGGAATCCTCTTTGCAACGTCTTGATGACAGTCCTTTCATGGTATACCAGGGGCGTAGGTAGGGGAACATATCTGGTACCCAAAGGCACGTTTCTTTATGCTGGAAATCATCAACCTATCTTTTAGATGTAATGTGCGTGCTTGTTGACTTCAGTTTAACGCGGCTGATATATCGGCCAGGTCAGGAAAGAAAATTAATGTTCACGGTTTATGACACATTACTATGACTTCTATGATAATTTCAAGAAAACTTATTGCAGTGGTTTGGGAGGAGCTGTGGAAGTATTCTATATATATAGGTCCTTGACTCGACAGTACCGTTCTTCTTTAAAGGAGAAGATGTGCTTGGTGGCACAAACACTTATATGTTAGTAGGCACAGAAGTCTATACTAAGAAGCGTACAGTCAGACTCGGCTTAGGGTTCTACTTTGATAAATTCACATTTATTGAACACTAATGTTAGTTAGTGATACCTCTAACATCATTTCAAAATTGTGTGACTGAAATGAACAAAGTGTTTTCTCATACAATTTGCCCTAAACATCTGCACCTCTATTTGACACACCTCAAATTAAACACATCTCCAACTGCCTCACTACCGAAATGTTGAGGCATATTTACAAACCCCTAATGCCACAGGAGCATCACTTTTTCTAATGCTCCGATGCATTGCTCTCTACCCCATATTTACAACGCCACCTTGTAAATATGCCCCTTACCACAGCAGTCTGCTGCAGCAAAGGGGTGGGCAAAGGGTGTTGTTGTGGGCGTTCCACCACAGCACCCACTGCTTTCTGATGCTGCAAAGTATTTACAAAGATGGAGCAGTGCCAGAAACTAAGACCAGGTAAAACCTGGTCTTAGGATGGCGCTACGAGGAGAAATTATTAATTTCTCCTTGTTGGAAATGGCCCTTTTTGCAGGGTTATCCCCAAACTTTTCGCTTTTTTCTCCTATTTCTCCCTGACCTGTGTGTATTGGTTTTAGGACACTGGGCACTTTACCACTTTCTAATCAGTGCTAACGTGCATATGCTCTCTGTGTAAATTGTGTTATGGATTGGTATTTCCATGAATGGATATTTGATTTACCTGTTAGCCCCTAATAAAGTGTACTGCGTGTACCAGGGCCAGTGAATCGAATGCTACTCGGAGGCCTGCGACACTGGTTGTGCCACCCCTGTGAGTAGCCCTGAAAACGGTAACTCAGACCTGCCATTGCAGAGTCTGCGCGCAGTTGGTAACTGCCATGTCGACTTGGCCAGTGCACACTCTGGCCAGTCCCTGGCCTTCACTTTTCTTACATGTTAGACACCCCACAGACAGACCCAAGGTACCCCTGTGGGCAGGGTGCAGTGTATGTGAAAGGTAGGACATGCCCTGGTGTGTGTGGCATGTACTAAAAGTGAATTACAGTCAATTTAGTTTTTCACTATTGCAAGGCTACCAGTTCCTCATAGAATAGAATGGGAGGTTTGTTTATAACATCTTATAAACATAACTGGCCCTGGGAATTCGGTAAGAAAATAGAATTTAGTATGCCTGAACTCAGAATCGAAAGATGCATCTTTTAGTGAAGGTGACTTTTACATTCTGTGGTTGAAAATGCCACTTTTAGATAGTGGGTATTTTCTTGCTCATTCATCCTGTATGCCTCTGCTGGAATGTGAATTGCCTGTCTGGGTTTTGGATGACAGAATGCTGGGGGGCCAGGGGGGCTCCAGATGGCCTAGGTAGGTCAGGAAAGGGCTGATTAGACCTGGGCTGCAATGGGGGAAGGGGGAGAGATTTCCTTGCACCTCAAAGGGCCTGGTTTGCCTCTGACAAAGCTGTCTCCACCTCGTGCCAGGAATTCATGCCACAGGCTTGAGGTAGAGCTTGCCCCCTGTTCACGAAGTCTCAGGAACATCAAAGACTCCAAGTTCTTTGACCCACAGCACTGGAGAATGTGTGTTTGGTGCTGCAACCCAAAGAACACCAACTCAACGACGTCTATGACGCCACTGCCAACTCTGTGTCCTCAAGGCACCTCAGAGGGTACTGCTGCAACACCGCACTGCAACCCTGGTCTCACCGACGATGCCTGTTGATGCCGCCACTGAGCCCCTGCTTGCACCGCGACCTGTGGGCACCGCACTCCGCACCGCTTCACGCCAAAGCTTTGGCACCGCAAAGAGCACCGCCGCAACCACGCAGCGTGACCATGGTGTTACCGACGACTCCTGTTGATGCCGCCACCGAACCTCTGCTCGCACCGTGACCTGGGGGCACCGTACGCTGCACAGCTGCGCTTCATACCGCAGCACCCGACGCAAGTGGGCGCCAGCGCTCCAGATCCCATCAGAAAGGAGCTCGACCTGCAACATGAGTGACTTCAAGGGCCCCATCGCCCTGCATCTCTGAAAGGTACTGTTTGTGGGTCTTCCCGACACCGTAGTTGGCCTGCGACCCCGCAGTCAGCCAGAACTGTTTTTGGATTTGTTGTTCACAACGCCGTGATAGCCCTGGACTGAGCTATTGACATCTACAGGAAATATTTTTTAAAGTATATCTTGATAAGTGAAGATTTTGAAGTATAATATTGTGAATTGTTATCGTATTTGGTCTTGTCTTAAGTATATAAAAATTGGATATTTTTCTAAACCGATGTGGTGTCCTTCTGTAGTGTGAACACTGTTTTACTGTTGGTTAGGTGAAAATGCTCTACACACTGCCTCTAAGATAAGCCTGACTGCTCTTGCCAAGCTACCAAGGGGGTGAGCAGGGGTTATTTTAGAAGTGTAACTCCCTTATCCTGACTAGGGTGGTGGTTTCTGCCTCACTTTGGCGCAAGTTTCAGCTAGCCAGAAATCCCATTTCTAACACTCCTATTTTGCTGCATGCCTGCACACCTAGAAAGAGCAAATCGACATTAAAGATTGTTTATGTGCAGGAAGGTGTCCCTTCTTGCACATACACAATCACCCCTGTGTGCAGGCACAGATGCAACATGGCACAAGGGTGCCTGTGCTGGTGCTAGGTTGCTTTCTTAGCACCAGCACTAGGGGATACGCAAGGGTGTGCCACATTTTTGTAAATATAATACATCCCTGCATTTAACAAATGTCGGAGTTCGGCGTTACCAATTTGGAGTAACACTGTGCTGCGACATTTCATTGTGAATATCTCTTGAGGTGTCCCTACTCTCTACTGTTAAACCTTAATCATTAACCCATAATGCCTTAGCTCATCAACTCTTAACTCCTTCACTTCCTACTGCTCGAACCTCTAACCGTTTTTAGGGTAGGTTATTAGGATATTAGCCCTATAACCCAAGTGCCTAATCACATAGTCTAAGCTCTTTACCCCATATCCTTAATCACATACTCCTATCATGTTTTCTATGTAGCCTATACCCTAATCACTACCCCATAAATACTTAACCCCTCAACCATTAACTTTATACCCATATTTTCAACTGCTCCTCCTAAAATTTAATGTAAAAAAACAAATTGTTTGGGAAGTGTTCCTTTTTCAAAGTACGCATACGTAGAAGTAATAACTAAGGGGCATATTACCAAGCAATAGCGATAATTATCGCTATTGCTTGGTTAGCGAGAAAAAATTATCGCCGAGCTGCAGCGATTTTTATAGCAGATAAACCTTTGTATTACCAAGGTTCATCGCAAATGCGATAAAAATCGGCAATAATGCATGAATATCGCTGAATATTCAGCGATATTCAGGCATTATCAAGCTAATGCTTTTAGCCATGTTATCCACCTCCTATTGGATAACATGGCTAAGAACTGCTCCTGGGCAGGTGTTAGCTTTTGGAGATATTCGCGCTTAGCGCGAATATCTCCAAAAGTTGGTAATAGGAAATAGCGATGTTAGCGACTGTTTTCAGTTGCTAACATCTTTGCATGCCCACTTTGCATATCATTAGTGATAAATATCACTGACATGCAAAGTGGGGCCCAAGATGGTCGCTATCTCCTAATAGCTGTCGCTAACTGGTGTTAGCGACAGCTAGGTAATAGGGAGATAATGTTATCTCCGCTTTCTTGGCTTTTAAAGCCAAAAAAGCGGAGATTAACCCCCTTGATAATATGCCCCTAAAAGTGGTATATATGAGAAGTGTCACTTACTACTCAATGAAGTCCAAACTGCATTACAATCTTGCAAATTGGAAGGAATGTTTGGAGCTCTTAACATGTAGTTGTGTGGCTCACTGGTTAGAGCGGCAGACTCAGAAGCATAGAGCAGGCCCGGGACCATGGTTCAAGTCCCGACGCGGCAGGATCTTGGGCTCAATGTCCGCGGACTCGATAATTCTCGCCTTGGCGCCTACTCTAACCATGGGTCCCACGCTGCAACTCTGGGCAATAGCTTGCTTAATCTCCACAACGGCCCCAACAACACTGGAATGCCTGGCTTCACCTTGGGGGTGCCCAGGAGGGGCATCTCACAGGGAGAGCCAGGAAGGGTTCCACAGTGTTATACAGCGCCGGGACGCCCTGTTGCTGGGGCAGCTGTGCGCTTTACAAGTATACTACATTTACATTTACATTCTGTATTCTTCATATGAATCATTTAATTTAAAAGGTTTTCACATACTAATAAAATATTATCAGGAATCAAACACATTCTAACACTAAACTTAATTCTGCAGTGAGCTCTTTATATTTTGGGATTTATCCATTAGGCTGATCGATATAAATGTTCATGCAGAGCTTTACATTTCTTTAAAATATTCCTAATTTGAAGGCAGTTTTCTGTGCAAGTTTCTTTTTTTCGATTTGACTGAAGGGGGTTATTTGATGACAAGACATCACTCATTAAATGCTTCTTAAGGGGGTTCTAGTTTATATTACCAATTTAGTATTCAGATTTCAGATTATAACATTTTTGCAGAAGATAATATGGCATTTAAGAAAAAAACTTTTTTCCAAAAATATTGATGATGAATGAAACATCTGATCTAAACTTTCAGAGAGATCATCATCTAGGTAAATGTTTTACAGAAGGACAAGAATGAGAATCTTAATGCTATGGCTATGCTCTTTTTTACATAGCTCATGAGAATGGCGAGTGCTTTCAAAGAGGTAAAACTTTCTATCTTGTTGGGTCATACAATTATTATTTCACAGGACGTAGCAAAGAGTACAGAAGCCGACCCATATATCCAATTTCTGGAACTAAGACCAGCATTGGGAGAGAGCGGATTATTCTTTAAGGTGGATCGTAGACCACCACAAGTACTAATGCCATTAGTCTTGTTGGGACCATTAAAAGTTTCAGTAATTTAAACCTCAGCTCAATCTCTGGGAACTATGGCACAAAGCAGATAGGCTTAACTTAAGAGAATGTGCAAAGAATTTAGAAGTACCAAAACAGTGCAAAAGTCAAAAACACATCACCATACAAATCTGACTCTAAATTATATAAATAGATAATATGTAATAAACAAAATGACATCACAACAATACAAATTCAATAAGGGGAACAGAAGATATGAATTCTTAAATTTTTAAATAAAAATAGCACCAAAATGCACGAAGTGCCTCCCGTGGCCAACTGGTTATGCTAGACTGGGGCAACGTCAAAGTTAAGGCCGACCGTGGTCCATTACTGGTCGGATACAAGGACTGGGGTTGTCTCAGTCAAAGAGTTACCTTGTTTCTTAGAAATAGTTCTGGACATCGACTGGTTATCGATGGGTTTGTATGTGTTGTAGGCAACCGTCAGAAGCATGGACTCAATAGTGACATGTTGCAGGAGAATGGGGTCCTGATGGGGTCATCAACGAAAGTGGAAAATATTTGGTTTTAGCGCCCTTGCGGTCTTCAATGCCAACTGAATCGGCTGCATCGAGGAAGCTGTTGGATCGAAGCATCAAGCGGAGAACATAGTGGGAGATACGGTGAAGTTAGGCCCACCAGCAATGCACTCTCAGTGTATCAGCTGGCTGGTTGGTCCTAATCCCACAACAGTTGTCAAGGCAGAATTGTAACAAAAGGATTCTAAGTCCCAGCTTTTAAGGTTAGGCAGGAGGAGTATACTCTGACACCAGTCAAGGGTTCCAAGGCCTCAGGAACAGCACTTGGTGGTCGAGACTCACTCCACTAGAAGCCACCAGCAGGGTCCAGGGCAGGTCCAGTTGAAACTGGTCAGCTGGGCTCTTCAAGAAAATTGGGCTTCTTGCAACTTTTGTGTCCTTGTAGCTTAACAGGAGGTCAGTCAACTGACCCCTGGAGCCCACTTCTTTGTCCTCGATACAAATAGTAGCAGGTCCAGCTCTTAGGGTTCTCATCGCAGGGCACAACAGCAGGCAGAGTCCTTCTTATGTCTTCCACAAGTTTTGCAGTGTTCTGAAGAGGGGGCCCATGGTTGCCCCATTTATGCCTGACAATAGCCTGTGGGCAGGGGTTACTTATAGCCTCTCCCTATCCAAATGTGAAAATGTGTAACCCAGCCCACTTTTGCAGCAGTTCATTTGTGCTTTACTGCAAGCTATCCCACAGTGCCCCTCTCTTACTTCTCTTACTAAATCCAAGATGTCAGAATCTTTCCTCAGTTGTGTCGAGCCTCTGTGCCCAGCCTAGAGGTGTGGCCAGGGAAAGGAACAAACTCTACCCTGTGGTCCCTCAAAATAATTTCTAGAGGCAGCTGCTCTCCAACTGGCATTGGTGCCTGGCTAGCTAGAAGGGCAATCAGCTGGGTAGATCCAGGTGTGAGCTATATCTGCCTGAGACATGGCAGCCCCCTTTGAAGGTTAGTGTGGCAGTCTGCCAGTGGCATTTAACTTATGGGCCCCTGTTGCACTTCGTACCATATGCAAGGGAGTTGTAGGCAAGGTAAATTTGTCAATTATGAATATAGATAATTTTGGCATGTTTAGTGGGCATGGTTAACAGTCAAAACTCCAGCAACATCAGTCCCCAAAAATTGGGTGAGATAATGAAGAAAGGGGGATTTTCCTACAAGCCTTAAAACAACGGACTGCAGTATGCCCTAAAACATCCACATCACTTCGAGGTGGACTATAATGATAATACTAATACAGATGAGGACAACCGGAAGCTCAGACAGGACTTCATGAAGGTCATGGTGAAGAGGTAAACATATAGAAGTGCTGACTGGCATTGTATTATATCAGCAAACCTAATTGTTTATAAAAGTTTCTGATGAGGAGATCGGTTGAATGAATCATGTGTCAGATAACACATATTCTATTATATTAACTTTTGATATTTGGTTTTGTCAGAAACTATGTATTTTTTTTCTTTAAGTTTTTCAGGTGTGATATGGTGTGTACATCCTGTCACTGATGTTTAACAGTCTTTATTTATCTGATGCAGAGCGTTGATTGCAGAAAGAATGGGGTGTGTGGTCTTATTCAATGGATTTCATCATTCCTTTCAATTTTTTACTTAGTTTTTTGTTTACAAGTACACTTGCAGACTATTGGCTGTTGACTTCATATTTTTCTTCTCAACCGGTGCTTGATTTTCTCCCTGGTCTTGCATGGATACCTCTAGGGCGAATACCATGGGACTTTTCACAGACAGAATAAACTCAACTACCTCATTTGTTTCTCTTGTACTGACCTCCTACCTCTCAAATAATATACATAACTATATTTCCTTTAGAATTCACACTTGCCTTTGTGACAAACAGTAGAATTTTACTCTCAAATTCTACATTTCCGAGAACCTCTGTCATATGGCCGGGATACCCGTCACCCCCTCCCAACACAATCCCCAAGAATGGGTAGACGGAAACGGTTCTTGAACTTTTGGAAGGCGGGAGGGAGTTACCCTCCCGGCCGTATTTATTAAAATATGAAACAAAATAAAAACATTAAAATAACAGTTTCATATCATGTACAATTTCATTTATACATTACGATGTTTATTGGCTAACCATAACATATCTCTAATACAAAGGTTCTCCTAGCCGATTCTAAAACATCCTGTAAATGCATTTCTCAAAATTCAAATTGTATATCCTAACATTACGGGCCAACGGCAAGGTCGTAACCGGTGTCAGATCCCTAATACCAGAACTCCCCCCCTTACTTGTGAGGGGCGGGCGCACAGAGGACTGTACCTCTGTGCCAACTTCCAATTACCCTTGTCGTAACGGGGGCCCCATATTTACTCGACGCCATCTTGGTGGTCGTCCGAGGACTCGTGTGAGGTGTCTAGAAGGTAGCGTAGACCCCCCTCCCACCCCACACTGCTTACCACATCCGCCGTCGCGGATGTCCTGGCCCCGGGAAATTCCAAGGAGGGGCCCGTAGCCCCTCCTCCCCAGGGAGGGGCCTATGACCGCCTTCCCTTTCGGCGGTCCCATCCTTAGAAGGGTACCGCCTCCCCGTGTGAGGGGCCAATGGCCGCCTCCCCCCGGGCGCTCCCATCCATAATGGGTGGCGCCCCACCTCTAGGGATCTTCCAATTACTGCTCACCGATCATGACCTTACCGCCCGACCAAAAAATAAATACGACATTTTTGAACCTAATGAGGATGAAATAAACAGTTATGCTGGGCATTTCGACTTATAACTTTTATTCAAGCAATACCCGCTTTCAACTCAGTTGCGATACCACCCCTAAGTACATGCAAACAGAGCAACCATTTTATTGTCACATCAAAAATTCCAAACTTTATTAAACACAACCTGAAAAGAGATAATACTTCATTAATCGACATTATTGTACTAAAACGCTGTCATCAGGGGCTGGTGGGTGGGTCAAAATTGGCTCTTTGTTCCGTCTCGGGCTCACGTGCAACGAAGAGGTGCAGCTTCCAAGCACAGGAACAAGAGGATGCTTCCTTGGATTGTTGCTCCTTTTATTCTTCCTTGGGAGGGCGTGGACCCTCCTCCGACCGCCTACAGGGCGTGGCCGACGGTGTAGGTGTCTAGGACAACCCCTCTTGGGCGGGAAAAGGCGCGCCCCGGCTACGCCGCTTCGGGCATACCAGCCGTGACACGCCTCCCGCCCAAAATGGTTTCCCGGGGGATTCGGGGCACCCGACCATACGTTCGGGGGGACTGAGTGGTCGCCCCTTTCCATATGGCCGGGATACCCGTCACCCCCTCCCAACACAATCCCCAAGAATGGGTAGACGGAAACGGTTCTTGAACTTTTGGAAGGCGGGAGGGAGTTACTCTCCCGGCCGCATTTATTAAAATATGAAACAAAATGAAAACATTAAAATAACAGTTTCATATCATGTACAATTTCATTTATACATTACGATGTTTATTGGCTAACCTTAACATATCTCTAATACAAAGGTTCTCCTAGCCAATTCTAAAACATCCTGTAAATGCATTTCTCAAAATTCAAATTGTACATCCTAACATTACGGGCCAACGGCAAGGTCGTAACCGGTGTCAGATCCCTAATACCAGAACTCCCCCCCTTACTTGTGAGGGGCGTGCGCACAGAGGACTGTACCTCTGTGCCAACTTCCAATTTCCCTTGTTGTAACGGGGGCCCCATATTTACTCGACGCCATCTTGGTGGTCGTCCGAGGACTTGTGTGAGGTGTCTAGAAGGTAGCGTAGACCCCCCTCCCACCCCACACTGCTTACCACATCCGCCGTCGCGGATGTCCTGGCCCCGGGAAATTCCAAGGAGGGGCCCGTAGCCCCTCCTCCCCAGGGAGGGGCCTATTACCGCCTTCCCTTTCGGCGGTCCCATCCTTAGAAGGGTACCGCCTCCCCGTGTGAGGGGCCAATGGCCGCCTCCCCCCGGGCGCTCCCATCCATAATGGGTGGCGCCCCACCTCTAGGGATCTTCCAATTACTGCTCACCGATCATGACCTTACCGCCACAGGCCGGATAGTTGACCGGCTATCCGGACCCCCCACAAAAGCTCCTACTAAAGGTCATGGCTACGTAAACTCTTTAACCAAGCTATGAAGTCTCCTATGAGTAAGACATTCCCCTTCCGGGACAAATGGACCCCATCCTCCAAATACATATGGTCCCCCCGGATACATCCGTGTGGAATACAATGCAATTTACCTGTACGAAACAACCTACTCATTTTGTTATTAACCTTCTTTACCGACTGGTTCAAAGCTGACACAGAGAGGGGCCCCCGCCACACCTTCCGAGGAATCATGTGTGACCATGCAATTGTGCACCCCGGAACCCTTCTCGCCAACCAACTTACTGCGGACAAAATTGACTCGAGAAGTACTCGTCGACCAATGGTCACCAAATCATTGCCCCCAAGATGCACTATGATTACACATGGCGGTGACCTCGTCCGCCCTAACAGTCCCTCAATAAAACTTTGAAACTGGTCAATACAGAGCCCGCCCCTTCCGTGGAAGGTCACCCTGTACCCGTATTCCCCAGCCACGTGAATCATGTCACCTGCTTTGAATACGTCCGCGGCACGCCTCACGTATGAGTGGCCAACGACCCACACCACTCTTTCCTCAGCCGGTGATCTTTGACCGCTGGTCCCCAGGTGTCGGGTCAACTGCACAGTCAGCCCCGCAAAGCCTGCTCGCGAAACTGTAAACCAAACAGAAAACAAGAAGCGTGAGTACATGACATAACCTTCACAACATGTGCAACCGCACATACCTTTTATAACAGTTCGAGGACCAACGCCCCAACTGTTTCACCTTTTCAACACTCAGACCCCTGGCTGTAGCCTCTGTCGCAGCCCCTATCTGGAAGGAATGGGTCCCAAAATCGCTCGGTAACAAACCCGCTGCCGCGATTGCCATTGTTAACACCCGCTGAAACTGAAACCTAGTCAGTGGGGTGGCGTCGGTGTGCCTCAGCAAGCTTCCCCCCCATGATGCTGCCCTCTGCGCTAAATACTCCTCTACGCATTTTACCGGGCACATGGGAGATCCTGGAATCCGCTGGACTACCACACTGTCCCCGATCGCTCCCTGATCGGTCTTGGACCTGGCTATTGAGACTACCATTGTCTCCCCCTTAATTTGAATGTGTTCTCGACACAGACCTCCCCCCGTATCCTGCTTATTCCTTGCTACCAGTTCGCTTACCCGCATAGCCCCATGGAATGCTAATGCAAAAGCGGCCCGGAACAGCACCGTCTCTGATTGAGATGCACATGTCGCAGGGAGTACGGACATTAACAGGGACAACCTTGCTAGACCTATCGGGTGCCTCTCATCCACTCTACGACCCTCAAGGCGTGGCCACCCACGCAGTGCCTTCTGTACGAGAAAGGACGCTGTGGGGTCCTGGATTCCATGTGCCCGCGCCATGAAGGAAATGGCGGCCCGGTGCCTATTGGCTGTCGCCACTGATCTGCCTGCCTGATGTAATGATACCAGGAATTTCAGGACATACTCCTCCTGCCCCCACTGCTCCCCCCTAGCTGAACCCAAAAATGACCAATAGGAACGGAACGCCCCTTCATAAGCCTTCCTTGTCCTGGGTGCTAGACTCTCTCCCACGAGGTTTTGTAATCCGGGGCACCGAGAGACCAGAGAGCTTCGGGAAATGGTGCCGCCACCAAGTCCGCTGAGGGCAGAAAACCCTGGAAGGCCTGCATATGGGAACGAGAGAGTGCATCAGCTGCCTGGTTCAGTACACCCGGCACGTGTCTTGCCCTAAAGTGGACGTTTAGTCTCATATATAACAGGACAATTTCCTTCAGCAATCTCAAAATCCATTTGCAGCGTGCTGCCTGATTATTGATACATTCCACAACAGTCATATTATCCGACCAGAATACCACAGAGCGATCACGAAACCCCTCTGGCCATGTTTTTAAGGCCACCAGAATGGGGAACAGCTCAAGAAACCCAATGTTGCCTGTGAGGCCATCGTCGTGCCACCAGACCGGCCAGGTTCATGCCGACCATTGATTACCAAAAATGGCGCCAAAACCAACACTCCCTGCCGAGTCGGTCCACAACCCCAGCTCTTCGGAGGAAACTGGCGGTTTGTTCCACACGGCACGACCGTTGAAATCCGCCAGAAATGCCAGCCATATGCGCATATCCTGGCGAACCTCTGCTGACAGTCTTGTGCGGTGGTGCCCTTCGTTGAGGCCAACCATAGGTTGGGCGATAGAGCGGGAAAAGGGACGAGCCATCGGCATTACTCTAAGGGCAAAGTTAAGCTGACCCACAGCTCGTTGCAACTGATGGAGAGTTTCTTTTCTCTCGCCGAGGCACATTTCTAGTGAGGCCTTAAATTTCATTACCTTCTTTTTGGGCAAGCGGAAGCACCCCTCCACAGAATCGAGCTCAATCCCCAGAAACTCGAGTGTAGTAGATGGCCCTACCGTCTTGCCTGGTGCCAGTGGCACGCCAAATTCTTTCATGAGATTACAGAATTCACTCAAAGCCTGAGCACATTCCGTGTCCCCGGCCGCCCCCAGAAACAGAAAATCATCAAGGTAATGCATGACCAGTGTAAAACCCGTGGCCCTGGTGAAAGCCCATTGCAAAAAGGTACTGAACTTCTCAAAATACGCACAAGAGATGGAGCAACCCATTGGCATACATTTATCCATGTAGTATCGTCCTTGAAACACAAAACCTAAGAGACGCTGATCCTCTGGGTGTACCGGGAGCAACCGGAACGCTGACTCGATATCTGATTTAGCCATCAGCGCTCCGGGCCCCAGGCGATTCAAAATGGCGACGGCCTCATCGAAGGATGCGTACCGCACCGAACAAACTCCCGGGTCAATCGCATTGTTCATCGAAAGACCC
This sequence comes from Lissotriton vulgaris, assembly GCF_964263255.1. Classification (NCBI taxonomy): domain Eukaryota; kingdom Metazoa; phylum Chordata; class Amphibia; order Caudata; family Salamandridae; genus Lissotriton; species Lissotriton vulgaris. Next base: position 972,025,900 of record NC_141693.1, on the reverse strand, counting down.
CTAGGAGCGGACAAGTTGTGGATTAACCTAAACTCACCTGGGTCCTTCTTGGGGACTACTCCCAACGGTGAACAAACAAAGTCTACAACTGGCGGCTTGCCATATGGTCCCGCAACCCGACCTCGGGCCACTTCCTTTGCAATCTTTGCCTGTACCACTGTCGTATTTTGTTGAACCGATAGTTGGTTCTTACATTGTGCTTTCCCCCGAAAATCCCCCGCTGGGATGCGGAAACCATATGAGAAACCGTCTCGCAACACCCCGGCGGAGACATGATCAGGGTATTCGTTCAGCCAGGGGATTATTGCAATGATATCAACGGGAGTAGGTAACGGTGCCCCTCGGTCGATTTTAGACCTGTTTGGTGCCTCCTCTACCTCCCGTATCACCAGTCTTGGCTCTGCACGAACTCTCGGGGTGCGAGGACTGTCCGCACCCTGCACACTCATGCCTGAACTTGCATGTCCCCTGTGGCCTAGTGCACTTGCCTCTGTTAAAGCTCCAACAGACCCCTTTCCTACCTGAGTTCCCATTACTCTTTGCGTTCTGATCACTGTTTGCGCCCGCCCGAAAGGGCGCCCCCAAAGAATGGCGGGAAGGCTCAGCCCCATTCCCGCCCAAAGAAGGCGACTTCGCCGTGTTGGACCCAACCAGTTTCTTCCAGGAAATGGAGTCGAAACAATCCCACGTCAGGGATGGGTCGTGCTCCTTGGCCTTACGAAATTTGTTATCATAACCAAACCATTGATTGCCTCCGTACGATTCATAGAATTCCATAATACGTGTCTGGTAACAAGCTAGTTCCAACAATACTTCAGGCCTACGTTCCCCCATAATTGCAGTGAACATTCCAAATGCCCTGGCCCAATTAGCGATTGTTTCATCTACTCTGAAACCCGCCATCTTTGCATGCCATACACTCGGATGCAACAACTCCTTCTGATTTCTAACATGCTCTATCTCGTAGTGATCGGTCAATAACGAAAACATGTTCACATATTTATCTGCCCAAATCCTTTCTTTCACATCCATCGGGATATGTTGAACCACCTTTTCCCTCCTTGAGGGTAACGATCCCTCCCCCGCTATTGGCAACGGCTGCTTACCCGAACAAGTAGCTGTGACTGTTTTCGCTGCTGTTCCAACGCTCGATACTGGTTGTTCCATGGGAACCTGCGGGGATACAAGAGGACAAGGTGCCTTCGCAGCATCTTTCGATTGCCGCAACTGCTTCATTATCGACCTGGCCTCCTCGGCCGTGGCCCCCTCGTTGTCCCTGCCCAACCATGCCGCCAATTGGGCAGCCAATTCAGGAGGCATATCCCCCTCGTTAACAGGTGTGACCATGACAGGGATCGGTTGTCCCGCGTTCGGGACCGGAACTGGGGCCTCGACCGGACTGACCGGGCTCGCTGGAGGTGATTCGGGAACGGGAGCCTCCCCTCCTGCCGCCCCATTCCTGGTCCTCTTACCCCTCCCGGTAGGGACTACTCCCGGCAATGCTGGTCCAATGACTTTTTTCGGTCTCCCCGTACCATTCATTGCCGCCATCTGCTTCTTCATGTTCGCCATGTCCTTTACCAGCATACGAAGCATCTGTTCGGTCCCAACCTTCTTTCCGACCTTCTTGCCAGGCATCGGTCACGGATATTCGACTCGAGGTCCTAGGTCAAAGCTTCGAAATCGCTGAAAGAAGAAACACACAATTACAAGTTCTCAAAATTGGCTCTTTGTTCCGTCTCGGGCTCACGTGCAACGAAGAGGTGCAGCTTCCAAGCACAGGAACAAGAGGATGCTTCCTTGGATTGTTGCTCCTTTTATTCTTCCTTGGGAGGGCGTGGACCCTCCTCCGACCGCCTACAGGGCGTGGCCGACGGTGTAGGTGTCTAGGACAACCCCTCTTGGGCGGGAAAAGGCGCGCCCCGGCTACGCCGCTTCGGGCATACCAGCCGTGACACGCCTCCCGCCCAAAATGGTTTCCCCGGGGGATCGGGGCACCCGACCATACGTTCGGGGTGACCGAGTGGTCGCCCCTTTCCATTATGACATATCACAATGCTGATTTGCGACTTCTGTGAAAATATTCAGAACTGTTCTTGCATCACAAATCCATGTTAGATTTTGTTGCAACCCCCGTCGTTCTCCTTCTAGAGACTGCTTTTCTTAGGATCCCCTGCTCAATGTGTTGTTTCTAATTTTCTAGGCAAACAATTGAGGAGCAATCAACAGACATGTTGTTGGGAGGTGCTTGCATAAAGTGAGAAAGAGGTCTCCCTAGTAAATTCAGGTCCCGAGGGGGGAGAGACAAGTCAAGCAAAGAGTACTGAACCTCAGTAAGGACCTATATTTCTTTTTAACATTGAATCAATCTCATCATTTTTAAGAGATGCCAAAGAGAGAAACTATAAGGTATTATTCAAAATAGATTTATTAGTATTTTCACATTTTTATAAAAAGATTTTTAAACAAATTTTTTCAACTAGATCAGTCATTATATATTCTGCAAAAATCTAATGAAATTTACAAACATACTTTCATAACAGAAAAAACATTGCATTCAGAGTGCCCTCTAATAGCAACTAATCTAAACATTCATACAGACATTCTTACATACCAGTCATACTGTGATCTATTCTAAAAATGACATATCTATCATCCCACATACAAAAGGCTAATTTATACAAAACAAAAGACTAATACAATTGGCAATTCTGAGGTGTGCTGTGCGGAATACACTAGGGAACCAAGATGGTATAGTTCTGCTAGTTATGATGGAATTAACTAGTTCGTATCCATGACAACTGATGTTAGGCCTAATAGATCACAGTATGACTGGTATGTAAGAATGTCTGTATGAATGTTTAGATTAGTTGCTATTAGAGGGCACTCTTAATGCAATGTTTTTTCTGTTATGAAAGTATGTTTGTAAATTTCATTAGATTTTTGCAGAATATATAATGACCGATCTAGTTGAAAAAATGTGTTTAAAAATCTTTTTATAAAAATGTGAAAATACTAATAAATCTATTTTGAATAATACCTTATAGTTTCTCTCTTTGGCATCTCTTAAAAATGATGAGATTGATTCAATGTTAAAAAGAAATATAGGTCCTTACTGAGGTTCAGTACTCGTTGGGAGGTGCTTGCTTCATTACACTTGAGACATATGATCATTAGTGGGATCTTTCAAAGCCTGATGCCCAGATTAAACAAGACTTTGCATTGTGTTTTTATTACTTTTGAGATGCAAACCTTCCACAAAGTTTAATGTTGGGATTTTCAATCCAATGCAAATCTGCTTTGGATTGTAACCCAAAGTAATGTAATGCAGCGCAGTTCGCTGCGTTGCATTTTTTTGCATCAAGGGGGAGTTCCATAGGTGGTGCATGAGCATTCCCATACAACCACCTTTGGATTTTGTCACAAATCACAACCTGCAAAGAATTGTAGACAGAGATTCGCGTCAAAATCCTCTGCCTCCCTGAGGCAGGCGTAACAAAGATAAATCTTTTTATTTCGCCTCAATTTTCACTCTTTTCATGTGTGTTGTATTCCATTGCACATACAAAAAGGGAAAGGCCTTAAAGTATAGTTTTTTTACAGAAAGGAGCCCCTTCTTATATAAAAACTATACTTACCACAATGCTGACACCCATGCACTATGGTGCAAGGGGGTCTGTTTTAGGGCATGGCAGCCAAAGTGCGCCAGCACAGAGAGAGAAAAGAAGAGTGCCACACCTTTGTAAATATGGCACTGCTTTGCTCTCTGCCATTCACTCAATGCAGCACAACAACGTTACTTGTTGCTCTGCGTTGCATGATTTCTTTGTAATTGTGGACCTCTATTTACTTCAGTAAGTTGTTAGTCATGCCCACAACAATTTCTTGTTTTCTGTATCCTTGGTGCCTAAACCTGAGCGGTTAAGCAATATACTATTGTTTCCTGAACCTGCATTGTATAGTAGTGTATCAACATTTCTTCAGCTACCACTATATTGCATTGCATCCTTGTTTCCAGAGACAGAACTTTTCAATAGTATTTCTGTGTTCCCTGAGCCTGCACTGTTTAGCAGTGGTTCATTGTTCCTGGAGCTAGTTCCATTTCAGTGTACCGCTATGTCTTGAGTTTCCACTTCCTTAAGCGATTACCCTTTTCTTGGTTCTTGTTTTTTATCTCTACTTTCATAGTTATCTGTTTCCCATGCTGACTTCCTATCCCTGCTGCCTTAATTTACAGTTTTGGTGTGTGCTGTGTTTGGTTGCCTTCTGTGTAATTATGCTTCCCTTCTTTCTTATTGCACACTTTTAAGTCATGGCTGTGTATTAATTTCTCTACATTTACTGTTTCTAATGTGAGTATTTCTGTGTGACACCAAATATTGTAGGCATAGCTGCCCACATTGATGGTGTTTCTCATCTACTGTGACTGTTGTCTTTAAGGGCATGACATATGAAGGTTCCATTCAGAAAATGGTGCAAATTGTGCATATCTTTTTGCAAATTAAATCTGAATTTAGGAACTGGCCTATGTACTTATAGCTCATTCACAAAATAAAGAATCATAGTGAGTCACAGAATGCCCTACCATGTGAATATTCATTATGCAGGTCGGAATTGTGACTGACTATAATTGGGCACAACAGCAGGGCTTGGCGACCTACTAGAGTCAGCAGACAGCCATCTTTGTGATTGCATTTACATTTAATTTATGGAAGGCAAATAGGTGACTTTGTATAATAACTATATAACTATAGGCTACTAGGAGGAGGCACTCTTGGCTCCTTACTGCATATTTATAAAACTCAGAGCACTCCTGTCACAACATACGGTGCTTGGATATGGGTATCTCCAAATGCAACTCTATACAGATCGAAGAAAATAGGTTCTGCTGGAAGGTGCTGTTGGTACCTATATCATCCTCCTATGTGATCTACCATGGAGAACTGGGCTTACCATATATAAAACATCACATTAGAGCAGGTCCTGCATTACTTTGGTTAGCAGTATGAAAAAATACAGAAGTCATTTTAACCAGTGATATTATTAGGGACTGTCTTGGGTGTGAAAGGGGACACCAAATCCCATTGTTAGCAGGTGTGGGGTCTGTTTTTCAAAGGATTGGGTTACAGCTTGTCTTCACAGACCGTGAAAATATGGTGAATGTCAATAAGTCAATACAAATATTTTTCAAAAAAAAAAAGAAATGTGTGCAGCTAACCCTGTTTAATTTTGAGCGTACCACCAGCTTTAATGTGGATGGGGGAAAGTCAACAGTGACAGCTTATTCAAACATGGCTGTAGTCATCCCTCCTACCATCTACCTCTCTACAGCAAGAGGACGCTGGGAACGTAGTTTGTTGTTTTGGTTTAGGGAATACTTATTTTGCTTTCCCCTGGGTTTTCAAAATGAACCTTGATGTGTCCTTGCCCCTGTGATGGGAGTTCTGGTCAGACCATGCAGCACTTTGAAGTTTTTTGAAAATTGTATTTAAGATATATGAAGCACTTTTTGCTTCCACTTAAGAAAAACACAATATTAGGGATTTTAAGGTGGCATTCAGTTTTCTCTTACAACTGCTTGATGATGAGACAAGCCTATATGTAGGCTCTTTTCTTAAAGCAGCAGTTCAGCCCCGATGCACCATGGTTTCTGATTAAGATGGCCCCGTTGAAATTATAGTAATTATACATGCCACCAAAGGGTGCCCTTTATTTTTGTGTGTAATGAATTGCGTTTATTGTCTATAATGTTTCCCAGCCAAGATTGCCCCATTGAAGCTGTAGTGCTTTTTATATGTCACTTTTGTGTATGATGAATTGTGTTTTATTCCATATATCATACTTTATATATTTATGTGTTCTTAATGTGGTTTTTGTATTAGGGGTATTAGAATATCTGAATAAAGATGTAGTTGACTTGACTGACTTGAAATAACTATAGACCAATTTTTTTTTTTTTAATGGATTACAAGATATAGGCTAAGATGCTTGCTGAAGGACATGAGGCCTTTCACTATAAACTTGTAGGATGGGACCAATAAAGTTTAATTAAGAAGAGATATGCCCAGATAATGCCAGATATTATAGTTCAGTTAGCAAAGCTTTAGGCATGTCCTCTCCAATAGCTGCTGTTTTTCTTGATGTGGATAACGTCTTTGGCCAGATGAGTTGGAAATCCTTGAATCAAGCATCAAAATCATTAAAATTGTAAATGATAATTCAAGTGAAAAATACCCTTTAAGTAAATTAATCAATCCTCTATTGTTGTAACGTGGTTAGTTGTGTCAAAGTTCCACTTAACATTCCAAAAATTCAATTACTTTCACTGATAACACAGGGCCTGATTACGATGGCAGTGACACCGCTATCCAAACCATTTTCACCGGCCTCCACATTAGGATGGTGAGCAGAGCTGGGGCAGTCGGAAAGACCGACCACCGCGCATCCGGCAGGCTCACGTAGTGGAGGGGGTTGTAGTCCCTACCATGGTGGCGGTGCCTGCCAGGCACCGCCTTAGGGATTACTATGCCCTTTCCGCCAGCCTTTTCATGGCCATGAACATACCATGAAAAGACTGATGGAAAAGGACTTTGTAGGCCAGTAGCGGGCCCCCCTCACCCACGGCCCTAAGCTGTGGGCACTGGTAGGCACTTATGGTGCCCCCCACATATCCCTGCACCATGTGGCAGGCCCTGCATAGAGCCTGCCACATACTGCAGGGATATGTGCAGGGACCCCTTTTTGTCTCGCGGCATGTGTTGCAGCCAGCAGCACCCATCACAATACAAAATATAGGCATTGTGACCCTTGTGATGGCGATCGCATTGTAATGCTTATGTCGGAACCTCCGACACCCTGTCGGGCGGTCCAGTTTTCGGGTAGCAGGTATGTCCACCTGCCATCCTAATCAGCCCCATAGCATGTTTTAGTTTACTACTGTAGTAATTAACAAATGTTGTCATTTTGCACTGAAAGGCAATGACTGAAAGGGATTTGATAGAATTATAATTTCATTTTCTAAGAAAATAAGGGCTTATAAGAAAAATCCGGTTCACTGACAAAATATTGAAACCACAAATATTGCAGTATTTAAATATTGATTCAAAAATAGTGAACATAAAAATATTGTTATCCTATGCATATAATGAAAATAACAAAAATATTGTTATACACTCATATTGAAGCCAAACATATCATGTTTAACATATATATAATTAAAAGTTTAAAAGATTAAAAGTAATAAACTGTAAATATATTTATATTCAAAATTACATACTTTTAAATAATTAAAAAATATATAATTGTTACACTTATTTAAGAAATCAAAACTCATATATATATCTATGTGAATGTTTATTTAAACATATATCATTTAAAACTATTATTAAAATAAATAATCATATTTATATTATAGTTTCTAATTTGTGTAACCTTTAAAAATAAAAAATAATATGTATATTGTATATATATATATATATATATATATATATATATATATATATATATATATACAATAAACTAAAAACATTCACACATAAACTGTAAAAATACAGCAATTTCATTACAGATAAAAAGGAAACAAAATAAAAAATTTAATTTCACAAAAAATATAGTGCATATTACAAACATAATGAAATCAAAATAATATTATTTTAAATACACAAAACATCATAATAATAGAAATTGTATCAATATAAACTAAAACTGTAGGAATAATACACACACTATTCCCACTCCAATCTCTGCAACAGTAGGGAAAACGTTGGACTCAGGAAGGGTAAAATTTACTATTCCCACTCTAGTCTATGCAAAAGTAGGGAAAAGGTTAGACTCGGAGGGGTAAAAATTACTATACCCACTCTCGTCTGTGCAACAGTTGGGGAAGCATTGGACACAGGAGGGTAAAATTGTCTATTCCTATTCCTGTCTGTGCAAAAGTAAGTGTTGTACTCAGGAGGGGGGTACAAATTACTATTCCCTCTCCAGTTGGTGCAACAGTAGGGAAAGTGTTGGATTGCAGAGGGATAAAATGTACTATTCCCACTCCAGCCAGTGCAACATAAGGGAAAGGGTTGGACTCAAGAAGGGTGACAATTTACTATTTCCACTCCAGTCAGTGCAACAGTAGAGAAAGTGTTAGATTGCAGAGGGGTAACAATTTAGGAGCCCATTAGTATGGTGGGCGGTTCACCACCTCCGGCCCGGCAGTAGCCACGGCCGGCCCGGCGGGAGCCAACTGCCCGCCATCCACAGCAGAAAGAATCCCCGCCATATTAGGATGGTTGGGGTGTCCGTGGCGGATGGAAAGACCGTTCAACGCTTTTCCGCCGGTCGCCTTGTCGACCGGGCGGAAAACACCTTTAATATGGTGCCGGTGTCTGTAAGACACCTCCATCCATATCAGGATGTATGCGGAGATCAGCCTTTCCATGTTTGTGTTGCTGTCATGGAAAGGCATGCAGTCTTTGCCAATGGGGGTCTGTTGCGGGCCCCCGGAGTTTTGAGGGGGTAGGGACCCCCCTGCATTTGCATGCACAAGGTGGCAGGCAACACATGGTGCCTGTCACAACGTGCATTTCCAGCATTGTGGGGGCGGTGCAGTGAGCACCGCCCACCACAATGCTGAGAATGGGGGATGCCACTGCCATGGTGCCATCCTAATTGCAGGTGCAGGACCGCTGCACCCCTGGCAGACAGTCCCACATTCCGAAAGTCCCCCCACCATGGTAATGGATACCTAACTGTTCCTACTCCAGTCGGTGCAGCAGTATGGAAAGCGTTGGATTTAAGAGAGGTACAAATTACTATTCCAATGCCAGTTAGTGCAACAGTAGGAAAAGGGTTGGATTGCGGCGGGCTACAATTTTCTATTCCCACTACAGTCTATGCAACAGTAGCGAGAAAGTAGTTCACTTTAAACAAATAGAATATTTTAACTACTACATTAACTAACAAGAAATATAAATATTTAAATTTAAAAAATATATATAAACATTTCCAGAAAATAAAGAAAATATATGCATTACAATGTTTGATAAATATTGCAAATAAAACAAATAATATTATTATAATTAAAATACCACACTATATTCTAATAAGCCTAACAACAAACAAATATAGTGAAATTTAAAATTAAAAAGCTTAGCATAATTATCACATAGCATATTAAATAATAAATAAATATAAGTGTTTCTACATTTATTATAACTTAAATAACTTACTACCCTATACGTCTGCAAACTAACCATCACACACCTAAAATTTATCTTAAAAAGTTATAATTATTTTTTTTATATTCAATTATCAATTAAACAAAAATAATAAACTAACAATAATTTTTTTTAATTAACTTTCCACCCTGTATCCTACAAACCCAACAATGCACACCTAATATATAAATAACAAATATTTTATTTACATAATTTACATAATTATTTATCAATTAAACAAATAATAACAATTAACTAATAATACAATAATGATATTTATTTACCCACCATTTACCCCTACAAACCCAACAACCTGCACATAATATTCAACTTAAACAATATCATAATTGCACAATTTGATAATTCATTATCAATTAAATATTTATAAATAATTAACATTGTTTACTTATTATAATTAATTTCCTTCACATCCTTTACCCCACAAAAAGAACCCACCCCAAAAATATAAACAAAACTAAATAAATTACACAATTTATATGATGTATTAATAATTAAATAAGTAATAATAATTAGCAATTAATTACTAGTTAATTATAATTAAATTACTTATTTATTTATTTATTTGATTTATATAGCGCACTATAACCCAGAGGTCTCTAAGCGCTTTGTCAGGGTCCGCTAGGCAATACAAAGGAGACTTCTGGTTACAATTAAAGGCTGCCCCACGCTTGCTTGAAAAGCACAGTTTTTGATTTCTTACGGAAGGACATTAAATTGGTCTCATTCCGAAGTTCCAGCGGCAATTTGTTCCACATAGCTGTCAAAGTGCGTGAAAAAGCACGCCCACCCACTGTAGTCAATCTACAGCGTGGCTGAACAAGGAAACTAGATTCAGCAGATCTGAGCACCCTCCCTGGTTTGTAGAGGGTCAGGCGTGATTTCAGATATGTAGGTGCCCTGCCATAGAGGGCCTTGTGAACAATACAGAGCCCCTTAAACATTAGCCTCTGTTTAACTGGCAACCAGTGTAGTTCCCGCAGGAGGGGGGATGCGTGGGTATTCCTTGGCTTTTTAAAAATGAGTCTGGCGGCGTCATTCATGACAGTCTGCATTCTATTTAAAAGTTTTTGTGGTAGTCCTATGTACAATGAATTGCCATAGTCCAACCCGGCTAAAATCATCGCAGAAACCGCACTCCTCAAAGTAGAAAAAGAAAGCAGCGAGGAGATTTTTCTAAGTTGACGGAGAAGGCCGACACAGCTGCCCACCACCGCTAAAACTTGCTTTTTCATGGACAACTTGTTGTCCACCTGGATGCCCAGGCTCTTGACCACTACCGCCGGTTCTGGAGGCATGCCCAACTCCCCAGGCCAGAAACGATCACTCCAAGGGTTGCCAGCGATGGTAATTGGCAACACCTCGGTCTTGTCTGGATTAATTTTTAGGGAGTTCCCAGACATCCAGTTCACTGTACTTCTTAAGATGTTTTGCAATCTGGAAAAAGCATCCTGGCTATCATCCAATTGGATGATAATCTGGGTATCATACACGTAGTTATATACCTGACAGTCCATTTGATTAAGCATTAGAATCAAAGGCTGCAGGTATATATTAAACAATAGGGGTGACAAAGCAGATCCTTGCGGCACTCCGCAGGTGATCAAGGTTGCGGTGGAAAGCATGTCACCTAATTGCACTCTCTGCATCCTCCCCTGAAGAAAGGATGTGAACCATGCAAGTGCTGTGCCCTGAATGCCGAATTCCCTCATCCGCGACAATAGTTGTTCATGACACACGGTATCAAATGCCGCGGAGAGGTCCAACAGCACCAGGGCCCCCGGGATTTTCTTGTCTGCTCTGTTCCTAAGCTCATCTACGATTGACAGCATAACCAGCTCCGTGCTATGGTTAGCACGGAAACCTGCTTGATTTGGCTCTAGCAGCATGTTGTTTTCCAGATATTCTGACAGAGTGGTAAGGACGTGCTGCTCCAGCACTTTCGCCAAGAAAGGTAGCTGGGAGATTGGTCTAAAATTTTTCAGGCATTTCGCGTCCGCCCCCGGTTTTTTTAGCAGGGGGATCAGCCGAGCTTCTTTAAAAGAGGAAGGCACTTGTCCAACCTGTAGGGAAAGATTTAAAAGATTCAGCACATCTTCCTCTATACCCGGGAGTGCAATTTTAAACACTTCCGGTGGACATGGATCCAACCTAGAGCCCGACTTGACCCGCCCCATAAGACAAAGCAACCTCTCCTTTGTAATCAAGGGTAAGGTGGAGAGTGAGGTTGGAACTGACGTTCTAGCAGGAATGGCCACCGATGGGCAGTCAATTTGCGAGGTCGCCACAATTTTAGTAACCAAATCAACAATTTTATTGGTAAAAAAGTCCTGAAACTTTTGACAATCTTCCTGACTAAAATCCGGAGACGGATCTTTGTTTTTCCTGAGCTCCGTAAGGACTCGGAAGACTTCTTTCTGATGATTCGTAGCAGTGGTAATCCTCTCTTCATAGAATTCGGATTTCCTAGCTGTAATCGCTTGCTTTTAGCCAGCGAGCGCCAGTATATACCTGTTCCGAGAGTCAGGACTATAATCTTTGCACCATACTCTTTCCAATTTGCGTAACGCACGTTTCTTTGCTCTAAGGTCTTCATTGTACCATGGGGCCCCACGTCTTCTATCTACTAAGTTCATCCTACAGATTGGTGCTACTCTGTCTGTAGCCTTCATGAGTTTATCCATGAGTTCCCCACAAAGGAGATCTGGGTTATCTGGCCAGTTGTTGGGAAGGGGGTTGGAACGAAGTATCTGTACCATTTTGCCTCCGTCAATTTTGTTCCACTTCCTAACTGTCTTCCACTCTGCTGTAGTTGTTGTTCTTTGTCTATCCACTAATAACTTGCCCCTCACCAAATGGTGATCAGACCATACACATGGCTGGGCCGTAGCTGTACCCTGAACAGGAACATTCGTCCACACCAGGTCCAAAGTATGTCTCTTGGCATGAGTTGGGCCCTTTACTTGTTGGGCCAGGCCTAGTGAGGTTAGCGCCTCCTCAATCTGTAACGCCTGCCCGTCTTTCGGGACCTGCTCCCAATGATAATTGAGATCGCCCATTATCATCACCTTATCATATCTTGAGCGAATATCCTGGACCAGTCTTATAAACAAGTCGGGGAATTCAGGCGAAGTCCACGGGGGACGATAAACTAACAAGATAATCAGGCAGTCAGTCCCAACTTTCAGCTTGACACCCATCACTTCCGCACCCGCCAGGTTTTCCGTCAAAAACCTTTCGCTCAATAGGCGTGAGCCATATAGGAGGGCCACACCTCCCCCCCTCCTATCTCCCGGTCTATTGTAAAAGAGTGCAGAAAAATCAGATGGCAGGGAGTCAACGAGATCCGGCATAGAGGAATCTTCTAACCATGTTTTGGTGATTCCTAAGATATCTATTTCTCCATCTTCCAGAAGGGTAAAGACCTCTAGGTGATGCCGTTGCAGAGAGCGTGTATTCAGAAGACCATAGCATAGGCTTTGGACCTTAAGCATATCCTTCCGCCCTGAATGGGAACTAGGGGCAATATAAAGTCCCTCCTGCACAAGAAGAGCAGCACATCCTGGACTGATAACAGTATCACTGTAATCAAGAGCCTCCAACTCACCTCTCGTATAGACAATGCGCGGACCAGGGATCGTGGCCCTGGGTCCCGTCTGGTCACTGATGGGCACAGATGGGCTTGCCTCTGGCGAGCCTCCGGCGCGCCCACGCTGCGCGCATACGCTGCGCGCTTGCATGAGGGCAGATTTAAATAGCCTCGAGCGTGCTGGGTCGTCAGGCAGCAACTAGGCTGTCAACCAAAATGGCGTCCCGACCCGGCACTTCCTCCCCCAAGATGGCTCCCGCCCCAAAGGAATCAACTAAAGACCCGCTCAACAGCGGTGTAAACTCCAATTAGAGTGCTAGTATGTCCTAACACAACCCCAGCGAAAAACGGGACCCACTGAGACAATTTAAATTAAAAATTAATTTCGCATTAAAAGCGCTGTGCTCGCGCTGCTCAGCAATATTAAAAATATTCAGCAGCAGCCTCAGTATCACGGCGCTTACCTAACAGGGAGAAGCCCTGGACTGGTCAGCTTAAATAGCCTCGAGCGTGCTGAGTCGTCAGGCAGCAACTAGGCTGTCAACCAAATTGGCGTCCCGACCCGGCACTTCCTCCCCCAAGATGGCTCCCACCCCAAAGGAATCAACTAAAGACCCGCTCAACAGCGATGTAAACTCCAATTAGAGTGCTAGTATGTCCTAACACAACCCCAGCGAAAAACGGGACCCACTGAGACAATTTAAATTAAAAATTAATTTTGCATTAAAAGCGCTGTGCTCGCGCTGGTCAGCAATATTAAAAATATTCAGCAGCAGCCTCAGTATCACGGCGCTTACCTAACAGGGAGAAGCCCTGGACTGGTCAGCTTAAATAGCCTCGAGCGTGCTGGGTCGTCAGGCAGCAACTAGGCTGTCAACCAAAATGGCGTCCCGACCCGGCACTTCCTCCCCCAAGATGGCTCCCGCCCCAAAGGAATCAACTAAAGACCCGCTCAACAGCGGTGTAAACTCCAATTAGAGTGCTAGTATGTCCTAACACAACCCCAGCGAAAAACGGGACCCACTGAGACAATTTAAATTAAAAATTAATTTCGCATTAAAAGCGCTGTGCTTCCCACTCTATACCTGTACAAATCCCTCAACCTGCACCTAAAACCTTACATAATAAAAAAAATATTACATGAGTAACATCAATTAAATAATGAATATTAATAAAAAAATTGATTCATTATAATTCATTCAATTCCCACCCTGTACCACTGTAAACCCCACAATCCACTGCAGCACAAAAAATAACAGTAAACTATTACATTAAATGTAAAAAACTACTACAAATTACCAAACTGTATTAAAAAATATTACAATAATTATACAAACAATCTGTAACATATACAATTAAAATATATTCTAAAATACATGTAAATTATTAAAAAACAATACCATTAAAAAGAATATATCTGTAAATGATATCAACAACATAGATATTTTTACCATTAATATTAGCAACATAGATATTTTCAACATCAATATTACCTACCTTAAAATTGATATTCTTGTCAACAATATTTGTGTATCACAATTTTTACAACTCAATATTTTTGCATCTCGATATTTTTTTATCCATATTTTGTCTGAATACAAATGTGAGCCAGAACGAACAGTTGAAATTGCTTTTACATTGTGAAAAAACATGAATTTTAAAATGTACATGTTCTGTGCATGATTCACTAAGCTATTTGTACATCAAAGTTATTTGCAAGTGAAAATTCATATTTGAAATAAAGAAATAGAGAATTTACATTTTAAATTTCTTCAATCAAATGTAATTTTACACCACTGAGTTGTGATATTATGTGGAACTTTCATAATAAGTGGTCCTGCAAGGTAGTTGTCATCAATAGACATTTTGAAGATATATCCCCACTTTGGATATGATTGTAAATCATATCCATGTCCTGAAGGGAAAATCCTTAAACTCAACGAAATAGCACAATGGTTTCTCAAGCATGTTTTGAATTTCTCTAAGATATGCTGATTTTGGGGTAAGGGGTACATGCTGTAAAAAAACACTGTTTACTTGCTTTTTTAACGTTTTGCAAGTGCCCTGGTATCCCTAACAATTTCTTGTGCCATTGATTGATGTTTTGGTTTGTGGTGTAGCATTAGTTATTAAATTTCAAAATTAAATAGTAGTAAGTCTCCTCAGAAGATTGGTATACATCGGGAAGACTGAACGAAAAATCTAAGTCAGATTAAATTAGAATAAGAGTAAGATAAGGACTAGAAATCTGAAATCAGCTATAGTCTCTCACTTCTTGACTCTCAGTCACAATATTTGTCAACTACGTTACATGGTAATAGAATCTGTTAACATTAGAGAAGGCAGTGATAATCGTAAATAACTCCTACAAAGGGAGATACATTGGATCAAAAGGTTGGACACACTCATGCCAAACTAATTGAACAACCGTATTGAGTTCAATTGCTATTTATAGTGCCTTTGATGAACTTATGATGTTGTGGTTATGTTTGTCAAACTTTGATCAAGTTCAAAGTAAATTTTCTTTAACATACTGGAGGTTTGTAAGACACTGTCTTTGGTTTAGATTTTTGCTCTGTATAGGCTTCTGATTAAATGGTGTTTAGACTCATCTTTTCAAAGATGTATTCTATGATATTAGGGTTATCTACTTCACTATAAGATAGCCCCAGTATGTTTGTGATTACATGGGTTTTAGACTCATCTTTTCAAAGATGTATTCTATGATATAAGGGTTATCTATTCCTCTACAAGATGGGCCTGTAGTGTTTCAGGGATTGAGTCCGTCATCTATGACTAATTTCACTACTTTTGAGTATCAGTATAAGCTTTTTATTTATTGATTGATTGAGTATCTGTCTTTGCCCGCACTTATGATGCTTTGTTTTCGTTCTTTTTGTTTATGGTTGTTACACCTTGATCAAGGCCCAAGTATATTTTCGTTTAAGCACTGCTATGCGTGAGGCATTGCTTTTGTCTTAGATTTTATTTGTTTATAGGTTTCTGACAACATTGGGTTCAGACTTATTTTTTAAAAGGTATATGCTTTGACATTAGGGTTATCCACTCCACTGTAAGATGGTCCCTGTTGCCATTTTGGGAGTGAGTCGTCATGTATGACTAATTAGACTACTCCTGAGTAGCGTTCTTTGCATGCAATTAGACACCGCAATGGTGGATGACTAGGACACAGTGAGAAATTTTGAACAGACGACTGAATTCACAGTAAGATTGTTGTTTATTACCGTAAGAAAGTAATTTTTTGCATGCTAACTGTTTGTGTTATATCTTAACTGCATGTTTTACATGTCTTTTTAAAGGTTCACGTAAAGCTATTAGGGCTGTCTACCTACTAACAAGATATGTTGGTAGCCGTAACATTATTATTAACTCATGTGAAAAATGCATGTCACATTCCTTGAAATATAAAGACACATGGAGCACCCATTTATAGCCCTTAGATAACACAGTTGTAGCTTCTATTTCAGTAATGTTCATACTCTTGTAGACACGTTTATGAAGACATGTTGAGCACTTTTTCACAAAGGCCCATTAAACTTAATCGTATAGCTTTGATACCTGGCGGGGGCGGAGATAATTCCCATATATAAAAAATTAGCCAAATCTATACTGGTATCTATAGGCCAATAAGACTTTTAGATTCCATTCAGAAAGTAGTGACCACGCTTGTTTTGGCCAAGGTCCAGGTCTGGATCGAGGCTAATTCCATTCTTACCCCTCTCCAAGGGAAACATCGTTAACCACGTGGGGGTTACATTGCAATGCTATTACATTGTGGTTTTCACAACACAAGTCGTTACAACAACTTGAGCTGGATGGCGCTCTAGGACAAGGAATAGTATAATTTACTATCCAACACCTTACCTACTGTATGTAGACTGGTTTTGGAATAGTAAATTATACTACTCCTAAGTCCAGTGCCCTCCAACGCAAGTCGTTGTAACGACTTGCGTTGTAAAAACCGCGATGTAACGTTACACGATGTACATGTATACGTTGTAACGTAATGCATTCCTCTCCAGACAGGCTTTAGGGCCCATATTATCACAATTGACCAAGTCTTCCATTTTGTTCTTATATACTGGCTGACAGTCACTCTCGGCAAAGGCCGCATGTATGTTGCTTTTGTCGACCTCAAATCCGCCTTCGACCTGGTCTCACGAAACAAGTTGTAGGAGGTCTTGAAGAAGATAGGGATGCCACTTGATTTACTCTCCCTGATCGCCCCCATTCATGAGGATAATTAAGCACAAATACATTGGGGGGGCGGCAGGAAATAAGACAGATCCTTTTCCTAGGCGTGCTGCTGGAGGAACTGCCACTCTGCTGGACTGCTTTGTTGTGCTGACCTGCTGCCCTCGTGGACATGCATCTCTACATATCAGAAACTAAGTATCTTTATGGGCTTGTTGGCGTGCCTCCTGTTCTGAACACTCAGGTATTTTGAACACTTCTTTTCAACCTATAAAAAGCATGGCTATACGTAGCCGCAGGTGATCATAATGCTCCTTCCCCCTGCCTCTAAGCTGATTCTGATGCCGGCTCGAGGTGGAGAGACATGAGGCACCAAAGTTTTCCTCTTGGTCGTGACATACCTGATGCAGGGGCTGCCCGGGAGACTGCCTCACTGAGGCTTTTCCTGCTCCTGAACGGACCCCCAATGCCCAGAGGGGGGTCTGTGGAGAAGTAAGCACAGCGGTGGCTGAGGTCGGCCTGCTCAGCGAAGTCTGGCTGCGAGGTGGCTCATTAGGGACAAAGGCCTTGCCACTCCCTTACAGACTAGCAACTCAAGATGAGCGGGCTCTCTAGGGCCCCAGAGACATTGCGTTTGATGCTTTCTGCTTCTTGACTGCTGCTGCCCGGGATGCCCCAGAGGCCCTTCCGTGGACACTAATTTGGCCACTTCCTGAGCATTGTCATGCTGGGCAGAGACGGTGATGGGAACTGTGGTCTGGGCAAAAAATGAGCCGTGTTGTGTTTTTGCGAGCGCCAGAGAATCATCTTTTGGCCGTGAACTAAGGATTGAAAATTGCTGGTAGGTGCTGTGGAGCTTTGAGGGCATCCTCTGAAGCGGTGGATGCTACTTGGCAGGCGCTGCGATAGTGCTTAAATCTAATACAATTTTCAGGTGCAGGCTGCACTGATCTTGATGGTGGGCAGCAGCAAATCTATAATCTATTTTTATTATTGTATTAATTTTGGCAGCCTGTTTTTTATGAGGATGTTTTTCTTCTGTCTGCTGAAGCACTTTGGTGCTTGTTAAAGGGTTGAATTTGAGGCTTATTGAGAAACCGGAAAGAGAAGCAGGCATATAATCTTGCATATAACTTTGCATATTTTTATAGTATTGGAACAGCCTTATTAGGAAAATACATTGCATTTTTAGTTCCCTTAAAATTTGCATTGACATTACCAATTAGACTGCTTTCATTTGGCCCTTGTCATGATGGGGGAAGCATTTAAAAATTGCTAATGTAATGGCTCATGTTGACTCCAATGTGGGCCTTGAGTCTAAATCTCGAACAGCTCAGATGAAGACAGCTTCAGTGTAAACAAGAGATGAGGGGTCGCAAAAATCTCTCTGAGGGTCAGCCTCAATATAAAGCCCTCTGAGTTCAGAAGACGATGTGGTGGAGCATGGAGAGGGGCTTAAAGCTGGTGATCAAGCTTTGGTGACTTCTCAGCAGGGAAAGTTCTGTAGAAGAACAAGGCCCCAAATTGGTTTAGAGGGTAAAGTGGGCATTTCCAATGAAGAAAGCTGGATAATAGGAATTATAGCGGAGAGGCCGAATCAAGAGATCTCAAAGGAAGACTCTTCTAGCTTGTTTCAAGGGGAATCCAAGAAATAACCAATATTTATTAAATCTAAAATATCCTCATCGTTAGCACAAGTTCAAGAACAAGGGCTCACCATTAATATGCAAGCAAGTGTGTTACAAAGTGCTCAATCTCTTACTCTGCCTCAAAGTGCATTGGAAAAAGAAAAGGGGACTCCTCAACCCCTAGAACATCAGAAGGATGTCTTAATGGACGTTCAGCCTCTAGCCTCCATTTTGGGTAACATCCCAGTAGCAGGACAGCAAGATCAGGCTCAGCAAACACCAGAGGAACCCTCAGGAAAACAGACAACAGAAGAAGGGGGGGTCATCCAATATGATATTAAAACCATGTTAAATCTTACCTTGGATGAGATAACGTGAGCTTAAAGCAATGCAAGCAAGCGAGATAGCAGCATTGCATCATTGCCTGTCGAAAATCGAAGAGGCAGTTAGTAGCTATCCAGCAAGAATGAAAGAGGCCAAATCTCGGATATCCTAGCTTGAAGATCAGATGAAAACGATGCAGCACCAGGCCACTTTGGATAAAAAAACTGAAAATCTTACTCAAAACAATGCTGGAAGAGCTGGGAAATCACTCGCGACGCTCCAACCTGCAGCTGGTCGGGGTTCCACAAGGATGTTAAGGATCACCAGTGCATCAATGGGTCAAAACATTTATCAAGGACAATGTATTGCCCAAGTTTTTGGGAGATCTTACTATCACAAGTGCACATAGGGTCCCAGCCAAGCCATATCCGAACTCATAGCTGCCTCCAACAAACTTAGTGAACTCCTCAGATTTTGGGTCAAAGAACAGATACTCACCATGGCCATCCAAAAGAGACAAATTCCAACTTGTGAAGTACCTAGCTGCCGATTTTCTCTGACATGTCAGCAGCAGTGGCTTGACGTCGGATAGAATTGATCAAGCTCCTGTACTTGTTTAAGGCACAGGGTGCTCAGGCTGCAATAGCTCAGCTATCTAAGCTACATGTTTTGGTGCAAGGGAAGTTTCATATGTTCGCAAACCTTGATGAGGCTCCGGAGCTGTTACAGAAAATTACTATTGAAAGTAGACAAAGAAAGATAATCGGTAATGGTTTTTCTTTAATTTATTTTGAATTGGATTTTGATTTGATGAAATGAGTCGGAGGGATAGGTCACTTAGGGTGCAACACCAGGGCACCCATGATAGGTGTAATCTGTGGGGAAGCAAGGGGTATGGTGGGCAATTCCCCAATTGCCAGGGGTTGGGGGGACACTGGGAGTTGGTGAGGGCCAGGGAGGGTGAGGTGGAGCATGGGGGGAGGGTGAATGCTTAGGAGCAATAATGAAAAAAGAGCAGAATCATAGAGGAAAAACCAATCATGAGGTTAGAAGAACTCAAAGCAATACTATATTAATACCGACATTTTTGGGAGAAGTTTCAATGTAAAAGGGGAAGGAGAAAAACAAATGGATTGTTTACTGGTTCTACCCTTGAGGTGAAATGGCTTTTAAAATAAGGATAATCTTGATTAATGTAAATGGAGTGTCCAACAATAGAATAGAATCTTTTATTTGCACAATTAATTAAAATCATTGCAATTCGCACAAAAACGAGTTAAAAGCACTTTCTATGTTCTATTAAAAAGAGGCATTCATGGTATCAAAGGGGTTCATAGCTGGCAAGGCAAAGATTCTTGGCGGTTGTCTACTGGTAACACAGAATTGATATCAGACATGTATTTTAAAAACGGGCGCCCATCTGAGCTGAGTCGCCCTTCATACACTCCTCTGGAAATTCTTGGCATGTCCGGACATTCAGGATCCACCAAATTGGGTGCAGCTAAAAAGTTTGCAACGGGAGTAAGGTTCTACAGATGCACAAGTCGTGGATTTAATGTTCTTCCCTGTTGTTACAAAAACGGCACTGTGTGGCACATCTTCCTTGTACCTCCGGCCATAAATGTACACCATCAGCAGGATTAGGCCAAAACGTAATCTCATTAAGTGATGTTTCACACGTGGTTTCAAAGTTGATGGCAAGTAGTATGGCAGGGTTTTAGGGGCGTAGAGTTTTGACACCCAACTCTCAAAGGAGAGATTTTTCACGGCTAGTGCATCATGTTCCAGTGACAAGATCTTTGCTTGTTTGGTCAGAACTTTTGTAATCGACCCTATGGGCAGAGAACTTGACCATATGTCTTGAGCCTCTAGTGCAGAGGTCTTCAAACTTTTTTGCTCTGAGCCCCCCTAAGCAAAATGTTTTGAGGTCGGGCCCCCCTACAAAACTTTAAGGCAATGATTGGTGGAGCGGGAGGGACATGGCTGTGTGCAAGGGACGGGCTTATGAGATGATTTCAGGAATACTTTTTCTATAGCTCATAAACCACACTAAGTATGATACTTATAAAACAGCAAATGCATCAAACAAAAACATATGTGGTCCCAAAAATACTGCTCCCCATTATTGGGGTGTTGTAGCCCCTCCCATTATTGGACCCCAATGCAACTACACCTGCTGTATTATTGATAACAGCAGTCCTGAGTAGAAGGGTATCTCCTCTACATCTTTCACCTCTTCCTCACCAGCCCTGCCCATCACTCCGATTTTGAATAGGGTTCTCTGTCCCTTTCAGAAAACACATAAATCTCCCACACTATGTCTCCCTTTTTTCTGCAAAGGTGCCCTCGGTCCTAATGCTAAAAATTAAAATAAGCTCCCATGCCTCTTTTTTAAAGGTAGACAGTGATAACTGTTATGCAGTGGGCCCCTCAAACCCATGGGCCCCAGTCCTGCTGCATCTGCTCAATTATTGCTAACCAGCAGTGGCCACTTACACACCTGGCAGCAGTACCTGCTTCACTAATGAATGGCCTTTTTTAAAGAAAAAAAAGGGGGGGAAAGGCCACTTATATTACCGCATTTGCTACGTAATCCATCATCTGCTGCATAGTATTGCATATCCAATTCTTCAGTGCTGTAAACTAGGACTTACAAACATTCTATTCTGGAGGCCAGATTTATGTATTTCGATAATTCCTCTTTATTGTGCAGTCCAGGAAGACAAATGCGTTCTTGTTCCACACTTATGTTTTTAAGTGAACCTAGTTCTATGTATGATGCGGTTTATTTTGCTCCACAATTCACTTCTTTTGTGGTCTTTTGCCATTTTTTAAAATATGTGTGGATTCAGCAGCCATTTAGTCTCCCAATCCTACTTTGGGATGGGATCACCACGGACACCTTGTTGCTGTTGTCATAAGGTCGTTTGAGCTCAGGTACAAAAAACACAACCATCTGCTTATTGCTGCACAGATTAATATATCCTCACAGCACTCAAACAAACATTAACTATTCCCTTTGCCGCTAAAAAATTCCAACCCCCCTTTAACAATTTCTTCTTTAACTTCATCTTGACAACTTCCTTTAGGGACAAACCCTTTTGCCCTTTCTCCTGACTACAATATTTTTTGCACCAAACCAGCCTATTTGCCCCTGGACCAAGCCTGCCTTCCTTTCATTCCACCATTCTCCTCTTACTCTCCGTTGCTCTTTTCCCTGTTACCTCTAAACTCGTCCTTGGTGCCTATTGATGAGCTTGACCTCTATAACTAATACCTCTTTCTCTGACTGCAGCTCTTTCCCAGTGCTCAACCTGCTGCTGAAGCCTATTGTCCCTGTACCAGAGTTGGCTGGTAGGCTCAGTGCTTCCCTAGAGTAACTGCTCAGTTGTGAATTCAGTGCTGTGAAGCAATTACCACTCCCAAATCTCCAGAGGTGAAGAGGGCAGTACCTACCAATCCACCCAGTGCCCTGCAAGTCCCTCCCTGTGTGGTGTGCATTTAAACCTCATAGGAAATAACAATTGAATTTACCAACACTGTTGTTCTGTATTTACCACATTTCTTATAATCATGATTCAAGCAGAAAAAAACAGCTACCACAAGATTCGGGATTAAGGACATTTCTGTAATAAAGGCCTCCGGGCCGGCCTTAGTCCTGGTGGCGCCCTGTGCGGCAATGTTTGTTGACGCCTCCCTCCCCCCCTAATGACCACCTCACCACGGATTCCCTCACTACCACCATTTAACAATGCCCCCCAAGTCTCCATTACCACTGTCTTTTAGATTAATTTAGTTTTATAGCACCACTCATACCAGTTTAAGGTGTCAGAACACGTTACATCACACATACCTTGCACGGAGACAATCATACAAGTGTTAATCCGTGTATAGGAAATGTTACATAAGACAGAGGCCTTCAAGGTGTAGGAGTCACATGTCATGCATACTTGTAGGCAGTATAGTGTAAGAGTCCTTGGTCTGGAAAAAAATAAGTTCAGAATTTAAAATGTAACACCATTGTGAGTGGTTTTCTTTAATAAGAAGACTTGATTTCTACCCAAATGAACCCTTTTTGCAATACTAGGATAAGGAAAAACTGGACCAAAAAATATGATGTAGCTGTAATATATTCCTTGCAGTTTGCATGCAGCTCTTTGATGACAGTTAATAACACTCAGCTATATATTAGTATTTTAACTTTTAAACTGCAAGTAACAAAAAGATCTCTCTGAGAAAAACCCTCAACACATTGACCTATTTATAGTGTATGTACTGTGTGATCTGAATCGGACATGTTATGTGCAGCAGGCATATTAACATTCTGTGCTATGATGAGTCAAAAGAAACTTCCACTTCCAGACAAAGCTCTGGTCTCTCCCCAGAAAGAACATTAATCACTGGAGTTATCCTGGCATTTTTATTGATGCTGGGGCAAGGAACTTGGCATCAGGTGCTTTGAAAATATTGATGTTTATGCATCATAATAAATACAGCCAGTTGTTAACTTAGTGATATTTAATGGGTGTTGAAGCACTTATTTTGGTCCTGTGGCTGTTAGCAGGATGTTGGTTAAATACATTCTTGAGCAATCCTCACATAGGTCAGGAATGGAAAAGGGGAAAAACTAAAAATACATAAATGTCTTTTGTTTTCAGCAATTTGTCAAAGAACATCATTTACAATGCAATAGCTCTAACTCTCACAAATTGGAGACCTATTGCATTGCAAATTATTGTGTTTTTTTAGCAATTTTTTTTTCCCAAGTAGAGGAACATTTTTATTTATTCTTATTATTGCCTTGTATTATATGAAACTTTAGTTGGCACTATGAATGATTTCTGAAAACGATGTCAGGGGTAAATACTTCCCCAATTAACAGTTGTGATTCAGCCTTAGCACACATTTTCAAAATACAATTTGTTCTGGCCACCTGCCAGTCCCATGCGGCCTCCTTCAGGACATGACAGCAGAAGACAGACTGGCGAGTCTCGGGTAGGACAGCACAGGTGTGAATATCCAACCTCCAGGCTGAGTGCTCAAATTGGGTCAGTTCCAGGTTCCTTAATGAGATGCTCCACCCACCTGTTAGGCCATCAAGAGAATTTAACTAGCTGCAACAGAAACTCACAGTAAAGACTGGTCATGTAAGATACAGGCAGCTCTGGACTCGATTAAAAGAATGAAAAGAAAACCTGGACCCTCTCACAGAGGTAGTTAAGTTCCCAACTCAATTCAATATTCAGACTCAAAGGTTGAACTCGTTTGGCAATGGTGACAGTGTGTTATGAATGGGGTCGAGGAGGACTGGATTCATCACTGAGCAACTACAATAGGATAACCTACCAAAACAGTCTACACAGGCCAGCAGATGTCCAATTAAGCCTTGTGTAAGCAATGACAGCAACCTGAAATGTTTCTGGTAAAGAGAGTCCTTTCTCATTGAAGACATGCATGAAGAGACAGCCTACCCAGGAATGAGTAGGACACAAACTACTAATTACTCTTCCAAAACACACAGAACATAGGGAAATGAAAGAAAGGATTGGGGATATTTTTAAAAGCCGCTTTTACAGAATGGTCAAGTAGGCAACACTTTTCTGCAGTCCTGTAATCAGTAATCGGCACCTTCCTAGCTTCGTTGTTCCTGTTTAAGCCTGTAGAGATCAACAATGGCAGCTGTCAATAATGCATCACCTTAATATCGGCTAAACATGTACAAATCCTGCCCAAAGGAATAAATGGGACAGGCAGTATCATGTTGAAAATCTGGCCAGCAATGTTTAAATCTTAATCAGGGGCCATTTAAAAGGAAGGATCGCTGAGCTTTAAAAAAAGGTGATGGGAGTACCCAGGTGAGATGGGAAAGCCTAAAAAATGCAGCATTAGGGCTTTGGAAAGGATATGCAACAACAACATTGGCAAGAATGAGGCTTGTGGGAAACAACATATTATGAAAAGGCATTGATAAATGCCATCTGATAGTACGTGGCAAGTCCTGTGCAGAACTAGGAAACTGGGATTAGCATATGGCAGTAAAGGGGATATTTAAAAATAGCAAATATCTGATTCAAATGCAATAAGTAATGAAAAAAACCCTGTACACCTACCCGTTTATTTGTAAAACGCAGGTGAGAATATTAATAAATCGAAGACGCAAGAGGTCAGATCAACAATATACTGGGAAGGGTTTAAGTAAACATGTGATTAAAATAGTGATTTAATTTAATGAATTGGAGAATTCCCATCGCCAGCCTTGGATAACAAGTAACTGCAGAAAAACAACTTCAGTGCATAGCTGTCCTTGGAGCGTTCACCGTGATGATCAATCAAGTCTCCCAGATAGCTTCTGTGTTCTCGAGCTTGTAATAAGGCTGGAAGGATGAGGTGCCACTAGATTTGTGTTTCTGGTTATGCAGACATTCTTCTTTTGAGGCAGACTATGGTGCTCCTTGGCTATGAGACAGGACCTCTGTAGAGCTCTCCATCACCGGTTAAGATGTCGGCCAAACAGCCACTACCACAATTGCAATTAGAAGCAAGACGATCACAACTAGCATGCCTTTGATCCTCCTGGAGGCCTCTACACTCAGCATCCAGGAATTTAGAAAAGGTCGGACAGATGAAGTCAGTCATAAACCAAACCAGTTTAGCCCCTTCAAAGGCATCAGTTAGTCAGGGGGTTCCTGACTTCCGCAGGCCAACGAGGTTTTGAGGACAGTGGTTGGCAATACATTCGCGTTATTTCCTTGTAGGCTCCGACTTGAAACGGGTGGCCTTTTCTATCCATAAACAGAACCGATCGTACATGGAATACAAAACCCTGCAGCCCGAGATTTAGCGCCGCGTGTTTCGGCGCCGAGGGGAGAACTCTCCTCCCCCCTAATCTGCAGCTGTAGTAATGTTTTCACAGGGTAATCCTCGCAATATCCTCTGCGATCACTGGAGTGTCGGAGCACGTGGCCGCCAGCCGTCCTCGGGGGCTGCACCCTTTTTTAGCAACTTTTTAACCCTGCCAGCACACTTCCTGACCCCCGCCCCCATGGCATGCTGATCACCGTTCTCACAAGGGCTCGAAGTAAATGAAGACAGCCTGGAAATGCAGCAAATAAACATCGCCGCACTTCCAGGCCATCTTCATTTACATGCAAATGCAGAGTCATTCGCGCCCCCCTGGGAACCCATCCACGCCCCCCCAGGGGGGCGCGCCCCTCAGTTTGAAGACCTCTTTTCTAGTGCGTCCGGGCAGAATACAAAAAATTGGCTCCAGGAAGTACTAGGATTGTTTAACAGAGAACATATGCAACTCTTTAGTGTAAAGTCACAAGTTGTTTTGGTTTTGAAACAATGGGCGATAAATCTTGCTTTCATAACCCAGAGTTGAGATGACAAAGAGAACTCCATACGAATTTGGTCATGAGAGGTCGAGTTAGGTAGATGGAACACTCTGTGAAAACACGCTGACTGCGCTATGGCTAGCCAGGTGAACATTTTGCCTTTAACGGTTGTGGCACCAAAGGCTATTGTTGGTAAAAGTTTGGCACCTATCACTCTGATTAGCGGCAAGAAATCTGGAGAATGAAGGGCTTTCTTAGTTCTTATGAAAACCCCCTCCAAGCTGTGGGCCACACCCTGCATTGTGGTGATATGCTGCGTCGGTCTTCCTCTGTGATCCATCCAGACACCCAGATATTTAGTTGCAGTCACGATCTCTATTGACTGCCCTTCAATGTAGCAAGAGCACTTTCTTGCTTGTGAGTGCGAGATTATCATCACCTTAGCTTGGGTGATGTTACACTCCAATTTGTTTTACAGTACAGAGCCAGAGAATCGAAGAGTCTTTGAAGGCCCACCTGGGTTTGACCAAGAAGGATCGTATCATCAGCATATTGCATCGATTGAATTTCAGTGGACTCGATTTGAGGTGGAAATGCTCAGGAGAGGGACAGCCACTCGGGCAGGTCTGCTAGATACAAATTGAAGAGTAGAGGAGCCAATATGCATCCCTGCTTTAAGACTCTATTGGTCGTGATTTTATTCAAGGTTAACCATTTCAAGGAAACTCCTATTTTTACCCAGGTGTCAGTGTTTAGGGAAATGGGAGCGTTCAGTAGGGACTGTGGGATGTCCCATTTTGTTAATTTTTCCCAATGTTTGGGGCGAACAATGCTATTGAAGGCTTTTCAGATATCAATTAATCCCAAATATAGTGATTTTCCTTTGGTAGCGAGCATACTCTCAATCATGTGAGCTAAGCAGATCAAATTATCTTCGACGTGGCAGCCCTTTCGAAAGCTGGTTTGAGTAAAGGGTATTCATTTGCGGTCTTCCACCCAGGTAGTCAGTT
This sequence comes from Lissotriton vulgaris, assembly GCF_964263255.1. Classification (NCBI taxonomy): domain Eukaryota; kingdom Metazoa; phylum Chordata; class Amphibia; order Caudata; family Salamandridae; genus Lissotriton; species Lissotriton vulgaris. The sequence goes on along the minus strand of NC_141693.1, from coordinate 971,998,570 downwards.
CTTGTAGTAGAACACTTGCATATTCCTTCCCTTCCACATCAAGGATGGCAATCATCCGGTAATTATCGGGATTCGACTGCAGGCCTTTTTTGTGGATGGGGTCGAGAAGAGAGCCTCACCAAGAGTCCGGAATGGGCCCACCCATTCTGCTTGCCTCAAATAAGGTGGCCAGCAGTATGGCCCACTAATGTGTGGATGCTTTGTATATCTGTGTTGGTATGCCATTTGGGCCTGTTGCCCCACGTGGCCAATTATTTTCTTTATTATAAGTGCAACTTTTTTTGGAGTTATCTTAATAGTGCATGCCAATCCGAGATAAGAGTTACTTGGGTTAGGACTGAAGAGGCTGGGCCAGTTGGTTATGGCTGGCTCTACATAGAGTGCTTCAATGTTGGCCTCCCATTCGATAGGAGAGATGTTTGTTACAGTGGGGAGTTGGGCAGATCTAACACCCTTATTTACCCAGCTCCAGACTCTACTTTGATCGTTTGATTTTATAATTTCGTGGGCGGTTGCCCAATGATGTTCTTCTTTCAATCTCTGAGTGGTGAACCTTGTCTTCCTGTATTCCTTGCTAGTGATCTATATTTTATCTTGTAAGGATTTGTAATCTATGTCGTTGTAAGTGCGCCTGCGCAGTAAGGTATTTAATTTGTGCTTAATGTTCATTGTAAATTGCTTATGCTCACAGAGGTAGGATGTGAATGGGGTGGGGTTGTTTGGCCTTTTAATTATCTTTGTGGCTAAGTTTTCTCTGAATTCCAGCCCTGCCATTTCGCACAACAATGCAGTCAAATGGTCACTGGAATCCTGTTTCAATCTGACCAAAAAGTCATCCACCTTCTCTTCAATTTTTCTGGTAATTCACAGTCCACCGTAGTTTTCTTACAAGCTCCAAGTTAAATGTTTTCCCAATCAGATGGATTGTTGGGCGATAACACTGCCGGGATGAAACTTTGCACATTAAGACTGCGTGATCACTTTCAGGTGAAGGAGTTACCACAAATTTCTCACAAGGTGAAAGTGGGCAACTGAGATAACTCTATAATCCAGAGTGGCCATTATAGAGGAGGATACATGGGTATACTCAGCGGGCAAGTCCAAATCGAGTCTTCCATTTAAGATGCAGAGGCCTAGTTGGTTTAAGTATGCTGCCATCTTTGTCCCGTGACCTTCCTTCTGTGATACTTAGACCTTATCTCCGGGATGGCCCACATTTGATTATCCAATGAGGATTGAAGGGAAAGATTTGGGCCTGTGTCCATTAGGTTGGTATTAAAATCTCCCATTATTAGCCAAATATCGTTTGGGTAATAGGAGGAGAGGTCTCTCATGGCAGGGGGAATTTTACTTGATGTTGCCTCTCTCTTGATTCTAGAAGGATGTAGATAGATACAGCCAAGGATCGCTGTTTGTTGTTTCAATTTTTTCTTTTCCAAACACTGTGTCTGGATTTTAATAAAGATATAGCCTCCTTGCCCTTTACAAAGTAGGGAAACTTTGGAGACCGGGTTGTTCTTCACAGCAATCAACACTCCTCCCTTGAGATGCTGTTGCGTGGGATTCATAGACGGTGATGTCCTCCCAGGCATTTTTTTCCAAGGACCAAGTTTCTTCCAAGGCAATGATGTTGTTATTCTTCAGGAAAAAGGTAATTGATCTTTCAGTTTTTTCCTTTGTTAGCCCGCGGATGTTCCAGGAACTGATTCTAAGATGAGGAGCAACATCCTGGTTAATTTTCTGTTCGATTGAGGTGTTCTGTGCTTTACCCTAGGCCTGAGAGAGCCAGGACCAAACTTCGAAGTTCTGCCATTTGAGATCACATTGATGAGTGCCTCCTGCTTTAGATGCAGTTATTTGCAGCGGATTCAGTTTTCAGGATGTTGTTTGGGTTCCTGCTAAGGAGCCACACAGAACTGAGATAGGTTGCTTGGTAATTGTGTTGTTGTTAAATAAATTTTTGTTGTTGTGGACCGTTGAAGGGTTGACTGCTCTATCCGTTAAGAAAGCCGGGTACTTGGCCTTGGTCACAAGACTGACCTGAATGCTTTAATCACTCAGTCGATTTGTGTTATTCATTACTACAGAGGCCATGTCTTTATTATGAAAAGTTATCACCGTGGCCTCGTTTGTCTGACCCTGTTCTAGGGCGACAAAAGCCATGCTTTCAATATCCGTTGTTTTTATATTTTCTCGTCCCGGAGGGTGCAGACACAACATTAGAATATTTCCTTTGTTAAGGGTGTCCCATTTCCCTTGGGATACATACTCTGGGTACAGCAATAATTTGGAGCCTTCTTGGGGCAGCTGAGTTGATTCTGCAATGATTAATGTAGTTTTATTCTGCTGTTGCGTTACCACTAAGCTCTCACTGGGCATCTTTTCCTTGGGTGGTTGATTTAAGCCGTCTGGTCTGTTTACTTTAGAGCTGTATGGGCTAACATCAAAGGAGAGTACTTCCCCTCTTGCAGGTTCTTGAGAGGGCTGCAGCCTATATTCGACTATTTCGAGGGGAATCAGTGCCTTCTCATTTTGCTTTTTTTCCCAACTCATCCCTCAAATTAACTTGTGCTGCTATCTCCTCTATGAGTTTTTTTGGTTTGATACCATCCTCTTCGGTTTCAAGTGATTGTGCTAAGTCATGACAACTTATGACTTTGTGCGGGGAACCCCAGCCCATGGTTTTTTTTTGCACCTTGTTTGAGCAAGGGACGATTGCTTGATGACTTTACTAATTTGTCCAGGGTCTTAAAAGATTTTCCACTGCATTTTTTTATTTCTTTTTTTTCCTGGGGTTTCACAGGGGTCTCCTCTTGGTCTAGCACAGGGCAACTGTCGATATCGACCTTGATTTGGCCCACACCTTGTGTTTCAATGGCATGTCCTGGAGAGAGTAGTGATTAAAGTTCCTTTTCCATTAGTGTTATTGCTGGCGGCCACAGCTGAGTTGGCTATCAATTTAATGTCATCTGTTCTGAGTCAACGCAGTAGTGCGCTATCCTTTTTCCTGGCTTTGTTTAATGTCTTTAATTTCTTCTTATTTTTCCTGGACAAGTGTTGTCCTTCTATGGAGGTGGGTTAGCCATATTTGATGGCTCAGTAGAATTGAATGGGTTGCCTGTGTCTATTGCAGGGTTAGATTGGATAGTATTAACTAGACCTCTTGTTGTTTGTATTTTGTTAGAAGTAAATACATGGTCTTGATTTCCGAAGACTTTCAAGCTTCTGGCTTGGTGCTCCTGTATAATAGTGATCGCCGGCTCATGAGCATCAGAAGGATCGCCATCTTGGGTCTGATATCTTGTCCTGGCATCAGTCGTGCTGCCTCCTAGAAGCTCAAAGCTATAAGAACTTTTTTTTCTTAAGGTGGGCCAATGTGGGGGCTGGGTTTGAAATAGTGTGAGAGGAAGAGTTTTAAGCGCCCGACTATATGCCTCATTCTTCAGGTCCTCAATTGGGGAGGACATTCCTTCTGGGAGCGTTTCTAGTTATTTTAGTATCGGGTTGCAACTGCATCCACTGTGACTTTGACTTTGATTTAGCCCTACGTTGTTTTGAGCTCTGTGTATCAAAGAATGTAATTGCTCAAGCTTAGTATCGATTCTAGTTATTAAATCCGCTACCAAGTGTAAGATATTTATCTGGGCATCTAGTTTGTCTGCATCGATGTGAGCAGCACTAGCCATTGAGTTCAAGGCTTGGTTAGTGACTGAGAGCAGTACCTCAACCTTGTGCGTGGCTGGAGTGTCGAGTGGCTCCCTAGGCAAGGATTTTATTTTTGAGGGATCGTTGCCCTGGGTTTGTGGATGGGGTGGAGGTGATTTTGAGTCTGAATAGCAACTAGTAGACGAGGATTGTATCTTTTTGAAGACTTTTGTTTAGGTCTTGTTGAAAATTGAGAGTTTATTGCTGGCACTGCTGTTGTTGGTAACCGTCAAAGAGGCATTAGGTGCGCTGCCCCTAGTCTCAAGCTGGTGTAGGTCCTTAGAGCAGATATGACTAGGCTGCACTTGAAGGGCAAGAAATGGCGTGGAGACAAGTGAGGGAAAGTCAAACCTAAGCTTTCGAATATGAGATGCTAATACTCCGTTTGATTGATTTACTTCTATTTAAGAGGGCGACGCGCTTCGTAAGTGCAGAAGCTGACATACTGGGCTCGCAAAACTAGTGGACAAGATCCATATTGTTCATTCTAACAGTTTATGACCAGGTTCTTGGGATGAGACAATGACTTTATCTTCTTGAAGATCCATAACTTCCGACCATTGTGGTGTCTCTTGGTGGACCTCGCCGGATTTCGTGCTGCCGGAGCATCTGCGGGTGGCCAGGATACGCTTTTCGTTTTGTAAATTATCCTGACGACTATCTAGAGGTGGCCCTTGGGAGGGAAGTGGGTCTAATAGTAAGAAGGCTGGTTGTAAAATCACTGGGGGCCCGATGTAGGTAGGCCGTTACCAATCGGTAACGGCCGAAAATACCGATTTTCGGCCCTTACCGATCGGTATCCAACCATCGAGATGTAGGGCAATGAAAATCGTCCAAATCGGTATATATACCGAATCGGAATGGCTACCGAATTGGAAATAATCAGATTCGGAAATACCCCGAATCGGTAAGAGAACGAATCGGTAACATACCGATTCGATAAAAATACGGAATGTACCGATTCGGTAGTGACACCGAATCAGAAAAAATTACCGATTCGGTCCATGTATCGAATCAGTAGAGACAGCGAATCGGAAAAATTCCGATTCGGATAAACTACCGATTCGGTAGAGTTACCGAATCTGTAAATCACTGAATCGGACAAAGATAGAGATGTAGGGAAGCATAGAAATACCGATTTTGGCTCAAAATCGGTATTTCAAAATCGGTATTTATCATGGATTACAATCAGGTGGTAACCAACTTCAACCTATAAAAATAGACCCAAAAAGCATTGCAACTTGCAGGATGGCTGCTTTTTATGTCATTGCAAGGAGGCTACGGCTACAGCAGGAAGGAGAGAGGGAATGGCAAAGAGAGGAACAGGTCTACAGACACAGGATCACCCTGTTTATGCTCACAGAGGCAGAGATCCTACAGAGGTACAGGCTGGACTCAGACACCATTCTGGAGCTCATCAGGGACCTCAAACCACTGTTGAACCACCCCACCCCAAGGGCACACGCCATCCCAGCGCACGTGCAGGTGCTATGCAGCCAACACCTGCTTGCGTCTGGTAGCTATCAAAGTGGAGAAGCTGCGGTAGGAGGGGTAACCCAGAGCAGCCTGTCAAGGTTTTTCCACAAATTCCTTGACGCCATGATACAGAGGATGGACCAATACATCTCTTTCCCTGCAACCCACGCGGAACTGGTACAAACAAAAGCAGACTTTTACCAGATGGCACAATTTCCCCAAATCATCGGCTGTATAGATGGCACGCACATTCCGATTTGCCCCCCTGCTGACACAGAATACATATACCGCAATAGGAAGTCTACGCACACCATCAATGTTCAGGTGATCTGCAATGCGAAGTGCACCATCACAGACCTGGTTGCAAAATTCCCAGGGAGTACCCACGACTCCTACATTTTTCAACAGAGCGGCATCTATGCACGGCTGACGGCTGGCGAATTTGGTGAAGGATACCTCCTAGGTGAGACACATCATCAGACCCCCATAACACAAAGTAGCTAAGTGAAATACATGTATGCATGTGAGTAATGTTACCCCTTTTCCTTCTAGGCTGCAGTGCATATGCCCTCCGCTCATTCATACTCACCCCCTACCTCAACCCCTCTACACCCAGCCAAAGGAGGTATAACCGGGCCCACAAAAGCACAAGGAATGTAGTTGAACGGACCTTTGGCATCTGGAAAAGCAGATTCAGATGCTTGCACAAGAGTGGAGGTGCAAGGCAGTATACCCCCATCACCTGCTGCAAGATCATAGCTGTCTGTGCAATGTTGCACAACCTTGCGGTTAAGAAGGGCACTGAGGTGGAGTTGTCAGACTACGAGGACCATGACGATGACGTTGCTGTGCCACAAACAGAACTTGCTGGGGTGTCTACGCCAAGTGATGGCAGATACAGACGTGAGGAGATTACAGAAAACTATTTCTGAGTGAGTACAGATGCACAGACAGGGCAATGGATGTTAGGAAAAGAAATATTTAATAATGTTGCAACAACGTTACTGCACTGATGTGCAACAAAAGAAAATGTAAACAAAAAGTGGTTAAATGTCAATTGTCCGGGTTGCCTCACCCGCCCTGGCAGTCTTATATTTTGCTGCGCTTAGCAGCCCCACTAGGATGTGCCTCACCCCCTTCTGCATGTCCAGCAGCCTCAGCTGAGCGCCTGCTGCTCCGGCGCAGCTCAGACACTGCGCTGGCCGGGCTGCTGCGGCTGCTGCTGTCCCCAGCCTCGCCCAGGTCCAGGGCTGGATTAACAACAGTGTTCGAAATGATAAGTGCCTCCATGGCGGTTGTAATGCGGGCCATGCCCCTAGTGACCTCTGCCGTGTTCTGGGTCAGGCTGGCCTCCATGTTTGCCCCACGTTGGCATAGCTGGGCGGTAGCAGCAGCAAGGCGGTTGATAGCCCTATTCTGCACGCGGGCATCCCTGCGGCGAGAGAGCTCGTGTTCATTTTTTAATTTTAATAAAGATATAGCCTCCTTGCCCTTTACAAAGTAGGGAAACTTTGGAGACCGGGTTGTTCTTCACAGCAATCAACACTCCTCCCTTGAGATGCTGTTGCGTGGGATTCATAGACGGTGACGTCCTCCCAGGCATTTTTTTCCAAGGACTAAGTTTCTTCCAAGGCAATGATGTTGTTATTCTTCAGGAAAAAGGTAATTGATCTTTCAGTTTTTTCCTTTGTTAGCCCGCGGATGTTCCAGGAACTGATTCTAAGATGAGGAGCAACATCCTGGTTAATTTTCTGTTCGATCGAGGTGTTCTGTGCTTTACCCTAGGCCTGAGAGAGCCAGGACCAAACTTCGAAGTTCTGCCATTTGAGATCACATTGATGAGTGCCTCCTGCTTTAGATGCAGTTATTTGCAGCGGATTCAGTTTTCAGGATGTTGTTTGGGTTCCTGCTAAGGAGCCACACAGAACTGAGATAGGTTGCTTGGTAATTGTGTTGTTGTTAAATAAATTTTTGTTGTTGTGGACCGTTGAAGGGTTGACTGCTCTATCCTTTAAGAAAGCCGGGTACTTGGCCTTGGTCACAAGACTGACCTGAATGCTTTAATCACTCAGTCGATTTGTGTTATTCATTACTACAGAGGCCATGTCTTTATTATGAAAAGTTATCACCGTGGCCTCGTTTGTCTGACCCTGTTCTAGGGCGACAAAAGCCATGCTTTCAATATCCGTTGTTTTTATATTTTCTCGTCCCGGAGGGTGCAGACACAACATTAGAATATTTCCTTTGTTAAGGGTGTCCCATTTCCCTTGGGATACATACTCTGGGTACAGCAATAATTTGGAGCCTTCTTGGGGCAGCTGAGTTGATTCTGCAATGATTAATGTAGTTTTATTCTGCTGTTGCGTTACCACTAAGCTCTCACTGGGCATCTTTTCCTTGGGTGGTTGATTTAAGCCGTCTGGTCTGTTTACTTTAGAGCTGTATGGGCTAACATCAAAGGAGAGTACTTCCCCTCTTGCAGGTTCTTGAGAGGGCTGCAGCCTATATTCGACTATTTCGAGGGGAATCAGTGCCTTCTCATTTTGCTTTTTTCCCCAACTCATCCCTCAAATTAACTTGTGCTGCTATCTCCTCTATGAGTTTTTTTGGTTTGATACCATCCTCTTCGGTTTCAAGTGATTGTGCTAAGTCATGACAACTTATGACTTTGTGCGGGGAACCCCAGCCCATGGTTTTTTTTGCACCTTGTTTGAGCAAGGGACGATTGCTTGATGACTTTACTAATTTGTCCAGGGTCTTAAAAGATTTTCCACTGCATTTTTTTATTTCTTTTTTTTCCTGGGGTTTCACAGGGGTCTCCTCTTGGTCTAGCACAGGGCAACTGTCGATATCGACCTTGATTTGGCCCACACCTTGTGTTTCAATGGCATGTCCTGGAGAGAGTAGTGATTAAAGTTCCTTTTCCATTAGTGTTATTGCTGGCGGCCACAGCTGAGTTGGCTATCAATTTAATGTCATCTGTTCTGAGTCAACGCAGTAGTGCGCTATCCTTTTTCCTGGCTTTGTTTAATGTCTTTAATTTCTTCTTATTTTTCCTGGACAAGTGTTGTCCTTCTATGGAGGTGGGTTAGCCATATTTGATGGCTCAGTAGAATTGAATGGGTTGCCTGTGTCTATTGCAGGGTTAGATTGGATAGTATTAACTAGACCTCTTGTTGTTTGTATTTTGTTAGAAGTAAATACATGGTCTTGATTTCCGAAGACTTTCAAGCTTCTGGCTTGGTGCTCCTGTATAATAGTGATCGCCGGCTCATGAGCATCAGAAGGATCGCCATCTTGGGTCTGATATCTTGTCCTGGCATCAGTCGTGCTGCCTCCTAGAAGCTCAAAGCTATAAGAACTTTTTTTTCTTAAGGTGGGCCAATGTGGGGGCTGGGTTTGAAATAGTGTGAGAGGAAGAGTTTTAAGCGCCCGACTATATGCCTCATTCTTCAGGTCCTCAATTGGGGAGGACATTCCTTCTGGGAGCGTTTCTAGTTATTTTAGTATCGGGTTGCAACTGCATCCACTGTGACTTTGACTTTGATTTAGCCCTACGTTGTTTTGAGCTCTGTGTATCAAAGAATGTAATTGCTCAAGCTTAGTATCGATTCTAGTTATTAAATCCGCTACCAAGTGTAAGATATTTATCTGGGCATCTAGTTTGTCTGCATCGATGTGAGCAGCACTAGCCATTGAGTTCAAGGCTTGGTTAGTGACTGAGAGCAGTACCTCAACCTTGTGCGTGGCTGGAGTGTCGAGTGGCTCCCTAGGCAAGGATTTTATTTTTGAGGGATCGTTGCCCTGGGTTTGTGGATGGGGTGGAGGTGATTTTGAGTCTGAATAGCAACTAGTAGACGAGGATTGTATCTTTTTGAAGACTTTTGTTTAGGTCTTGTTGAAAATTGAGAGTTTATTGCTGGCACTGCTGTTGTTGGTAACCGTCAAAGAGGCATTAGGTGCGCTGCCCCTAGTCTCAAGCTGGTGTAGGTCCTTAGAGCAGATATGACTAGGCTGCACTTGAAGGGCAAGAAATGGCGTGGAGACAAGTGAGGGAAAGTCAAACCTAAGCTTTCGAATATGAGATGCTAATACTCCGTTTGATTGATTTACTTCTATTTAAGAGGGCGACGCGCTTCGTAAGTGCAGAAGCTGACATACTGGGCTCGCAAAACTAGTGGACAAGATCCATATTGTTCATTCTAACAGTTTATGACCAGGTTCTTGGGATGAGACAATGACTTTATCTTCTTGAAGATCCATAACTTCCGACCATTGTGGTGTCTCTTGGTGGACCTCGCCGGATTTCGTGCTGCCGGAGCATCTGCGGGTGGCCAGGATACGCTTTTCGTTTTGTAAATTATCCTGACGACTATCTAGAGGTGGCCCTTGGGAGGGAAGTGGGTCTAATAGTAAGAAGGCTGGTTGTAAAATCACTGGGGGCCCGATGTAGGTAGGCCGTTACCAATCGGTAACGGCCGAAAATACCGATTTTCGGCCCTTACCGATCGGTATCCAACCATCGAGATGTAGGGCAATGAAAATCGTCCAAATCGGTATATATACCGAATCGGAATGGCTACCGAATTGGAAATAATCAGATTCGGAAATACCCCGAATCGGTAAGAGAACGAATCGGTAACATACCGATTCGATAAAAATACGGAATGTACCGATTCGGTAGTGACACCGAATCAGAAAAAATTACCGATTCGGTCCATGTATCGAATCAGTAGAGACAGCGAATCGGAAAAATTCCGATTCGGATAAACTACCGATTCGGTAGAGTTACCGAATCTGTAAATCACTGAATCGGACAAAGATAGAGATGTAGGGAAGCATAGAAATACCGATTTTGGCTCAAAATCGGTATTTCAAAATCGGTATTTATCATGGATTACAATCAGGTGGTAACCAACTTCAACCTATAAAAATAGACCCAAAAAGCATTGCAACTTGCAGGATGGCTGCTTTTTATGTCATTGCAAGGAGGCTACGGCTACAGCAGGAAGGAGAGAGGGAATGGCAAAGAGAGGAACAGGTCTACAGACACAGGATCACCCTGTTTATGCTCACAGAGGCAGAGATCCTACAGAGGTACAGGCTGGACTCAGACACCATTCTGGAGCTCATCAGGGACCTCAAACCACTGTTGAACCACCCCACCCCAAGGGCACACGCCATCCCAGCGCACGTGCAGGTGCTATGCAGCCAACACCTGCTTGCGTCTGGTAGCTATCAAAGTGGAGAAGCTGCGGTAGGAGGGGTAACCCAGAGCAGCCTGTCAAGGTTTTTCCACAAATTCCTTGACGCCATGATACAGAGGATGGACCAATACATCTCTTTCCCTGCAACCCACGCGGAACTGGTACAAACAAAAGCAGACTTTTACCAGATGGCACAATTTCCCCAAATCATCGGCTGTATAGATGGCACGCACATTCCGATTTGCCCCCCTGCTGACACAGAATACATATACCGCAATAGGAAGTCTACGCACACCATCAATGTTCAGGTGATCTGCAATGCGAAGTGCACCATCACAGACCTGGTTGCAAAATTCCCAGGGAGTACCCACGACTCCTACATTTTTCAACAGAGCGGCATCTATGCACGGCTGACGGCTGGCGAATTTGGTGAAGGATACCTCCTAGGTGAGACACATCATCAGACCCCCATAACACAAAGTAGCTAAGTGAAATACATGTATGCATGTGAGTAATGTTACCCCTTTTCCTTCTAGGCTGCAGTGCATATGCCCTCCGCTCATTCATACTCACCCCCTACCTCAACCCCTCTACACCCAGCCAAAGGAGGTATAACCGGGCCCACAAAAGCACAAGGAATGTAGTTGAACGGACCTTTGGCATCTGGAAAAGCAGATTCAGATGCTTGCACAAGAGTGGAGGTGCAAGGCAGTATACCCCCATCACCTGCTGCAAGATCATAGCTGTCTGTGCAATGTTGCACAACCTTGCGGTTAAGAAGGGCACTGAGGTGGAGTTGTCAGACTACGAGGACCATGACGATGACGTTGCTGTGCCACAAACAGAACTTGCTGGGGTGTCTACGCCAAGTGATGGCAGATACAGACGTGAGGAGATTACAGAAAACTATTTCTGAGTGAGTACAGATGCACAGACAGGGCAATGGATGTTAGGAAAAGAAATATTTAATAATGTTGCAACAACGTTACTGCACTGATGTGCAACAAAAGAAAATGTAAACAAAAAGTGGTTAAATGTCAATTGTCCGGGTTGCCTCACCCGCCCTGGCAGTCTTATATTTTGCTGCGCTTAGCAGCCCCACTAGGATGTGCCTCACCCCCTTCTGCATGTCCAGCAGCCTCAGCTGAGCGCCTGCTGCTCCGGCGCAGCTCAGACACTGCGCTGGCCGGGCTGCTGCGGCTGCTGCTGTCCCCAGCCTCGCCCAGGTCCAGGGCTGGATTAACAACAGTGTTCGAAATGATAAGTGCCTCCATGGCGGTTGTAATGCGGGCCATGCCCCTAGTGACCTCTGCCGTGTTCTGGGTCAGGCTGGCCTCCATGTTTGCCCCACGTTGGCATAGCTGGGCGGTAGCAGCAGCAAGGCGGTTGATAGCCCTATTCTGCACGCGGGCATCCCTGCGGCGAGAGAGCTCGTGTTCATTTTTTAATTTTAATAAAGATATAGCCTCCTTGCCCTTTACAAAGTAGGGAAACTTTGGAGACCGGGTTGTTCTTCACAGCAATCAACACTCCTCCCTTGAGATGCTGTTGCGTGGGATTCATAGACGGTGACGTCCTCCCAGGCATTTTTTTCCAAGGACTAAGTTTCTTCCAAGGCAATGATGTTGTTATTCTTCAGGAAAAAGGTAATTGATCTTTCAGTTTTTTCCTTTGTTAGCCCGCGGATGTTCCAGGAACTGATTCTAAGATGAGGAGCAACATCCTGGTTAATTTTCTGTTCGATCGAGGTGTTCTGTGCTTTACCCTAGGCCTGAGAGAGCCAGGACCAAACTTCGAAGTTCTGCCATTTGAGATCACATTGATGAGTGCCTCCTGCTTTAGATGCAGTTATTTGCAGCGGATTCAGTTTTCAGGACGTTGTTTGGGTTCCTGCTAAGGAGCCACACAGAACTGAGATAGGTTGCTTGGTAATTGTGTTGTTGTTAAATACATTTTTGTTGTTGTGGACCGTTGAAGGGTTGACTGCTCTATCCTTTAAGAAAGCCGGGTACTTGGCCTTGGTCACAAGACTGACCTGAATGCTTTAATCACTCAGTCGATTTGTGTTATTCATTACTACAGAGGCCATGTCTTTATTATGAAAGTTATCACCGTGGCCTCATTTGTCTGACCCTGTTCTAGGGCGACAAAAGCCATGCTTTCAATATCCGTTGTTTTTATATTTTCTCATCCCGGAGGGTGCAGACACAACATTTGAATATTTCCTTTGTTAAGGGTGTCCCATTTCCCTTGGAATACATACTCTGGGTACAGCAATAATTTGGAGCCTTCTTGGGGCAGCTGAGTTGATTCTGCAATGATTAATGTAGTTTTATTCTGCTGTTGCGTTACCACTAAGCTCTCACTGGGCATCTTTTCCTTGGGTGGTTGATTTAAGCCGTCTGGTCTGTTTACTTTAGAGCTGTATGGGCTAACATCAAAGGAGAGTACTTCCCCTCTTGCAGGTTCTTGAGAGGGCTGCAGCCTATATTCGACTATTTTGAGGGGAATCAGTGCCTTCTCATTTTGCTTTTTTTCCCAACTCATCCCTCAAATTAACTTGTGCTGCTATCTCCTCTATGAGTTTCTTTGGTTTGATACCATCCTCTTCGGTTTCAAGTGATTGTGCTAAGTCATGACAACTTATGACTTTGTGCGGGGAACCCCAGCCCATGGTTTTTTTTTGCACCTTGTTTGAGCAAGGGACGATTGCTTGATGACTTTACTAATTTGTCCAGGGTCTTAAAAGATTTTCCACTGCATTTTTTTATTTCTTTTTTTTCCTGGGGTTTCACAGGGGTCTCCTCTTGGTCTAGCACAGGGCAACTGTCGATATCGACCTTGATTTGGCCCACACCTTGTGTTTCAATGGCATGTCCTGGAGAGAGTAGTGATTAAAGTTCCTTTTCCATTAGTGTTATTGCTGGCGGCCACAGCTGAGTTGGCTATCAATTTAATGTCATCTGTTCTGAGTCAACGCAGTAGTGCGCTATCCTTTTTCCTGGCTTTGTTTAATGTCTTTAATTTCTTCTTATTTTTCCTGGACAAGTGTTGTCCTTCTATGGAGGTGGGTTAGCCATATTTGATGGCTCAGTAGAATTGAATGGGTTGCCTGTGTCTATTGCAGGGTTAGATTGGATAGTATTAACTAGACCTCTTGTTGTTTGTATTTTGATAGAAGTAAATACATGGTCTTGATTTCCGAAGACTTTCAAGCTTCTGGCTTGGTGCTCCTGTATAGTAGTGATCGCCGGCTCATGAGCATCAGAAGGATCGCCATCTTGGGTCTGATATCTTGTCCTGGCATCAGTCGTGCTGCCTCCTAGAAGCTCAAAGCTATAAGAACTTTTTTTTCTTAAGGTGGGCCAATGTGGGGGCTGGGTTTGAAATAGTGTGAGAGGAAGAGTTTTAAGCGCCCGACTATATGCCTCATTCTTCATGTCCTCAATTGGGGAGGACATTCCTTCTGGGAGCGTTTCTAGTTATTTTAGTATCGGGTTGCAACTGCATCCACTGTGACTTTGACTTTGATTTAGCCCTACGTTGTTTTGAGCTCTGTGTATCAAAGAATGTCATTGCTCAAGCTTTGTATCGATTCTAGTTATTAAATCCGCTACCAAGTGTAAGATATTTATCTGGGCATCTAGTTTGTCTGCATCGATGTGAGCAGCACTAGCCATTGAGTTCAAGGCTTGGTTAGTGACTGAGAGCAGTACCTCAACCTTGTGCGTGGCTGGAGTGTCGAGTGGCTCCCTAGGCAAGGATTTTATTTTTGAGGGATCGTTGCCCTGGGTTTGTGGATGGGGTGGAGGTGATTTTGAGTCTGAATAGCAACTAGTAGACGAGGATTGTATCTTTTTGAAGACTTTTGTTTAGGTCTTGTTGAAAATTGAGAGTTTATTGCTGGCACTGCTGTTGTTGGTAACCGTCAAAGAGGCATTAGGTGCGCTGCCCCTAGTCTCAAGCTGGTGTAGGTCCTTAGAGCAGATATGACTAGGCTGCACTTGAAGGGCAAGAAATGGCGTGGAGACAAGTGAGGGAAAGTCAAACCTAAGCTTTCGAATATGAGATGCTAATACTCCGTTTGATTGATTTACTTCTATTTAAGAGGGCGACGGGCTTCGTAAGTGCAGAAGCTGACATACTGGGCTCGCAAAACTAGTGGACAAGATCCATATTGTTCATTCTAACAGTTTATGACCAGGTTCTTGGGATGAGACAATGACTTTATCTTCTTGAAGATCCATAACTTCCGACCATTGTGGTGTCTCTTGGTGGACCTCGCCGGATTTCGTGCTGCCGGAGCATCTGCGGGTGGCCAGGATATGCTTTTCGTTTTGTAAATTATCCTGACGACTATCTAGAGGTGGCCCTTGGGAGGGAAGTGGGTCTAATAGTAAGAAGGCTGGTTGTAAAATCACTGGGGGCCCGATGTAGGTAGGCCGTTACCAATCGGTAACGGCCAAAAATACCGATTTTCGGCCCTTACCGATCGGTATCCAGCCATCGAGATGTAGGGCAATGAAAATCGTCCAAATCGGTATATATACCGAATCGGAATGGCTACCGAATTGGAAATAATCAGATTCGGAAATACCCCGAATCGGTAAGAGAACGAATCGGTAACATACCGATTCGATAAAAATACGGAATGTACCGATTCGGTAGTGGCACCGAATCGGAAAAAATTACCGATTCGGTCCATGTATCGAATCAGTAGAGACAGCGAATCGGAAAAATTCCGATTCGGATAAACTACCGATTCGGTAGAGTTACCGAATCTGTAAATCACTGAATCGGACAAAGATAGAGATGTAGGGAAGCATAGAAATACCGATTTTGGCTCAAAATCGGTATTTCAAAATCGGTATTTATCATGGATTACAATCAGGTGGTAACCAACTTCAACCTATAAAAATAGACCCAAAATGCATTGCAACTTGCAGGATGGCTGCTTTTTATGTCATTGCAAGGCGGCTACGGCTACAGCAGGAAGGAGAGAGGGAATGGCAAAGAGAGGAACAGGTCTACAGACAGAGGATCACCCTGTTTATGCTCACAGAGGCAGAGATCCTACAGAGGTACAGGCTGGACTCAGACACCATTCTGGAGCTCATCAGGGACCTCAAACCACTGTTGGACCACCCCACCCCAAGGGCACACGCCATCCCAGCGCACGTGCAGGTGCTATGCAGCCAACACCTGCTTGCGTCTGGCAGCTATCAAAGTGGAGAAGCTGCGGTAGGAGGGGTAACCCAGAGCAGCCTGTCAAGGTTTTTCCACAAATTCCTTGACGCCATGATACAGAGGATGGACCAATACATCTCTTTCCCTGCAACCCACGCGGAACTGGTACAAACAAAAGCAGACTTTTACCAGATGGCACAATTTCCCCAAATCATCGGCTGTATAGATGGCACGCACATTCCGATTTGCCCCCCTGCTGACACAGAATACATATACCGCAATAGGAAGTCTACGCACACCATCAATGTTCAGGTGATCTGCAATGCGAAGTGCACCATCACAGACCTGGTTGCAAAATTCCCAGGGAGTACCCACGACTCCTACATTTTTCAACAGAGCGGCATCTATGCACGGCTGACGGCTGGCGAATTTGGTGAAGGATACCTCCTAGGTGAGACACATCATCAGACCCCCATAACACAAAGTAGCTAAGTGAAATACATGTATGCATGAGAGTAATGTTACCCGTTTTCCTTCTAGGCGGCAGTGCATATGCCCTCCGCTCATTCATACTCACCCCCTACCTCAACCCCTCTACACCCAGCCAAAGGAGGTATAACCGGGCCCACAAAAGCACAAGGAATGTAGTTGAACGGACCTTTGGCATCTGGAAAAGCAGATTCAGATGCTTGCACAAGAGTGGAGGTGCAAGGCAGTATACCCCCATCACCTGCTGCAAGATCATAGCTGTCTGTGCAATGTTGCACAACCTTGCGGTTAAGAAGGGCACTGAGGTGGAGTTGTCAGACTACGAGGACCATGACGACGACGTTGCTGTGCCACAAACAGAACTTGCTGGGGTGTCTACGCCAAGTGATGGCAGATACAGACGTGAGGAGATTACAGAAAACTATTTCTGAGTGAGTACAGATGCACAGACAGGGCAATGGATGTTAGGAAAAGAAATATTTAATAATGTTGCAACAATGTTACTGCACTGATGTGCAACAAAAGAAAATGTAAACAAAAAGTGGTTAAATGTCAATTGTCCGGGTTGCCTCACCCGCCCTGGCAGTCTTATATTTTGCTGCGCTTAGCAGCCCCACTAGGATGTGCCTCACCCCCTTCTGCATGTCCAGCAGCCTCAGCTGAGCGCCTGCTGCTCCGGCGCAGCTCAGACACTGCGCTGGCCGGGCTGCTGCGGCTGCTGCTGTCCCCAGCCTCGCCCAGGTCCAGGGCTGGATTAACAACAGTGTTCGAAATGATAAGTGCCTCCATGGCGGTGGTAATGCGGGCCATGCCCCTAGTGACCTCTGCCGTGTTCTGGGTCAGGCTGGCCTCCATGTTTGCCCCACGTTGGCATAGCTGGGCGGTAGCAGCAGCAAGGCGGTTGATAGCCCTATTCTGCACGCGGGCATCCCTGCGGCGAGAGAGCTTGTGTTCGTCCAGTTTTGTACAGAGCTGCGTGATGGCAGTGGTCATTTGCCCAAGACCTGTAGCAATGTCCTTGTTGCTTTCAACAAATGTCTTGAACCCCTGTGCCATCTCTCCCATCTGCAGGTTATGCACCCGCAACTGGCGCTGGCAGGCCAAGATGGATTTAGCCTGCATCCTCTGGATCTTTACCATACTGCCCTCCAGCCCTTGAAACACGCTGCCCTCCTGTGCTGGAAGTGCACTGCTGGATGTTCTTCGCCTCCGGGGATTGCTGCTGCCCTGCTGTGTGGGCTGGGGTGCCACAGGGTTGCTAGCTGGGGCCTGACCCGCTGCTCCCTCGATGGGGTTTAATGGAGCTACAATTATACTCCTGGCAGGAGATGTGGCAGGTGCAGGGTGGCTCTGTGGTGGTGAGTTCTCTGGGGAGAACTGCAATGGGGGCGTGACAGATAGTCGGGGGAGTGTGGAAATGTGAGGGAATGTCCAGTGTCTTCCTCATTTCCCAGGGCACTGCTGTTCTCATCCTCCTCCTCCTCCTCCTCCTGTGCTGGTAGACTGGTGCTTGGCCCTGCCACCGCACTGGCAGATGGTGCTGGTGCTGGTGCTTGAGTAGCTCCTGCTCCTCCGCCTGATGGTGCCCCTAGGTATAAAGAAGCATATGTGAACTGAGTGCTTATGTATTACAGTCACTACAATTAAAGCATTGCACATATCATTTCAAATACTTTGATTCAGTTTTATAGTTCTTTTAATTATGTTTCTGCACTGCCATTTTTGCCTACTTCTGCTGACTACATTTACCATGATGCATTTCTCATGTCTGTTGGTAGCAGTACTGGGCTGGGGTTTGGCTGTGCATTGGGTCTAAAGGGGAGGTGTCTGGTAGGGTTTGTCAAGATGCGCATGCTTCTTACCTTTAGCTGTAGCTCTGGCTGCGCTATCCAGGTTCCCAACTCCCACCACACTCTCCCCCTCAATGGTAGTCGCCACAAGTTCCTCCAGGTCAGTGAGGGGTGGCGCCGGGTTCCTGCCTCCACCAGTAAGCCCTGCCTGCTTCTGCAGCTCTGCCAGTTTCCTCTTTGTGAGGCTGCGGATATCGTAGAACTTCTTCTTGAGGTCGTCCAGGCTCCTGGGGGTGACACCAACAGCGTTTACTTTCTCCCCTATTTCGCTCCACAGCCTCCTCTTAGTGCTCTCAGGTACAGTGAGGGACAGCCTCCCAAACAGCTGCCTGTGTACCCTCACCACCTCCTCCACCAACACTTGCAGCTCCATGGTGCTGAATTATGCCTTCCTCTTGTACACTGCCTTCTGGCTCTCAGTGCTGCTAGCCATGTTTCACAGTGCTCTGGATACTGCTACCACTGCTGCTCACTGTGAATGCTCAGCTCAGGCTGCCTCTCCAGAAAGTTCTAATGAGTTGCACCTGCCTGGGTAGCCACTCCCTGCTAGGGTGGGGGAGGGTGGTTCCACCTCATTGGCTGATGTCTTTGGTTTCAGTTTGACTTGCTTGTTGAATCGGCATTTACCGATTCGGTATTTATCGAATCGGATTTTACCGATTCGGATATTACCGATTCGGTAAATACTGATTCGGTATTTACAATGCGTTCCTATGGGCCTTTTGGCCATGGGGGTGTATTGCGATTACCGAATCGGTATTTGCCGAATCGGTTGTAGACGATTCGGTAAATTCCGATTCGGTGAATGCCGATTCGGTACGTATCGAATCACAATACCGATTACTACCGAATCGGTATTTTTTCGATTTTTTTTATCTACATCTCATTTTCCGATTTCAAAATACCGATTCGGTACGATTCGGTGTTTTAAAATCGGAAAATGCGTTTTACCTACATCGGGCCCTGGATCCCTTCCAAGGATGATTATCTCAGGGTAGAGAGGAGCCGGTTGAGGTGTGCTTGTTCGATTTTCCTCGGTTTGATTATGAGAGCTTGGTTTCTCGTGTCTTGTGGGGTGGACTACTTGCTTAAGCTTTTGGGTTTCTTTAGCAGGCCAATTGAGATACTCTCTAATATCTCCAGAGTCACAGTTTTTCCATTTGGCTGATAGCTGGGCATATCCTGATTGTGCTTCCTTGTGGATTTCTTGTTTTCCTTTGACCAGAGGTGTCAGGGAACTACTTTGATTGCCCGGTTTAGCCGCCTTTTTTTACCTCCAGGGTCCCCTCAGATTGACGGGATGACTGCTTCCCACGCCTTCCCACCTGAGGGTACAGCATCTTGGCCTTCTGTCATTTGGCCGTCTTATGAGGGTGATGGGAGCTTTTGCAGATGTGTAGAGTTCCTTCTTTGCATTTTTATTTCCTTAGTTGTGACTAAGGTGGGTTTTCTTTCCCTTTCGCTAAGGTTACTTTTTTTTCAGGGGGGAAACCAATCCACCTAGTCCCCTTCACTCCTCTTTATTCCTCTTTACGCCCAAGTAAGTTGACGGCAGGGCTCTGCTGGGCTGTGCTGGGTAGCGGTACGAAAAGCAAGGCCACTGATGATGTTACACGGGGGAGGGAGAACTGAGCAGGAACACACCACCAGACCAGTCGCAAGCTGTGCCCAAACCTAGTCGGGCTGCTTCTGCTGGGGTTGGGTTCACACTGGGCAGCCGGCCACTATGACCGCAGCAACTCAGTCTCTACCTCCACTGTCTCCACTGCTGACCTCAGACTCTTTCCCTCCCCCCACATACTTGCCACTCTTTCATACTCTTTGTGTCTTTGCTTCAGCACTTCTTCGTCCGGTATTTTAATTAATTGCCAAGGATTTGTCAAGGATTGAGAGCTGGCTGCTGACTGCCGTTTCAACAATTTTGTCCAAGATTTGGGGGTCAACAGCAGGCACAATCAGGAATGGGAGAGTGAGAAGAACAGCTTTTGGAGCTTGGAGCTGCAGCTGTGGCAGTAGCTTTGCTGTGCAGTCCGCCATGAGCCACGGGGGGGGGGGATCAGCGGAGGTACCGGACCGAGCTGAGCGATCCAGTCCGGCGGAGGCGGCCGTGGAGGTACTCGAGGGCTCCTAATCTCAGGGGCTCCCTGCTCCTCACCTCTGAGCCTCACTGTGCGTGGCACGTTATGCTCAGCAAACCGGAATACCAGGACCGGAATCTCCTTGGCCAAGATTGTCCAGCAAGAAAAAAATATGATATATTGATTAGATGTTTAACTTCTCTTTCTCAATTTTTATATCTACCCAAAACTCATCTAAAAACAAATACACCAAAACTTTGTATCTCCGGATATTATTCTAAGGTGCTTTTTGCCTCTGCTGGGTTAACAATAAGTGGGATAGCAATTTATTTTCTACAAGGGATTGATTGGGAGATCTCTTATGTTTTGAGAGACCCCCAAGGGAGGTGGATTTGGGTTATTGCTGGAGTGAATGGAACATTCTTTTTCTGAACTGCTATGCCCCGATAGAAGATGATCCTAAAGTCCTCTTGAAGAGTAATGAGTTGGTTAAAGGGGTAGCGGGTCCTATAATCCTAGGGGGTGATTTTAATTTTATTCAAGACTTGAAAAGGGATACCTCTAATAAAAATTAAAATAAACTGAAACATAAGACTAAAAAAGTATTGAATTTTATGAAGCAAGATTATCATTTTAATAGACCCATGGCACAGGGCTCATCGGGAAATTTCACAGTTTGTCTCACCAATTTCAGTCAGCTTCTCGTATTGATTTCTTTCTTATCTCTCGATATATTAAATGTTTAAACTCAGAAATCGGGGTGAAGACATTCTCAGACCATTCATTGGTTGCAATAGAAATCTCCATAGAGGCACGAAGGAGGGAGAATTTCAGGTGACAGATGGATTGTCTCCTCCTTTCGAATCCCCAATGGGTGGAGGATATGAAAAAATGGATAAAACATACTTTCAGGAGAATAAGGGCACAGTGCTCTTGTTTCGGTCTCGGGGTCCTTTAAGGCCACATTGCGGGACAGATGTTGGCTTTCTCAGCCTCGTAGTCTAAAGCTTGGGGGTGTGTATAGCTTAATTGCAAAAGGCAGTTGATACTGCTTTAATGCAGAGAAATAGTGGTTTGGGACAGCGCTCTGTAGCTGAGGAACAATTCATTCAAGCTAAGCAGAAGTTAAGAGAACATTTTATTCTCAAAGAGATAATTAGTTCACAGGTGTTTCAGCAGCGCGTATGCTAAGAGAGTCAGATGGTGGGGAAACTGCTTGCCTATTCAAGCATAGATAAGCAGGAGGGCACAGTGCTAACAGAATTGGAGGAGACAGGGGTCTTGGTAACTGACAAGGAAAAGATCCCCAAAAATGTTTTACACCACAATCACTAGCTATGTGCAACAAAAAATATGGCTTCAAGCGAAGCAATAACTCAATATTTTGAAGGCATCAAGCTTCTGCAGCTTACAAGTAATCTAACAGAGGAAATAAGTGCTGAAATTACAACTACAGAATTAAAACGCTTCCTCGCCTCAATGCCTGGTGGGAAGGCCTCAGGCAACAATGGCCTTTCAACCTAGTGTTATAAAGAATTTTTAGAGGAAGTAGTACCTTTTCTGGCTGAGCTTTTTAACTTTGTGAAAGTGGGGGCGAGGTTCCATCTATTTTCAAAGAATCTACCATAGTCAGCTTCATTAAAAAGGATAAGAGCCCTAAAAATGTTAACTCAAACAGGCTGATTAGCTTGTTGAATGTTGACTATAAAATATTTTTGAAAATTTGGTCACATCGATTTTCTCTAGTAACGTGCAAGGTGATGCACAAAGATCAGATGGGATTCGTGTTTTGAAGATATGTGTGATCAAACACTGTGTTTTTAGTTCAAGCACTTGATTTTTTTAACACCAAATAACTACCTGTTTTAATAATGAAGGTCAATGCTGAAAAGAGCGATACCAAAGGGGATGATGGAGGGAGCGTTTGAGCAAATCAAACACTCACCACCAGTCAACTGATCTGGTTTTAATCCATCATAATTTTTTAGCTCAATTCACAACCCCAGTTCAGACATGGCCATATGCAAATCAGTCTGACCCTGTGCCTCATTGTAACAGTCCAGCCCGAACTGGCAAGCCATGTCTTCCCTGGACCGGAAACAAGCATCCTGGGACCAATTTCAGGTTCATGACCCTCATCAGCCAGGCTATCTTGAATCCAGTGGCAGAGTGAGCAAGGGACCCACGTCTGGACATACCCTGCCAACTCAGGGCGATCAAAGCGATACCAAAGGGGATGATGGACGGAGCGTTTGAGCAAATCAAACACTCATCCCCAGTCAACTGATCTGGGTTTAATCCATCCTCATTCTTTAGATCACTCCACCACCCCAGTTCAGACATGGCCATATGCAAATCAGTCTGATCCTGTGCCTCATGGGAATGTTTTTGCATTTGCACCCCGAGTGGGACCGGTATGCTCAGACGTGAGTCCCGTGCTCTCCATGCCACTGGAACCAAGCTATCATGGCTGATGAGGGCTGAAAGCCCGAAACCAGTCCCAGATGCTTGTTTCCAGTCCAGGGAGGACATGGCTTGGCAGTTCGGGCTGGACTGTTCCCATGGGGCACAGGGTTAAGGCTGATTTGCATATGGCTGGGTTCAAACTGGAATGGCATGCTGAGCAAAAAACGATGGATTTAGGCCCAGATCTCTGTACTGGGGTGAATGTATGACATTGTTCTGCATTCTGTCCATCAACTGTTGTTTTTGCATTTGTCATCCCGAGAGGGACGGGTATGCTCAGACGTGAGTCCCGTGCTCTCCAGGCCACTGGAATCAAGCTATCCTGGCTGATGAGGGCTGAAAGCCCGCAACCGGTCCTAGGATGCTTGTTTCCAGTCCAGGGAGGACCTGGCTTGGCAGTTCGGGCTGGACTGTTCCCATTGGGCACAGGGCCAAGGCTGAATTGCATATGGCTGGGTTCAAACTAGAATGGCATGGTGAGCAAAAAAAACGATGGATTTAAGCCCAGATCTCTGTACTAGGGTGAATGTATTGCATTGTTCTGCATTCTGTCCATCAACTGTTGTGTTTGCATTTGTAACCTCGAGTGGGGCTGGTATACTCAGACGTGAGTCCCGTGCTCTCCATACCACGTGAATCAAGCTATCCTGACTGATGAGGGCTGAAAGCCTGAAACCGGTCCTAGGATGCTTGTTTCCAGTCCAGGGAGGACCTGGCTTGGATGTTCGGGCTGGGCTTTTCCCATGGGGCACAGGATCAAGACTGATTTGCATATGGCTGGGTTCAAACTGGAATGGGATGGTGAGCAAAAAAACGATAGATTTAGGCCCAGATCTCTGTACTGGGGTGAATGTATGACATTGTTCTGCATTCTGCCCATCAACTGTTGTTTTTGTATTTGTCACCCCGAGTGGGACGGGTATGCTCAGACGTGAGTCCTGTGCTCTCCATGCCACCGGAATCAAGCTATCCTGGCTGATGAGGGCTGAAAGCCCGAAATCGGTCCTAGGATGCTTGCTTCCAGTGCAGGGACGACCTGGCTTGGCAGTTAGGGCTGGACTTTTCCCATGGGGCACAGGATCAAGACTGATTTGCATATGGCTGGGTTCAAACTGGAATGGGATGGTGAGCAAAAAAACGATAGATTTAGGCCCAGATCTCTGTACTGGGGTGAATGTATGACATTGTTCTGCATTCTGCCCATCAACTGTTGTTTTTGTATTTGTCACCCCGAGTGGGACGGGTATGCTCAGACGTGAGTCCTGTGCTCTCCATGCCACCGGAATCAAGCTATCCTGGCTGATGAGGGCTGAAAGCCCGAAATCGGTCCTAGGATGCTTGCTTCCAGTGCAGGGACGACCTGGCTTGGCAGTTAGGGCTGGACTTTTCCCATGGGGCACAGTCCCAAGACCGATTTGCATATGGCTGGGTTCAAACTGGAATGGCATGGTGAGCAAAAAAATGATGAATTTAAGCACAGATATCTGTACTGGGGTGATTGTACGACATTGTTCTGCATTCTGTCCATCAACTGTTGTTTTTGTATTTGTCACCCCGAGTGCGACGGGTATGCTCAGACGTGAGTCCTGTGCTCTCCATGCCACTGGAATCAAGCTATCCTGGCTGATGAGGGCTGAAAGCCCGAAATCGGTCCTAGGATGCTTGCTTCCAGTGCAGGGACGACCTGGCTTGGCAGTTAGGGCTGGACTTTTACCATGGGGCACAGTCCCAAGACCGATTTGCATATGGCTGGGTTCAAACTGGAATGGCATGGTGAGCAAAAAAATGATGAATTTAAGCACAGATATCTGTACTGGGGTGATTGTACGACATTGTTCTGCATTCTGTCCATCAACTGTTGTTTTTGCATTTGTCACCCCGAGTGGGACGGGTATGCTCAGACGTGAGTCCCGTTCTCTCCATGCCACTGGAATCAAGCTATCCTGTCTGATAAGGGCTGAAATCCCAAAACCGGTCCTAGAATGCTTGTTTCCAGTCCAGGGAGGACCTGGCTCAGCAGTTTGGGCTGGACTGTTTCCATGGGGCACAGGGTCAAGACTGATTTGCATATGGCTGAGTTAAAACTGGAATGGCATGGTGTGCAAAAAAACGATGGATTTAGGCCCAGATCTCTGTATTGAGGTGAATGTATGACATTGTTCTGCATTCTGCCCATCAACTGTTGTTTTTTTTCAATTGTCACCCTGAGTGGGATGGGTATGCTCAGACATGAGTCCCATGCTCTCCATGCCACTGGAATTAAGCTATCCTGGCTGATGAGGGCTAAAAGCCCAAAACCAGTCCAAGGATACTTGTTTCCAGTCCAGGGATGGCCTGGCTTGGCAGTTCGGGCTGGACTGTTCCCATGGGGCATAGGGTCAAGACTATTTGCATATGGCTGGGTCCAAACTGGAATGGCATGGTGAGCAGAAAAACAATGGATTTAGGCCAAGTTCTCTGTACTGGGGTGAATGTAAGACAGTGTTCTGCATTCTGTCACTCAACTGCTGTTTTTGCATTGGTCAATGCCGAAAAAGCATTTGATCTAGTTAGCTGAGATTCTCTTTTTTATGCCCTTAGAAGGTTGGGGTTCCCAATATAAATTACTAATATGCTATGGAACTTATATCAAGGGGCCCTGGCTCAGGTCTTCTCTGTTAACAGAGAAGTTGGATATAAATTGAGGAACTCACCATGGCTGTCCCTTATCCCAGTGGTGTTTACCTTTTTTATAGAACCACTCGCTGCTAGGATTAGGACTAATCAGGATATAAAAGCACCATTAGAGGGTATGCCCAATTGAAACTGTTTGCAGATGATATTATTCTCTATCTTAGACCTAAGGAGGATAATATAAAAATAATGTTGACAGAGTTTGTGCAGTTAGAATCTATTGGGGAATATAAAATCAATCATATTAAAACCGAAACCCCGCTACTCAATACATGCTGCCGAATCCTTCTGAGTTCTCTTCAACATCTAGCCTGCTCCCCAGAGCTGTTTTTATACTTGGGGATATATGTTACAAACCGTTATGAGGAACTTTTTTAATTCAGTTAAGGAGCTATGGTTGATAAGATTAAAACCTTATAAGATAGATGAACACTTGTTCCGCTTACATTAATTGGTCAGCTTGCTCTTATAAAAATAAGGAATAATTTTCTAAGATCTATGCTGAGTCCTATCATGTGTTAGTGGTCTTATTGCCAGTGGCAGACCTACATTTGCCCCTACCAACAATTACTATGTATCAAGATTAAATTAACAGTCTGATGATGTATAAGATGGAATTGGCAGTGCTGATGAATGTGTTTTTGGGAGGCCGTTTTTAAAAAAAAATACACTTTAGGGTTAGTTATTTGCCTAATAATTTATAAATATTTTATATGTTTCTCATTGTGGAGTAATTAATATGATCCAATATTCCAATAAACTAGCTTCTCAATCAGAAGTTACCATTTTAATAGATTCTGTATATTGTCTTTGAAATTCTCATATTAAAAGCTGATATGGTACTTTGAAGGACTGAAAGCACTGCACTTTATTATCTGCACTTTGGCTAGGATGACGTTCTGGTGGTACCACGTCTTCAAAAGATGAAATTTTAAAATGGTTGGTTCCTTGGTGTAAGATATGAAGAAGTATTTGATTTTACGAATTATAAATAGTTATATTCATTGTGATTTTTGATGATGTATGGTCTTTGTTATAATTCTGCTCAATAAAAAACAAAAACAAAAAAGCTAGAAGCAGCACCATGACATTGCTGGTCTGGCAAGTGGTACCAATCCAGTCCGGGGCCCTTGGAAGTAAGTATAAATTGCTGCATCTGCCAGAAAGTCTTTTCTTTTGCATTCTCATCACTCCTTTATGTTGCACTGGAAAATCCGTATTCCTATCAATTGATTTTGATAAGTCATGGCATGCTCTCCTTTTGCACCAGTTCATACCCATTCTTTTGTCCGTTACCTATGTTGTCGTCTTCCTATTTCAGTTCCCTTCCTCCCTAGTGCACCTACCTACTTCCCATTATGGCTATACTTTTGGCTAGCTAGTTGCTCTTTGGCTTGCTTCCTTAGCTCCTGTCAAGCTTGATTTGCAATGACATCCAGGAGTCTCCTCCTAATATCCTAGTTTGGAAGCGTTGTTACATAACAACATTTGCCATTGGAAGGGGTAAGCCGAATTGCTGATAGTACTATTATTGTATGCTTCTTATCAATATCCAGTACTTACCTCTTGTCTCTCTATCGTTTGCAACTCATGCAGTTCCATTCAACACACCTGCCAGTTAATTCTCCTGCATAGCTCCCAAACTGTACAGAATCTAGCAAAAGTGGGAACTCCAGCCCAGTGTGTCTCTTTCTCTCATCTGTATCATTGTCCCTACCACAAGCTATTAGTTACTTTTCTCATTTGTGTAGTAGTTCAGGGATTACAATGGTCTTCAGTGGCTTTAGACACCAGGAACCTGACAATCACACAAACAAACTTTTATCTGAGAATTGTCAGCTTACATTTTAGAGCGTACCCCATGTTGTTAAAGGACTTGATGTATGAAGCATGTGCATGTGTTAAACTATAATGGCAAGAGTGCTGAACACAGAGGTACTTCATAGAACACTTTCCTAGCAGATATTGCCCACTTAACTAATACTGGTTGACTATGAGCTCTGAGCAAGTAACAGATTAAAGCCCAGATTTAAGAAACAACATCTAAAGTTGCTGCACTGTGTGAAAGGGAGAGAGTAGAACCGTGCCACACCTACTAAGATATGACACTGTTCTTCTCTCTCTCTGTACTGGTGCCATTTAGGCTGCCATGCTCCAGTGAATAATTCAATAATGCAATAGTTTTTGTACTGGAGGTGTGGGAGCGAAAGAGTACTCCAAAATGGAGACACCCCAAAACTTAACCAGATTTCCCACATTTACTGCATTGGAGATGGTGAATGTGCCCCCGTATTAAGCCACCTCCAAAAACATTAAAATCAGGAGAAATTGCAATTCATGAATTATTTGGACCCATTCAATAAATGAGTTCTCGATCAATGAAAAGTTAAAGGATTTTATTACAGAAATAAAAAAACAAGTGGTGCAGAGTCAAGCCATGAAGGGTCTCAAAACGCAGCTATACAGAATAAGAAAGAATCAGAAAATGTTCTAAGCCGCAGTGGCCAGCAAAATCAGGAAATAATCGGACATCTTTCTAAGTAGAATAGGAATGTATTTTGGCTCACCCCCAAGACCAAAGGTTTTTATACACATTTCCTGTATATGAAATACACAGATACAAGATACATGCCTGCAGATACATCATGGTGTGAGCAAATATATAATTTCCTCAGCAAAAATCAGAGCACATGAAAAATAAACGTCATAATACTTAACACCCAAGCACTAACCCAGTACATGAAAAATTAGTCAGCACCCTCTACGCTAATGTCATCCAGAGATGCTCAAACTGAACATTAACATTAACATGAACAACAACGTTTTATGTGAATGATTAGATCTCAGTGAACAAGAATAAAACTTTGCAACACGCTGCAAATTTGAGCTGATCTAGGGAAGGTTTCTGATGAGCAGAACAACAATAACAGTGGAAAGTAACCTAATATATTTCAGGGTGACTGTGTTTTTCGGAGCTTGTGGGGAGAAGATGTGTGCATGGGGAGCATAGAATGAGTGACAAAGAAGGCTTCCATATTGTAAAAGATGGTGTTTTGCATGGAAATGTGGCCTAGTTTATATACAGTAGATGTGTAACACCCATCATAGGAAATTTGTTTAAAAAGGAATCACATTATATCAGTCACTACATATGAAACCGAGAATGAAAGTGCATATCACACATTGTTAATACAGCATAGAAACGTACATCCATAACACTCTATAACAAAGGTACCACTTCATTACAAAAACTATTCTTTAACACTTTTCTAACTTTGTTTGTAGGCTGTGCAGTCCAACACACATGCAAAGTGGGAAATAAGAGGAGAAATTAAACAATGTTTCTTGTTAATCTTGCCTCTAAGAGACTTAAGATTCTGGAGGAAATCCCCATCTATGAATGGTGCAGGTAGGGATTTGTATCAAAGCCAACAGGAGGATGCATGGTTGCCCCCATGTAGAACCCATAGAATGCCACATTTATGCAAGGTAAAACAAAGCAGCACATATTTGCATTACTTTGGAAAAATATCCAATGCAGGTTATGAACTGTGTTTAGTGGTAAATCCCAGCATAAAACTTTGCACCAGGGTTGCATTCGCAAAAGTAACACAAATCCGGTGCAAAGTATTAGGAAATATAGGCCTCAGTCTAGAGATTCCTAATGCTCACTCCTTGTCAGTAAGCCTCCTGAATAACATTGTGTGATCAACTGTGCCATATGCGCCAGAGAGCTTAAGCAGTATCCAACCGAACTGCCAATCAACATCCCTCACAGTAAGGCTTTTCTCTTTAATGGTTGCCAATGTGGTTTAGTGCCTTATGAGGAATGGAACCTTGACTAGCATCATGTAATAGGTTGTTGTGTTCGGCATAATATTGTATTTTATTTGTGACCTATTTTTCTAGGATTTTGCTGAGGAAAGGCATGTTGATGCCCAGGATGAATTTGGCTAAAATCTTTGGAACTTCTGCTGGTGTGTCACAGGTTTGTGGTAATGACTTGTTTGAATGCTTTAGGGACTGAACATTATTACAGTGATGAATCGATCACAAATCACATGTGAAGTCTGCCATGAGTGTTTTGATTAATTATTTCATGCAGGCTGCAGTGAAAGGTTCTGAAATCAATATTTAACCTTCAGTGCTGTATTCAATACCTGCTCCTTCATTAAAGTTTGAGTGACGTGTAACACTTGTAGAATCAATGGGAAAATAGATCTAAAAGAGGATGGGGCAGTTTTAAATCTGACATCCACTTAAATGTTTGATATTTTAGCTTCAAAGCATTACATTAAAATGGTGCCATTGTAGTGTAGTTCCTATTTTCCCAATAGGCCCTGCGCATTGGAATAACATAAACAGTAGTATCGACGTAGAAGTGCGGATCTTCCAGGCCTCTACTGACTATGCTAAACTTAATTGGGTTTGTTACCAACTAGCTCAGAGGTCACTGGAAACTTTCTTCTCTGAATAGGAAGTGATCAGCTTCCCTGGTACAGACAAGAAGGGATTCAGTTTTCCAACAACCGTGCAACATGACAACTTTGCTCCTCAGATAAGAGTCAATCTCTAGAGTCGTGTGAACAATAGACAGTTATTTTACTCAGTCAGGTTGGTGCAGATTACTTTCACAATATGTAGAGAATAGAGAGACGGGCGTTGTTAATAAAGGGTAACATTTATTGAACAGTCTTTCTTCTCGTACAAGAGAAATGAATTGCCACAATTGCAAGACTTGTTATTATAAAAAGTACGTACAGTAAGATAAGTATTGCGAGATAATACTGTAAAAGCATTGATATGGTTTCTTAGCCATACAATGGTTTAAAATGAATAAAACATATATACATTCATAAATACATTAGGCTAAAATACTCAACTGGTGCTTCTAACTACGCCTACCCCAGTGTACCTGACCTAAGCCTAATACTTGGGAGGGGAGTAAGTAAGTAGCTTTAAGTTAAGTTGGTTTTGCCAAGGTTTGCTTCAAGAATTCTCTCTAAGGGTTTAGTCAACACCATACCTCTGGAATAGAATGATGGAGGTCTGGTATCTCCTTCAGGGAACTCGATATCCCAGTCACCCGCAAGGGTAGACTAGAAACGCCGGAGCTGGATTTCTCTGCAGGAGAAAAGACAGCGTCTCTCTCTCAGCGCGTCGAGGAGGAGGAGAAGGGGCAGCGTCCGCGGGCAGCTTGCATCTGCTGGGCTCTTGCAGGGGACGGCTGTTCAGCTCTTAAGTTCACCACACCATTGTTCGCTCATTCACAGCGATAGTAGCAGTGATAATAGTATCATCAGCTTCAGTGATGTGTCAGCAGCGATGGTATCAGCGAGACAGCAGCTTACAGCAACATCAGCTGTGTCCAGCAACTAGCGATTTGCTTAAGGCAACGTTGGTAATATTTATACCTGAAAGGTGCCTTGTTTGACGTAAGTTTTTGGACATAAGACGTCAATAAATATGTCACTAGGAAGTGATCGTCTTATCAGTGCTCATTATAGTTCTATTACTAATCAAAACACAGCAAGCGGGGATTTCCAGGTTTGCTGAGTTTTTATCTTGTTGAAGAACTCGGAGTGTTAATCTAGGAATCTCAGATAGTAACTTCTGCTATGTCATTGCACTAATTGGTTGCAGAGGAAGTGGCAGAGAAAGCTATTCTGAAATGTGGCTCTGTTCGTGTGAGGCCAGAGATGAGTTTCTGAATATTGCACTTGAACGGTTATGCCAATATAGGGAATAAATGGATTTATAGCCGTATAGGGGCATAAGGTCACAGTATCGATCAGGATCCTAGATTAGAACGCAACACCCACTCCACGAATTCATGTCCATCAAATTACTAAAACTAGAGCAATAAGTGTAACATTGCCCACCCCAAAATACATATATGCATTTCAAATAGGCGTATTTGTAATACGTGAAAAGTTAGGTACTGTACGTTTTTGAAGCATAGAAATCATTCAAAAATTATAGCATATGAAATCAATGAACGATTATGCAAAAAGAATTACACATGAAATATCTCTGAAACAGAAGAAGGGCGAGATAATTTCATCACATATAAATGCATTGCAATAAAATGTGCTAGAGGCTGCAGTAAAGTTATTCATGTCTCTAGATGTGTTTAGAAATAGAAGTTGAAGTTTCTGTTCTCTGTGAATAGTTTTATTTTAAGCAAATAATTTTTTCGTGCCAATAAAAGGTGAATATTAAAAAATGTTCAATTCAAAAGAATCATTGCTTGAACGGGGAAATAGAGTTCCAACGCTTTTAGCAGTTTTTGTTGTTCAAAACTGAAGGCCGAATTCAGAGTTCATGGGAACGCTGTGTGTCGGAATGCTTCTCTAAAGTTATTGTTTCTGTTCGGGTGAGAACATCATATCAGACAGGCTCTCAAAGAATTGGTCTACAAAATCAGGTGACATTTCAACCAAATTCGATAGCGCTGTAACTTGGCAGGTGTGAGAATAATTGCTGTCATCAAAGGCAGGATCAGCAATGCTCTCAGATCGTTGTACCTGGATGATGTTGCTTTGGTCACTCGCTCCACTGTTACCTCCTAGTCGTAGCACAGGAGTCTCAACGAATGCAGTCATCAGGATTGGTAGCCGCTGGGAACAACACAATGCGTGAGCCTTTATCAGACTGAGCAAAGTATCGACGTCCATTGGTACTGCTGATGGAAGTGAAAGACAGATGTCCAACACGCACTCATCTCCGCATAGCATACATCGAAGCACAGGTAAGATGCAGGATTGCCATATAGGTCTGAATGAAAGGAACCAGGTCATGTTTAGATCTCTCAGCCTGGCCAATCCAAGGACGTTAGTTATTCTGTCCCGGTAGCGCATTGCTAGGATTGTCTCTTCCATTCCCATAGGAGTCATGTCTGAGCTGTGGCTCACCATAACAAAGCAGGAGGGTCAAAAATAAAATGCCTGCTACAAGTCCCAAAAATAGGGGTATGCCGCCAAAAACAGAGTGGACAAAATTTGGAACGATTCCCAGAATTGCTTGAATGGTGTTAGCAGTCCCGTAAAAATCGTCTTAAATATGCCTGGGATGCCTGTGGCACTAGACATGTTAAGGAGTTGGCTCAACATTTCTACGAAATGCACGGGGCAATTTGTTGATAAAAGGTCATGAACCTCCGTAGCTGTCCTTGCAACTAGGAGATCATACGTCTCTTTTGATGACGTTATGGGCACTGTTGTCTGTAAAAGCACAGATTTCATTTTGCTTAAAGTATCGATTCGTATAGAAGAGAAATGCAGACGAGGCCAGATGGGAGTCTCTATGTCTCCAGGCCCGCTCGGGAACAATGCTTGCATACAGCATTTGACCATGGAAGTTAAGCTTACTAGATAACTTTTCCCTGCAACAAGGCCACAACATCTGTGATCCGTTCTTAGAATGTAACTCCCATTTGCGAGTTGCATAAAGAAGGGCTCTATCTGCGTTGCAGGTGTGACAAGCTGGTGGCATGAAAGGTTGTTAGTATTACCTTCACAGGCTCCATGTAAATTAATACCCTGGCACAAAAGTATACCGCTTAGTGAACGTTTACAGTTTTCACCACTAAGAAATAAATTTTTGTCGCTGTCACTGTAGCATGAATGTGTGTATGGTAATTTCCATGCTAACTTAACATAACCTTTACCCAATCGTTCATACTGGCCAGTAGGCATGTACTCAAGGCACTTTTTAAATAGGAAAGTTGTTATCGGAATAGTGATAATTCCGTGTATTATCCATTCAATGACAGGACTTTCTGACATTGTCAATGGTAATCTCTCAAGTTTTTCGATGCTCAGGATTGTATAGTCTGCTCCTTTCTGTGCCAAACTGATTTGTTTATCAGTAAGGTTAAAAATGGAAAACAATGACGTTGTGTTGATTAAACGCCATGGCACATAGCCTGAACGGAGATTTTGCAGCGTCCAGCCTAATTGTACAATAGAACGTAATTGTGACTGGCCATGCTGTAACATTAGCAAGTCTCTGTCTATTATGTCAAAGGCAGAAGATACAATATTGTCCAACGAATATATTCTGGAGGACAGAGTCATTAACCCATTGTCCACTACAGAAAGGGATTTTTCCAAATTAATATGATCAATTTCTCGTATTTTTTCAGCTGTTTCAATTTGTGTGACTTTCCAAGCCTCGTTGTATGCAGCATAGATACTGGTCACTATGAAACGCTTTTGACGCTGTTTGCGTGGTCCAAGAATGAAATCGCGCAAATCAGCACCATCTTTTAGTAAAGACAAGTGTTGCTTCATTTCAGCCAGTGTGGATGATCCTAGCCATTCGAGGCAGAGTTTCCCTACACTGTATGTTGTTACTATCCCTGGATGTTGTCTCTGGGAGTATCTAGGGTCTTGTCTGGTCATTTTTAACCCCTGTGTTTTGTTCAGGAATCTATCTTGACAGTTGTTTGTGTCAGTAGGCCAGATTAACCACTTTTTCCAATCAGGATGTGTTCTGTTAAAATGTTACATTTTAGTTACGTCTATCTCAATATCTGTTGTTGCATTTTCAGGTATTGGCTTCGGAATAGACGGTTTGTTTAGGTCTTTGATCTTAGCTAGGCCAAGACAGGATGTTTGGTGAATTGTGCCATTTAAAAACATCATTTGTTCTGGTATCATGCAGGTTCTGAATAATGCTTCTAGGCCTTGTACCTGCCAATCTTTTGTACCCCAAATGTTTTTTGTTTCAATGTTCTTTTTCCAATAATCAAAACCAAATGTCATCATTTTTTCATAAAATGCTTCTGAATATATCAATTTAGAATTTGTCAGCATTGTTTTCATTCCTGTTTTATCTAACAATTTGTAATAAAACGTTTCTGCATCACTGGTGTTAAACCCTGAGAAGTACTTGAATTTCTCAAAGAACGTTTTAGAACTGCTTTTAGGTGGTGTAGCATAATGTTCCCATTGATTATACTTAAAAACATTTCTAGGCTGTGCAGATTTATGCAAATAATGATCACCATAATGTGTGTAGCAGAATGTCTGCTCATAACTAGATGAACCTTGTAAATAATCATGTTCTGTGAATCTAGCTGACATTACTAAATCAGACATCATGTCATTAATACTGTTAAAGTCCCAATCATCAGAGAATGTACCAGGTTTTACAAAGTCACTTAAGGAAACCTTCAGTTGATGAGGATACTTCAGGATCTCGACCGGACCATAGATCTCATAGTCAGTTTTCTCCCATACTACCCCACCGGGTATTGGAATGGCTGTGACATTTACTGTTGACAGTTCTCTTTTCTTCACGTGGGATGATCTGTGTGGTTTGAAGACTAGGTTAATGTTCTGACTTGCTGTGTCCATTCAATTGTAATAAACCTTCCTAAAATTAAAACTAAAATTAGGCATAGAAGGAGTATAAATACCCCTGAAATAATCCAATGCTCAATCAATGGTGCATACAGATATACTTCTTTGATTTGTTGAAAGATTTCTCTTGCTTTTTCTTTAAAAGTCTTTTTTGTTTCTGGCATCACTTCGGGGTCGTTTTGATCTTCAGAGAAGTTGTCGAAGTTGATGAAATAACCAGAGGCAGTTCTGTCAATTGTTGGAATTGGATATTCAATTTGTCTCTCTGTAGCATTTTTTGATGCCACATTATTGTAGACTGGTGTTTCTTGACGAACTGTTTCAATCTGTGTCTCAAGAGGCACGAGTTCCATGGCATTATTGCATAGTCCTTCTCTGTGCACTGCAGGCTGATCGAATGTGATTAGTCTTTCAGTTTGAACCGCTTGGATTGTTGCAAGTTTGGGTATTCTGTTGTTTCTCGGGAGTCCACTGGGCCTACTGTTGATTATAGGCCACATGCTTGTGGTTTTACCAGGTCGATAGATACAACTCTGTTCTCCTTTTTACCAGCAAGGGGCGGTAGTACTACTGATCTTGTTCCGGTGACTGCCAAGACAGGTACTGCTTTTCTGTAAGAAGGCCCAAATTCCTTCTTCACCGCTATTTTTTCTCTGACTAGATCCCCAATCTTTGGAATCCAGACAGGCCTTGCTGGGGCTGTTGCTTGTGGTGCCTCGTCAGTGGTATCTGGCTGTTGCTTTAACTTTATGTTGCTTAAGGATTTTCTTGTTTCATTCAGTTCCTGTAAAACAGCCAAACGATCTTTTATATCAAAGTCTGTTGTTTTTTCTTGTACCACTGATATCTGACTGTCTAAGTCCTGAGTTGTCATTCTAATTCCGAAAAATAGTTTGTATGGGCTGAAACCTTTTAGAGATTTTCTTGGCAAATTGTTAAGACTGGTCTGGACACTTATTAAATGTTTGACCCACCCAGTGCCTGAACCTAATACCTTCGCTGTTATAGAACGCTTTATGTCCCGGTTTTTTCTTTCTACCACACTATACCCTTCGGGGTGCGACGGACAAGAATACCGCAACCCAATTCCCATGCTGGCCATGGCCTCCTTATAAGCTCGAGAGCTAAAAGCAGGACCCTGGTCAGAATGGAACGTGGTAATTGCGTATGTGCCGATAAAGACTCGCAGATCTTTTATAACCGTTCTGGCGTCAGCCGAGCGCTAGGGGCCACATCTTTTAAGTGTGTTTAGCCTTAAGGATGTACAATGGGACGTGCTTCTCTTCTTTGATTGCGCAGATAGACCGCCTTATGCTGTCTATCAGGGTTCCTGATACTATACTGGCCGGTTCTCCACTGCGATCTCTGTTGCAGTGTTCACAATTTTTAGCAAAACATTGAATATCTATGCTCATTCCCGGCCAGCAGTACTCTGATTGTAATTCTTTCAGAGAATCCTTAATTGTTTGATGTCTCAGACCCAACCCCATGTGTGCTTCCAGTAAGAGGAAGCCCCTCCTGCTCCTGTTTGGAATCACTCTATCCCCCACTCCAGGGATTCGAGCAAAAGGAACGGAGTTTGCATCGATTGTGTACGCATAATTGAGTGAATAGTTCGCGGGTAGTGCTGCACAGTCGCCTTTTACGGTCGTTTTTACTGCCAGCATGGTTTCCCCATCAATGTATTTTTTTGCACGCTTTTTTGTGGCTACGGAAGCCGGTTTAGTTGCTTCCGCTGTGGCTGTATTAGCCAATGAATTCCCTGCAAAGTGAACGCCATTACGTTGAAGACTCTGTGCGTGTATCACGTGAGTCTTTTGTAGTTCTTTCTGTAAAAGAGCTACCTGTTTCCATAGCAATTTATGCTTTATTGTGGCACCTGTGTCATCTTTGTAATCGTTTTCAATCCAGCTCTGCAACTTATTATTGTAAGAGTTGACGCATAAATGAGAATCACACACGATTAGTGTCGGGAATTCACGTTCTGCATTTTTGAGCGCCATCTTTAAACATCTGATTTCAGCTCTCTGAGCCGAACAGTACTTTACTGATTCAGTTTTTGTTACTTTCGGTCTGAATTTACCGCACAGCCAACGACTTTTAACAATCGCACAGGCTGCATCGTAGGATTTGCTCTCTACGTTGAAATGCTGTACAAATCTATCTGTATAGATTATACAGGCGTACTGTGGGAGAGGCAGAAGTTCGATTGGCAGAGGATATTCTTCTTCATATTCTAAATCATTCAGTTCTTCGAATTGCTGGGCGAAATAGTATTTCACATCTTCCGCTCCAAGAGAATCTACACACTGTATCCATTTAGGATCTAGTGACACTGTAGGCAGGTTTACTGGGCTGAATAGCGCCTCGAAGGCGGATTCCGCTGTGAGGATATTAATCCTTTTACCATGTGCTAATTCTCGTTCATTTGCTAATGCAATTTGCACTGCTTTCACAGTTCTTTCTGTGTGACTGAATGTTTTTTCTGCTTGTGTGTACAAGTGAGATTTGTAAGCTATTGGTACCATTTCTCCCTCATTAGAGGTCAGGTACGTGAATCCGCATCTTCCTGGGATGACTCGGATTACAAGATTGCGTGTGTTGTCACGTGTATCTAATTTTGTTTTTGATAACATGTCTGTTTGCAGTGATCTCAAAATGTCTGTGTGTTTTTGAGTCCAGGTGATTTGTTTAAAATCAGGTTTAATTAAATCGTAGAGAGGTTTAACCCTCTCTGCGTAATTTAGAATGTATGTTCTACCAAAATTCAGAAAGCCTAGAATCGATTGTAAATTCTTCAGCGTTTTTGGAGCTTGGAGTACAGCGCACTTCTCTAAGAAGTTGTCCGCTAGGCTTTTCCCTTCACTTGATAATTCGTATCCTAAGAATAATACTGTCAGATGGGCAATTCGAGACTTTTTAAAGTTGAATTTGTAACCCTCTGCCGCGAACCCAAGTATAATGGTGTTCACTCTTTTCAAGTGAGTATCCAAGTCGTCGTCTGTGAGATAGATATCATCTAGGTGAGATAATGCCTCATCATCATATATTTGTAGTAACTCTGTTACTCTAGCTGAGAATAGTCCTGGGCTGTTCTTGAACCCCTTTGGGAGCCTACAGAAATTTTTCTGTGACCCCATTACGGAGAAAGCGGTCAAATACCTGCTTTCTGGAGCAATGTTTTGACAAAAGAAACCATTAGATATGTCTAATGCCGTTTTATATTTTTTCCTAACTATGTTATTCATTAGGGCTGCACTATGCGAGTTTTGTACTGCAAATGTTTTGCAACATGCATTAAGGTGTCTGTAGTCCAAAACTAGACGATATGAATTGTCTGGTTTGGAGACAGGAAACAAAGGATTGTTCATTTGAGAGGTGCATGTTTCAATCACCCCCTGGTATTCAAGTTGATCTAAGATCTCCCTTACTTGTTTTTTAGCTTCTTGCTTAATGGGATACTGCCGTTGGGCAGTTGGTTCACTTTTTAATTGGATTTTGTGAGGAGGTGAGTCCTCATCCCATCCTACATGATTTTTATATAATGCAGGTGCCTGGGCTACTGCCCATTTCCTTGCATATGTATATTTTTTGTGAATCGGAATGTGAATCGAGAAGGCAGGCATAATCATTTCATCGCCACAAGGGCACTCCCTGACAAACTCTGGGGGCCAATATTTTTCAGCTAACAGAATATCATAGCCTTTTGAGAGTTTATCCCAAAATAGACCCCTTATTTTCCTAGTCTTATCACCCTCTATACGCAATGTTATTTCGTATATCTTATGGGGCTCGCTAACTCTGGTGTCGGCAGTTTCAACCTGAATGTATTCATTCGTGTCCACTGTCTCCAGATGACTCATCAGGATCTTGCGGGCTATACTGATTTCTGCTGCACTGTCTAACATTGTCTGTGCCCACTCCCCATTTTTCAACTGTGTCCTCAGTATTCTCGGCATGGTCGATTACTCTAATACTGGCTACCTTCTTTTTCGGAAATTGAGATTTTTTTACTCTGAGCAGGTTCCTTGTCTTTGGACTTGGTGTGCTCTCCTGGGTCTGACCGTCCTCTTCTTTCTGATTTCTGCGAAAAAGATCGAGAGGGACGTGTATCAATACTTTGATATCTATCAGGTTTTTTCAAATTATCCCTATTTCTAAGGTTATATCTTTTCTCAGAGGGCTCCCTCTGGGGAGACTGGTGTTCTCGAGTCGGAGTTCTTTCCCTCCGTCGAGGAGACCTTCCTCTGGACTGGAAAACTTTTTCCTTGGGAGTGGATTGTTTATTTCCATCCCAGCTCTTTTTAGGAGCGTTTGAATTATTTTTGATAAATAATTTTTCAGGATTTTCGAGCAGTTGGGGCTTAACTGGTTTTCCACCCAAGCTGTCTCTACCTAGTTCTTCATAGCATTTCTCTATGATTCTGGCAAGCTCAACTGGCTGATCTGTTATATCTGTTTCCTTCAACTTCTGGCGGATCGTCACAGATGCTGCTTCTCCTTTTATGTTGGCTAGTAATATAGCCGAGACCTGCTTGAAGTCTTTCAGTAATTTCATACCAAGAGTTAAAGCGGGCTCTGGACCGTATTCATTCTGAATCTGTTTTAGCACATCCGGTATTACCGCCATAGACGGAACACCATGTGTTTTTGTGTAAATGGAAGCAAAGACTGTACCCCAAGTGTCACAGTCCTCCACGTGTGGTGCGATTCCCATAGGAAGGCAGATGGTCAAGATTCTGTGTTTCTCAATAGGGGTAGTATCCGGAAATACTGCCTCTATTTGAGTGATTTTCTGTGCTAACCAGAAAGGAATCTGTTCCCGTTTTACGGGTGTTTTACCAAGACATGACTGTATGTTCTGTGGTGTAATTTTATTAGTGTTCCCCTGATGAGGGGTCAGCTGTGGTACATTAACAGCTGGTTGGACTGTTGCAGTCCGCATTACATATTGGACTAATTGTCTATGTATTTTTATAAGTGTTTTTAGCTGTACTAGCAGCTCTTCTCTAGACATTTTTGCAATGTCCGGATGTGGTGTGTAGCCGGCTAGAACCGGCCACGTTGCTCCTGGTCTACCTAGTGGACCGTGCCTGGTAATATGATCATTATGTTTTAGGGCGCCATTAAACCAGAGCAGGTGCTCTTGGAATTTTAGTGGGATTTCAGTCTCCTCGAAAGGAGCGTACTCTTCCGGTGGTTTCTCTATTTTGTAATAGTGAAACTCTTTTGTTCTAGCGTTTGCCGCTGGAAAGTTTATCCATGAATAGAATACCTCTGTCTGCCGATATTCGTGTGCCTCTATCACGAAAATTACTGTACCACCTTGTGGTGTCAGTCCGTTTTCTATAAGTTTTAACGTTATAGACTTTCTTAGATGGACCGGGATGTCGATAGCATCCGGGTCAGTCTGTAGGAGACTCGAGTCTTCCTCTATTAGTAGGGTCGCTAGTCTAGCTGCTTCCCTTTCCTCTTCACTGTCTGACATTTTATAAATGCAGGTTTTGCAGAGTTGGTCTCCAAGGAGACAAAGATTAGGTGCACAATATTTTGGAACACTGTATCCTTCAACGTTGAATAAACCAGAGCTTTACATAGGAATCTCTTCCTACTAAGGTCGGGCGGATTTTAACCTTTCACCCACTCCAGACGTCTATTGGAGTATTTACGGGAGAAAGGGGTCTGTGTGAAATATGCACGACTGAGTTACTCTAACGTTTTGCGTTAGTTTATCGCCTTACCAAACGTTGGGCGCCATGTAGTGTAGTTCCTATTTTCCCAATAGGCCCTGTGCATTGGAATAACATAAACAGTAGTATCGACGTAGAAGTGCGGATCTTCCAGGCCTCTACTGACTATGCTAAACTTAATTGGGTTTGTTACCAACTAGCTCAGAGGTCACTGGAAACTTTCTTCTCTGAATAGGAAGTGATCAGCTTCCCTGGTACAGACAAGAAGGGATTCAGTTTTCCAACAACCGTGCAACATGACAACTTTGCTCCTCAGATAAGAGTCAATCTCTAGAGTCGTGTGAACAATAGACAGTTATTTTACTCAGTCAGGTTGGTGCAGATTACTTTCACAATATGTAGAGAATAGAGAGACGGGCGTTGTCAATAAAGGGTAACATTTATTGAACAGTCTTTCTTCTCGTACAAGAGAAATGAATTGCCACAATTGCAAGACTTGTTATTATAAAAAGTACGTACAGTAAGATAAGTATTGCGAGATAATACTGTAAAAGCATTGATATGGTTTCTTAGCCATACAATCGTTTAAAATAAATAAAACATATATACATTCATAAATACATTAGGCTAAAATACTCAACTGGTGCTTCTAACTACGCCTACCCCAGTGTACCTGACCTAAGCCTAATACTTGGGAGGGGAGTAAGTAAGTAGCTTTAAGTTAGGTTGGTTTTGCCAAGGTTTGCTTCAAGAATTCTCTCTAAGGGTTTAGTCAACACCATACCTCTGGAATAGAATGATGGAGGTCTGGTATCTCCTTCAGGGAACTCGATATCCCAGTCACACGCAAGGGTAGACTAGAAACGCCGGAGCTGGATTTCTCTGCAGGAGAAAAGACAGCGTCTCTCTCTCAGCGCGTCGAGGAGGAGGAGGAGGGGCAGCGTCCGAGGGCAGCTTGCATCTGATGGGCTCTTGCAGGGGACGGCTGTTCAGCTCCTAAGTTCACCACACCATCGTTCGCTCATTCACAGCGATAGTAGCAGTGATAATAGTATCATCAGCTTCAGTGATGTGTCAGCAGCGATGGTATCAGCGAGACAGCAGCTTACAGCAACATCAGCTGAGTCCAGCAACTAGCGATTTGCTTAAGGCAACGTTGGTAATATTTATACCTGAAAGGTGCCTTGTTTGACGTAAGTTTTTGGACATAAGACGTCAATAAAGATGTCACTAGGAAGTGATCGTCTTATCAGTGCTCATTAGAGTTCCATTACTAATCAAAACACAGCAAGCGGGGATTTCCAGGTTTGCTGAGTTTTTATCTTGTTGAAGAACTCGGAGTGTTAATCTAGGAATCTCAGATAGTAACTTCTGCTATGTCATTGCACTAATTGGTTGCAAAGGAAGTGGCAGAGAAAGCTATTCTGAAATGTGGCTCTGTTCGTGTGAGGCCAGAGATGAGTTTCTGAATATTGCACTTGAACGGTTATGCCAATATAGGGAATAAATGGATTTATAGCCGTATAGGGGCATAAGGTCACAGTATCGATCAGGATCCTAGATTAGAACGCAACACAATGTGGCAAGGAGGCATGGGGCATTTGTCAAGACTTTGGATTGATCAATTCTTGGAAAAAACTGATGCCCTCATTAGACTTATTGGTACTACACAAATTAATTTCTTGAAGTTTGCTTTTTTGGCCCTTTTTATAGCTCCTATGTATTTTGATATTTGTCTTGTCCATGTGTTGGGCGATTTTTTTCTAAAGTATGGCTAGTTCTCCTGTGAGCTTTCTTGTTGTTCACTTTAATCCCTGGGGTTTGTCTATCCACAGTTTATACTGAGCAATTTCCTGAACTTTCTGTGCTGAGGACAGCAGAAAAAGGTCTATTTTGAATACCTCGCCTAGAAAAAGGATATTTTATCCTGATGGGGTACTGTATGTCAGAATATTGAAAACGAAAGAATAGCCTGACAAAAATATTGTATCATATATATCTTTTACAAAAATATCACTTCTCTGGCTGTAGTTTTTCTTTTATTAACTCCACTAGGCCAATAGGTTTGTAAACAATATTTAGGACGCAATATTTTTGGCAGACAATATTCTGTTACCATCACCTGACAGGTAATATACCTCTGTGGTTACTGGTGAATTGTTTAGGGGGCTAATACATTACGTTGTACTTGGTATATTATTGCTGCTAAGTGCTCAGTAATGAATGATGGCCACACCTTATACCTTTTTGGCTTCTATAGTTTCTAAAGAGCAGTTGAACGCTAGGGGTTGTCTACTCATAGAGCCCCTTCAATTCCTCTTTTACAGAAGAACACTTTGGGGCATATTATCAAGGACGGCGTTAAAATTATCGCCGGTTTAGTGGCAGAAAACTGCAGCTAAAGCGGCGATAATGGGCTTGATAATATGCCCTGGAGAATTCCAATAGAAGCCCATGTTTACACCAGAACATGGACTTCTACTGGAATTCTCAAGGGCATATTATCAAGCCCATTATTGCAGCTTAAGCAGCAGTTTCTGCCGCTAACCTGGCGATCATTTTAACGCCATTCTTGATAATATGCCCCATGGACTTCTATTGTAATTCTCAAGGGCATATTATCAAGCCCATTATTGCAGCTTAAGCAGCAGTTTCTGCCGCTAACCCGGTGATAATTTTAAGCTCCGTTCTTGATAATATGCCCCTTTAATTCCTCTTTTGGAGATTCAGTACAGACTTCTCCAGTTCGCCTTCACAGATAACATTGCATACAATACTGTACAGAGTGATCCCTTGTTCATATTTAGACCGCTTTCTTGTCAATCTCAGTTCCCTGTTTTTTATTGGATAACTTCCATCCCTATTCTGTTTGTCCCTCCACTGTAGCATACCTTATTTACCCTTGGGGTTGATTGGCTAGGGTATATCCTTCCACTGCTGACATGGTGGAACAACTTTAAATCATTATCATTACTTGTTTAGAACTCCATGGGAGTGCATGTGTTTTTGTCCAGAGCACACTTGCCTTTTTGAATTTGCTCCACCAACTCCCCAGTCTCTCCCCTACCACCCTTCTTCCCTCTAT
Source organism: Lissotriton vulgaris (assembly GCF_964263255.1). NCBI lineage: Eukaryota > Metazoa > Chordata > Amphibia > Caudata > Salamandridae > Lissotriton > Lissotriton vulgaris. The sequence goes on along the minus strand of NC_141693.1, from coordinate 971,955,296 downwards.
GCTCGTTCGTGGCATGCCAGGTGCTGGATGGCAGCCTTGGTGATGCCATGGATGTTTCCACTTTGCAATATCCAGTGCCGCTGTTCTAAATAGTAGACACTATTGGCTTTGCCAGTAATGAAGGATTTTAAACTCTGCAGGCATTGGCAAATCCAATAGAGGTGACCAGCAATTGTAAAGATATAGAACGTTATTAAAGCATTGTTTTCTATACTTTAAAGTAAAGCACGGGCATTGCTTCACACATGGCAGTGGCCATCTTGAAAGTGCAGAAAATAATAATTTTCATACATTGATTGTTTCGATTCTTTTAACATTGCCAGTTGGTTTTAACAAAAGCTATTGTGCCGCCCACTGAACTCTAGCAAAGCTTTCTCTCCTGTCACTCAGATTTACACATAAAGAAATGGTGATCAAGTGAGTAGATTTCTTGGCAAAGTTAAACTGGATTTCTGTTCATAAAAGTTCACAAAACCAAAGTCTGTGAATCAGGATTTGTAATTTATTACTTTAAATTGAACTTTTTGTGCACTGTTCATAAGGCTTGGCGAATGAGGTCTCAAAAAAGAGAATGTGATTTCAAGTGTTTGAAAGCAGAATCACTGCATCTTACTGAATTATAATGATGTTAAGCTGTTTGACTGCTGGTGAGATTTAGATACTAAATATAGCAAGAATGTATTGGTTTCAAGGCAATCAGCAAGGGGGGGCACTATAGAACCACTTCACCTATTGGAGCTGGCAGGATCCCTGTAGCCCATATTTCTCATAACAATACTCAGACTGAAAATAATGGAAGAGAATCTGTCATATCTAGTACTGCGAGCACTTCTTTGATCCAACTGTTTGCAATAAACTACTTTCTTCTAAGGTTTGCTACTAGAATACTTAAAAAAACATTGACTTTAGCTTGCATGTGCCAATAGCCTTTTTATGTGTGTTAAGCAAATAGCCTTTTTATGTTTTTCAAAAGCAAGTTGTACCTGTAAAACTATTTACTCACAAAGTATTGTGTGAGTAAAACTACTCCCATAAGTGGAGTATTGATATCCCTGAAGAATAAACACTGTAAAGTTGTGCATTTCTACAATTCTTCTTCACTGGAGTTATTCACTAAACCTTTCCTATTCATTCCCATTCCTTGAAATGAACAGAGATTGATTCCTGTGTAGTGTAGTTCCGATAGTACCATTTCATGCAGGACCTGCGCTGCTTACGGATAACATATACTGTGGGCTTGGTGGCAAACTGACTCTGTACACCCCCACCGAATATGTCAGCCTATGTTTTCGCATTAGCTAGCTCGCAGTGCCACAAGAATCTCCTGTTATCAGAGAGATTAGTTTTGGCAACCTCAGGACATAATAACCTCAGACTCGTGGAAACAATATACTACTTTTTACCCAGTCACTCGTGCTTGCTTGTTTTGCTCTCAGAGAGATACACAGGAGAAACAGTTGAGCAGGTTTACAATAAGAATTTATTGTACCTTTGTTTTTCTCGTGTAAAATAAGTGCGCTGCTACAACTGTAACACAGGAGCAAAAGTATTGAACCAGCAGTACAGTGAATAAAAAATAGTATTGTTCTACCATTTTGCAATAGTCATGAACACATACATGAATATGAAATGCCTTCATAAAATATAGTGCGTACTCCTAAAATGCCTGTCTAGATGTACCTAAGTGTATCTAGCATGTGAGTAGGTGCGAAAGAGCCTAAGTCTAAGAGCCTAAGTCTAAGAGCCAAGAATCCCACTAGGATTTAGTCGAACACCCATACCTGAATAGTGAGAGTGTGGGACTTCATCCTGGACTTGAGCTGGACACCCTGCAAGGGATTATCAGACCACTGTCAGCTGGAGTGATGGCATGCCGGAGCCACAGAGTCTCTGGTCAGTGTGTCAGCCTTGAAGTCTCATTTCCCTTCTGCTTTCTGATAACAAGAGGTGCTGTCTTTATACAGTCTATGTGCATGTGTTCCCCATTGTTCAGTATGAGGATGGCGTTGGGGATTAAACCTTGTGCGTCAATGGGAGAGGTGAAGTGTACCTCCTGGAGAGTGTACTCATAAATTATTCATATGTGCTAAGGGTGACGTCTTAGCAATGTCGATTGGGAAAAACCCATCCTGGGTATGGAACTAGGTGAAAGGTTTAGTCAATAAAAGACTACAGTCCATATAAGGAGTTATGTCCATACAAGGCAGTCTGTCCTTACTTGGAGTTATGTCCTTATAAGGTTTGTTCATGTGAAATGACGGGGAGATGATGTAGGGGAAGTGTACAATGTTCCCTGGACCTATATCAGGGTACCAATATGAAATATATAACCCCTGTGAAGTCCACTAGTAAATCACTTTCAATGGTGGAACTGGGCAGACCGGAAAATTGGTGTCTACACAGACTACAAAGGGGAAAAACACAATTTCCTATGAGAATAATGAATTAAAAAGATAGCATATGCATATGCATTTCCTAAGGGATTTCCATATGATCAAACATGACTTTGAATCATTGCTCTTGCAAATATGCAATTAGCAGATGTATTTAGGAGTCCAAAATGCTCTTTCTGAATTCCGAAATTCATGAATCAGTTAAAAAAATTGAAGGAAACCTATTCCTTGAACAAAACATATTATTATCCTATTTTCTTTTATTAGACTAAGTTGCATCTCCTGGTTAGGGGATGTCACCCTGTGCACAGCTCTGATGGCCCAAATTAGAATGGGTAATAATTTAAGCACGACAAGTAGTTCTCACATGTAGACAGTTCTGTTCGAAAAGTTGATGTTTAATTCACATCGAAGATAATAATTTTTTCATGTCATAATTCATTCAATGTTGAAAATGAAACATCCGCATAAATGCTGTTACGTCAGTCCCGATGCATTTCGGGCCTCCCAGTGCCCTTCGTCAGGGAAAATCATCTACAATAAAACATAAATGGTGACTCTTATAAGAAGAAAATGCCCCTGTCATCATGGAGTAATATATAACCAATAGTCTTCCCGAATCATAGGAAGGAAGGAAAAAATGAGTGTGATAATCATAGATATTGAAGGTGTGCAAAATATCCAGAATAGTTGCCTGTGTAGCCTTAGATATAGTGCAAATGAGTGAAAAGGTGTGCCCGAAGATAGATAAGTGCAAAGGCAACCACAATTCCCATCTCCTCAAAAATGTGAAATGAATGAGTGAGTATAAATATGTTGTGCATGAACGACATCGAGTAAAAGTGATTTTGTGGTCCATGAAGGACGTGAGTCCTGAAAACGTAGAAACCGGAAACTATGCTGGCTATTCACGTAATGTAGGTGAACAAATGCCTCAATTAGGACAAATATGCACTCGCCTACGAGGCAAAATAAACCAAAGCTAGAATCATCCTACCGCGCGCAAATGAAGCCATGGTGGTAGATGGTATATAGTACTCACGGAGTATAGGGTCCCGCTGGGTGTGCTACGTGCACGGTTCGAAAGCCGGTAGTTTTTACGATACAAGGCCGGTGTGCGTGAAAATAAACATAGTTGTATGGGGCGTGATGATGTCACCATAGTAACTAGGTGCGTGATAGTGAAACCGAATGGCGAAAAAGGAAGCGCCATCTTGAGCGGGAGTTGTAATGGTGCAGTAAAGCCAAAATCAAAGGGACGTTAATGACTACTCATACCCACGAGGTGTGACAACACAAGAAACGAGGAAAAATGAAAGGAAATGATGGACGGAGCGTTGACAATACAAGCACTCACCCCCAGTCAACTGATCTGGGTTTAATCCATCACCGTTCTTTAGTCCACTCTTCCACGCCAGTTCACACATGGCCATATGCAAATCAGTCTGACCCTGTGCCTCATGGGAAGAGTACAGCCCGAACTGCCAAGCCATGCCTTCCCTGGACCGGAAACAAGCTACCGAGGACCGGTTGCTGGCATTTCAGCCTTCTTCAGCACGGCTTGCTTGAATCCAGTGGCAAAGAGAGCAAGGGACTCACGTCTGAGCATACCCTGCCATCTTAGGGCGAACAAAGAAAAACTAAAGGAAACGATGGACGGAGCATTGACAATACAAGCACTCACCCCCAGTCAACTGATCTGGATTTAATCCATCACCGTTCTTTAGCCCACTCTGCCACCCCAGTTTAACCAAAATCGTGGTGAAATATCAACACAGTGAAAAGGAATGTGAAAAAAGTGATGAGAACAATCACATGTTCATGGACTGGCCGACGGGTTCCTTTAGCCCGTCGACAGCAAGCCAGAATGACCGTCCGGTTTCAGTATGGACCGGCTGTAACATATTCAGCCAGTCAGAATTGAAACCGATGATTGTGGTCAGCAAGCCTCCGACCAAAGGTCGGAGGCTTTCCGACCTCCATCGTAATCGGCCGCACAGTATTTAAGCAGCCCCAAAGTAAACATTAAAATCTGTGAACAAAGGCAATATAATTCCCAAAACACTTTACTAGAAAGAAAGAGGTTCAATTAAGAAATCATGATCAAAACAAACTAACTTGTACAAAGGGATTAGGAGATATGAATGTCTGAAGAAAATGGCCAAAATCCCCCTTAAGAGCAAGGGGGGTATAAAAGGTATTGCTTGTGTATGCAAATTACCAAACTCAACCACAAAGGCCACTCTTGCACCAGAAAAAAAAGTTGCTGCTGCTTCTATCTGCCTCACATAGGCCATGAGCGAAAGAGCAGGGTTGGTTACTTTCAGGCTGATACAATCATATGTTTCCAATATGCCCAGCTCTCTTCTGATGACAGACACCAGACATGGATCCAAGCAGAGACCTCTCTGCTCCTCTTACCCTGCGCCCAAACAAAATGTGAGTCCAACCAAGCTGCTGAGTCATTCGTTAAAGCTGCCATCCTTCTTCAAAGGGGAGACATATTTCTCTCCCTCCTGATTTCTTAGGGTTACAGTCAAGACTCCCAAAATCTTCATATGCTAGATACCTCCCCCCTGATTAGGCCCTAAAATGCAAAGCCTGCCAGGGGACCCAGTCACAGATAAAAGTGTGAAGCAGGCTCAACCCCTCACAGCAAGAGCTTCAGCACAGTACATTTCTCTTGTTGGGTGTTTCTTCAAGAAGATACCCTGCTAGTGCTTTAAGTCTTTGGGAATGCAAGAGGCCAGCTTATATGACCCTTCACAAGCACTTCCAAAGCTCGGGTGCAATGGGAAGCACACCCAAGACATTCCCCAGAGACATCAGATTTATCCTCCTATTATCTTCTGCAAGTCTGAGGCACTGGTGATGGTAAAACATTCAATAAGTTTTTCAAAAAATTGGGCCCCTAAACATAGCTGTAAATCTCCACTCAGGATCTGTTCAGTTAGAATGAGGGAACTTTTATAGAGAAACAACCTCGAGCTTTTCATGGTCAGGTTGTGAATAAAGACAGTTTGGTGGAAATAAAGTCATCATCCAAGGCTCTGCTGAGTATAAAAATGATAATTATCAGGGGCCCAGGCTATTCTTTGTGATGCCATCCCCTGTTCAGACCTAATTTTAATACTGGATGATTGTAATGTGCTACTCCATTCCCTTCAAGGCTTCACTCTGGCACCCTTTGGGGGCATCCTACATGGTGCAGTATCTCTGAGTACGCCTGAAAAGATATGATTATATCAACTCCATCCTGATGCAACTCCATTGGCTCCCCTTGCAAGCACAAACCATCTTCACAACCAGCTGTATTATCTTCACACTCATCATGACCAGCACCCTGTTTATCCTGCACACAAGTGCACCATCTCGGGTGGTTCTCAGCACACCCTACAAAGGTGGTCTCCAACTCCTTGTTCTTCTTCAGGCAAAATTGATCTTTGCCACCATTTTGGATGGAGCATAAGTCGAAAAAATCTCAATAAGTATTATCAAGTATGTTTGGTCAATGATGAGACTTTTGAATTGGTTTTAAAACCTTTATCTATTGGTAAAAGTTTAGTATAATATTTTGGTCTCTTTATTCAAATTACTAAATCAGATAAGTCCGTTTACAGAAATAGCAAGAAAATCATGGTAAGACTCAATCAAGAAAATTTGAGCATGTTCGGTAAAGGAATTTAGGTCCCTATTCAGATCCTAACCTACTAGAACCTATAAAGAGACCTTATGAAAAAGAGTCAGATTGTAAAGAAACTTTGAAACAGAATCAGAATTTTGTTGAACTCCTCATGAAGAGGAGTTCTAGAAACTCATCCAAATCTTTTCTCCCAAATGGCAAACAGCAAACAGTCACAGTAACTACTGTTCAAGGTCATGCTAAGAAAACAGTCACAGCAGTAGTCATAACCATTCAAGAAATTGACACCCAGAAAGTAGTAGGTGACAGAAATTGCTGTCAGCAGTAGCTCACAGTGAATTGGGCAAAAAGTGAGAAAGGGAAAAAGGATGTTCACAGAAGAATATTCTGGACTGGGTAGGGCAGTGAAAAGCTCTCTAAGAGTCTAACTAACCACAGGTATATTCTAAACACAAAAACTTATGTAACAATACATGCTGGTGTTGGGTCATCTTAAGCCAATGAGGAAGGATCATTTGATGGTCTGCTACTTCTTCCTTCATTCCCATGGTAAACATCCAAAGTCAGCAAGGTGCTAAATACAAGTTGTCTACTTAGTTGCTAAGCTTCATAGGCATTACATTCACTCTGAGTTCCCACATTAACCCTGCAGTCTGAACTATTAGCTATGCAGAACTGAATTTTAGACCTAAGTCCCTTTCATATAACGTTCTTTGCATCATTTCCTGCCTTTTGCATAACATATATCTACAACTCTAAAGCTTACGCGTAATGATATATTAGACTATGCCCTATTATAACTATTGGCATTAGTATAGCTTTCAAAATCCCCTTTCCTGCTGTTGAAACCCAGTTTCCATTTATTCGAACCCCTTTCCTAACATTTTCAAAAATATTTGGTGTTTCCAATTTGTGTAACTCAGTTTATGGCCTACTGAACCTGTTACCGTTTCAGCATTTCTTTTCTGTCTATGTGATAGTGTCATTGTTAATGCATTTAAGCTTTGTACATGATACATTTTTTGGAATGAGTATACCTAAATAACAAATACCATACCAGTTGGCTGGCAACAAGAAATAAGCATCTAATCCGCAGATATAGTAAACCCTAGGAATCAGGTTCTCTTCTCCCTGCAAAATCTTCCAAGTGCACCTATTAGTTCATATGTGTGTTCACAACTACTGCTTCCTACATGTCTATTTTGCTTGGGTGTCCTTCTGTAAACACAAATGTTTCCTTTATGTTGGCTTTCTAATCTTAATTTAGGGTAAACCATCTTCTTTCTAAATTGATTCTCTTCCTTTTTCAAAGCGTTTTCTAAAACATTTTTACTCTTATCACTAGTTTGTGTAATGCTAGTGTACCTTTCCTATAAGGCCTAATGTATATCTTCTCTATTGTTCACATTACGCATCTTAGATTATTCTTGTAAACTGAAACACTAACTATAGAAAGGTGTGTAAATGTGTGCTGTCTACTTAAGAAATTCGAGAGAGTATTAGATCATAATTAGAATAGAAATATTTTAAATGTCCTCTTCTACAAGCTAAGGAAAGTTGAATGCTACATGAAAAGGCATAAGCCAAAGGCATGTGGTAGTATGTTACTTCTTCTGAAGCAGATGTTGGTAATTGTTCACATGCATAACAGTATTTTGCATCCATAGCATTAGTGTATTCTTGTACCAACCTAGGGTATTAAATAGCATAAAAATCATATTTCTTATAGCCCATGAAAGAATATTTAAGTTGATCTTCTAAGCTAGGATATGTATGTGTTTCAGTAGAATTATTTGCTTGTTCTCTGTCTCATGTGTTAAGTAAAATTCTATTAGTACTATAGTAATCATTACTGTTATTAATAACTTATCTCTCATGCAACATATTTTTCTTTCAGTCAGTTTCACGCTTCTTGAGTTCAACAGTTCTCTTCTTTTTTGTCCATTATCAGTCTTTTAAAGTTCAGTTACTAATTAGACAATCCTTTACCCTACTCTGTGTTCATCTACATAAGTTATCCCTACTCTTCTACTGCTCACTTGAGCCTACGTTGATCTTCTGTAAAATAAAAAGCTAAAATCGCAAAGGTCTAATAGCACAATTTGTTTTATCAATTAGGCATTTCAGTATTTCTCCGTTTGGTTCTTCCAAATATTATCCCCTCAGTCTTCTGATTGCTTTCTTTTTTTGAAATTTTTTATTGACAACACGACAATGAAGACAAAATACAGATACAAAACATTCGGAGGGAGGAAAACGGCAAAGTTATGGTAGAATGAATGAATCGGTTTGTAACCAGCAAAAACGACATAAAGGAAAATAAATGACAATGACAGTGGAGCAGAGATAACAATCCTAACAGAATATAACTAATGTCGTTGGGATACATTTAGTTTGACATTTTATAAAAAGTTTCCCCATATCTTTTCAAATTTCCTTAACGGCTGTACCCCTCTGAACTTGGTCAGGGCAGCCTCTATGGAATGTATTTCATTGACCAACGACCACCATTCCAAAACGTGAGGAGGTTTAGGGGAGATCCATACTCGAGCAATAGTTAATTTAGCGCAGGACATTAGTATATTAACTAGATTCTGCTCAGGAGAAGAAAAGGGGTGAATATCTAATAATATCAGTGGAGCCGACAGTAAAGGTGGCTTGCTCAATTTCATTTTCAAAACCTTGTCTAATGCTGACCAGAACTCCTTTAATAAGGGGCAAGAAAAAACATATGTTCTAGGTCAGCACCATCTAGGTCGCACTTGGGGCACTTAGTATGATCGCTATAGGCAGCATTTAAAGACCATTAAGAAATTACTTCGGGAGTGTAATAAAGCAAACAGGTGCTTTTAAACTGTTGTAGCCTTAAACTTGACGAACGAACAAGATTGTTCAGGTTGGAAAGAGAATGAGCAATCTGGTTAGAGGTTACATTGCATCCCATCTTCAAGCTCCATTTCTCCGTTAGTTTAGAGCAGTCGCCTGTCTTATAGGTGTTTAAGCATTTATAGCTTTTACTTATTAAAGACTTGGTCGTCAATGAGTAGAAGCATTCTCAAATGTCAGAGTCTGAAGGTTCTGAAATTTTCATCTTGCGTATTAAAAAGTCGTGGCTTTGAATATATTGAAACCTCATTGAGAACCTTCAGACCCATAGAGATCCCCCAAAGTTTTAATTCCATGAGCGGACCACTTATTTGCCCTGCCATCGTTAAAAACCCCAGGGAGACCCGGATTTCCCCACAATTGTAGTCTGGGATAAAAAAAGAAGTGTGACAAAAAGTCAAGCTATTAAACCAAATTTTTGCAGAATCTCTGGCAGTCTTAAATTTGACCCTTTTGTAATAATTTGGGTCGTTTAATCTTAACAAAAACATTCTGGAGTCTGAGTTAAGCATAAGGATATGGAAAAAAAATTGAGTATCAGAATTCAGCAAGGAGCGCAGCCGGCCTAAAAAAATGGACCAAAAATATAATTTAAAGTCTGGGTAATTAAGTCCCCCTGCCTCTACTGTCCCTTTTAGTAGCGTCAAGGATCTACGAACCTTTTTATATCCCCAAATAAAACTGCTGAATAAACCATCTAACTTCTTAAAGAAAGAATTTTGGAGTGCTAGGGGTATAGAACTAAATAAGTAAAGGAATTTATGGAGCACTTTCATTTTGATCAGGTTGATTCTACTTAGGATGTTTAAGGGAAGTTTGTGCCATTTTTTCAGTGACGAAGCAGTATATTTTAATAGAGCATCGTAGTTTACGGGGATGATGTCACAGATTTTTGACGAAATTTTACCCCCCAGATAATTAGCAAACTTACATATACCAGTGATAATTCCTTGTGGTTTGTGGTTCACAACTATTTGTGTTTTATTGATATTTAGTTTGTATCCTGAGACAGCACCGAATCTGCTAGCTTCGATATTGATGTCCTCTAATGCCTGGGATACATCCATAGAATATATGGCAATATCGTCCGCATATGCGGTAATTTTCAATGAGAGAGGGCCATATCTAAACGGTATGATACGAGATTGGAGCTGAAGGGCAGATAAAAAGGGTTCCATTGATAGGGCAAAGAGCAGGGGTGATAAAGGACACCCCTGCCGAGTGCCTCGAGAGATGGGGAATACTGAAGAAGTCAGCCCAGCATAGCTGATACTCGCTATGGGTCTGTCATATAGTGCTCTTATCCAGCTAACGAAGGGGCCCCCGAATCCCATGAAAGACAGAGCTGACCAGAGGTAGTCCCATCTCACTTGGTCAAAAGCCTTCTCAGTGTCTAGTAAGATCATGCCGAGTGGGATGGACTCCGTCTCGGCTATATCGAAAGCAGTTATAGCTGCATTTATGTGAGACGTGGTGTCTCTGCCTATTACAAATCCATGCTGTTGTGGGTTTACTATTTTTGGGATATATGTGGCGCTAATCGATTAGCGAGGATTTTTGCGAAGACCTTAGCATCGGTGTTGATCAGAGAAATGGGTCTGTAAGACCCACACTCATTAGCCGGTTTATCTTTTTTAAGAAAAAAAAACATTTTTGCAGTGCGCCAGGAGCTGGGGGCTTTCCCATTTTCCCCTATAAATTAAATTACTTGCGAGAAAAGAGGGATCAATTCTTCGGTGCACAGTTTATAAAGTTCGACTGGGATGGTATCTTCACCGGCTGCCTTCCCAAATGGTAATGAGGAGATAGCCTGTCTGATCTCTGAACTAGTAATATCCTCAAATAATTGATCTAGCCCTGGTAAGTTGTGTTATTCTCTAATATTGCTTTCCAAATAGTCTTGAATCTTTCCAGCATTAGGTTGATACTCAGGGGTATATAAGAGCTTATAGAATTCCACAAATTGTGCCAATATCTGTGCTGGCTGCTCATATGTAATATTATTGGAATCCCTAATACTTTTGATCATAGTATAAGCCCTATCCTCCGCAGCTTTATGGGCCACTATTTTTCCTATTTTATCTCCTCCTTCATAATGAGTGATTTTTAATGTGTGCAGCTTAGCGCTGCTTTTTTCAATAAGGGTTGTTTTCAAATTAGCTTTTAGCCATCCCAATACTAACCCAATCTCGTCTATTTTGGGAGAGCAAATTCGAAAGGTGTCTGCCAAAAGCAATTCTTGTGCCGAAATATTAGAGATTAGTTTAGTATTGGCCTTACGGCGAGTTTTGTCTAGGAACAAATTGTTGGGTAAAACCTCTGATGCTGGCCTTGCAGGCATCCCAGACAATTATGCATGATGTTGAATTAGGATTGAATTAGATAAATTTGGAGATATGTTGCTTAAATTGTGTAATATATGACACATCTGATAATAAATAGCGAGGAAACGAGAACATCCTTGGGCCAACTGGAGCTTGCAAATTATTAAAAGTCAATAGAATTGGGTTGTGGTCCGAGGTAAAACAAGGACAGATCTCCATAGAACTTGTAGATAGTATATTAGTAGAGGCCCAAGCCATATCGATACGGGAACATAATTTATGTGGAGCTGAGTAATATGTATAACCGGGGATCTTTGGGTATATAGAACGCCAAATATCCCTAATATTATGTAATCGGCCAATTTCTAAAATAGTTGCACGTACTTTACGCATGCGCTGAAAAGCGCCCTGTCTAGTGGTGTCTACCCGATATTCCATAATACAGTTGAAATCCCCCATCAAAAGTAATTCCCCTTCCCACCCCAAGAGCTCCGTAATTAATTGGTCGAAGACATAGTCTTCGTCGCTATTTGACCCATAGATTACACAAAGTACATATTTATGGTTTCCTGTGGATATTTGAGCAATTGCCCAGCGTCCATTTTTATCTGAGGTAGTTCTAAGAGTTTCTATTCTAATTCGTCTATCCTTAAGAATAGCAACTCCTCTGTTTGATACTTGTAACATTGAGCTAATTATCACATCATATCCAAGTTGGCTGAGTACCTTCCTATCCTTGAAAGCAATGTGTGTCTCGGATAAAAAAACAAAATGTGGGTCATATAATCTAAGCTCTTCCGAGACAAGTCGTCTTTTATTCTTGCTGTTCAACCCAGCAACATTCCAAGCCAGGCATTTTAATTTATACATCTCAAAACATTTTAAAAAATTATTCTGCCATTCTGTCCATTACATAAACATACATGTCTTCTTCCCAACATATTCCATAATATGCCACGTCGTATTTTTTTTTCTCCTTATTTTACCCCCTGAAGCCCTGCCCTACCCAAGGAGCCCGGACCCCCCCTCCCTCCCCCCTATCCTACTCTCCATCAGGAGAGAGAACCCCCCCTTGAACCTGCTGCCGCTGTAGAGGCAGCTGAGGAGAGCAGCAGCTTGAGAGCTACCTGCCGCCTGACTATTTTTCAAGAAGATAAGCACTGGAAGAAAAGAGAAAGAAGAAAAAAAAGTACTGAAGAGAAGGAGAAGAGACAGTTCCTGATGTTTGATAAGAAAAATATGTATGCTAAGCTACAGACAGAAAAACGGACATTAGCCTAGTTGAGATAGCAAAGTCTCTGCCTCCTTCTTGTCCATGAAAAAATAAGTGTGGCCTCCCTTGATTACCTTAAAATGGGCCGGTTCTTATAAGAACACTTGCACCCCTTTCGATCAATACGTTTCCTTAACTTCCACCTCCTATCCATGGTGGTTTTACTCCGTACAAAAAGCGAAAAATTCTCAATAGTGACTGGAGAGTTGGGGCGTGCCTTCAGAGAGACTGCTTGCCTCAAAAGTAAATTACCAAAATAAATAAGAAAAGGTCTAGGGAATTTGCTTTCTTTATTCCTTTGAACTAAGGGAAGTCGGTGAGCTCTCTGGACCTGGGAATCCCAATCCCAATCCCAATCCGCTAAGTCATGGAAAGCCTTAGATAGTAGCGAAACAAGATAAGCCCTCGCATCTGACCATTCCACCCCTTCCGGGATACCAAAAAGTCTCAGATTGTGGCGCCGTTGGCGATTTTATACGTTTTCCACTTTCAACTGCAAAGATGTAATCTGGGTATCATGTTGACTCAGGGAATACTCAGTATGGGCACAGTCCTCCTCCAAATGTACCACTCTCTGTTGCAGCTCCTCTATATCATGTGACACCCCCCCCCAATTTAGAAGTCACCTCTTATAATGAGTTCTGTAGCTTATTATTGTCCTCCTGCAATTGTAGAAAATGTTCTTGAGCTTCCAAGCGATGATTTGTTAGGGTTTGCAAGATGATATCAAGGGGAGAGATGGCAGATTCAGATTCTCCAAAGATGGTAGACGGTGCTGCTGTATTGGCAGCGTCAGAGATCGAATCAGTTGATTTATATTTAGACGATGGGTGTGGACCCTGTAGATTTAAAGTTGCTGTAGGAGATGAAACGTTATGATTTGGTGAGGGACCTGCAGTGGTGATTGGACTAAAAGCCAAAATAGAGTCAGAGGGAGGAGCATGTAGTATAGTTACCGGGGCTACCGAGGCTACCGAAGGTAACAGGGCATTAATGTTTGGTGGAGAAGGGCTTATGCTTCCGTTCTCAGTATTGGTGATATTGGTATTGGTATTGGTATTAGTGTTGGTATCTGTAGGAGATAAAACCCTTGAATCCACAGGAAGCCCTTTCGGAGATTCAGGAATCAGTAGGCTTGTGCCAGATAGCTGCATGGTTGTATTTCTAGCAAGCCCTTTAGCCTGTATCCACTTTCTGAGAGGACTTTTTTCAGTGAGAAAATACTTTTTCAAAGTAGAAATATTTATCGTGGGACCCTCAGATGAGGGAACTCTCCCTCTCTTGCTCTTTGACTTAGCCTTAGTTTTAGATTTTTCCCTTCGGCTAGCCAGAAATTTTACTGTATCTTGAGAGGAGCCAGATATAGGATTGACAGGTTCCAAGTCCTCAGTTTCATCGTCCACCTCCTCGTAATCTTCATTAGAGCCTATGCCGTCAGCCACCGCCTCCGCCTCGGCCCCCGTTCCGGGAGAAGAAGAGGGATGGATTTCTCTATTGATTTGCGGGTTTTGCGTATTCGCCAGCTCAAGGCTAGTTTCCACTTCCAGAGTGCCCTCTAGAGCAGTTTCTCCCTTCTTCAATCGTTCTGCTTTATGACAAGCGCTAGCAATCCCACCCCCGACTGATGGAGCTGATGGAACCTCCTGTGGCCCTTCACTCAAGACAGATGAATTAGCAGTATTTGGGGCCCCTTTCCAGCAGTTGCACCATTAGGGGCTGAGCTTTTAATTTAGAGGTGGGAGAAATGTCAGAAATACCAGGGATCGCCCGGTCTGAGGGAGGGATTACTTTGTGACAACCAGTGTTTAAATTATTGCTACAATTAATATTGTAGCTTCAGTATCAGGCAACAAAGTATCCACTGTAACAGAAGCTGGTAATAAAAAGTGCTGCTTACTCAGCCTAATTGTCTCCGCATTTTCCGAGGTCAGGTTCAGTGTGTCCGTTCACATTTGGTGAAGTGAAGCTGCTGCCGCTGCCGCCCCCGATACGGCCGGAGTAACTAAGGCAGCGGCGGAAGCAGAAGCAGAAACCAAGGATGAGGCAGGGGCTGGGGGGGTTGATTGCGAGGTAGTTGCAGACTCCGTTGCAGCTGCTTTAGCCGTAGCTGTAGATCTCTGCGGATTTTTAGATGCCATTATCTCCTTCCTTCTCCAGACCTGAGCCGGAGAAAACCACCCCCGCTGCAGTGGCAGACCTAGCCAGCCAAGCGTCGAAGCCCGAACCAGCCGCGGGATAGTGTGCCTTGTTGTATACAGGGAGCCACTGGTGAGATAAAGCCACAGCATTCGTCGCCTCAGCCTTACTGCGCTCCCATGATGAAAAAAAACGATGAAAAACACTCCTGAAAACAATCCTGAGACTGCAACACCACTTCACTAGTCCGTCCTGCAACTTCGCCGCTTCAGAGCCCACTATACACGCTATGCACCACGAGTCAGGCACAGGCACACAGATGGGTCAGAGGCGAGCTTCACCAGTCTGTCAGCTTGCCTTGCTACTACACCGCTTCACAGCCCGCTATGCTCCAGTCAGGCACACAGACGGGTCCGTTGAACCCCGCCAGTCTTGGGGTTGTCGGGTCCGGTAGCCTCCGTCAGCTTCTGATTTCAGCCGATGATCAGGTAACGGAAGAGTAACTGCTTATTTCATCTCCGAGTCGCCGTCATTGTAAACACAAGCAGAAACAAGTATTTTCCCCCAATTGCTTTCTTCTTCCGTGTAGTTTCCTAACTACATTCGCTAAGGCGGCAGGAGCAAAGGAGCAAGCTGCTGCTACTCGGCGTCCTCACTCCGCCATCTTGGACCGCCTGATTGCTTTCAAGGGGGTTCTAGCAGCTCTGGTTTTACTTTGCACAAATCTTCCAAAGTAAATTCAATGCAGTCTTTAAGTTATATGATCCCTCAGATGCTGGGTAGCTGCGACAAGGCACCCTTCCTCTTTTGGATCTTCTGAGTTTGTTCATTTCATTCTACAACACTTTTGTCATTGGATTCAGTTTCTTCAGGTATAGTCTCTGGTATTCATGCTATTGATGAGCTTCTTCTCAGATTTTAGTGTTCGTAGCTTTGTGGCCATTCAGCTTGTTGCTTTACTATCCTCAATCCAGTACCTGTTCCTTTGCCTGGATCTTCTGTTTTTGTGGGAACAGTGTTAGTACCACTTCTGTTCTGAGGATAAGTCTCTGTTTCTTTTTGGTCAGACTTCGATTTTACTCTGTGAAATTTCAGAATCTTGAATTTATCATTAAGCTTTTTGATCTCCCCCCTTTCTCTGATCCTGCTGCTGTACTGACAATGGTGCTGTTAGTATGGTGGTCTCTTAAGTGCTGGTGCATTCACCAATGCTCTTCTTTCACAATCATACTCCACTATTGCTTCTTCTGGATTTCTCATCTTCATGGTGTAAGAAGCATGAATTGAGCTTTGAGTTGCAGGACCATTAACAGCAGAGTTTGTCATCAAAATAACCTGGAAGGGGTCTTTCCATCAGTCACCACGGCTGAGGTTGTGGCACTGCTCTTGCTATAGATCTTGTGTTGTTACTCAAATCTGATTAGAAATAGAATGGACAATGTCTACCAATTCTTGGCAATAATCCAAAATAATATCATCAAGAGAGACTTTGCGAGGCCATCTTGTAATCTTATAGCTCTGCCCAGGATTATTTCATGTGGGGACAGGCCTGTCTTCTTGTCTGGAGTACCTAAAATGCTAACTATGACAATGCACCTGGTCATTTCAATGAATTTGGAGCACAAACTTTGGCCAATTGAGACTTAATTGTTCCGTTCACCTGTCCAACTATTTCAGAAGCTTCAGGTCTGTAACTTCAGTGTAATCTTTGCTCAGTTTGTAATGCGGTGCAAATGATCTTTACAACATTATTGTTAGAATGAGTTCATCTATCTGACTCAAGAGAAATCAGAATGCCGTATCTGGGTATCAACTCACGTAATAACAACTTTGCTACAGTGTGGCTATAATTTCTCTGGGTTGAGTAGGCATCCACCCATCTTGAGAAAATGCACACAATGACTAGGACTCATCTGCATTCTGTTGAAGGGACCACCTGATCTCCCTACATGTTAGTGTAATGTGTGTTCTCTTTCCTGCACCATTTGTTAACATATGACACACCTATGGAAAATTTCTTCAGCCAATATTCGAAATCTGGGGTTGTACCAACTGTGCCTGAAAAGACTCAACATTAAATATCTTCCTAGGTGTGTGTATTCATGATAGTATTGGGTCATTGGAAAGAATAAGCTATCGGGCAACACTGATCACCCATCAGCAGACATCCAAATGCCTTTACTCACAACCTCCCTTTGTTCAACTGCTCTGTTCTGCCCCTGAAATATTTTCCTGGACTCGCTTTAGTTTGTCCCAGGTGACAGTGACGTTCATCAACACTGTGAATTAACTCTGTTCTTCAGACTCGCATGGGAAAGTTCGATTAAATGTGCAGACTAACAAAGTACATCTCCTTGCCACCAAATCTATATATCTGTTGCCCATTTCAGCATAACCATTTCTACTTTGATGAACTGCACACTTAACCATCACACTTTCCCTGGGTAACTGCAATGCTTCCAACATATTTTTGAAATGGATCCCTTTCCAGATAGGGGTACCCAAAGAGATAAGAATCCCCTCTGTGTCCACAAGTGCCCAAAGTCGTGGACCACACCAAACCCATAATGGCTGTCTGTGAAAATGGTGACCCTCATTTGTGCAGGTAAACTACATGCTCTTGTAAGAGCAATCAATTTGGCAACTTGTGCTGAGGTAACTCTTTGAAGCCAGAAACTATGATAACATAGTCTATTGTACAGACTGTATATTTTGCTCTTATTGTAACATCGTTACCTCTTATACATGAGCCGTCTACAAAGAGTAAATGGTTGGGCTCAATAAGGGGTTCGTCCTTACTTGGTTTGGTGCAAAAATCTGTGACATCTAGACAATCATGTTCAATTTCATCATAATCAACGTCATTTATAGGCAACAATGCTGAATGGTTCATATCAATTCGTGACCACTTTTAAGAACTACATTGTCACAACAAAATGATTTGTTCATATTTTTTATGAGTTAAGCACTGTGTTTTCATTCTTGCAAATAATCGCTGATCAGGATATGGGTCCATAACAGTTAAAAGATAACCCACCACTTTGCTTTCATTCTTTTCCAAACAAGTACTCACTGAAGCTTCTGCTTTTAGGCAACCGGGAAGTCCTGAAGCTATGGGATCAAGTGTAGTAGAAATATATGTCACTGGTTTTCGGGCATCTCCATGCATCTGTGGCAACACTGAGAGAGTGCACCCATCTCTCTCGCTGTTAAATAGTGTGAATTCCTTTGAATAATTAGGCATTCCTAGTGCTCAGGCATGACACAACTTTAGGAACACTTTTGAACAGTCCTTGACCCATGGAATCAAATCTGACATGTCACTGTGTGTCAATCTTAGTAAAGGTTTTGCCATTAAAGAAAAGTTTGGTATCCACTGTCTACAGTAGCTAACCATTCCTAAAAATACCCTGCATTCCTTTTGAGTTTGTGGTGGATTCATCTGTAAAATTACTTGCACTCTCTCTGGAGATACCTTTCCAGGCCCTTTCACAATGATGTGTCTCAGATATTGAACTTCTTTCTGGCAGTACAGCAGTTTTCCTGGAGACACTTTGGGGGTCATTAGGATGTTTGGCGGATTGCCTCCGGCAGGCTGGCGGTGGCCACCGCCAGCCTGGCGGTGGCAATCCACCAGACATCCTTCCCTGAATTCCCCCCGCCATATTACAATGGCGGGGGGACCGCAGCGGGAGAAAACACCGCCCGCCTGTTTTTCGCCCCGGTCGCCTTGCGGCGGAAAATGATTAATATGGTGGCGGTGTCTATTAGACACCGCCAGCCATATTAACATGGGCTGTGTGTCATGCTTTTCCGCTGCGGCAATGCCGCCATGGAAAGGCAGGCGGTGTTCACTCTAGGGGCCCCCTGCGGGCCCCCGGAGTGGAGCAGAGTGGGGACATGCACATGGGGGGTACTTGTGGTACCCCCCCACATTTACATAAACAAAGCGGCAGGCACCGTGCGGTGCCTGCCGCTTTGTTTTTGTAAATGTTGCAAAGCATTTTTAGTATTGTGGAAAATACAGGATGTGCCCGCCACTGTGGCGGGCACATCTTAATACCCCCCACGGGACCCCCACCCTTATGGCGGGCGGTCCTATTTACCACGAGGATGGCGGGCGGGCAAAGTCCGCCTGCCATCCTAATGATGCCCTAAGTGCTCATTCTCAGCCAGGTGATTAAATAATACAGAATGTCTGACAAAATATAGAAAGACAAAATATCGACCTACAAAAATATTGGAGCAAAAATATAGATGTGAACAATATCGACATCCTATCTACAACATGGTGAGTACGGAAATATTGAAAAAAATGTGATGTCAAAAATATAGTTTTAAAAAAAAATCGTTTTTTTAAATAAAAAAATATGTAAAATGAATTAAATAATTCTTAAAAATATAATAAACATAGTTAAAATATTTTATAATAATTAGAATTAATAAATATTATACATAATGTAATAAAAATGTATTAAATATACATATAGGAGCCGTTTCGGATCCTGGAAAAAGCGCTCCGATTTGCTGTACGGAGCGTATTTCCCGTACGATTCGTACACCCACAACGTCCCCGTACGACCTCGCAAGTACGATCGTAACCCAAAACGCCACTCCGTACAACTCGTATCAAAGACCATAAAAATCGAAAGTACATATGGATTCCATGCGGGTGACGCGGTACGCCACGTCCGGACGTAAATAGGCCGACCTTACCGACCCAGGAAGTACGATCAGTGTTGACGACACTCCGTACGGCCCTTTTGCTACGAGAGCTGGAAACAGCCATAAAAGCTGAGTTCGGCCCGACCCGCACCCCGGTACGCAACATACACGACATGAACCCCATCGACCGTGTCATCCCAGCCCTGTACGCCTACCACCTCGTATATCGAAACCGACAACCTACCGCCACTACAGAAGTATACCTGTACGGTGCACCACACGCGCACATCACCATAGCAAAAATGATACGTGCCGCACACATGTCTGTAATGTCGGGGTACGGTGCACCATACGCCAGAGCGTATCACCATTGCAATAGTGATACGTGCCGCACACACCTCTGTAATGTCGGGGTATGGTGCGCCATACGCCAGAGCATATCACCATTGCAATACGTGCCGCACACACATCTGTAATGTCCGGGTACGGTGCGCCATACGCCAGAGCGTATCACCATTGCAATAGTGATATGTACCGCACACACCTCTGTAATGTCGGCGTACGGTGCGTCACATCTGAGTGTTGGGTGTATATGTCTCCCAGCTGTGCCCAGACATAGGAGGGGTGGGTGCAGAGGACTCCCAGAAGTGCCCAGACATAGGAGGGGTGGTTGCAGAGGACTCCCAGCAGTGCCCAGACATAGGAGGGGTGGGTGGATATGTCTCCCAGCAGTGCCCAGACATAGGAGGGGTGGGTGGACATGTCTCCCAGCAGTGCCCAGACATAGGAGGGGTTTGTGGATATGTCTCCCAGCAGTGCCCAGACTTGACAGGGGTGGGTGCAGAGGACTCCCAGCAGTGCCCATACATAGGAGGGGTGGGTGGATATGTCTCCCAGCAGTGCCCAGATATGACAGGGGTGGGTGCAGATGACTCCCAGCAGTGCCCAGACATAGGAGGGGTGTGTGGATATGTCTCCCAGCAGTGCCCAGACATGACAGGGGTGGGTGCAGAGGACTCCCAGCAGTGCCCAGACATAGGAGGGGTGGGTGGATATGTCTCCCAGCAGTGCCCAGACATAGGAGGGGTGGGTGGATATGTCTCCCAGCACTGCCCAGACATAGGAGGGGTGGGTGGATATGTCTCCCAGCAGTGCCCAGACAAAGGAGGGGTGGGTGCAGAGGACTCCCAGCAGTGCCCATACATAGGAGGGGTGTGTGGATATGTCTCCCAGCAGTACCCAGACATAGGAGGGGTGGGTGGATATGTCTCCCAGCAGTGCCCAGATATGACAGGGGTGGGTGCAGAGGACTCCCAGCAGTGCCCAGACATAGGAGGGGTGTGTGGATATGCTGGGAGTCATAGCCACCCACCCACATACTGTTAGAAACTGCTGGGAGTCCACACATGTCACATGAGTTGTTTGTATACTCACCAGGCTCCACGGCTCCTTCAATTCCATGGACTCCCACCGGTGGCAGCAGGGCCATGACTTTCTCCTCCCAGGGATGGTATGTTGGAGGTCTGTGGGGACCACCACCTCCAATGTAGTGGGCATTGGCGTAGTCTTCGGCCATCTTCCTCTTGACCATCCTCCCAGATCATACCACCTGGCCTGGCAATCCCTCCTGCTGCGCTTGATGGGTGCAACAGCATTCACCTTATCGATGATCCTCGTCCACATGCGTGTTTTCTCCGCTACGCTGGTCTGTCTGACCAATGCACCAAACAGCTGTGGCTCAACTCTGATGACTTCATCTGTAAGGATCTCCATCTCCGGGTTGGTGAACTTTGGATTCTTGGGTGTGGTCATGGTGTGGGGTTTATGTGATTGGGGGGTGATGGTGTGTTTGGATGAGGGTGTGTGGGTCTGATTGAGAAGGGTGTGTGTGGGTGTGAATGTGATAGGGTGTATGTGTGAAGGTGTATGGGTGCAGTAGTTGGTGTGCTCTCAGTGTGTTTGCGCTAAAAGGTATGTTGCAAAGGATGATGGGTTGTATGTGTGGGCCCTTTTTATTGGTCCATTTGTGGGTGTGGCTTATTTTGAATTTTTGCTGGGTGTGTGATAAGAGGTGGTTGTGAATTGGGGCCTCTGTTTGGCTGTTTGGATGTGGCCAGGACATTTTTTTCTAATGGTGTGCACACAGGAGTAATGTTTTTGTGGTTGTGAGAGTCTTTTGCACCCTCCTAGTGCTGCTTTAGGTGTTCGCGTGTGCTTTATTAGGGGGAGGTGCGATTTGTATTTGTTGGTGCTGTCGGCTCATATGGGACGTTATTGGTGTTTTCGCGTAGGCTTTATTGAGGGGTGTGCGGTTCGTATGTGTTGGTATGGCTCGCTCCTACGGGCCGTTGTGGGTGTGGGGGTTCGCGTAGGCTTTATTGAGGGGTGTGCGGTTCGTATGTGTTGGTACGGCTCGCTCCTACGGGCCGTTGTGGGTGTGGGGGTTAGCGTAGACTTTATTGAGGGGTGTGCAGTTTGTATGTGTTGGTACGGCTCGCTCCTACGGGCCGTTGTGGGTGTGGGGGTTCACGTAGGCTTCATTGAGGGGTGTGCGGTTCATATGTGTTGGTACAACTCGCTCCTACGGGCCGTTGTGGGTGTGGGGGTTCGCGTAGGCCTTTTTGAGGGGTGGTCGATTTGTATGTGTTGGTACGGCTCGCTCCTACGGGCCGTTGTGGGTGTGGGGGTTCGCGTAGGCTTTAATGAGGGGTGTGCGGTTCATATGTTTTGGTACGGCTCGCTCCTACGGGCCGTTGTGGGTGTGGGGGTTCACATAGGCCTTATTGAGGGGTGTGTGCAGTTCGTATATGTTGGTGCGGCTCGCTTATTTCGTGATGTTTTCCGTACGCATCAGGCGTCAAGCTTGACTACGTTTGCCCGTATAAATCCTGTACTGGTTCACCGTTCAGTTTGGTCGTAAGGCATGTTTACAAATCGTACGGTCAGAAATCCGACGTCATTTCGTAAGTCTCTTCGGTTATGGTTCGTACGGGTCGCTTGTATTCGGACGTATTTTCGAGATCCGGATCGTACTTCGCAGTTCGGACGTTCTTTTATGAATCGTACGGAGACGGCTATGAATACGGGTCGTACAACAGATGTTTTTACCGTATCGGAATCAACGTCATAATATGTGATATAGATACTTACTTAATAATCAGTTGTAATAATTATTTTAATAACTTAAAAATAATAAAAAATATTATAAATTACAAATTCATCTATACACATAACATAATAACAAAAATAAACATTAAATAATAATACAAAACAAATTAAACAATTACATTTACTTTTAATATTTTAAAAATTAATTAAATACAACATTAACTAAAACAATACAAAAAATATGAAGTAACAGAGGGAATAAAATACTATTCCAACTCCCCCCAAAAAAACAGCAAGGAAATTGTTGGCTAGCGTAGGGGTAAAAATCACTATTCAAACTCCAGAGAGTGCAACACTAGGGAAAGTTTTGGATAGCGTAGGGGTAAAAATTACTATTCCAAATCCAGAGAGTGCAACAGTAGGGAAAGTGTTGGATAGCATAGGGGTAAAAATTACTATTCCCACTCCAGAGAGTGCAACAGTAGGGAAAGCGTTGGATAGCTTTGGGGTAAAATTTACTATTCCCACTCCAGAGAGTGCAACAGTAGGGAAAGTGTTGGATAGCGTAGCGGTAAAATTACTATTCCCACTCCAGACAGTGGAACAGTAGAGAAAGTGTTGGATAGCGTAGGGGTAAAAATTACTATTCCCACTCTAGAGAGTGCAACAGTAGGGAACGTGTTGGATAGCATAGGGGTAAAAATTACTATTCCCACTCCAGAGAGTGCAACAGTAGGGAAAGTGTTGGATAGCGTAGGGGTAAAAATTACTATTCCCACTCCAGAGAGTGCAACAGTGGGGAAAGTGTTGGATAGCGTAGGGGTAAAAATGACTATTCCCACTCCAGAGAGTGCAACAGTAGGGAAAGTGTTGGATAGCGTAGGGGTAAAAATGACTGTTCCCACTCCCGAGAGTGCAACAGTAGGGAAAGTGTTGGATAGCGTAGCGGTAAAAATTGCTATTCCAACTCCAGAGAGTGCAACAGTACGGAAAGTGTTGGATAGCGTAGGGATAAAAATTACTATTCCCACTCCAGAGAGTGCAACAGTAGGGAAAGTGTTGGATAGAGTTGAAGTTAAAAGTAACATACTTATAAATAAATTAATATATTAATATATTAAAATATTAAAGAAATGAATTATTAAATAAATCTAAACTATTTACATATACCAATAAATAGTTATTAAAACATAATTACCAATGAATATTTAGGTAACAATAAATTAATAATAAATACCAATTAATAATAATTAATAAATATAATTACCAATTAATAAACATTGAACAATACAATGTTTCTGATAACAAAAGCATATTAATTATTAAAAAGAAATTACCAATGAACTAATAATGAACAATTAAATAATTTGCTAAACCAAAAATTTTAATTATCAAACATTAAATGCCAATTAATAATGACTTATTAATATATGAATTAAAAATATCAATCAATATTATTTAGTAATATTTAATTACAAATTAATGATTAAACAACGATACAAAAATGTTCATAACCCAAATATTATACTTTTAAATAATTACCGATGTATAACTAATATCCAATAAATTAATTATAAATTCCCAACTATACATTTAATAATTACTTAATTACATATCATTTACTTTACACACTATTCCCCTATAAACACACAACAAACTCCAATAATAAAATAAGACTCTTAACATAATTATCGATTAATCAATTAATTAAAATTAATTACCAATTAATTAAAATTAGTTACCAATTAATAATTCATTAACAATAATATAATAAACAATACCAATTAATAAAAATAAATTATTACTTAATTACATTTAAATTACTTCCCACCCTATTCCCCTATAAACTCAGAACCCGCTACAGAACATAATTTTCAATAATACAATTCATTAAAATTAATGACCAATTATAAAAATTAATTACTAATTAATAATTAGCAATAATATAATTAGCAATACCAATTAATAAAAATAAATTATTACCTAATTACATTTAAATTACTTCCCACCCTATTCCCCTATAAACCCAGAACCCACTACAGAACATAATATCAATAAATCAATTAATTAAAATGAATTACCAATTAATAAAAATTAAATACCAATTAATAATTAGCAATAATATAATTAGCAATACCAATAAATAAAAATAAATTAGTACTTAATTACATTTAAATTACTTCCCACCCTATTACCCTATAAACCCACAACCCGCTACAGTACTAAAATACAAAATTAACTTAAAATAACATTAAAAAAATAACACATACATAATAATATACATAAAAATCATAAAAAAATAGATATTAGTAACATCGATATTACTAACATCGATATTAAAAAAACGATATAACTTACCTTCGAAATTCTGTCACTTCGATATTAAAATAATCGATATTACTTTCCTTCTATATTCTGTCCTTTCGATATTTTAACTTCGATATAATTGTAGGTCGATATTTCAATTTCGATATTTTGTCGGCCCACCAATAATACAATGACCTCTTGGGTACAATAATCTTGTGTTTCTGATGCCACAAGCAAATCGTCAATATGTTATACGAGAGTCAACTTGCTTGGCATGTGCAATGTCACAAGATTTCATTTCAGAATATGGTTAAAGACGGATGACTGTTTTCAACCTTTGGGGGGCACAACACCATCACAATACTTTCTTTTGAAAAATGAAGGTAAAAAAGATTGTTTTTCTTCATGCAGTGGAACTCAGAAGAAAGCTTGGCATGAATCAATAATAGTAACCATTCTACAGTACATGGGATCTGAAACAATAGTTTGGCTAGAGCTGGTACAAAGGGACAACAAGGAACAGCAATCTAATAGATTTTTCTCAAATCCTGCACTGTTCTACATTTCCCACTGGGTTTCTGCAAACCCATAATTAAAGAGTTACATAAACTTCCAATTGATTCCCTCAGCATTCTTTTCTCCAACATGTCCTTTATGACTGGTGTCATTCCTGCAATGGCTTCTGATGTCAAATGATAAGGGGGCATTCTGGGAAACACTGCATTTGATTTTTTTTGAGTAATTCGGACTGGTTCTGCACCATTTAAAATTCTGATATCTTTTCCTGTGAAATCCCAGACTAAGGGAAACTCCTACCTCATTTTTCTGTCTAATTAATTTAAAATCTACATCCTCATCATGGGTCTGGAAAGCAACATCATCCGACATGCAATAATTGGTGCAATTTAATATGGCTGAGATACCCGCCACCCCCTCTCAACACAATCCCCAAGGATGGGAAACCGGAAACAGTTCTGAAGTTTTTGGAGACGGGAGGGAGTGACCCTCCCGGGCCGTATTTATTAAAATATGAAACAAAATTAAAACATTAAATCAACAGTTTCATATTATGTACAATTTCATTACCACATTGCGATGTTTGGCTAACCTTAACATATCCTCTAATACAAAGGTTCTCCTAGCCGAACTAACATCCTACCAAACAGTTACTTAACTTTTGAAATTGTACATCCTAACGTTTAAGGGCCAACGGCAAGGTCGTAACCGGTGTCAAGATCCCTAACCCAGACATATCCCCCTCACTTGAGAGGGGCGGCACGGAGGCATACCTCAAGTGCAACTACCAATTTCCCTTGACTTGACGGGGGCACCAATAAAACTCGACGCCACTTAAAGGTCGTACGAGGACTCGTGTGAGGTATCTAGAAGGTAGCGTAGACCCCCCCCCAAACCCCACACAACTTACCACATCTGCCGTCGCAGACGTCCTGGCCCCGGGAAATTCCCCAGGAGGGGGCTGTAACCCCTCCTACCCATGAAGGGGCCTTGACCGCCTTCCCTTTCCTTTCGGCGACCCATCCTTAGAAGGGACCGCCTCCCCGTTGAGGGGCCAATGGCCACCTCCCCCGAGCGCCCCCATCCGTAATGGGTGACGCCCACTCATAGGGATCTTCCAATTAGTGCTCACCGATCATGACCTTACCGCCCGACCAAAATAAATACGACAAAGATAACTAAATAACTAAAGACTAAATATAACAGACAGTATCAACACAACTTTATTCAAAGCTTGCTTACTGAACACTAAAGCACAATTAATTTATTTGCAAAACATAACCCAAATCGATCGTTCTTTATTGCATACTCAACATCTTCACGATAATACCACAACCTGTAAACGAAAATCAGAGTTATCCATCAAACTTTATTCAAAACCACTCGCTGTCTTCAGGGGCTGGTGGGTGGGTCAAAATTGGCTCTTTGTTCCGTCTCGAGCTCACGTGCAGCGAGGAGGTGCATTTTCAGAGCACAGGAACAAGAGGATGCTTTCTGGTCTCGTTCCTCCTTTTATCCGTCTTCAGGGCGGGCGTGAACCCGCCCCTGCCTGCCCCAAGGGCGTGGCCAGCCGCGTCAGTGTCTAGGCCAACCCACTCTAGGGCGGGAAAAGGCGCGCCCCGGCTACGCCGCTTCGGGCATACCAGCCGAGACTCGCCTCCCGCCCAAGATGGCTTCCCGGGGGGATCGTGGTACTCTGCCATAAGTTCGGGGGGACCGATTGGTCGCCCCTTTCCATATGGCTGAGATACCCGCCACCCCCTCTCAACACAATCCCCAAGGATGGGAAACCGGAAACAGTTCTGAAGTTTTTGGAGACGGGAGGGAGTGACCCTCCCGGGCCGTATTTATTAAAATATGAAACAAAATTAAAACATTAAATCAACAGTTTCATATTATGTACAATTTCATTACCACATTGCGATGTTTGGCTAACCTTAACATATCCTCTAATACAAAGGTTCTCCTAGCCGAACTAACATCCTACCAAACAGTTACTTAACTTTTGAAATTGTACATCCTAACGTTTAAGGGCCAACGGCAAGGTCGTAACCGGTGTCAAGATCCCTAACCCAGACATATCCCCCTCACTTGAGAGGGGCGGCACGGAGGCATACCTCAAGTGCAACTACCAATTTCCCTTGACTTGACGGGGGCACCAATAAAACTCGACGCCACTTAAAGGTCGTACGAGGACTCGTGTGAGGTATCTAGAAGGTAGCGTAGACCCCCCCCCAAACCCCACACAACTTACCACATCTGCCGTCGCAGACGTCCTGGCCCCGGGAAATTCCCCAGGAGGGGGCTGTAACCCCTCCTACCCATGAAGGGGCCTTGACCGCCTTCCCTTTCCTTTCGGCGACCCATCCTTAGAAGGGACCGCCTCCCCGTTGAGGGGCCAATGGCCACCTCCCCCGAGCGCCCCCATCCGTAATGGGTGACGCCCACTCATAGGGATCTTCCAATTAGTGCTCACCGATCATGACCTTACCGCCACAGGTCCGGATAGTTGACCGGCTATCCGGACCCCCCACCACACTCCTACCTAAAGGTCATGTTTTAACGTCTTCAGCCAAGCTATGTAGTCTCCTATGAGTAACTCATTCCCCATCCGAGATAAATGAACACCATCCCCCAAGTGCATACTATCATCATTAATACATCCATGCGCGATAGAATGCAGTGCATTGGAACGGAACAACCTATTTACTTTGTTATTAATTTTCCTCACAGAGTGATTTAAAGCAGAGACAGAAAAAGCCCCCCGCCACACTTTTCGTGGGATCATATGGGACCACGCAATTGTGCACCCTGGAACTCTCCTCGCTAACCAACTTACAGTGGAAAGCATCGCCTCCAGGAGAAGTCGTCTACCAGTGGTGACCAAATCATTGCCCCCAAGATGTACTATGACTACAGACGGCGGTGACCTCGTCCGCCCTAGCAAACCCTCGAAAAATGATTGAAACTGGTCAATACAGAGACCGCCCTTTCCGTAGAAGGACACACTGTACCCGTATTCCCCAGCCACGTGCACCATGTCACCTGCCTTGAATACGTCCGCGGCACGCCTCACGTATGAGTGGCCCACGACCCACACCTCCTTTTTAACAGCCGGTGATGTCTGACCGCTGGCCCGGTGTTGGGTCGACTGCATAGTCCGCCCCGCCTCGTAGGCTTGCGTAACTGAAAACCAAACAAAAACAAGAAGCGTGAGTACATCATTACAGCTTCACAACATGTGCAAACGCACATACCTTTTATAACAGTTGGAGGACCAACGCCCCACACGTTTAACTTGTTCCACATTCAGACCCCTGGCTGTAGCCTCAGTAGCAGCCCCTATCCGAAAGGAATGAGTCCCAAACTCGCCCGGGTTCAAGCCCGCAGCTGTAATTGACATCGCAAGCACCCGCTGAAACTGAAACCTTGTCAGTGGGGTGGCGTCTGCGTGTCTCAACAAGGTCCCCCCCCATGATGCCACCCTTTGTGTCAAGTAATCCTCTAAACACCTCACTGGGCACATGGACGACCCGGGAATCCTGTGTATAATTATGCCGTCGCCCGTCCTACTTTGATCGGTCTTGGACCTTACAAACGAGACCGTCATCGTCTCCCCTCTGATTTGAACGTGCTCTGCGCACAACCCTCCCGTAACATCCTGCTTGTTCCTCGCCACTAATTCGCTTACCCGCATAGCTCCATGAAATGCTAGCGTAAAAGCAGCTCGGAATAATACTGTCTCAAAGTGAGATGAACACGTTGTAGGGAGTCTGGATAATAACTGGGCCAACCTATCCAAACCTATCGGGCGCCTCTCGTCTACTCTGCTACCCTCAAGGCGTTGCCACCCTCGTAGCGCTTTTTGCACAGTGAAAGACGCTGTCGGGTCCTGTATCCTGTGAGCCCTAGCAACAAAAGAAATGGCAGCCCGATGCCTCTGGGCCGTGGCCACCGATTTCCCTGCCCGATGTAAAGACATCAAAAAATTCACTACCCATTCCTCCTGTCCCCAAAGCTCCCCTCTAGCAGTCCCCAAAAAGGCTAAATAGGAAAGGAACGCCCCTTCATATGCCTTCCTCGTCCTGGGTGCTAAACTCTTTCCCACGAGGTTACGAAGCTCGGGGCACCGAGAGACCAGAGAGCTTCGGGAAAGGGTGCAGGCTCCGGGTCCGCTGTGGGAAGGAAACCCCAGAAAGCCTGCATACGAAAACGAGAAAGGGCATCAGCCGCCTGGTTCATTATCCCCGGGACATGTCTCGCTTTGAATAGTACATTCAATTGCATACATAATAATACAATTTCCTTGAGCAGTCTCAAAATCCATTTGCATCGTGCTGCCTGGCTATTGATACACTCAACCACGGTCATATTGTCAGACCAGAATACCACAGAGTGATCTCTGAACCCTTCAGGCCACGTTCTCAGTGCCACCAAAATGGGGAAGAGTTCCAGGAAGGCAATGTTACTTGTCAGCCCACTGTCTCGCCACCATGCTGGCCATTTTTGTGCAGACCATCGAGTACCAAAAATGGCACCAAAACCTATACTCCCTGCGGAATCTGTCCATAGCCCCAGCTCCTCGGAGGACACGGCTGGTTTGTTCCAGACGACTCGACCATTGAAATCCGCCAGAAATGCCAACCAAATGCGCATGTCCTGGCGGACCTCGGCCGAGAGCCTTGTGCGATGATGGCCCTCCCTCAGTCCGACCATGGCCTGAGCGATCGAACGTGAAAAGGGGCGGGCCATCGGTATAACTCTTAGGGCAAAATTCAACTGCCCCACTAACTGCTGTAGCTGATGCAGTGTAACCTTAGTTTCACTCATACACATTTGCAGGGATGCCCTGAATTTTAACACTTTATCACCTGGTAAACGGAAACAACCTTCTCTGGAGTCTAACTCGATCCCCAGAAACTCGAGGCAGGTCGAAGGACCCACCGTCTTACCTGGTGCCAATGGCACGCCAAACTGATTCATTAAAACACAAAATGCATCCAAAGCTTGTCCACATTCCGAATCCCCAGCTGCCCCCAGGAACAAAAAATCATCAAGATAATGCATAACATGTTGAAAACCCGTCTTCCTAGTAAAGACCCATTGTAGGAAACAACTGAATTTCTCGAAATAGGCACAAGAAATAGAGCATCCCATCGGCATACACCTATCCATGTAATACTGTCCCTGAAACGTGAAACCCAGTAGCCGCTGATCGTCTGGATGTACCGGGAGCAACCGGAACGCTGACTCGATATCAGATTTTGCCATCAGCGCACCGGGCCCCAGGCGATTCAATATGGCCACGGCCTCATCAAAAGATGCGTACCGCACCGAACATATTTCCGGGTCTATCGCTTCATTTACGGAAAGACCACGTGGGGCTGACAAATTATGTATCAGCCGAAACTCCCCCGGGTCCTTCTTGGGGACCACTCCTAAAGGCGAACAAACAAAGTTAGCCACCGGGGGTACACTAAACGGACCAGCGACTCGACCTCGAGTAACCTCCTTCCGGATCTTTTCCTGTACCACGGTCGTATGCTGCAAGACCGATATCTGATTTTTGCATCTTTCCACACCCTGAAAGTCCCCTACTGGGATGCGGAAACCATATGAAAACCCGTTCCGCAACACCCCAGCAGAAGCACGATCCGGGTATTCACTGAGCCAGGGAATCATCGCCAAGGTATCAATCGGGGTAGGTAAAGGCGCCCCTCGGACTATGTTAGACCTGTTTGGCGCCTCCTCTACCCCCGTTATCACCCGTTTTGGCTCTGCACGTGGACTCAGGATGGGATGATTGCCCACACCCACTACATTCGTGTTTAAACTTGCACGATCCCTGGGGCCTAGTACATTTACCCCTGTTAAAATTCCAACACACCCCCTTTTTACCTGTATTACCGGTAGGCCTCGAGTGATTGTCGGTACCCGTACCTGATCGAAAGGGCGTCCCCGCATACTGACGGGAGGATTCGCCCACATTACTCCCTACCAATGGCACTTTCAACATACCAGTCTCCTTCATTTTGGACCAGGACACAGAATCATAACAATCCCAAGTTAAGTTTTTATCATGTTCTTTTGCTTTTCTGAAAAGATTATCATAGCAAAACCAATGATTACCCTCGTGTGATACCGAGTACCCCATGATCCGTGACTGATAACTCGGCAATTCGGGTAGCAATTCGGGCCTCCGTTCACCCAAGATCGATGTGAAAATCCCCCATGCCTTGCCCCAATTGCCAATGTTTTCATTAACCTTAAAGGCGGCCATCTTTGCGCGCCAAACACTCGGATGCATGAGATCCTTCTGATTTTTAACATGCTCCATCTCATAATGATCAGTAAGCAACGAGAAGATGTTCACATATTCCCCTGCCCATATCTTTTCTTTAATAGATAAAGGAACATGCTGACCCAACCTCTCTCTTCGAGAGGGTGCGGACTCTTCCCTCGCAATCGGCAATGGCCGCTTACCTGAACTGGACGCCGTCTCTGCGACTGAAACCGTCCCCTGAGGCTTCCCTACAGCCGCGGCCGGCGTGGGCACCCTCGCTGCTTCACGAGTTTCCCGCAGTTGCTTCATTAACACCTGCGCGTCTACAGCCGTGGCGCCCTCGCTACTTTTACCCAACCACGCTGCTAATTGTGCTGCCAGCTCGGGCGGCATATCTTCCTCGGACACGGGGGTGACCACCACGGGAATCGGATTCCCTTCCTCCGGCACAGGAATGGGTGCTTCGAGCGGGACACTGGGACCCGGGGTATCTCCCCCAGCTGCTCCTCTCCTGGGCCTTTTGCCTTTTCCACCCGGGGCCGTACCCTCCGAAGGACGTTTCGGGCCTCCTTCCTCATTTTTATCCATCCGCCTCTTTAGGTCGGTCATCTCCTTCATGAGAACACGCAGCATCTGTTCGGTAGTCATTCGCTTTCCCGCCTTCTTCGGCATTCTCCTACAGAGTATCTGCAAAACAAACGAGAAAGATTACAACGCTCAAAATTGGCTCTTCGTTCCGTCTCGAGCTCACGTGCAGCGAGGAGGTGCAGCTTCAGAGCACAGGAACAAGAGGATGCTTTCTGGTCTCGTTCCTCCTTTTATCCGTCTTCAGGGCGGGCGTGAACCCGCCCCTGCCTGCCCCAAGGGCGTGGCCAGCCGCGTCAGTGTCTAGGCCAACCCACTCTAGGGCGGGAAAAGGCGCGCCCCGGCTACGCCGCTTCGGGCATACCAGCCGAGACTCGCCTCCCGCCCAAGATGGCTTCCCGGGGGGATCGTGGTACTCTGCCATAAGTTCGGGGGGACCGATTGGTCGCCCCTTTCCAGTCTCACAGCATATCTCTTATTAGTAGATTTGCAGTGCTACAATCACAAACAACAAACTGGTGTTTTTCTTTATATTGGCCTATTTTTATTGAGCCCTTTTCTGAAACAGAATTTCTGCACTGTTTATTTGTAACTCCTACAGTTTGGATAGTTTTCCCCAAGAGAAGCAGATCTGGAACTTCCACCGTTCTAATTATGGATCTGGGCACCCGTATCAATCAAAAGTGATATGGGGTATCCATATACTTCAGCATCTACATATGGACCACTCTGATCAACCTCTAAGGCTGTGCCAAGTACACAGTCTTCCTTCTCTCTCTGGCATCTTCATTGGAAATTATCAGAGCCTAATCCATCAATTTCGAAAAATGGATATTGCTGTAAAACATTCAGGTTCGGATTCTGGAATTTGCATTCATTTTGGTAATTGATGTGAATGTAATCGAGGATTTCCCATGCTTTGGGAGTTCATTTAGACAGGTGGAGCAGGCAACGTTGGGACCTGACCTTGCACAGGCATTTGCTGTCTGCTGTCTCGGCATATTTTGCATTTGCATTCCTTTCTGCATTTGTATATTTCCACCAGCATTATTAGGATTATACCTGCATTCTCTTTTCCAATGTCGAACTTTATGACAGATGTGACGGGGTAATCTTTTTCAGCAATATCTGTTCCAGAACTTTTACCCACAGGAATACCTGTACCAATACCTTGAGACATGTTAATCCCTCCTTGATTTCCCTGAAAAGCAACCTGTGGAACAGCAAACTCCTTGCATATTCCCTTAATGTTATGCAAAATAGGGATTTGGAAAACCTTTGTGAGCTAACTTTGTTTGTGCCAACATAACCTTCTCTTTAATCTTTTTCTGCTTTATGTCTAACTTACTACAAAACTTGGTGTATCTCAGAATTTCATCGAGCGGCTTGTTCTGCCAACAGATCGCACTTTGAGTTATATGCGTACAGATCTCTGGCTTTAATCCTAACAAACACTGTGACACAAAAAATCCTATATACTTTTTCTTTGGATGCTCTTGTCCACTGTGCTAGTGAAATACCTGTAACAACCATTCATAATATTCATGAACTGTTTCATTTGGCTCTTGGGCAGTTCTTTTAATTTTAAGCCCATCTAAGTCTCTTGGTGGCACCCTGCCTTCCAGCAAGTTAATCACTGCCTCAGATTTCTCCATCACTACAGGATCTGGTGCATTTGTCCTAGTCTCCCTTGCAGGTTCTTCTTTCAGCAACTGTACCACACTCTTACATTCAGCTCATAAATCAGCAGGAACCAATATATCAAAAAAGGTATTTAAATCTGCCCACAACACCTTTGAAATCTTTATGAATCGCTCAACCATTGCACCCGTTTGTCTCTCAGTTTGGAAAAATTGTTCATAGATGCAGGCAAATCATCTCTACTCCAAGGAACATGTACATGCATTCCTCCTGATATTTCTCTGAGTGGATATGCTGTAGTCTCCTGTCGCTTCCCACATCTTGCTTCCTTGCTATAGCTTTCTCTCCATTTTTTTTCATGCTTCTCTGCCCATTTAATTTCTAATTTCTCAGTCTTTCTCCATTTTCAAATGCATTTGACTAGTTCTTTAATATGTAAATGCATTCTTGAAAGTCTCATGTTTTCTATCGCTGGACAATCCAATTGAACCCTAAAGCTCCTCCACAAATGTACATTTTTCTCAAGATCTATTTCGTATTTCTGAGCCAATTCAGTCAATCTCCTTGCACAGTTAAAATAATTCCTTTCTTTGGAACTGCTCAATATTCGAATCATACTAATCATTCTAATCATACCTGTTAGAAATGGGATCTCCTGCTGGCCAAGGCTTGCGCCAAAGCCAGTCAGAGACCACCACTCTAAGTCAGGGCAAGGGAGTTACACGCCAAGATAACCCCTGCTCACCCCCTTGGTAACTTGACACAAGTAGTAAGGCTAAACTCTGAGGCTATGTAAGTTAAGCGTTTGCGCGCGCACCCAGCAACAACACCCAAGGCCCACCACAAAGGAAACTCCAGACAAGGTTATATATAAAAATAGCCTTTGTATTGTACCAAACACATTAGATAAAAACACACACTTTACAATGTGTCAACAGGCACGGGCAGTATTTACAAGGGATATGTGTAAAGGACAGGGCCACATGGACCACTGTCAGGAATAGGCACTTTTAGCACTAGAATTCTTGTTAGAATTAGCACTTAGAACATAGAATATAAAACCACTGTAGAACAAAATAGAAAATAGAGCACACAACCAGTAATCACTGGTAACAGGTAAGTACCACCTACGCAACCCTAACCACCTTAGGAGAATATTATGCAGGGAACCAGGACCTCACTAGCAACACCTGTACTAGAAAGAACAACCACCTAAGTATCACAATACATTTAGGGGTATAGGAATGAACACATTAACACATGATTCATCACAACATTCAGAGGTGTAGGGAAAAACACATGATGCATAAACTTACATTCAGTGGTGTAGGGAAAAGCACATGACGCATAAAAACACATTCAGAGGTGCAGCAAAGAACAATTGCGCAGAAATCACATAAGCCACAACTATATCTGTCCCCAGGCCAACTGACCTCTCTGGGGCTAGGACGCCCTGTGTCCCAATGTCAGGGGGCCTAAACGGAGCAGCTGCCCACTAAGTGCTGGGCAGCTTTAGGATCTCTTCTGGGCTTTTAGAACCAATAAATGGGGCCAGAACAACGTGGGAGCCTCATGGGCTCTAGGCCTGAACAACTGTTGCCTCGCTGGGGGGAGCGGCCCGATGCCAGCCGGGGCCGCTCTACCACCCAAAATGCCCCCTGAGTTGTTGAAGTCCCTCTCGGAGGACTCGAGAACAAATGCGGCCTGGAGCCTCTCAGGGCTGGCTAAACAAATGTACCGCCTTGAGCCTCTCGGGCTCTGTACAAACAATGGGGCCCAAGCATGACGTGGGAGCCTCGAAGGCTCTAGAAACAAAATACTCCCTGAGCCTCGTGGGCTCTAATTACAACTGTGCCCTTTCGGCGGAGGGTAGAAGCCTCTCCGGGCTCGAACAAAGAATGCCCCCAGGTTGTGGGAGTCCCGCTCGGGGGACTCGAAGTATCCAAATGGTGCCCGGGAGCCACGGGGCTTTAAAGCAAATATGCCCCCTGGAGCCTCTCAGGGCTTGTAACAACTATCTTGCACTGGAGGGGAGGGGCGGGCACCAGCAATTTGCCCCGACGCCATCCTCCTCAATACTGAACCCCGGGCCCCACTCACCTGTCTCTGGGGCGGACACAGCGCTCTCCAAAGCACTCCTCTCGGCGGCGGCCGGTTCTCCTTTCGCCGGTGCTGGGCTTTGGCTGCGGGGCTCTCCCTTCCAGGCGGGAGCCCCGTGGGAGGCGCCGGCTGTGGGCTTCTTCTTGCGGCAGCGCGGGGCCGTCCTGCAACACCGGAGCCCTGCCTGCGCCTCCAGCCGCCCTGCTCCTCTTCTCGGGCTGCAGGGGTGGGACTTACGGCCCCTTCTTCCGGGGCTGCGCTGCTATTGGCCGGCCATCTAGCTGCTTACGGGTCAGCATGGGCAGAGTGGCGGCCCGTGGGGATGCTCTTTTTGTCGGTGGCAATCCGGGGTAGGCTCCCGGTTTAACGGGACAAATAAAGCGGGGTGAGCACCCGTTAAGTAAATAATAAACCGGCAAAAGGCAGCGTGGGCACCTGCCTTGATAACACACAACCCAAGGGGGATCCCCACGCCGGGGAATCCCTCAATGTAGAGATCTTCCTACCAGTGGCGCCACGCGCTATTCTCAGGGGGAGGCCAGCACTCCCTAGGCACTGGCAGGCCCCCCAAGTCCCTCAGGTCCAGGGACAAGGTCCAGCAGGTAAGGAAGGCAAGGGGGGGGCAGAGGCTGGGCCCAGGTGCCAGCTCACAAGGCCCTCCAGGCAGGGAGGCCTTCCCAGTGGTGGTCATCCTGGCGCCCAGCAGCAGCAGCAGGCCCCCCTCAAGACAGGATCAGCAAGACCTTTCTGGGGACACAGCCCCTCTTTTATACACCAAATCCTTTGTCTGTGTGCAGGGTGGGGGAGAAACCAGTCGTAGCTGGTTTTGGAGCACTCTGATGTGCTCAACCACCCTTTCCTTTCACTGGCCAGGCTAGGGACATTAGACGCACCACATGGGGCAGAGCCAGCATTGTGTGGGGAAAGCCCAGCCCTATTCAGGTCCCAGGTGTACTCCTCCCTCACATCACTCATGCTAATCTCAACACTCACCACCGGGGCAGACCCATCATGACTCATGGAGCCAGGCTCACCAGCCAGCTCCAGCCAATCACAAGCCAGACACAAATTACACAAACATGCCACACTAGACACAATCAGGCTGCATACATCATTGCGCAGCATTTAATCACACGAGTCCGCACATACCAAACTCGAGCTTGCACTCCCCACACATCAGGAACTAACACGGACACCTACATTCCCCATGCATTCCTATAAGAAGGGCAGGCCAACCTCACTAAACGCACTCAGAGTGTGCACACACTTTCCACTGGGACACAGTGAAAGTGTGCAGAAGCCAAAAATAACTAGCACTCGGTCACCCCACAAAGCAAAAAGTTTAGGGGTGAACCTGCCAGAAGGGCCAAGTCCAACAATACCCATATTATCTCTTCTAATTCTAACTTCAATTAGGCTACACTTAAAGGTTTTTCCCTCTCTGTGTCTGGCTTCTCTGACACCTCTGTGCTGTATGTCATTCTAACCCCTGCTGCTTCTTCTAACTAAACTTTTGAGTAACACTCTTCAGTAGCATTTATATCACAAGGGTCAACAGGAGTTATGAAGACTAACACTCCTCCATCTATCCGTGCTTGCACTGTCTGTGGAGGTTTCCACACAACAATATGAGAATTTTGTGAGGTTGGAACAAAACCTATGGTAGGCACACCTCCAGCAACATGCTGAGCACCTTGCCTTAAATCCACATTTGAAGGAGCACTTGCAATAACTCTGGGCAATATTGGGGCATTTACAGGCTCTACTTGGGCTGTGATATGCACTCCAGATGCATTTGTCACAGTGAGATCTGCATCCTGTAGTCAAGCCACAGCTGGTGGGATAATTTGAAGTATCTGTACCGGTCTTTCAATCTGTGCTAAATTTGGATCCACAGTAGTAGGGATTGTATATTGCGAAGGTCTTGAAGCTAGCATCTGCACTAGAATCTCATCTCCTGAATCAGTATCTGTCTCATCCCCATCTTTCTTTTGATGATCTTTTTCACTTCCCTTCTTAGCTAGTTCTGTACTAGCAGCTGGATATAGTCTGGTTCAGTCTATGATAGCCTTTATCCACCTGCACTACTTTTCATCCCATCGAGCATCTGCAAAATCCTGCACTGCTCATGTTGCTCTTCTCTGGTATTTCTCACTGGACATTTTCCCTTCCAACCTTCTCCCATGCATTCTGAGCTTCATATTGAGTGGGTCTAAGTGGTGGCTTCATATTGTGCTACTTCTCAATCAAATAATCAGAATATTGGTATTAAATGTTTGATATCTAGGAAAGCTCTATGCACCTTCTTTCTCAGTAAATCTGCTCCATAGGCGAAGCCATGAAAAAGTGTGCAACCTGTCCTCAGTTGTCATAAAATGTGCAGGCATAACCTCAGAAGACATCTCTTCACCTTTCCGTACTGGAATATTAGCATCCCTTCTTACTAAACTCTTAAATTCTTGAATACATTTCATTTTTGCAATACAACGAAAATGGCAATCAAATGTTATTGTTCTGTTGTTTCCCAATATATATTTATTTCATAAATCTCTTTATTGTGTTTTTTGTAAAGAGAAAAACCAATAACATAAGCACCCCCCCCCAATTTTCGAGGACATGTAGGCACAAACACTTACCATAACTTTCCTAATCTCCTGGAGATTGGGGCCAAAATAGGACAGCATCATGACCAATATGACCGTCCACCAATCAGAAATCATAACATGCATGGGAACCCTCTTGTTCAGCCCACTGTAAATACCTGGTGCCCCCATTATTAAGTCTCCACCATCTTTCGTCAGCCATCCTCCTCTCTCCCCTCCTTCCAAAGACCCCATATTTTTTCAATTTGTGTAGGCAGGATCTTGTATGATATACCAATTTTTCTGCCTCCATACACCAATCTCAACCCTCTACCCATTCTCGCATGGTGGGTATAGTGGATGAGCCACAGTGTGTCAGGATATCTCTGCGAGTCACCATCAGGGCTAGGTTACAGAACAGTAGGGCATAACTGTCCAGGGTCTGTTCACCCCAGATTCCCAGAGTAGCCAATTGAGGCGTAATTCACACCTCCTTGCCCAGGGCATGAGACATCACCCTGCCCACCCGCTTCCAGTAGGCCCCTATTCACAGGCAATCCCAGAGAATATGAACAAGGTTACCACAATGTGGCATCCACATAGGCATCGGTCATCAGAGGAATGATCCATACCAAAAAGACTGGTCCAAGTGTAATACGCCTTATGTAAAATTTTAAATTGGACCAGGCGGAAACCCGTCCAGATTGCAACTTCCCTGGGATACCTACACACGGTATACAACGTTTAGCACGCATTTATTACAACGCACTACCATTACAACGCAGGCATTACCACGCACACTATTACAACGCATTGCGCTGGGGGGCGCTCTAGGATAGGGAATAAGTTTAATTGTATATCCAACACCTTCCCTAGTGTCCACGGGGACTGGAGTTGGAATATAAAATTATACTTACCACTATCCAGCACCTCAAAGCGCTATGCGTTGTAACGGTATTCGTTGTAAATACCGCGTTGTAAAGGTATGCGTGGTAATAGTATGCGTGCTAACGTCATACATCCCTACACACCTTGCCCCAATTGTCATTTTCCAGTCTGCCCAGATCTCTCTCCCATTTTCCCTTTAAGGACTCTAGCGGGGGAAAATGATTATGTAAGAGTGTGAAGTAATTCCAGGACACTGCATGGTCCATGAGGGGGAGCCATGCACCCTCTATTCTAATGGGGATTCCTCCTCTATGTCGGCCAGCAATACCCCACATCTACCCAGGATAAAACACATCTGTTGGTATCTCAGAATTTGACCATCCGTCAATTCGTATTTGGCTTGGAGGTCCAGGTAAGGGATTAAATCCCCATCTCTCCATACATCTCCTAGTTGGGTGATTCCCAACAGATCTCTTTAGTTTCCCAATATTTATTGATAAATCCAAATACATTATTCACTTTTGTAATCCAATCCCAGTGTGACACTCTGAAATTGCCAATCAATCCCAGTGGCAAAACACACCAACTGACCGATCTCAACATGAAAAATTATGATGTATAAACTCACTCGCACAAATTCAAGAATGAACCTACAAACTCCTTCTTGTTTGCTTCTACTAAAGAAATAACAGTATTACGACCACTCAAGAAAATCTCAACCAGCGTCAAATCACCTAAATCAATGCAGGGTCACCCATTTGCGCAATTATGTTCCACTAGCACTGATCAAAATCAAATCAATCACAACAATATTCTATTTATGTCAACAGTATAAGTGATGGTACCAAACACACTACACCTTAACCTTCAAACAAGCCTTCTATTCAATTTATGTATGTATACAACAGAAACACTTGACTACAACAAGCCTGAATTCTTCAATCTCTTATCTTCAACAGCTTTGTAATACTTTTTTTCACTCACTCATTCATACCTACATTACTATTTAAATCAAAGCACAAATACCGTACACAACACATCACCCTATTAATACTCTGACATTCTAAAACGTAATCGCCTTCTAGTACCTCCTTGTCAGATTTTCAAATTCTGGACACTGAATTCGGGAATCAGAAATTTTATTCTGTTTTTTTTTTTTAAATATGTTTATATTTTTCCGATTACGCACACTTTAAACATTGTACATTTTACATCATTGATAAAATTTTCATCAATTCATGTCAATTAAAGATATACAGTATACAATACATTTAATTATCCTAATTATATTTATAATAGAAAAACGCCTTGCACCTAACAATTTCAATTGCAGCCTAGTCCCTCCTTCCATCTAATTATGGGTTCCCATATTCTCAAGCCTAGGGTTTTCCCTCTCCTTCCTTTTCGCGCATATATATTCTTCTCCATATTATATGCCAATAATAGGTTAGCCAGCCAACTCTGCATTACCGGTGGGCTTTTTTCCCAGCCATGCCCTGGCTATTGTTAATCTGTATACCGCCATTGCTACAAACATGAAATCCCGCTGTACCCCATCCTTATCCAGGCCAACCCCTATCAAAATCCAAGATGGAGTAAGCTTAATTTGCATCCCTAATGATCTACCCAGGAACCCCTCAATATCTCTAACCAATGTATGAAGTTGCGGACAGGTAGCAAATATATTTGTGCTATCAGCTTCAACGGCATTACACCTAGGACAGGTAATACCCGTGGTACCCCCCCCCCCCATTTTGCTATCCTAGCTGGAGTAAAATAAAGTGAATATATAGTTTTGTAATGCTGAGACTGAAGGGGGGATGCACACAATATCGTTCGACCTAAATCTAGTGACTCCTGGAACCACCCCATTTCCCCAGCTAGTTTCTTCGCCCATCTATTGCCGTATTTTTCTAGATCATCCGTTTTCTCTTTTACCAGGCTTGCATAAAAAGAACGAATCGTGCGATCCCCTGCTATTTTTATTTCCTCAAGAATTTCGTTTTTATTAAATCCTGCTGGTACTCCTTGTTTACTAGCTAAAAAGCTCCTGATACTTAAAAAAGCCTCTGTTGCTCATATCATATTTATTTCTAAGATCTGCAAACTGTACCATTCCTTCAGAATTCAATACATCACCAATTTGTACAATCCCCCTTTCCGTCCACTCTGCCATTGTTTGATCTCCCAATATTTCCATAGGGAATGACTTGTTCTTATACAATCTAACATACCGATTGTATCTCCCCAGCTTAGACTTTTTTAAAAAAACATTCCAAACCTTAACAGCAGCCAGAATTGTCTTAAACCTCATTCTTTTGAAGTATCCAAAGTCTATGCAATTTAAAAAACAATTTCACGCCTCCATCCCGAATACAGCTGTGTATACTTTTGTAGAAAAATTATTCACTCTTGGATCACAGTCATTTCCACCTATTAGCCCCTGCATATATTGCAAAGCTGCTGCTATATAGTAGAGCCTAAAATCAGGGGCGCCCCACCCACCCCTCTCTCTTGGTAGAGAGATAAATCTGTAGGCCCTGTGAGTCTTACCCTGCGCCTAGATGAACCTATTGCAAATAGCCTCCAATGTATTAAACCAACTGGCCTCAAAAAATAAAGGGATGGATCTAAAAAAATTAAGAAACTTGGGAAGGATCACCATCTTAATTACATTGGTGCAACCCACCAATGACAAATGCAAGTTGTTCATCCTCTCCAAATCTGCTTTTACTTGTGACATTAAGGGGATCATATTGTTTCCCACCACCTGATCCAGATTTGCTGATATTGCCACCCCTAGGTATATTGCTGACCCAACAACCCTATCATCATTACAGCTCAAATAACTATTCTCGACAATCTGCGTTTTAGTTCTATTCAGGCTGTACCCAGAAACCTGTACAAAACATTGAGCTTCTGCTTCCATCACCCTAATAGCAGCTATGGGGTTGGGTGTCAGAATGGCCACATCATCCGCGTATGCCAATGTTTTTACCCTGCAGCCATTTATATTCATTGCCGGTATCCCTGGGTTCCTTGCTAGTCTACGCAGATACGGATCCAGATAAAGCGCAAATAGCAGGGGGGATGATGGGCAGCCCTGCCTGGTCCCTCTACTAATTCTAACAGCTGTCGAGTATCCCCTATTGACTCTGATCTTGACCGTTGGGTTTTTGTATAGAGTCTGTATAGCTCTAATGAAGCCTTCCCCTATGCCACTCCACCTCATAACCGACCATAGGAAACCCCAGGAGACCCTATCAAACGCCTTCTCTGCGTCTAAAAACAGCGCTGCCATAGGGTCTCCTAGGGTACCTGCTGCGTCAAACATAGTTATTACCTGTCTGACATGCTGTGTTGTCCCTTTTCCTGGGATAAACCCATGCTGGGATGGGCAGACCAGACTCTCTACAACCCGTGCTAGTCTTTTAGCAAGCATTTTTGAATATATTTTTATATCTGAGTTCATCAGAGTGATCGGGCGGTATGAGCCTGGAGCGATCACAGGTCTACCTTTCTTAGCAATTACTATGATGTCGGCCCCTCCCCAGGACTCAGGTACCGATTCTCCCTTCTGTGCCAATAGCATGATGTTAAACATATCCCCCATAAGAGTTGTTTGAAATGTTTTAAAGAATTCCAGCGGGATCTAATCCGGACCCGCAGCCTTCCCCGAAGGTAGGCTGCCACGCGCTGTAACAAACTCCTCTAGCTGAAATATATCTTCTAGCTCAACCTTGTCATCCAAAGAGAGCTTTGAAGGGACTACCTCACTCAGATATCCTACTACATCCACCACACCCCCGTGTTATCTGTTGCATATAGATCTGAATAAAATTGCCTGAATACTTCCCTTATCTGATCTGGTTCTCTAGCAGTATTTCCTTGTGTGTCTATGATTTCCTTAATATCTGATGCCGCTCCTCTCTGCCTAGTCCGAACAGCTAAAATATGGCCCACCCTTTCGCTGAGCTCATACGCGTTCTCCTTCTTAGCAAGATATTTTTCAGTTGTTTTCTTGGCGATCCCTTCCACCGCCTCTGCTCTGAGTGCAATAACTCTAAGCATTATGTGATCTAATGGGGATTGCTGCCTGACGGCTAGTGCTAATTCTTCTTCAACTCTCAACAGGCTTTTACGCATCTCTTCCGCCTTCAGCTTCTCCCTCTTCTGCCTTGAGAGTACAAAGCTCATTGTCTCCCCTCTTACCCCGGCCTTAAATGTATCCCACACTACCCCTGGGGATGCTGTACCCCTGTTTATATCCCAAAAGTTCTTGATCCACCTTATCATGACTGCCCGATATTCCTGATCCTGCAGCAACACCCTTTCAAGCGTCCACTGTAGCTCTTTCCTTTGAAACGGACCCAATTTAACTGTTAGCACTAAAGGGCTGTGGTCCGATATGATGCAAGGGTGTCTTTCTATTTTTGACCCATCAACCAAACTATTTGAAATTGAAAAATAATCAAGTCTAACCAATACCTGGTGGGGGCTGAAAAAAAAGTGCTACCATCTAAATTCGGGTGCCACTTTACCCATGGATCCTCTAAAGCATTATTTAACACCATATCTGTCAATGCTCTATAGGTTTTCTTCTTTCTACCTAAATATTGGCTCCCGGGTTGCAAAAATGAACTAACCGGATCATGCAAATTGAAATCGCCACAGCATATGATTGGTTCAGGCCATTGTGCCAATTCCACATCCAAATACTGAAAGACATCCGGGTCATCCTCCGTGGACCCGTAAACTGAAGCCAACGTGATTATCTCCCCTTTAATAACTATTTCCAACAGCACCCACCTCCCCCATTGATCTTCTTTTTTCCTTTTCACTATCGTATCTCTATTTCTACCCAGCACTACCACCCCTCTAGTTTTGGTCCCTTGATTAGTTTTTGCTAAAACTGCATACCCCAGCTGTTCCAGGAGATATTCTTTGTTACCCTCAATGTGAGTCTCTTGTAGACAAACCAGATCCAACCGCAAAGTATTCAGAAGTGCAGCCACTCTATGTCTTTTATTTATTTCGTTCAGCCCGCATACATTTATTGAAGCTATTCTACATGCCATCTAGATAGATTTTGTATCCAACAAACAATACTGCTAATCTGCTAAGAAGAGAATGCGGCTGTTGATACCATACATTTCCTTTTGTACCCTGTATATCTTGTACATCTCCTACCGTATTTCCTACCCAAGTGTGCTGTGCCAACCAAAAATAACCATAACTTTGTGTGCCCTTTCCTCCCCCCTCTGCCCTCCCCAGCCCTTCCCACCCTCCTAGCTCCCCCCTCCCCACCACCCCCTTACAGGCAAATAGGTCGTGAGACCTATGTGTGGCTGCTTCAAATTGTGCGAGTCGCTTCCCCCCTCTGCTTCATTCTATCCGATGCTGTGCTGTGTTGCTCCATTTCAAAGTTTACCGTAATCAAGGTACTTAAACCCTACAACTA
Source organism: Lissotriton vulgaris (assembly GCF_964263255.1). Taxonomy (NCBI): domain Eukaryota; kingdom Metazoa; phylum Chordata; class Amphibia; order Caudata; family Salamandridae; genus Lissotriton; species Lissotriton vulgaris. The sequence continues at coordinate 971,910,505 of NC_141693.1, read as the reverse complement.
GCATCAAGGATTTGTAGGCCCTGCCCCATACCCAGTTTTCTGTTTCTTAATCTCATCTAAAAACTGCTGGGCTTTGATCTCTGAAAAAAACATGCAGACTTTCCCTTTTACCACTACCTTAAGCCTCGAAGGATACAGGAGGTATGCTTCTGCCCTGAGGGCCTGAAAGGGTGCTATCATTTGCCTAAGTTTCCATCTGCGCTCAACCGTGGTGTGGCAAAAGTCGGGCCTAGTGAAAACGTAATGCCCTGAAATGATCCCCTGCTGTCTGGCCATGCTTTGTCTATGATCTCTTGCCTTAGTAAAAAATTCCCTATGTTGACCAGGATTGCCCTAGGTAGTGCACCCTGCCCTCCTAAAGCCTGCCCCTTCTTTAATACAAAGGGGAACCGATGCGCCCTCTGCACCTCTCTTTCCCACTGCCACTGGGATTCTGGAAAAGCCCCCTTTAACAGGTCTACAACAAATTGCCTTACATCCTGCCCTTCTGCCCCTTCTGCCACGCCCAGAATTCTAACATTATTCCGTCTCTGTCTGTTCTCAAAATCTTCCATCTTCCAGCGCAGATCCTCAGCCATCTTCTCATGTTCCGTTTTAAATGATTGCCAGCTTCCAAAATCGTCCTCCAGTTTCCCTGTTCGTTCCTCGACCTCCGTTACTCAGCCCACCACTTCTTTATACAGTTTATTTACTTTCCTAAGAGACCCTTGAATTTTCTTCGTGGCCTGCCTTGCTCTGCGGCTATCCGATCTTGCTTCTGCTTGCATCTGTTTAAGGGTGGTGAATAACATTTCAAAGGAGTCACTTCTGGGTGGAGCGTCAGAAGGGGGACCCCCGGCTCCACCATTATCCTGGTACACCTGTGATGTAGCCGAATAATCCCATACTAAACATCTTTCAGGAAGGAATGGAGACCCCGAAGCACGCCTCCTTGATCTGGGGATTGTTTTCCGTTGCGTGGAGTCTTTTCCAGAAGTAGCAGAACCTGAATCTGTACCCTCCTCCTCCTCCTCCTCTGAACTTCCTGACATTATTGATTCAGATTCTGTGTCCTCATTCAATGAAAAAAGCACTCCCCCTCTATTGAGCCATCATCACCCTTTTCTGTTGCCTGCTTAATCCTGGTCCTCCCCTCGTTGTCTTTCTCAGTCAAACTATCCCTGCTGCCCCAGGTATTGTCTGATTGCTTTTGAGAGTTCATCTCCTCCTCCATTAACAACAGAGCCCCGAGCATATCTGAATTCCCCAGGTCAGCGCCTCCAAGAGCCTTGTGGGTTCCTGCTACCGTTGTTTGCACTGAATTAGATGTTAGTCCTGCCGTGCGGGCCCTTGGTGCCTCCTCCGTCAGTGAGCCATATCCATGAGCAGCCTGTTGCCTGCGCCGCTACTTAGCCTCGTACGGGATTAAAGCTTTGCCTGGCAACCAGATTCTCCGCGTTCACTGCTTTCACTGCGTTCACTGCTGCTTCCGTAGCGTCCTCGAGGACGCTTTTGCCAGCCTCTAGCTGCTCCTGAACACCATCCGACTGGTCGGGGACCCTCGTGGAGAAAACTTCTTTGAGGGTAGGCTGCCGCATCCCTGGGTCTTTGATTTTTGAGGTGTCCGCTCCTTTCATTATTTTATCTAGTGTTACCGCTTTGTCTGTTTTCAGATTCCGGCCTTCTGTAATGCTAACTGGAGCATTTCCCACGGTCTCCACTATCTTTCCCCGGAGCTCTGTCTTTTTTTCTCCCGGGGGGGGGCGGGATTTTGCGAATCGCCCCCGTAGCCTTCCCATCCTTTCCAAGACCCGCATCGATGCTCGGAGTAAGCGCCGTTACTACCGTTTTTGTCTTCGTTGCCGATAGATTCGACATCTCTTTCGGTTTGTCTTGCTTAGGAGGTCAGGCGGCATCTTATAGACCAAATCTTGATTCTTTTCGCTGCCTACCATGCCTGCCCACCTTACAAGTGTTTTCCTCAGCCAGTCCCAGCTTAGTCTGAACCTGGGGTCTTGATTTATAAACCGTATATACTCCTTTAATCCTTGCTGCCACCATTGTTCACCGGCCATCTGGGGTCAACAGCGCCTCTAGTCATTCCATAACTGGCACAAGCAGGAGAGGGAAAATAGTGCGACTGCTCAGCACAGCTCCTCAGCGGCATCTTGCCTCCTACTCATATTTTTCCAGAAATTTTATTCTGACTTGGGAAATTTTTTTATAGTTCCATTCAGTGTGAACCATATCTCTGTTACCAAAAATGAGGGCACGTAAAAGTTATTATTTTAATCAGTTCTACCTGTAACTGTTGAAGGTGGTCGCCAACTCTGCGCCTTGTTCTTTTTCAGGCGAAACGGATCTTTGACCCTGTTAGGCCTGGCCCTTTTGATAGGTCTATCCCCAAACTTTTTGCCTTTTGCTACCCATTTTTCTGTAGGATTCTGCTCACTTTGCCCCTGTTGATCAGTGCTAAAGTGCCTATGTTCTCTGTATAAATTGTGACAATGATTGGTTATCCATGATTGGCATATTTGATTTACAGGTAAGTCCCTAGTAAAGTGTGCAGTGTGTGCCCAGGTCCTGTAAATCAAATGCTACTAGTGAGCTTGCAGCACTGGTTGTGTCACCCACATAAGTAGCCCTGTAAATGTGTCTCAGACCTTCCACTGTAGTGTCTGCTTGCGCAATTGTGAACTGCCATGTTGTCCTGGCAAGTACACCCAATTGCCAGACCTAAACCTTCCCTTTCCGTACATGTAAGGCCCCCCCTTATGGTCGGCTCAAGGTACCCCCCTGGGCAGGGTGCAGTGTATGTGAAAGGTAGGACATGCACTGGTGTACTGAGAATTAATTAACACACCTTTTGGTGAAGGTGATTTTTAATTCCTGTGTTTGAAAATGTCCCTTTTAGAAAGTGAGCATTTTCTTACTTTTACCATTCTGTGTGCCTCTGGCTGTTAGTGTATTCAGCGTCTGGTGTGTGAGTAACAGGAGCTGGGATGTGCATTCACTGTAGACAGTCACTGGGCCGGGGTTGAGGTGTGCCCTGACTTGCCTGGGTGACTCATCGCAGGGCTGAATAGACCTGGTCTGCATTTAGAGTGGGGGAGGAGATTGCTTACACCTGAATAGGCTGTGTCCCCTTTTGCAGAATGCTATCTCTGCCCCCTGTGGCCATGTTGCACCAGGGAGAACAGGACTGGTTTGTGCAGGGTTCAGAGACCCTTCCAACAAAGAGAACAATGACATTTCGGGGTGTACGTATTACACCACAACCAGGACTTTAGATTACTTCAAGGTACAAGAGGACCCTGCCAAGGAGAAGAGCTGGAGAGCCGTGAGGAGGAGTGCTGCCCCTTTGCTGTGTGCTTTGTGGGGCTGGCCTGCTGTTGCTGCTTCTGTCTGTGGTGGAAGAAAAGGACTGACTCTTTTGGCCCTGCTGTGGCATCCTGCTTGTGAAGGGAATCTCCAAGGCCTATGGGTACTGGCCTCCTGTTCTTGGAAGACTCAGGGACATCACAGTCTGTCTTCTGCGCGCTTTCCCTTTGCTTTGGGGGAAGCTCTGGTGCATGTGCTCTATTTTACAAGACCCCTAGTGCTTCCACTTCAGTTTGCATCTTCAGTGCACTCTTACTTATATTAGAGAGAGAAGGGACTGTACTGGTCTTCTACAAAGTACCCAAACCAGAGCTTGGTGAGCACTGGTTCTCCACTGGTGTGAGAGAAAGCGCATATGGAGCGCTTTGCCAAGCACCCCAGTGGGTGAGGAGTGATGTTTGGTTGTAGCCCAGTACGCGGAAAGCACTCTGATTTCTGATGCCAACGACTGAAGATTCTGTCGGGCAAGTTTCAGGGCTGAGGGTCCATCCACTGTGGCACAAGAAACTAGGAAAACAGTCAAGTGTAGCCGCTCTTCAATGAATCGAGTACCGCAGAAGTTGCAGGCATTGCCTAGCAACCTTCCAATATAGGGGCAAGCAGCTCTGACCCAGTGCTGCCCCGCCCAGGAGGATGCCAGGACAACCGAGAGGAGGGATGCACTCCAATCTGCAGGAGCCCATCACAGCCAGCGGAAACACATTGCTCCGCCCGCTCCATGAAGCGCCTGACGGGGGAATCTGCTGATCTCAGCCAGGGAATGGGTGAGTGTAATTCACCCTCCTACCTGCAGCAGTCAACCCTCGTTGCAGCGGCACAGGCACATGAGCAGCTGCCGGTGAGAGCTGTAGGGGAGGGACACACGACTGGCATACCTCCAGAGGGCGTATTGGGTCCTTTGCAGGCCCAGCTGGGTTAGAGGCCCCGCGGGCAAGTGTGAGGAAAGTGGCATTAGTGCTTCCCTGAGAGAGCTGTGTCTCTGCAGTGCCTGGAGCCCGCATTCACGAAGGATACCAATGATGCTTCACAGGGAGCGCAGCTGTGTCCGTCTACACTGCAGTGTGAGTTAGGCACAAAACTGTATTTTTTGTAGCACCAAATGTGTTCGGGATACGTGCCTAGTGGCACAGTGATCTCTGGGATCACTGCCTAAAGTGATCTGATCTATGCATCTTTGTTGGTGATTGCCTAGAGGCACAGTGACAAAGTGATTTATGGTCTACATGTGCCTAAAAACTGATCAATGGTCTAAATGTGCCTACAAACTACAAACTGATTTATGGTTTAAATGTGCTTAAATACTACGAAATGATTTATGGTCAATGCAATGTCACGACAATTGCCTAGTTGGTAAGATGATGTATGTGATTTGTGGTCTAAATGTCTTATATACATTTTTGATGACAAGTGCCTAGTGGTGCATTCATTTATGTGATTGTGGTCTACAGTGTCTTATATATATTGCAAGTGATATTTTTATATACCACTGTGTGGAGTCTCTTTTTGTGGTGAGCCTTATGTGTCACTGAGTGTGTGTGTGTGTGTGTGTTGGCAAATGGTTTACACATTGCCTCTGGGATAAGCCTGACTGCGCTACCAAGCTACTAAGGGGTTGAGCAGGGGTTATCTTGGGTGTGTAACTCCCTTCCCTTGACTAGAGTGGTGGGTTCTGCCTGGCTTAGGTGTATATGCCCTAGCCATCCAAAAATCCCATTTCTAACAAACACCATTTTTGAGTGAAGCATAAGGCGAAAACATCTCAATAAGCGTTATCACATATGTTCAGTCAATGATGAGAATTTTGAATGAGTTTAAAATTATTTATTTATTGATAAAAGTTTAGTATATTATTTTGTTCTATTTATTCAAATTAGTAAATCAGATAACCCCATTTACAGAAATATCAGGAAAATCATAGTTAGAGTCAATGAAGAAAATGTCAGCTTGTTCCATAAAGGAATTTAAGTTCCTATTCTACTATCAGATCCTAACCTACCAGAACCTATAAAGAGACTTTACGGAAAAGAGCGAGATTGTAATTGAACTTTGAAATAGAATCAGATTTTTGGTGAACTCCTCATTAAGAGTAGTTCTAGAAACTCATCCAAATATTTTCTTCCTAATGTAATCAGCAAACAGTTGCAGTAACAACTGTTTAAATTCAAGGTAAGAAAATAGTCACAACAGTAGTCATAAATGTTAAAGAAATTGACACCCACAGTATAGTAGGTGAAAGAAATCACTGTCAGCAGTAGCTCACAGCAAATGGAGCAAAACGTGACAAAGGGAACAAGGATGATTGCAGAAGAATAGCCTGGACTGGGTAAAGCAGCATAAAGATCTCTAAGAATCTAACTAGGAACACATATATTATAAACACAAAAACATATGAAAAAATACATGCTGGTGTTTGGACAGTCTGAACCAATGAAGAAGGATTGTTTGATAGTCTGCTGCTTCTTCGTTCATTCCTACAGTAAACGTCAAAAGTCAGCAAGGTGCTTTCTACAAGTTGTCTACTTAGTTGCTAACATTCATGTGCATTAGATTCTCTATGAGTCTCTGTGGGGCATGTTCCCAAGCAATAGCGATAATTATCGCTATTGCTTGGTTAGAGACAAAAATTTACCGCTGAGCTGCGGCGATTTTTATCGCAGATAAACCTTGGTATTACCAAGGTTTATCGCAAATGCGATAAAAATCGGCCGCAATGCATGAATATCGCTGAAAAGTCAGCGATATTCATGCATTACCGAGCTAATGCTCTTAGCCATGTTACCCACCTCCATTTGGATAACATGGCTAAGAACTGCTCAGGGCGGGTGTTCCCTTTCATTCGCGCTTAGCGCAAATATCTCCAAAAGTTGGTAATAGGAGATAGCGATGTTAGCGACTGTTTCCAGTCACTAACATCTTGGCACGCCGACTTTGCATGTCATTAGTGATAAATATCACTGACATGCAAAGTGGGGCCCAAGATGGTCGCTATCTCCTACTAGCTGTCGCCAACTGGTGTTAGCGACAGCTAGGTAATAGGGAGATAATTTTATCTCCGCTTTCTTGGCTTTTAAAGCCAAAAAAAGCCAAAAAAGCGGAGATAAACCCCCTTGATAATATGCCCCATAGAGTTTTCAAGAGAACCCTTCAGTCTAAAATATTAGCTATTCAAAACTCCACTGAATGACAATGAACTATTCTAAATTAGATACATTTTAATGATAACTTACGGAATTAAGTCATGAGATTCACATCTTCATGCATGCACCATTATTTAAATATATTGATTAGCATTCATTATTGTGAGTATGTGGTAGCTAGCTAAATATGATAAGAACATGCAGTTTAGGAAAAGAACAACTACATTTTTAACACCTTCGCCGCAGGCGTGATTCCCCACAGCGCAAGGGTGGGAGGGGGCGCCGTGGGGCTCGTGACGAGCCCAGCTCGTCATGAGTCACAGTAGAGCTGTGCTCATGACAGGCTGGGCTCGTCACAACCCCACCCACTAATTCATTCTCCTGCTCAGGCAGGGAATCAATTGTGAGTGGGCGCGCCGCAGCAGTTATGATGAGCCCAGCTCGTCATGAGCACAGCTCCACTGTGCCTCATGACGAGCTGGGCTCGTCATGAGCATGGAAGGGGCTAAAGTCTTCAGAGGCTCAATATTTATTTATTTATTTAACATAGCACAGTTCAGCATCTCCTAAAAATCATTTATTTATTTAAGAAGAAAATTAACAGTAATGCAAAGAAAGGCGTAAAGAAAATAAAGGAAGCCTGGTCAAAAATAGCAATGAAATTATGATGGAAATGAGTGCTTAATACAAAAATCAGGCCACACATTTGATTTGCACATTGACGAAAATGCACGTTTTCCTACATGTTTATTCTTCAAACATTTTCATGTCAATATCTTGTGTATATTAGGACACTTATTTTAAGCTAAATTTTACCTCTCTATCATAGTTGGAAAGCGTCGAGGCCCTTCCAGACACATTATTACTATAGCGCCAAGAGACATTTGGTCCTACTTAACATAACTAAACAGTTAATTACTTCTACTGGCGAAAGCAAATCTGGCAGAATTTAGGGGCATATTATCAAGGGGGGCGATAGGCAATTTTCGCCGCTTTAGCGGCCCTTTTTGGACGCTAAGCTGTGATAATACTATCGCCCTATTAGCAAGCTGTCGCTAACATCAGTTAGCGACAGCTTGTAGGTGATAGCGAGCGGTTTGGGGCCCGCTTTACATGTCAGCGATATTTATCGCTAATAACATGCAAAGTGGGCGTATCCAACCTGTTAGCGACTGAAAGCAGTCGCTAACATCGCTATCGCCTATTAGCAACACAGGTGTAGCGATGGAAATATTTGCGCTAAGCGCGAATATCTCAAAAAACTAACACCTGCTCAGACCAGTTCTTAGCCATTATATCCATTGGGAGGTGGATATAATGGCTAAGACCCTGTTAGCGATAATGCGTGAATATCGCTGTATTCTCAGCGATATTCACGGATTTTTGCCGCTATCGCTGGGTATTTTATTGCTTTTGAGATAAACGTTGCTAATAGCAAGTTATCTCAGCGATAAAATCCCGTGATGCGCGGCGATAAAAAAACTGCCGCTAACCCTACTTAGCGATAAATATCGCTATTTGTTGATAATATACCCCTGAATTATTTACGATCCTGGTCTTCTGGGAGAAAAATGCACGTTTTTAATAAAATCCTGTTTGCAGTTCACTTAATAAAAATCCATGTTCACGATTGAATTAGACTTTAGATAGACAAAACAAATGATTAACATATCCCTGTATCCAAATATTCATTTAATTAGCTGTGGAATAAAGGAGGGCTATACATATATTCCCTGTCAGCATTTCACCTTAATCAGGGGCAGATCTTCTAATAGACTCTAACTCTTCATTGATTTTCGCTCCTGTTGAATAATAGCTAATATCAGAGATGCAGGAATGAAATACAAGGCTGACTCGACTTTTCATCCTTCAAGGATCGATAATAAAATATGATTATAGAGTAAAGATCCGTGGGGCATATTATCAAGGGGGTTTATCTCCGCTTTTTTGGCTTTAAAAGCCAAGAAAGCGGAGATAAAATTATCTCCCTATTACCTAGCTGTCGCTAACACCAGTTAGCGACAGCTAGTAGGAGATAGCGACCATCTTGGGCCCCACTTTGCATGTCAGTGATATTTATCACTAATGATATGCAAAGTGGGCGTGCCAAGATGTTAGCGACTGAAAACAGTCGCTAACATCGCTATCTCCTATTACCAACTTTTGGAGATATTCGTGCTAAGCGCGAATATCTCCAAAAGCTAACACCTGCCCTGAGCAGTTCTTAGCCATGTTATCTAATGGGAGGTGGATAACATGGCTAAGAGCATTAGCTCGGTAATGCATGAATATCGCGGACTTTTCAGCGATATTCATGCTTTGTGGCGATTTTTATCGCATTTGCGTTAAACCTTGGTAATACCAAGGTTTATTTGCGGTAAAAATCGCCGCAGCTCAGCGGTATATTTTTGTCTCTAACCAAGCAATAGCGATAATTATCGCTATTGCTTGGTAATATGCCCCCGTATTTTTTCTTTTTCCTCATTTCAATATGTAATCACGTTTCTTGCAGCTAAATGTAGTGTCTGGTATTAATTTCATTTATTTTTTAAAGAAGATACCTTGAGAGATGCATAAAAGCTGCATATAATGAGCTGGGCGAAAGTTGAAGTAAGAACATATTTACCGATATTAGATAGCTGTGTGATCAAGTAAATAATTGCCACGCTCTGGCTATTTCTTTTTTGAATACATCACTGAGGTGATTTCCTTCCGTTTTGGGCACTGACAGATTTTCAGATACACGTTTTTTTCCAAACAAGCTGGGCACAGTTTCAGTCAATATAATATATTGAACAAATAGATCTGTTGACAGTTTCTCCTCTACCTTCCCCTTGAGTTTATTGCAGGTAAAACTAGCCTGATGTCTCTGTAAAGGAATGCTATTTCAAATAATAACGGTTTCATAACCCTTTGCTGCCATCTAGTGTATCTGTTAGGTGAACACATTCCAGTTTAGAATTTCAAGACATGGAAAACAGTTTAGCCATTTTAATGACTGTTTAATTTTGATTTTTTTTTTAAATACGAAAAAGCTGAAATATCAAATAACAAGAATAAAATGTAATGATATGCTTTTTAAATTTCTTACACCAATTTGTGTAACTGGTTGCTAATGAACGCACAGTGCCTTCCTATATTGTGCAAGGCTTTATATAATTTTATCTAAATTGGGTTGTTGATGGAGCTAAAATCAACCTCTAGTCTATGACAATATAAAAGAAGTTAAAGTAAACATCAGCCGGATTATGGGGCATATTACCAAGCAATAGCGATAATTATCGCTATTGCTTGGTTAGAGACAAAAATGTACCGCAGAGCTGCGGCGATTTTTACCGCAAATAAACCTTGGTATTACCAAGGTTTATCGCAAATGCGATAAAAATCGCCGCAATGCATGAATATCGCTGAAAAGTCAGCGATATTCATGCATTACCGAGCTAATGCTCTTAGCCATGTTATCCACCTCCTATTGGATAACATGGCTAAGAACTGCTCAGGGCAGGTGTTAGCTTTTGTAGATATTCGTGCTTAGCGCGAATATCTCCAAAAGTTGGTAATAGGAGATAGCGATGTTAGCGACTGTTTTCAGTCGCTAACACCTTGGCACGCCCACTTTGCATGTCATTAGTGATAAATATCACTGACATGAAAAGTGGGGCCCAAGATGGTCGCTATCTCCTACTAGCTGTCATTAACTGGTGTTAGCGACATCTAGGTAATAGGGAGATAATTTTATCTCTGCTTTCTTGGCTTTTAAAGCCAAAAAAGCGGAGATAAACCCCCTTGATAATATGCCCCTATTTTCGGAAGCGTAGTTACCATTTGGTGCAGCAAGTGCAGTGAATCCGGGCCACAGAGCACTGAGGGGCCCATTAACCCTGAAAATGTGGCAGTTTATTGCCACTGCAACAGTCAAAGGGGCACTTTTGTATTCTTTTAACATAACAAAGGCGCTTCCAAAGGATCTACTGGTAGTCCATTGCCGGACTTTTCAGCATTGGTGAATTCCTGTGCAAAGAGAAATGGGCTGGGGGTGTAAGAGTACAACAGTCTGCGAATGGTGTGTTCTTGCCGGCCTACTCTTCATTGCAAGTTCAGTTCTGTACACCCTTCATTCAAGGTGACCCCGTCCTTTCAGAAAATATCTACATTTCTTGAATGTATGGGGAGTCACAAGCCCCAGTGTGTCTACGGTCCTCTGCTGGTTGTGGAAGTGCTGGACCCATAACATGGAAATCATAAAAATGTGTCTCTGGCGGTAAGCGTCCATTGATTTATTCACATGCCGAGGAGCACGTGATGAAAACACTATGAGCATGTTGAAAACTCTATGGATGAAATTTGTCATGGATTTGTCATTGCCTGGTAAGTCTGGTAGAGTCATCCGGACTCGAGGACCGCAATCAATCAATGGGGTGTCTCCGAGGTCAATGCTGCTTGAACCATTGAACATTTTTTAAAATAGTAGGATTTTGATAGCCCTCTTGCAGGCATTCGTTTGTCGAACATGCACATGTTTTTCATCGAAAGCCCGAACAGACACATAAAGATTTCAGTGTTCGTTTGTTCAAAATCTTACATCTCCAAAAGTTATTCATCGATTGCTTTTAAATTTTGACACAACGTTGGATTCGATTAAGAGTGTGTTTATATATACACAACATTGGATTCGAATACGCGAGTGTCCAATACGCGCGTGTTTTTAATCGAAAGGCCGAACAGACCCTATCGATTTGGTTGCTGCGCAACAACTACAAGGGACGCAAAGAGACAATACTTCGCCTTCAGGAAATAGGCATCCTGCTCTAAATTGGCTATGGTCTTTTTTGGGGGGGAGGTCATTTCAAGTCCTCGTGCCTCCTTTCCACTCTCAGGAGTTTGCTTTGCATCAGGGGGTGCCGCAGGGCTCATTGTTGAGCCCCTTATTGTTCAACATCTATGTCCGGCCTTTGGCCGTGCTAGCGAAGGGAAGGGGCTTGTCACTGGTGTCGTATGCTGACGACACCCAGCTGGTGATCGCTTTCTCCAAAAATGGGTGCACCAATCTGGTCAAGTTTAAGATCTGGATGGCGTTAAATTGCTTGCAGCTGAACACTAGTAAATCAGAGATCCTACTGTTCGGGAAGGATCAGGGGCTGTGGTCCGAGCAATATTGGCCGGATCGCCATAAACCTGCCCCCCTCCCCAAGGAGAATGTGAAAAACCTAGGCGTGTGGTTCGACAGTGGCTAGTCGTTTGACGCCCAATCGAAGGCTGTGGCTGGGGCATGTTTTGGGCTTCTGCGAGGCCTGAAGCCACTGTTGGGGTTCTTCCCTCCAAAAGTGCATCAAAATATAATCCAGGCTTCAATTCTATCCAGACTGGATTATGGCACCTGCCTCTATCTGGGTGCAAATAATGCCAGTGTTAAGTGTCTACAGAGAGTACAGAATGCAGCTGCCCGCATTTTGGTGGCTCTCCCGAAATTTTGCTCAGTTTCTCATGTGCTTCGCAAACTCCATTGGTTGCCTGTCGAGAAGCGCATCCAATTCAAGTCGCTTTGTGTGGAGCATAGGATCCTGATGCTTCAGGCACCCTTGGGGCTGGCTGGTCTGTTAGAGTTCTACGTGCCGCGGCATTCTTTGAGATCTGCCAAATTCAGGGCTGGTCTGTACCCCGCGCGTTTCGAGAGCCAGAGCGGGCGGCCGCTCCTTTCGTAGTTTGGCCGCGCAACTTTGGAACTCACTCCCTGTGTCCATCAGAGTCATCCTGATTACTAAACCGAATCTCTGACAGAATATCGACAGACAGAATTTGACCTACAGCAAGATCAACGCTGGAATATCGAAGGCAAGTATATCGACACCCTATCTACAACATGGTAAGTACAAAAATATTGAAACTAAAATATCGATGTTAAAAATATCGTAATTAAAAATATGGTTTTTTTTCTGTTAAAAAAAGTTAAATAAAGTAAATAAGACTTATAAATAAATTAAACATATTTAAACATATTTAATAATGTTTAAAATGAATAAATAATACATATTTAATAATAAAACTTTAATTTAAAATAAACATACAATGTATAATATATACTCACTTAATAACAATAGTTATTAATTATTTTAATTAATTATACATTAATAACAAATACCATACATTGCAAATACATCAACACACATAAAATAATAACATTACAAAAAATAATTAATTATATTTAATAAATTAAAAAATGAAATATACTTTCAATATTTTAAAAGTTAATGAATCTAAAATTATCTAAAATAATACAAAAAATATTAAATACATAAATAAATAAAAATACTATTTAAAGTCCCAAAAAAACTACATTAATGAAAACATTGGATAGCGTAGAATGTAAAATTACTATTCCCACTTCAGAAAATTAAACAGTAGGGAAAGAATTAAATAGCATAGGGGTAAAAATTACTATCCCCACTCCAGAGAGTGCAAAAGTAGGGAAAGCTTTGGATAGCGTAGAGGTAAAAATGACTAATCCCACTCCAGAGAGTGCAACAGTAGGGAAAGCGTTGGATAGCGGGTGGGTAAAAATGACTATTCCCACTCCAGTGAGTGCAACAGTAGGGAAAGCGTTGGATAGCGTAAGGGTAAAAATTAATATTCCAACTCCAGAGGGTGCAACAGTAGGGAAAGCGTTGGATAGCGGGTGGGTAAAAATTAGTATTACCACTCCAGAGGGTGCAACAGTAGGGAAAGCGTTGGATAGCGTAAGGGTAAAAATTAGTATTCCAACTCCAGAGGGTGCAACAGTAGGGAAATCATTGGATAGCGTAGGGGGAAGAATTACTATTCCCACTCCCAAAAGTGCAACAGTAGGGAAAACGTTGCATAGCGGGTGGGTAAAAATGACTATTGCCACTCCAGTAAGTGCAACAGTAGGGAAAGCGTTGGATAGCGTAAGGGTAAACAATACTATTCCAACTCCAGAGGGTGCAACAGTTAGGAAAACGTTGGATAGCGTAAGGGTAAAAATTACTATTCCAACTCCAAAGGGTGCAACAGTAGGGAAAGCGATGGATAACATAGGAATAAAAATGACTATTCCAACTCCAGAGGGTGTAATAGTAGGGAAAGCGTTGGATAGCGTAGGGGTAGAAATTACTATTCCAACTCCAGAGGGTGCAACAGTAGGGAAAGCGTTGGATAGCGTAAGGGTAATAATTACTATTCCAACTCCAGCGGGTGCAACAGTAGGGAAAGCATTGGATAGCGTAGGGGGAAAAATTACTATTCTCACTCCAGAGAGTGCAACAGTAGGGAAAACGTTGGATAGCGGGTGGGTAAAAATTACTATTCGTAGTAGTGATTCCAATGGAACAATGGAAGCATCCCCTGGCGCTCCACTCTAGATTATCTGGAAGCCTCCAGATTTTTAACAGTTATCAATCATGAAGCTTGTACTCATTTCATCTTAGTCAGACTTATTTTATTCATAATTATGTCTGTGTATGGTTCTCACGTATTTGTTTTAGATTTTTATAACAAGAACATATCCTTTAGTCCAATGCATTTCGGGCAGTTATGCCCTTCTTCGGGGACCATAAGACTAAAAAGCAAAGCAGAATAGCATCATATTGAATATGGTGTGCTCAATAAATGTTTAAATATAAATAAAAACGGTAGACGAAAAACATGCTATAATACATTTGTGACTTTGGCATGTGTATCAAGCATGACACATTAGTGAATAGTGAAGTGCAAACAAAAACATTAACACTCATGTGTTGTTCTAAACATTGTAGCAAAAGCGGTTAAATTGGCGAGCTGAAATAAAGTATCCTGAAGTTAGACGATACCCCTATGTAGAGTTAACATTGTTATCCAAAATCGTAATGCTGGTAAAATCTTTCAACTTACTTCGAGAACGCGTAAGCGTCTCTTCCGTAATTTCTGCTCGATCGGTGTTTGAATAATTCTTGCTAACCAGTTTGTCATACCAATTAAACGTAATGTAGCAATGTGATTCTGTCAAAGTTATGTAAGGTGTGCCGTGATTGGCTGAACTGCCGATCACGTGACTCAGAGTCAGCCAATCAGAGCGCGCTATCACAACTAATGGCGGAATGGAAAAACGTAAATATTGTGCGGTTTCAATAAAGTTCTGACCAGCTGAAACAAAATATGTTTAAATAAAAATTCATAATGAATGAACATGAATTCAGAACATAAATTCCTATGCATAAAAACATAAATGATACTTGCGTGTCAGAAGGACCGTCTGTCTTCACGCATCAGGTACAAGGCAAAAAACACATCAGAAAAAAACGAAATAGGGAACAAACATATTTGCACTCAGTGTAGAGAAATCCCATAGTTTCCATAGAAATCCAGTGTGGCCATGGTAGTCAGAAGTAAATGTATTGTTACCGTGTATCATGTATATTTTAAAACAATCCCCACCTACATGTGGACCTTGAGGATACCTTATGACAATGTATGGAAAAAAGAATAGTTGGAATTCGTCAAACCTGCCCCTTAAATCCCAAGGCTATTATAGAACAATTCTATCCCATTCAATAATTGTGTTGAGGCCAGGATTTTTTGTATAAGAAAATATTCTTTTCGCCTCCTTTTAGTAGAGAAAGTTTCAGCATCACGTATAGTGGGGGTTCATTCAGTGCTGATGTATTTGTGAATACGTGGTTTAATCGCCCTAGTGATTAATCCAATGTAGAGTAAATTATACTTACACTCAATACATTCAAGCCTCTGGATGACACATAGTATGAGGCATTTTGGACACTATGGGGCCGATTCCGATTCGGGAAAAACCGCTCGAATAGCCGTTGGGAGCGTTTTTTTTTTCCCGTACGAATCGTACCCTGCAACGTCCCACGTACGTACGATGAAGTACGATTCGTACCAGGAGCCATACTCCGTACGAGTCGTACAGAGACCGTACAACTCTAATCTCCGTACGATTCTCCCTCAGAACTCTCTGTACGCGACATCTGTACGGTTCGCGGCTGGTTTTTAGGACCCAGCAAGTACGATACGTGACGGGTACGCACCGTACGACCCTTTTTCTACGGGAGCTGAAAACAGCCGTAAAAGCAGAATTCGCACCAAAGCAGGTACGGAACGGCCCCCCCGGGTACGGTGCGTACCCCATGCTCGCAGGGGCATGGTGCGTACCCCTGAGATCATGGGGTGTACACCCATCATACATGGGGTATGGCTCGTACACCACATGATCGCAGGGGTACCCACCGTACCCCTGCGAGCATGTGGTGTACGGACCGTACGGTGTGTATGTGTTTGTGTGCTTTTCCGTACGACTGGCCCTTACCTGACGTGGACCGTACGAATCGCGTCCTCATACCCCGGTCCAGATCGTACTCGTCGGGTCGTACGGCATGTGTACGAGTCGTACGGCATGTGTACGAGTCGTACTGTTCTCAGTTTCAGCCTTGCAATACATACGGATCACGACAATTTGGACGGATTCACGGAATACGGATCGTACTACGAGACTCGGACGAATGGGTACGATTCGTGCAGAGAGGGCTCCGGATACAAATCGTACGGACGTTTTTTTTCCCGGTTCGGAATCGACCCCTATATGCGTCCATCGCAGAGTGTTATCGTTTTGGTCACCCTTGTGAAGTGAACACCTTACATAAACCTCAAGGGTAGTGACCACTCTGTGGTGGCAGACTCCGCATCATGTTGCAGAATTTCGCTAGAGGTCAAGTATGGACCAGGCACTTCATACTCAGCCTCCATCGAGGCAGAGACCTTGCTAGATTAGTGGCTGTCTTAAAGGTAAATGGGGTGGTAGCGTTTTTTTTTTAAGTTTAAAAAGCTTTATTAAATACAAAATCAATTACACAAAGTGAGCCATATAGAATATCTTAAAAAAATAATAACATATGTGAAAGGTGAAACTAAACAATGTAGAAAGCTGTTAACAGTTTTACAATATCAAGGGAAGGGAAGGGATAAAGGATATAATATGATTCAAAAACTGAAGATCGAGTAATAATGCATATTAAAAATAAATGAAGAAGTAATTAACATACCAAATAAGAATATACTAATAAAAATAATTCAAAATAAAAGTTAGAGAAGTAACATCTTATGGAGGTTTAACTTTTTCAGAACGTTTAAAAGATACAACTTCTTTTTTTGCAACTTTGTTTAAATAATTAGTTAATGGTAACCAATATAAGTCTCTATTGACAAGAGGATAGTTAGAGGAGGCAAACGCAAAATCCAATCTATTATAATGACAAACATTACCCCACCATGACTTAACTGAGAGTTTAATAGAACATTTCCAGTTTAATGTAATTTGCTGAAAGCCTAAAACCAGCATAAGATCAAATAACCCTTTTTCATGTGAAGATACATCCAAAGACTCTATTAAACTGCCTGCAAAAAGCATATCATTAGCCAGGATTATATGTAAATTAGAGATTTTGGATATGAGAGACCATATATCTACTCAGAAGGAGAATACATTGGGACAGGAAAATAAAAGATGTAACAAATCAGCTAAAGGGGATTTACAGGACCAGCAAGAATCGCTGGTCATGTGTGAAAATGTAGCTATTGATAAAGGAGTGAAAAATAGTCTATGATATAGAAAAAACATATTTGAGTAGTAGAAGCAGATCTTGAAAGTTTCATTGATCTTGCCCAGAGCTTATTCCAGAAATTGATTTGCTTCCCAAGTAAGTTCCAAATTTGTTTTAGAACGAGTAGGATCTGTAATGGAAAGATGTTTATAGATCAAAGAAGCCTTTGGGAACATCAGTAAAATGTTTACAAATGGATCAGCTAAAGGTGGGGGAGTATCAGAAGGAAGGGAGTAGAAAACATCCAGAATTATCTCCATAAGAGTTGAGAACTTCTGCCAAAAAGAACGTGGACAATTGAAAGTAGTTTGAAACTGAGGGAAAGAACAGGGAATCATACCACCAAACATATCTCAGACCCAAACAATATCCCGAAGTCTCCAGGAATTCCAATATAGGGGTCTATTATTAATAGTAATAAGATGATTGTACCAAAGAGGAGATTGTAGTAAAGTTTCTCTAGTAGGAATCTTTGGTTGATAATGAGGTCTTAACAAAGAACAGGAGTGATGAAATAGTGGAAGAGACGTACTGTTTACCTTTGCAGTAAAGGTAAGAATCTCCTTTTTAGAGAAAGAAGCAAGCAATTATCGTTCTATTTTACCCCATACAGGTGTGTAAGTTGTAATGTCTCTAGGAAGCCATTTGGAAGCTTACTTCAGGCAAAAAGCCATATGATAAAGTCGCAAGTCAGGAACTTTTATTCCTCCAATAGCTTTTGGTTTTCTGAGAAGTTTCAAGGAAATTCTAGTTTCCTTATCATGCCATAAGAATTTAGAGAGAAGAGACTCACATTTTGTTAAAATATATGGAAGGAATACGAATGGGTATCATTGAAAGAATATATAATAAAATAGGAGTAATCATCATCCTGATAGATCCAAGACGGCCCTACCATGAAAGGAAAAGAGGGTTTCAGGAAGAAAGAATTTTAGAAATACGATCAAGGGCCTCTTTCATATTGAGTTTAACCAAGTTTAAAATGGATTTATTAAACCAGATTCCTAAGTATTTAATTAAGTAAGTTATTCCATCAGAAAACAGTAAGGTCAAAATGATGTTTGAGACAGAATTTTGTAATGGGTAAGATTTCTGTCTTGTCAGGATTAATTTTGTACCCAGGCAGAAACCAAAGAGAAATCAGAAAATTCTTGCAATAGAGAAGGAATAGAGGTTTCAGGATTGGAAAGAACAAATAAAAGAGAGGCTAGGGGACATCCCTGACGAACCCCCTGTTGCAATGGAAAAAAATGAGAAATTAAACCATTAATTGAAACAGAGGCAGTAGGGGATGAATAAACTAAAGAAATAGGAGAGATACATTTGGGGCCAAAACATGCCAGCGTAGGGTTTTAAACAAAAATGACCAGTCAACTCTATCAAAGGCCTTCTCTTCATCGATAGAGACTGCAGCCAGAGAGTACGAGAGAGCAGAAGCTTTGTTCAGGACATTGAAAAACATTCAAGTATTATCAGAAGTGAATCTGCCATTAACTAAGCCACATTGTTCTGGTTCAATTAGAGCAGGCAAAAGAGGTTCGAACTTTCAAACCAATGTTTACGAGGGGGATGGGATGATTGTTCTGACAAAACATTGGATCACAACCTTGCTTATGAATTAAGCAAAATGTAGCTTCTAAAAAAGTACCATCTGCCTTACCAGTATTATAAAAGAGATGTAAAAGTTTAGGAAGTAACAAGTTTGAGAAGTGTAGATAAAAGTCTACCGTTAATCGATCTGGACCAGGAGTTTTCTGCTTTTTTAAGTTATTTAGAGATTTGGATATTTCTATACTTGAAAGATCTGATCCTGAGAGTCAAAATCAAGATGTTCACGAACAGAAGGGGTAATTTGGGCAAGATAAGTATCAATCAAAGAAGCAGATGCAGGGGATTCCTCTGTATACAAGGATTTATACAATTTTACCAATTCTTCTAGAATATCCTGTTCTTTAATAAGATGTTCTCCCTCTGGAGTTTGACTGGAATCTATTAATACACGCTCTTTACAAGCTTTGAGGTAATTGGCCAAAAGCTTGCCAGCTTTATTCCGTCCGCCTTAATAACAGGCACTGTCACGTAAAAGAATAGATGAAGCATTATCAGTGGTTAATTTGTTGAAGTCCAGTTTTGCACAAACAAGCTCCTGTAAATTGGAGCCACAGGAGGATTGTTCTAGATGCTTAATGTTAGCTAATAGGGCATTATGTTGAGCATGTATTTCTTCTTTTTCTTAGAAACAAAATTTATAATGAAACCGCTGGCTGCAGCCTTTAATGTGTCCCGTATCAATGAAGGAGAGGAATTTGAATCACCATTTAAGATAAAACATTCTTCAGCAAAAGAGATGAAGGAAGAAGAAAAATTTGAATCCTGTAAGAGAAAATTATTAAACCTCCACCTAGAAGATCTGGGTTGTGGTCGGAGTAAATAAAAATCTGTAATCACTGGAGCATGGTCAGAAATTACAATAGGTTCTATTGAAGAAGAAATAAGATTCTGAGATAAATGTTCGGAGAGGAAAATGTCCTCTAATAGTGTAAGAGAGCCATGAGGAGGGGAGAAAAAAGAAAATTCTGTTACATCTGGATTAAATAGACACTAAGGGGGTCATTAGGATGGCGGGCGGATTGGGACCGCCCACCATAAGGGGAGAATTAGGAGGCACGGTGCCTGCCGCATTGTGTATGCAAATGCAGGGGGGTACCACAGGTACCCCCGATGTGCATCCCCATGCACATGAGGGCCCGCAGGGCACCCCCAAAGTAAAGACTGCCTGCCTATCCGAAAGGCATCTCTCAAAGCCCTTCCTAATAAGCCTGGCAGTGTCTGATAGACACCGCCACCATATAAACCCTTTTGCGACCGGGGCGAAAAAGCGGCGGACGGTGTTTCCGTCCGCCGCGGTCCCCCGCCATAGTAATATGGCGGGAGGGAAATGGGTGGCGGGCGGGCAAGGATGTCTGGTGGATCGACACCGCAATGCGGGCGGTGGCGATCCACCCGGCATCCTAATGGACCCCAAAGCATCTACAAGGTGTTTCTGAGAAATTGGGTTATGAAATTGCTTATGAGCTTTTTGAGGGATAATATAAACTTGGAATTTGCGATCTATAAATGGATCTATAATCTGGATGCAGTCACCTCGTAGAAAATAAAATTCACCCGTACATTGGATACATTTTCTTGTAATATGAGGCCAAAAGGAGTAGTCAGGTTGGGTCACACCATAAACATTAAACACAGTTTCAGAAATATTGTTGATAAGTAACTTGCTAATACCCATCTAACTTCTGATTCTGTATCTTGAGAAACAACCGAACAATTTACTCTTTTCTGACAAAGAATAACTACACAATTTTTCTTATTGGAGGTAGAGGAGACAAGGACTAAACTGACCCAAGCTTCAAAGCCTCCAATTCTGTTGAATACGTTTCCTGTAATAAAACTAAATCTGGATTATACGAAGCTAATGATAAAGTATTCTCTACCTATTTATGGTATTAATAAAACCTTTCACATTCCAGGATATAACACTGAATGTAAATAAATTGAACAATAAAGAAAGTAATGCAATCAACAGTAGTAAATGAGGAGAAGTAGAATACTCGGAAAGGGGAAAAGAAATGAAAAAAGGTTAGTATAGAAATAGAAGAGGAGAAAGGAAACGTTAAGAGAAGGCAGTACATGCCATCCATTGAAAAAGAAGGAATATACACTGTAAATGAAGATAAAAAAGGACTGACAACAGTATATGTACCTTCAGGAGAGAGCAACAGGAAAAATACAAGGAGTGGCGACACACAATGAAGATGACACATCCAATCAGGGAGAACGTACCACAACAGGGAATCATATAAGACGAGCAGGAAACGGATAACTAAGAAATTCCAAAAGAGAAAATCTGTAAGAACATGAAGCGGAAAAGAGAGATAAAAAGAAAACAGTTAACATGTTAAGAGACAAATAGCAAATAAATCTGTTTAGGACCAAACATGGTTACAGTAAGAGAGAGAGACAAGTCAAGGTAAAGAAGCCACAGATGAAGGACCAGCGGTTTCCATTGACATTGTGGAGTGTGAGTGGATACATTTCCTCAGTCTGTTGGATCTTCAAAAGTAGAGGTTCTGTTTTGAAAAGTAACCTTCAATAAGCATGGGTGAAATAACCCATATCTTGCACCAGCGAGCATAGAGCAGGATGAAGGGCAAGAAATTTCTTCCAACGTTTTGCAACTGCTGAAGAAATGTCCTATGAGTTAAATAATTTGGAGCGAGACCATACAAGTTGTTTTTTTAGTTTAGCTGTATTCAAAACTTGTAGAACGTCAGTAAATTTCAGAAACAAAAGAATCACACCCCGTGGCTTCAAAGGAGCAGATGAGAGGACAAACGTGGGCCCAGTCTATGAGCATGTTGAAGATTTAGGTTTGTAGTAGCAGGAAGGTCAAGAAGCTTTGGAAGAAAGGTAGTGAAGAAATTAACATGGTCATCACCTTTCAAGCCTTTCGGTAAACCATATAAGCAAAGATAATTGTGTCGATTTATGTTCTCAAGATCATCAGTAGATTTCTTTAACAGGAGGACCTCCTTCTCTAAGGTAACAACCTTGACAGATATGTCCTGTAACTCTCCAACATGCTATTCCACCACAGATATTCAAGATTCCATAGAAGACCATTTAGTATCCAAGACTGGCAGACTAGAATTTGGTTTCCTCAGTATTTCCTCAAGGACAGTGTCCAAAGATACAGGAGAGATGAACTTCAGTGAAGAAGGGGAACCCCATTTAAGACGCTTGTTGGCAGAGGACGGAGTGATTAGTTTAGTTGAAGAAATTGGCAAAGCCACAGGTCGTGAGGAGCTAGATTGTGCCATCTTGCCAGCACAATGTAGAGAAGAATTTGAGATGAGCAGGATACAGGAGCATGGACTGACGATTTCTTGTGAATGAAAAGCAGTTTTCTACTCCTAACTATAGGTTAACATCAGAAGAAAATCCGCAGGAGTAAAGGAGTTAAGGGGTCATTAGTTTGTATAATAAATTTTGTCATTGACGCTACAAAAAAGAATCTCAGAAATGTGTTTGCACAAAATCCACAAAAGTAAGCAACCTCTGCATTCCTTTGGTCTAAAATGAAAGGAGAAGTAAGCAAACCGCTACATATGCAGGAAAAACAAGGTTTGAAAAATTATGCTGAAAGTCTCTTCAAATAAATGTTTTTTGAGGAGAAAAACGTAATCGCGGTAAAAAACAAAATGTCGGTCAGATATGAGGAGATATGGTTTTTATCAATATCTCACAGCAGGAGGAGAATAAAGGCCATATTGATATCTACACCCACTCAGTGGGTCTTCCGATGCATGCTGAACACCGTTTCAGGTGTGAACAAGAGCTGGAGCTGCGTAAATCACCTTGACATTTCCCGTGGCGGCACAGAGTCTAAATCAGGTGACCATCTTGGTGTGCACCACGTGTGCCTCTCCCCTGGGGTGGTAGCATTTTGTTAGGTTCTGAATTCAATGACTGCCAATGTTTCCTGATGATGTTGTGCAGATAATGGATCATAGGCAAGGACCCCTGTGATAAATTCAGGCTTGTGTTTTTTGTTACGATTCCAGTAGTAGACTTCGGAGTGTTCAGTATACTCTTGCTGGCTTGTCGAATTACTTTTATTGGATTTGCTCTATGAATGTATCAGTATTGTTCATTGTGTTTCACATTGTTAGGAGTTTTATTACGCATCAGAGACAACTTTTGTACATACACTAGCTAGAAGACTGCTGAACTACCAAAACCACAAACGAAAAACCGACGAAGAAAAAGTCCCCAAAACACAGCCGAGACTAAGGAAATCATTGAATAAACTAAGCGGCAAATGCAAGCAGCCTTCTCCAATAAAAATCAACAAAAGCAATAACAATACCTAATGTCTAGAATAAACACCAGTGGCCACCAACCATAGTAAACCAACATAATCCGTATGCATCTCTTGCTGTACGGCCACATCTGCCTATATCATGAATGTGAACCAGTACATGGCCCTTAGTGCAATGTATGGTGATTTCATTCTTTGCAGAGCAATCATTTGAGATTTTAAAATGCACAATCTATTCCGGATTTCACAGGAGCTCATATGTTTTTCTCCTTGCAAAGCTGTGACACTGCAATTTGAAACACATCAATTATTCCAACTAATCTGAATGCAAATATTGATCGCTAGACCTGGTAAAATTGATGTGAAGTAAAAAAAAAAAGTAATGCAGAAGGCTTACTTTCTAAAAAAAGGAGCCAACTATCCAAGTTTATGGAGAGTGGAATCAAAAACTTGCCGCTGCTCTAGCGGATGGAAACAAATCTGCATACCCCTTATAAGTCATGAAGTGTTGTAATACCAGTATTCCTTTTAGTTCACAATATTTGTTTTACAGATGTTGCCTGAGAAATAGGAGAAAGAGCATCTCCCTACTTTTTCGTGCCAAATGTGGGGTTGAGAGAAGCGGACTACAGATGAATGGTTGGATTGTAGATTTGAATGTAATAGTGAAGATAAGGTGGACCAATGTTGTGAAGGGCTGTGTTGGTGTGTGCCAGTAGCCTGAAAGCAAAGTGTTCATGAGCAGGGAGTCAAAGCACATCCTCTAGGTGAGTGAATACTGAGAAACAATAGAGCAAGTTGAGAGCCAGCCTGGCAGATAAAGGTCAAAATGCTGAAATACAGGGTATTCCCATAGTCAAGTCTGCTAGTCATGAGTGCTTGGATCACTGTTTTTCATGAATCCAGAGACAGCGTTTTAAAAACCTTTACAAGGATTTTGAGTACACCGAGGTAAAGAGCAGCTACCATGTTTACTTGGTTTGCCATAGAGATTTGGTCATCAGTAATGATGTCCAGATTTCTAGAGATTTGCAATTGCTGAGGAGATGGACCAAGGTTGGATGGCCACAAAATAGTGGTCCAGAGAGAGTTATCTTTTCCAAACAAACCAGTTCTGTTTTCTCACCATTAAGTTTGAGGCAATTGCAGCTCATCCAGTCGGCCATCGCTAACAGACAATTCAGAAATCTGGGTGTTAGATATTTCATCCAATAAGGAGAGAATTAGCTGTGCCCCATTGGTGTAGACATGGGTACTTACAAACATTTTCCCGGTGGCCACAAATTTGGTCCGTGATGTGACCAAGGGCTGCATTGATACCAGCATGGTGGCAGTCGGGGTCTGGGGAGGGGTTTGTGGTAAAGTGGGTGTGAGGGAAGCTAGGCGTATATATCAGGTGTCTGAATTGCACATTCTGAAACCAAACATTTGGAATTAATCCCAGCTCCTCAGTTTTACCAAATTGTGTGATCCTAGGCAATTATTTTATTTAATTTTCCCTCCTTTTTCTTCATTATCACATATGAGGATCTCAAAATGCATGACTTCAGGATCTGGGTTGTATAAAGCCTTCTCTATTGTTTGATTTAATACACTATATGTTGTTCATGTATAATAGTAACCCTGGTCCCCAAAAAATGCGCATGACAACTTATTTGCCTCTTAATACACTATTGGCATTGTAATCTGGATGTAGGGAACAATTAAAGTTTCTCAATGCATGTTTGAAAATTATCGTCATAAAATTGAAGGAGGACCCCGCTCAGACTTATAGGGGACTGGGGGGAAGAAAGTATTTTGAAAGACGCGAAAATGTCCCCACTAGAAATGGACAAATCTAAGATGTCCAATTGCGAGGAGTCATTTGCTCAGTTAGGATTACTTATCCAAAAAACAGCAATCCCTAAATTAGGCGGGAAAGGCAAAGGTACAAAATATACCATAAATTTCTAATACGAGGCTAAGAGTTAAACTAGACACCCCCTGCACATTGTGTTCATAGTTCTTACTGTGGTACGATATTACATTAAAGCATAAAAATTGAAATTAAAAACCTTTGTACAAAAAACCTTACATACGTTCAAAGAAGAGAGATGTATTCACACTTTGTGTTTTGTAAAAAACTCCGTTGCACTTTATTATATTACACTAGTTTCTTGTTATCACAATAGATTTAAAAACACATGTTATACATTTTATTATAAAAAAGATTAAAAAACAAAGAATCAAAACAGTCAACGCGGCGTTTCGGTATTTTTTGATAGTAGACCTTCTTCAGGACTGATTCTTATTTATAGTAGTTGTTGTTTCTCCAGTTAAAAATAAAGTTCTCTTCCCATGTTTGCACTATGGGCTTCGGAATGATGGACCGGTCAAGAATTATTCAAATTGCGATGTCACTTATTGGTTGAAGCGATATTTTCAATAGTTCATCGGGTTGTCGGGTTATATTTGATCATTCTTCTGCACATCCCCTTTCTTTCTGTTATTGTTGCATGGGTTTGCAGTGTATTTACCCACCAGGAGGAGCCACCGTTTTTAAGATTTTTCTGGCTGCCGTCTCTTTCCCTGTTTAATTGGGGTGTCGGATATGGTTGCCAAAAACTGGTCCGTTTTTAAATTCGGTCCGTTCCTTAGTTTTTCTGTCGGCCTCCCTGCTCCTATTTCTCCTGGTGGTTAGTCAGTGTCTCCAGTCATCGGGTTATCTCGAACTGGAAGTGTTATACATTTTATTATAAAAAAGATTAAAAAACAAAGAATCAAAACAGTCGACGTGGCGTTTCGGTATTTTTTGATAGTAGACCTTCTTCAGGACTGATTCTTATTTATAGTAGTTGTTGTTTCTCCAGTTAAAAATAAAGTTCTCTTCCCATGTTTGCACTATGGGCTTCGGAATGATGGACCGGTCAAGAATTATTCAAATTGCGATGTCACTTATTGGTTGAAGCGATATTTTCAATAGTTCATCGGGTTGTCGGGTTATATTTGATCATTCTTCTGCACATCCCCTTTCGTTCTGTTATCTCGAACTGGAAGTTCGAGATAACTCGATGACTGGAGACACTGACTAACCACCAGGAGAAATAGGAGCAGGGAGGCCGACAGAAAAACTAAGGAACGGACCGAATTTAAAAACGGACCAGTTTTTGGCAACCATATCCGACACCCCAATTAAACAGGGAAAGAGACGGCAGCCAGAAAAATCTTAAAATCGGTGGCTCCTCCTGGTGGGTAAATACACTGCAAACCCATGCAACAATAACAGAAAGAAAGGGGATGTGCAGAAGAATGATCAAATATAACCCGACAACCCGATGAACTATTGAAAATATCGCTTCAACCAATAAGTGGCATCGCAATTTGAATAATTCTTGACCGGTCCATCATTCCGAAGCCCATAGTGCAAACATGGGAAGAGAACTTTATTTTTAACTGGAGAAACAACAACTACTATAAATAAGAATCAGTCCTGAAGAAGGTCTACTATCAAAAAATACCGAAACGCCGCGTCGACTGTTTTGATTCTTTGTTTTTTAATATTTTTTATAATAAAATGTATAACATGTGTTTTTAAATCTATTGTGATAACAAGAAACTAGTGTAATATAATAAAGTGCAACAGAGTTTTTTACAAAACGCAAAGTGTGAATACATCTCTCTTCTTTGAACGTATGTAAGGTTTTTTGTACAAAGGTTTTTAATTTAAATTTTTATGCTTTAATGTAATATCGTACCACAGTAAGAACTATGAACACAATGTGCAGGGGGTGTCTAGTTTAACTCTTAGCCTCGTATTAGAAATTTATGGTATATTTTGTACCTTTGCCTTTCCCGCCTAATTTAGGGCTTGCTGTTTTTTGGATAAGTAATCCTAACTGAGCAAATGACTCCTCGCAATTGGACATCTTAGATTTGTCCATTTCTAGTGGGGACATTTTCGCGTCTTTCAAAATGTTTGAAAATTATTACTTTAAAAAATACTTCTCAATGCACTGATAATCTGATGTACTAAGGTGAAATGATTCTGTATGTTAATTAATTATTAACAGACTTTATCATACTTTTACTGGAAGATATCTTTATGTCAATTAACCTTTAAACAAATGCGTGCTGGTTTATTTAACATATGTTTTATGTTAGTGTTGAGTCAAGTAAACATTAGCCCAGTGCTGTTCATGACCAGGGGGCCACATGTAAAGGTCAGCCAGGCTGCATGCGGCCCACGGGAAGTACTCTGAGTATCACAGGTGTAGGAGGTGATGTTAATGTGGAATTGCCTGACAATGGCTGCAAGTGCAGCCCTGTACACACTAAACAAGGTGGGACTTAGGGAGGATCCCTGGGCAATGCCATACAAAAGATTGGTATTGTCCAGACATAATGGGGCAAGACAGAATGATTGTGTTCCAATGGAGAGGTGTATTTAATGCACTGCATTGCTGAGAGACAGATGTCAGCATTGAAGAAACACCTGAGAAGTGTAGCATGGGACACTGTATTGAGAACTGCAGAAACATTTAGCAGGATAAGAGTAATGGTAACTTTGTTAACAGTTAGTTGCATGTAGTGTGTGGAGTGATTAAAAAAAGTTTCAGTGCTATGGTTACTTCTGAAACCTGACTGAGGGAGACCAAAAAGAATATGAGACTGCGGATAATTGATAAGTTGAGAATTGATAAATGTTTCCAAGACTTTGGTGGGGTAGGAGAGAAGAGAAATGGGTCTATAATTTGACTGTGTTTTAGCATCTGCAGAAACCTTCTTGAGCATAAGCAGAATCATAGCATGCTTCCAGTCATTGGGAAATGTAGGGGTAAACAAAGACAGGTGCAATATGGTGGTGAGGGCAGCACCAATTGGTTCTAGACTGTGTGTGAAGATAAAGCAAAGGCATGGGTTAGTGGGGTTACCCAATTTGACCACCAGCATGGTGCTGGAAAGATTCTTGAAAAACTGGCAAGCACAATGAGTGTATGCATGACTAAATTCCAGAATGATGGAATAAGTGCTAAATACAATGCAAAGTTGATTGTCTCCTGTTGATGATAATGCAATGATTGTCAGTTAATGATATTCAGTGCCAACATTGAGGTTTTACAACACCTATGGGTGAATCAAGCACTAAATTAAATATTAATTATCTATCTTGTTACAACCTGAGATATTAAATAGTGGTGTGGAAAGCAATACTATAACAAGGTGCTCCAGATGTGCAAGTTAAGTGGACAGTATATTTGACTTCACAATTAATAATGTTGACAATTATTATCTAATTAATACCTCTGAGATATAATATCATCTAGAAAGTCACTGTAAGAAATCCATAATTTCGGCGTGGTCACTCGAGACTTTTTGCCTTAATCTGGATGCTATTTTTCTGGCTATAGAACTCTGTGTACTTCACTCCAGCTAACAAGCAGTGAAGTGCCTGTGTGCCCCCTTTAACATGGTTAAATGTACTTATTACTGAACAGTAGATTTAACTTACAAGTAAGTCCCTAGTATATGGGGAGAAAATGAACGCAGTGCCTGGAAGTTAGAAGCCACTAGTGGACTGCAGCACCTATTGTGTGCTCTTTGGCAGTGCAAAAAT
Organism: Lissotriton vulgaris; assembly: GCF_964263255.1. Classification (NCBI taxonomy): domain Eukaryota; kingdom Metazoa; phylum Chordata; class Amphibia; order Caudata; family Salamandridae; genus Lissotriton; species Lissotriton vulgaris. Next base: position 971,881,930 of record NC_141693.1, on the reverse strand, counting down.
GGCTACAGGCCTGTTGCAGTGCATATCCTGTGGCGCGACCTTCCAAAATAACTCTTTTGACAGGTAAGGACCTTCCACAAGGCAGGGTGCATGGTATTTAATAGTGGTCTAAGCAGAAACTTAATATTATCATGTCCCTACTGTGACAAGGCAAAAAAGCTTTTTTCACAGTGGCAGGTCTAGCTGTCCTCTATGTAACACTGCCATAGAGATTAAAATGATAATGAATCTCAAGTATGAGATCTTTGAATCCTTATGAGGGTGAACCACAAAAGTCACAAACTTAACATGTGGTTAACCCCCTGGTAGATTGGCACAAAAGCAGTCAGACTTAACTTAAAATCAATGTGAAAAAAATACATGCAGCACACAAACAGTGATAAAGTGATAAAGTGAAAACACAACATAAGAAAAATCCCAAGCTACTTTAGAAACATAGATTAACCCCTTTATGAGCACCGGTGCTCCGGTGCTCATGATGGAACCATTCTGTCATGAGGACAGGGGCACGAACTCCTTCTGCTGTAAACAGCAGGGGGATTTCCATTTTGTTTAGGCCTCGGGAGGTGGGGAACCTCCAGAGGCCCTTCCCATATTTTTCAATGTATTGACGATCGCACGCATGGCGCGCTGTCGTCATTACTTTAAAAATGTAACTGAAACGTAGGGACACATTAGGATGGCGCACGGACTTTGCTCGCCCGCCATCCTATCACAAAATGGGACCACCCGCCATAAGGGCGGAGGTCCCGTGGGGGCCATTAGGATGCGCCCGCCACAGTGGCGGGCGCATCCTGCATTCCTGACATTGTGGCGGGCGGTGCACTCAGCACCGCCCGCTGCAATGCCAGGAAGGCATGTAGTGCACTTCCATGCACAACATGGCAGGCACTACGCAATGCCTGTCATGTTGTGCATGGAAACTGCAGGGGGGTACCCCCCACCCCCCAGAATGCCTGGGGGCCCGCTACGGGTCCCCAATGTCAAAAAACACCTGCCTTCCGTTGGAAAGCCCCCATTCTGCACCCGGGGGGAACGAACACTCACCACCAGGGATTTATTTTGGGGGAAATGAAATTAGAGTGGGGGCTGCCCAATTACAGTCTTCCTGCACCCCCGGGGGACAGAAAGCCCACTAGCGCCAAATATTTTTTCCCACAATTTTACTTAGGGTGGGGATTGCCCAAAACGGGCATGCCAATGCCCCCACCCCTACCAAAATGACAGCCCCCCATCTGCCCTACTGGGGGGAGGCAAAAAGCCCACCAGACACAAGGGATTTATTTTGCGCAATTGAAATTAGGGTGGGGGCTGCCCAAAAAGGGCATGTCAATGCCCCCACACCCCCAAAATAATTACAGTCTTTCTGCACCGAAGGGGGGCAGATGGGGCAGTAGCCCCCAATCTGCACCTCCCAGGGGGTCAGAAAGCGCACTAGACACCGGGAATTTTGTTTGGGCAATTGTACTTAGGGTGGGGGCTGCCCAAAATGGCCAGGCCAATACCCCCACCACCACCAAAATTACAGCCTTTCTGCCCCCAATCTGACCCGCCCAGGGATCAAAAAACCCACTAGACGCCAGGGATTTATTTTGGGTGAATGAAATTAAGGTGGGGGTTGCCCAAAACAGGCATGCCAATGCCCTCACCCCCCCAAAAAAAACTACAGACTTTCTGCAACCTCTGGGGGGCAGATGGGGGCAGTAGACCCCAATCTGCTTCCCAGAGGGGCAGAAAGCCCTCTAGCACCAGAGATTTTTTCCCACAATTTTGCTTAGGGCGGGGGCTGCCCAAAAAAAGGCATGCCAATGCCCCATACCAAAACAAACATTACAGGGGGGCAGATGGGGCAGTAGCCCCCAATCTGTCCTCCCAAGTGGCAGAAAGCCCACTTGAAACCAAACCAGGGATTCTTTTTTGTATTCATGTATGGGTGGGGGCTGCTCAAAATGGGCATGACAATACCCACCCCTCCCCCCGAGAAATTCCAGTCTTTCTGCCCCCCCCGGGGACACCAGCGATTACGCAGACTTTGTTTATGTGTGGGGGCTGCTCAGAATGGGCACACCAATGCCCCCAACCCCACCAAAAAAAGCCATCGTCTTTCTTCCCCCCTTGGTGCCATATCAGGGCAAACTCCCCCCAGCCCCATTCCTTCCCAGGGTGGCAGAAAGCCCACAACGCACAGAATTGTTTATAGCAATGTGCCTAACTGTGGATTTTGGGCCCTAGCGCAGCCGGCACATAGGTAAACCTAGCAAACCTGTATATTTTTTAAAACTAGACACCATGGGAAATCCAGGATGGGGTGACTTGTGTGCCTCTCACTAGTTTCTGTTACCAAGAATCCCTTGCAAACCTCAAACCTAGTTAGCAAAAAAACACATTTTCCTCAATTTCTAGGGTGGAAAGTTTTCGGATCTGCATGGATCCACAAAATTCAACCGACCCCGCATTCCCCAAATTCTTCAGAGAAAAATGGTACCTCACTTGTATGGGTAGGCCTTGTGTCCGCGACAGGAAACAGCCCAAAACGCAACGTGGACACACCACATTTTCTCACTGAAAACTGACCCTTTTTTTGCAAAGTGCCTAGCTGTAGATTTTGAACCCTAGCTCTGCCAGTACCTAGGGAAACTCAGCAAACCTATAAATGTTTTTAAACTAGACACCCAAGAGAATGCAGGATGGGGTGACTCGACTGGCTCTCACCAGGTTCTGTTACCCAGATTCCCTTGCAAACCTTAAACTTTTCAAACAAAACACATTTTCCTCGCATGTTTGTGGTGGAAAGATCATGAATCTGCGCAGATCCACAGAATTTCACATAGCTCACATTTCCCTAAGTCTTCTGAGAAAAATGGTACCTCACTTGTGGGGGTAGGCCTAGTGCCCGCAATAGGAAACGGCCCGAAACGCAACGTGGAAACACCATATTTTCACAGTGAAAACTGACCCTTTTTTTGCAAGGTGCCTAGCTGTGGATTTTAAACCCTAGCTCTGCCAGCACCTAGGGAAACCTAGCAAACCTATACATTTTTTAAAACTAGACTCCCAGGGGAATCTAGGATGGGGTGACTTGTCTGGCTCTCACCAGGTTCTGTTACCCAGAATACCTTGCAAACCTCAAAATTTGTAAAATAAAAACCACATTTTCCTCACATTTCTGTGGTGGAAAGTACTGGAATCTGCATGGATCCACAAAATTCTACCCACCACGCATGTCCCAAAGTCTTCCAAGAAAAATGGTACCTCACATGTGTGGGTAGGCCTTGTGCCCGTGACAGAAAACGGCCTAAAACACAACGTGGACACCACATTTTCACAGTGAAAACTGACCCTTTTTTTTTGCAAAGTGGCTAGCTGTAGATTTTGAACCCTGGCTCTGCTGGCACCTACGGAAACCTAGCAAACCTATACCTTTTTGAAAACTAGACCTCAGGGAAATCTGGGATGGGGTGACTTGTCTGGCTCTCGCCAGGTTCTGTTACCCAGAATCATTTGCAAGCCTCAAACTTTGAAAAAAACCCATTTTCCTTACAATTCTGTGGTGGAAAGTTCTGGAATCTGCATGGATCCACAAAATTCCGGAAACCCCACATTTCCCAAAGTTTCCAGAGAAAAATGGTGCCTCACTTGTGTAGGTAGACCTAGTGCCCGCAACAGTAAACAGCCCAAAACGCAACGTGGACACACCACATTTTCTCACTGAAAATAGACCCTTTTTTTGCAAAGTGCCTAGCTGTAGATCTTGAACCCTAGCTCTGCCAGCTCCTAGGGAAACCCAGCAAACCTATACATTTTTTTAAACTAGACACCCAGGGAAACTTAGGATGGGGTGACTTGTCTGGCTCTCACCAGGTTCTTTTACCCAGATACCCTTGCAAACCTCAAAATGTGTTAAAAAAACACATTTTCCTCACATTTTTGTGGTGGGAAGTTCTGGAATCTGTGTGGATCCACAAAATTCCACCTAGACCGCATTCCCCAAAGTCTTCCGAGAAAAATGGTACCTCACATGTGTGGGTGGGTCAAGTACCCGCGACAGGCACCGGCCTAAAACCTATTGAGGCGACTTCACAATTACTTATCACAAAAACCCACACATTTTTGAAAAATAGACACCCTGGGGAATCCAGCAAGGTATAGCTTGAGTGGGTCTTCCAACATTTCCCTTCCGAGAATCCCCTACAAACCTCAAATTTAGCTGAAAAAAATAACTTTTTTCTCAAATTTCTGTGTGGGAAATTTCTGGAATCTACATGGATCCACAAATTTCCTTCTACACAGCATTCCTCCAGGTCTCCCAATAAAAATGGTACCTCACTTGCGTGCGTGTGTCAGGCACCTGCGACAGGCAAGGGTCAGTTTTCACTGTTAAAATAAAGTGTGTCCAAATTGCATTTTGAGCCGTTTCCTGTCGCAGGCACTAGGCCTACCCACACAAGTAAGGTACAGTTTTTATCAGGAGGCTTAGGGTAACAGAATTGTAGAGCAACTGTTATTACCTATTGACTTTTGATGCATTTCTGCCTTCCAAATGAAAGACAATGTGTAAAAAAGAAGTCATTTTGAAAAATGACCTATAATTCTCATGCTAATATGGGTACTCACAGTTTCGGAAATGTGCAAATATCTACTATTTCTAAACTCTATCTTTTGTTCCAATTTCAGAAATACATAGGTGTCTTTCATACTGATTTTTCCATGTATATAGTTTTCCAAATTATTTGCTATATACCCGGTACATAATAAAAAAAATGGCAAGACGCTGCTCAGTTATTGGCTCTGGGTTTGTCGGGTTCTTGGTGAATCTACAAGTCCTATATATCCCCACAACCAGAATGGTCCCGCGGATGTAACAGTATATTGCTTTTAAACAGCTGTCATAATTAGAAGTTGCAGGTAAAAACATTGTTACAAATGGCAGGTTTTTTCAACTAATCTCCAATTTTTCCTATATTCAACGGTTAATTTCTATATAGAAACCTTAAAGGAGCTACACAAAAGACCCCTTGCTGATTTCTGAATTTTGTCTACTTTTTTAAAATGTATAGCTTTCCAGAATCCATTATTGCTTTCATACCCATTTCTACCATTAACTGGAAAGTAATTGAAAGCACAAAAATAGGCTATGTCCCTGAAAAATGCCAAAACTGTGTAAAAAAAAACTAGGTTTTCTGACAAAAGATTGCTTGTCCCTGAAAGCTGGGAAGATGGTGATGTCAGCACCACTATCCCCTTTTTTATACCATTTGCAGGTTAAACAAACAGACGCTTTCATCTGTATTCCGTTTTCCCATACACCCAGAAAATATTTACCTGTATTTTGGCTCATTTCTGGCCCCCCTTTAGGGGAATCCACAAACCCTGGGTTCCTTTAGAATCCCCATGATGTTGTAAAAAAAGTACGCAAATTTTGGCGTGGATACCTTATGTGGTCAAAAAGTTACAGGGGCCTAAGCGCAAACAACCCCAAATAGCCAATAAATGCTTAGCACAGGGGGGGGAAGGCCATTGCAGCGGGGTTAAATATTAATATACAAAATAATACCATAACAACAAAACTCTAATAAGTAGAACTGGAGATATCACATTTTAAAGTTGTTTAGTTAAAAGAGAAAGAGTGACTAAAAAAACAAAGCTCCACTCAAGGTTATTTTGCTTGTGCTGTACGGGGGGAGTCACAAGTTCAGGCCGACCATGATGGAGCGCAGGTTAGATACAAGGGCTGGGTTAGTCGCGCTGAAAAGTGACCTTCTTAGTCCAGTGTGAAGCATACCATTCAATTTGGAGGAGGCCCTGAGGAGCAGGCGGAGTGTTGCAGATGGTTGTCACTGTAGCACAAAGAGCAGGCTTGAGATAGCAGACGGACATCAGTGTAGCGGTAAGAGCTGATCGAGTGTTGTGGGCAGTCATCGCTGTAGCTTCATGTTGGTGGACATCGTGGGCTGTCCTTGCTATAGTTGCTGGTCTGTGTCCTAGTTTCCACTCACTATCATTGTTGGAGGAAAGAGCTGGGTTTACTGAAGCTTTGTGTTGGCAGTCTTTGCGGGCAGGTAAGTTTCAGTGAAGCAGGCCCGTTTGCGGATGTCAGGGATTCCAAGCTTCCAGATTTTCACCTTTTCTTTGAAGGAAGGATATTCTTATGCCAACCAAGGGTCGAAGACCTGGGGACACACCTCTTGGGGATCAGGGTTTCACTCCAACAGAGGCCGGCAGGTCTAGTTGCAGGTCCAGGTAGGTTCAGTTGCTGCAGGTCAGCTGGGAAGTTGCAAGGAGGCCTCTGAAGCTTATTCTGTCCCTGTATCTCACACAGTAGGCAAGTCAACTGACCCTTGGAGGCACTCAGATTAGGCTGCAATGTAGGCAAGCAGGTCCTGTTTTCCTTCTCAGACAGCAAGTCAGGCTTCAAGCAGCAGCACAGTTCTCTGACAGCATGGCAGTCCTTCTTCTGTAACTTCCACAGATCCAGGAGTGTTCTGAAGAGTGACCCTGGAGGTTGAATATTTATACCTGGTGCCTGTCTTTAGGGGATTCCCTCTGTGTAGGAAAGTGCCCCTTTTTTAACCCTGGACGGAATTCTCGGAGTTGCATTACGTGAAACTCAGCGAAGTGGAAAAAAAACGCAGCCGCACTACGCGGAGCTCTGCAAGTGGCAGAGTGCAATAGAAAAATGCTGTTTGCAGTGATTTTCAGCGCCGGGTGCTTTTCCGCACTGTGCAATCATCATGAACGGCACCATGCAGAGCGCAATCGGGTGCTATTTCCTTTCTGCCGCTCGAGTAGATTTTTACATGAGCAGCAGCTTTCTCAACCCAAATGGGCAGTTTCTCAACGCGAACGGTCGCGAGCATACGTAACCACTTGCAATTAGAAGCCTAACCCCCCGCATTGAGAAATCTCACCCAGAGGTTTATTTTCCATGCTCATGCTTGCCAACTTGATGCTGACGATCGCGAACGAGGAAAAATCTCACTGGCAGGTGAGTTTTCCTTGCTTGCGCTCGCCAACTTGACGTTGACGAACGTGAGCGAGGAAAAAAACTCCGCTCCGCTGAGTTTTTGGGAACTCCGTGAGCTTCGCGTAAGGCGGAGGGCGGAAAACTCTGCAAACTCCATGAGTGGAGCGGAGTTCAACGCCCAGGCTTACCGTTTTTGCATGGGTCCCCCACACCTTTTGCCTAATGTTGATGCTCTTTGACTGAGTGTGCCCTGAGTTCCTGCCAACCAGGTACCCAGGGCTTGTTCTTATACTGTACTGTTGCAAACCCAATTGGCAACTCCCTGGCCACATGTAAGTCCCTTGTGAAAGGTAACATAAGTACCAAGGGCACTGTGACTTGGGAAAGAATATAAGGGCTGCAGCAGTTATTGTGTCACCCTTAGAATGTTCTGTACCTTTTCACACACACACTGCCAATGCAGGCTGAGTGTTTTGGTGCAGAGTAAAGTGAAGTGTCGACATGGCGCACATTCCTGTGTGCCATGCCTACAATCTGCTGCCATGACATAGGTAAGCCACCCCTCTAGCTGGGTGCACTATACCACTGGTGAGGGTACATGTGCTTGAGCCCTGTACCTCTACAGTGTCTAAGTCCATTCTTAGACATTGTAGGTACGGTAAAGCCATAAAGAGTATATGGTCTGGGATTTTGTAATTACGAACTCCACAGCACCATAATGGCTTCACTGAAATCTGGTAAGTTTGATATCAAACTTCTCAGCACATTAAACCCACACTGATGCCAGTGTGCGATTTAATGAAAAAGGCTCTTAGAGGGAATCTTAGAGATGCCCCCTGAAAAATGGCATGACTCTATTGTCTTGGCTGAGTGGCTGCTTGTCAGCTGACAACACCAGACATGTTTCTGGACCCCTGGGTTGAGAGCCTCCCACTTTCGGGTCCTAAAACAAAGCACATCCTGGGTCAAGGTGCCAAGCCTCCCCCCAGGATGGACAGGGTCCACGAAGGGGAAGCTTCAAAGGCTTGCAGCCTTTCGAAACTGACTCACCCCTTTGCTTCTCCCAGCAACTGGCCCTCACCGGTTCTGACCCCCACTTTGGGCAGGAGAATCAACGGAAAACCAAGATAGGAGGAGAGGTGTTCCCACCTTTGCCAACCCCACCCTTCATGTAGTGGAGGCAAGGCAAAGGACAACTCTCAGTCCCCACTACCTGGAAGATGGGGGGACCAAGCCGACCAGAGTGAGGTTTTGCCCTCCTCCGACTGGAGGGTGGCATAATAGGGGGTGTACACACCCCAAGGAAGAGACCCATTGGTCCCAACCTTTACCTACCTGAAACACCCCTACATTTAGTATTTAGGGGCAACCCTGAACTTTGCCTCCTCAGACAAGAATAGAACAAGAAGAAGAAGGACCGAAGAGCCATGCTGAAGGAAGAAGAGGAGGACACCAACTGACTTGGCCCAAGCCCTACCAGCCTGTCCCGACCTCGACCTGCTCCAGCAGTATCCCAGCGGGTGCTGCAGTCAGCACCTGGATGACCTGCACTGCCTTCACTGAAAAGACATTGGCTCCCGGGAGCACTGGATTTGCTCACCAACAGACTCTGGCTCCAGCCAAATCAGCAAATCTGAACCAGATGCCCATGGCTCAAGTTTGAGTGGGCCAACACCATGAGGAGATCCTGACCTGGGATCTGGTGATCCCTGACCTACCTCAAGTCTCTCGACGATGCCTGTAGTCCCTTTTTGGAGGTTCCCTCTGACTGCGACCGGAGCTGGTAAGAGAAACCCAATGCCAAAAGACACCCCTGCACTAAAAACCCCACAGCCTTAGTTGGCCCAGCCTATGGTGTCCCGGCATCCCTAGATATCCCAACTTACCTCTTCAACTGGTGGTCGCCTCCAGAATATCTTCGTGTCCAAGCCTTCAGCATTTTTAAAAATCTGAGAATCTACATTGAAAGCAGGAGGGCACCCAACGTCCAAACAGCACCCTGCACTTGGCTGCCCGTGTGCTGCTGGTGGTACACCTTGTGTGCTAACTTGAACCTCCCTTTGCCCTGAGCCTAATTCCAGGAGCTTTGCTCCCTCAAGCTTTTGGCCTGCTTGTGAGCAGCCACCAACTACAAGCCCCCTATCCCTCATTGGATAACGGTGGGCCTCAGCACTCTGCACCCGGCCACCATGGTGCCACTGAGGATGCTCTTGGAGTTCGTCCTTGACCCTGGGGTAGTCGTGTTTATAACCTCAGAAACCCAACTCCCAAACCCAAGTACTTACCTGTAAACCGAGAACTTCATTTCCTCCCATAGAATTGCATTTACTGCTTTTCTGTGAAAAAAGTTCTAAGTGTGGAGTTGGAAATTCTATGAAAAGTCATACAATTGTGTTTTGATAACAAATTGCATACTTACCTTTATCTAGGAGATGTCCCAGTGTGGTATATACGTATACCACCCTGAGTAAGAAAAGTAATCAGATGAGTAACTTAAAACGTAATTTCAACAGTTTATGAACAATTGACTTACCTGTAACCAAACTAATTGCATTCAACTGCATTACATTGTATTCAAGTGCATTAGTCTTGCAAAGTACTAATATTATTACCTATACAAGGCCTGGATTGGTTCTAGAAGGAAAAAAACAACGAAATAGTTTTTTTACACAAAATAAATAGGTCAGTGTTAGGTCCTTGAGTGTGTGGAACCATTTCTTGCTTGAGTGTGTAGAATAGATGCTTAACACTACCCTCTGATAAAGCCATACTGCTCACCCACACTACCACAAATGGGGAGTAAGGTATTATCTACTTTGACCTCTGCCTACCTTTGGAGATCCACTTGACTCTGTGCACACTATACCCTACTTTTGGATAATATATACAGAGCCAGCTTCCTACACTCTCCTAGCCACACAACATTTATCTCTGTTAAGGCTTAACACTGTCTGCTGCTGTCAAAAAGCAGGGCAGGCCTGTTGTCAGGTTCCTTTGTGTGTGCAGGATGCGAGCCCATTGAAGAGTAAGTGGGTCTGGGTGAAGTCCCTCCCCAGTCATTCTGCTATAATGGCTCATCCAGTCCACACGTAATCCTCCTTTGTGTTACTGTCTGGAAGGAATACACTGGCAGAAAGCACAAATGGTTGGGGACAAGAAAATGCCATAAGTGGCATTTTCGGAATTCTATTTTAAAATCCAACTTTGCCATTAAAGAGAATTTCAATTTACACATGATTTGAGTGTAAACACCAAATTCCTATCTGCTCCCAATCAAAAGTTAGCACTTATTAATTGTAAATGGTAACTCAGTGTTAGTCAATGAAAGAGATAGGTCTTACAACAGTGAAAAGCGACTTTACTAGTTCTTCATTGCCAGGACATGCAAAATTAAGTACACCTGTCCTGCCTTTTAAATACAATGGACCCTCCTCTATGATCCTTTAGGGACTGCCTTAGGGGCGACTGTTATGTATTTAAAAACAGGACGTTTGGGCCTGGCAACAGGTTTATTTTGCCATGTAGAAGTGGCAATTTGAAACAGCTCCAAAGGCTGAAGGAGCAGAACTGAGATGTTTTAAAAGGCTACGTCAGAGGGTGAGCAATGAGTGCTTCAGGCCCACTAGTAACTTTTACTTTACAAGCCCTGGGTATATGTAATACCATCTACTAGGGACATAAAAGTAAATTATATGCGGCAATTAGGTGTAAACGAATTTTACCACCTTTGAAGAAAGCAAAAGCACTTCAGCACTGGCTAGCAGCAGTAAAGCACACAAGAATTTGCAATGCAATAGGTCTCGCATTAGGAAATTTTGAGCTATTGGTACTGTAAATGACAATTTTTTTATTTCTGTGTTGGTTTTGAAAATAGCTAAATTAATAGCTTTGTCATTTACAATGCCAATAGTTGTAACTTTCGCAAATGTGACACCTATAGCATTTGTAATGCAATATGTGTTGTATTTACGTGACTTAGGTGTATTGCTATTACAAATAACAATGGCTTTTAATTTTTTTAAATAATTAATACTTAAATAAAAGTTATTGTAATTTATAATAGCAATAGCTTAAACTTTTGTAAATAACTTTTGTGAAGATTGTGTTAAGTGTATTTTATTGTGACGAAAATCCAAGAACAGAAGTGAAATATTAACATCTTTTTGTGACATTTGTAATAAAGTTTGAGACATTGAGAGAACATATTTGAACCAGTTGTTGTTGAAACGTTGCACAGATTGATGCTGTGGTGCCCCTGAGTGGTGGTGCTGAGTGAGTGCGATAGATAGAGTGTGTCGATAGATAGATAGAGTGAGGGCGATAGATAGAGTGAGGGCGATAGATAGATAGAGTGAGGGCGATAGATAAATAGAGTGAGGGCGATAGATAGATAGAGTGAGGGTGATAGATAGATAAAGTGAGGGCGATAGATAGAGTGAGGGCGATAGGTAGATAGATAGATAGATAGATAGATAGATAGATAGATAGATAGATAGATAGATAGATAGATAGATAGATAGATATATAGATAGATAGATAGATAGATAGATAGATAGATAGATAGATAGATAGATAGATAGACAGATAGATAGAAAGTGCCTATAAATAATCCCATCAAAAACATAAACACCTAATAAACAAAAATGCCTGATTATTGAAAAGGAACAGACCAAAATATTAGATTTGTGCAAATACAATAAACAGAAGCAAGACAGTGAAGGGACAAGAGAGAGTGAGACGGAAATAGAGGAAGAGTGGAGAGGCCACGACAGTGAAGGGACAGGAGAGAGTGAGACAGAAATAGAGGATGAGTGGAGAGGCCAAGACAGTGAAGGGGCAGGAGAGAGTGAGACGGAAATAGAGGAAGACTGGAGAGGTCAAGACAGGGAAGGGGCAGGAGAGAGTGAGACGGACATAGAGGAAGAGTGGAGAGGCCAAGACAGTGAAGGGGCTGGAGAGAGTGAGACAGAAATAGAGAAAGATTGGAGAGGCCAAGACAGTGAAGGGGCAGGAGAGAGTGAAACAGAAATAGAGGAAGAGTGGAGAGGTGAAGACAGTGAAGGGGCAGGAGAGAGTGAGACGGAAACTGAGGAAGAGTGGAGAGGCCAAGACAGGGAAGGGGCCGGAGAGAGTGATATAGAAATAGAAGAAGAGTGGAGAGGTGAAGACAGTGAAGGGGCAGGAGAGAGTGAGACGGAAACTGAGGAAGAGTGGAGAGGCCAAGACAGTGAAGGGGCAGGAGAGAGTGAGGCAGAAACTGAGGAAGAGTGGAGAGGCCAAGACAGTGAAGGGGCAGGAGAGAGTGAGGCGGAAACTGAGGAAGAGTGGATAGGCCAAGACAGTGAAGGGGCAGGAGAGAGTGAAACAGAAATATAGGAAGAGTGGAGAGGCCAAGACAGTGAAGGGGCAGGAGAGAGTGAGACGGAAACAGAGGAAGAGTGGAGAGGCCAAGACAGGGAAGGGGCAGGAGAGAGTGAGACAGAAATAGAGGAAGATTGGAGAGGCCAGGACAGTGAAGGGGCAGGAGAGAGTGAGACAGAAATAGAGGAAGAGTGGAGAGGCCAAGACAGTGAAGGAGCAGGAGAGAGTGAGACGGAAACAGAGGAAGTGTGGAGAGGCCAAGACAGGGAAGGGGCAGGAGAGAGTGAGACAGAAACAGAAGAAGGGTGGAGAGGTCAAGAGAGTGAAGGGGCAGGAGAGAGTGAGAGGGAAACTGAGGAAGAGTGGAGAGGCCAAGACAGTGAAGGGGCACGAGCGAGTGAGGTGGAAACTGAGGAAGAGTGGAGAGGCCAAGACAGTGAAGAGGCAGGAGAGAGTGAGACAGAAATAGAGGAAGAGTGGAGAGGCCAAGACAGTGAAGGGGGAGGAGAGAGTGAGACGGAAATAGAGGAAGACTGGAGAGGTCAAGACAGGGAAGGGGCAGGAGAGAGTGAGACGGACATAGAGGAAGAGTGGAGAGGCCAAGACAGTGAAGGGACAGGAGAGAGTGAGACAGAAATAGAGAAAGATTGGAGAGGCCAAGACAGTGAAGGGGCAGGAGAGAGTGAAACAGAAATAGAGGAAGAGTGGAGAGGTGAAGACAGTGAAGGGGCAGGAGAGAGTGAGACGGAAACTGAGGAAGAGTGGAGAGGCCAAGACAGGGAAGGGGCAGGAGAGAGTGATATAGAAATAGAGGAAGAGTGGAGAGGCCAAGACAGTGAAGGGGCAGGAGAGAGTGAGACGGAAACTGAGGAAGAGTGGAGAGGCCAAGACAGTGAAGGGGCAGGAGAGAGTGAGGCAGAAACTGAGGAAGAGTGCAGAGGCCAAGACAGTGAAGGGGCAGGAGAGAGTGAGGCGGAAACTGAGGAAGAGTGGATAGGCCAAGACAGTGAAGGGACAGGAGAGAGTGAAACAAAAATATAGGAAGAGTGGAGAGGCCAAGACAGTGAAGGGGCAGGAGAGAGTGAGACGGAAACAGAGGAAGAGTGGAGAGGCCAAGACAGGGAAGGGGCAGGAGAGAGTGAGACAGAAATAGAGGAAGATTGGAGAGGCCAGGACAGTGAAGGCGCAGGAGAGAGTGAGACAGAAATAGAGGAAGAGTGGAGAGGCCAAGACAGTGAAGGAGCAGGAGAGAGTGAGACGGAAACAGAGGAAGTGTGGAGAGGCCAAGACAGGGAAGGGGCAGGAGAGAGTGAGACAGAAACAGAAGAAGGGTGGAGAGGTCAAGAGAGTGAAGGGGCAGGAGAGAGTGAGAGGGACACTGAGGAAGAGTGGAGAGGCCAAGACAGTGAAGGGGCCAGAGCGAGTGAGGCGGAAACTGAGGAAGAGTGGAGAGGCCAAGACAGTGAAGAGGCAGGAGAGAGTGAGACAGAAATAGAGGAAGAGTGGAGAGGCCAAGACATGGAAGGGGCAGGAGAGAGGGAGACAGAAACAGAGGAAGGGTCGAGAGTTCAAGACAGTGAAGGGGCAGGAGAGAGTGAGACGCAAACTGAGGAAGAGTGGAGAGGCCAAGACAGTGAAGGGTCAGGAGAGAGTGAGGCAGAACTTGAGGAAGAGTGGAGAGGCCAAGACAGTGAAGGGGCAGGAGAGAGTGAGCCAGAAATAGAGGAAGAGTGGAGAGGCCAAGACAGTGAAGGGACAGGAGAGAGTGAGACAGAAATAGAGAAAGAGTGGAGAGGCCAAGACAGTGAAGGGGCAGGAGAGAGTGAGACGGAAAAAGAGGAAGAGTGGAGAGGTCAAGACAGTGAAGGGGCAGGAGAGAGTGAGACGGACATAGAGGAAGAGTGGAGAGGCCAAGACAGTGAAGGGGCAGGAGAGAGTGAGACAGAAATAGAGGAAGAGTGGAGAGGCCAAGACAGTGAGGGGGCAGGAGAGAGTGAAACAGAAATAGAGGAAGAGTGCAGAGGTCAAGACAGTAAAGGGGCAGGAGAGAGTGAGAAGGAAACTGAGGAAGAGTGGAGAGGCCAAGTCAGGGAAGGGGCAGGAGAGAGTGATATAGAAATAGAGGAAGAGTGAAGAGGCCAAGACAGTGAAGGGGCAGGAGAGAGTGAGACGAAAACTGAGGAAGAGTGGAGAGGCCAAGACAGTGAAGGGGCAGGAGAGAGTGAGACGCAAACTGAGGAAGAGTGGAGAGGCCAAGACAGTGAAGGGGCAGGAGATAGTGAGGCGGAAACTGAGGAAAAGTGGATAGGCCAAGACAGTGAAGGGGCAGGAGAGAGTGAAACAGAAATAGAGGAAGAGTGGCGAGGCCAAGACAGTGAAGGGGCTGGAGAGAGTGAGGCAGAAACTGAGGAAGAGTGGAGAGGCCAAGACAGTGAAGGGGCAGGAGAGAGTGAGACAGAAATAGATTAAGAGAGGAGAGGCCAATACAGTGAAGGGGCAGGAGAGAGTGAGACAAAAATAGAGGAAGAGTGGAGAGGCTAAGACAGTGAAGGGGCCGGAGAAAGTGAGACAGAAATAAAGGGAAGAGTGGAGAGGTCAAGACAGTGAAGGGGCAGGAGAGAGTGAGACAGAAATAGAGGATGGGTGGAGAGGCCAAGACAGTGAAGGGGCAGGAGAGAGTGAGGCGGAAACTGAGGAAGAGTGGAGAGGCCAAGACAGTGAAGGGGCAGGAGAGAGTGAGACAGAAATAGATTAAGAGAGGAGAGGCCAATACAGTGAAGGGGCAGGAGAGAGTGAGACAAAAATAGAGGAAGAGTGTAGAGGCCAAGACAGTCAAGGGGCAGGAGAGAGTGATGCGGAAACTGAGGAAGAGTGGAAAGGCCAAGACAGTGAAGGGGCAGGAGAGAGTGAGACAGAAATAGAGGAAGAGTGGAGAGGCCAAGACAGTGAAGGGGCAGGAGAGAGTGAGACGGAAACTGAGGAAGAGTGGAGAGGCCAAGACAGTGAAGGGGCAGGAAATAGTGAGACAGAAATAGAGGAAGAGTGGAGAGGCCAAGACGGTGAAGGGGCAGGAGAGAGTGAGACAGATATAGAGGAAGAGTGGAGAGGCCAAGACAATGAAGGGGCAGGAGAGAGTGAGACAGAAATATAGGAAGAGTGGAGAGATCAAGACATTGAAGGGGCAGGAGAGAGTGAGACGGAAAATGAGGAAGAGTGGAGAGGCCAAGACAGTGAAGGGGCAGGAGAGAGTGAGGCGGAAACTGAGGAAGAGTGGAGAGGCCAAGACAGTGAAGTGGCAGGAGAGAGTGAGACGGAAACAGAGGAAGAGTGGAGAGGTAAAGACAGTAAAGGGGCAGGAGAGAGTGAGACGGAAATAAAGGAAGAGTGGAGAGGCCAAGACAGTGAAGGGGCAGGAGAGAGTGAGATGGAAACTGAGGAAGAGTAGAGAGGCCAAGACAGTGAAGGGGTAGGAGAGAGTGAGACAGAAACGAAAGGCACATGGCGAATATTGAACAAATGTGAACATTAACAATGCAAAAATACAACAAAGCAAGGCAAAGTTGTGGTGTGCATGGACCTAAGAACAAACTGCAGGAAGAAGCTGCCTCAGCCATGTCCGGAGGATGTAAGAAGGGGTCGACAGAAGGCCATTCCTGGCGAGGCAGCCATTGTTCCAGTGTCGTCCCCTTTACATGGTCAGTAGGAGCAAGTGAGAGGAGGGAGTGGGAGAGGGGTGTGAGATAGATAAAAGCCTTTACTGTGATCAGTGTCCACAGGCTGCCAGTGGGAGGGAACGAGCATATGGTGAGCAGCGGGGGAGTCTGTTGCGAGGCGTGGGGGGTGGGGGAGGGGGAGCAGGCATATGAGGTGTGAGTGAGGCCAAGCGCGCGCCTGGGGAAGCTTTTACGCTCCAGGACACAACATGCATTGTAGGAAATCTGGCTTGTTCCAGAGAGTTTGGTCACATGCAATAGCTTTCGAGCAATAAGTTGCTCGACCTAAAAAGTGCAAAAGCCAACAAAAACAAATTCAGCAACAGAAGGCAAACATCTGGGGGAGAGCCTGCACAAACGACCATGTCCAACAACTGTTATTTTAATAGCTATTAAAAATCCAATTCGGGGGGCGTGGCTAGCAGCCGAAGATGGCGGCAGCATAGAAGGCGAGCTCCGTGGTTGAAGCGGCCTCCTCGACGATCCGACTACTGATCCGTCATACAATAATCTCCTACGGGAAGGTACCGACGCCCAGGACCGGGCGGCACAAACGGAGACAAGCGGAACATAAATCCGACAACGGGAAGTGCAGTTCCGAGTAAAGCCCGCGTGGGCCGCTGAGAAGGCCCAAAGCCGGGCAGCAGACTGACGCGGCGAGCAGACAGGAAGTGCTACAAACACGGCGAGATAACACCGGAAACGCCCGCTCGTGGACGAGCCCGAGGCGACGGAGGGATCAGCGGAACAGCGCCATCACCGCACTTGAAGGGCTCGGGATCGGAGGACTGGACATCCCTGTCGGCAATTCAGCGATTGTCGGGAGTGCACCCAGAAAGCGTACGGAGGCAAAATCCCTGCATCCTCCGGGCCGGAGCCGCCATCTTGGACGCTGAGCACGGGTGAGCCCGGGGTGCGAAACAGCGAAAGAACCACACCGGCCTCCTCGAGAACCAGCAGTTCCTGCGGCGAGCAGAAGAAGTCATCGTACAGACCACTGGCGGCCCTGTAAGAGAGAGTACAGATCCCGGGTCACCCATCCTACTGTGGCGCGATTGGAGGTGGTGGCACGCTGGTGCCTACCCAGACTCAGTCCCACAATATAGGCGCAACACAGATTCATCCTCTAAGAAGCGAGGGTCGCGCCCACTACTGACTTGGTGGCAAGGAGGAGGGCAAATCCCAGCGGCCAGTAGACCTTGAGACCGATTGACCCACGCAACTCCGGGGGTCATAAAGTGAGCTGAAGGCCTGCATAGGGGTGACTCCTTAACTGACTCAACACCATTGGAGACAGTATCCACAACGAACGGCCTCTGTGGACCGTGGCGGAAGGGACCGCCAGGATGGCCGGTAAAGGACCGAAAAGCGGAGCCGCACAAGCCCGGCTTGAAAGGTATGCCTATGATACATCTACTTCCTCCCCACCAGATGCGAAACTGCAGGCGGGCAAAACCGCAGACACGGCGGGGGGCAAGAAAGCGACCTTGGAAGATGTGATGCAGGCCCTCACTCAGGTACAGGCAACAGTGGGATCGATCTCAGCGGAAATAACACTCATACGTGCAGACTTCCATAAAATGACAGAAAAAGTGAATACAATGGAAATAGAGAAATCGTTGGTGGAAGATGTTTCAGAACTGCAGATAAGTATGGAACGGATCTCAAAGGAAAACAAGGAACTGCGTGATTAGCTGGATGACCAGGAGGGGCGCTCGAGGCGGAACAACATCCGCATAATAGGGGTTCCGGAATCGGAAGACACAAGAGCGATGGACCTATATGTTGAAGACCTGATCAAACAAAGCCTTCAGCCCAAGGGTCTTTCCGATTTTTTCACAGTAGAAAGGGCGCACCGAGTCCCCAGGGGACGCCCGAAAACAGGCGCTAACCCGAGGCCGATCATTGCTCGGCTCTTCAATTTCAGGGACAGGGATGCGATCCTACAGGCAGCAAGGACTTCACCCCCCATTAGAATCCAGAACTCCACACTGTCATTCTTTCCTGACTATACGGCGGAAGTCGCACGGAGGAGAAGAACCTTTTTTGAAGTGAAGAAAGAACTTAGGGCAAGGGAGATTCCCTACTCAATGCTCTTTCCAGGCAAACTGAGGATAGTGGCAGACAATAAAACATGGTTTTTCGACACTCCGGAGGCAGCTCAGGATTGGCTGGAAGGTTGGAGACCAGCGGGCCAACCTCGCCGTTCTAACAGGCCGAACAAACACTGCACTAACAGACCCCGTACGGGTTCCCAGTCATCTGGAGGAGAAGCGGACTTACACTCGCCTTCGAACGACCTACCAGAAACGGAAGACAACGAAGAACAATGACTTCCCGATGTTGCCGGTCTAGGCCAATTGTAACGCTGACCGGGAGTGCCGCCATGGACACTGGGCAGAGGTCCTCCATGGTCAAGGAGGGGGGCCGCCGACTCCGGAGAGTCCTTCACCCCAGCAAGCAAGTACTGTGTTTTGGGTTGGGATCAGGCACTCTGCTGAGTTGGGGGGGCGGGCAGTTCCAGGTCCGTTTAGCAGGGGGGCAGGGAGGGGGGGTGTTGGGGGTTGGGAGGTTTTGTATTTTTTAAATTGTTTCACTGGTCAATATTGGAATTACATGGCACACACGAATAGTATGGCGAGAACCTGGCAATGCAATCGAACTCAATCACTACGGCACACTAGTATCGACCACCACAGAGGTTATGGCACACACCACACGGGCTGACGCAGGGAGGGGGGAATCTACAATGGGGCAGGTGACACCATTGTGCCTCATGACGTGGAATGTGAGGGGCCTGGGGGACAAGGTCAAACGAGGATTAGTGTTGCAGAGTATAAAAAGAATAAACCCAGCCCTGGTCCTACTACAAGAAACACACTTAACAGACACAGCAACAAAGGCCCTAGACAGGAGAGGCTACCGTATGATCGTCCACTCAGAGTTCACTAGGGGGTCCCGTGGTACAGGGATTCTGATGCACCACTCTTCCAGATTCATAATCCAATCCACAAAAGTAGACACACAGGGACGCTTTGCGGCGACACATGGGCAGTGGGAAGGGAGGCCGCTAAATGTGGTCTCGGTGTATATCCCGCCGGCACTGCACGCAGTCGCACTCCCAGAGTTAGGGAAATTCTTGTTAGAACTACCGGAGGGGGATCTCATCTTAGGAGGCGACTTTAACGCAGTGGCACATAACACACATGACAGATTCCCGGTGAGAACACAGTCTCCCGGGCCCTCCCGGCCGTATGACTTCCTGGAAGCACAGGGCTTGGTAGACCTCTGGAGGAGGTTCCACCCAGACGACCAGCAATACACATATCACTCGGCGGTCCATGATAGTCTATCACGGATCGACTATTTCCTAACACTGGGACACGGCAGCCTCACTATAGACGACGTGCAAATCAAGCCAAGGGGTGTTTCAGATCACTCTCCCCTGACACTGATTCTTTCCAACCCTGAGAGGACCCGAAAATGCATCTACCCGATTTACCCGGGGTACCTTAAAGTGCCACTAGTAGCAAAAGCGCTTAAAAAAGGAACGAGATCGTACCTCGCCGAAAACATAGGGTCAGTAGCGTCTCCCACTATTCTATGGGAAGCCTACAAAACGGTCCTTCGAGGGCAGGCTATCTCCACTATCACGAGGTATAAACGCACACAAAAACAGGAACTACTAGACCTAGAAGACAAACTCGCCAAGGCCAACAAAGATCATGAGACTGGCCCGACAAAGGACACGCTGCATGCGCTCCAACTGTGTCAGCAGCGTCATACCGACCACGTACGCCACAGGGTAGTGGACAACATAGCGACAACAGCACACAGAATATACGAGGTAGGTGACAAAGCAGGTAGGCTCCTTGCCTGGTTAGAGAAAAAACGGGAAGGACAGAGGGCCATCCTACAGTTGAAAGATCCTGCAGGGATGCTACAGACCCGTCCTTCATTGATAGTTGAGCTCCTGGCAGACCATTTTCAAACAGTATACTCCCCTGAATTCGACGTCACTCGGGAGATGGCAGAAGCGTCTCTCGCAGGAGTACCCACTCGCACCCTGTCACAGGACAAAAGGGACGAGTTGGAAACAGACCTGACCGCTGAGGAGATACAGAGAGCTATCGCAGCACTACACTCAGGAAAAGCGTTAGGTCCCAATGGGATACAAATTGAATGGTACAAAACCATGTCGGAAACGATTGCGACACCTCTACTTAATATGTTTAAAGACAGCCTGGAACAGGGACAACTACAGCCTGACCAATGTGCAGCGACTATCATAACGATACCGAAACCCAGAAGCCACCTGAAGACTGCGGGTCATACCGCCCAATATCCCTCCTTAACGCCGAGAGTAAAATATTGGCGAAACTACTAGCCAACAGACTGTTGCCTCATCTGGTGCACCTAATACATCCTGATCAGTCCGGATTTATGCCGCACAGGAGCACGGCAATGAATCTCAGGCGACTACATGGGGTGATGGCACGAGCCCCATTATTGTCAGAACCAGCAGCAATCCTTTCTCTTGATGCCAAAATGGCGTTTGACCTGGTGCAATGGCGCTACCTCTTTGCGGTTCTGGAACATATGGGATTCGGCCCGAAATTTATAACATGGATTAGGCTTTTGTACAAAAACCCTGTAGTGCGAGTGACGGCAAATGGCCACATCTCGAGAGAAATACCATTAGCGAGGGGCACGAGACAAGGGTTCTGTTAGACGGGGACCGGGAGGGTCGGCCGAGGACAGGGGAGAGGCCTCCGGTGAGGACCGTCTCCAGCGATCGTACAGACAAGTAACTTCCCCCCCACAGATGGACACCACACAAGGATGAGGTCAACACTCTTTATATACGATTCTTGAAGCAAGGTTATCAGCGATACAGTGAGATCAGGACACGAGGGTCCTCTTAATTCTAGTCTCTGAGGGGAAAAGGGTAGCGGGACAGTCTTGGTACCGGTCTGGTACGGGTTGGTAAGATGGGTAGCTCACAATCCTCGAGCTCGAAGTTCTGGAAGGTCGGGCCGCGGCAGCGCCAGCTGGCTAGGATGATCAGTCTCACTTGAGGAGGGCCGCGGCAGCGCCGGCAGGCAAAGGCGATGGTTCACACAAGGATGGGCCGCGGCAGCGCCAGCAGGTCCCAACGAAGGTGTAGGTTGCAGAGGGCCGCGGCAGCGCCAGCAGGCAGGAACGATGTTTCACAAGGATGGGCCGCGGCAGCGCCAGCAGGTCCCGACGAAGGTGTAGGTTGCAGAGGGCCACGGCAGCGCCAGCAGGCAGGAACGATGTTTCACAAGGATGGGCCGTGGCAGCGCCAGCAGGTCCCGACGAAGGTGTAGGTTGCAGAGGGCCGCGGCAGCACCAGCAGGCAGGACGAAGGTTCACAAGGCAGGGCTGCGGCAGCGCCAGCAGTCCGTCAAGGATGAGTTCTTCAAGGTGTCTCTCGACTCCAGGATACAACTGCCTTCCTGCTCTGGAGCTGCCCCAGTTATAGGTCTGGCCTCCTTTGATGTCCGGACCCTCGCTCTTGGAGGTCGGGAGGTCCGGGATGAGGGAGTCCAGACACCCAGCAGGGGGGTGGAACCAGCGCCCGGGGAGGCTGGGGGCGATCGGCACCTGGCGAGGGAGAGCCATCGACACTCCTCTCTCCCATTGACCTGCCAAGTGGTCCGTTCACCTCCTGGGTGGATGGAGGTGCCTCGATGTCGGGGCCTGGCCAGGCCCAGGGTTGGGGTCGAGCTGAGGCCACGCGGCCTCGTGGTGCAGTGTTCAAGATGGCGGCTGGGCCGGGGCAATGCTGCTGATGGCGGCCCGGGCCGGCCGATGTTGTGGTGTTCGGGAGCAGGCGTCCCGTTGGGGACAGGTTGCGGGTTGCTTCTGTGGGTTGCCGAGGTTGTTCTTCTGGTGACACCGGGAGAGCCGGTGTTCGGGTCTTGTTATGCGGGGAGGGAGCGACCCCTTCACGAGGCCTGTCCAACAGGTTCCCACTCTCACCGCTACTGTTCGCCCTGGTGCTGGAACCTTTAGACACTATCATTAGGACCACCCAGTTATTGCGGGGCATCCAGTGGGGAGGTGACTGGGAAGACAGGGTGTCATTATATGCCGATGACATGCTGATTTATCTAACGGACTTAACGACAGGTATTCCGGTATTACTGGCCTTGTGTGAGAGACATGGGACAGCCTCAGGGTACAAAATCAACTGGACGAAATCGGTGCTATACATGCTACACGGCAAGCTGCCGACCCTAAGTGCGGACTGCCCATTGATATTGGAGACGTCTCCTTTAGATATTTAGGGATCTAAATTACACAAGAGCATGCGACCTTTCAGGACTTGAATCTTAGGCCGCTGCTCGAAAGGTTGAAAACAGACGTGCGTCATTGGAAAACCCTCCCGTTGACATTATTAGGCAGAGCCGCAGTTTTCAAGATGATGGCGTTGCCCCGTTTCCTATATGTCCTGGAAAATACGCCAGCGTTGGTCCCATCATCGTTCTTTGGACAGATATCGACTCAATTGTCCGGCCTACTATGGGGAAATAGACCAGCTAGGGTCGCACATTTGAAACTGATTCGAGACTGGTACAGTGGGGGGATAGCGCTCCCAAATTTGGAATTATACTACTGGGCAGCACACCTTAAGGTGATCAACCAGTGGATACACGGGCCACAAGATGACCCGGCGTACTTAGCAGACAGACGTCAGTTAGGCACGAACACTCTTCTGGCCCCACTCTACAATAAAGGACTAACAGCAAAACTTAGCGGCCCAACTAAACACACTGTGACGCTATGGCATGGAGCCCAAACACGACTAAAATGGGAGGGAGTGATTACACGACTCACACCCTTGTGGGACTCCAAGATTCTAGGAAATCAGAGGCACAGTAAAGGCTTTGATCAGTGGTACAACATCGGGATCTCCACGGTGGGTGATATGTGGACGAAGGATGGGGTGCAGTTTCGTTTGAGACCCTGAGGGAACATTACGAATTGGGCATTAATGAAACATACCGATACATACAGATTTGACACGCATTAATGTCAGCGATAGAACCAGGCACTAATGTCCCAAAGTCGGCTCCGTTGGAGGACCGACTACTTACAGACTACATGGAAGCCAGTGCTACTTCCCTCACTTACCGAAAACTCATAAACAACCTACCCGACCCGTTGCAGAAACTGAAAGAGACTTGGGAGGATGAAATAGGGGAGTTGGATGAGACAAACTGGAATGCGGCGCTGGCGTCACCTAAAGAAGCCGGCATCTCGGCGAGATTTAGGCTAGTGCAATTCAAAATATTACACCGAGTATACTATACACGCACTACTCTACATAAAATCCAAAGAGCAGATCACCCATTTTGCCTGACACACTGTGGAGAGGAGGGCACATTGTTCCATACCCTATGATCTTGCCCCAGCATGGTGGATTACTGGCGGTGAGTAACACGCACGGTAGCCCAGACTTTGCAAATCCCAATCACACCTGACCCCAGAGTTTGTCTGTTGAATGTTTGGGGCTAAAACAACTTAACACCACATGGTAGGCAATGGGTGGTCATTGGAATGATGTTGGCAAAGCGAGATATAGCGCAAAAATGGGGGGCATCCGATACACCGACCCTGGCTCAATGGTGCCGGAACATGGACATGCTTATGATGGTGGAGAGGGCAGTGTACCAACAAAGAGACAACCCACGTAAATGGAATAAAATATGGTCACCTTGGAACACATATAGAGGGGAGCTGTGTGAGCCACTGCCAGAGGAGGAAGACGTGGACAGTTCAGGGGAGGAAGATGAGATGGAGTAGGGGAGGAACGGGAGGTAGGAAAGAGATACAGCAGGGTAGTCCCCAAGGTTTCCCGTGCTCTCATGGATGTGATGACAGGCATGCGAACTGTGGTGTTGAAGGCTTTAACCGCAGTATTATCTTGATTTGAACATACCAATGAGCTAACTGACCTGTGCCAATTATCCAATCATTGACCTTTAAAGTTGAGAGTTATATAATAAAAATGAAAAAGTTACGCTAATGGTTGGCTGCAGCTGAATGTTGACGCTGCAACTGATGGATGTAAATTACTGTTTTTATGGATATGTGGATGCAACAATAAAAACAAATGTAAAAAAAAAAAAATCCAATTAAGTTGTGAAGTCACTTTTGCAATCTATATATTGAGGAACGTTACCTTTACCCTGTCTGAAGCTCCTGAAGGCTAATTTGCATTAACTCTGCAACAACACCCAGGCTGTACTCGACCAGAATGGCTTGTGAATACGGGGCAAAATTCCTCTCAGGAGCTATACAGTAGGTCAGCTTGACTGAAAGGTCAAATCTGTATGGGCAAAGATGACTACTCTGAGCTATATAGACTATTCAGTGAGGTGACTATGGGCATTCTTTTGGCAGAACAGTGTCAAATCCTGGCTGACAAGTCTGCATGAAGCCCATGGAAAACGTTTGCTCTCTGAAAGGTATCAAACAGGACAAGAGGTATAATTATTGGGTATCTCCTCTTTGGACACTGAGGAAGCCTGCATTGTTTCTCAAGACTTCTGTTTCTAATTACCCCCACCCAATAACTGGTGCCAACCAAAGTCAAAGTCAAAGTCAAATAATGCTTTATTCGAGATTTCACTCATAAAAACAAGAACAATCAAGAATATAAAATCAGATTAACAATCATTTCTGTTACAAGATAAAACTTTCAGTTAAAAAATAGGACTTGATTACTATAAAACAGATAAAAACTTGGATACTGATGCAGAGTAAAATTTTATAATAAAAATTATTTTTTAAAAGCAAAAATAGCAAGTATTAAATGCAGACAGACTAACAATAAAAAACAATCATGTGACTAACAATCTCTGTCTAATAGACCACGCCCATCCAAGGTACTTTGCTGTGGCTATTGCTAAGGGCATTAAAGTGCTGGTGCATATAATACGTAGAGCTACGGTGCTACTAGTGGTACCCAAGTTCTTGCACGTTGGAGTTAGCCAAATGCGTCTTGGGTCAGCATAGGCTGAGCAAGAGAATAAGAAATGTCCAATTGTTTCTTTAGCGGCACCGCAAGCGGGGCAGCTACGGTAGATCCGCTTCACCACCTTCATGTCAGAGATCTAAGGGGAAGTGCGCCCGCTCTTATTTGGAAAAGGAGCGTTCTGACGCCCGGTCTAGTTATAGCGTTCCAATAGGGTTCGAGGCAGGGATACAACTTGGCTTCTAAAAATCCTCCAGCCATGGTCGCTGCACTAGAGCTACTCCAGTTCCGAGCAGCCACCTTCTCCCAATAGATTTCTTTTATGATTTTTTTAGTAGGAAAGATGGTTCCTGCTGGATCTTCCCAAAGCGACCGGAGACCAAGTTCGCTCAGAATTCTTCTAAGTGTTTTAAGCCATCCGATTTTGTGAAACACATCCGCTTTGATGATATCTAGGAACCCCTCGGCATAATGGGATAGCTCAGACGTAGTCCAAAGCCTTCGCCAGTATAGAATCGGGCGAAGCTTGACCAAATCTGCAACCGCTTTTCTGCCCAAGTCGTACCTAAGAGGCAGCAGTGGGGTGCCCTTAGGGACACCGGTAATAGCCCAAAAGAACTTGTTTTCCGAAGTTTGGAGTGCCACTACCTTCTCGAATCCCCACAGCTCAGCGCCATAAAGCGCAGAGCCGAGAGCCTTCGCTTTGTATACCTGCAGTGTTGGCTTTATTGGTTTCTTCAAAGATTTTCTGTGTTCCGAATCAAGAGCTCCAGCCAATATCCTATGCCTTAATCTAGCAATATCTATGTGCTGGAACCATTTGAGATCATTAGATACATGGATTCCCAGATATGTAAAGACATTCACTACTTCTAAAAAACGACCGTTCATAGTTAACTTAGATTTGAAGCTACGGTGGGGGTTAAAGACCATAAGTTTTGTTTTAGCCACATTCACTTCTAGGGCATGCTCCCCGCAAAATTGTTCGAAAATAGACAGAGCACGCTGTAGTCCACTCGGGGTCTTAGATAAAATCAGCGTGTCATCTGCGAACATTAAAATAGGTATTTTAGCGCCAGCTAATGAGGGAGCATCCACATTCGAAGACAACATACGAGCCACAACCCCGTTGATATATAACGTAAAAAGTGTGGGCGCCATCGAGCACCCTTGTCGGACGCCCACTCCACCGGGAAGTCTGCAGTCACCACTCCCTGACCCCCCCACTGGATCTTAGCGGAGTTAGCTTTGTGGAGCCTGATGATCATTGTCAGCAACTCTCCTTGTAGACCCTGGTTCCTCAGCACCTGCCACAGCTTGGACCTAGGTAGTAGGTCGAAGGCAGCCCGCAAGTCGACAAAAGCCGCGTACAGGCTGCCCCCGCCCAGCAACACGGTCCTCCACTGCAGTAAGGTGAAACGGAACACCTGATCCACCGTACTAGTAGACCTACGAAATCCCGCTTGGAATGGGGACAGAGCATTGTTCTCCTCAGCCCAGTCAAGGAGCCTCTTTACAACCAATCGACCAACTACCTTTTGAATGGTGTCAATAAGGCTTATGGGCCTTTAGTTGCCCGGGTGGGAACGGTCACCTTTCTTGTATACAGGTATTATTACTGCACCCTGCCAGGATGTCGGAATGGATGCACCCTGAGCTATTGCATTGGTAAGGAGATATATATACTTACACCAACGCTCTTTGTTGTTTATGAAGACGTCTGCTGGCACGCCATCTAAACCTGGGGCTCTACCACTGGGCACTGTGCTGAGGGCCATCATCACCTCACTGGTACTAAAAGAGTTATCTTTATAGTAAACAGGACTTAAGTCGACCGCCTCGGTGGCAGGCTGTGTCTCGGCATACTGGGGTTTAAAATAATTGACCCAATCCTCCTTGGGTACGTTATTATTAGGAGAGTCGGGTACTCCCTCTCTGCCCCACTTTACGATGTTCCAAAAGAACCTGGAGTCTTTCCTATCGCTAGCTGCTTTTAACTCTAACCAATGGAGCTCGTCCCACAGTTTCTTTGCCTTTATTACACTATCTTTATATTCTTTCCAGTCAGAACGAATAGCCATAGGTTGTCTACCTTTGATAGCAATTCCTAGGGCTAATCGTGCCTCCCTACATTGGGCGTTGTACCATTTTGCCTGCTTGCGGGTTCCCCCTCTGTTGTTTTTCGCAGGTTTCAAAAAACAATTCCTGATGGCACCAAACAGGGTATCATGGATTACAGTGACACAGCTCGTTTCTGGATTGGACAGATTAATTTGTTCGATGGCCAGTATTGCTTTGTCAGCTTCGGTATTAATAGTAGCAATGGCCTGTTGATTGGTTTCAACGTGTGCCCATCTTAACCTGCGCATGTCGTTTGTAGGGACAATCGAAGGTGGGACAACCCCCTCAGTGTTTGTGATCACATTAACAGGTGTCCACCATTTGTGCTCTACGCAAAATGGGTTGTGGTCACTTTCGATCCTCCATTTAACCTCCATGTCACAAACCAGGGTCCATATTTTTAAACTGCATAAAACATAATCAATTCTACTACTGTGCCGCCCATTATCGAATGTACTGGTCCCAGTCTTATCACTCAGAGTCCTCCCGTTTAATGCTCTTAGACCCCTTTCATAGCATATGGCCCTGATCCAGCACGGTCGCTCCCTCCACGCTCCCTGACCCCAGCTCCTGCTTGCTGGTGAGACCGAGACTGCAGATTATTTAAATAACCTCGCGCTGTTGTGTATTTATCTAGCTTGACTAGCGCTGTGCATTAATTATCTATTTCGACTCGCGCTAGAATTAATTAATTATTTCAAGTCGCGCTAGGATTTAATTATTTATTTAGAGTAGCGCTGGGATTTATTTAATTATTTTTACCGAACGCTGGAAACTGATCTGTGCCGTGGTGCTTCTGCTGCCCCTGCCATAGTCCCCCTTTGACCCTCCATCTTGTTTACTCGCTCCCTAGCCCGCCCCTCCTCCCTGCTACCGCCTCCCAGCTGCTGCCCCTCCCACGCTCCGCTCCCCTCACCTTCCATTTATGGCCAAATGCCCCCACGCGCAGCGTCCACGCGCTACGGACACGCCGAAGGTGCGCCAAAGGTAAGCCCGTCTACGCCCGTCCGCGCCTGGACCGCGCCCAGCGCCAGACCCCCTGCCCCTCGCGCTGCCCAGCCCCCCCGCGTTACCTACGATGCCGCCACCCTCCTAGCCTTTAACCCCGGTCGCGCCCCCAACTGCGTCCAAGCCGCTCCTGGACGCACCCATGGACCGTTCTCCTGCTTCTCCTGCAAATTTAGCGGCACCGACAACATCTCCGCTACGACCACAACACAGATTCCCGAGCCCAACCACCTAGAATGCATCCTTCTCAACACCCGCTCGGTCCACAGGCACGCCCTTGACCTTTGGAACCTACTAGACACCATCTCTCCTGACGTCGCCTTCCTAACGGAAACATGGATGAACGCTTCCTCCGCCCCTGACATCGCCATCGCTATCCCTGATGAATATAAGATAACACGCAAGGACCGCACCGACCATACAGGAGGTGGAATCGCTATCGTCCATAAGAAAACAATCCGCATCTCAACCAGCTCTGATGCCAACCTCGCCAACTCCGAACACCTTCACTTCCAGATCCACATCGACCCCAAGACCACACTCAGAGGCACCCTCCTTTACAGACCACCAGGACCACGCGCAAAATTCAGTGAAGACATCACAGACTTCATCACCCCACACGCGCTCCCCTCCAAAGACTACATCCTTCTGGGAGACCTCAACTTCCACCTTGAAAAGAACAACGACCGCAACACCGCCACCCTCTTGGACAACCTCGCCAACCTCGGACTTAAACAACTGGTCACTTCCCCCACCCACATCGCAGGTCACACTCTCGACCCCATCTTCACCTCCAGCAACCATGTCTCCTTCAGCCACACTACGGATCTCCTCTGGACTGACCACAGCTGCGTTCACTTCACCTACAACAAGCCGAAACCCATCATCCACCTCCAACCAACTCTACAAAGAAACTGGAACAAAATCACCACAGAGCAGATCTCCACATCGCTCCTTCAAACCTCCCCAGCCCTCTCTTCTAACGCCAACGAAGCCGCCTCCAACCTCACCCTTTGGTTATCCGACACCGCCGACACCTTAGCACCACTGAAAAAACGTCAACACAAACTTGGCATCAAGAAGGCCTCATGGTTCAACGACGACCTCAAGAAGTCCAAGAAACTGTGCCGCTCCCTTGAAAAGGCCTGGAAAAAAGACCCATCCACCAGCAACAAGGACGCCTTCAAAAGCGCCATCCGTACTCACCACCAACTGATCCGAAAAGCCAAGAAAACAGCATTCAAAGATCGACTTGACAACAACGCCCACAACAGCAAGGAACTTTTCAACATCGTCAAGGAATTTTCCAACCCCTCTGCCAACTCCAACGACATCACCCCCTCTCAAACCCTCTGCGATTCCCTAGCCTCTTTTTTCCACAACAAGATTGCTGACATCCACAACAGCTTTGATAACCAACCCGGAAACCAACACACCCTACCATCAGCTGACCATCTTCCCCCCGTTAACACCCTTAACGCCTGGAACCCAATCTCCACTGAGGACACCATCCGCCTGATGAATTCCATCCACTCTGGGTCCCCCACAGACCCATGCCCTCACCACATCTTCAACAAAGCAGACTCCGTCATAGCTCCGCACCTCTGAGACGTCATCAACTGCTCCTTCAACTCCGCTACCTTCCCAGAAGACTGGAAACACGCTGAACTCACCGCACTTCTGAAAAAACCAACAGCAGACCCCACCGAACTCAAAAACTACCGCCCCATCTCGCTTCTTCCATTCCCGGCCAAAGTCATCGAGAAAGCTGTCAACAACCAGCTCGCCGCCTTCCTCGAAGCCAACAAATCACTCGACCCCTCACAATCTGGCTTCCGAGCCAAACACAGCACTGAGACCGCCCTCATCGCAGCAACAGACGACATTCGAACTCTACTGGACAATGGAGACACAGTCGCCCTCATCCTCCTCGACCTCTCTGCAGCATTCGACACAGTCTGCCACAGCACCCTTTTACAACGCCTCAGAAACATCGGAATCCAAGGAAAGGCTCTGGAATGGATCACCTCGTTCCTCACCGGAAGAACCCAGAGAGTCCGCCTCCCACCATTCAAGTCCGAGGCCTCTGAAATCATCTGCGGCGTACCACAAGGATCCTCACTCAGTCCCACCCTCTTCAACGTATACATGAGCCCCCTCGCGGCCATAGCCCGCCAACACAACCTCAACATCATCTCTTACGCGGATGACACTCAACTGATCCTATCTCTCACCAAGGACCCCAGCACCGCCAAAACTAACCTACACGAAGGAATGAAAGAAGTCGCCGAATGGATGAAACAAAGCCGTCTGAAACTGAACTCAGACAAAACAGAAGTCCTCATCTTAGGTAAATCCCCCTCTGCATGGGACGACTCCTGGTGGCCGGAAGCCCTCGGAAATGCACCCATCCTGACAGACCACGCACGGAACCTTGGCGTCATCCTGGATTCTTCACTCTCAATGAACAGACAAGTCAGCGCCGTATCCTCTTCCTGCTTTAACATTCTTCGCATGCTCAGAAAAACATTTCGCTGGATCCCCTCCGAAACAAGGAAAACAGTCACCCACGCTCTAGTCACGAGCCGACTGGATTACGGAAACACCCTCTACGCAGGTACCACCGCTAAACTCCAGAAGAAACTACAGCGAATCCAAAACGCCTCAGCCAGGCTCATATTAGACATCCCACGCAACAAACACATCTCTGGTCACCTTAAAGACCTCCACTGGCTACCCGTCAATAAGAGGATTACTTTCCGACTGCTTACCCACGCACACAAATCACTCTACGACATCGGACCAGATTGCCTCAACTCTCGACTGTCCTTCTACACCCCCTCCCGCCAACTTCGCTCTTCCAGCCAAGCCTTCGCCACTGTACCTCGCATCAACAAGACCACCATGGGAGGCAGATCCTTCTCATACCTGGCTGCCAAAACATGGAACTCACTCCCCGCTTACCTTCGCCTCACCCAGAATCACCTAGCGTTCAGAAAACAACTTAAAACGTGGATATTTGACAAATAATCCTCCTCCCCTTCCTAAGCGCCTTGAAACCCTCTGGGTATGTAGTGCGCTATATAAATATTATGACTTGACTTGACTTGGCATTCAGACAAATGACATCCTCAGACCAGCGAGAAACTGGTTTCAGGTCTAGTTCGGGAAATCATCGCCAATTGCCAGGGGTTCAAAGGTTCGATTTAGATCACCAGCAATCACAATATTATTATCTTGGGAGTGGGTTTCAAGGAGGAGACCCAGAGCCGCTAAAACTTCTGACCTCCCACCCCTACTACCCCTTGCGTAGATATTGTAGACATCGATCTGACCCAGAGTACCTGAGTCTAATCTAATAAATTGGATGTCTCTGTTTCTGGTATCTATCACCTTAATAGTTAAGGGAAGGCTCTGGCGGACCCAAATTGTTGGGCCACCCATAGGTCTTCCCTTTGTACCCTTGGATGCTGGCACAGAGTAGTTTAAGTATCCCTGGACAAAAGATGGTTCACATAGCCATGTCTCCTGAAAAATGCACATATCAAAACTGTTAACAAAGTTTAGCCAATCCTGCGAATCTTGTTTTGAACGCAACCCAGCAACGTTCCATGAAACTAACTTCCCCACACCATCCTTGATAACATCAGATTGTTTTGACATAGTAATTACAGGGGTATCTATAGTTTGCCCTTGATCTAATTCGCATGGCATCCCTTGGTACCGGTTGATTTTAAAACCAGCCCTGCATCTAGTATTAACCTCTAGATTGGGGCTCAATGGAAGGGCAGCATCCCATAGTACAATCCCCACTACCTCTATTGTTTCTGGTACTTCCAAGCATACCCCGCCATTCGGGTCCACCAAGTTTCCACTTCCTGCTGTCGGAGAGACAGATGTTTGTCAATCATTGTTGTCTAACCCAGAGCAGCTCCTCGCACTTACTCTTCCTGTGGCGTTAGAAGTGGGCACCAAAATATGGGGACATGTTTTCCTTAGTTGGATCTGTGATTGGGATGGAGCACTGGATCTAAACTCCAGTGTAAAGAGATTGTCAGCAAGGAATGCAGATTTCAAAGTTAACTCAATAGAGTCGCATGTTAAATTTGGGGAACTCAACCTTTTTGCATCTAAGATATCCTCCCTAATCACCGAGCTGCATCCTCTAACATGGCGCAGCCAATGAATGGCTTTGTTAGTTAGAGAATATGGGTGCTCGTTATTACCAGATTTCATATGCCTTAATTTAGGAACATTAGTCATATATATTTTGTTCCTTTGGGGGAGAGTTTTATTGGAAACGATATTCCCCGTCAAACCCGTGGCCACCCCAGTTGCTTTTATCTGTTGTCCTGCTAGACCAGTGTTTTTTTGTCTTGACTCTTGCCCACTTCCCTCTCCTCTAGATTGTTCGGTAAGCAGCCCTTCCTTCCTGGCTTTCAGAGGTGGGAGGCCAGGACTAAGAACAGCAGCTTTCACCGACAAATGATCAATCACTATGTTTGTTCAAGGATTTGGCTAGATGTACTTTGCTTACTTCATGAGTTTTTGTGGGGAAGAAATTACGTGCTGCAGGTGTCACATTAGACGTGGACCTTATTAAGCCCTCGCATTTATCGTTGACCGTGGAAGTTAGATTAATGATCAATGCCCTCAGTGACTCTATTTCGTCCCGTAATAGAATAACAAGATTAGTCAAAGCACCAACTTCCCCGGTCATTGCCTTGTCCATGCTATTGTTGGTAATTAAGGGGGCGGGGAGCTCATTATGGATTTCAGCCAGGACCGCGAACCTGTTACCAAGAAGTACATGGGGGGCAGGTGGCGATAACAGGTTCACACTCTCGGGATCAAGGTGGATAATCGGACCTTCATTGTTAAGAGACTCGTTAGATGTAGTTAGGCAG
Organism: Lissotriton vulgaris; assembly: GCF_964263255.1. Classification (NCBI taxonomy): domain Eukaryota; kingdom Metazoa; phylum Chordata; class Amphibia; order Caudata; family Salamandridae; genus Lissotriton; species Lissotriton vulgaris. Next base: position 971,848,849 of record NC_141693.1, on the reverse strand, counting down.
TCCCCAATGGAATTAACCATACCATCCTTATGTTTCCTTTTTGCTTTAAACATATCTGGGATTGTTGGAGGTTCGGCAGGATCTTTTGCTGGCTTTAAGGGAGCCCCACCCTTATCACTCGTGGCAACCTCGCTTATATGACCTTGATCAGTCACAAGGATCTCCCTGCACTCATCCACAAGAGTATCAATACGATCCATTACACTGTTACCAGCTGACTGGGTTAACCTTTTAGATGCTTTCTTCCTTTTGCGGAGCTTAAAGGGGTTACCAGTTCCGTTCCCCCCCTCCATTGATTTGCGTTTCACCATGGAGCCTGGATATAAACAGTTATTGCTAATACAAACAACATGACAGCTAAACCCCAACCACTAACAGTCACAAAGAAGATAACAAGATCCTCTTACAGTTTTTAGCGATGGAAGTCTTTTTAGGCAGATGTTGGGGATGGGGCCCTGCCCGGCCTCATCTCGAAGCGGGGCAGAGCGCTGTTTAAAGGCGCCTCCTGGCGCTTACGGTGCGTGGCAGAAGCGCTCCGCCGCTGAGGCAGCCGGGAGTTGTGGTCCCGGGGCGGCGGCGCAGATTGCAGCAAGTAATGACTCCTGGCGGTGGCAGCAACACAGAGGGGCTTCCTCGACCTGTGCCCTCTGCTCCGGTGAGTGACCCCCCTGCTCCGCCGGGCAGAGCGCTGTTTAAAGGCGCCTCCTGGCACTTACGGTGCGTGGCAGAAGCAAGCCGCCGCTGAGGCAGCCGGGAGTTGTGGTCCCGGGGCGGCGACGCAGATTGCAGCAAGTAATGACTCCTGGTGGTGGCGGCAACACAGAGGGGCTTCCTCGACCTGTGCCCTCTGCTCCGGTGAGTGACCCCAGCGAGTGGTCCCACCATCAGAGGAGGGGGAAAACCTTGGGGTGCCAACCATAAACATGGCACCCCAAGGCACACTCTTCAGGACACTTTCTGCACTGGCAGAAGAAAAGAAATGGACAGGACCTGCTGGATGCGGCCTGAGAGAGGAGCCCTGAAGGACAGAACCTGCTCCCACTTGTGCCTAGGACAAAAAGTGGATCCCAAGTTTCAGTTCGATGACCTTCTGTGTGGCTACAAGAAGACAACAAATTCAAGAGGGCTTTTCTTAAAGTGTCCAACTGACCAATGGAAACTGGTTTTGGACTGAACTTTTCTAATGGCCTCTACCCAATAGCCTGAGAATCTCTAAGTTTCGAAAAAACATGGTTACCATCTTCAACATATTGGTTTTGGTGAGTTCGATCCCTGTTGTCATGATAAGAACACGTTTCTGTATATTGAAGATTTATGGGCCGTACATGCATTTTGATGCTACTGATAGATCAAAGCTCCTCCAGAAAAAATACATATGTTTGATGTTCCTGCAAAGATTCAGAATTTCGTCTCTCTAGCATATGAAAACAATCAAAACATTTGTACAGCGCGCTACTCACCCGTAGGGGTCTCAAGGCGCTGCGGGAGGGGTGTTGAGTGCCACTACAGCTCGAAGAGCCAGGTCTTGAGGTGTTTCCTGAAAGTCAGGTGGTCCTGGGTCAGTCGTAGGTGGGCGGGGAGGGAGTTCCATGTCTTGGCTGCCGGGTAGTGGTCCTTTTGTTGACGGGGAGCCAGTGCATGTCACTCAGGTGGGCTGAGATGTGGTTGTGGCGGGGGATGTCGAGGATGAGTCGTGCGGATGTGTTCTGTATGCGTTGGAGTCTTTTCTGAAGTTTGACTGTGGTTCCTGCGTATAGGGCGTTTCCGTAGTCTAGTCGGTTGGTGACGAGGGCCTGGGTGACCATCTTTCTAGATCCGGTAGTGATCCACTGGAAGATCTTGCGGAGCATGCACAGGGTGTTCAAGCATGAGGATGAGATGGCGTTGACTTGTTCGTTCATCGTGAGGGAGGAGTCCAGGATGAATCTGAGGTTGCGTGCGTGGTCAGTGGGTGTCGGTACGGTGCCCAGTGCTGTGGGCCACCAGGAGTTGTCCCAAGCGGATGGGGATGGTCCGAGGATGGTCACCACAAAACACCTGCTTTGTGGTGACCATGAGCAAAGATTACAGCCAAATGAACAAGGTGACCACTTAAAGTCTGATGTGCAATCTATTCATATCTGATTTGCATGATATTTTCCTGAAAGTGACTACCTTTCTTCAAAAACCTAGAGGCTCACACTCTCTGATTTTGTCCTGATAATATATTGCTTAATCTGTTGCAGAGCTATTGTAATGCTAACAGTTTGATGGTAAAAAAGGGTAAATGTGTATGTTCTGGAGACAAACAAAAGTTACAGGGGCAGTATGAAGAATTTGAGCTCTAAATTGCGAGTGAATATATTTATTTTTGTGCTTATAATTGATCAAAATCTGAATTAGAGATTGCTAAAACAGGCTAAAGATGCAGTCGTGAAAACTATTTGGGGGTGCCTGCTAAAGTTCAATCATCAACTAGAAGAGCAATCTCTAAAAATCCTACTTTTGACTTATAATGCTGGGAAGACCCCTTACCTATCATTACATCAGCACAGATGTATGCCTAAAATCTGGGCACCCACTCCTGTCTTAAAGTGTATATTGTTTACCTGCTCTTAAAGTAAGTCACCAGACCTAAATGTAAACAATAATTGAATCTGCTCTCAACCACCTAGAGTCTGGCTAGTCATTTTGAGGAGTTTATGCTCAGAAATGGTATGGGTTTCAAACTAATAAGGTTGAAATTGAGCTTGTACGCTGTTAAGTCAGGGTAACGAAGAGACCAATTGACTTGTTGTTTAAATAAAAAGGGATGAGAACCGCAATTTAATGGGGTTAGTGGAAAACAATCTAAAATGAATCCCCCTGTATAACATGCTATTCTCTGCTCGCAGGAACTAGGGTTGGGCAATCTGGTTAATAATTGCTTGATATCATATCATTTAATTAAAGGGGTGATTAAGCAAACTATCCCGTAGGGTTTAGGTTGAAGGGCAAGGGTTATTCAAAGAAATCCTATACAATATATGTCAATTAAGCAGATCTACTGTTGGCTGGCTGTGGTGGGACTCCAGCATTCCTAGTGGCGTGGGAGGCATGGATAGCCTTCCGAAGCCATGAAGGCACTACAGCACTCCCACAGCATGTGTTTCCTGCTCAGGGCTGTTTGAGGCCCGTTCATTGCACTACTTAATCGCCTGTTGGCTGGGTGGGGGGGGACTGTTTTCCCCAGCATTCCTGGTGACAATCTTCCCGACGCCGTAAAGGCACTGCAGTACTCCCCCAGCATGGAAGGTGCTTGGACGTAACCTGTGATCAGAAAATATATTTATGTTGTTGTTACAACCTGTCATGACTAGATTAGTAAACATTGAAGAGAGTCAAGCAGCCCTTATCACTCGAGGAGTTGTTAGTAAAGTGGTAGCTGGGGGGTCGAAATCAGCATCCAGTACCCAGTCATCGAGGGAATCTATCCCACAGGGAGGAGAAGGGGGAGGGGGGCTTGAATACTCATTTACCCCATCCCACCACTCACAGGGAGGCAGCAGGTCCCTTTCAACCAAGGCCTCTTTGCCGGCTGTACTCACTAACAGAGGCCGACCTACGAGACCCACGTCAGCAGGCAATACAGCATATGGGACCGATCGCCCTAATAGAGTCCACTGATGTGGGAATAAAGAGTGGGGAGGAGCGCAGGAGGAGGCAAGGGTCCATGTGTGTACCACAAATGTTAGATCTCCCGCAAGCTGCATGCCCATATGGTATAATATTGGCGGATACCCTAGAACAGAGAGGAGCTCAGAGGGAGACAACTGAGCAGCTCATGACTAAAGCTCTCCATTGGCTGATGAGTTCCAGGAGGGGGGCTGGTGACCTTTCCAGACATATTATTATGGCAAGGAGAATGGCGCGGGTGGGTTGGTTCCCTAAAGAACTAGCAGGTGATTGCGTAGCTCTTAATTTTAATGATCAAAGGCTGGTGGGAGACCTACTCTGGACACTTCCCAACACACTTTCTCTGGGGTCGCAGGTTCATGCCCTCCCCTTGGGATATTTTTATAAAACCTATCAGGCCGATGGCCCCGAGAAGGCGAGAAGCAGTTTTGTAACGCTTTGCCCCACTCTCCCTCATGTTACTGATCTAGCCACATGTGAAGTAAAGGTTGACAACCGCTTTAGTTCCTATGGAAGATTTAGAGTTCTGTGACTAGCTGAATAAAGACCATCTGGCTCCCCTGTAGGAATATTCATTGCAAAAACATGGGTCAGATAGGGGTGGAAAAGGGCTGGAAAAGAAGGGGGTAGTCAACTCCGGTTTAAAAATAGCTACATGGAATGTAGCAGGTCTGAAACAAAAATTGGGAAATTTAGACTAGAAAAGATTTTTAGCATTACAGGATATTCTGTGTTTCCAGGTAATGTGGGAAACAAGCCCGATATTCCTGGATGGGTACCAATCATTTCAAACCACCACAGTCCCTTCCTCAATGGGTGGAGCAAAAGGTGGCATTGTGACGCTAATAGCGAACACACTAAGATTTTGGTGCACATGAAACAAAATGGACAATAGCGATTCTTTAATTGCGCTTTTTAAAGAATCACAATTAAAGAATTGCTATTGCCTATGCATGTAGGAATCGCCAAAAAATTTGCGATCCTTACACATTCCTTAATTGTGACTCACAAATTGCGAATCCCAATTAAGGAATTGCTTATAATTCATTCCTGTGGGACTAGAGGTCCATAGGAATTAATGGAATTGCATGCGCAATTTGCGAGTACCCAATAGGTACTCGCAAATTGCCCATGCAATTTCAAGGGTACAAGGGTGCCAAAAGGACGCCATGTTGCACCCCTGAAATTACAATTGATCCACATGTTGAGCACACACATGCCCCAAAGGCATGTGTGTGTGTGTAACATAGAACTTTGAAAAATGCACTTTAGTGCATTTTTCAAAGAAATCGCAAATCGCAAATTACAATCAACTTTAGATTGATGGTAATTTGAGATTCATACTTGAAAAGTTTCTTGGTTTAATGCATTGCATTTAAGGAATTGCAATTTGCAATTCCTTAAATGCAATCGCAATTTAAGTAATCCCAAATTTTGCAATTTTTTGCATTTGGGATGATGTATTCCAAAAAATATTGGTCACATAGGGGCCGTTTTTGACCGTTTTTTATGTTGATGCATGTGGCCCTAAACGTCTAAAAGTTTTTTAGCTCTTCTCCTTATTTCCATATTCTACTATGTGACAGTTTAGGTGATTGGGATTGGTTATAGATTAATCATTACAATAATAACTTTGGAGTGAATATAGTTTTATTGGAAAAGGAAATTATTACCATCCGTGAAGCACACCAAAAATGTATTAACACCCTGTGGTTGGGTGATTTTAATGCTCACCGTTGTAAGAATATGATATAGCCTGGGCGTAGAATAGTAGATGCTGAGGGTAATGTAATTCCCCACTTCACACGTAATAAACACGACCATCTGCTTAATAGACTTTTAACCCCTTCGATGCTCATGACAAGCTGAGCTCGTCATGAGGCATGGTGCTCGTGTACTCATGACGAGCTCAGCTCGTCATGACCACACCCATTTACATTAAGGCCCAGCACCAGGGGTAAATCGGCACCACACGCAAGGTGTTAAAAACCATGAACCTTGAGGTAATCAATAAACCTGATCCCGACACAGGATTATCCCCAAAGACATTCGGAAGAATGGAGCTTGGCTTCACCCTAGATTTCATATTAGTATCTTAATCCCTTCATGGGAGAATAACCCAAGCAGAACCAATCTTCTCCATATATGGTGACCATGTGGCCCTTGTTTACTCTATGGTATGGATGGTGGGTAATAATGCTGAAGCAGACAATTTTCCTAAGCCGATCTTAACAAGGATGAATGGCTATTTACTAAAGTGGTATAAAATAAATACAGAGAGAGTTGTGCCATCCATAATTTTCCAAAAATTGAGTGAGGTACGGATATGTTTAGATCCGAATTATAACCTGGAAGGTCTAATGTTGATGTTTTCTGTGAAATTGGTAAAAATCAAAAGCAACTTTTATCTGTCTTATTATCCAAAGATGCTGCATGCTCAAAGACCCTAGGAAATGTGCATGCTGCTCTTAGAATAGCCCCAAGAGACCATAGATTGAAACGATCTTCATATTTGTTATCTAGAGAGGCATGGAAAGCCTTAATAAGGGACCTTGGGAAGGTAGCATGGGCGAATCTGTCTCAAGCAGTGAGCACTAAAAACTGTAAGGAATTTTGGAGAATGATTAATGTTCCCTTTCTTAAAGATGATATCGACCCGACACTAGATAATAATTTTGAGCAAATATTAGGGGTGGCTGATGTGTCCCCAGCCTCTTCATCTAATATCCTGCAGGTAGCATATAAGGATACTTTGGTTTTTGATTTGCCAGAGGTGAAGGGTAGATTTGCCCATTGTAGTACCACAAAAGCCCAGGGTCCTGATTGATGGGGTCCTGATAGATTTCTTCTTAGACCATCAAGAGCTTTGGGCCCCATTTTTGACCAATATCTTTAATGCCATAAGCAAGGTGGGTCCTCCATCCTCATGGAAAAGTACAATAATAATTCTCATCTTCAAAAATGGGGACAAGTCTCAACCTCAAAATTATAGGCCTATCTCTCTGTTAGATAGCACTGCAAAATTAATGCAGTGCCTATTGTTGAACAGGTTGGAGGATTGGGCTAGAGAGAGAAATATCCTAATACCATCCCAGTGTGGTTTCCAAAAAGGAGAGGCAACAATAGATCAATGCCTCAATCTGAGCTTGACTATGTCCAAATACATGATAGCGAAGTAAGGACAGATCCTTATGGCCTTTATGGATCTGTCGGCTGCCTTAAACTGTGTTACCCACTCCAAGTTATGGTCAGTTATGGAAGATATGGGCATCAAGGAGGCCACAATTAATTTTATAAGACAGATGAATGCATAAACAACCACCTTCGTTCAATATGGTTGGGATGGGGAGAGCACAAGGCCTTTTTTGATCAACGGGGCATAAGACAAGGCTGAGTCCTTGCCCCTTATCTACTTTCCATCGTGTCTACTGTGGTGCAGGCAGCCGTGAACAAGTCTATGAAAGATGTGCCCATTTTTAATGGAGTCCTCCTCCCGATACGGCTTTTCACAAAAGATGCAGTATTAATAGTAAGAACTGGGGTGGGGCTGCAGAAATGTATAGAGGCCTACACAACATTAATGAAAAGTCTGAACCTCTGTGTTAATAAAGCAAAATCATTTGTGTTAGTGGCAGAGGCACACCCAGTTTAACGTCCGGCATTTCACATAGAGACACGCAGGCTGGAAGTGGTGTACACCTTTTCATACCTGGGGGCTCTTTTCAATCAAAAGCACTCCTGGCTAAATATGATGGCTAATAGAGCCCTTGTTATGGAAAAAGTGTAACGGCCATCTTCAGTTTTATTAAGAATCTCATAGGGTCCAAGCCTATTGATGTAATAAACAAGCATTTACAATGCAATAGGTCTCGCAGCATTAAAGTTTGAGTTATTGGCATTGTGTATGACAATGCGTTGCATAAATTTTTTTGCAAACTTTGAATTGGTGAGCAGTGAGAGTGTGTGCAAGAGTATGCTGTTGCTTACAGCTATTATTATTCACACAGCTCTGAAGATGCACCTGACGCACGGGGGGTGACAGTTATTATTCACACAGCTCTGATGATGCACCTCAGACATGGGCTCACAGCTGTTATTATTCACACAGCTCTGATGATGCACCTCACGCACGGGGCTGACGCAGTTATTATTCACACAGCTCTGATGATGCACCTCAGGCACGGGCTCACAGCTGTTATTATTTACACAGCTCTGATGATGCACCTCAGGCACGGGCTCACAGCTGTTATACATTTGCTTTTGTAATTTGCACACTTGTAATTTTCTCCTCATGTATCTTTACTGTTCCTATTGTGATCAGTTTGAACCAGAAACATTTTTTCTCCTAACATCAGCAAAGTATGTAGCAGATGATGAATTATGTGAAAAATATGGCAAATCTCAAATTAAGCTGAAGATTCTGTACCCTCAGAATCACATATTTCCAGTGGCCCTGCTTACAGCAGTATATTAAGCAATAACCTTCGGACAATGGCAATGTTTTTACTCTTAAGTGAAGTTTCACTAATACAACACAAAATACAGAATGGGAAGGAGCAGTGCAAGTGCCTATAGTCTAAAGAAAAGTACGGGAAATATGTGCTGCCACTGTTCTGCCTACTCTCATTTTCCCCAAGTACTCGCAAAAGGCGGAACTCTGAAATAAATAGAAGGAACTTAAAGAACATACTCCACGTTGGGTTACTAATGACTGCATTTATTCTCTACCATCAAATTCTCTCATTTTGTCATATGAATAGACAGAAATTGATTACAACTAGGGCCACTGGACTTATGTGATTGTGCAGCCGCATTTTCCAGATATCTATGGATTTGATACATTAGCTACATAATCCATCATCTACAGCATCATTTGAAATTTTTAACAAAAAAAACTCATAAAAGGATCAAATGTTACTAAAAATGCAGTGATGTGTTGCACAGTGGAAGGCCCTTCACATAGGTTTACTCGTCACTACTGGGGAGAAACATTTATACACAGAGGGATAATGTGCAAACAATGACACAACAGTGAAGTAATACTACCCTGCATTACACAGTACAATTTGGTCAACCCCTCTGCATAATTTAGTCCTCCCCTGTTGCATAATACCAGAAGCCCTGATTATTGTACTTGTCCTATTTATGTCCTAAACTGATAACAGAGAGAAGGGTGAGGTGGGGAGACGTGATGGCGGAGCAGAGAGATGAGAGGGTAATTGGGTTAATAAGGTGTAGGCAAGATGGAGGGTAGTGAGAACAAAAGGATAACTGTGATGGGGAGAGAGGAGAGCAAATTGGACAGAGAAGAGTGAGAGGAGGGCGATGAACAGAGAAAAGGTTAGGAAGAGAGAGATGGGTTAAGTGGATAGAGAAGGGTGAGGTGGAGAGAGAAGAGTGAGGTGGGAATAGAAGTGTGAATTCTAGTCAGAGTAACTTGAGCCACAGCGAGAAGATCCTGAGGTCAGGAGAGCGAAAAAGTATGAAAAGGTGGAAAGAGAGGAGGGTGAGGTGAGAGGTAAATTAAAGGGAAGTGGATAAAGTGAAGGGACGTACCGAAACAGGTGGCTAAGATGGAGAGAGAGTTTGGATGATGTAAGGAGAGAAGAGAGTGGGGTAGGGTGAAGTAGAGGGTGGAGTTAGCAGGACAGCAAAGTGAAATGGAGAGAAGAAGGGTGAAATTGGAAGAGAGGGAGTGACACGGAGAGAAAGGAATGCGAGGTGGAGACAGCATAAGAGATCAAACCTGTAGGTTTAAACTTCTAGAAATGCTCAGTCAAAACTAGTAGTCAGAACCCGGTAATAGGTATTGTATGCAGCTCACAACCGTACAAGACCACCCAACATGCACAGACCCAGCTCCCACCGGTGGGTCTCCGGACAACCCCGCTTATCTTTATGGACTACCCATTCTTCTTCTTGGCCTACCCAAATCCCACATTCTGGAGCCGGGCCTGATTTGCAGTCGATTGAGTGACATGCGGACGGCCAGACTAATCTAATTAGAGGACAAACATCTGTTGTCGGGGCAGTCAAGTTTAACAGCAACTTATTTGGACAAGCTATGGGAATACCAAGTTATTTGCATCATCACGAGCCAGTTCAGGAGTCAAAGTGCAAGTGCTGCGTAGCGAGTGTCGGGAGCATGGGAACAAGTGACAAAATTATATTTCAGAACTGATATCTTTAAAGGTAAACCATAGGGAGCAACAAGGTAACTGGGGGTAACACTATTACCCAATATCTCAGGATACTTGTCTTGTGCAGACAGCACATACAAACACCAGTCTCAATGGAGGCTAAAATATGATGCGGTTTAAACTGTCTACGCCCTTGGGTTTGAGATTCCCACTTGTTACTGAGGAAATGTGGCCTCGGACACAAAGGGACACAAATAACTGGGATAAGAACTGCGCGATCAGCCAGACCTGGGCTGACACCCATCAACGGGGCGCTACTGGCATTCTTTGCAGAGGGGACACACATGCTCAGCATCACCAGAGCTGCGTCCTCCACACCCCCTTCAAGTAAAAATAAATATGTCACCTACCAGACAGCAGCAAAGAAAGGAGACTCGAGGGGCGGCAGGAGGTAAAGAAAAAAGAAGAAAAAACGAAACTGTGAGCAAAAACGAAACCTGCCGTGGGGCGGGACTTCCGTCTTCGGAAGCCCGTGCCCACGGAGTGCCTGGGCAGAAAAGCAGTGCTAGTGACGCGGGGCTCCCATGCCGGAGGGAGAGCCCCGTGGAGGATGCAGAAGTCCGTATTGCCGGTAAGTGGGGCTTAGATGTAGGGGGGAGGGGGGTGCGCGTGTGTGTATGGCGGGACGGGGGTCTCTGTATGTGTGTGTGCATGTGTGTAGGTGCGATCGTGTGTGTGTGTCTCTGTGCGCATGCGTGAAGGGGGAGGTGCGGCTGTGTGGTACAGCTTTCCAGGAGAGGAGACAGGAGCTGGCCACAGCGAGCGCGTTCGCGTGCGCGTGGCCCGTTCAATTCCGAGCGCGCAGCCAGCTCCTGTCTCCTCTCCTGAAAAGAAGACTCTCTGACTATAGGTCTCTGGCGAAACCGCGCTTCGTGCGGCTAATGCCTACGAGACCTAAAAAGGTATACTCTGCAAAAAACATTTCCACTGCGACGTATGGTGCAGGGGTCTGGGGATGGCAGCAATAGATCCTTTACAAGGAGTAGAGGATGATTTTTATAAGAGGCTACTCCCTGTTCCTCACAACTGCTCAAATTATAATTGCCATATTGAACGTGGAGGCCAATATCTTTCTTATGTTCTCAGGTTAGCCCCCATATTTCTATCAAACTCGATCTGGAGGAAGGGCACTGTCAACCTGACCCAAAACATCATCCGGGACTGCCTATTCCTAGACCACGCACATAACGTTCCTTGGTTGCAATATGTGAAGTGCACTTAGGGAGCTTTGGGTTTGGAAGAGTTATATTCAAACCTATTCACTTGAATGACTATGTCCAAGACAAGAATTAAAGAAATCTTTTTAGCCAAGGTCGTGTGTGCAAGAGAGGAATCAAATCAACTAAAATGCTCATTAAAGCTGTACCTCATTTCACACAGGTCGATGAATTATATATAGTGTTTGTGACAAACCCTCAACACCATTTCATTTTAGTGAGGTTTCATATGTATTACATTCCCTTGATAACAGGCGACCCTAACAATAAGTACTAAATGATTTACCAGTCTGTCTTTGTGATGGAAGGTCAGCCAAGTCGGATTTACATTTATTGTTCTTTTGCAGTTTTTATGAACTTCAAAGGAAAATGTTCATTTTCAATTTTTTGTGCAAATATAGTTTTAGCCAATATCGTCCAGCGCTTTATTTTATCAAATAAATGAGTGATCCATTTGTGTATTATGCTCCTGCCTCATTTCTCTGGTCTTCCCTAAAATTATGAGAGCCAACATAGAATGGGAGACCTGGGGATAGCAGTGGTGTATTTAATAATTAATTGTGATAGCACTATGCACTTTATAAAACTTTGATGATGTTTTTTCTTGGTTATTTTCAATTGTTTTAGCACAGGATTTTAAATAGGAAGTTTTGCTTGTTTTTATTAAGTATTTTATATAATATGTATATTTTTAATGTTGTCATTATCTTGTGTACTTCATATGCTTTTGAAACATTGCAAAATAAAGGATCTTGATTAATTGATTCATAACTGATCATTGTCTACCAAGATATTGTATTTTTTCAATGGAACTAGAGTCCAGAAAGGCTCTTTATATTGTCAACCAGCTACAATTTAATGGACATTGCTGGGTCCTGCGGTGACTCTCCACCTTCTTATCAACAATTTAGGCTTTCCATAAAAGTCAAGACACCTCAGCACATTACTTGGAGTGTGTGGTGATTAATGAAGTGAGGACCCTTTTCTCTATTGAGCATCACCAGTGAGCTTCTGTACAATAACAATTTTAATAGTGCAGAATTTTAGATTTTTACGGCCACATGTATCACTATTAGGAATAGCGATTGCAAAATTGCGGGTTTTTTGCTAGTCGCTATTCCTGATGTATGAAACTCCATGAGTTTCATTTAGCGATTCCTATGAGATCCCAAATCGACCTACCTCATTAATGATAATGAGGTAGGTCGCAATTTGTGAGCCACTGGGAATCTCTGAAATCCCGGGGATGGTGGGCTGCTGGGGTCAGCAGAACATTGTGTCCATGATTGTTTTTTAAATAAAGCAATCAATTTTTTTAAAATGCAGCCCGTTTTCCTTAAAGAAAAAAAGTTTCATTTAAAATAAAAAAAATCTTTTCTTTTTTGAAGAGCAGGCTGTGGTCCGTGGGACCACTGCCTGCTCTTAAAAAACGTTTTGTCACCATTCGCAAAGGGTAAGGGGTGCCTTGGGGACCCCTTCCCATTTTCAAATGAGTTACCATCAGATTAAATCTGATGGTAAACTATGAATGTTTTGCGACCAGTATTTGATTGCAAAACATTCATACATACCACTGCGATTCGGTATTAGGAAAGTAAGCCCTAAGCTCGCCCCTTCCTAATACTGATTCGCAAACCCATTTTGCAGTTCAGTAACAGGTTACCGAATCGCAAAATAGAGGTTGGTAAATGGGAAAAACTTTTTTTGAATTTGTAAAAGGGACGATTCTCTGAATAGGCCTGTTTGCGAATTGAAAATAGCTTCATGCATGTGGCCCAAAATGTTTCAAGATTTTTGCACATAACACCACCATACCACTTGATGCCAGGCCACACCCACTCTCTCTCGAAATATGTACAGTTTCACTACGTAAAAGTAAACAACCAGGTGGCATTAGATATAGCTTGTGTGTTTGCTACTAACCCGATTACTGGAAGATGGTCAACATCAAATCCATCTATTTGTTCTTTAAAATAGCATCTTTTTGTATGATGATGGAATGATGTTTCAACTAGATGGATTTGTGATGATTTCAATGTTTTATGGGGCATTTTTTCCCAATTAATCAAAATGTTACTTGATTGACAGATTGATAAATAGATTTAACAGGTGTTAGTGTTATTAATTTCAATGGTAAGCAATATATTGTTCTAATTTATATTCAAATACGAGATCTGTATAACAATGCACATATCAGCAGCGAGTGTTTAGCTCACTGAGCTTTTCAAAAATAACATTTTAAACCAGCCTTTCATTAGTGTGTGGTGTTGCTTTATTTTAGGCAAAATGAAGACTCTTGGAATCTCTCTTGGCGTCAGGTCACAACTTTTAGTTTATGAAACAAAGTTTAGTGAGTTTTGGGAGGCCTGTGCTCATTATGGGTCAGTAGTCTAGTCTGGCCATCACACGAATTTAGGCGGTTGCGCCAAGTATTTTATTTGCAGGATAGCATGGACAGTTAAAAATCTCCACTCGTTCACTACTTAATTATTGATAAGAAAGCTAACGTTGAAATTGAATGTAGCATATATCAGAATGCCTGTGGTAGTAGGGGTTTGTTATTTGGAGGTCAGCATTCCAGCAACCAGAAGAATTGCGGGTTGCTCGTTTTGTCATTTGCGATTAAATTTACCTTCTTTTACAATTACATTATTACATCATTTGACTGAGATTCTTGAAGAAATGTGAGCTGAATTGAAAGTATGTGCTCTAAAACTGAAACAAACGAAGCAGATGAGGCAAACTACCTTCAATATTTTTTCCAAGATCTTGACAAGTGGCATAATTGCTTGTGATATTAGATTACATTATTTCAACAATTCGAAGGCTGTTTTCAGAGTATAAACTAAACTGGCCTGGAAGGGCAAATAAGTTACTATGTTGATATATTTTATTTTCATACAAATAACGCATTTCAATAGGGCAAAGATTGTCATCTTATTAGTTTTTTTATTTCAGTTGTCTTCTAATTAATACAATTTCAAAATAAAAGATGTGGAAATCATGAGAGAATAGCAATGAACGCTAATTGGAAGCAAGCGCTAGATTTCCTGGATAAACAGTAGTTGCATTATAATAATATGTTTGATTATTTACTAGCAACATTTGGGACAAAAACATACCTTTCTACAAAAATGTCTTTAGGTCTAATTCGTTTCCGAACCAATGTGGCATGTAATACATGTAATTTGAAATAGTCTAGTTGTAGTCCCAGGCGAGGTTTTAATTTTAAATTACCAGCAACCCTACATCTAGATTGTACACTTCATTGCACATTTATAATTCATAGCCAATATCGACCTCGGGCAAATGTTTGGAAATGTCATGGTCTAAACGGAGATTTTTTTTAATATTCATATACGGGCACTTCTTTAGTGCAATACCTTTTTGAATTATAATACTTTTAAAACATTCATTCGTTTACCTAACAATGCTGAAAAATTCGGTATAGAAATGCTTAGAAAAATATATTTCAATGAAAGCATGCATGCAAAAAATGCAACACCAACGAACCTCTAAACATTGTGACAAATTCAATGGGACAGGAGCTTTAACTTTAACCCATTAAACCGCACACATATTAAACACTGTTCTGAAGGTTTATAAGCATGTAAAACACCTTTCAACAACAAAGATTATTTTATACACCATTAATACAAAACATTGGATTGTATCCAGAGGCGTAGCTGGAGCTTGTGGTGCCCGGGGCTATCCCTCAGATTGCCACCCCGGGGGTGGGGGAGGGGGGGCCTGGGACGGCGAGCACTTGAAAGAGGTCCGAGAGACACATAGTATCGCTGCTAATAGTTACCTGGATCATGCAAGTTACATGCACATACATGACACAGTCCAAAGCTACACAGTTGAATACACCGGTAACTGGCAGTACAAAAGAGAACACACAGACTGTATGATCTATCTGGGGACTCTGAAAAACTGCATGTGACATCCATCAGAGAGCTGTGTGAACAATTACCTGGTAATCCCCTCAGCACAATGCAAACATGCGCATACATAACACTGTTCAGGGATCCATCATCTACAGCTGATATTAAATGACCATTCATCATGGTTCCCCCATTAAAGCAGTGCACTTTGTGGTCTTCATGGTGCATGTTCTTTGCAGCAGGCACATTAACTCTCTGTGCTACCTTTCCAGGAGTCAGCCCTTCCACTAGACAAAACTCTGATCTCTCTCTAGGAAGAACATTAATCACCGAAGTTATCATGACATTTTTATTATTTCTGAAAATTGCTGGGGGCCAGTAAGGAAGCAGCAAGTTTTTGTTAAACCATAACATACTTGCAAACACTACGCACCCACCCAAAATAGGTACCCAGTGTGGTCACACCGTTCGCACCACCCTAAACTGCTCAAGGTTCATGTGACCTCAGTGACAGAGTCACAGTGACTGGATCACTCTTGCTCTAGGGTGTGCTGCTTTGTAGGCCTGCCCGCAGGACTGGAGATGCACTTCAGTATGAATTGTGGTGGACAGGCCTTCAAGGCTAATCCACAATTGACACCACTAGGGTACACCTGCTTGTGGCAAGACATCAAGCTTTCTATGGTCTAGTGGGGCTTTCTAAGGTCTAGCATGGGAATATGCTCCCTCAGTAGAGTGGTCCGGTGGACTGGTCATGAAGGCTGAACCCGGTTCCCCAGTTCCAAATTCGACAGCTCTGGCCATAGTGCCATATCCTCTCCCCCACTGAACACCATACTGCCCCACTGAGAGAAACTTGCACTGCCTTCAGCTACAACCTAATTGTGCCCGCTATAAACGCTTGGATGTGACTCAATTCAAATTTTGCACTTGAAAAGAGTAATATGCTGCCTAAAAAAGAAAAGTAAATGCAAACACTCATAGGGAATTCAAGATTAAGTAAAGCATGTGAAATGTAAGCAGAAACAACATGGTTCCCTTAACGATCTCTCACTCACTATTCAGAAATCAGCGAGTGGTTTTACCTGAAAAGTTAAGGACATGACTACAGGGCCCTGAAGGGAACCGTGTCAATGTCCATAGCTTATATCCTTACAAAACGTAAGCAGTATGCTTTAAAAAGACCACATTCATAAACGCAGAGCCATGGTACACATTTTGTTTTGCAATCCACCCATCAACCAGGTATTGCAATACATCCAGGAATGGTGCACTTCCCCACCTGGGAACAACAATGCTGTTCAAAGAAAGACGAGAAAACAAAAGTAGTGCTTCACTGCAAAGTCTGTAAAGTGAGGCTGATGTATTTGGATGTGAATAAAACCAATCTGTCCACTTTGCAACCACTCTGTCTTGCTTTATTTCGTTATGTATTTATTTTTCGTATTTAAAACCTTCTATTTCTCTCCATCCCGCTGCACTTTGGAATAGAAAAATGTCAGAAAAAGGGCATTTCCCAATAGAGAGGTTTTTTTTTGGGATCCATTTCACAGGGAAGCAACTAAATGAAAGAAGGAAAGAGAGGTTGGGACCGGTTTCTTCAAGTCACGGTTTTCAGTAAGTGAGGAGCAAGAAAGAAAGAGAGGGAATAATAGGAAGAGGGGGGGGGGGGCAGCTGCCAGCACAGAAAAGAAGAGGACATTGTCTGAGACTTATTCCTTCTCTGCCCGTCCCCCAACGTCCTTGAAAGCTTGTTGCACTTTTTCAAACGGGGACGCGCGGCACTGGTGGCCCGTTGCGGCGGCCTTTATAATTTATTTGGGGACACTGACACACTACTGTGACTGACAGTAGTGTCAGTGAGTGTCCCCCAAAAAATTATAAAGTCCGCTGCAACCGGCCACCAGTGCCGCGCGGCCTCCCCCAAAATAGTGCCGCCTGGGGTGGACCGCCGCCCCTAGCTACTACGCCACTGATTGTATCTGAGAGCTAGCTGCCATTTCATTATACATTTGAGATTTGAAAAAATACCAGGAAGTGAAGAAAATATGTCCATTATTTAATTGCACGCGCAGTCCACCCGGCATCGCCATCATGTGACAAATCCCAGAGGGGAGCCCACTGCACAAAACTGCCGAAGGATGGAAAGGCAAATGTGGTGATTTTAAGAAAAAGCCCTTATTTAATCACTTTAGACTGAATGGTGGCAATGACGAGTTCTGATTCCGGAACTTCAACCCATCTATGTCTCAAGCCATACAACAGGCCTCTGAGGGCCGAATCCACTCCCATGCATATAGGTGTAGAGCATACGGTCATCAATCAAAGATCTTTTGTAGTGCCTGAGGGGAGAGAACCGAAATGTCATAGGTCCACTGATAGAAAAACATGTGGCCCGAGAGATCCCAGAACTTTGTTCGCAAGAACTGGACAGAGCTCTGTATGATAAAGTGATCAAGTGGATGTCGCTTCAGGAATGATTGAAGGCATATTGTGCCTGATGAGAGCACCTGAAGGTGATGATGTAGCGAAAACCTCACTTTATTCGTAGGGGTGAATTTTAATCATATGTGTAGCTTGCACCCGCATATAATCCTTTGTCGTATTAATATGAGGTGTTAGAATTGTGAAGTGTATTGTGATGCCTAGGCTTCTGTGAAAGTTGCATGGAGAATTAACATAGAAAGTGAATGTAACTAGCAGATAACAATAACGTGAAGAATTTGTGATGTGAAACACAATTATTCATGTATTAAGGTTTTTTTATTGTGTCTTTTTAATGTAGGTAAATACATTTAGTTGGATGTGACTTATTTTCTTCGCAAATTCGTGAAGTTCATATGTTGGCTTCTTATGTTAACTCAATCTTGTTGCCTGAAATGCATTTCCCTGGAAACTCTTGCTTTAAAATTAATAGCAGAATTTCATGTTGTGGAATATGTTCTTTCTCACATTTTGTGTTGCAGGTGAAAGAAGTGTTCTTGTTAGCTAGAATAATGTAATTGTTTTATTAGTCAGGCAAGGAGTGAAAAAGTTACATTGTAAACTTGAGTTGATAAAGGTATGCTGTTGTATTTTACACAGGAGAACGCCCGGGAACCAAGGTCAACTTGTTGAAGCCCGAGAAGGCTGCTATCCCATGTAAAATTATCTTTAAGATCATATTCAGAGCATATGGCGTGACCCACAAAGACTTTTGGGAAGGATACCTGAATTATAGGTATGTTGGAAGTAGAGAAAATGTCCACTTCTTTCTGCCTTCAGAGAGAGAGCATCTTAGAACAGGCTCTGCCTCAGTAGCTTCCTGTTACATGGCCCATTGATTGTGGATAGACTTCTTAGGGAGACTCCACATGCTGACACCTTTTAATTTTCCTTTCTGAAGATGCTGAAGTAGGATGTTACTTAGTGTTAGAGTAGAGATAGATTCTTGATTTTTATTCATCAACCCCCGATGCAGGGCAAATTGAGCTCATGCTTTCCGATCTTCTGTATCTTGTTTCTTGAGATAGTTGTCTTGTTTATGTTACATCGCCTCAATCGGATGCCCCTAATTGCCTTTATGCTTATTCCGATGTATTTCTACTCTCTTATCTTGAAGTGTCTCTAGGTCCAGTTGTTTTTGGCATTGTTATAAATTAACTAACCTTACGGAGTTGTCTGTGGTCATTTGGTGTCCAAACGATTTCTCCATGATTTGATTGACAATAGTAATAATACATTTTCTCCCCTCTATGCTTTCATGCTGCTGAAAAGAACCATCAGATTGTGACTCTAGAATAGGTCCAGAACCTTATGTGCCTGGCCCTTTCACTGAAAAAGCTTGGCAGGTAGCAGAAGAGCCTTTAGACTACACACTAGACTAAGAACAACCAGCATTGAAATGCAGGCATGTAGGACACGAAGCAAGAATCTCAGTTAATGCTGGAACTTCACTGGAGAGAGGACCTGTTAGAGAAGACCAGCAGGAGCCCTTCAAGGATTTTAACCCACACATTCGTCAGAGCTATGATTGCCTACCTGGGAATGTCCACAATGTGTTTCATGCTGTCAGACATATCAAGAGCAGTCAGCACTGAGAAAGAGTCATAACGTACAGTGATAATTTCTGGCAATGAAGTGGGGCTAACCACAGGTATAGATAGAACCATCAGAAGTGCTAATACTTTTCAAAGCCCAAGGGTGGTTGTCGGCTTATTTCCTTACTACAATCATATTTTTATGATCATTATTTCTAGATTATGGCTCCAAATTAGTTTTTCTAGACTGCTTGGCACTAAGTACTAATGGCCTTGTTTCGATAGCGGTTTGTTGGAGCCCCAACCGTTTTCTTGGCAGTCAGGAGACTGCCTGACAAGCAGACGGCGGTTCGACTGCTGCATTAGGATGTGACCTCCGGGCTGAGGGCCATGCAATGCTCCTTATTAAGGTAGCATGTGCTGAAGCCAAGGAAAAGTTGTGTAGAAGAAGCCGCTGTGAAAAGGAGCACTTACCATGGATCATTTGCCATGCACCATGTTGTGCATGGCACACAGTGCAAGGAGGTGAATGGAGGACCTACGTGTGCTCACGGGGCCACTTATCAGTGGCCCAAGACTGATGGGCCCTGTTTGGGGCCTTCAATATCCTTTTCTGACACCCTGTACATGGTGGTGTTCCTGCCGGAAAGGGATATCCAAATCCTGACTGCTGTGCCTGACTTGGCAGTGCCGCCTTTCTGGCCCACGACTCTGATGTCCACCCTGCCAGATCCTGGCAGAGGCAGCGGTCTGGACTCTGATTGCTAGCATTAAAATGTGGCAGTCAGAATGAAGAGCTGTCAGCGGTCGGACCACCAACAATGGCCTATCTGTAGGGGTGTGACTGCCATCAAAATGAGGACAATAGTCCACATGAGACAGAAACCAGTTGAACTGCAATCAACCCACGACTCACTGAGTAATAACTGAGTGAGCTATATGATGATCAATCCCTTGAGACATTACTTGGATAGTCAATGGAAACCCAAGCTCTATTTCATTAAAGAAGAACATGCTCTGGAACAGTAGGAAAGAAAGGAAACATTTAAATATTTTTAAAATCAAATCCCTATCCTACTGCACACAATATGAATTTTAAATACATTAAAGACAAATAGAATTTTAGCCGCAATCTTTGCTGAACCAGTAAACAAGAGAAAAACTCCAACATACTTACTGTATGATTTTATTGCTATCCTGCCCTCATTCGTCTGCTTCTCTTTACTAAGCTAATTTTAGCTTAAAAGAGAAAATAAACCATAATTTGAGTTGCAGTGGTGTTCACACACGCACACCTGTTTGAACATTAAGGCTAATGTTCAATTTAATAGCAGCACCTGCTATTCTCATCTTGTGCTCGCAATTGGCTGATAAACACAAGAGAAGGCTGACTGCCTTCCTGGCAGCCTTCAGCTAAAAGTGGGTGATGTGATTCTGCATGACCTGTATCGTTCATTGTCACCTGGCACGAAAGTTCATCTTCATTCCTTCACACCCTATTTATATAATTATTTCAAAATTATTGAGTCTTTTAGAATAAACAATTAGTAGAATGTGGCTTGATGACCGTTTATTTATTCTCACAAATTGAGTTATCAACTTTCTGTTAAATGTTACTCATAACTCAATAACGATTATTCAAAACAGAAAAGTCAACACATATTAAATAATATGAAAGTATTTGAGTAGACTTGAATATCATGTCTCACCAAAGAATGACATAGAAATTAATTTCCCTTGTATTCTATATCAGTCACACACATTCACTTCAAAATGATTAACATTTGTCACCTAAAAGGGGAATACTTAGAAGAAAAAAACCACGATAATAATACCAACAGAGAGACCTTAAGGCAAATGAGAGGGAAAGAGTCCATTACCTTCAAGGATACTTGGATTTCTATTTTGCATTATAACTCCACAAATACACTTGGGTAATGTTGGAAGTGCAAAGAACATTCTAGCTGATGGGGAAGGAAATTAGGTTCAGATGAGGCTTCTTGAGACATGGGATGAACACTCCAGATGGTCCACCTTGTCAGGCAGAGCTAGGGTTATAGTGAGATATAAGAATTCAACTTTGTCACAAAAGAAAAGAAAACAAAGTAGTAAAGAAGGTTAGACAGGAATCCAAAGATGTAAAAGGGCTTTGGAGTCTTGAAAACTGTAGCAGAGTCACCTTTTCTGTGTGGTCACTCCAGATGTGTCATCTTTTTTTAACCCTAGTTTTGCTGATATTAGCACTGTTTGTACTGTGGCTCTCACTTTCAGTGACACAGTGCATGTGATCTGACACTAAAGTAGTACTGTTAAAATTGGTTTCACCCAATTGGTGAATTTAACTTTCTTGTATGGTCATGGTGGATTTTACGGAAAGTACAGAAATGGTATAAAATGTTGTATGTTGACTGGAGTGTGTATGTACACTGCCCACACATGGCGAAATATATGGCTGCCAGGGGCCCCTTTGTGCTCTTGCAAACAGTTTACAAACAAGGGAGTGACACAGGAAATGAAATGTGCTTTTGCCATGAAGGAAAGTCTTGCTTTAATGTCAATAAGCTGCCCCACAAATGTGCCCTGTATTCCCACAGTGTTCGGTGCTTAAAATGTGAAAAAGTGGCACACTGCATATTTGGAAAAGTGTGCCCTCAAAATGACCTGATGATTAACATCTGCTTTTACTGTGTAGGTCTATCTATATTGTCTATGAATAACCCTAGGTAAAATTAAAACACGTTGGACCTGATTCACAAAGGTAAAATACGATGAAAGCATATCTTTATAACTTTCGGTATTCACAAAAGGCATTTCCTACTAGTAACTGCCGTTTGTGAATACCGAAAGTCGGAAAGTTCAACTTTTGGCATTCACAAAGGGCATTTATGAGTAGTAAATGGCCTTTGTGAATACAAAAAATAGTAAAGTTCGACTTTCGTCTCAGTTTACTTTTGTGAATCGATCTCGTAGTTCTTATCTGTGCCTGGAAAAATGCTAGCCAAATTAAGTAATTTACCATTCAGTTCTAAAAAATCAAATCTAATGGTGACATCTGAATTTCGATCACATTAGTGGGAAACAAATTTGTAAAAATTTACTTTTTGCTGCCTGAGTCAAAACTGGCTTAAAATCAATTTTGCAGTTTATCTCACCTCCAAAGGCCAATATACATTCCTGGTTGAATTTAACAACTGAGCTCTCCAGAACACAATAGCTAGACATTTGGACTCAGGAAGGCAAGGGTGTTGTCACTAGCTAGCCGCATAACAAGGATTTTTACTTTGGTAGGGACAATAGCAGTTGGAAGAATTAAAGTCAGCCTTAATACTGCTTCTTATGCGTTGGGATGCTAAACAGGGCTGTTGGGATCTGACTCCATCCTTTTTGAGAGCCTCCTTAGTATCTCTGGATCCATACCAACAGGGAGAAAGGTTCTTCACCCTAGCAGAGGGAGGAGACCTCATCTAAATCATGGAGCATTTTAGAGGAGCCAGAGATCCTTCTGATGAAAGAAGGGACTAGATGTTTTGGAGTTAGGCCATCTTAAAATGTTTACAGTAAAGACAAAATGCAAGTGTTGCAAAAGGAAGTGGACACTGGGCTAGAATGTTAACAGGATTGGTTGTGAAAACATCTCCAATCACTGGCCAGTACACAGGACAAGACTGGCGCCTCACCATCATCACCTCTGAACATTCAAAGACTTGGGAAGACTAGACATGAAGAAAAAGGCCCTGCAGGAAGAAAGAAATTTTAAGGACTCCTGAATCTTGTTGATATTCAAGTACTGGATCTGCGCTTCAGGGCCCAGGTGGATGACCTTCTGTATGACTTTTCTGGAGATACAAAACCCAAAAAGACATTGAATCCAATAGGGCCCAGTTGACTACAGAGGACCACAGAGGGCTGAATCTTGCAGGAACCCTGGAAGGAGGGAGTCCCAGGCACTTCCTGGCCTCAGAATTTGAGTGGACAGGAGGAAATTCTCAGAAAAGTAGAACATGCTCATATTTTCATATTCAAAGGACAGTGATAAGAGCTTCTAGGGGATAACAAAACCATAGGCAGTAAAGAAAACAAGGTTTGTCTTGCTTAGAGTATTGGGCCACTCTGCAAATGGATTCAGCTGGATTGCACGGTACAGGTATCTGGCCTTGTGGACCTAGCATTGACCCACTGCAGAATTTTGAGCACCTACAAAGTGACTTAAGGCCTAATTTTGATCATGGTGTATGGGTTAGTCCATCACAACGGTGACGGTTATCCCGTCCGCTGAAATATAAATCTTATTATATCCTATCGGATTTATATTTCAGTGGATGGGACATCCATCACTGTTGTGATGGAGTAACCCATCCGCCTAGCTCAAAATCTGGTCCTAAATAGGACACAGGGGCAAGGTAACAAATTGTTTTCAGGGGTTCACTGATGTAGGTGGTTAAGGCAATTGCAGCATATATCTGACTTTGAAGGATACTTACCAGCTTCAGCCTTGGACTTTGCCTCACTGGAGGAAGTCAAAAGGTAAAACGTTTGACTGGGATGGCTAGCTTGGTGTATCCTACCTCAGCTCCTTCACACTCAGACTGAAATGGTGCTGCGGCCACAGTCAACCATGAACTGATATCTGTCAATAGTGAATCACATTTGCTAGAAGCTTTTTGCCTTAAAATTTTGAAAAATCACATAAGGTTTCCATTATCCTATTGTATTTGATTTGGTGTCTTTTTGATCCCTTAAATTAGATTCATTTTTCTAAATTGTTTCAGGAACAATATTGTGTTGGTATTGTTTTAGCTTATCTAATATATCTCATTGGAATTGCCTGCTGCTTGTGCCATAGTTGTCATGGGTTGAGCAGAATTTCACTCAGATTTGATATGAAACTTACCAATGGTGTGTTTATTAATTTGGTAAGGGTTTCTCCTTTCCAAATGAATAAACCCCCTTTTTGACAGAAACCATATCATTGCCTAGGTCCACCACCCTAGATTTTGAGGTTGGCTGCAGAGGGAACTGTGAGAAGAAAGTGATGTGGAGCTTCTTCAAGGATAGTAGGAACTAGGTATTTGAGGCCTGTTTTGACCGACTGGGAAAATAATATGAGAAGCTATGTGAGATAGAGGGTTATGTTTTGACTTGGTCTGCTGAATAAAGCTAAATCATGAGACATATTATGCACCTTAGGGATAGAGGGATTTAATTACATCATACAAATGGTCTATCTAGGTTCGCTGGTGAGGTGATGATTGTGGCGATAAAGAACTTTATATCAAGCAGAAGTATGTAGAGGTTGATGGTGAAGCTTTTGATTTCCAGTGTAGTGATGTTTACAGAATGGGTGTGGGAGGGCAGAGCCTGTTGCAAGTGCCCTTGAGGTTCAGAGGGTATAGAATTGATTCCCCATCCATGCTTAAAAACAGCTTGTTTAGTTATAGGTGTATTTGAGCACAAATGATACATTACTGTTGTAGAACCAAGTGGAACACTTCAGTACTGGATTATTGATTTTGATTGTCATTGTCTGCAAGCTTTCGTATTTTCATTGTTCATGGAGTCTATTATTACCTTATTTTGAAAGGTAGGTCAAGTTGTCATAGTACACTTACAGATTGATGTTTGTGTGTGAGTGGTAATAATGGTGCTGGGGCTCCCTAGGCATCAACTGGGAAGAACAGAGGTTGCAGATCTGCATTGCCCCTATTGACAAATTAGTCTTAAATTAGAGAAAATGAGACAGCTGTAACATTAAGAGATTAATAGTCTGATTTAGATCATGTCAGACGGGTTACTCTGTCACAACGGTAACAGATAGCCCATCTAATGAAATATAACTTTCATTATATTCTATGGGATTTATATTTTGGGTGGACGGGATATCCGTCACCGTTGTAATGGGGTAACCCACCTTCTGAGATCTAAATCAGGCCGTGAATTAGCCTTGTTTACAAAATAGTTGGATACATTTGATATAGTAGTTATGTTCATCCAAGATATACATTGTTTATGATTTGAGAAGTTTAAACATAGTTGTGTGAAATCAATAAAGCCTTTTTTTGAAAAAGGTAACGCAAATAAGGTTGAGATTGAGATTTATTAAATCACTAGATGTGATGTCAGTGAGGCCAGAATAGGAAGCAATGACAGTTACCTATTTAGGTCGATAGGAAGGACATTGATTATACTGGCATTTGTGCATTGCCCAAATACAAAGCAGGAGAAGTAGGACAGGTTGGAATGATTTGACGGGGGTGACTTACTAACTACTATGTGAAGAGTTCAGGACTCTTGAAACAGACATAATTTGAAACAGGAGATAACTAGCAATGTTCACAGAGGCAGAGAGTAAAGAAGTTTGAGTCATTCAGTCTAAAATACTACATAATTATTGTACATATGGTTTGCCACCGTAGGAAGAGACTACAAATTGTTTATTCCCCTGCGAATCTTATGCTTATGGATTTTTCTGCCTTTAACAGACATCTGGGATATCATTCAGAATTATTTTTCTGAGAATGATAATGGGGAGGATTCAAGGACTGTTTTACAACCATGGCTTTATAGGTGCTGGTTGCAAGGGTTGGACAGGCACAGACTTAAGAATTCTCATGGGACTGAAATATGGACATAAGGGAAGGCGAGGCAAGAAAATGTAGGGTTAAATTATGGTAGCTGTGAACACATCCCTAGGGACATGCAATTAGAAAAGTCAGAGTTGAAAGCTTTGCTTTCAAAAATGTTGAGCAAAACATGTGTTTCATTGAACAGGATTAATATGGGAAGTGGGGTAGAGATGTTGCCATCATAGTGAATTAGGCTGAAACAAAGCAAACAGTGCATTGGATTGTGGATGAGAAGGCATGGCTTCACATGGACTGGAAAGGGTGAGCAAAGCAATTTCTTAAATACTGATAAATGTTATACACCTGTAAAATCAAAGATGGAAATATTGCAAGTATCTTGAGCAGTCTGCAGCTTCTACATATCAATTTTGAAGAAAAGGACGAGATTAAAACCTCAATTGATGAGATCTCTTGAGTGAAAAAATAAATGTTTGAAAGGAAGCTGTCAGTAGAGGATTGCATTACTCTCCACTTCTAGAAGTGGTAGAAGAATGGCCTGGGCTCATTGCTGTATATAGTTGCAAGAGCAAGCTTCCACCCAACCTCTATTTCTTTACCAATGGCCTGTTAAAGCTCTAAACATGGGGCATACTCAAATACTACTCTCCACACACCAGCTTTAATAATTATTAGTTCATATTTTATTTGAATTTTTTTCCTTTATATTTTTTAGATTTTGTGAAAGCACATTTATCAAAATTTGAAAATTAACTTCAACAAACATTTCATTATGTGCAGCAATCACAATACAATTTCATATTTATATTTCTCAATGTGCAAACTGTTACTGTGCAAAATGAATAAATGCAAAAAAACAACATTAATCCCCTGCACTCATACCTCATTCAAATTCTCCAAAAACATAAAAAAGCGGGGTGGCACCATCCACCCTAGATTGCTGTGCTGGAGTCTGGAGTGTCACACTCTCAGGCCGATTGCTGTCAAATAATTTCGAGATGGTGATTCATTACTTCCAAAGATGTTGCAAGTTCTTATTACATTGATCCAAAATGTGGGCCCAGGCCTCAAATACTGTGATTTTTACAAATCAATCGTCCGATTCGACGTTTGTACAATGACCTAGGCCAAGATCATGGTAAACAGGCTAGACAAGGTTCCTCCTAAAATTGACTGCAGAGATAATGTGGGCTTCATAAAGACTCTTTATGAGAGTAAAAATGTGCCCCAAAACAATGGGCCTGGTTTACTAAGACTTTACCCCACCACAAAGCAACACAAACTCATGCAGGTCTTGCAGGTTTGTTTCCCCTCCGAAAATAACTTTTCCTGTGCCAATATCAATTTGAGTTGCTGTACATGGCTATGTCTCAAAGAGGAGTGGGGTATTAGTTGCTCTAACTACTGAAACAGGCAAACTGGACTTTGCATCAAAAAGTAACTCCTCCTTGAAGCAGGTGCAAACAAAGAGAAATGTTTTAATTTCCCCAAAAACCCATGCAACTGTCTTAAGGTGCATAGAATATATCCAATGCATGAGATCTGCCTATGTTGGTGTAGACATACAAAATTGTACTGGAAAGGTGTGAGATATTAGGTTGTTGGTTGAAGAGGGGCCCCTGTTCAAGCAACAGTCACAATCGCTGCCACGGTGGACCACAAAAAGTTGTATATTAACCTTTGCTTGACCCTCCAGTGGCTTGGCACAAAAACAGTCAGGCTTAAATTAGAGACAATGTATAAAGTAGTTATGCAGCATGAAAACAGTAATAAAGTGGAAACACAAGAAAAATCCCACACCAATTTAGGAAGATAGAGTAAAATGTAATACATTTTTTTACACCAAATTGACAAAAATCCAATCAGTAGAACAAGAGTTTAGGATTTTTACATTTTTAAGTCAAATTTAGCACCTAAAAGATCGAAGCTCCAACCACGGACATCTACTCACTCTATACCAGGTCAAAGTAAAAAAATATGTCAGACTGTGATGGAGTTGGGTTAAAAAATGGATTGGCCCTGGTTTCACCTTCGGAATTTGATGAAATTTCAAGAAAAAGGTTCTGAGAAGGTCAAATTAATTTGAGAAAAGGTGCAGGCAGTGTTCGAGGATGAAGTGTCATTGTCGGGGTGCCACTGGATGAAGTCGTGGTGAGGATTTAGAAGTTAGTCACTTTTTTAGAAGTTGAAAATATACAGCGGAACGGAGCTGTAGGTTGTTCCTTTGCTGATGGACTGCTGAACAGGATATGCTGCTGTGGAAAAGAAAATAGGGGGAGCTGCTGCGAAGTCAGGCAGACCCACAACGCTCCTTGTGTGCCAGACAAGCAGGTCCTAGGGGCAGCTGTTAGCCAAAATGTGTTTTAGTCCTTTAGTCCCAAGTTTTGGATTTAGGCTATTTGAGCACCTTTAGCGCCACCGCCAAGGGTAAAGGACTGAAGGGACACCACTTTTGGACTCACTCAGACTGGATCCAAGTGTGGGTTCAGAATTGAAGGAGCCTTTTTTGTCCATGAGACTCTGAACAGGAGGCCAGCAAATTAGCCCTTAGAATCACTCTGATAGTCCTGGATGCAGGTGATGAATCATGGCTCAAGCAGCAGGGCAGGCCTTTAATGGTTACAAGCAGGCTCCAGATAGACTTCCAGGTGCAGCAAAGAAGTCTTATGGAGTTCACAGCATGCAACAGTGGTAGGCAGCCCTCCGAGAGTCATTCTACAAGTCTAAAAAGTGAACTGAAGAGTGGGTCTGAGAGTCCCCTTTTTATACATGGTACCTTCTTTGAAGTAGGAGAGGTTTTTAGAGTGTTCCCTTTAAAGTGCTTGAAGTGCCCTGGCTTCAAGCTGGCTACATGAACAATACAGGGGTAAAATCAACTTTGTGTGAAGGCACAGCACAGCCTATTTAGTTACAGGAGGGGCTGTGCCCACCTCCATCCCCGCGATCCTGCTAGTTGATGGCCCATGCAGGCTTAACTATTTCCTCCATTGTGTGGCAGTCTGGTAGGAATAAACAACGGCCAACTGCCAACTACACCCATTCATGTGACCCTAAGATGCTGCAGCACCAATTAGTTTAAGGCAGGCAAAATAACAACTTTCTAAATGTGGCATTTCTAAAACAATTGGTACTTAAAATCCAACTTTACCATTGAACAGGAATTTTAATTGCAGTTTCTCAGACACCAAACATAAAATGCTCTCCTGTTCCAAACCAAATATTAGAATGTATTAAATTAAATAAGGCAACTCCAATGTTATCTTATGGAAGAGGTATGCCTCAATGTGCTGAGAAACATATTTAGGAGGTTTTCACTACTAGGCAATTTAAAACATACAAGTACATGTTCAACCATTTATTTATAATGCACTCTGCCCTATGGGCTACCTTGGGCCTACTCTAGGGTTGATTTATATGCAATAAAAGTGGATTAAGGGCTTGGTAAGTGCACTATATTACCAAGTCGAATTGGCAGTTTAAAACTGCATTCAGCCTACAAGCAGGCCTGGGACATGTTTTAAGAGACTACGTAAGTGGGTGGCACCATAAGTTCCACTTTACAAGGGGCTTATAAGTACATTAAATATGTCAATGTGGTGTAAGCCAATTTCAACATGCTTACAGAAGAGAGCTCCAAGCACTTTCGCACTGGTTAGCACCGGTAAAGTGTGCAGAGTCCTAATGCTAACACAAATGAATCAAACAAAAAATATGAGGGGGTGAAGGCAAAAGGTTTGGGGGTTACTTTGCAGAGAAGGCCAGCAAAAGGTATGCCTCCAGTACAAATTCTTAGCTAGACAGCGTACACCAAGCGAGACTGTGATTTGCATAACAATCTGGGCTGGAGTCCTCCCGACAGCTGATTGTGCCTATCCTGCTGTTGACGCAGTTGAGAATTCCTAGTGGAGTAGGCTGTACTGCGGTAGCCTTTCGTCTATGCAATCACCAACATCTAAATAGGGCAGATGGACAACCAAGCCAGCGGGCAGGAAGAGCACCGGAAAATCGACTGCTGTACACGATCCGCCAAGAACTAAATCAGGTCCTAAAACTGTTTGAAAAGAGCTAAAAGACAGAACTGAAACATTCATTCTTTTTTGTTTATTGTTTTAAGAGGGTTCACCTAGGCCCAAGGTTGCAGTAGAAGAGTGGGAATAACACTTTAGAAGAACGTGGAGTAGGGCTAAGGTTGTCTACACACAGACATTGAATTTAAAGAAACTATGTAAAAATAGATTATTTTAACTATCATTTTGTAAGGAGAGTATTTGGAGAAAACTCTGAATTGAACTCTTAAGCTGTTTCTGTACACCTTTCTTCAAACGATTTAATTGTAGACAAATGTATTGCCCTAGTAATAGATACAAAATTTGTATGGGTTACATTTTCATAATATCAGTACTAATGGTTATAATAGTGTTAATAGGGTTCTATTTCACACCCAATCTCCAGAGATGAGAATCAATTGAAAGCATAATTTGCAAGCTAACAGAGAGATGATTATGCAACTAATGTTCATTCTAGAGTACTGCAAGAATACACCCAAGCTATCGACAGAAAAGACTGCTGTGTCTGCACCCACTAACTGTCACCAGCAGCAGAAGAAGTTACATGCATCACATTCCATTGTTATACACAGATTTAATGAAGCATATTGCTTACATTTGTATATAGGCAAATACATTTTCCATACTTTTATTCAAACCATGATTTAGTACTTTCCAGAGTACCACTAGTACATAGCATGATATTTCACCAACAAGCAAAAGAAATGGATACAGCTTGGTTTTATTTTAGAGCGTCTATGCCTACAGATAGTGTCAAGGCTTACCAAAGCAATCTAGCCTGTAAGGTCTTTAGAAATAGTCTTTATTATGACAGTAGAGAAAAGGACACTAACATTTCACATATTAGGGCTAGATAAAACTATGGGGCATATGTACAAGAAAAGTGACTGAGCGCGGCGTTAGCCTTCTTGGCTTAACGCTGCGCTCGGCCACTTTGAAACGCAGGGCGGCACCATATTTACAACAATACTGTGCAGCCTGCAATTCCCCCTGCGCTTGCACTAACTACAGCTGCCTTGCACCAATGCAGGCACCCTTGAACCATAATACAAGGGTGCCTGCATTGTGGGAATGATTGTTTATGTGCAGGAAGGTGTCCCGTCCTACAAATAAAACGTTTTTAAATGCTGATTTGTAACTCCTATGCATGATGCTTTGTGCAGCACACATAGAAGTTGCAACTCGTCATTTTTTAAAGGATTGTTTATGTGCAGAAAGGGACAACCTTCTTGTACATAAACAGTGATGCACAGTGTTTTGCTGTTTTTATGTGTCCTGCACAATGTGCACACATAGAAACAGCAAAAACTAGGAAAAATAAAGGATTTCTCCTCGTCGCTCCATGTTAAGACCAGGTCTTTTTTCGGTCTTAATTTGGGCGCTAACCCATATTTACGTCACATTTATAAATATGGGGCAGCGTTAAAATCAATGGGTGTTGCTGCATAACACCCCTGCAACACCCATTGCCCACCCCTCTTACGCTAAGCATAGCATGAAACTGTGCCTTATTTACAAGGTTGCTTTAAGACATGTTAAGTGGCTTAACACTGCCTTATAAATAAGGTGAACCCCATATCGCCACAGGAACGTCGAAAAAATGACATTCCTGTGGTGATAGGTGCTTGTAAATATGCCCTTATGTTTTGGAAAATGTTTGGAAGATGAAAGAAGACAAAATTGAGAAGAAAATAGGTTACCCAAAGCTGAGTTTAGAAAGAAGACAAAAAGGGAAACTTTGGGGCCAATTAGGATCGCGGACGGACTTGCGTCCGTCCGCGACCCCAGAGCAGGAGGGAACCTCCGCATGCGGAGTTCCCTCCTGTGCAATTAGGATGTGACCGCCACCCTGGCGGTCACATCCTCTATTTTTAACATTGCGGCGGGTGCAGCTTCAAGCTGCACCCGCGGCAATGTTAAAAATGCACGCATTGCATTTGCATGCAGAAAGAGGCAGGCACCGCGCGGTGCCTGCCGCTTTCTGCATGCAAATGCAGGGGGGTACCATAGGTACCCCCCATGTGCACCCCCCACCCCCCCTTCACCTAGGGGGCCCGCAACAGGCCCCCGCAGTGAAGTTCCGTATGCTTTTCCACGGCGGAAAACCCGCCGCGGAAAAGCATAACTCACTGGCCATCCTAATATGGTGGACGGTGTCTGGAAGACACCGTCACCATATTAGAGCTTTTCCGCCGCGGTTGTAATCCGACCGCGGCGGAAAAGCTGCGGACGGAAACCAGGACCCACCAGCCATCCTAATGTGGCGGTGGGTCTTTGGTCAGTCCGCTGCGGTTTTTCCGCATCCTCGGGGCCGGCGGTGGCTTCCGCCGGCCCCGAGGATGCGGAAAAACCGCAATCGTAATGACCCCCTCAGTGTTTACAAAAGAATACACACAAGAAGCAGACATGTGGGAATTAGTAGGGGTGAAAACACATTTTAATTGATAGGGAGCACATGGCAAATTGTGCAAGGGGAAGAAACTGCAATTCCAGGAGTTTTTTTTGTTTGTAGACGAGATGCTTACTTCTAGTTACTTGTTAGGAACCGGGGGCCTATGCTTTTGCCTCTTACCTGCCACGGACCGCTGGGACGGCTGCTGCGGGAGCTGACGCTGGCTGCGAGCACTCTCGGGTGCAGAGCGCGGCGAAGAACGGAGGGGCGGGGCGAGGAGCTGCGGAGTGCGGATTCAGGCGGAACTCTCTGCAGAGCCGGTTCGAGCGGAGCGAGGCTCACAGAATTGGTGGCACAGCGGAAGAGATAGGAGGAGGGGGGCCATGGCGCCCAAGGTGAACGCAAACGCCAAAGCGGCAGCATTGAAGAGGAAAGTAGCTGCTGAGGCTGCAGCAGAAGCGGAGGAGGCAGACAACCGGCAAAAAAAGCAGACACCCCCGGTAAGGAAGCAGCAACAGCTGGCGGTCAAGGCAAAACTGGCTAATACCCCAATTGATGACATCTTTTCTAAAATGGGCAAAGAGAAAGAGAAAGGCTCAAAAGCTAATGTGCTACTTAATGAGGGGTCCAGGCTGAGGTCCAGGTTGAGGTGACCGAAGAGATAGAAGGGAGGAAAGAACATGATAAAGCGCCTATTACATTACCATACCGGATGTAACAACTGTCCTCCCTCAGAGCGCAGAAGGGGCAAATGGTCAGGGCGCAGAGGAACTGTGTGAGGCAGCATTAAGTACAGATACAGCTAATCCTGGTGGCACAGCAACCGATGTCCCCGGCAATACAGCCAGGCTGGACCTGGATATGGCCCAGGCAGGGGGGCAAGAGACTGATCTGGCAAACAATGCTGTCCCTCTTGAAACCGATAAATTGAAGGATAAGGCCCGAGTGAATGTTTTTTCTTGGTCTCAGAAGGCGGCGAATGGTCGGAAAACGATGATGAGGACAACAGCTCCGTGCAGGGAGACAGTAACATGGAATCAGAAAGCGGGCCAGAGCATGAATTACCGGCAACTGCGGTGAAACTACCAGCAGGGATGAAAGAGCAGGAGGTTAGCTGGGATCATTCCTCAGCTATGCTGCTGCTGGGGAGCCCTTGTGGGGAAGCTGCACAGATGTCTCTTCTCGAGGTTATCCATCAGGAGATTATTGCACACAGAGAAGAGACCCGTCAGGACAGTCGCAAGGCACAAGCCGCCGTTACAAAGATGCAGGGCGTTGTGAGGAAACTGTCCAAAGCTTGGGTTAACCTGGGTGATCGAATGTCAAACCTCAAGGAGAGGGTGGTCTCAAAAGAGATGGAGGCAGCTGCAGCAACAAGTAAGGTGGACGCTCAAAGCTCACAAGTAATCGATATCCAGTGGAAACTGGAAGACATGGAAAACCGGATGACGCGTAACAACCTTTGGATCTTAGGCATACCGGAGGGAGTTGAAGGACCTGACGTAAGAGCGTATGTTATTAAGCTCTTTGAGCAAGCGTTTCCAGAAATCGCAGGCTGGCACTGGCAACCGAAATCCAGCGGGCCCATCGTACCCCGTTCATATTGAACAGGAACACAAAGGATGGGGATAAACCTCGAGCAATATTAATATTCCTGGGCAACTTTGTACTGAGGCAGGCGATTGCGGAAAAAGCAAGACCGGATGCGAAGAAAGTTATCGAAGGAGTGGCTTTTTTTGTTCTTTCTGACTTCTGTCACGCAACTGTTGAGAGACGATGGAGGTTGAGGCAACTGTTAAAACCGTTTCAAGATAAAAAGATGCAGGCATATCTGATCAACCCGGCTCAACTAAAAATAATCAATGGAGGGAGAACATTATACTTTGCCTCTGAAATCAAGGCTAAAGAGTATTTGGATTTGCAAGGGAAATAATATTAATACTGATTAATGAACTCTTTGTCCTATGTGAAATCTAAGATTGCCTTAAATGTCATAGTCAGATGAGGGATTGCGGACAATGCCGGAAATTGTAGTGAGCTGGTGGTGTCGGGGTATTCAGTGGGCTATAAGGTATATGTAGGGTGTTGTTATTGAATTTTCTTTTTCTATTTTTCTCCATTGCTTCAACTGCCATCCATCACGTGCACAGACCAGGTCTGAGTGTCTCATGTGAGTGGGTGCTGGGGTGGGTAGGGAGGGGGGTGGTACAAGCTGGGAGGGGTGGGTCAGGGAGGGGGGTCTCAAGGAGAGGGGGGAGGTGGGGAGAGGTGGGGATAAGGGGGAAAAATCAAAAAATGAGATGACTTGGTGCTTTGAGGTTTTTTGTCCTGATCAGTTGTTTTTTTCAATGGCAATGGATAATACCAGTGAGGTTGTTTCTTTTGGTTGGGGAAGCTTAGCTTTTTATTATGCAACACATTAGAATCTGTTCAATCAATGTGGGTGGGTTAAACGATTGGAGGAAACTCCAAAGGCTGGGTCATTTCGTCAAATATAACAATATCAATATTTTATGTCTCCAAGAGACCCACCTCTCCTGGGCAAAAACGAACCTAATGAACTTCAGGGGCCTCGAGTTACTTGCCTGCTCCTCGCAAACTTCCACAGTTAGGGGGGTTGCCATACTGGCCAAACAAACTTTAGGGGGGGATCAAGAGATCTAAGGCTGATAGCTCGGGGAGATGGGTAATAGTCGAGCTTAGCTTGGGTTATACGATGTGCGTAGTGTATGGTTCGAATCAGGATGACCCTGAGGTTTATGATGTCTTAGAGGAAGAGCTGGCCAGCTGGTCAACATCTATTATATTGTATGGCGACTTGAATATTTTGGTTGATTGGAACAGGTTAGGTGGGTATTCAGGACGAAAACCCTGAGTATACCGGGCTCTGGATTCACTTATGAAATCACACGGGCTGAAGGATGTCTGGGGTACTAAGGAGCCTATAAATCCAGGTTTTACATACTTTTCATACCCGTGTCAGAAATATTGCAAGCTGGACTACTTTCTGATCTCTTCCTTAGAACTTAATAAGGTGCACATTGTGAAGTTACCAAAATCAATTTCAGACCACAACCCGTTGATCTTATTTCTAGTAGTAGATAAGGCTGAGAGGAAACACACAAGCTGGACGTTTGAGAGGAAGCTCTTATCTGATAATAGGTTTGTGGAACATCTCAGACAGTGGGCAAAAGAATTTTATGATATAAATTGTTATAGCACATCCCGAAATGGAGTCTGGGAAGCATTTAAGGCCTCCTTAAGGGGAGAATCGATAAGCTGCGCAGCTAGGCTAAGGAGAGAGGATAAGAGGGAGGTGGAGAATTTGATCAGCGGCGGCAGAAATACTGCATATTAAGGATATCGTGCAGGGGGGCAGATGGTCAGGTGAGCCTAAACAGAATTGTCACTATTAAAGTGGATCTTCAGGGAACAGTCAATCAGAAAGAGACTAGAGAATACCAGTCTTCCAGGGCAAAGCGCTATGAAACGGGTGAGCAGGCGAGGAGGGCACTGGCACTCCGGATCAGCCAGGAGAGGTCAAAAAACACAATTTCCAGCATACAAGAGGATGGTATTGATTATACGGTGCCGAAGGATATATTAAGAGTCTTTAAGACCTTTTATCAAAAACTGTATGATGAGGAAGATAAAGTCCAGATTGCGATGATGTTGGTCCTGTGTTAGACAATCATAGCAGAGATTTATTGGACAGAGACCTGACCCTGACTGAAGTAAGGATGGCTTTACGGGAGCTAGCAGCTGGTAAGGCCGCAGGCCCAGACATGATCCCACTGGAAGTCTACAAATGCCTAGAAAAAGAGATCGCACCAATCCTTCTAGATCTATTTAATGGCATAGTCTATACAGGTGTAATCCCAGACTCTTGGAAAGAGACTAATATTGGTATATTTCATAAAAAGGGCAAACCCAAAGACAACCCAGGGTCATATCGACCTATTTCGCTTATCAATGCGGACACTAAATTATATTCTAAGATTTGGGAAAAGAGAATGGGGGAGATCATCGGCCGGCTCGTCTCTCCATGGCAGCATGGGTTTGTGCCGGGCAGGAGAATAACGGATCATACCAGACGGGCCATCACATTATTTGATGCCCATGCTGCCATGGGAGGGGGGTGGCCATGATCCTCCTCGGTGTGGAGAAAGCGCTCGACCGCGTGGTCTGGGAGTTCTTGTGGGGTATCCTAGCTGGCAGGGTTTTTGGGAATAAAGACATAAGAGCCATTAAGGCGATGTATAGTGATCCGGTGGCGAGGGTTACGGTCATGGGCCAGCGATCTGACAAAATATTAATTAGAAGGGGCACTCGCCAAGGATGCCCGTGCTCTCCAAATTTGTTTTCTTTATACATCGACCCGCTCATCTAGAAAATCCTAGCCTCCGAACTGATTAATCCAGTGATGCTTAACGCTCATTCCACTAAATTGTTAGCATAAGCAGACGACTCGGCAATAATAACAACGGATCATCATCAATCTATGATAGAGCTGTGTCAACTGGCCAAGCATTTTGGGGGGCGATCTGGGTATCGCTTGAACGAAGAAAAAACTCAGATAATTTGCACAAACAATATCAATAAGACAGATCAAAGGTTTGTAGACTCAGCCGTGTATCTGGGGGTAAGGGTGAATGCCAATGTGGATGCGAATGTTAAAGATAACTATTTACCCTTGATAGAGTCTATTGAAACCGAGCTGAACAGAATCGATGTGTTACATCTATCACTGATTGGGAGGGTGAATGTTCTAAAAATGACTATGTTTCCAAAGGTTCTGTATTTCTTTCGGGCCATTCCACTGCTGTTAGAAGAAAGGGTGATCAGAAAAATAGAATCAGTATTCTCGCAGTTCATTTGGCAGTATGGCAAAACCAGACGATCGATTACCCGTATGTCTTTACCATTGGCGAGGGAAGGCTTTGCTATGCCGAACCTTAGGCTGTATCATTGGACATGTTTATTGGTACAAATAAATATATTGTTTCAATTTGATCCTGTAGCATTAGAAAGCCAGCCGGATAATCAGGCACTCCCCTCCATCTTTGAGCTCCTACTGGGAAGAAAGGCTACTGGGTTATTAAGGTGTGAAGTGGACCGCAGGTATTATAAGAGTGCGAGATATAAAATTCTAAAAGGGGTGTGCGGGATGTGGAAGGCAGTCAAGACATTTTTGAATATTCCAAAAATAAATGGCAATATCGATCTTTGGGACTCTAACATCTTTCCCCATCTAGGCCAAAATAGGGACAGTCAACTTTGGAAGGAGCGGGGGGTAAAGTGCTTGGGGGACATTATGGTAGGAGTTGATATTCTTGGCTTTGACATTTTGCAGCAGAAATTCGGTATTCCATCTAGCCAGTGGCTGTTATACAGTCAAATTGTCCATACAGTGCGGGCAATCAGGCCAAGGATTTCTCTCCCTGCAGAGAACCCAATGGTCGAATATCTGAGAAGAGGGGGTAGGAAAATAAAAATAGGGTACAATTTTTTACAACAAGGTCTTGAGGATGATCTGGAAAAAATGGAAGCCACCTTGTCCCAGAAGTTAGGTGATCCAGATGTTGACCTAGATCTTGCCCTACTTGTGAATAAGAAAATCTTCCGATCCTCAAATCTAAAGGCCCAGCATTACAAGACTCTGTATAATTTATACTACAGCCCTGCGAAATTATTTGCGTGGGGTGTAAGGGAAGATGACAGATGCCCCAGATGTAATACGGGTCCTGCAGACTTACTCCATATGTTTTATCACTGCCCCAATCTGGCCCCAATTCTAAGGGAAATACAGTTGTTTTTGGAGGGGCTGCTAGATCAAAACATCGATCTATCCCCTACCGTGGTTTTACTAGGTACTGATGGTAAACTGAAGGCGGCAAGAGATGCTGAAGCCCTGGTTTTTATCTCAGTGGCAGTGTTACGCATACTTATTTCGGCCGGTTGGAAGGACACCACCGCCCCCACTTTCCAGATGTGGCTCACAAGGTTATTAGGAATGCATAACATAGAGGTGTGTTTATATGAATTTAAGGGAAAGAAACTGCAGGAAATGGGAAGAAACATCTTGGCTCCCCTCAGAAGATGGAGGGAATTTAGGCGTTGAACTTTTAAGAACCTTCTAGAAGAAATCTCTAATAAGAAAAATTGCTCCTTATATCCTGCCCAAGATGTGCAGGCATGCATTTTATTAATGCTATTAACTGATGCTTTTATCTTGTCCGAGCTATTCTGGTATGAACTATATTAGACTGGTCTTCTCTTATTATTGTTATTGATTAAAAAAAAGATATTTTACTCACAGAAAGAGGCGGAGCCTGCAAGATACTGACTACTCAGCATTGCTGTTAATACAGAAGC
The DNA here is from genome assembly GCF_964263255.1 of Lissotriton vulgaris. Lineage (NCBI taxonomy): Eukaryota > Metazoa > Chordata > Amphibia > Caudata > Salamandridae > Lissotriton > Lissotriton vulgaris. The sequence goes on along the minus strand of NC_141693.1, from coordinate 971,810,457 downwards.
AGATGAAAGCAAGAAAATTCAGAATTTGCAAAGAAAATTTCCAGTGTAAAACTTGAGTTAGAATCGACTAGCATTTTGGAAAATTTTGGAAAGCAAAAACACACAATTGGAAACTGATTTGCAACTGCAGGAAGAGGAGTCTTGAATGCTATTTTTATGCCAATACTAATTATAGGGATTTGTTTCCTTTTCCTTTTTGCAGTATTCAAAGGCTGTCGATACTGCATTGACAGAAGAAAAAGCTAAGAAATGAGTAAGAGAATAGAAAAGGAATTAGCATTAAATGATTGTTTTAATGGTGAATATAGAAAGCAATTATAATTCAAAAGTTTTAGAAGAAAAATGCAAGATTCAACTGATGATGAGAGTGCCCTTTGAGCAGAAGTTATATGCAAAAGAGTGATGGTTAAGTTGCCCATCAGATGAGGGATTGTAAGAAGGTATTACGAAAGTATCAAAAATAATATGGTTACGCTCATATGTGCAATGTTAAAGTGCAATTTTTATTGAACTGAGATGACATTTGAAATGTGCAAAATACAGTAGATTCCTAGATTATTGGTAATAGGTTTCAAAATGCCTAAAGCAGTTTTGCCTCACAACTGGTTTAACCAAAGATGCCAAAACATGCAAAAAAAGTATTAAAGTTGAACTTACCCTAACATGCCAATCTTTTCTATGCCCCATAGCACTAAGAAATGTTTGATTAATGTTTGCACCCCATATAAAAGTAATATCACATATGAAGATGCATAGTAACATTTTAATTTTTTTAATCGCAGATTAAACCACATACGTTACTGCGGGTGAACAAATTTAATTTTTTTAAAAAAAGCTTTTAACTCAGTACAAAAAATGCAAATATGAACTGAGCATTTCAAAAAAGCTGTAAACATTAAAATCATTCCCAATTGTGCACATACAATTCAATGACTTCTTTCTTCCTCCTTCTCAATCATGATTTTGTTAAAACATGGAACTTTCATGCTGATTTCAATCCACAGGTCTGCCTGCTGATTCAGGTGATTCCTAAATTTTGTCTTGATTGACAAACGAGAACTGAATCCAGATTCACACAAGTATGTCATTGCAAATGGAATGAGGACACAAAGAGCTTTTCCATCAAGTTTTGGTAACATATCCAGTGCTGAACACAAAAACTCCTCCTTGCTTTTAAATTGCATTTGAAGAACTCAATTTGTCTGCAGGTCAACAAGCTCTTCCTTCAGCTCTTCATCATCTAACAGGTTTGGCAAATTGTACGAATATGGATTCATGACCCATTCTTCTAAAATGTGTAGGTCTCCAGCAATAAAATATCCATCAAATGATTCGGAGAGCATTTCCAAATGAGTCACAATGTCTTCGCACACAGAAGGAGTTATGAATTCAGCATCATTCACCATCCCTTCAAGTGAAGAAAAATTTGAGAGATTTTCTCTTTCAATTCTTTGACGCCAAAGAGTTAAATTGTCTTTGAAGGAATTCTACTTTTCGAAAGCCTTAAATATGTTTATCCCAAACCAACAGACCATGCACGCAACCTGGGCTTCATCCTGGACTCCTCCCTGTCGATGACCAGACAAGTCAACACCGTCTCATCTTCATGCTTCAACACCCTGCGCATGCTCCGCAAGATCTTCAGATGGATCCCCACTGAAACCAGGAAGACCGTCACCCAGGCACTCGTCACCAGCCGACTGGACTACGGGAACACCCTCTACGCCGGAACCACAGCCAAACTTCAAAAAAGACTCCAACGCATCCAGAACGCCTCCGCACGACTCATCCTGGACATCCCCGACACAGCCACATCACCGGACACCTGAGAGACCTACCCTGGCTCCCCGTCAACAAGAGAATCACGTTCAGACTCCTCATCCATGCACACAAGGCTATCCACGACCTGGGCCCCAAGTACCTCAACGACCGTATGACCTTCTACACGCCCACCCGCCAGCTACGATCAACCTGCCACGCCCTCGCCACCGTACCACGCATCCGCAGGGCCACCCCCGGAGGAAGATCCTTCTCCTACTTGGCAACCAAGACTTGGAACTCCCTCCCCACCCACCTTTGGCGAACCCAAGACCATCTCTCCTTCAGGAAGCAGCTCAAGACCTGGATGTTCGAGCAGTAACATACCCCTCTCCCCCAGCGCCTTGAGACCCTCCCGGGTGAGTAGCGCGCTTTACAAATGCCGTGATTGATTGATTGATTGATTGAATAAAGAAAAACCCTCAGATCATTCATATGAGTTAAAATGTCAGCCAAGTAAGCTAGCTGATTCCAATGCCCCAATCAAATCATATTCATGATAACCCTGGGTGATGCTCCGTTTGCGGAGGTTGCAGAGTGTTCCGCACTCTGCGCTTTGCGGAGCACGCTGAGTTCTTAAGAACTCCGCTCGCAAAGTGCAGTGGAGTATTTTTTCCTCGCTGGCACTCATTAACATCAAGTTGGTGAGCGCGGGCAAGGAAAATCAACCTCCTGGTGAGATTTCTCAATGCAGATGGTTGGATTTCTCAGTGCGAGTGGTCGAGGCAGGTGGCCACTACTCGTGTTGAGAAACCTTCCGTTTACATTGAGAAAACTGCAGCTCAACTAGAAAATCTACTCAAGTAGCAGAAAGTAAGCTGTGCCCTCTTGTGTTGCACCTGGTGCAGTTTGTGATGATTTTATAATGCAGGACAAACACCTGGCTCTCAAAATCAGCATGACCCTAATGCACTCCGCCACTCATGGAACTCCGCATAGCGCAGCAGATTTTTTTTGTCACTTCGCAGAGTTCTATGTTAGCGGAACTCCGTGAACTATGCCCAGGCTTAATTCACGCTCCTCCAGAAAAACATTAATTTCTTCCCACAGTACAAAGAAGTAGGTTAAAGCTTATCCTCATGACAACCAATGGACTTCTGTGTGGAAAAGCAAAACTGAATGATCACTTACTTGACGTTCACAAAATGATTTGAAGATGTAATGGTTCAAAGCAAACCAACTGATCCAGTTGATGATCTTCACAAAGGTATCAAGGGCTTTCTTCCAATTTGGAGAGAATGTTTTGGATACCAGTGGTGGTGAGTACCGTTGCGATCCAGGAAGTGGATGAATTCGAAGAAGCCGATCCCGAGCGTCCGTGGGGTTCGAACCCCATGGACACCCCCCAAGGCTGTCTCCTTCTGAGATTCACTCTCTATCAGCCGACCGCGCTCGGGATCGGCTGCTTCGAATTCATTCACTTCCTGGATTGCAACGGTACTCACCACCACTGACCCGGACCAGGAAGTCTTTTCGGATCCTTCATTTAAAGGTCTGGATACTTCGGCAAATTTGGAACAAGAGCCAAGCCCGACACACGGTTGTTGCCGTTCACCAGTGATTTGCTCTCCGCAATCGGCCCTCAGCACTGCCCACGACCCAGTCCTGAGGAAGATCCTGAACTAACTAGGATCTAAACGCCGTTGACCTTCCAGCGCAAATACAGGCTCGAGATACGAAGCAGTTGACTACATTGAATACTTCAAAATGGAACTTTTAATCTACTTGGAACCGCCGTATACCAAATATCTCACTGTATATTTATTCACCAGTCACTTTGCGCCACCCACGCTGTCTCACATTGTTACATGCGTTGCTATTTTCGTTTTCACTGTTACACCTAGAGCACCACGTACAATTTGGGTTGTTTTTCAGTTTTTGTGATTTATATACTGCAGTGCTGCTATAACTACAAATTATATCTCTGTTTCACTTTTAAATATTTGTACATAAAATGATGCTTCTAGCACATGTCAGAATCATATAGAGTCTCCTTGTTTCCTTCCGGATAATGTTTTTTGCATATGTTTACTAACTGTCTTCAATCAATACCAGTTGGGATACTATTTTTCTTACATTATTACACCCCAATCCCAACACGGTTGACGGGTACCCCACTCCTGTTTTATCTACATCATTGCCCTAATCGACACAGATGCAAAGTACCATGCGGGTCTCCTCCTGGAGGAACTAGCATCCTGGGCAACTTTAAAACACATCATCCCTGTAAATCAAACCAGATTCTGCAGAGGTCAGGGCACAATTACTAACATCATGGCGCTACCTCTACTGACTGACGTGGTCAAGACAGCCAAGTGCTCACTATTTCTATGTTTTCTATGTTTTATAGGTTACAGCGCAGCGTTTGACCATGTAGACCGAAGCAAACTCTGGCAGAAATTGGACAACTGGGGGATACCCGGGCCACTCCTGAAGCAGCTGATACTACTGCATACCAACACTTGGGTCAAGATCAAATTGGGAAGCGGGATGCACCTTTCTAGGCAAATTAACACCACTAGAGGTCTAAACCAAGGACGCGTACTAGCCCCCATGCTGTTTAACCTTTTCCTCGCAAACCTGCCCGGGGAATTGGATAAAACCAAATTGCACGCCCCACGGTTGGGGGACATTTCGCTATCAAACCTCCTATACTCAGATGACTTGGTCTTAATAAGTCGGTCCCCTATTGAAATACAACATCTCCTGGACACCACCAACACATTTTCAATAAACAATGCATTAAAAATTAACTTAAACAAATCTAAAGTTTTGTCAGTGAATTACAATAAAACAAAGAAACTGGCATGGTTACTGGTCGGACAGAGGCTGGATAGAGTCACCAACTATAAATACCTTGGCGTATTATTAGACAGCAGAGGCTCGTTCAAACACCAACTAGAGGCTATCCAACGGAAGGGCACAAAATTCTACTTCTCAATTAAGACGCCGAAGAAAGTGCTCCCAGATCGATCACTGGATCCCCTCCTACAGATGATCAGAGCATGTCTACAGCCAATGTTCACATACGGTAGTGAACCCATGCAAGGGAAAGACGCAAACGCTCTAGACAAAATAATCAGTAGAGCATAAAGGGCAATTTTCGATCTGCCGAACTACATGTCTCCTGCCCAAATTTGCCTCGAATTTAGTCTCCAGAGACAAACGGTAGAGAGAAGAGGCGCCTACATAAGAGGTTGGTGCAAAATCAGAGGCGCAGAGCAAGGATCCTTAAACGCCCACCTCTGGACCGAACTGTTAACACGATCGAACTCCCCCGCCAAGAAGTACCTACTAGAATCATTGGAATACCTGGAATTAACAAACCTCTGGGAGTCATCGATTGACAACAACAGCTTCAAAAAGGTGGAAACAAAAGTAACTAAACTGACATCATCCATAGAAGATAAAGATACCTTGGCCAAGAGGGCACATGGATGGGCTGTGCTGAAAGATTACAAAGATCTCAAACAGCAGGAATACCTGAAAACGGGTCTCACGCGGAAGACAAAAGAAAAATTTCTAAATCTGCGCTTCGGCATTCTACCAATTCTACCTCACTTGGCACCTTGGAAAAGGGGATCAGAAGAACACCTTTGCCGTCTTTGTAGAACAGGGAAAGAGGATTTAATAAAAATAATTTGCATCTGCCGAACCTGATGGACATAAGGCGCGCCCTACTTCGAACATTATGGAACCAAAATGGCATAAGAAGCTGCAGGCAAGCTGTAATGATAAAGACTTAAGAGCCAACCATATGGCACAGTGAAAAACAGCATGTAACAGCTCATCAATCAGATAAAGGAACAGTCTGTTAAGGATCTGGCCAAGCCAAAATTATACACTGGCACACTGAGCCACATTTCTTTAAACTTAGCGAAGGACCACACAGACAATGCAATCGAGATGGATGACTTTACAGTGTTTTAATCACCTTTCTTCCTTTTATCTTAATAATATACGTGCAAAACAAGCTTTAAATGATTCTTAATTATGGAAGTTTTAACATTGTGAGTTTTAATTAACTGAACAATAAAGCTAGTCTGTTCTATTCTATTTACAAAGAGGACTTGGCAGCTCACACCCTAGGGCTTATTTACAAGTCCCTTACGCCGCCGCTGGGTCACTTTTTCCCACATAAAGTGATGCACTCCAGGCCCAAGGGGGTTGAAGGTAAGCACCCCTGTGTGGTGAATTTGTCCAAGTAAGTCCATTGGCTTGAAAATATGTTTTTTTAAATTTATTTTATTGTTCAAAATTCCTATTTTTAATGTAATTTTTAAAGGGAAATCCATTTCCCTTTTCCTGTCATTTGCTTTAACTCTCCACCCCCTTTACTCCCCTCGTCCACATATATAGGGTATATTTTAACATGTGGTTACCTCTCCTGTTGCCATCCTTCCTTTTAGTCTGCAGTTCCCTTCTTCCGTCTTTCTCCATGCTGCTCCTTTTTTCTCCTTTCCTCGGACCTTTGTTTTGTGTGCTCCTAGTTATAATGACAAAAGGTACTGACGCTGAAATCATTTCCCGGCATAATGACAAGATATACGACATCCCTGACCGTTCTTTTTCACAACATACTTTTTAAGATGATATTTCTTTTCATTAAGTGTGTTTTGCCAGTAATTACGCCTTCCTGTCAATTTGACTGGATTAATTAATTTTAGACATTGCGAATATCATAAGGAACAGTTGTAGAGTTTTGAAGCAGGAGATATTTTTAGTTCAAACTGGTATGATTCATTGTTGCAATGCCATTTAAGCACATTTTTGTTTTCAGTAGTGTGAGTTCATGCAAGCTTAAAATGGGAGGTGCTCCCCTTGGAGAGGCTGCCCAGTGGAATCCTGGGAAGGCAGGGTTCTTCTGCTCTAGTAACAGTGAACAGTGAATTAAGCAATCAGATGTTCTTTTCTGTCATCCGCTACACTGTATGTCATGTATCTTTGGCTTGAGCTGAGCCTTAGCTATTGCTGCAATGTCTAGTTTAATTTAAAATTCGTTTGAAATCCATATTGTAGTTGCCTAAAAAGAAGTAGAGTTTCAATTTGACAAGTACAGTAACAGCAGTTGGCTTAAGATGACAAGTGCCGGCGTAAATTGGCACTGACCTTTTCAATTACAATCTCAGTTGAACAGACAGAAGCAGACAGATTGTGAAATTCGGATTCATGGGGGAAATTAAATGTCCTGAAGAGGTAACTGCTCGTACTTTCACTTGGACAGTGTTTTGTGCAACACTTCATTTCTTTGAAGATGTATAGGGTACTAAAATATATTTACAGCCAGGAATAGTCCATAAAATCAAAAGAGCACCTCCTTAAATGATCAATAAACAACGATTTGGAAAATGAAGGTTTCTCTTTTCTCAGAGTGAAAATACATTCCAATAACAAACGAATTTACAGCATCCTATACCACACTATAGTAGCAAATAGCATTAAAGGGATAGAACCAAAATTCAAATGTATCCCCAGTATTAACTTTCTGCTTGTTTTTTTAATTGTTTGATATTTTTTCTATGAATAACAAGTTCATTTTTACTAATTCTGTAAGCCTAAGATCTGCTGGTCTGCTGTGCCATTGACTTTGTTTTGTGAGATGTAAAATGAATAGCTAAAGCGACTCAGTTGTGCAACAAAAAGTTACTACGACTGATTCCGATTTGAAGTGTTGCATCATCACCTGCGTTGTCAATATGTCTTGTGTGTGCTTGAGAGTTACCACCGACGTATGTTTGGACCTACAGAGAGGGGTAGGAAAGCTATTTTCAGAATAAAAGCCTCTCTGGTAACGAGTGGGTCATTTAGAACCTTCTGGTCAGCTCAGGCCTTGACTTCCACTTTCTATCAGAGGTCTAAACCCCTCCATATCTAGAGATTACCGCGTGCCGGGGAGGAATTCCTGTGTCCTCTGAAGATAGGATGTTGCTGCAGATTTGCGGTAGGCACAGATTTATGTAAATAGCACAACATGTTTTTTGTTCCGTTTTATATCATTTTTTCTGAAAAAAACTCCCAGAAATCAGGGCAAGGTTTGTTTTCCCTGTTTTCCCATAGTACCATCATGTCGACACTCCCCACCCCCAAGCACCTAGTATGCATACAAATAACACACACCACACAAATTGTTGTGGGAAAAACTGCTGCAGGTTTATTACATACAGCGTTATGTAATATGGTGGGTTATCTTACGGGCGATTCAAGGGCAGGCAGCATACTCGCCACCTGCCCGCCTGATGAGCCAAGCAGCACTGGGGCGAACCCCAATTGTGCTGCCCCTTGTGGTGATCCTCTTCCCGGATCATGTGACACTTAGTACTCACGCCCCTTTCAGGGCGGAGCGTAGCAAGGCAAGCCCCCGGTTGTTCAGGCCCACAAACGCCCGGAGGACAAACGGGCGTCAACATGGTTTCCAGGAACCTCTCATGAGGCTCCTGGGCTCTGGCACCCCTATGTGCCATGCAGAGGTACTCTTCTGTACCCAATTGCTTCCAGATCGCCCTGTAACTCCGCCTGCAACGAAAAAAGGAACAAGATTACAACATTCTCACCATGCTTCCTCCCCCCGACCACGCCGGGTAAGCGGTAGGGTGGGAGACAGCGTGTCCTGAGAGGCAGCGGCCGCGCGTGTCCGGTGTGACGAAAAAGAGGTCGTCAGCGTGGCGAGGGGGGATATATACCCCTCGCCACGCCTACTGCACCGGACATGACGCGGCCCTGTCCGTGCCCCGGAGGGGACTCCACAAGAGTCCCTGCCCCTAAGGGAAGACAGGAGGGGTGGGGGCTACCCGATGACACTACAGGGCCATCCTCTTGAGTGGCCTCCTGCGGTGGCCTCAGGCAGCCGCATAGTACCATCATGGCGACACTCCCCACCCCCAAGCACCTAGTAAGCATGCGAATAACACACACCACACAAATTATTGTTGGGAAAGACTGCTGCAGGTTTATTACATACAACGTTATGTAATATGGTGGGTTATCTTACGGGCGATCCAAGGGCAGGCAGCATACTTGCCACCTGCCCGCCTGATGAGCCAAGCAGCACTGGGGCGAACCACAATTGTGCTGCCCCTTCTGGTGATCCTCCTCCCGGATCACGTGACACTTAGTACTCACGCCCCTTTCAGGGCAGAGTGTAGCAAGGCAAGCCCCCGGTTGTTGAGGCCACAACCGCCCATAAGACAAACGGGGTGCCAACACGGTTTCCGGGAACCTCTCATGAGGCTTCTGGGCTCTGGCTCTGACACCGCTATGTGTCGTGCAGAGGTACTCTTCTGTACCCAATTGCTTCCAGATCGCCCTGTAACTCCGCTGACAGGGCCCCCCACCAAAACACCTCTGTTCTCACCTGCAACTCTCATATATAAGCCCCCTGCCAGAGATGGACAGGAGACCCAATTTATATCCCAGTCATACTTGTCGTTAGACAGCCAGAGTCGCTGACGGAGGCCTTTCAGGCAAGTGAACTTGTGCCAGGAACTAGTTCTCCATGGGAAAGTTCTGTTGCTTTACATGACTCTGCCCCGTGCCACTCGGGTGGGGCAGATTCAGGCCTTATGGTTCACGTGGCCCCCTGAATTTGCTGGTTGCACCTGGCTGCATGGTGTGTCTTGCATACCTGTGCACCACATCCAAGGGGGCATGAGACCACAAGCCCTTCTGGCCTGTGAACTTGTGGCAAGGCTAATCCTGTTATGGGAAAGTTCCACTGCTTCACATGACTCGTGCCAGCTCTGTGCTGGGCGGATTCAGACACTAGGGCACACCTGGCCCCCTGAATTTGCTGATCTCACCTAGCTGCCGTCTGACTAGCACCGATTGTCCTGCACACCTGTGCCCCGCCTCTAAAGGACAGCAGCCCACTTGTAAACTGACCGCTCCCACACCCGCCTGCCTACTTAAGGCTGTTAGGGCGAGAAGGATTATACTTTAGCATTTGCACGGTCCTTTTGCTTCCGAAATCATGCCGCACATGAAAGTCCCTAACTATAAGTATGTGACAATGAGCAGGGGGGGCACTCCTGCCATTGCCCGGCATCCCTTAATCCTTATGGGGATCGTCAGCTCACTCCCTCTATGGTGAATACCCCTGGCATACCGGCTCACAGGATGTCTGATATTGTGCTGTGCCCACTGCCAGTCATGTGGTGCCTAACCATAAAGGGTGACTAAGTCCTACTTACACCCACCCTGGCGTATTCCACTAGGGGTCGGGGGGCTTCACCAGCCCTCACTGAGCAGCCCCAGGGTGGAAAATAACCTGCCCCGCTGAATTAAACTATTGTTGCACCTGGACATGCCAATGCTCTATTGCATATTTTCGTGCTTGACAGCTTATTACCCCATTTCCTGGGACGGCAGCACTGGATGACCTCAACAGACAGCTTGGTGTGCTCCCATAAAACTGCAGTGCCCATGAGAACCGTGAAAAGCAACCCAATTTCCACCTGGGTGTACCACAAAATCAAACTGGCCTCGCACCACGGAAAAACCCTAGAGACACATCTCAAACCTATTTACTGGTTGTTGCCACTTGGCTCTTATTTGGTTGCAGCTCTGTGTTTGTGAAGCGCGCGTGCCCCTTGGGGCCCGCTGTCACCGAATAGTCAGTATATGCTCCCCATAAGCTGATACAGTGTATCACTAAACGCCCTACTTGGATAGAAGGAATGCTGATTGGACCCAGGGACTTTGGACATAATCCTCCACTCAATTTGCACCAAACAACATTATCTTTGGGACACCAGTGGCAGAAGATCCACCCCAGTCTAGATTCAAGCCCATGGAAGGATCACCCTGGGGGGCGGACAAGTGTGATGGAACCAGAGGGACCTTATGTGCAACTACCTTATGTTCCCGAATATTGGGAATGCCCATGGTCTAAAACACCCTGCCGCCATGTGGCTCAAACTCAGTGTGTACCCAAGGTTTTGCCCACCAGCACACCCAGGTTCCCAGTTTCATGCTGGCTGTGCCTTTGTGGTTGAAGCGCTGTGTGCAGCGTGCGTGCCTCCAGGGCACGATGTTCTTGAAGAGCCGGTGTCTGTTACCCACTCGCTGATATTTATCTTTCACTACCTGTCCTTACTTGGAAGAAGGAATGCTGGGTGCTTCCTAAGGACTGTAGACTAAATGCCCCACCTAGTTTTACCCCATAACTTAGGGAAAACCCAAGAAGTGATCAGGCCCTCAATGATACACCTACCCCTGCTTGGACTATCAAAGTATTTGGGACACCGGAGCAGAGGATGCTCCTTCAAGTCTCAGGTTGAGACCCCTAGAAGGGTCACCCAGGGGGCAGACGAGTCTGTGGTAACCCGAATGGAACATTCAGTGCGAATACCTGCCCTTTCCTAAATATTGCGACTGTCGAATGGACAATATTACCTGTCGCCATAAAGCTCAAACGTGGTGTTCACCAGATTTTAGTACACTGCTGCACACTTGCTAGATGACAACTACACCACCCACATGCTGCCCTAGCTAATGCGTGGGTGTCAATGTCCGCCTTGAAGCAACCTGTAACCTGCCCCTGGATGCAGGGGAATGCCCCCCAGTGTAGATCTGGACCTGTTTCTATATGGTGCCAGCAGATGTTCCTCATACCTGCCTAGGCTTGGAATTGGTGCTAAGCGAAGCGTGCTGCTGGCTACTGTTTACGGCTTCTGTCATTGCCTCCAGATAATAATACAAGGCCATACTACACCTATGGCACGCCTGTACCAATGACTTAACAATGCTTGTGACTTGTATAAGTTACCTGAAGCCACACTTCTGGCTTCGCTGCGTAGCATATTTAACATGCTTCTCTTCTGACATGGTGGGACTGTCACCTTTCAGTGCTGAACAAGGCATTAAATGTCTCCCTTCAATGAATAGCAAGCTCACCCATGGCTTGTGCCCGGGCACTGCTTTGCAAGGCAACCAATGTTATACTAACCACCAGACCTACCACTAGGCTGTGTAAATGCGGGCCAGGGTGAACTTAACCATCGGCTTGGTGTGGATGAATCCTAACATTGCCCTGCTTAAGTGCAATTGCTTTGACAATCTCTCCTGACAAGCTCTACTTGATCATAATGACCCGTAAGGCACATCATCCCCATGGATGTTAATCTGCCCCAAACTTTGTGGAAACAGCATGTGCAGGCCTTGCCTGACCGGGTTTAAGAGTAATAATGATGCGATGGGCCCTTCTCTGAGCGCAATGCTTGCCCCCTATCCACTGCCTCACTCTATTTAGCACTCCCCTGCAGGGTGGCAACTAAGCTAAGCCATGCAAGAAGCACTTGCCAATGTGATCAGACCAAGCATTCGCCGTTCCCTAATCCATCAGAACTTGTCGATGACAGATGACATGTCCCTTGTCTTTCATCATATAAGAGGGCCTCAAAATACATCCAGAGCTTTTAACGGCCCACCTGTTCAAATTAGGGAACCTGATAATGGTCATGCCTAGCCATGGATTTATTCTACTGAGCTGCTAAGGGGGGGGGATGATAACCATGGCTGGGAAACCCAAGGGTCCAGGCCGTGAGCAGGAGAATTAGAATGCCTTACTGTGGTAATGTGCAGGACCAAACCACCATCTGCAATGAAACTTTCAGTTTGAATGTGACAAATGCCAACTACGAACTCAAAGGTGCAATATTCTCATGTAGTAACACAAATGTAATCATCTGTGTGAATAAAATGTTCATGGCTGCCTGGTGTGCCCTAACCACTGTACTCAACTTTATAAAATGTTTGATTTATGCGAATTGCAACCATTCCCAAATAAATCCGCTCATTTCACTAAATGATGCATCATCAACCACGTCTCTAAGCCTTGCAATAAGTGTAAAAAGTACTCTCCCAACATTGAGGTTCCGGTTCACCTCAAAAAAAGACTGGACCCAGGCCTAGATCCCGGTTACCTAAACTAAGGAAAGGCTACCGCAGTGTGTGCCCACCGCTAAAATCCCAACTTTAGTGATGTATATGCTGTTGTCTCAAATAGGGTAACTCAGAGGCGGTGCACTGTGAGAATGTCAGAGAAAGGGAGCCCAAAACAGGGGAGGTGCAAGTGAGCCGTATGTTCCCTTCCCCATTAGTCACCGTTCTGTTTTCCTGATCAGACATTACAGTCAAAATCCTTTTCGCTCCTTATGCACACCCAAATAATTTAAAAGAGCCATAAAATTGTGAAAAGCCTAAAGGGACCCTGCAGTTCTACCCTTGTGCCTTACAAGCAGATGGGTGTTCTAGCTGTCAATTCCTGCCTACAGGCTATGGCAACTCCTCTGTGCGCCCACACGCAGCGTTAAGATGCATGGGCGCTATCAGGAACAGACACACATGTACAAGGGCGAAGGGCCAAAAACACACAGATTGTTCCCCGGATATTAACTGCTCCTTATTGGGTACCAGGGGGCGGCAGATCTCCCCGTTGACCAAGACACCGCTATCGTGATTCCTACAAGTGGAGACCATAATTGATTGTAAGCTGCAAGGGATAAGAAGCCGCAACTAAACGTTGTGTTTAATATTGCCCCACACTCGTCCCAAAAGAGCAGCCTAGTGTACCTGTATTGTTGCACCGCGTTACCCTGGCTTGGCACGGTGGATAATTCATTTGCCCCAAAGCAAAGAGGGATTGATGCGCTACGAGCGCCCGCCAATCTGGCAAGGCAGACCCCCACTGTGCCACTTCACACTGGTCGGCAACTGCAGGTGATGTTTGCCCCTGGAAGAGACTACATGCAACATTGCGGGCAATGCCAATTTGTACACTGGCGAGCTTTGACCCGAAATTGCGGAGTGACTGCCTGAGCCCCGTTGTGCATTGCGCCATTAGGCACGGAGTAGATTTGCCCAGGACCTCCGGTTGTGGTGCACCCCGAGAACGCTGGTTCCCGCACGTAAAGGTCCGCAACGTGAACTTAGCCTGTCCGTGTGGGGCGCATGCTACCTTACACATGCCGGCACTGGAGTAAAGTGATGTGCCCCGATCACGATTGTGAGCGCGAGCCCCAGCGCCATGGACATCCTCGGGGACTCGCACAAGGGTATGGAGTACTTTAGGACCAACACTGGTGATTCAGAACAAGGAGTGCATTAAGAGGAAAGCTAGCGAAGGAAAGAGATTCGCAGTCAGTGAACGGTTACCGCTAGTCAAGGCTGGTGCGAGACACCGCGACCAACGTGAGGAAGCTCACGAAAGAAACAAAATTGGAAATACAAGTGGTCCCGTTTTAAAACTATGTGAAAAAATAGCTCACACATCTGATTTCTTGAGACACTCAGTTGCAGAATCGTGCACACAGCTTCATTCACAAGCTTGAAGAGTGACCTTTACCTCTACAAGTTTGAGGATAAGGATTGGGAAAAGGATTGATTTGGCCCTGATGAGAGTCTGGGGACAAGGAACCCACACTTGAAACGCATCGACTAAAAGGATTAAATCCTACTTTTTGAAAACGCTCTTGACTAAGGGAATTAAGCCTTATCTCTTGAAAACATTATTGACATCTACTTTATACTGAGTACCCACATTGATTGATGACACTTTAGTATTTAGAAATGAATTGTACTTATGCTTTGGTATTTTGATGATGTTATTTGAAATAATTTGACATCTTTTTTACCTTTCATTTGTTTTTCCCCCCCGTTTTCATTTTTGAATATAATGTTGTGTAACATGTAATGAATCGTAATAACTGTATGTTTCACTCTTTTGTATATATGTTTTTGTATAATTAAGACAACAAGATTGTGTGGTTATGTATGTGAAGAATATTGTCTTCTCTTTCTAAAAAACAGTATTTCTCATTCTAAAAATACGATTAAAAGGCGCAAATAATTGCCGAGATGAACATATTAGTTTTTGTTCATTCTTTCCACTTGAATAAGACTTTTTGAAATAATGTGAAGTGTGGGTTTCTCTGTTTTGTAAAACTTCACACTGGTCGGCAACTGCAGGTGATGTTTGCCCCTGGAAGAGACTACATGCAACATTGCGGGCAATGCCAATTTGTACACTGGCGAGCTTTGACCCAAAATTGCGGAGCGACTGCCTGAGCCCCATTGTGCATTGCGCCATTAGGCATGGAGTAGATTTGCCCAGGACCTCCGGTTGTGGTGCACCCCGAGAACGCTGATTCCCGCACGTAAAGGTCTGCAACGCGAACTTAGCCTGGCCGTGTGGGGCGCATGCTACCTTACACATGCCGGCACTGGAGCAAAGTGATGTGCCCCGATCACGATTGTGAGCGCGAGCCCCAGCGCCACGGACATCTGCGGGGACTCACTCAAGGGTATGGAGTACTTTAGTGACACCCGGATTACGGCACCCAATGCAGGCGCAGTTAAGCAAACGCCCCCGGGAGCGATAAATAAAATTTTTGACAGCTTGTGTCCCTCCAAGCATCAAGGGTTCCCGTAATATTTATATATTAACCCCGGGGGTCGAACCGTGCCTGCATATTTATTTTTAAATTTTATATAGCGCTAGCTCGACCCGTATGTATCTGCGTGCTTTACCTACCCTGTGCCCAGCAGGAGGACCTTACAATTACATAGTGGCCTGCAGTAAGGAAGCAAGGCATAGCTACAAATAATTAATAGAATGAATAATTGTGAGGTGCAAAGCAAGAAAGGGCAGGCACGACATCACCGGTCACCCAATCTCCATGAGGGTCCAGGGATAGCGGAGACCCTTGGATAGGAAGACTGTGTAAGTTGAGTTGTGCCTCAATGTGCTGGTGCACTCCGGCTTGCCGATTTGCCTAGGATCCCCACTGGGAATGCGACCCCGGAGCTCGGCCACTTGTTCCAGCACCAAGGTCGGCA
Source organism: Lissotriton vulgaris (assembly GCF_964263255.1). NCBI lineage: Eukaryota > Metazoa > Chordata > Amphibia > Caudata > Salamandridae > Lissotriton > Lissotriton vulgaris. The sequence continues at coordinate 971,794,806 of NC_141693.1, read as the reverse complement.
AGGCGACCTTAATTTCCAACATTCAACCTTCTGCCAAAGAAATCAAGTCAAGTCATCCGGTGGATTCGAACCGGCAACCTTGTGCATACAAGGCTGAAACGTAACATCGAAGCCACACAATTCTGTCCGATGTAAAATTGGGGTCGGGTAAAGTCAGAGCTATCTGAAATGCATAAATAACTCCTGGTGGCTTCCGCGGGTGGGGGGCAAAGAGTGTGCCCAGATGTCGGGCTGCTGGTAGTGACTAGTCCCGGGCGACAAACTCATTCACCTAGCCCCTCCCTGTCTGACGCCCCCCCCCCCCCAGGGGCAGGACATGCAAGAGGCCCAGACCACCCCGCTGCGTGGGGGCGGGGGGGGTAGGCCTCCCGCTTCAGTGTTTGCCGCCGTATGGCGGCCGACAATGACACCTTTCTTTGTCTGCACTCATTTTATTGCCTTAGTAAAGCTCTGCCCCTCCTGGCCTCAAAACATTGAAACCGATGCCCTGCACCCGCAGGGAGTGCCGCAAAAAAGCAGCTGGGCCAGCAGGTATATTACGGTCCATCAAGTAATCTGAACCTAAGCTCCAACGATACCTTACGGGCCTCCAAGCACCAAGTACGATGTCTGGGCTCCGTAGCACGGCCCCGTCGTATGTTAGTGGATAGGGGGAGACCGTAAGCAGCAATATTTAGCAAGGCCAGAGGCGTAACACAGGCCCCCGCAGCCCATGCAGTGCGGGGGGGCCCCCAGGCTCCAGGGGGCCCCCTCGCCGCCCAGTGACATATGCCACCTGACATCAGAAATGAACTCCTGCAAGACACTGCCCGGGAAACAGGACACGTTTTACAAGCAACCATTTGTGGTTTTTTTTTTATGTAAAATGCTTCAGAAAATGTCTCTCCCAAACGTCAGCGTTTTCAATAGGGCACAGCCTCAGCCATAACAATATGATATTTCTTGCGACGGCCTCACGTTACGTGCCGTCACGTGACCCTCTATTTTCCAACAGGAACAGTCACTAGTAGAAAGGCGGCAATTAAACGCGGGCAATAATGTTCCTTGGGCTCACTACTTCAATACTTTGTGCCGCAGTAGTTTGCTGCCCCATCATCACACGGGACCATAGGCAGAGCAGTCAGCAGATGAGGTCGGACAGTCTTCTGTGCAGAGGGAAGATCTCTGGAAATACGAGTGCCTCCACAATGCCCACTCTCGTCCCATCCGCAACTCAGGTCTGACAATTCATGTTGCTTTCTGATATTATGATGTCAATTTGCAACGTTAATAATAATTTAATTTTAGCAGGCTAAGTAGAACTGCAGCGTGCTGGTGCCGCGGCAGATTGGGCTCAGAGCCGAGCTAACTGACATTGATTAAGATCAACTGAGACCCCGCAGGACCCTGTCATGGGGCCTCTGTAGTTAGTTTCCTTTGCATATTGTGTTCCATAGCTTTGTGCCCTGTATTTTCGGTCATCTGCCAGCATATGTTACATGTTTAAATTACTCTGTGTAATATATTCCACTTATTAATGGACCAAGATGGCAAGCTGGGGTGTAGCATAGCAGACACGTAGCAGGTGGTTCACACTGAGCTATTCTGGACCGTGAGCCTATAAAAGGGCAAGATTACCAGGTGACTCGTAACACATGAGAACATGTACTGTAATCATGCCTTTTAATACATGTATTTATTTGTTTACATTTGTACCAAATTATACAGCTAGTTGATTCATTTTGTTATGTCTTATTTGTATTTCTTGAGTTTGTATTGAGCTCATGCTACCAATGTAAGCTAAAAAGCAGCATTTAGATGGTGAGGCCTGTAGAAGCAAGTTGAAAATGTATTCCCAAACATGTTGCCGAGTAACCATTACATGGCGTTTTGTTACAAATACACAGGGTTTGCCTGATGCAGCTGCATGTGGTAGATTAAATCTCTTGAATAACATTTAGACCAAAAGTACATCTGGCCTGGGTCAGGTGATCAGTGAATTTATTGTGTATCAGGCCTGCTCCCTGCCTAACAAGAGTTCAAGGAGATGCAGTCTTTGTTCATGGCAATTATTCCAGCTGGGCAAAAGGACCAGATATGGGATGGAGGGAGGAAGAGCAGAAGAGAGGGGTGGAGGGTAGAGAGAGTTTTTACTATAAATTTGAGACTAGCGACATAAGGGCTGATCTGTAGATTGACAGGCTGTCTGTCAGCACATCAAGTCAGTGGAGGACATTGCTTGCTTCACCCCATTGCAGAGTACCACCAGTCATATTTAGATATCAGTGCCTGATGCGCATCGCCAGCTGTGGCAGTTATGTACAGGAAGGTGTCCCTTCCTGTACATAAACAAACCTTTTCTAAACATGCCGTTTTGTAACTTATGTGTGTGCTGCATGAAGCAGCACACATGTAGGTAACAAACTGGCATTTTAGGTTTGCTTATGTGCTGGAAGAGACACCTTCCTGCACATTAACAAACCTCCCTGCTTGTAGGCACCCTTGCACTCTGGTGCAAGGGTGCCAGCGTTGGTGCTAAGTTGTGAAACTTAGCACCATCGCAGGGGTAAACGCAAGGCTGCACCATATCCTTATGAATATGGTGCAGCCTTGTGTTTCCGAAGTAGCAGAGAGAGGCGTTAAGCCAAGAAGGCTAACGCCTCTCTCCGCCACTTTCTTGTGAATTTCTCCCTGGTTTTTACATTTTGCTATAGGTCTTGTGACCCCGAAACTCTCGGAAATTTGTAATAAGTCTCTGGCCTCTGCTGAACTTCTGCCAAGATGGAAACATGCTTTTGTTAAAAAATCTATGGATATGACTAGCTTCTCTACTTTCAGACCTATTTCTTTATTAACATTCCAAACTGAACTATTTGAAAAGTTTGTTAACTCTCAGGTAGAGTGACCAACCATCCGTAAATTTCTCGGACAGTCTGTCATTTTGGTGTCCTGTCCGTTAACCATAATCATTCCTTTCACGGATGCCTTTTGTCCATAATTTTGGAGATCAATTACAGCGAGCTGAGCTGTTACCCTGAGAAGTACCAGGAGATTAAAAGTTCTCAGGGTCCAGGTCGCACTTCTCTGTTGAACTCCAGAGGTTACAGCAGCCCCTCACTGAGCTCGCACATACTGTAGACAGGCCCATTGTCATTCTGACTGAGGCTGATTATCCCCTTTCAAATGACAATGCGCCGTCTGCCTTTAGCATGTCTTGTGAGGGAGTGCCTTGGAGCCAGTAGATCGTAGTTTGTGATTACAGAGGAGCTTTCCCCAAACAGAGTACTGTGGGGAACTAGCGGTCCTGTGTAATTTGCCAATGTTGCTCACTGAGAGTGAAGGGGCAGGAGCAGGGACTGGGCAAGGGGCAAGAGTTGTGACGGGTCAGGAGAGGTGACAGGAGAGGTGACGGGGCAGGACTTGAGAGGTGACGGGCCAGGCGCGTAAGACAGACCCCCGCGGTGCGGGGTCCACCGAGCTGCAGGGGACCCCCTCAGCACAGTACTCAGGCCTGAGACCTCCGGAGTAAATCCGGAGCGGGGGCCCCTCCGTGTACCTTGCAGGGGGGCCCCCTCAACTTTCGTTACGCTGAAAACTCGACCATCCCGGCTTCCAAGTGCTGTAGGCCGGCCTAACGTACCAGCGCGCTTACAGAGCATGGGCGCATCCAACTGACCCCCGTGAAATAAAACCAGAAGCGACTCTGAGGCCATAGGCACATGTTCTGCCTCGACTAGTTAAAGGGGATAAAATGCTAGTTTGTCGACACCGCTCCCTGTTTCCCCCCAGTGCAGTCCTGCCGAATATCTTTTGAAGCTCTGGAGACCGTTTATTGGTTAGTTCCCATAACATTGTGATGTCCCTTTGAGTTTTTATTTCGGCACCTTTGGCTTGCCCTAAACCATGATGTGATGACACGGGCATTTTTACGCATAGTCGTTATGGCGATGTTGTCCGTAATCGAGGCGCCACTATGCAGGCGTCGCACGGTGGGCAAACGTTTGTGCTTGCGAAAAGGCGCGCGGGACATTTTGTCAAGGAGGGCCGAGCTTGGCTCCCTTGTCACATCACGGAAAGTGTCGAGCATCCTGATGCAGAATGCTGGGGTATTCAGCTGCAGCTCCCTGTGGAGAACCCGGGGAGGTTCCTGCTACTCTCTCCTCACTTGAGCAAATCCTTTTATTTTCGACCCCTGCTGTCACCGGCAAGCGCCTGACCAGGGTGCTCCAAATGGCGCAAACCCAGTGGCTCAAGCTCCGCCCATCCCACACCGCCACGTTGGAGGACGCGATCTCGGTAATCACCCAGGCTAGCTGGGACCACCAGAATACAAAGCGTGCTCCTGCCCCTAGGGACCGGGGGACGAAGGGGGGGGGGTGGCGGCGAGGGATACCGGGTGTACAAGTGCTAAAACCCCGATCTCACCCCCCCCATGCTCCTATCGCCCACCGGCAAAAAGTACTGGGAGCCATAGCTGCACTCAATCACCCGACTCCTAACAACAACCTCAATCCTGGGATAGCGGGATACTCCACTGTCGCACACACCCGGACCTGACATCACAGCTACTGTGATCATGGCCCGTTGCTGGCAACCCCCTGGCACTCACCCCAAGCCATCCACAGAGGCGCTCGCATGCGGCCCTTATCCCTGCATAGATTAAAGTGGGCGGGCTAAGGGTGCACCTACTGAAACCGGCAAAGAGACCCCCGATGTACAAGGGGGGGGGGAGGCCTATGGCTGACTCACTGCACTCCAAAGTTGCCGAAGAATCGTGCACGACCGAACGATGACTGGTAACTGCTGTTGCATTTGGGGCATGACCGAGCCTGCATGGATGGACAAACGGCCCCTCTAGACAGCGTGTCCTGCGAGGCAACGGCCGCGCGTGTCCGGTGCAACGACAAAGAGGTCGTCGGTGTGGCGAGGGGGGATATATACCCCTCACCACGCCTACCACACCGGACATGACGCGGCCCTGTCCGTGCCCCGGAGGTGACTCCGCAAGAGTCCCTGCCCCTAAGGGAAGACAGGAGGGGTGTGGGCTGACCGATGGCACTACAGGGCCTCCCTCTTGAGTGGCCTCCTGCGGTGGCCTCGGGCAGCTGCAAAAAGTGCTGGTCACCCACCAGGGAAACACCAGTCCTTCCCACACCTCTAAATGGGTCGGAGAGCTGAGCCGTTGGCAGACAGATTGCTGTTACTTGGAGGATGACCTCCTGAGAAGGTCCGATCCCTTGTTCTAGGCGCTGATTGGTTTATTAGAACCCAAAGGATAAAGAAATGCCTCCATTTCAAACTATTTACCTGAAACATTCCCCGGAAGGAGAATCAGTGAGTAAGGTGCGCTGTGACGTCAATTCACACTTGTGGGGTTGTAGTACTTTGAGCCAGTTTCTCAAGTGGTGAGTACGATACTCACCAGGAGAGACACAGAAGTAAAACAATACTTTACACAGTGTGAGAAACACAGATATGTATCTCTACACTAACAATGCATATGGCCGGGATGCCCGTCACCCCCTCCCAACACAATCCCCAAGGATGGGAAGACGGACGCAGGCTTGAACTTTTGGAAGGCGGGAGGGAGTCACCCTCCCGGCCGTATTTATTAAAATATGAAACAAAATTTATAACATTAAATAAAAGTTTCATAATCATGTACAATTTTACATTTATTACATTTCGATGAAGACATGTTCTTTGGCTAACCTTAACAGATCTCTAATACAAAGGTTTCCTAGCCGAGTCTAACATCCTGCAAATGCATACATTCTAAATTAAAAATTGTACATCCTAGCATTAAGGGCCAACGGCAAGGTCTTAACCGGTGTCAGATCCCTACTACCAAAACTGTCGCCCTCACGGTGTGAGTGGCGCATGCGCAGAGGACTGTAACCTCATTGCCAACTGTAATTTCCCTTGTCGTGATGGGGGCCCCCTTTCCACTTGACGCCATCTTAAAGGTCGTCCGAGTTCCCGTGTGAGGTATCTGTAGGAAGGACAGCGTGGACTCCCCCCCCATCCCCACACTCTCTATCCGCTGTCGCGGATATCCGGCCCCCTGGAAATTAGTAGGAGTGGCATATAGCCACCTCCTCCCCTGGGAGGGGCCTATGGCCGTCTCCCCTTAGGCGACCCATCCATAATGGGTGCCGCCTCCCCGTGGGAGGGGCCAATGGCCGCCTCCCCCCGGGCGCTCCCATCCATTCTGGGTGGCGCCCCCCTCTAGGGACCTTGAAATTACTGCTCACCGATCATGACCTTACCGCCCGACCAAAAAATAAATACGACAGTTGTTTTACCTACTAAGGAAGGAAAATATTCAGCATGCCTAATTGTATCAAGACTGTTACTCCTGAAAAGAAAAACAGTATCCTACAGACAGAAGACACATACTCAACTTAAACATTCCTTTACTTTTCTACAGAGGAAAAAGGGCCTAACACAGCAAAACTTTATTACAAAACGAACATTGCCATAAGGGGCTGGTGGGTGTGTCAAAATTGCTGCTTGTTCCATCGAGGGCTCACGAGCAACGAGTGGGTGCAGCCTTCAGAGCACAGGAACAAGAGGACGCTTCTTCGGATTTCCGCTCTATTTATTCTTCTGCGGGAGGGCGTGTACCCTCCTCCGGCACGCCTACTGGGCGTGGCCATCGGTGGAGGTGTCTAGGACAACCCCTCTTGGGCGGGAAAAGGCGCGCCCCGGCTACGCCGCTTCGGGCATACCAGCCGAGACACGCCCCCCCGCCCAAAATGGTTTCCCGGGAAGATCGGGGCACCCAACCATACGTTCGGGGGGACCGAGTGGTCGCCCCTTTCCATATGGCCGGGATGCCCGTCACCCCCTCCCAACACAATCCCCAAGGATGGGAAGACGGACGCAGGCTTGAACTTTTGGAAGGCGGGAGGGAGTCACCCTCCCGGCCGTATTTATTAAAATATGAAACAAAATTCAAAACATTACATAAAAGTTTCATAATCATGTACAATTTTACATTTATTACATTTCGATGAAGACATGTTCTTTGGCTAACCTTAACAGATCTCTAATACAAAGGTTTCCTAGCCGAGTCTAACATCCTGCAAATGCATACATTCTAAATTAAAATTGTATATCCTAGCATTAAGGGCCAACGGCAAGGTCTTAACCGGTGTCAGATCCCTAATACCAAAACTGTCGCCCTCACAGTGTGAGTGGAGCATGCGCAGAGGACTGTACCCTCATTGCCAACTGTAATTTCCCTTGTCGTGATGGGGGCCCCCTTTCCACTCGACGCCATCTTAAAGGTCGTCCGAGTTCCCGTGTGAGGTATCTGTAGGAAGGACAGCGTGGACTCCCCCCCATCCCCACACTCTCTATCTGCCGTCGCGGATATCTGGCCCCCGGGAAATTAGTAGGAGGCGTATATAGCCGCCTCCTCCCCTGGGAGGGGCCTATGGCCGTCTCCCCTTAGGCGACCCATCCGTAATGGGTGCCGCCTCCCCGTGGGAGGGGCCAATGGCCGCCTCCCCCCGGGCGCTCCCATCCATTCTGGGTGGGGCCCCCCTCTAGGGACCTTGAAATTACTGCTCACCGATCATGACCTTACCGCCACAGGCCGGATAGTTGACCGACTATCCGGCCCCCCCAACTCCTCCTAAAGGTCATGCTTCCTCAAACCCCTTAGCCATGCTATGAAGTCTCCTATGAGTAAAACATTTCCCTCCCGGGACAGGTGAACCCCATCATTCAGATACATGTGGTCACCCCGAACACACCCATGAGGAATGCTATGCAATTGCGCAGAGCGAAACAATCTACCAATTTTATTGTTTACCCTCTTAACCGAATGGTTCAGTGCTGACACCGAAAGGCCCCCCCGCCATACTTTCCTGGGAATCATGTGGGACCAGGCAATCGTGCACCCCGGGATTCTTTTTGCCAACCAGCTAACAGCAGACAAAACTTGTTCAAACAACACTCGTCTACCCAGTGTCACCAAGTCATTGCCCCCCAGGTGTACTATGACTACAGATGGCGGTGACCTTTGCCGCCCTAAGAGACCCTCAACAAATGACTCGAATTGGTCAAAACAGAGCCCGCCCTTCCCATGGAAGGCCACTCTGTACCCGTATTCCCCAGCTGCGCGAGTCGCGTCACCTGCTTTGAATACGTCCCCGGAGCGCCTCACGTATAAGTGGCCCACGACCCATACCACTCACTCCCCAGACGGTGATCCATGACCGCTGCTCTCCTGGTACTGGGTCGACTGCAAATTCCACCCCGCGTGACAGGCTCGCGAAACTGTAATTAAAACAAAAGACAAGAAGCGTGAGTGCATGTCAATTGATCTTTACAACATGTGCAATCGCACATACCTCTTGGAGCAATTCGAGGACCATCGCCACAACTGTTTTACTTCGTCCGCACTCTGACCCCTGGCTGTAGCCTCTGTAGCAGCCCCTATCCTAAAGGAGTGGGTCCCAAAATCGCACGGGTCCATGCCCTCCGCAGCGATCGTCAGTGCTAGCACCCTCTGGAACTGAAACCTCGTCAGTGGGGTGCCATCCTTGTGCCTCAGCAAACTCCCCCCCATGTATCCGCCCTTAGTGCCAAGTATTCTTCTATACACATTATCGGGCACGTGGAGGACCTCGCGCACGCTGCACAACAACACTATCTCCCATAGCCCTTGGTCGGTCTTGGACATGGCTATCGTGACCACCATCGAATCACCCCTAATTTGGACGTGACCCCTGCACAAGCCTCCCTCAACATCTTTCTTGTTCCTTGCGACCAGTTCGCTCACCCTCATAGCCCCATGGAACGCTAATGCGAAAGCTGCCCGGAACAGAACTGCTTAGAATTGGGAGATGCATGTCTCGTCTAGTTTCGCTATGAGTAGGGACAGCCTATCTAAGCCAATCAGGCGCCTTTCATCTTGCTTGCGACCCTCAAGGCGCTGCCAGCTGCGAAGGGCTTTTCTTACCAAAGAAGGAACATGCCATGTGCCTGCGCCATGAATGAAATGGCCGCCCTATGCCTATTGGCCGTCGCCGCTGATCGGCCTTCCCTGTGCAGTGCTACAAGGAACCCCAGGAAGGATTCCTCCTGACCCCAGCTCTGATTCCCTGTCGGACCCAAAAATGTGCAATAGGAACGAAACTCTTCTTCGTATGCCTTCCTTGTCCTGGGGGCTAAGCTTGCTGCCACGAGGTCTCGTAATCCGGGGCACCGATTAGCCAAAGTGCTTCGGGGAATGGTGCCGCTATTAGGTCCGCCGTAGGTAGATAACCCCTGAACGCCTGCATATGTGAACGAGAGAGTGCATCAGCCGCATGATTCAGTACACCCGGCACATGTTTCGCCCTGAACTGTACATTCAGTCTCATGCAGCGCAGCACAACTTCTTTCAGCAATCTTAAGATCCATTTGCGGCGTGCTGCCTTCTGGTTAATACATTCGACAACAGTCATATTATCAGACCAAAACACCACTGAGCGGTCTCTGAAATCGTCTGGCCATGCCATCAGAGCAACCAAAATGGGGAATAACTCCAGGAACCCAATGGTGCTTGTGAGACCACTGGAGTGCCACCACGCCGGCCATGTTTGCGCCGACCATCGATTACCAAAAATGGTGCCAAATCCCACGCTCCCCGCCGAGTGAGTCCACAGACCTAGCTCATCTGAAGACGCTGGCGCCTTGTTCCACACTACTCGACCGTTGAAGTCCGCCAGAAATGCCAACCAAATGCGCATATCCTGGCGAACCTCTGCAGACAGTCTCGTACGGTGGTGTCCTTCTTTGAGACCAACCATCGCCTGTGCGATAGAGCGTGAGAAGGGGAGGGCCATAGGGATCACTCTCAAGGCAAAGTTAAGCTGACCCACTGTTTGCTGCAACTGGTGCAGGGTCACCTTCTCTTTACCAAGGCATAGCTTCAGGGAAGCCTTAAATTTGGCCACCTTACCCATCGGCAAACAGAAACATCCCTCCACGGAATCGAGCTCAATTCCCAGAAACTCCAGTGAAGTAGATGGTCCAACCGTCTTACCTGGCGCCAATGGGACACCAAACTCCCTCATGAGGATGCAGAAATCGTGAAGCGCCTGCGCACATTTCGTATCGCCGGCTGCCCCCAAAAACAGGAAGTCATCGAGATAATGCATAACATGTCTATGCCCTGTGGCCTCAGTGAATGCCCACTCTAAAAAACAACTGAACATTTCAAAATAGGCACAAGAAATGGAGCAACCCATAGGCATACATTTATCCATGTAATAACTCCCTTGGAATGTAAAACCTAGCAAACGCTGATCCTGCGGGTGTACCGGGAGCAACCGGAACGCCGACTCGATATCTGATTTCGCCATCAGCGCCCCGGGGCCCAGGCGATTCAGCATGGCCAAGGCCTCATCGAATGATGCGTACCGCACCGAACAGACTTGTGGGTCAATGGCCTCGTTCACCGAGGAACCCCTTGGAGCAGACAGGTTATGAATAAGCCTAAACTCCCCTGGGTCTTTCTTCGGGACAACCCCTAACGGGGAACAGATGAAATCCGCCACCGGTGGGCGATGAAAAGGCCCTGCCACTCGCCCTAAGCTGACTTCTTTTGCAATTTTTCTCTCTACCACACTTGGATTATGTTGCGCCGATAACTGGTTTTTACAAAAGGAGTCCCCTCGAAAATCCCCCGCCGGGATGTGGAAGCCATGCAAGAATCCATTCCTCAACACCCCAGCGGAGACATGATCAGGGTATTTGTTTAACCAAGGAGTCATAGTCATGAGATCAACGGGTGTAGGCAATTGGTCACAACATTCTATCTTACTCCTGCTTGGACCCTCCCTTTCCTCCCGCCCCGTTATTTTTCGATCTACATGAACTCTCCGGGTGTGAGGAATTCCCACAGCCCGCACACACATGCTTGAACCTACATGTTCCTTGCGGTCTGTTACAGTTGCCTCGATTGAAGCCCCAACAGACCCCCCGCTTTCCACTATTCCCGCCGGTTTTCGGCTGGTGATCGCCACCGGCGCCTGCTCGAAAGGGCACCGTGGGCTTTTGGCGGAAGACCCCCGACCCACTCCCGCCCGGCGAAGATGTACCTGCCGCCCCCGGCAGGAGCTGCTTATGCCATGAGACCGAGTCGAGGCAGTCCCATGTCAGAGAGGTATCATATTCTTTCGCTTTTCGGAATTTCATGTCATAACCTTTCCATTCCTCTCCCTCATACATTGCATAAAAATCCATAATACGAGTTTGATAGCAAGACAGTTCAGTTAACACCTCGGGTTTACATTCCCCCATAACTGCAGTAAATATTGCAAAGGCCTTCGCCCAGTTCGTTATCGTTTCATCCACCCTGAATTCCGCCATTTTTGCGCGCCATACGCTCGGGTGCCACAAATCTTTCTGGGTTTTAGCATATTCCATCTCGCGATGGTCAGTTAATAAAGAAAACATATTAACATACTTGTCTGCCCATATCAACTCTTTTGTGGCAATGGGGATGTGCTGTGCCACCCTCTCCCGCCTTGAGGGCAAAGAGCCCTCCCCCGCCATTGGCAAAGCGAGCTTACCCGGTTCGGTCGTTGTTCCCGCCGTTTTCTCGACACCAACTGCAGGTCCTACCGGGGTCACCTGTGGGGAAACAAGAGGAACATTCGCCTTTGCGGCATCTCCCGACTGCCGCAATTGCTGGATTAGTAGCTTGGCCTCTTCGGCCGTGTCTCCGGGCGCCTTGGCACCCCCTGCCTTTCGATTGAGCCATGCGGCCAACTGGGTGGCCAACTCCGGAGGCATGTCTTCATCGTTAGCGGGGGTAATCACTACCGGGATCGGTTGACCCGCATCTGGGACTGGTACCGGGTTGTCTGCCGGTGTGACAGGCCTGGCCGGCGGTAACTCCGGGACCGGAACCTCCTCTGAAACCGCCCTCTTCCTGACCCGCTTCCCTCTACCCTCGGGGACAATTCCCGGCAAGGCCGGGCCTATTACATTCTTCGGGTTACCAGGATTGCTCAGTGCAGCCAGTTGTTTTTTGACGTCCGCCAAACCTCGACCGATCGATGGGACTTGACCGACTTTCCGCTCCATGGAAGCCATTCGGTTCACAAACAGGCGTAGCACCTTATCCGTCTCGGAACCCTTTCCTGCTTTCTTGCCAGCCATTGTTTCGTTTATCGGCTCCTAGACGATCAACGAGGTCCTGGACTCTTCGCCTTCGAGTAACTGAAAGAGAAACACAAGAATTATAAGTTCTCAAAATTGCTGCTTGTTCCGTCGAGGGCTCACAAGCAAAGAGTGGGTGCAGCCTTCAGAGCACAGGAACAAGAGGACGCTTCTTCGGATTTCCGCTCTATTTATTCCTCTGCGGGAGGGCGTGTACCCTCCTCCGGCACGCCTACTGGGCGTGGCCATCGGTGTAGGTGTCTAGGACAACCCCTCTTGGGCGGGAAAAGGCGCGCCCCGGCTACGCTGCTTCGGGCATACCAGCCGAGACAAGCCCCCCCGCCCAAAATGGTTTCCCGGGAGGATCGGGGCACCCAACCATACGTTCGGGGGGACCGAGTGGTCGCCCCTTTCCAATTGTGCTATTTAGCTCTAATTTGATGCAGTAATCCAGAACTGGCAAAACGTATTCACTAATCCCGTGGGATAAACTCCCTTTTTCCGATCATGGAAACCTGCCTCACCTATCTGCTGGAAAGGAAGACCCAAATAATAGCAAACTCACATGAAATACACCAGCAATACATATTGGCCCAAGTTCGACCAAGTAAGTTTCGGATCTAGAAATGTCATTTTTCTCAACTTAAATCGGTGTGAATCATTGGGGCTGCATCAGCAGTAATTGACTCAGTTGCAGGCTCCCCGGATAGCCACAAAAGACAGAATATAATTCCCCGAGATGGTACATTTTTCACTACTCAAACCACTTTCAATTGAACCTCTGCAAGATTGTTGAAATCGCGCCTAACTGCTAAAGAAAATAGTTTTTCTTTTCCCTTTGACATTTCTATAATCGGCGCACAAGTTATGTTCCACTGAGTATATAAATTATTGTCGCGCAGCAAACATTTCAACCCGAATTTCAGCTGTGCGCGTGTTATTACTGGGACAGAAATATGATCAGATAAGTGTTCCTCTACTTGCTGATGCATTGCATGCACACATCATCGGAGAGAAAGCACCGACTGTAATCAGAGTGACCGGTAGTTCTTAAGCTGTAATAGGAATTCATCACAAAAACAAGCTGTTGCCGCGCTGATGTATCGCTGTAATAATCTCAGGCAGGCTCACTCGTGATGCATTAGTCAAAGCATGGCACATCTGAGGTTTTACTGTTTCTGAAAATATTCTGAGTAACCGCTCCATAATCAGTGGGCTGGCTTCAATTGGAACGATTCTTTCTGTGCACACAATGTTGCAAACTCGGTGTGAGAAGTAATATAATTGCAATTGCAGTGCATGTAAAACTAGGTAGGGCATTCGGTCACAATTTTGAAATCAGTTTAATTTCTTTAACTAAACTTCACACAAGTGTCATATCTCTTTGATTATTGAAGTAAAGGGGTGCTTGGTTTGATTCTACCTCATGCCTGTTTTGCCCCCCACTCCACACTGCTGTCTTTTTATCTTTCAGTTTCTTTCACAACCGTCGGCTCTCATTTTGCCACTGTTTTCTTTCTTCACCTTCCTATTTCGTTACCCCTTTTAATGAATGTTTATGCTTTCATCTGGGTCACAGTATGATGATGGAAAATAAATCCAGGGCCCCAAAACATGAATTTCAGTGCTTGTCACTTGCAACCACTGCCATAAATTAAACTTAGGACACATTGCTCAATAAAGATGCAAACATGTATCTTGTAATGCTCTTGAATTCATTTACAGTCCGCAAGTCGCCCTAGCTCCCACGGATCTACGCTGTTGCCTGCCTCGGTGTTGCAGCAATTTTTAGATCTGGCTATTGTCAATGTTATATATGTGCCAGTGCTAATATCATCAACAATCAATATAGGTAGAGAGAGAATGAGTCGTCTCAACTCAGTTATTAGTTTATGGAAGTGCCATTCACATTTTGGATCATACCACATTACATTTTGAACTGTCATTTATTGTTTGTGCCAGCACTGGGGTTTCCATTTGCCACTCTGCATTTCTTAGTCTGTCAGGAATGTGATTATGCAACAATAACATTTTCATTCTAAATTCTATTTAAAAGTATCCATGAGTATTTTTAATGTTCCTATTAGGTTGCCCTTTTCCACAGTTATACTGGGCCCATGGGCTTCAACTGCTCCTCTCCCTTTAGATAAGTCTGATATGTCATTATTGGACTTACTTTTGTCTATTGCAGTCAAAGTGATTCTCACAGAATGGAAGTCCTTCCAACATTTCTCTATTCATACTTGGTGGGCCTGGGTGTCTTATCTACGTAGCGCTCACACGTTGCATTCTGAAAGTCATTCCTCTCTGGTTATCTCCAGCACAGTCTGGCATCCTTGGACATCTTTGTCCAACATGGCGCTCCAATTTCTGGGGCATCCAATTCTGATACCTCTAATACCTGACCTCTTTTAGTGCTGTATCTTGTGCATAATCTTTTCATCTCTTTTTCCATTTCCTCGTGCTTACTTTTGCAGGAATTGTTTCACTGGAATACCCCTGACCCTCCTTTCCCCATCCCCCTGTTTCCTCTTTTCTCCCTTTTGTTTATACCCCTGTATATCCTGTACAATATATTTTTTGATACATTGATTATCTGCCTTTGACTCACACATAACTCTTTTTGAATGTATTTCAGGGTTTATATTCTCCTTGTATAATTTTACATATGATGTACCTTTGTCTAGCCTGTATCACTCATTGCATTTATTATTTGTACTTCTCTTGTGTTTAAACTCTAATTAAATTATTCGAACAAAAAAGGTACCCATGAAAGTTCTTTCTGGTCAGTTCTGCAGCCTGGAGGCCCTCGTGGTACACTTCTAGGCACCAGGGCTCTCTCCCACTTCAAGGGATTGGAGGGTGCAGTTTTCTGTGGTCAGGTGGGCCCTTTAGGAGTCAGAAGTCTTTCTGATTGTGTGTCCCTTGAGCAGGCAAACAGGAGGCCATCTACTTGACCCTTGGAGAGCGTTCCCAAACTGTGTGTGCCAGCAAGAGTCAGGGGACCTTGGGTCTTGACGTTCTCTTCTTCCAGCAGGGACCAGGAGTGATCAGACCCTTTTATTCCTTTTCATCCTTTTCATCCAATAGAGTCTTAATTCTTGAGGTGTTGTCTTCCCAGGTACAAGGTTGCTCTGAATAGGTGGTGGTGAATTGGCAATCTTATCCTGCACATTAGCTAGTGATTGTAGAATATTCCCTACTCAATCCTGCCTACGTTCTCACATTCTTCCCATCTTTGTTTGCAGCACTTCCTCTTGGATTTGCTGTAGAAATTCCCAGAATACTCCAATTCAAGCCGGAGGAACCTTCTTTTTCCAGGCCTCTAGTCACTGCCTTATTAAGATGAGGTCACACCCCCTGTTAGAACCCACTCTAGTTCTGCATCCTGCTGGGGATGGACCCATAGGGTCTAAGAGGACACTGGGAATGAATGAGAACAGAACCGATCACCCCTCTTTGGATCACTAAATCAAAATAAAAAGTGTTATGACTGTCCTGCGATCTTGCAACCATCTTGTAACGCTCCCAGACGGCTAATACTAGCTGAAAAGCCTATTGTTGACAACACTCCTGCCTTTCTGCATTCAGAAGCTAGACCATTTACTTCTGGCAGGCAAAGACATTAACTTCAGGCAAGATTATGTATTGGTCTCTTGAGGTGTGATGATTGGCAGATATGTATTGGTCTCTGGAGGTGTGATGATTGGCAGAACTGGTTTTAAACTACATTTGGCTCAGGAAGCCCAGGGCACATTGAATTAAGCGCAATACAACAAACTCCAAACCATGGCTGACCAATGGTTCAGCAGCTTAATCCTTATTAGACAAAAGTATAAGTCCTGTGCAAATCACTTCCGAAGCCCGCCGTAGTTGGGCTCCACTGGAATCCAGAAGAGAAGTTCTTTCGATAATGGAAGGTGCACCAAGGAAAAGAAGTCCACAAACTTAGAAAGAGAGTCCTTTAAATATATTTTATTCTTCTTAGAAAAACCTCCAGTTAGGCATCAGCCAACGTGTTTCATTCCTGACAAAGGAACTTAATCAGGGATGAAATAATTGACACAAGACAGCACATAAATTTCTACAACAACGATATATACAACACTAATACATCAAACACATTGTTCAAAACGAATATATAAAAACACTACAACAAAGGAAAATACACACGATATAAAGAAGATATTTATATATCTTAGTCAGAAGTGATGTCCATGTGGTGAAAAAAACAATAAATGTCAAGAAAATAAAAATGATATCTACATAACGGTATTCACCTGTTACAACGCATTTTTTACAACGCACTACCACTACAACGCAGGCATTACAACGCATACCATTACAACGCATAGCGCTGGGGGGCGCTCTAGGATAAGAGGTAAGTTTAATTTACTATCCAACACCTTCCCTAGGGTCCACGGGGACTGGAGTTAGAATAGTAAATTATACTTACCACTATCCAGCACCCCAAAGCGCTATGCGTTGTAGTGGTATGCGTTGTGAATACCGCGTTGTAATGGTATGCGGAGTAAAAGTATGCGTTGTAACGTCATACATCCCTACATAACACGAATATTTAAAACATCACCCTGTATACTAGCCCTCAACTAAAAAATTATACAAAAATACATTTAATACATGCAAAAGTGCATTATTAAAAAGGGAATACGATCTGATGCAGCATAAACTATTTATAAAAAGAGCAGAAAGATATAAAAGGTGAAAGGTAGGGAAATAATGGAAGCAAAAGTCATTAAGTAAATATAAGCCATATTTATTTAATTATGAAAACGGATTTTGTACTGTGCCCTGCATCGCAAAATGCAACGCAGCCCTCTACAAAATTTGTTTTATTAATTAAATTGTTTACTTTCCTCCAATTATCCATATGCCGGTTTTTACCACCCCCACCTTGCCCCTCCCTCGCCCCGCCTCCCTGCCCCACCGCAACTCCCTCCACGGGCCGCGGCTGGTGCTTTACATAGATCAAGTTCCTAGTAAGCGCTACATTGTACCCTACTACTGACTTTTCTATTGAGGTTAGCAAAAATCTGATTTCACCATTATGTGAGATTTTTAAATCTGACTGTAAAATAACATAGAATGATTTTTGTAGCAATTTTTCAAGTGGAGATGGCATATAAATATTTTAATCACACATGGGAATTCATCTTAAATATCCACAGTCAAAATGACCTATAAGTCTTCTGTCTCTTTCACAGAACGTATTTCAAACGTATGGTGTTTATGACTTTTTTATATATTTTGAGCACCCTGCCTAATGAACTTCCATGTTACAGCAAACAAGTGATGGACGGAATGCTGACAATGCAAACATTCTCCCCCAGTTAAAAGATCTGGGTTTAATCCATTGATCTTTTGCCCACTAAATCACCCTGGCAGAAGAAGGGTGACATTCTCTAAAACCGGTCCCAGGATGCTTGATTCCAGTCCAGAGAAGAACGGACCAGGCCTGGCAGTTCGGTCTGGACTGTTCCCATGGGGCAAAGGGTCAAGACTGATTTGCATATGGCTGGGTCCAAACTGGGGTGGCGCTGGGGGCAAAAGAACAATGGATTTAACCCAGATCTTTTGACTAGGGTAGAATGTTTGCATTGTCAGCATTCCGTCCATCATTTGTTGGCTGTAACACTTTTTGCCCTAAGTGGGATGGGTATGCCCAGACGTGGGTCCCTTGCTCACCGTGCCACTGGATTCAAACTAGCCTGGCTGATGAAGGGTGACATACCCTGAAACTGGTCCCAGGATGCTTGTTTCCGGTCCAGGGAGAACCTGGCCTGGCAGTTCGGTCTGGACTATTCCCATGGGGCACAGGGTCAAGACTGATTTGCATATGGCTGGGTCCAAACTGGGGTGGCGCAGTGGGCAAAAAAACAATGGATTTAACCCAGATCTTTAGACTGGGGGAGAATTTTTGCATTGTCAGCATTCCGTCCATCATTTGTTTGCTGTAACACTTTTTGCCCTAAGTGTGATGGGTATGCCCTGATGTGGGTCCCTTGCTCTCTGTGCCACTGGATTCAAACTAGCCTGGCTGATGAAGGGTGACATACCCTGAAACTTGTCCCAGGATGCTTGTTTCCGGTCCAGGGAGGACCTGGCCTGGGAGTTCGGTCGTGAGTATTCCCATGGGGCACAGGGTCAAGACTGATTTGCATATGGCTGGGTCCAAACTGGGGTGGCGTAGTTGACAAAAGAACAATGGGTTTAACCCAGATCTTTTGACTGGAGCAGAATGTTTGCATTGTCAGCATTCCATCCATCATTTGTTTGCTGTAACACTTTTTGTCCGAAATGGGATGAGTATGCCCAGATGTGGGTCCCTTGCTCACTGTGCCACTGGATTCAAGCTAGCCGGGCTGATGAAGGGTGACATACCCTGAAACCGGTCCCAGGTTACTTGTTTCCGGTCCAGGGAGGACCTGGGCTGGCAGTTCGGTCTTGACTGTTCCCATGGGGCACAGGGTCAAGACTGATTTGCATACGGCTGGGTCCTAACTGGGGTGGCGTAGAGGGCAAAAGAACAATGGAGGTAACCCAGATCTTTTGACTAGGGGAGAGTGTTAGCATTGTCAGCATTCCGTCCATCATTTGTTTGCTGTAACACTTATGAACTTCCATGTCACACTTTATTGGAGACTGATTAATAGATAAGCATGGGTTTTCCTACATGGCTAACACACTTTGCCTTGCCATTTATGACTGCCTTCAAACTGCACCCCAACCAGAGTGCAGTGGTGGTTCTGTCAGACAGATATTTTCTCTCATAAATGTGGGTGATGTACAGGTACATTAAAGGCTACATCTAACATTTCAGTTTCAGACCACTCTTGAAATTATCCTCAGTGTACCATGGCTTACAAGAACATTAAATAAATCAATTGGATCAATTCAATTTCACAAACAGCATATTATGACCAGAGCAAATCCTGTGGCACTCAAAAACGGTTTCAAATAGCACAGATTCCTAACACCATCTTAAAATATGATCTAGAAAAATTGGAAAAGTTAAAGGGTGACCATTCAGAAAAGGTATATTACCTTCTCGTTGTTACCCACATTTGAGTCTATGTTCAATCCCCAAATGTGATATAAATTTGGGTATCAGAAATGGTATTTTTTTCAAATACGGCAAGTCTGCAGTTAATATTAAATATGTTTCTAGGATGCATGCTTTAATCTCTGCTCTGCCCCTGACATGTATCAAGTACTAGAAGTCAATGTGACTCAAATGTCAGTAACAAACTAAAGTGGCTAACTGATTCAAATATTTTGCTAAAAACACCTTCTTGATGGACTTCCTTTCTATCATCCCATCATTTACAGATAAAGCAATGGCTTTAGGAAATTAGTCCTTATTTCATAATGCACACATTTTAATCTCTTCTCAGACATTCATAAGACATGAAGGCTATAAAGCATTAGAACATACAGCAAAAACCAAAGGTCCCAATGTTTCTACTGTTTGTGCTATTCCCAGGTTTTAATCATAAATTGTATTCAGATAAAGTGAGTCTCAAATGAGGGAGTGAACACTCCTATGACTGAATTTGCAAAATTACTATTTGCAGCTTTGCATCTGTTTGTGGAGGTGTCCACCTCCAGGGCAGATATCTTTCTATAGGAACATATCAGGAAATATAATACATAAAAAAATAAAAAAATAAAATAAAATGGGTTTAAAGTAAAATAAAAATATAAAATAATTGTAGACATATAATATTAACCTAGAACTACTAAAAGAAAAAAAGGTGCCACTCTCATTCCTAAAATTGAATTTGTATTAAATTGCAAATTAATGAAAATATATTGTTTTCTAAATATTGTATTTTGAATACCTAAAACATAATTACCAAACCTC
Source organism: Lissotriton vulgaris (assembly GCF_964263255.1). NCBI lineage: Eukaryota > Metazoa > Chordata > Amphibia > Caudata > Salamandridae > Lissotriton > Lissotriton vulgaris. The sequence continues at coordinate 971,774,777 of NC_141693.1, read as the reverse complement.
ACTACATTTTAATTTAATTTAATTTAATTTAAAACAAAATTATGTTTAAGTTATGTTTAGCATTCATTGGAATAACTTTGACATCATAAACTAAATTAAATATTTAATTAAATCTATTTTAAAAGTTAGTGTATTATTTAATTTAAAAGATGCTAAAAGTTAGCATGAGTCATACTCAACGTTCTAAAAGTATAAATTATATGTGTATATGAATTACATATAAATGATCACATATCTCACCAACACCAGTGACAGTTGGCGTGCCAGGCTGCATGATTAATGAGGATGCCGTCCCTCACGAGCCCCCATCTTGCTTGCTTAACAGTCAAAGCACAAATATTATCCAAGGACACACTTGCAAAGTAAAATATGAAATGTGTTTTAGGTTTAGCAGAAGCTTACCAATGCTTTACAGCCTACTGGCCTTGTTCACGGTTAGAAGCTGTTCACAACAGTGATCAATATAAACAAACAGACTTGTAACCTCTTCAAAGAAAACAATACTGCATATTACCATGACCTTCATTTCAAAGAAATACATTTTTTCAGAAAACATTTTGTTTAACTTGATTTTAATATTTTTGAGATTAATCACACAGTTATTCATATAATTGTAGTTCCTACCCATCCCAAAATTAATCGGCATAGAAAAAATAAGTTAATAAGCAATAATTAATTCTCAATTCCAAACAAAATATCACAGATTACTTGGTGATTGTACAACATCAAAGTAGTACTTTACTTTCGCAGTGGAAAGCATACTTGTATTGTATAGTCTCAATCATTTTTACATGCAACAATAACTGTACATGCATACTGTATTTAACCATGTACACAATAGTGAATCTCCTTATTATGGAAAGAGCAGAAACCTTGCTAATTTGGTTCACAGACAATAGTTCAGTACATTTCAAGATATCATACTGCACAATTGGCTTTAATAGTGAAATGACTGCCTGTTCCACTCCGACATGGAGCAATCATAATAATAATCTGTAACACCACATTGGGCATGGTCATTTATTGACACACTTACTCAGTCTAAAATGATAATAGGTTAACCTTTAATTATTTCATGGGAACCTTCTCATCCTACAGGTGAAAATTTAGAAAGCGAAAAATAGAGAAGAGAGAAAAAGAAAAAACGGATAAAACGATATTATAAAATGTTATTCAGCTTCCTAAAGAGGAGACAAAATGGCATATCATATTACAAGTGTATATACATTTCATCACTTTTCTTCACCCCATTAAGTTATTTTGCATCAAATAACATTATATATCTTGTGAACTCCGCTCCGTTTGTCGAGTTTATGGAGTTTTCTGTACTTTGCGCTCCGTGGGGCTCGGGGAGTGCAGATAACTCCACTCCGCATAGTGCAGCAGAGCGGCCGCTCAGGTAGAATTTCTACTTGAGGGGCAATAAAATCAGCATGAACGGCAGTTCGCACTACACTATGCCACTTGCGGAACTTCGAAGAGTTTTTTTGGTATTTTGCGGAGTTCTACTACACCCAGGCCTGATCTTAACTCTAGTTCAGAGAGGGCTGTTTCCCTATCACCTTCACTCAACATTTTTGGAATGCAGAGAATTTCACTAAATTAACACTACTCATGTGCCACAAATGAAAATTAAAAGCTTAGGGATAGTGTTTAATAGTCCTCTTAATAGCATGTAGATGCTCTAGTATTCTCTTACGTAGTTTTAAATTTATGCTCTCAATGTAAATTTATTTAAAGAGGCAAGAAAGCCGATATGTTCTATGTTCAGTTTTTTATGTTAAACAATGGAAATACTCTCCTGACAAAATAATTTTTCATTGAGGGCACTTTTCAACGTCATTATGGAACATTTAGGCATCATATTCCCTTTAACCGGGTCATTTCAAGTCAAAGTCAAAGATAGCTTTATTCGATTTCATGAAAATCATATAAGCACAGTATAAAAACACGCAAGATTTAAAAAATTCAGTTATGGTTAAATGAAAAGCAGATTATATATAAAAAAATATAAAAAGTATGACAGATGTTATAAAAATGTGCAAATGTAAGCAATGCATATTACAGCTTTCACTATAGTGCATATAAATACATCAATCCAGATTCATTACCTCAGTACATAACCAATTCGATTACGCACGAAAGTGCGGTTAACAGTGCAAAAGTTCATTCAAGCCATAGAAGATCTACATCTAATAATGAATTTTAGGAACTTAGATACAGCACTTATAGTCATTTCATCCTGAAGCAAAAGGTTCTTAAAAAGGGCCGGTCTACACTGTCTTAAGCCCCAAAGTTTTAACAGGGGAATTAAATATCTTTTTCTTCCCCACCCAAAGTATTTACAAAAAAGAATGAAATGGATTGTAGACTGCACAGAATGGTTATCGCATGGGCAGTTAATTAGGTTTTTGGACCTGTCGTTTAAGACTGGGAAAGTGACCATCCTAAAAAAGATACCCATTCTCAACCGTGCCAAAAGCATTCTATCATAGCTGGCCAACTCGGGAGGCAAGTAAAGCTGCAAGCCAAAATCCTGCAATAGTGAATAATGATGCAGGACATAAGCCTTCTTCCCCTCAATAGACCACCGTTGGTCAAAAAGACAGAGCATCGTTCCTTTAGCGTTTTTTTGGATATGATGGATAATGATACAGGCGTATTGAAAAATTCCTGATGCCCTATATTTGTTAAAAATTCCTTGACATAAGAGAGCCACTGTATATTTTTAGACTCCTCATGTCGCATGCGGTCTATAATATTCGCCCTATTAAAATCAGTTTCTGAAGAGGTCCAAATCTAGTGCCAAAGCATCACAGGGCTATTCCTGATTATATCAGAAGTATATGCTGTGGCAAGTTCCATGTGACAAGCATAGGTTGAAGTAGATCTGGGGACAGCTAGCAAGTATCTAAAAAAGCTGTTTCCTTCAACTGAATTTCCTGGCAATCTGAGATACCCCAGATGCCAGCCCCATAGGTGGCAGTCGACATGCATTTAGCTTTATAAATATCAAGCAGAATGCGTGCAGGCCTGCCACCCAGCTTGTTGGCGAACTGTGTTAGTGCCCGAATGGCACGTGAAAAAGCTAAACATCTAGTAGTTTTTGCTGTGGACCATGTGCCTTTTTTATTAAAAACAACCTCCAAGTAGGAAAATGTACTAGTTTTTGCTATCTTTGACTGTTATAAAAAAGTGCTACAAGCGAGCTTATTTTTTGATGTGCAGCACATAGTAAAGGTTTTCCCAGTATTGATTTTCAGGCCCCTAGAACCCATATATACTGAAAAGATAGCTAACGCCTTCTGGAGGCCTAATTGGGTTCTTGCCATGATGACCGCATCATCTGCGTAAAGAAGAATAGGGACTGCGGCACCATGAATTTGGGGGTAATCCACAGCCAATTTTGTTAAATGTTCTGCTACACTATTAATATAAAGATTAAAAAGAAAGGGTGCAAGGATAAATCACTGACGTACACCCTTAATTATTAATTTTTTTGTGCATTCGCCTTTCTTACCGTAACGCACCTTTGCCCCTGCCCCTCTGTATAGTTCCACAAGAAAATTTCAAATATTTACATCAACGCCCAGGCTTGTCAAGGTGTCCCACAGGACATCGTGATTCAGACAGTCAAACGCTGAGCTGAGATCAACGAATGCCATAAATAGATTTCCCTTTTTGGCCATCTTGTATTTTCCTATCAGCATTGCCAGGTTAAGTCATTGTTCGATGGTACCCAGACCGGACTTAAACCCATATTGGAATTTAGATAAAATGCCTTCCTTACTGGCCCATACCTGCAGCCTGTTAATAATGACTCGACCTGCTATTTTCATTAGGGAGTCAAGCAAAGAGATAGGGCGGTAGCATTTTGGATCGTTTCGATCGCCCTTTTTAAATATTGGCACTACTATCGCATCCTACCAAGTTGTAGGAAACCCACTTTTGTTATAACCGGGTCATTTATTATAAGGGCTCACCTTTTCCTCAATAGTTGGCTCACAGTATTATGTGGCTTTATAAATGTAGTTACTTGTCTAGGTCCTTCATTAGTTTTCCTCTTCTTCCTAATGGGGCCAAAAACTCCCTCTTCTCTTGTGACTTTATCATCTTCTTGCAAGGCTTTCTGGAGTATATTGTACTTATATACATGACTGCTCAATCGCTGATACATTAAAGCTTGGTCTTTTCTGTGTGAATCAGAACTACTGCATATACCTTTAGCCAGCCGCGGCCGGTAGTGGAAGTACCGGCTGGGCGGTGATGTGGGGAGGGGGAGGGGCAGGGTGGGGGGTAGTAATTTATGGATTACAGGTAAGTAAACATATAAATTAATAAAATGAATTTCGCTTCGCACACTGCATCTCCAAATGCGTTGCAATGCGTGCAACAAAATTTGTTGTATTTATTTATATGTTTACTTACCTGTTAAGGTTCGTAATCCAAACATTACTACCCCCCACCCTGCCCCTCCCCCTCCCCACGTCACCTCCCGCCCGGTACTCCCACTACCGGCCGCGGCTGCTTTTAGCCCTCAAAAAATCAGAGTATGTCATGATCTGTTTCAGTGGTTCTGGGTGAAAGCTAAGAGCATGTAATGTGCTATCACCTGATGTAGATTTAGTGAACACAGACTTGCTAATTTTCTAATCGAAAATTTCTACTTTGAATCTAGAAATTCAACCACTGTGTTACTTATTGAAGCCTTATATTTCGATTTGAGGTCATTGAAAGTGATATATTTGATGTCATCTTTCAATTCTCTCCTAGACCTATTCTTTTTTTAATGGACCGGATATCCATGTATCTAAGCCATTTTATGTCCATATTAATCAGAATTTCAGAGTACTCTACATTGAGCATTTGTTCCAGCCCATATGCATATTAACATAGCTGGGGCTAAACAGGTGCCCATCGCAGTGCCCTTGAGTTGTCTGTACATCTGATTGTTCAAGAGGAAGATGTTTTCTGTAAGACAAAGATATATAATTTTTAGGATAATTTCATTATGTTTGAACAATCCCATAGCTCTTGTTTTGTAAATGTTTAGCAGTTCTTATCCCATCACTATGATGTATGCTTATATATAGTGAAATGACATCTAATGTTACTAAAAAAAATGTTTTCTTCAACTCAATGTTACAGATCCTTTTAGGAAAATCAGTGGTGTCTTTATGATATGCAGGGAGTAACTGTACGAAGGAAAAATCAATATATTTCTCCACATTTTCCAACACACTCTATCGCTGAAAGAATGGGTCTCCTGGGGGGAGGGGGTATTTAATATCTTTGTGTACTTTAGGGAATGAGTACACATCCGGAACAGTGGAACTGTCAACTCTAAGAAACATATACAACTCAAAACATTATGACATGATTGTTGATAATGCTGTGGGTTTTAGAGAACAATTTCAAAAGATTATTTAACAAATTAGGAAAGATATTGAATTTTATCAGATTTTTTTTTGGAATGAATTTGGATTTCAGCGTATAACTTGTGTTAGCATAATCACTTACATCTGCACCAATTGCCTTCAGATCACATGAAATTTCATCTTCATCAGATACACCTTTCATATTGAATCTCTGTCAGCATTTTTCAATAATGTAACATAAAAGGATCAAAAAACAATGGTGGTACAAGAATATTGAGGACCAAATATTGAGGGAAAAATATCAAAACATAAGACCATATTTGAAGGTATAGATTTACTATTCCTAACGCCCTATTTACAAAAATACAAAAAATATGTGTACCATATATGGTACATATATGTGTAGTTAGGTATGAATGAATGAATGAATAAGCTTTATTTCGATATAAAAACATATCATAAAAGCTGCATTTTACAACAATAAAAACAATATTTGGCACATACAATACAGTACAATTTTTACATACTATACAATAAGAACAATCTAGATAGTCATTTGGGATTCTTTAGGCAGGGGAGAAGAGGAAATAAAAGCATACTACTGTATCAACAGTTTATTTGCAGTTCGTATGCGCCAGGCCCAGCCAAAAATTTTTGCCAAACAGCAGGCGAAGAAGGGTCTTGAATCAGTGCACAATATGCGTAGGGCTTCTACATGCGATCTTGTTCCCAGGGTCCTACATAGTGGTTTCAACCACAACTTCCTGGGTGCAACGTAGGTGTTACATTCAAACAACATATGTGCAACAGATTCAACCCTGGTTTCGCAAAAGGGACAATATGGCACAGTTTGTAGGGGCGGTTTCCAGGATGAGGTAAATTGACAAAGAGGGAGAACACCTAACCTGAATTTTATATACAATGCTCTGTCTCTAGAATTATGAATGGAGTCCAGATAGGGTTCCCTAAAAGGAAGCTCTTTGATTAACAGGAACTGGACAACAGTTTTGCAGTGATTAGGATTGCACAGCATTTCATTGTCCAACCACGACCAGAAGGCTTTTTTTATTACTTGTTTTGGGGGTGAGGTTTTACTAACCCAAAAATCTCCTAACCCCAATTTAAAGAGGAGGGATTTAACATCTCTAAGCCAAGCGATCTTATGGCATCCTGTATGGGACAAAAGATCGTCCAGGGCCTCTGCATAGCTTTGGAGTTCTGGGACATTCCAGATTCTAGACCATAATAGAAGCGGGCGTAGTTTTGCTTGATCACATATCGGGCGTGAACCGGCATCAAGCATAATAGGGATTGTAGGGGTACTGTGGGGCAGCCTCAAGAGGTCTTTATGAAAATTGTTATCAAGGGAGGCAAGGGTATCAATTTTCTGTGAGCCCCACAGTTCCGCGCCGTATAGTGCTGCGCTTACAACCCTTGCCCTATAAATGTCTAGAACAGCCCCAATGGGTTTCAGTGGCGAAGCTCGCTGTTGTTTGAGCAGGGCTCCAGCTACCCTCTTGTGAGCAAGAAACACCTTCTGATGATGTGATCTCCAACTCATGAAATCGGATAATCGAATACCCAAGTAGTCGAATTCCTTGACTCTCTCTAGGTGCACAGAGTCAAGGACAGGGGTAGCGACTGTTTTTTTTGGGGGATTGAGCACAAGGAATTTGGTCTTTGCTATATTAATGGCCAGACCTTTGTCATCACAAAAAGACTTAAAACTGGATAGCAATTTTTGGATACCCACTGGGGTCTTAGAAATTAGAAGGGTGTCATCCGCAAACAGGAGCGTTGGGATTTTTTTCCCCGCCAGGGTCGGAGCATCAGATGGATCTCGTAAAAGGTGCTCCACCACTCCGTTAACATACAGAGAAAACAGAGTGGGGGCGAGTACACAACCCTGGCGGACGCCCCTGTTGACCGGAATGCGGGATGTTTTTTCGCCTTGAGAACCCCATCTAATTTGGGCAAAATTGCTATCGTGAAATTTCCTCAGTAAGGCTAGTAGGTAAGGAGGTAAGCCTAACTCGTTGAGAGCATTCCAAAGTGATGCTCGCGGGACCAGATCAAAAGCTGTACGTAGATCGATAAAGACCAAATACAAACTCCCCCCTCCCAACACCACCACTTTCCAGTAGAGAATAAGGAGGCGAAATGTCTGTTCAATAGTGCCAGTCCCCTTCCGAAAACCTGCTTGAAGGTTGGACAGTATCTGGTTTTCTTCTGCCCACTGCAATATCCTATTTAGGACGACTTTGCCCGCCACTTTTTGGGTAGAGTCCAGCAGGCTGATAGGGCGGTAATTCGCCGGGTCGTCTCTGGAGCCTTTCTTAAAAATGGGGACCACTTCCGCTCCCCTCCAGGAGTCAGGAAAAGCGCTTCCTAGCAGGGCCTCATTTAAAAGGGAAGTGATCAGTCTGCTCCACCACGCCGGGTAGGCTTTTAACAGATCGCCCGGGATTCCGTCGGGGCCTGCAGCTTTGTTAGAAACAATGCCCTTAATTGCATTTTCTACCTCCTGCCTGGAAAAAGGGCCACCACTGCTCATAGGAACTATTGTAGGGCGAGACAAAGGAGCCAAAATGTGATCACAAACCCCCAGTGGGATGGAATACAACTTGAAGAAATGATCGAACCATGCGGCACCGGAGATGTTGCAGGTTATTTGTTGATCAATAGGCTTTTCCCTGGCTCTTAGTAGGTCCCAAAACTCCTTGGCATTTTTCTTTTTACTCGCTTCGGCCAGATCCCGCCAGAAGTTTAGATCGTGTGCTTCTTTTGCTGCTGTTATGACTTTTTTGTAGATCTTCCTTGCAGCCCTTACTTTGTCAGGCTCCTCGTTTTTTACTGCCGAGATAAGGGCCCCCTTTGCTTCTCGGCATTTCGAAGAGTACCACGATGACCTGGACGAATAAGCACCATTACGGGCAACCTTGGAGCTTGCCTGGGAAATAAGGAAAAGATCACTCAAAGCCTCCATTGTCTTTACAAACAGGGGCAAGGTCCTTCCGTCCGTGGGGATCAATGCATCCAGCCTGGAATCAGCCTCTAGCAAAATAGACGCCGCTTGTGATAGCCTCTCTTCGTCCGCCGAGACTCTTGCCCACTTCAAGCGCCTACTACAGTTAGAGGGAACGATTTCGCGGGAGGTTTTCCACTTATGATCTGAACTAGCAAAGGTCCCCTCTTTCCATGGGCTAGTGATCAAAATAGAAAGTGGGTTATGGTCACTGTCACTAGATACAATGACCTCCATATCTTGGTGGAAAGCCCACAGATTAAAATTAAGCATAATAAAATCAATTCTTGAGGTCCGTCCAATTCTGTTATAAGTATGGGCTCCATTGGGGTCCGATTTGGAGCGACCGTTGACTGATCTTAGGTTGTGTTCCAGGCAAAGGGCATTGATTTCTATTGCACTTTGAGTCCATTTGGGGATCGGATCGATGGTTAGAATGGGGATACCTCTCCTAGAGTCCTCTTCGAAGGTATCCAGAATGTCATCCCTAGACAATGGCTCAAAGCAACAGTTAAAATCACCCGCCAGCAGGACATAAGAATCAATATTACAAGAGGCTAGTTCGTTGCTTAGGCCTGTAGATGATAATCGTGGAGACCCACCATTAGTGCCCCTCAGATAGATGTTAAAGATTTCAAGGGACCTCCCTCCTTTGCAATGCAATGATAGCCATTGTAGGTCAAGGGATTTAGTAGACCTTTGGGTGACACCTAGCCTTAGGGCGATACTAATCCAAATCAATAGACCGCCTGAAGGGCGACCTTTGGATCCAGGAAGCTGTACGGCTGGGACAAAGTAAGTCGTGAACCCCGCTCTGTGCCTTGGTTCTTGGCACCAAGTTTCCTGAAAGAGACAGATGTTGTATGGTTCTAGGAATGCAGTCCAATCTGGATTATCGAGGTTGCGATCGAGCCCAGCCACATTCCAGCTCAAGACCTTTATTACCGATGAATCAGAGGTATGCTGTAAAGAGGCAAGGATGGGCGGAGCAGCTTCAAATACAACATCTCTGAAGACATTTGGGCTAGATTTAGAATGCTGCGAAAGAGGAGTTTTAGTTGAGTCAGCCCCATTCACCTCTGCAGCACTCCCTAGACTTAGTGGTTGAGGAGTCGTAAAGGATGGAACTATGTCACCTTCCAAAGTATGAGAGTCGGAAGTGCCAGGGGGCGTCAACCCTACCTTATTATCTAGGCCATTGGTGCATCCCACTAAGCCCACTGCGGGATCTGGGGGTACGTGCTCTAGTGGGCTTCCGGCGAACAAGTCAAAAGATTTTTCGGAGTTATGCTGGGAATGTTGGCTAGAAAGTCAATCCACCTCCTCCAGGCCACCATATCTGTTTGAAGTGGGAAAGCCATTCCAAAGTGGCTGGAATTGATTGTGAACTTTAGGATGGCTTTTCCAGGGTTGGTGTTGAACTATGGGCCAATTATCCACTGGGGTATGCTGGGAACGGGGTGGGTAAAAGAAAGACAGGGGTCTGGGTATTACAGGGGACCCTTCAGAACCAGGCCAAGAGCAGATAAATTGTGCCGTATGCGGGTCCTCGAAGGTCACCACTATGCAATCCCCTGGGCTAGATTTCTTTGTGGGGCCCACCCAGCGAGTTCTACGGACCATCAGTACTCTGCTTTTCTGGCCATTGGGGATAGGTCTATTATTATTTAGCCAATACATTATTTTATTTTTTAGCGACCAGTGGTTCTCATATTGGTCTACACCAATCTGAGGGACACCCGTTAGGACCACCACATAGTCGTTGGCCTCAGGGGGAAGATCAATATATCCCCCTCTGAAATTGGCCTTCGAAGGCGGGTCCTGTGCAGTACCAGAGGTAGATTTGGGCTGAGCATCAGATTTGGGCTTACCTGAGTGGGGCTCTGTAGCTCGTTGAGAAGCTTTAGATTTGGTGGCAGGAGGGATTTGATTCACTGCCACCGACCTTGGCTTGGGTATCGGCCGGGAGGGGGGTGGTGCTGGGGGCGGGTTATCCTGACATGGTGTGGCAGGGTTGCGAGGAGGGACATCCTGCGATTGGGTTGAAGAAATTGGTGGTGTGATATCCGGGGCAAGCTGCCCCTGATTTTCAAGGGTTTTCAAGCCGAGAGTGGCCAAAGCGATAATACTTTTTTCCATCTCGAGCAAGTTATTCTCTATTCTCGAGAGTCTAAGGTCGAGAGGGGAAAGAAGTTTCTTTAAAGTTGTCCAAACCAAATCTATAAATGCCCTATCGTTGTTGCCTAACCCTTCAGTCTGCAAGCCCTCAGTCTCTTGAACCATACTAGTTGAGATGGCTTCAGGAACCACTGTACCACCCTCCCTAAGTGCTTGTGACCCCATACTTTTTCCTTGGGAGTCATTTGATGGCGCGTTAGGTGATAGGGCTCTCGTTAAATTTAGGTTTTGGGGAAGCACAATTTTCGCCTTTTTACGAGCATAAGCAGTGCCTGCTCGACGCTTCCTTTTGGGTGGTTTACTAGTAGTAGGGTTTGAGGGTAACTGGGGGTTAGGGATCGTAGTCTGGGCACAAAGTGTAGACGCAGGTAGGGGTTTGGCTTCTTCTACGTTGGTATATTGCTCTAGCAATGGGGAGGGGGTGGAGTTAATTGAGATCCGGTGGACAACAGCCTGTGTGACTACGCCTTTAGGGACGACAGGGCGTTCTGGCGTAACCGCGGTGGCTATGTGGCCTAGAGAGGATTTTTTTGAGTGCGCTATCACTTGCGACAGGCGTCTAGCAGCATCTAGTTCTAAGGACACCCGGGTTTGCAATTTAGATATTTCATTATCAATAGCAATGTTAGTGCGGGTGATAAAGTCATCCATAGGGCCGCTGATTTGTGAAGCTGCCTTGGAGGTCTTACTCCGAGTTGCTCTAGTACTCATTTCGTATGGAGCGAGTAGATGAATATCTATAGGAAAAAACGATAGAGAGTGGGCCAGTCCAGTCCTCTGCCGTCCTCTAACGGCCTCAAACGGCCCAGTCTTAGCCCTGTCTTCGCCCGGGCTGCGTCCCGCGCTGCGGGAGAGTCGAGCCAAGATAAAGTGGGCGTGTGGGGCGGAAAGGGCGGGGGGAGGGCCGGCGGGGAGAGCGGACCGGATGTTAGTCCGTGGTCTTCGCAGGGACTCCTGGATAACGGAGTCCCTGCACACTCGCAGCCCACGCCTTTCCTCTTACCCCTGCCTCTGCTTCCAGTGTCCAGGTGCTGGTGGTAACACACGCACTCCTGTGCGCAGCGGCTCCCGCGGAGCGGGAGCGGCAAGCCGTGTGGGCGGAACTGCCCTCAGAACTCCTCAGCAAACAGGGTGAGCCTCTTCTCGTGCTTAACAGCGTCCCACGGAGATGGTGATGAAAGCGCCCTTTAAACTGTCAGATGGGCGGGGGGAGGGCCGGCGGGGAGAGCGGACCGGATGTTAGTCCGTGGTCTTCGCAGGGACTCCTGGATAACGGAGTCCCTGCACACTCGCAGCCCACGCCTTTCCTCTTACCCCTGCCTCTGCTTCCAGTGTCCAGGTGCTGGTGGTAACACACGCACTCCTGTGCGCAGCGGCTCCCGCGGAGCGGGAGCGGCAAGCCGTGTGGGCGGAACTGCCCTCAGAACTCCTCAGCAAACAGGGTGAGCCTCTTCTCGTGCTTAACAGCGTCCCACGGAGATGGTGATGAAAGCGCCCTTTAAACTGTCAGATGGGCGGGGGGAGGGCCGGCGGGGAGAGCGGACCGGATGTTAGTCCGTGGTCTTCGCAGGGACTCCTGGATAACGGAGTCCCTGCACACTCGCAGCCCACGCCTTTCCTCTTACCCCTGCCTCTGCTTCCAGTGTCCAGGTGCTGGTGGTAACACACGCACTCCTGTGCGCAGCGGCTCCCGCGGAGCGGGAGCGGCAAGCCGTGTGGGCGGAACTGCCCTCAGAACTCCTCAGCAAACAGGGTGAGCCTCTTCTCGTGCTTAACAGCGTCCCACGGAGATGGTGATGAAAGCGCCCTTTAAACTGTCAGATGGGCGGGGGGAGGGCCGGCGGGGAGAGCGGACCGGATGTTAGTCCGTGGTCTTCGCAGGGACTCCTGGATAACGGAGTCCCTGCACACTCGCAGCCCACGCCTTTCCTCTTACCCCTGCCTCTGCTTCCAGTGTCCAGGTGCTGGTGGTAACACACGCACTCCTGTGCGCAGCGGCTCCCGCGGAGCGGGAGCGGCAAGCCGTGTGGGCGGAACTGCCCTCAGAACTCCTCAGCAAACAGGGTGAGCCTCTTCTCGTGCTTAACAGCGTCCCACGGAGATGGTGATGAAAGCGCCCTTTAAACTGTCAGATGGGCGGGGGGAGGGCCGGCGGGGAGAGCGGACCGGATGTTAGTCCGTGGTCTTCGCAGGGACTCCTGGATAACGGAGTCCCTGCACACTCGCAGCCCACGCCTTTCCTCTTACCCCTGCCTCTGCTTCCAGTGTCCAGGTGCTGGTGGTAACACACGCACTCCTGTGCGCAGCGGCTCCCGCGGAGCGGGAGCGGCAAGCCGTGTGGGCGGAACTGCCCTCAGAACTCCTCAGCAAACAGGGTGAGCCTCTTCTCGTGCTTAACAGCGTCCCACGGAGATGGTGATGAAAGCGCCCTTTAAACTGTCAGATGGGCGGGGGGAGGGCCGGCGGGGAGAGCGGACCGGATGTTAGTCCGTGGTCTTCGCAGGGACTCCTGGATAACGGAGTCCCTGCACACTCGCAGCCCACGCCTTTCCTCTTACCCCTGCCTCTGCTTCCAGTGTCCAGGTGCTGGTGGTAACACACGCACTCCTGTGCGCAGCGGCTCCCGCGGAGCGGGAGCGGCAAGCCGTGTGGGCGGAACTGCCCTCAGAACTCCTCAGCAAACAGGGTGAGCCTCTTCTCGTGCTTAACAGCGTCCCACGGAGATGGTGATGAAAGCGCCCTTTAAACTGTCAGATGGGCGGGGGGAGGGCCGGCGGGGAGAGCGGACCGGATGTTAGTCCGTGGTCTTCGCAGGGACTCCTGGATAACGGAGTCCCTGCACACTCGCAGCCCACGCCTTTCCTCTTACCCCTGCCTCTGCTTCCAGTGTCCAGGTGCTGGTGGTAACACACGCACTCCTGTGCGCAGCGGCTCCCGCGGAGCGGGAGCGGCAAGCCGTGTGGGCGGAACTGCCCTCAGAACTCCTCAGCAAACAGGGTGAGCCTCTTCTCGTGCTTAAATTTGGATTTCAGCGTATAACTTGTGTTAGCATAATCACTTACATCTGCACCAATTGCCTTCAGATCACATGAAATTTCATCTTCATCAGATACACCTTTCATATTGAATCTCTGTCAGCATTTTTCAATAATGTAACATAAAAGGATCAAAAAACAATGGTGGTACAAGAATATTGAGGACCAAATATTGAGGGAAAAATATCAAAACATAAGACCATATTTGAAGGTATAGATTTACTATTCCTAACGCCCTATTTACAAAAATACAAAAAATATGTGTACCATATATGGTACATATATGTGTAGTTAGGTATAGAAAATCTAGTCTTCCTTACTAATCGATGACATTTGAAATTTCATCTTCATCAGATACACCTTTCATATTGAATCTCTGTCAGCAAATTTCAATAATGTAATATCAAAGGATCAAAAAACAATGGTGGCACAAGAATATTGAGGACCATATATTGAGGGAAAAATATCAAAAAATAACTCCATATTTGGAGGTATAGATTTACTATTCCTTACGCCATATTTAGAAAAATACTCAAAATATGTGTATCATATAGCTACATATATGTATAGTTAGAGATAGAAAATCTAGTCTCCCTTCCTTACCAATATCTTGTCCTCAAGACTGGGTCCTTTCATATTTCTGGGGTCGATATTTAGGATGCACGCCAATATATATATATATATATATATATATATATATATATATATATATATATATATATATATATATATATATATATGGAAAAAAAGCCATCTCACTGTTCTGTTTCCCAGACATACGCAGGGTAGCGCAATGGGTACCCGCTTCAACCCTAGTTATACAAAATTATTCATGTGCTAGAAGGAGGAGCAGGATTGTAAGTAATCTTGATCTGTGTAAGGAACATTTTGTGCTCTGGGTCTATTACATTGATGGCCTTGTCATTATTTTCAAAGGTTCTGAGTTACTGGCAAACAATGTGTGGATAATTTGAACACTAATGAGCGTAACTTAAAATTTACTAGTACAGTACATTGAAAAATGGCTGAGCTTTGTAGATTTGAAAACGGAGGTATGTGAGAACAAATGTAATACTACATCATAAAACATCTGCATGTAATAGGTTCCTCCATGCTTCTGGTAGTCATACAGCCACTCTTATCCTCTTATCCACAGTATTCCCTAAGGAGAGTTGCTCTGCACTAAGAGAAATTCCAGCTTAGTGTATTCATTTCAAGCAGAAAAAATGATTGAAGATGCAGTACTCAGGCAGGAAACTTAGAGACAGCTTTATCATAGAGTTGTGCTGTCCTTGCATCATTCAAGGTAACACAAGAGAAATCAAACACTAAAGTCAAATTTACAAAGCAATTCAAGGCCACCTTGCATGGCCCTGTGGTGCTTAGTAAAGCTGGAGTAACGCAAGGTACGGAAGTTGCTGCCTTGATTTACTCTGCACCAGGGAGGCATTCCAAGGGTGGAGCATTGGTGTTCTCATGCATCCACTCATTAATTTTGGTGCATTCACAGATTTAATATGAGTAGAGCTTGGAATCTATCAAAATGCTAAGCCTTTACAGGGATGAGGTAGCGAGGAGAAATATCTTTATTTCCGTTCATTTTCGCATCTTTCTACTGGTGCTGCATGTCAAGTAGGTGTTATCAGGTGTTTTTGTACTTTGTTTTTTGCAGATTATGGGATACAGCAGCTTCTTGGGCCACATGGAGCAAGGAGCCAGTTTTTAATTTCACTTGAGAAAGATGGTGTCATGATGTTCCCCTGTCAAATAACCCTCCTTATATTGTTTTTTGGTTTAAATGGGGCATTTTCTAGCATGTTTTACATTTTTGGTTTTTTTCATTGTATTTTCCATGGATTGAGGGACTAGAAGGAGTTGAGGTGTTGCTTTCTCAATAATATTTTCATGATTTATCAGTTACACAGGAATGGTTCTTTAACAAACTTTTTTAATTTTTCAATTTTTATTTTTGCATTCAAAATGGATTGAGGACCTGGATAGAGTAGAGGTGCTTGATTTGTTAAGGAAGGAGGTTGTCGGGGACATACTATGACAAATACACTCTTCTTCTTTATTTTTTGCATTTTCCAGGAGTGGTTCTTAAACAAATGTTTAGTATTTTTCAGTTTTTTTGTGGAAACAAAAATGGGTGTTTAAAATTATTCAAAATTGAAAGAACGGTCGCACAAAATTATTAAAGTATTTTTGACTCAAGACTTCAAAACATTGGCTTGTTTTAAAATGTAATTTGGAAATGCCAATTGTCATTTTGGAATGTGAACTGAGTTTAATGTGGGGGAGTGGAAGTATGTAGAAAGAGGTTTTAAGTGGAGATTTTGCAATTAATTTATAAATGTTATATGTAGTTACCAAGTTAGTACTGCCTTTGTATTGTTATTGCTAATGTTAGCAGGCTTTCCATGGTAATTTATTCAGTCATGTTTGCTATGTGATACTCATTCAAGGTAGTCTAACTTGAAAATGTTCTGAATCCTCCCAATTTGGTGAGCAATTGTGCTATTATATAGTTTGGATATTTTCTATAGTTTTACCTCTACAGTGCCTTGGAAAGAGTGAGCTTGTCTCATTTCTTGGAATCATTACTCTTTTTTAAAGTTTGCATAAAATGATAGATGAGTGTGTTTTCCACTTGTAGATGGAAAGTGGTTTTGCTAACCCCCTTTGCTATTTATAGTTTTTACATCACTTACTAGGCAGATTGAGTAACAGTTACACCTCTCAGTGTTAAAATGTGATAGTCTTCTGCAACTCAACTCTTTTAGATGGTCAATTCAATTGCCTTTGAAGTCCTTTAGAGATGGTGCTAATTTTTCTTCATTGTTATTGTAATAATCACTTTGATTAATTGCTTTAACATATTTGTTGAACTGTTTGGGGGTGTAAGGCATAATGCAGAAAGGTTATTTAATTCAAATTGAGACATTAATTCTTCTGATAGGGAGTTTTTTTAAATAAATTTTGAGCCAGATTGCTTGCGCAGAATAAAAAAGCATACTGATTTCTACAAGTAGCTATAATTTTTAATAACTGTTATCATCTACAGTTTGAAATCAATTATGATTTATCCAACGCTGATTTTTTTTTCTGCATACACTATTGAAAATTCAGCGTATGTAGATTAATGATAGTCTGATAGTAAACTATACACCAGGAATATGCTATTTTAATATGTTTGCCTTTATGGTGTATATCTGGGTGAATTAATTGAAATATGTTTTAAAAGTGCCATCATCATCCAGCAAATGCTTCATTACATGTTTACCAGGATGCTGTTGAGAGAACAAAACATAATAATAATTTTTCTATCTTTGGTATCAAAGAGAAGCATAGGTCCTTTCAAGAAGGTTGGGAACAGGTGTTCTGGAAGATTAATGATGAGAAAGGTTTTGAGTTAGGGGGTTTGATCGATTCACTTGACGTTTTAAATTAATTGTACCCTTCAAATTATGTTTTTCTAGGAGCTGTTCAGCTACATGGGTGAGCTGTTTGGGCTGCCTCCTTTAGGGTTGAATCTGAGGCTGACTGAAAGCACTAGATCTACTTTTTAGTTGTTGAGATATTTTTCTATGCAGAAGTAGAGTGCTTGTGCTTTGAGACCTTTTCCAGAAAGACCCAGCGTAACCAATCTGCTGATGCATCAACCAGAGAAATATCTAACTCACTTCCAGCAAGCAATTGGTCCTGTGTGTCCTTACCTGCAGCAGATATATTCCATTCATAGGACAAGACTATTCCCCCTTTTTTGATAGCGAAAAGTTGGATGGTGGGAGCTTTTCTATTCTCTTGAAGGTTTTATACTCATACAAAAATGTATAGGAAATATTATTAAACTTTCTTTTTATAATGTTGTTTGCAAACTTGTTTTTAAAATTATTTATATTTTAAGTGTTGTGTTGATGATTTTTTAACGGATTTAATTATATTCTACATTCTCTCCTTTTTTCCTTTTGGATGTTTCTGCTGAAATAGAAAAAATATTTAGAAAATATTTTTTGTGTTAAAAAAGGAAGATAAGATTTTTGGTTTTTGAAATTAAAGATGTTTTTTAAAATTCATGCTTTAATGTAAAAAATCTTTTTAGCTGTGTAAAATGCAGCTACATTAGTATTCTTTGATACAAGGAATTTTGAGATTTTGTCTCTTTTGAAGAAGGTATTTCGATATCCATCAGGTTGTTGATAGCTGGTGTTGTATGACCAGTGAAGAATTGCTCCTTTTGAAAAAAGGAAATAAAATACTTAATACAATTTCAGATTTCTCAATATATACTTATAGAGCTGTTGTCCCATGTTACAATTACCTTTCATGTTTGATTAGATGGCAATGGGATGTCAGTGTTTTGGAGCTTGATAGGACACATTTAGGCAGGGCAGTGATCTCCTCATAAGTGACCACCTTATGGTGAATGGTGCCACATGTGTTTAATTGTGTTTTTGAAAATGGTGTTAAAATATAAGTTCCATGTCGGTTTTAATAACAGAACCTCATATTTCGAAGCAGACTTCACAAGCCATGTAAATATAGCTTAAATTAATAATTAATAAAAAGACTGCACAAACCTTTTATTGCTGTCAAAAAATGTAATTCAAACTAAATTTAACTCACATGTGTTGCAATAACTCCACAACACAATGACTTGCAAAGTAGGTTTAGTTGTGATAGAAACGTAATATAAATGCATACAGGGTGAAAATTGTGTTATAAAATACCATGCCATCTTAAGGTGGTTGAAACAAAGAGAAACTGTGTTGTGAAATCTAATATTCTTATTGATCGGGAAGCCTCAGGAAGATGACTTCCCCAATGAACTAAGTAAAATTCACAGACAGATTAGCACCCCTTTTGCCTGCAGAAACTGATAACACCGGATCAGTCAGAATAGAATTTAACAAGGCCACTCATACCCTGGTTCCTTAGTTGGGCAGAGATTAAATACTCAGTAACCAATTTGAATGTCAAAATATTGACAAATGACTGCTAAATAGACCGAGATTTTCCCTTCCTACACTCATGCACAGATTAAGCTCTTTATTGTGTCAGCCATCTTCTGAATTCATTGAGATACCCACCAGCGGTATTTATTATCACCCCTTTTATTTGTCTTGGTCACAAAGTTTATGGTGGTGGCCACCAGGACCCAAGAACAAGTTAAGAGAACAGAGACAGACAGAACAGATCAAGTTACTGCTTTATGCAGATAACATACTGGTAATCACCCCCATAACCTCCCTGATGTCTTTGATGTCAAAATTCTCCACCTTTAAAGAAAACCAAATTAATTGGTACAACAACGAAGCACTTCCAGTATTTGAACATACTACTATACAATGAATTTTACAGTATCAATTTATATCACACAGAAATTAGACATCTAGGGGTGCTGTTAAAATGTAAATATCCAATATGGTACATGACAACCTAACACCTGTTGAAGCAGAAGTTTGCACAATGGAAGCAACTACAGCTGTCATTGTAGGGAAGGGAGAAGACTGTTAAAATTGTGGTGGCACACACTGTCAAATATCTACTTGGGATGCCCCCCCTCTTAGTTATTTGCTACCTCTTATAACACATAGATAACCTCATTAAACACTTCATAAGGGATCCTTCTTGACAATATGTAGATATAACATTGGGTGTCCTGAAGCTCACTTGTGAATTTATTATGGAGCACATCACCTATTGCAAATTATGTGCCTCTCATACCACTCTACAGTTGCCCCAGAATGGGTGTTGATTGAAAGAGAAATTTAAGAAATTCAACCTTTTAAGTATCATTTTGTAAATGTAAATGTGTTTAACAATAAAACAACATAGAAATAAATTTACATTTTTTATATACATTTCTCTTAGCATTTGAAACATCAACATGATGGAAGGGGCTCAATTAATTGTTTACCAGAAAGGAAAAATGTTATTAAGTTATATGCGATATGTATACAGCCAAGAAAAACAAACAGGTGACACAGTTAACTGGAAATTTAGCAAATATTATTCAAACAAATGTTATGGGAGGGCTACAACAAAAGAATCAACTGTATTTTTATGTTAGAGAACATAACCACCCCTAACATGGCTGAAATAGAATTTCGAGATGCAGTAGACACTCTAAAAGAAGCTAGCACTAGCTCTCAAAAGCCTACCACTGAAACACTAAAAGACATGCTCTCCAGAGTTGCACAACATGTAACTGGCCAAGCGCCCTCAATCTCATCATTAAAAAGGATGATAGCTAAATCTAAAAATTCAACTGCTACCACCCCCAAAACTTTCAGTGAAACAGAAAGACTACCTAAACTCGCTATAACTCATAATGAAGATCAATTTATTTTTAATAACAATAAATCAAACGAAAAAAGAATAATAATATTTGAAACTCCATCAAACTTACTTAAACTAGAGAACTGTGAAACATGGATGATGGATGGAACCTTTATTGAACTCTTAGCCAAAGTAAAACAAGAAACTAATCATTACTTTCCTCAAAAAATGATCATTGACTTTAAACAGTCAATGATACAAGCCATACTAAAACACTACCCTTACACAGCAATACAAGAATGCTACTACCACTTTAACCAATGCATATGGAGACACCTCCAAAAATCTATACTAAGGTGCTGATTCCGATCTCGCTCGGAAGGCCCTCCGAGAGCTGTCCATAGCGTTACCTTCCGACTGACGCGTTCCGGGAGCCAGTCCATCCAAAAGACAAAGTACGATGCGCAAATGTCTCCAATTCCAAAACGACACAAACGCTGCAAATCCAGCACCATTTTCCATACAAACAGGCTCAGTAAACGCTGAATGGAGTTGTCCAGCGGCATTTCCAACGCGCCAAACAGGTCACCACCTCCAGCACGTCAAAGCATCCGTATGAGCTTTATTTCAGCTCCGATTCGCGCCTTAACATTATCACAGTGTACGAGACAAAGCAGCCATGTATACAATCGCGCATGTCATCCCTATACTGGATGCCTATGGTCAATTCAACAACCGTAACTGCCGCGTTCATCCCAGACGGTAACTCAGTCACCTACCACACACAAAAACATCATGACCGTGGGAAAGGCAACAAAATACATAGCTTGTGACAAACCACAGTAAATATTGGGGTGGTGGGAATTCTCGCAGCAATGCAGAGTCAAGGGGGGTGGTGGATTACAAAAACTCCTTGCATTGTCCACCTCATAGGGGAGTGGATGGCTAACTCTACCAGCATTGTCTACCTATAGGGGGGTGATGGATAACACTTCCACCATAGTCCACCCCATAAGGGGGTGGATGGCTAACACTACCAACATTCACTACCTATAGGGTGGTAGATGGCTAACACTCCCACCATAGTCCACCTCATAGGGAGGTGGATGGCTAACACTACCATCATTCTCTACCTATATAGGGGTGGATGGCTAACACTACTAGCAATCTAATGCAAATAGGGTGGTGGATGCCTAACACTCCCCCAGTGTTGTCATGCCAAATTTGTGATGTTTTATGCACATACTACCTGCAAAATTGACACATAAAGTGATATGCTTGACAACCCCCCATCTCTGTAGTGACACAAAGATGAATGTGGGGTTCAAGTCCCCAGCATTGTCAAACATACATGGGTTTTTGGGTATAACCCCCCCCCCATCACTGTAGTGACAAAAAGGTGAATGTGGGGTTCAAGCCCCAAGCATTGTCAAGCATATATGGGTTTTGGGTATAACTGCCTATCACTGTAGTGACAAAAAGGTGAATGTGGGATTCAAGCCCCCAGCATTGTCAGGCATATATGGGGTTTTGGGCATAAACCCCATCACTCTAGTGACAATAAGGTAAATGTGGGTGTTCAAACCCCCAGCATTGTCAAGCATATAGGTGTTTTGGGGTATAACCCCATCACTGTAGTGACAAAAAGGTGAATGTAGGTCTCACACCCCCAGCATGTTCAAGCAATTATGTATTTTTGGGGCAAAAATCCACAAGCAATGTAGTGATAAAGTAGCAGCTGTTTGCTAAACAACAGCAGAACTGTTGAGGCAAACATTGTTGTGTGTGTTTCATACCCTCAGCCATGTGCAGTCAAACAGTGCTTTTGGGGGCTAAAACTGCCAGCAATGTTCAATTGGACAATGTAACATGTGAGCATCCAAAATGTATAAACACACATTTTTGTCACCAGCAGACACAAATACAAAATATTCTATATGAAACTACAGTTTTGATGAGCTCCAGTTCCATACTATGGCAGCAACCTTAAATGCTAAATCTAAGGAATGTACAGAGTGGAGATGTAAGAGTCACAGGGCCAGTAGAGAAAGAAACAGAACAAAGCAACCACTAATTGCAAATTCTAAGACAGTAGAAGTACATGGGCGAAGACGCACAAAGACAACCAACCAGCCACACACTGCAGAACAAACACAACATGTGTGTGAGTGTGGCAGTCTTTCTAGCCTGGGCCAACAGACACGATGGGGGGCTGAACTCCAATGAGACCTATGTGTGTTGAGTACAATCCTGAAGTATTCTATATAGAGTTTGGATAGTGAATGTGGGCAATCAGGCATTGTTTGATGAGCGTGTGCACCAGAGTCACATGCGGAACAAGCTTGGTGGAACACCAACAAATACATCAAGGGACCGACTCTCTTCCGCAGTACCATCAAGGCCACAGCACTGTGGTGACAGTATCCTGTCTGCTGAGCCTCTGTGATGCTAAAGGAGGAAGGGGGCCATACTTTTGAGCACACTCCCTTTTGTGCACTGTGTCACATGCCTTGGAAGAACCACTATCATCTCACATAACCAAACATTACACCTAGGGCATGGTTAGTAATGTGAGACCACATTGTAGGTAGGGGACGTGCCAGGAGCCAAGTCACATTTGGGCAGTCTAAACACCAGCCACCTTGATCAGAAGCACTGTACCTCATCAAAACCTTCCTCAGCAGGTGACATTGCACAGGCACCCATGGCAGTGTGAATCACTGGCTGTATGACGAGGAATCCATTATCGACCACACATCATTGGGATCACAGTACAAACATGGGGCAAGGTACTGTTGTATATGACCAATGTGGCAATCTCTGTATCAGGAAAGTACACCCAGCATGCCACATACTAGTAGGAAACACACAATTGATGGTTGAAAAAGAGGTTCCAGATACACATATGTATGTCTGGCACACATATTCACAACTTCTGTTTACCACAACACATACTCAAACCCTGCAGGGCAACAGCAGTACACACATTCACAGAAGGATGACATTGTGATGAGTTGGTGTACAATGAAGCACAGAGGATACTGCCCACAACAGCACACTAGTCCTCAGACACACAAAATAGAATCATGAATCTCCCTCTACAACAAACATGAAGTGGTTGCATCACAGCTGTCAGCACTATATTAATGGAGTCCACATTCCTACTTGCTGTGTAGAAAAACATGGACCAACACCAATGTATGAGACAGTCAACATGTGTGGCCTTTGTGTGTTGCACAGGACTCTAGATTAGACCATTTACACTGTGAACTTGTTTCTTGTCTATCACACCAACTCTGCATCTAGCTGCGAAAGCTGCATTATGTGCAGCTCATCACAAATGTCAAATTGCCAATGCTGAGGTGTACTGCAGAAGACCTGGAAGACACATGGCTCCCCAGATAGAGGATACAACAACTGTGTTAGTAGGCTCCAATGCACAGGCAAATGTCTAAGCTGTGGGATCTGTGTCTCACAAGCACAATACATTGCTAGACATAACAGATGGGAAATGTGTACATCCGTTTGGGATGGAGTACATGTGCATAATGGAATATGGAATATGCATTGGACATATTTTGCACTTTAACACTGATCAGAATCCTGAAATCCGTCAAGGAGACGTAAAAATAAGACATGGTGCCATCAGGCTACAGGGCAGTGTAGAATGTGCTGATTGTGAGCATTCATTGACACATACAAGTGCCACTCTTGCAAAACAAGATGACAGATTTTAAACAAGCTGATGATGCTAACAGAAATGGAACTTGGTGAATTTATAATGTGTCACAAGTGAGTTTTCTCACAGTGGAGGCTCTTGTCTCAACACAACCAGGGATGTCATCATAATGACTCCACTCTACTGGTGCACCGGACTAGTCAACCCACAGAAAAGTTCTCAAACAGGAACATCTTCAGGGACAATAGCCTTGGTAGGAAGGGGTTTGAAGACAAAGATTCCTGCTCACCTCACACACACCATGGGCTCAGGATATGTCACAGATTAACACACTGCCAT
Source organism: Lissotriton vulgaris (assembly GCF_964263255.1). Classification (NCBI taxonomy): domain Eukaryota; kingdom Metazoa; phylum Chordata; class Amphibia; order Caudata; family Salamandridae; genus Lissotriton; species Lissotriton vulgaris. The sequence goes on along the minus strand of NC_141693.1, from coordinate 971,750,861 downwards.
GAGGTGATTTCCCTACAGTGGAAGGTCAACTGTGGCAAGCATGTTCTTCGTAGGGGTAGGGGTCTATCATGTCATAATGAGACTCAGACATGACTCCAACACTTACAAGTCACAGAATACTTTGTTTCCATCAGCCTGTGTACATGGGTGTGTCCAAAGTCATCTGCACGTAGTCAAGCATCATGTGTACCCAGTTGTGATGATGAATCAGATGACTTGTTGCTCATCACAGCGCTATTCTGCATGTCCATCCAAGGTGGTTGTACTTTGAAAGACTTGTACAATGTGTACAAATGTCAGCCCGACCTATGTGCAAAAGTGAAAGTCAAAGATGGTAGGTTGTTAAAAACATGTCACCCTCATGGTCCAAAATGTTGTGGATCATGACAACCTGCAAATGTAGACAATGAGGACTTAGATACATACTGTAATAGGACACATATGCCATGGACCACATGCAGTCCATCACATCACTATATCGTATTCCCACAATAAGATTTGCATATCAATTACAGTTGACTTATTAACAATATTTGTTACACAAAAAGCAAATGTCCAAATAACAAAACCTGCTTTACTCAGCATTTATGATAAAATGGAAAAATAAATAAGAACAATAAGACCAATGGCTAGTTCATTTTAAGTTTACATTTCTTTATTGTCGTTTTAAGGTGCAACACAGACATATATGATCATGTAGTCAGTTATCAATCATCAAAGCTTCAAGGTATGTATTCACAGAACTCAATTCCAAGTCAAAAACTCAACATTTGGTTTTTCCTCAAATAGTGTCACATCCAATCATATTTCTAACCAAAAATAAGAGTCCCCATGAACGCCCCCCTCCCAACCGACTCACTCCCCTCCCTCCCCCCTGTATTCCACGTCCAATGCCCAAATCTTCTAAGTTCATCTGCGACCTTTTTTCCCCTTCAAGTCGCTCCCTGGGGTCCTGTGAGGCGCAATAGCCTCAGGTATCTGGGGCAGGTGATCTCTCTAAATTCCGTGGCCAGTAGCGATATAAACGGTTGCCACAGTTAGTTGTATTTGGGACCTTCCCCGCCAAGGTGAGCGTCAGCTTTTCCATCGCGAGGACATGCCAAATACGATGTAGCCAGCCTGTGAATGTCGGGATTTTGGAAGTACGCCAATGTGTGAGTATATTCTGTGTCGCCGACCCCAACGCTATTGCTATCCTCCTGCCTCTGCGGGACCGCAACGGATACATCAGGGGGTTGGGAAGGCCAAGCAGAACATACGCTGGGAAGGGCGGGAGCTCTATCTCGAAATGCTTATCCACTTCATCTAAGACCTGAGTCCAGTAGTAACGGACATGCTCACACTCCCACACTAAGGTGCCTACTTGGCCGCAACCGCGCCAGCAATTTACCTCTTGTGTTTTATCCATCGCTCTGAGGTGTAGTACCAATATGTGACTACCTTCGTGAGGGTTTTGGTAAGCCCCGTATGGTATGCGGAGTGTCGGGCCCTGTAGTATATGTTGTCCCACTCTTGCTGGCTAAGGACCCTGCCGATCTCTCTCTCCTAACGCACCTTTCTGGGATTGTAAGTGTGTATGAGGCATACCTGTAGCATCTTATACAAATCGGTAATGAGTTTTTTATCTGATGTGCGTGTGATTAGCCACCGCTCATAATTGGAAAGGGGCCTATTCGCCTCGGGGCGGACTTGAGGTTGAAGCGCCCAGTGCCTTACTTGTAGATATCGGAGTCTTTCTGTCTCTAGGAGCCCGTATGTCTGCCTCATCTGGGTAAAGGGGAGGACCCTTTCAGCACTGTAAACCTGATATAGGACGCGGAATCCAGCAGGCCCCCATTGTGCAAAGGCAGCCGTATCTGCGCCTGGAGTGTACTCCGGGTTATTCAGCAGTGGAGTCAATGGAGAAGGGAAGGACGTGAGCTCATGTTTGAGGTTAGTAGCGTCCCACACCTCCAGGGGAAGCCATGTAATATACCAGGCGTACAGATTAGGGGGTCTGTAGGCCTTACGTAGGAAGGGAATTTGCTGCAGTGGTCGCGCAGCCACCGCCTGATCTTGAAACAGCCAGTGTTTTTCTGACTCTCACCGGCTGCACTCCACCAGGTACCGCAGTTGGGCGGCTTGAAAGTAGAGGTGGAGATCCGGTATCTCCAGCCCTCCCCTTCCGAGGCAAGCATCGACAACCCCCGTTGCATTCGTGGCTTCTGACCATTACAGATGAATTGTGACCCTTCTGCTTGCGTCTGTCGTATCCACCCCGCTGGCGGCCGGAGAGGGATAGTGCGGAACAGATAAAGGATATGGGGTAAAATGGTCATTTTGACCGCCGATATTTTACCGAGCCATGAAATAGGGTAGTGTTTCCCTCTGCCGAGTTCCCGACGAATCCTCCTACTCAGAAGTGTATAGTTGGCGGTGAAGACCTCAGCTGGATCCCTTGATATGGTGTCGTGTTTGTTGGCCATTGGAGAGGAAGCATGTTCTGCAGGCGATCTCGGTTGGGCTTCGGCAATGAGAGATCAAGGGCTACCGACTTGTCCGCATTCACTTTGAAGCCTGACGTCTGGGCGAAGGCGTCCAAGTCCGCCAAGCATACCGGCAGTGCGGCCCCTGGGTTGGTAAGGGAGATCAATACGTCGTGTGAACACACCCACCAAACTTTATTCCAGTAATAGCTGGATTCTCCCTCAGTCTCATAGCTAGCAGTTCCATGTAGAGGGCAAAGAGGAGGGGCGACAGAGGGCACCCCTGACTTGTGCCCCTTTCAATGGGGAAGCGAGAGGATGTGTGCCCATTCAGGCGAACCACCGCTGTGGGATACTTATAACAGTTGAGGATGTATGTGTGGAATTTCTCTCCCATCCCTATGCACCTTAATACCTGTGCCAAGTAAGGCCAATGAACTCGGTCAAACACTTTCTCAGCATTGATAGTGAGCATCATGCATTCTCCCGGGACACGCGTGGCTTTCTCAATTAGATGGAGAACCCATTTGTTGTTGTCGGACGTCTGACGCTCGGGGATGAATCCCGCTTGGTCCGGGTCTATAAGCCCTGGCATAGGCGGGCCAAGGCGCACCGCTAGGATGCCAGTGTATAGCTTCAGGTCAACATTGAGGAGAGATATTGGTCGGTATGCTCAACACCTAGATTTATCTTTCCCGGGGTTAGGGATGACCGAGAGTGAGGCCTCCAGAAGGTCACTCGGAATGGCTCCCGGGTCGACAAAGGAATTAAACAGCCTGGTAAGCAAGGGGGCCAAGGTGGTACAGATGTTTTATAAAATATAGCAGAAAAGCCGCCCGGCCCTGGTGCCTTAGCCAGTTTAAGACGGGAGATGGCCGCGATGGCCCCCTCCATGTGTATTTCCCTATCAAGGTGATCAGCTTGGGCTCGGGAGAGAACCGGCAAGGTGACCGAGTCCAGAAAGGTAGTCCTATCTGCGTCAGCCGGCGGGGCCCCGGTATAAAGGGTGGCATAAAAATCTCAGAATGCTTCAACTATCGCCTTGTCCTCCGTAACACATGAACTATCTGCTCTATGGATTTCACGGACCCCCTGTTGCTGACGAGCCTCCCTCAGCCTATGGGCTAGAAGTCGTCTGCACCTATCTCCACCCGTATAATAGGAGTGTTTTAAGCGAAGTGCTGTGAATTCCGCCCTGTCTTGATCGAGCGACGCTAGCTGACTGCGTGCGGCCTTAAGTTGTCGCCACACTTGTGGGGCGCCTGTCCTTTGATGTATTCTCTCTAGTTCTTTAGTTTGTTGTGTCAGATCTTCCCTTTTATGCTTGCGCTCAGCATTATCCGCTGCCGAAATGGCAATAAACTCCCCCCTCACTACTGCTTTTAGCGCTGCCCACTGTGTCGCCAGGGTGGTGTCAGAGTTGGCGTTATGTCTGAGGTGCTCCGTAATGGAATGCTGTATGCGTTTAACCACATCTGCCCGATGGAGGAGCGGATCCCGGAGGCGCCATACCCTGGAGGGCAGAGTTCTTGGTAGAAGAGTGATGGTGACAGTGACCGGTGAATGATCCGACAAAGAGGCAACCCCTATCTCAGCCCCAGATGTGGGTGCACGACCTGATGTAGATGCTAAAAAATGGTCTAATCTCGCATATGCCTTGTGTGCGTTGGAATAGTATGAGTATTCTTACTCGTGGTGATGTAGGTCGCGCCAAAGATCACAGAGGCCTAAATCGCTAATGCGGGCAAGCCCTTCCTTAGAAATAACGCTTGTATGGTGAGGACGTTGACCTGACCTGTCTTTATGATTATCATAAACAAGGTTTAAATCCCCCCCCAGGATAATGTGCCTATCCGTCGTGACTGTAGCTCGCAAAAGGGCATTATGTAAGAACTTTTCCTGGCCTTCGTTAGGGGCGTAGATAGTGCCGATGATAAAAGTCAGGCCGTTAATAGCAAACTGTAGATTAGTAGCCTCCCTTTGACTCCGCCTCTTTCTGTAAAACCTCCCCCCGAAACCGCTTAGCCACTAAGATCGCCACCCCCGCCGTTTTAGTGCGGCTTGAGGAAAAGAATTGGGTTGGGAATTTCGGAGCTAGCAGGCGATGGTAGTCCCGAGTTAAAAGGTGAGTTTCTTGCAGGAGGCAGATATCTGCTTGCATACTTTCTAGGCATACCAGTACCGCTCTACGTTTTACCGGGTTATTAGGACCCCCCACATTCAGGGTCAATATCTTAAACATGGTGGCTGGCATGGTAGGTATCAGCAAAGGACGGCCAAGCAGGGCCTGCTAGCTGCAGCTACCCTATGGGAAGTCCTAGGGGCAGGAGCTTTAAGACGGTGTAGTGAAATCAAGAACCCAGGGGCCCCCGTTGTCTCAGAGGGTCCAAGAATTGTGCCGCTAGCACCCCCCATTTACTCGTGGATGTGGAACACAACCCTCCCCAACCCGTTCCCGACCTCCAGAACCGATTCCCCCCTCAACAGAAACACAAAGTCCATCATCTCTATAGATGATCAGGGAATGTGGTAGCACGGGATAATCCAGTCAAATCTTAACACTCCCCCCTCCCGCCGACGACCTGGCAGGAAAAATAAACAGTCAACAGCCGCAAGGAATGGGGACATAAAAGTCAACTGGGGTGAGGCGAGGTCAGCTCCGATGTAACCGCCTCCACTGCTGCACGCTGACCATCCTTGATCTCGGCCGCCTGAGGTTTCTTCACACAGCGCCTTCTTCCTTGCTGACGCCACTGTGACCCGGAGGTGTCCACCCACCCAGAGCCGCCCACCGTCTCTTCTTCCTCCACAGGCCGTTCTATGCCCAGCACACAGCATGCTTCCTTCAGGGAGCGCAGCTGGTAGAGTTTGTTGTAGAGTCTAAACACTATTCGAAAAGGGTGGCCCCAGCGGTAGGAAATGTTGTGCTGTTGGTGGTGTGTTGTAACGGGTTTGATGGTCCGACGCTTCTGCAACGTAAGTGCTGACAAATCTTGGAATAAGACCGGTGATTGCCCCTTAAAGGACAGGGAATGCACCTGTCGAGCCCTCTGGTCTTCTTTGTGCGGTAATCCGGCACACAGACTAGCATGTTCGGTGGAGGGGCCGACACGGGGCGCCGAGGGCCCACCCTATGAACTTCGTCCAGGATGAGTTCTGACTCCAATGGGCACCCTAGAATGTGATTGAAGAGTTCCCTCGTGTATCTGAATAGATCCTTGGTATCTTCAGTCAGTGTCACCTTCCGGGATCCGCACGTTATGGCGATGGGAACGGTTCTCCAAGTCCTCTAAGTCGGTTTGCAAGTGCACTTGCTGATCATGTATCTGCAATATCTCCTGCTGCAGTGCCTCGATTTCAGTATCACGCCCGTCATTCTTGGTCTCCAGCTCCACAACATGCTCCCCTATTTCGTCTACGTCCTTGTGAACCACCTTGAGCTCCTCTGAAAATTCCTTTTTAAAGGTGTGGATGTCTTCTCTAGAGCAGTGAACAAAGACTCTAAGAAGGCTTTAGTGATGGGTTATGAACCGTCAGTGGGATCCGCGGCCGGACGGGCATTGGCCGGGGCCATGTCCTTCTGTGGTTGAGTCGTCTGGGCCTTAGTAAATAAGTCCTTCACAGATTTGTCCTTGCAAACTCCAGAGCGAGCAAGACCACTGGCTCATTGTCAGTGAAATTGCTCTCCCACCCTCGCAGCTCCACCATTAAGTGAGGTGCCCTTGCCCCTGCACTCTTGAGTGTTAGTGATCGAGGCCCTCCTCCACCCGCAGGTTTCCCTGCGCCTCATCCCTGGTGGTCCAGTGGACCTCTGTCTCCTTTCTCTCACTCTGCTCCTTCACTCGTTTTTCTACCCTTTCTATCTTTCACCCTTCTGCACCTTTCTGCATCTCTGCTCTTTTGTGCCTTATTTCTGCCCATTTTCCCTTTCTCTCCCTCTGCTCCTTCACTCGTTTTCACTGGTTTTCTACCCTTTCTATCTTTCACCTTTCTGCACCTCTGCTCTTTTTTGCCTTATTTCTGCCCATTTTCCCTTTCTCTCCCTCTGCTCCTTCACTCGTTTTCACTCGTTTTTCTACCCTTTCCATCTTTCACCTTTCTGCCCCTTTCTGCATCTCTGCTCTTTTGTGCCTTATTTCTGCTTATTTTCCCTTTTTTCTTTATCCCTTCTTTCCACCCTTTACCTTTCCCCGCCGCTGCTGCCCCCACGGCCCCCCCCCCGCGCGACCGGCCCAATCCAGCTTCTCTCCCCGCTCCCGCCTCCCAGCTGTCCAGCCCTCCCCGACCCCTATTTAATGGTGGCCGCGGGCTGCGGGCGCGCCGCTGGTGCACCGAAGGTGCGTCAAAGGCAAGCACGTCTGTGCCCGTCCGCGACCAGCACCAGGAACCCTGGACCTCCGCCCCGCCAACGCTACGACCCAGCAGCACTCCACGCACTCAACCCAGGCTGCAACAACAACTGCAAGCTAGCATCACCAGCCGACACCCATGGACCCTTCAGCTGTCACTGCTGCCGGCACACCTGCAGCACCGCCAAGAACACAGATCCAGCACAACCCGCCCACAAGAACACAACCGAACCGAAGACCCTGCAATGCATCTTCGTCCGATCCCTCCACAAACACGCCACAGAAATCTGGGACCTCCTCGACAGCACCATCCCGGACGCAGCATTCTTCACCGAAACCTGGACCAATGCCACCTCAGGACCGGACATCGCCATCGCCATCCCCCAAGGATACAAGATCTACAGGAAGGACCACCCCACCCACCCAGGAGGAGGAATCGCCATCGTCCACAAATCCAGCCTCCGCCTGAGCACACTCCCTGACGAGTCCACAGAACTGATGGAACACCTTCACTTCAAGATACTGGCCAGCCCCACTGCTGCCCACCGAGGAACCCTCATCTGCCGACCCCCTGGACCCAGCGGACCCTTCGCCAACTCCATCACGGACATTATCTCCCCGCAGGCCATCGCATCCACTAACTACACCTTTGCATGGAGACCTCAACTTCCACCTCGACAATCAACTGGACCCCAACACCACATGCCTCCTGGACAACCTCCACAACATTGGACTCTGCCAAATCGTGACCGAGCCCACGCACTCAGCAGGACACACCCTTGACCCCCTCTTCACTACAGGAAACTCCATCACCTTCAGCCACACCACCGAACTCCGATGGACCGACCATCGTTGCGTGCACTTCACCTTCAGAACACCCACCATCCACAGACACCAGCACCTGCTTCCACAAAGAAACTGGACCAAAATCACAGACGACCAGCTCATCTCCTCACTCAACAACTTCACCCCAACCATCGCGGAAACCGACGACCCCAACACCGCAGCCCGATCCCTGCATAGATGGATCTCGGACAGCACCAACACCATAGCCCCCCTCAAGAAAAACAACAATACCCGTGCCAAGAAAGCCAGATGGTTTACCACCGAACTTCGAGAGTCCAGGCGCACATGCCGCCGCCTCGAAAAGGCCTGGAGAAACACCAAATCCACAGAAGCCCACAACAACTTCAGAGCCGCCACCAACGCTCACCATCAACTCATCAGAGAAACGAGAAAAAAAGCGATTGAAGACAGAATCTCAACCCACGCACACAACAGCAAGGAACTCTTCAGCATCATCAAGGAGTTCGCCCAACCCACCAGCGAGTCTACCGACATCCCTCCCTCACAAGACCTCTGCGACAAACTCAGCACCTTTTTCCACCACAAAATCAAGAGCATCTACGACAACTTCGACGAAGACAACCAACACACTGAACACTCACCAACCACCCCCGACACCCGGAAACCAGCGATTGATGACTGGACAGCCCTCACCACCAAAGACACACTGAAGACAATGAAGTCAATCCACTCAGGGGCCTCCACGGACCCATGCCCCCACCACATCTTCAACAGAGCCGCTGACACCATCGCACCCATGCTCTGCCACACCATCAACCGCTCCCTGGCGACCGCCTCATTCCCCGACGACTGGAAACACGCCGAGGTCAACCCCATCCTGAAGAAACCCTCAGCAGACCCCACCGACCTCAAAAACTACAGACCCATCTCCCTGCTCCCTTTCCCAGCGAAAGTCATTGAGAAAGCCATCAACAGCCAACTCGCCACATTCATTGAAGAACACAATATCCTCGACTCCTCCCAAACCGGCTTCAGAAAAAACCACAGTACGGAAACCGCCCTCTTCGCCGCAACAGACGACATCCGCACCCTACTGGACAAAGGAGAAACAGTAGCCCTCATCCTCCTAGACCTATCAGCGGCGTTCGACACAGTCTCCCACCGCACCCTAATACGCAGACTCTACGACGCAGGAATCCAGGACAAGGCCCTCGACTGGATCTGCTCCTTCCTCTCCGGCAGGACGCAACGGGTCAGACTCCCCCCTTTCCTCTCAGACCCCACACCTACCACCTGCAGAGTCCCCCAGGACTCCTCCCTCAGCCCGACGCTCTTCAACGTCTACATGGCTCCACTTGCCCCCATCGTCAGAACTTACGGACTCAACATCGTGTCATACGCAGACGACACCCAGCTCATCCTCTCCCTATCCAACGAGCCCAACACCACCAGACGCAACTTTCGAGAAGGCATGGAAGCCATCGCCAAATGGATGAAAAACAGCTGCCTACAACTAAACACCAACAAAACAGAAGTACTCATCATGGGCCCAAACCCCGACCCCTGGAGTGACACCTGGTGGCCCACCGCCCTCGGAAACCCGCCAACCCCCACAGACCACGCACACAACCTGGGAATCATCCTGGACTCCGAGCTCAAAAAGGACCACCAGATCAACTCTGTCTCATCTTCCTGCTTCCACACCCTCCACCTCCTTCGTAAGACCTTCAAATGGATCCCCCTCGAACACCGAAAGACAGTCACTCACGCCCTGGTCACCAGCAGACTCGACTACAGCAACGCACTCTACGCCGGAATAAACAAAAAACTCATCCACAAGCTACAGAACATCCAGAACGCCGCCGCAAGACTGATCCTCAACCTGCCAAAACACTGCCACATCTCCCAGCACCTGCGCACACTGCACTGGCTCCCCGTCGAGGCGAGAATTACCTTTAAGATGCTCACCCACGCACACAAGGACCTCCACGGCACCGGACCAGCATACCTGAACAGCCGGCTCAAATTCCACACACTGCAGGTCATCATCGCTCGTTCTTGGTCTTGTGGTGGCACACACTCCTCGCCTGACACTACCCGGGTTTCACCACCATTGGCCACGCTCAGGCATCCCCGGTCGCCACCACCCAAGGGCACTGCCTCACCTGGGGGCCACCAATGTTCCCATCCATTCAGCTGGTCTGCGCTCACCCTCGCTGTCCCTTCACGTGATCGCATGTGGGCCCAGGTACGCAGTTCCCCGGAGTCAGGGCCCAAACCCTGGGCTCTGCCAATCGTGACGTGTGGTACTCTGCAGGCCTCTTCTTCAAGCCCAGATCCTACCGCTAGCATCCGTTGCTTGGGCCCACCAGTTCCACTCTCTCCACACCTGTTCCCTGTGCACTGCTCTGGAGGCCCGGGGTACCGAACCCCCGCTCTCAGCTCCCCTGGGCCTCAACGCGGGTTGTCGCTGTCTGCCCCACTCCTCAACTCCTGGGCTCCAGCACCATAGGCCAATCTCCGACTCCCCTGGACATCGCCACCCAAGAGCACTGCCTCACCCGCGGGATGTTGCAACCAGCGTTCCGCCGCTGTCCCAGTACTGGAGGGCTCCGGCACCCCGGCCTAGTCCTCGCCGCTCACGCTGTACCTTAAGCTGCCATGGGGTCTTTCTAGATGGCACCACAGCCGACCTCTATCGCAGCTCCTTGATCACGCCTGTCCGGCCATGGTCCACCAACCACCCCTGTAACCTCCGAGGTGATGCTGGGCCCCCGGCAGGTAGTTCAGCTCCAGTTCGGGCCTCTGGGCCCCCTGCACACTGGAGCTTGGATTGCCGGGCCCTGTTGCGCCGCCCGGTGAGGCACGTTCCCGGTCGTGCTCCCAGCCGTGTTGAAATACCACTCGTTGGAGCCGCCACTCAGCCCCACTGCCGGTCAAGCCGTCCCTGTGGCCGGGACCGTTCTTCCGCTGGGGTCAATGGACCCTTAGACAGCCGAAACCAGTGCTTTGATGCAGCTGCCGGCGGGAGCAGGAGAGGGACACGTCCGCTCACGCCGCCATCTTGGCCACGCCCGGCTAGTCAACTTTAGAAAGTCTTTGAGGTGGTCATGCATATTAATTCTCTCTTGCTTGCCTGCACTGCAAACACAAGGGTACATCCCCCCCTCGGAGGGGCATCTTTAGGGGCATGCCAGACACAGCAGAACCAGGACTAGGGGGTACTGGTTTGGGTTTTGGGAGGGATGGAATCCAGTATAGTGTCGGGCTCCATTGCAGTGGACTGGTCAGATTGAGGGGGTGGGTGCTGCACTGCAGTGGAAGGGTCGGATTGAGGGGGTGGGGGTGAGACCTTGCTAGTGATGGATCAGTGGGGAAGAGGCCATGGTCACAGAGAAAGGCCTCTGGGAAGAGGGGGTTGCAGGAGAATCAAGGGTATGGTTTTGTTGGGAGAGGTAGCTGAGGAATGGGGAGTGGTTGTGGATGGGTGTGTGAGTTTTTTGGCCCTCTCCCCTGTATGTGTGATGTTAGTCCCCTGAGTGTGTGTGCATGTGTGTTTTGACTTTATTTTGGGTGGTTGTGTGCTGCTTGTGTCTGTTTGTGTGTGTGTGCCTGTGTGAGTGTGCTTGGGTCAGATAGGGTAGTGTTGACTGTGGATGGTGCATAGGAAGGAGGGGTGAGGGACTGCGGCAGGAGGGACACTGCTGCCATCAGTGAGGAGGCCATGGCCAGATTCGATTGCTGTAGGGAATTTATGACTGATGAGATGCCCGCTATGCCCCTTATGTATGACACCAATTGTGGCAAAAGACTGGTAAGTGCATGGAGGACACTCAGCATGGATGCCTTTCCCACATGGATCTGTTTTAGCAACTCGACGGCCTCCACACTCAGGGCAGCAGGGGTGACAGATGCAGGTGGTGCAGTGCCTGGCCCGAAGGAAATATGCTCCCTAACACAGGAGGTTCCACAGACACTTGGAATGGGAGAAGCTATGAGGGTGAAGATGGTGGTGGTGGCAGACTCTGATGTTTTGGTCTCTGAAATGAGAACACCCACCACCACAAGAGAGTCATCACTGTAGCTTGATTGATCCTCGGCAGATGTAGATGTTTCCGACCTGCCTCAGTGTGGCTCCCCTCACTCTCCATGCCACTGGGTCCCTCCTCCTCCACAGTGGACCAGTCTAGCTTGCCGCTTCCCCTTTGTCTGGGGAGCTGTCTCTTCCAGTAGCCGTTGATGAAACTGTGAACATGGATGAGATAGAGATTCAAATCGGTCATCTGCATGACTTGACACATAAGTATCATTACAAAACATCACTGAGCAAGCCTATGCATTATTTTCTTTGCAGCGTTTAAATCATTAAACATATGTGAACATGGCAATGTCAGTCTGCCAGTAAACTATTGTTCCCAGACACATGGTGGCATGTGAAACATTGGTTAGATGTATGTCAAATACCACAAAAACAATGTCAACTACAACACTATTTGGCAGGTAGTCTGATCTGTAATGCTCTTGAGAGTCATGTGTCATTACATACATGCCTCATCTCCTGCAAGGGAGTCTGGAATGGACACAGCAAATGATATGCACTCATTTAAAATGTGTAACTGTTAAACATACTTCAATCCCCGGTCATCATGATGGGCACCTATGCCTTGACCGTCAATGCTATAATGGTCTGCATGCATGACAACTGGCAAGTACAAATACTGTATTTTCTAAAACAATTCATGTGCCACACTATGCCACTGCACTGTTTGGCTGAACAGTCTGTATGGACTCTTGGTACAGGAACAGTACATCTCAAGTTTAAATTCAGCACTGTGTCCTCACTGTCAATGAGTCTGACCCATGGATTTTCACATTGCAATGGTGAACGTGTTGCCTGACACAAAAATATGTGTCAGTGTTTTGGATGGCCTGAATTGGCATACCTGTCCTTGGTCCAAGTGATACATGTGAGTATACAGAGCACTATGTATGGGACAATACATTTTTAGCACTTATCAATATGATTTGTCTGAGGCATCCACATTGGTCTCACCTGCTGCACAGATGTATAGCATTGTTTATGCATACATGTGTGCAGCAACAGCACCATTTCGAACATATATGTATGTACCACACGGAGTACAATTCCTACATCAGTCAATGTGCTGACACATGTCGGACAATTACATCACTCATGATGATCAACTCCATGCACATGTTGTATATAGTGCTGATCACATGAACATTGGACTATAGTCAATACACAGAACCTAAGTGACACACATGTCACAGACGGAAAGGGGCACACCTAGCCATCAGATGGTAATGGGGCATAGTTACATTTTTGCCACAGAAACGTTGTCTTAGCAGACAGACGATCTGTGAGAAGGGTATCAGGCTGAGGGAGTGTCACATACATGTTAAACATATTTCTGCAACGTGGCACACACTCACCCCCTCCTTGCTGCTGTCTGGCTTTCAACTGTCCATCCAGGTCAAGGAAGACTACTGCCAGTATCTGGAGCATGTGGGGTCAGGGTCCATCATCCACCCCTTTTGCGAGGAGGTGACAGCTTCAGCGGATGTACCATGTTACAACGCATACCGTTACAACTACCTACTATTACAACGCGACCATTACAACGCATACCATTACAACGCATAGCGCTTTGAGGTGCTGGATAGTGGTAAGTATAATTTACTATTCTAACTCCAGTCCCCGTGGACACTAGGGAAGGTGTTGGATAGTAAATTATACTTATTCCCTATCCTAGAGCGCCCCCCAGCGCAATGCGTTGTAATGGTATGCGTTGTAAAAGATGCGTTGTAATAGTAGGTAGTTGTAAAAGATGCGTTGTAACGGGTGTATACCGTCTGAATACGCCATGGATCTTACAGCCCTTGGTCTGTCAAATTTCCGACTTCTGATGGGCATCGACTTGTAAGGATGACAATTGTGACACACCATTACTCCATATGCAATATGTTTATGCATCACACACATGTACATATAGGTCATGGTCAGAATGACAGATGATATTTAAATGGTAGCCAAGTATCATCATAGGCAGTTGTCCTGTGAGCAAATCTCCCTCAAAAACATGAGAACAGTGCAGAAAAGTTAAACCTACTAAACACACGTCTACATCACTGTACCTGGCCAGAACCTAAATCTACACATTGTACGACCTAAATTAACTATGTTTGCATGCTTGCCCTTGGGAATCCCAATGCTAGTAGTGCCTGTTTTTTCACATGGGCAACAAAAAAGGCAGTGTAAGCAACACTCACCTGCTCCCCTGATTTGCCATACAGCTTGCTGTACTGTGGAAGGAGGCTGTCCATCAGGGCCTGGTTCTCCTCCTCTGTGAAAGCAGGTGGCTCTCCACAGTACGTACCATTGTAGCTCCCAGAGGATGCAGAGACAGCAGCAGAGAGATGTTGAAATGCAGTAAAGTTGCAGGTAGTGCAGGCAAGTGAAGTCTCTTGGGGACAGAAAGACTTATATCTAAGCAGCAGAGGCGGACATTGCATGCATCGGACACGCCTACAGCGACGTTCAAAATATATGCATCCTAACACTATTGAGTTTGATACATTGATGTTGTGAGCTAACCAATTCGGATTGCACGCGATTCATACACGAAGATAAACACACATCTGTCACCAAAACAACCAACAGCTAATGTGTGCATCCGGCTCGGTTCGGATGCGGATAATGCCTCCTTTGAATACTCACCCGCGATGTTCACCATGACACCAACAGCCAAAGGATGCGACAGAAACGTTTCTAATGCGGCTAATGCATCTATTCAATACTCAACCCCGTCATTCACCACTACAGTAAACAGCCAAAGGATGTGTACAGCTCCGTTAGGATGCGGCTCATGCGTCCATTCAATACTCACCTTCGTCATTCACCATTACAGTAAACAGCCAAAGGATGCAAACCAAACGTTTCAGGTGAGGCCCAGACACCCTACACTAATCAGTCAGCAGAGCAGACAGTACAGCAAATCTTAATATTCTGCTGCATTACATGTGTGGGTACAGTGATTAACATCTCATATTTGACATAGTACTTGATATCTCACACTCCCATGATGAGCCAAGCTTGATGGGCACACAAAACATTGTTTGTGAGGCACATCACAACTGTGAGTGACCAATTCACTGATCACCCTCCTAGGTTTGGACACAGTTCCAGAGGATCTTTGTGTTAACACAGGTTATGTTCACACATATTCACTGCTTTGTTGGACTGTGTGTTAGAAAGCGCATTGTGTTAAGTTATTGTGAGTAAATCCACAGTATCCCGGTCTTGTACAATGCAGACACTTCATTGTTGATTTTTGTTAATATTTCCTGAACCTCTACATCAAGTTCCTACTACCAGATAGTTTGCTGACATCAACAGTGACTTTTATGCTTTGGGCCGAATGCCATATGTCAACGGCACCATTGATGGTACACATGTGTCTTTGATCCCACCACAAGCCAATGAAAACACATACAGGAATTGCAATCATTGCCACTCCATAAATGCCTTGGTGATATGTCTGCCTAACATGATGAACTCCCATGTCTGTGCGCATTTCTCAGGACCAGCACACAACCCCAACATAATGAGAAATAGTGGGAACCCACTTTAGGCTTGGGCGTAGATCACAATTTTTTGCTATGCGGAACTCCGCGAAGTTACAAAAAAACTCAGCGAAATTCCGCGAGTGGCTGAGTGCAGTGCAAACTACAGTTTGTGCTGGTATTCGTGCTGCTCGGTTTGAAATTTCCCTTAGCGACAGCTCGCGCTCATGAACGTACTGTTCGCAATCGCGAACGGTTTGCGTGCGAGGAAAAAACTCTTCTGCACATTGCGAAGCAGAGTTTTCTGCACTCCGCGAGCTTCTCGGAGTGCAGAAAAGTCAGCAAACTCCACGAACTGAGCAAAGTTCGCCACCCAGGCCTACTTATGATGTCTCAGCTGCGGAGTGAGCTAAATAATGATGATGTATTAAACCAGATCAGTTGACGGGGGGTGAGTGCTTGCAATGTTCAACACTCTGTCCATCATCCCCTTTGGTTTTGCTCAGCTGCAAAATGAGCATGCCTGACTTGTTGGTAAGTAATACTGTCTGTTTCTGTTGTGTGTGGCTTGTATGTCAGGTTGTACCCTGTTTTCAGAGAATTTAAGTATTTTCTGTGTTCAATCTAGGAGACTGTGGATACCTCAACATGCCGTGGTTGCTGACACCACTCCGGAACCCTGTCTATCCTGCTGAGGTTCATTTCAATGAGGCACATGGGCAGACCAGGCGAGTGGTTGAGCGGACACTTGGCATACTGAAAACAAGATTTTGCTGCCTGGATCGTACAGGAGGAGCATATGCACCATCAAAGGTTTGTAAGACCATCATTGTGTCTTGCATGCTCCACAACCTGGCAGTGAGAAATGAGCTACATCTCATACAAGATGACAGAGACCAGCAGCCTCCAGCAGGGGAGGACCCTGGACTGGGACATTTTGCCAGTGATAATGATAAGGAGGAGGATGTTAGGAGACAGCTCAACTTTTTCTCATAAGTGTAAGTAGGCAATGATGAGAAGATAAAGCACTTTCTAAGCATGATGTGTCTGTTGTATAAATATGTTAGTATACGTGTGATTGTATGCTACTTAACATGATCCTTGGATTTGTTTAGTGTCTCTTAAGTTAGTATGGTCACCAGTACAGTGTTGACATGACTCCTAGCAAGTGTTCACATGTTCAAAATTATAATTGTGAGAGGGGTGTGACATCGCTAGCCACGATGGCAGATGCGACTCTATTGGCCGCAGTGGGGGCCTCAAACCGAACCGGAGGACTTGCGCTGAGCTCCTAAACGAGAGGGGCGTCAGCAGAATTGGAGCCGGCACAAAGAAAAGGGAGAGGATAAAAGGTTTCTGGTGGACCATGTGGCAGGGGCCGCCTGACTTCAAAATGGCGGCTGCCTGCCAACTCCCAAGTTCGGAGGGGAGACCCTGAAGGACCAGGACTCCCATAACTGCACGGGGCTGGAATCGGCTTCCGGAGATGAGAGGGGGCTCTGGAGTGCCATTTCAGACTCGGAAAGAGGGCCCAGATAAGGGAGTAAGCAGCCCCACAAAGAAGTGCTGATAGGTGTTTAACCATGAACGCTGTGCCGCGCACCAGGAGGTATCCTGCGGCAGGCACCATTGAAACCGGCAATGATGGTGCCCTTGTAGTGGCCCGTGTACACTGCCCAATGGCCAGGCCTAGCAATCACTGCTGCCTTGAGTGGGGCCTACACCCTGCAATGGACCTTGGGGGCTACGAGTGGAGGAGCTGCGTCCCACTGGACGGCAAAGAGAAGCCCACAAGGATTACGTGGGCGACTGCGAGGGGAGGCAAATAGCTGAAGCCAAGGAGAGGGGAAGTGATCAGGCCTACGGGCTGACGAAGAAATGACTGAGCCCCCACCTTCTGCCACCATCACCTGATGAACTCTGCCAAATGGAAAGGCTCCCCTCAACTCCCCCTGAAGACTCTTAAGGCCTGAAGAAATCCCGGGGCCTTGGCTTTAATAGACTAGGAGATGAGCTCCCCCAAGAGGGGCACTATCAAGTGGATGCACAAGCTGGGGAGAGGAGGTGGGAGCACGAAGGGATCCGTTCCATCTTGCACCCAAGGCCGGCGGGTGGCCCAAAGAGATAAGGCCACGGTCATTTAGTGACAGAAGAGGCTCCTCCCTGGTTGTGGTTTGCTAACAAGGCCAAAAGGCATAATTGCACAGAGGTGGTCTAAGAAAAAGGTCACTGGCAAAAAGAGCTCCCGACAAGGTGAAGGGCCTAGAGAACTAAGTCGGGGGTTGTTGCTGAAAGAGAAAGGCCCCCCATCCTGGATCCTAAATCGTGTGTGCACGGTGACGTCCCTCCCGGCAGTCTATTAAGTGGCCCAGCAACAACAGACACATCCCACGGAGTTGGTCACAAGCAGGACCATAGTCCCAACCCGGAGAATCGAAGAGGGGGCCTTAACAAACAAAACCCAAATCTGCCCCAAAACACTTGAAAAGAGACGAGATGAACCAGAAAAAATCCGGTTGGGGCGCCCACAGAAACACTGAGAAAAGGGGCCTGCCCTGCAAATTACTCAAAGGTCCACCACCTGTCCTGGAGAGGGTTGTGAAAACGACAGGGCCGGACTGACCCAAAGCTAGAGTGTCGTGGGCACCCCCTAGTTTGCAGAACAAATGGGGTGGCCAGGTGCTCACATTGCCAGCCGCAGTTATGGGACACCTCAATATGGCTGGGGGACCCCGGCCCCTAGCCAGACAAGATCAATGTCCCCAGCTCCAGCATGTCAAAACCTGCTGCGCGACAACCATAGGAAGTTGGCAGACAAGGTGGCAGACTGGGAAAAAACGCTTGCTGAAATGCAGCCTCAAACCAAGGCACAACAAGACTCCATAAAAGACTTGCAGGCCCAAGATGCAATTCTAGAGGAAAGAACGGATGATCTAGAAGGGAGCTCCAGAAGAATCAATTTGCGTATCTTGAATTTGCCAGAGGGAGTGGACGGAAAGGACTCCGTTGAGTTTACAGAGGCCTGGATCTAGTCCTTTACTCCGTGAGAGGAACTCACCCCTTACTTCTCGATGGAGAGGGTGCCCAGAGTACTGGTGTGACAACCATCCAAGGGCTCGCTTTCTCGTCCCATGCTAGTAAAGCTGATTCACTTTCGGGATAGGGAAGCCATATTATGAGTGGCCAGAAAAAACAATCCCATCACGGTGGAAGATAAACACGTCATGCTTTTTCCAGATTACTCTAGAGCTGTACAGCGGCAGCAAGCATCATTTCTTGAGATAAAAAGACTAGTACGGAGTCAAAACATCCAATACTCTCTGTTGTTTCCAGCACAGCTTTAAATAAATCATAACAACACTACAATATTCTTCACAGATCCGCAGAAAGTAACAAACTGGATGCAACTGAATTTGCGGATTGGTCCAGATCAGAGGAGCGCCAGAGCGTCAAGGCCCAAGATATTCAGGCCTCCAAGGCACGGAGTAAGGAGTACCTTGAACCAGTCAGAAAAGCAACCACTTCATAAAACACTGGCACTACTGTATCTGGAGCAGATTACAGCTGAGCGCCGAAAGGCTCTACAACCAGCGGCGGAAATGGGGGCGAACCTCTCAACCTTGGACCATGAAGACACTCCGCACACTTTTACTCCTGAAGAGGACCCCGATGACTCTGATGAGAACTCTGGGATCCTACCAACTGTCACACCTCAGATAGTTGATACACTCATATAAGGTCGACTAGCAGCAGTAGATACATTGCCCCAGGTGCTAGAGAAGGCCCACTGCTCTATTCCACATCGCCTATCAAGCACCATGATAGTGCAAGAGTCAAGCCCACAAATGCAGGGGGCCCCCACTAGCCATACACAGAATTATAAGAGACCCACCTGGGGCAATGGTCTAATAAGCATGAGCGAGTCAGACAAACCTCCCCATACGTAACGTTAATGGTTATGAGGTTATAGAAGTTTGGATGTGCTGTCCGTTGCAGCAGATCCCCTGAATTGGGTCTTCAACCCCAAAGAGTTCTAGTTCAACCCCTCGCCATACCCTGACCTCACACCTATCCCATCACAAAGGGCTAAAACACATGCAGGCACACTCACACCAGGCCCCATTAACCTATCCATGGGACATTTAGTAGGACCACTGGGACCTCCCTGTCTCTTTGCGTGACCTATCAGCCACCATGAGCCCATCGGCAGAAATTACGTTTCTCACTCTAAACGCACAGGGCATACACACAGCTCGGAAGCGCTACGCCATTGATGCTTATATTAAACGCCAGTAAGCCCAGGTAATATTATTACAGGAAACTCACCGAACAAAGGGGGTACTGGACAAGCTTCAAAGGAGATGGCGGGGAACCTTTTGTACCACCGCATATTCAGCCCTCATCTGGCTCAGACCGGGGGTCCCCTTCTTGGAGACCAGAAGAAAGATAGATCCCGAAGTGAGATATGCTCTACTAGAAGGATTAGTGGATGGACAGCTAATAATATTAGGTAGCATTTATGCCCCCAATACAGAACAAACCATATTCTGGGAGACTCTTTTGCGCGGCTTGGCTCAATTTACATCTTCACCATGGGTTTTGGGAGGTGATTACAATTGCACGTTGGATTTCAACCTAGAGAGATCTTACAAACCCACCCCAGTGTCACAAGCCCACTCGTAAACAGCCCGGTTCCAGGCCTGGTCAAGTCATTGGTCGTTTACTTCCATTCTATCCCCCACTACTTACGAGTGCGGCTGGACCGGTTTATGTGCACATGCACAATCCTCCCCCTAGCGCAACACTTGGACTATCTAGGCAGGGTGATATCAGATCACAAAGCACATGTTATGACTCTCACATGGCGCCCACCCTCTCCACCGATCCCCACCTGGTGACTCCCACAAGACTGCTTAGAGGATCCGGTGTTCCAACATGAACAGAGGGAGAACATACAGAACTGCTTTTCCAAAAACGCACACTCCACAGGTTGTAGAACACTTGAATTGGGCGCCTTCAAGGTGGTCATGAGGGGGGCATGCATCAGACATGGGGTAAGGAAAACATTTGAGCAAGTGGTCCAAGCAACAGAGCAACACTTAGCGCAGCTATCTAAAGAGGCAGATAAGCTGGTGATTCTCCCTACACAAATAGAGGAAGGTAAGACCAAATACACAGAGGCCTGTGTAGATTTGGACAGATACAATTCCTGCGCATATGCTGCCAGAACTCACAGAAAAGGGAACCGAGCTGGAACTCTGCATGCTTGGCTTGTCTGGCAGGACCTAAGTAAACAGCCCATTAACTGCACCAGAAACGCAGCAGGTAAAAATCACTTACACGCAAGCAGACATCATGCTGGCTTCCCATAAATACTATAGGGACCTGTACAGAGTACCAATCCCTGAGAGAGAAGAGCACATTCAAAAGGTTTTACAGTCCATTACTATAACAAAGATTCATGGAAGAGGACCAGACCTCCCTAGACGAACAACTCACAACAGCAGAGATCTAACATGTGATCCATCATCTAGCCAACATCAAAGCCCCAGGCCATGATGGCTTCCCCATAGAGTATCACAACACATTCTCCCAGCAACTAGCTCCAAAGTTGGACATTGTCTATAATGCAGCGCTAGAGGTGAAAACACTCCCTAAGTCCATGCTGGACTCAATACTTGTGACTTTCCCTAAACCATATCGGGATCCTTTGCTTGGGTCATTGTTCAGTCTATTATCCTACTAAGTGCAGATTGCAAAATATTACGGAAGATCATAGCAGACCGAGTTACATGGGTGCTCCCATGCCTAGTACACTCTGACCAGTGTGGGTTTGTGCCTGGGAGGAACACCTCTCAGAATATACATTGGTTATTCCATGTCCAAGATGGTGTGCGGGCCAGTTCCCGCACACCATGTGCCTTGTACTAGGCCTAGAAAAGTCCTTTGACACCTTGGTGTAGCAGTATTTATTTGCGGTTCTGCGACGGGTGGGGATGGGGCCTCAACTCTTGGCATATATTAAATTGTTATACACCAACATTACCACCCAGGTCCGGATAGGCCAACATATCTCTCCCCTTATCCAGGTGTTCTGTGGAACATATCAGAGGTGCCCTCTTTCCCCGTTGCTGTTTGTCCCTGCAATGGAACCCTTGGTGTTAAGACTTAGAGAGGCAGCGAACTTTGGGGTATACCACTTGAGGGACTAACTCATAGTGTGTCTTTATATGCAGAGATATCACAGCAGACCTCACACCTCTCTGGGCCACACTTGATGATTTCGGGAGGGCAGCGGATTTAAAAGTGAATTGGGCCAAGTCCACTATCTACCCTCTTCACCCAGACGCTCCCCATTGGGAGGTAAGCACAGGAGAGGTCAAGTTGGCATGGTATGGGAATGCCCTTAGGTATCTGGGAATCAGGCTATACCACACTCCAAGAGACCTCTTCGAGGGCAACCACTATAGGGCCCTACGAGGGATTAAAGCCAAGGTCAGCTTCTGGTGAACGCTTCCCTAAGCCCCCATAGGGATGGTGACTTTATCAAAGATGATAATGGTACCCAGTCTCCTTTACTATTTTGCAAATGGCCCAGTGATCCCCGTGGTCCTTTTTTCTAGAACTAAAATCCATACTGATATCGATAATTTAGGGTGGGGCCGTCACAGAGAAGCTATGACGACACCACAGCTGCCGCAAGACCGTGGTGGGCTGTACGCCCCTTCCTTTGAGGCCTACTTTCTTATGGCACAACTGCAGTGCTCTCATGCTGGACTGCTGGGCATCACCTTGAGGAAAAGGAAACACAAGTGGGGATATTGTCGGTTACAGAGATAACTTGAATGCTCCTCCCGGGGACCAAACCTAATTCATTTCACTCCATTTTGGTGAAGGTGGCTAGATCCTGTATGTTTAGGATACATGGTCTTTCTCGGGCGACACCAATATACTCCCCACTATTACCCCTAGCGGGTCTCCCTAGGGGCTATGTTCACTACACATCTGGAGAATTACAAACCTGGACAGAATATGCACTCACCAAGGTGGGGGCCCTGTTCACAGAAGGATAAATAAAGGTACCAGCAAGGGTTTTATTTTTGTTGAATAATTACAGCGACAAAGATCTATATTACTAAGACTCTTAGACTGAACACATCAGTTGCTGAAGTTGTTATATCTCACCTTGTTTTTAGTGAGAAACCCAAAAGAGCTACCACACTAGCTCTAAGGAAGCAAGAAAATTTAAAAATAAGAAGCAACACAAGAGGTTATATTTAAAAAAAGACTTATTATTTGTTTTCTTGAATAAACGTTGTGAATTGGACGGGTTCAAAATCAACTGAATTGATACCAGATCTTAGGTACAAGGAAAAAAAGCATTCATTCCATTGATACAAAAGATAAAAATCCAGTCTGTATGATTAATAACTGTGACTCCTTGTTAAGTTAAACAATAAATCAGATGAAATAAATGTCATTTAATGCAGACATGGACTGGTGTGTCGACGTTTCGGTCTTTAGCGGTGTTATCCCAAGACCATAATCAGGACGAAAGTATTGTTGACCCTTGTAGAAACGATTAAACAGTGTGACCCACTCTATGGGACAGATCAATTGTAGTTTATTGTATCACACTTAAGATCGCATATATCTCTCACTGACGGCGTTATGTCAGAAGTACAGAGGCCGAGGTTACATTTCTTAAAACAAAGTCGGAGATCAATTCTAGAGCTTAGTTAGACAGTCACCGAACGAAAGAAACGGGAAGGGGTGCCACCGTAGTCTCTGGTCAAAGATAATCTTCCTGATAATGGTCTTGGGATAACACCGCTAAAGACCGAAACGTCGACACACCAGTCCATGTCTGCATTAAATGACATTTCTTGCATCTGATTTATTGTTTAACTTAACAAGGAGTCACAGTTATTAATCATACAGACTAGCACCATACGCTAAACATAATTAAACATATATATATCGAACTCTAACACCAACCAATAAACAAGCTAACCACTTTTCGCAAACGCAAAACTAAAACCTAAACTTCACAAAAAATACAAAATCCAAAGACTACATACACTATATACTACTTAACTACCTTCAAACTACTCCTAAATTAAAGATTAAATAAATACAAATAAACGTACCTTAACCGATGTGACGCAGCTTCCAACCGCAAGCTTCTCCCCTCAGAAATGACCAAAAACAACACAGATAGCCTACAAAATGCAACTTAGTTTAAAAAACTGCCTGACTTGATTAAAAAAAGAATTATAGTTTTCTTTATTAAATTCAATGTACATTACAAATACGTTACATAAAAATGTTGTAAAAAAGTAATTAATAATATTGATGTATAAAAGAAATTTAAGATATGTTTTCGAATGTCAAATTATAATAATAAATATTCTAAAACAAATAATATTTATTATTATAATTGTAAAATATATATATTAAATTACAAATGTATAGTAAAAAATTACTGTTTACAAATAAAATGAAAAAATTGATAAATGTTAAAAATATATATTTTTGCAAAATGCTTTATTTACTTAACAATATTATTTATTTTTACAATATAAATCATTTTGCACAAAATATAACATTATGGATCCGATTCCGATACCATCCGGAAAACCCTCCATACGGCTCGGATCCGGAGGGCTTTCCAAACGAAACGTGCTCCGGGAGTCCGAGCGAGCGAGTATAATGCATCCGTAAGTATACTGACTCGATTCGCTCGGACTTCCATTGAACTCTATGGGAGCCCGCGTACAGACGTGTAGACACCCTCCCATAGCACATAAGGGGTGGGTGGGGAAAAGCGTACACCCTGCGGTAGACACCCCATGGTGACCACCACACTGTGCATGCTTGGATTGGGGTATCTATGGGCACCCCGTGACAGATTCGGAGGGCCCCAGGTGAAGGGGGGCCTGGTATGGCCCCCCGAAGTACGCTTCCGACAGCCGTTTTGTCTCGCTGAGATCGAGGTGTAGCGGCTGTCCAGATCATGTATCGTACTTGTTTGCCGGAATCCAGCTCCATTCCACGGCACGTTTCATCTATGTATGAGTCATATGGACAGGTTTGGGTCCCAGAAATGATTCGGTTGGCGTGTATGCGAACTTCGCATCATACTTGGCCGTTCGGACCTGTGTACGAATCGGTCGTATACAAGGGCCCAAAATCTGATCCAGTAAAGCCAAATCTGATTCCGAGGCCTTCCAAATGACATTGGAATCAGGCCCTATGTGTTGAAACATATAATTAATTGTAAAAAGTAATAGGATGAAGAAATTGTTAAAAAATATATCTTATTAAAAATGTATTCTATTTTTAATAATGTAATGCATACTTACATTATAAATAAATAATCTATAACTGTTACCCAAAAAATGATATGTTTAAAAATTGTATATAAACAATGGATAACTACATCTTTTCTTTGTAAAAATGTACATCACTATTATATAATACAGAAAAATGAAGAATGCTGACTATACTTAAAAATTATATGTTAATGTATAAATATGTACAAAATATGCAGTGTTAAAAAATGTATCTAATTTTGTCTGTATAACAATATATATATCAAAGATTGTAAATAAAAACAATTATGCATATTATTTCTTTTTTTGAGTCTTTGAATCAAAATAAAAGGATAAATAAAATATTAACATGCTTCTGTGTTTAATTTATAATTTTTTTCATTCCTGTATGTCTAATAAAATAATTATATAACATTAATTTACATATATTTATATATATATATATATGTATATATATATATATGTATATATATATATATATATATATATATATATATATATATATATATATATATATATATATATATATATATATATATATATATATATACTTCGACTACGCCACAACTAGAATCGACATGTTTAAATATACACGCAAACTCAAGTTACGTAAACATTATGCTACACGTACGGATGGTGCCCCCAGCAATCATATTGGAACCCAAGGGTCGATTTCTGACCTCACAGTCAATGTCGAATCTAATGAAACAGTGGTTCTAGGAGCAGCATTAACACAAGAGTTGATGTCACTCCAAGAAGAAGAGCAAACAGTTCTAACAGAGAGTCAAACTGCATTAGGAGGTGAGCCCCTTCCAAAGACTTGTCAGACCCCGTTTAAACCGAAATCTAAATTTTGTCCCCTCATGGTCAAAGACAATGTTGATATATTCCATGAGCGTGTAAATTCCCAATTGAAGGAGTTACAAATTAAGAACTCACACTCTACTAAACGGTACAACTACAAAGACAGTGAATATCACAAGCTGATAAAGAAATTGAAGGCAAACAAACATTTGGTCATAAGACAATCAGACAAGGAGCGCAATGTGGTCTTGTGGCCACGAAAAATGTATCTGGAAGAAGCCCATAAGCAACTCAATGACAAAGACTGCTACAAACGAATAACAATGCAGGATGCTGTTGCAGCCAAGAACATAATCTATTCCAAACTGTCTGCCTGGCGAAGTAAAGGCTTACTGACCATGGAGGAGTATAAATTTCTAAAGAATGAACATCCTGTTACTCCGGTAATATATTTTATCCCCAAGGTCCATAAGAACTACCAGCAGCCTCCAGGCAGACCTATTATTTCTGCATGTAACAGTCTTTTGGAGAACATGAGTAAGTACATTGACTTCTTCTTACAAGACCACGTAAGAGGTTTGCCCTCGTTTGTCCTTGATACGACCGATCTAATCAGGAGACTCATTGATTTCAGATGGAATTCCACCTATATGCTGGTGTCTATGGATGTTACCTCGCTATACACCAGCATATTCCATCAAGATGGATTAAAGGCTATCAGACACTTCCTAGGGAAGAGGGAAGTTTGCTTTAATGAACATTCGCAAATGCTGATAGAGATGATCTCAATGTGCCTTGATAATAATGTTTTTTTGTTTGCAAAGCAGCTATTTCTTCAGACCAGAGGTGTAGCTATGGGGGCCTGCTTCTCTCCTAGTTACGCCTGTTTGCACATGGGGTACTGGGAGGAGCAGGTCCTGATGGCAGACCACTCTGTCATTATGAATACAAAGGTGAAACTCTGGTCTAGATACATAGATGATTTGTTTTTTGTTTGGGACGGGACTGAGACTGAGGTGAGAGATTTTATACAAGTGCTTAATAACAATAATCTCAATATCCAATTAACCAGCACCATTAGTAATCAGTCCATTGTTTTCCTGGATGTTGAAATTTTTGTTCAGGGAGGCATTCTCCAAACTAGATTGTACCGGAAGCCCACGGCAGGGAACACCCTGCTGCATGCAGACAGTCACCATCCTGCGCATCTGATACGTAGCATTCCCTACGGGGAGATGCTTCGTGTCAGAAGAATCTGCAGTAGTGAAGAGGAATGCCGTGTGGCACAATCTCAGTGTAGGGATCGTTTCCTTCAAAGGGGCTACAAACCAGCCATCATAGACAATGCCATTGTTAGGGCCAATAGAATAGATAGGCTGGAACTCCTAGGCTTAGGAGGTGCAGACGAACCAGCTGTCCCCGCCAATAGACTTGGTGAAGAAACCAGATTAATTATCGGGTACAGCAACCAGCATAGGATGATTTATAAGATAATCAAGGACAATTGGTCACTGATTTCCAATGATCCTATAATTGGCCCCTCAATGCCTAAATACCCCAGCATCACATACCGAAAGGCACAATCTATGAAAGACAGTCTGGTATCCAGTAGCCCAGAGGTTATTTCAGGCTCATGGCTAGATGACAGCAAGGGATTTTTTGCGTTGCTCCACCTGCAAAGCATGTAAACACGGTGTGAGCAAGTTTGAGGTAGTTACAACCTTATCTCCTTCCCCCATCAAGATCAAACAAAAGTTAAACTGCAAAACAGAGTTTTCTGTTTATGTGTTGGAATGCCCATGTGGGCTCAGATATGTAGGGAGCACCAGGCCACAAGTCCATAAGCGGATCTTGCAACACCTGCGTGCCATAGCCCATGCTGATCCTACATATCCTGTGGCCAGGCATTTCGAGTTAATGCATGGGAAGGATGCCTCTGCTCTGAGATATTTTGTGATAGATTGTGTTCCTCCCCAAAGAAGAGGAGGTGATAGGGAGTCCCTTCTCAGAAAGTTGGAGACTCGATACATTATATCCCTTGATACCAAGGCACCTCAGGGGCTCAACATGGGGGAGGACTGCCACACCTATCTATAATACACTTTTTACCCTCAATGAATTGTTACTGTCCTGTAATAACAACTTTAAACTAGCATTCTTGAGGCCATTTGTATAGCATGAACCCTGGACCCTCGCTTTTTGACCTGTTTTTTTAATCTATAAAGAAATAATGATTTAACATTTCTTATTGCACTTTTTTCACTTTATGGTAGCACTTTATAGCCATCTAACATGTCTTACATGTGATATTGCATCTTTGCACAATTGAACTAATATTGTTGACCTCAGTACTGAATAGCCCACTTGGGCAGTACATCCTTTAATTTTGCACTAGTGGTAACCATGACATCTGGCCCCTTAAGTATAAGTTATGTGTGCTCACCAAATAACTAATGTTTGGATTATTCTAACGTTTGAGTACCTTTTGTAATGAATTTTAACGGTAACTTGATTATTTATAATTATTTATTGGCTTTTAACTTTTGTACATTATGAAGTTATGTTTTAGCCACTGCCATGAGTTTGTCTATCGAAATTCAGATTTCTGAGGCATCCAAATGTACATGTATATATTCTAAAATATATCATTTTTGAATATTACTCTTATAATAATGACATGAAAATGTCTTCTCTGTGCAACGAATGCATTTATGCGGTGATTCTACTAATGTACGTGGTTTTAATGAAAGTTGAGTATTTTCTTACTTTCCATTACATGTGATGGCACTACTTGCACTTTAAAAGGGGTGGTCATCCCTCGTGACGTTGTCATGTGATCAAGGCTATCTCTAGCCGAAACGCGTCATGGCGGACTGGTGCTGGGCTGAATACTAAATAAAATCAAATTTGCACCAACTGGGTCTCGCTGGTTCCTGTCTGTTGGTGTGGCTGACTGCGCTGTGCTACGTTCGTTGGGAACTGGACATACCTCATATATATATACATATATATATATCCAATTACCACTCCGGTGCTTCGGTCCACCACAAGGAGAAACACGGACACTAAAATAACTGTTCTCACTGCTGGCAACAGTGACTTTTATTAAACCAGGTGCGCAATAAGTCAGGCAGGATGACGCGTTTCGGCTAACGCAGTAGCCTTGTTCACATACCTGAGCTGCTCAAACAAATGCATTTAAATACATAGGTGCAAAGTGACCACGTGACTTTAGAACTACACACACCATAGAGAGTGAAAACATACTGCATGTAACAAAACTACAAAAAAGAAAGAAATAAACCATTGTTTTTATATTTCGGTTCAAATACTTTAAAAATCAATGTTACTCGTTATTTATTAATTAATATTATTCATAGAGCATGGTGGTTTTCTTTGCATAATTAATACAATGTACAAATACACATTTAGGCTGTCTGGGTGAATTGACACTACAACATCTTTGTGGTAAAATGGTACAACTAAATTTGAATTCTTCGTCTCAGTGCGAGTTTACCCTCGTACTTGGGACCTAAAGTATTTCCATGCATAAATGAAAATATAATTGAAATGACTCTGAACATTCCTATATGTGCTTATAACTTTATACCAGGCGGGTTTAGTTCCCCGTTCCTGGTGCTGTAAACCACTTTCTATCCCCAGCTCAATTGCAATTGAATTACCACTGCTATACTTGTAGTCTAAAACCATCAAAGGTTACAGCAGTAAAGAACAATAGAGGAGTGAAATGTGTGGATATAGTGCAAAGTGTGTGGTTTATAAAAGAATTCATTTATCTTTTAATACATTTTTTGTATTATTAAAAATGTGTGTGTTGCTGTACATAGAGAGAAGGAAGGACCCGAATCTATAATGCTAGGGTATGATACATCAAATTCCTTTGTAGACTCTTGTTACCATGGGACATGTTACTTCCTATTCCTCAACTTGGTACTAATGTCATAAAGTGAATGTGGTTGAATTCGACATAAAGGAAGAAAACAAGAAAAGTGAAAAGGAAAGGTAAAGTAAAGTTCACTCGAGACAAATATAGCGCTTATTCATGTTGCTGACTGTTCAACCTTTTCTACATTTAGGACTTGATAGAACAAACTGAATGAGGATACAGAGCTGACTCACTTGTCCTGCTAACGTCTTAGGACAAACCTAAGACTACCAAGACCACTCTAAAGGTAATGGTGTATGTCTTCGTACATATTTAATCCCTTCGGGGTCTTAGTGTCAAGCTTGAGTATGTAGTTTGTTTCTAATTGCCGCAATTTTCTTTCGCGGTCACCACCTTGTTTGCTGATAGGGACACTGTCAATGACATAATATTTGAGCATTTTAAGGTTACTAGAATGCTCTTCATTGATGTGGCGGGCTACAGGGTATGTGTTGTCCGAACTTACAGTTGCCCGAAGGTGCTGTAAGATTTGTTGGTGGACTGGCAGCTTAGTGCTACCCACGTAGCGCAATCCACAGCCACATTCTAGTACATATACCACATGATCGGTGCGGCATGTGTAGTGCCCTTTCAGTTTAATTGGAACATCTGAGAAGCCACTGGTGTACGTCTTGGTGTTTATACCGAACTTACAGGCACAGCATGTACAGCATTTATAGAAGCCCAAGCTCGCTGTTAACCACCCCTTGTGAACATCTAATTCTGGGCTTGCTCTCACCAGATCATTCCACATGGAACGTGCTTTTCTATACGTGTAATTGGGTTTAGTGGGAAGTGCTTGGGCCAGTACAGTGTCTGTTAGTACAATTGACCATTCGGCATTAATAATGCTTTTTATGGCACTTGCCTGCCTGTTATATGTCGATATGAACCTACATGGCACTATTGCGCTGGAGTCATTTGTGTGGTTCTGCCTATCACCATCTTGTGCCTCTACCTCCACTGTCCCTTTTACCAGGGATGTAGTTAACAGTTCTCTCCTGTCCCTGGAGTTTGCTTTGGCTAACACAGAATCAAGTAGTTTGGCTTCATAGCCACGTTGTATAAGTCTGCTTCTACCTGTTTGTTGTGCTGCTGACATGGCTGTAGGTGTATTGCAGGCACTACGTATTCTTAAAAACTCACCGTATGGTAAGCTGGTGATGGTGTGCTCTGGGTGAAAACTCAAAGCATGCAGCAAGGAGTTCCCTGCGGTTGGTTTGCGGAAACAGCTGTGTTTCAATTCTGTTTTCCTCAATACTGACAGTAGAGTCCAAGAAGTTGACCTTATGCGGATCTATGTGTGCTGTGAACTGCAAATTATGATTATTGTCATTGATGGTATTGACAAATGTGTGGGCTTCAGCTTCAGTTCCGTTCCAAACAATAAATATGTCATCTATGTACCTCCATATATGGACCAGATGTCTTTCTGCTAAGGCCCTGTGTTGCCCCATGAGTACATGCTCCTCCCACCAGCCCACGTGTAAACACGCGTAGCTGGGGGAGAAGCATGCACCCATGGCAACACCCTGTTGTTGTGTGAACACCTTCCCTTCAAACAAGAATAAATTGTTAAACAGACACCATCTTATCATACTTAATAACATTTTGTTATGATTGTATAAAGAAATGCATCTATTCTGCAAAAAATATTCAGTTGCAGTTAACCCGTCTTCGTGTCTGATGCTAGTGTAGAGGGTACAGATACCAAGGGTCATAAGGAGGTATGACCAAACAATGGAGTCTAATTTACAAAGGAAATCTTTGGCATCCCTTAGATACGTCGGTAAAGCAGTTACATGTTCCTGCAGGTAATGGTCCACATACTTTCACGTGTTCTCAAAAACACTGTCCCTAGCAGAAATGATGGGGCGTCCTGGGACCGGAATGGTTTGTTTGTGTACTTTTGGGATTAAGTAGAAGGTGGGCAAGGTAGGATATTCCTTGTGTAAAAAACAAAATTCATCTTTTGTAATTAGCCCTTCCCATTTTCCATTCTGTGAGTTGTACCTTATAATCCCTGTTTACCTTGGTGACCGTCGCCCCATTAGACTGTTCATAGCACTCAAGATCATCCAAGTGCCGGTACGCTTCCACTTTGTATTCCGCTTTATATATATATACCAGAACAAGTCCTGAATCCTGGGAATCCTCAGACGCCTGAGACAGGTACAGGTACAGACCACAAACGAGCTCCAAACAATGAATCAGTGCATGAATCTTTATTCCATTATGGCGTTCGTCCGCATGACACGTTCGACTGTACACAGGCAGCCTTGATCACATATATATATATTTAATACACATGTATATTTATATAAATAACCTTACTCGCAAATTAAAGAATTAATTTTTATCTATTCCCACCATACACTATATTAACTCAGGGAAGATGCAGACACTAATCATATATATAATGTACTATGCCCACTCCAAACTATATTAACTCAGGGAAGATGCTGGACACTAAACATATATAATTGAATGACTGACTGACTGACTGACTGAAGTACTTATAAAGCGCTCGAATGCCGCGGCATCTTGGCGCTGGATGACTAGAGAGAGCGGTGTGAGGCAATCTTAATGCGAGGAAAAGAGCCAGGTTTTCAATGCCTTTCTGAAACATAGTTTAGACTTTTGT
This sequence comes from Lissotriton vulgaris, assembly GCF_964263255.1. Lineage (NCBI taxonomy): Eukaryota > Metazoa > Chordata > Amphibia > Caudata > Salamandridae > Lissotriton > Lissotriton vulgaris. Next base: position 971,718,927 of record NC_141693.1, on the reverse strand, counting down.
GAGCGCAGTGCAGGGGGCAGAGAATTCCATAGTCTGGAAGCTTGGTAGGAAAAAGATCTGCCACCCTAGCGTTGTCTTCTTATTTTAGGTTGGCAGATTAGATCAAGACTGGCTGATCTCAGCACACGTGATGGCACATATCGAGGGAGAAGTTTGGCATATTCCCATTCCCATTCCATACCATATTATCTCAGGGAAGGTGCTGGACACTAAACATATTTCATTTACTATTCCTACTCAGATTAAAAATTAATCAGGAAAGTGCTGGACACTAAACATATATAATTTACTATTCCCACTCCAAACTATATTAACTCAGAGATGGTGCTGGACACTAATCATATATAAATTACTATTCCCACTCCAAACTATGTTAACTCAGAGAAAGTGCTGGACACTAAACATATATAATTTACTATTCCCACACCAAACCATATTAACTCAGGGAAGATACAGGACACTAAACATATAATTTACTATTCATACTTCAATTTAAAATAAATCAGGGAAGGTGCCAGACACTACACATAGATAATTTACCATTCCCAATTCAACCTATATAAACTCAATGAAAGTTCAAAACAACATACACATAAAATTAAAACACCCCAAAAATTAAATATCATAAGCATATATAAAATACATTTAAATATATATATATATATATATATATATATATATATATATATATATATATATATATATATATATATATATATATATATATATCGTCGACCACAGTATATTCCGCGCGTCGCAATTACAGCTGGCACAGATACACCAAGCACAGACCAATTTTACGGCACTCAATGTTTTAATCGCCTGTCGGTATATATAAATAAATAAATAAATATTCACTGAAAAAACCATAGGTTTCAGCCACGTTATAGTTAGGAATTAGCATTTAAAAAACCTTAGAAATTCACTTAAAAAAGCATAGGTTTCACACATGTTATAGTTAGCAGGGCATTTCACTCATACAAAACCATTGAAATTCCCCCGTTATAGTTAGTTCAGCTAACTATAACTCGCCCGCCCGCAATGCACTGCTGAGTTACATCACTCATGACATGGTCAGTGACATCACTCCTGACATCACTCATGACATGGTCAGTGACATCACTCATGACATCACTCATGACATCTCAAATGACATCACCTCTTTATCACTATGCCCCCGCGATTTGGTCCCCCCGGGGGGTAATTTGAAAAATAACAGACCAGGTTTTTAAAAAAAAATGTTTGGGCCTTGGGGGGTCCTTGTGGGACCCCCTAAGCAGGCCTAGGGGGTCAGGGTGCTTCTACCCTGCCCCCTTTTTGAGTTCTACATGTTTTTTCTGCTTTCTCGTGCCTCGGTCTACCGAGCACAAGATGGCTGGCAACACTTCCTGGTTTGAAGTGTTGACAGCCAATAACCATGCAGCTTTCTCTGGAAGGTATGTGTACCGTACGCGTACCGTACGTGTACAGTACGTGCACGGTACGTGTACCCCGCTTTAAAAAAAATAATAATAATTTGGGTGGGGCCAGGGGGTCCTTGTGGGACCCCCTGAGCAGACCTAGGGTGTCAGGATGCTTCTACCCTGCCCCCTTGTTGAGTTCTACACGTTTGTTTTTCTGCTTTCTTGTGCCTCAGTCTACCAAGATGGCTGCCAACAATTTCTGTTTTGGAGTGTTGACAGACAGTGGCAGCCAATCAGCCTGCAGCTCGTGCACGGGAAGGTACGCGTACCGTGCGCGTACTGTGCGCGTACCGTACACGTACAGTACCCGTACTGTACGCGTACCGTACCCGTACCGTGCACGCTTATAGATATATATATTTTTTTCCTTTCGATTTTCTCAGGAACTACTGGAGGAATTTACACCATTTAAGCAAAAGCGTGATCTGCGAATCAGACTCTACCATTTTGCCAAATTTCTTGTAATTCCGTTCAGCCATTCGGGGTGTAGCCGTGTCTAATCGTCCTATGGAAAATAACATGGAGAAAACACGTTTTGGGACCCCCTTTTTTCTCAGCCCCCACTTGACGAATCCCCCCAAAACTTTCAGGGAAGGTGGGGAGTGGGTCATCTTCTTTGAGAAATTCGCGAAGATTCATCAACGGGCGCCAAAGTTATTCCAAATAGAATGTTGCGGATTTCCTATGGAAACTAGGTCCTAACTAAGCATGGGCAAAATTTGCGAATTCGCGCTTTGCGAATTTGCGGATTTCGCTGCGAAATCGCAAAAAAATGTGCGAATTCGTGCATTTTCCCGCAAAATAGTGGTTTTTGTTGCGATTTGCCCTGGAGTACTGTCTACTGGCTAATCCAGTAAGTTCTCCCTCATTGGGTCAATGTATAGTGCTTTTACTACACTGCAGCTGCGTAAAGGGCCAGAAGATGTGTCTCCAGTGACCATATGTTCCTGTAACACAGGGACAGGCACACATGGTCACTGGAGACACATCTTCTGGCCCTTTACGCAGCTGCAGTGTAGTAAAAGCACTATGGGGCAGATTTACAAGCCGCTTGCGCCTCTTTTGCGCCGCAGTTGCGTCACTTTTGTGACGCAGCGGCAGCACAAAAGATGCGCCATGGTGCTAGGTATTAACAACGTGACACATCTGAGAGATGCGTCACGTTGTAAAGCCCTGCGGCATCAGGAGGCGTTCCGGCACAGGGGAGGACGTTCCTGCGCACGAACGCCGCCTAAAAGTGGCTGATTGAAATCTACAAGATTAATTATTAACTACTTTATTAATTCCTGTTTTTAGGATGCTTTTTAACACGTTTAAATCTGCTTAAATTAGTTAGAAGTAATGGTGCAGTGTTTCTAGCCTGGGAACAGTGTATGTTTTAAGTTAGAAAGAATTTGCTTTGACCTTGGCTGATATGAGCCAGGCAGCTGTTCTCGGCTCAGAGTTTTGAAAGGGTGGAGGCCCCGTGGGCGACTTCTGAGAGCAGAGAGAGACAGTTTGTTATTCTTGGCTATAATTCAGTTTCTTTCCGCGGAGAGATGTTTATATAAGGGGGGGTCAAGTTGCTCTTCCTTACAGTCGGCCCAGAAAGCTTCATTGACTTTAGATAAAGGATGTTTGCAAATACAGAATAATTGGCAGACGCTTGGCCCTTGGAGTTAGATAAATACAGTAGGCACAGAAAGCTTCTCTGACTAGAGATATGAGATGCTTGAACAGAATAATTGGCAGGAGCTTTGCTCCTGCAATGAGATCAGCATTTGGCAGTGATTCAATATTACATCACAGTGTATCCCTGCTCCTGCTTATTATGGTTGGAGCTGATTCAAAGCTCTGAGCGCGAACATCTTTCTGGAGGGAGGGGCTGTTTCTCAGAGTAGTGAGGAGTAGCTAGGCCCCAGCCCTTTTGGCTGTGTATGACAAAATTAGATTTTGCCCAAACAAATTTAAAGAATATGGTATAGGTAGAATGTTTAAATCATTCCTTGGATTTAGAAGGGTTCTTTTCATGAAATAGGAGGTTTCTTATGGAAATAAAAAGCACTTGGGGTGCTTTTTGAATGGAAAATGTGTTTTTGCAAGATTGATGATGCATGTTTCTCGTTTCAGATGGCTATTATCGTGTGGGGGCCCTGTATGAGTGTGACTTTCTTATTTTGGAGTGATGAGTTTTGTTATTTTCGGAGTGAGTGCCCCAAACCCGCCCCCCCCCCCCCCCCCCCCTGAGCCGGAACACAGACCAGAAGCGGACGTACCAGGCTGACCAGACTGGGAGGATGTGCTTCCTTGGCACAGAATACAGATGAAGATGGAGAATCATGGCCTACAAGAATGAACTGTTTTCCTAAGGAGAAACCAACTACAGAAGAGAACTTTTTTTAGTGACTGAACTTTTAAAATTTGCATGACAATCTACAGTTGGCTGCCTCAGCAGTCAGGTTAAAATTCTGAATTTAAAGAAAAAAAATTCTTGACAAAGCCAATAGTTCAATTTAAAAAAAAAAAATTCATTGACCTGAAATGTAATTCCTTGGCCTGCATTCTTGAGTCTTGCATTGTTCCCATGTTTCTATTTCAGATGGACATTATGCCACTTTTGCAGTTACCATACACAGGCCCCACTTGAAAAAAACCATATATTCTCAGTCCTGTTCATGGTTTTGATTTTTCAGTTTAAAAGATGCAGTGCCACATTAATGCAAAGATGCAAATGATACATGATATTTTGATTTTAGTATGCTATGCTATTTCATTATTGATCACCTATTTCATAGTTTTCCTGTTTTCTCTAAAACTGTCTTGCCACTAATAAGAAAGCAGTGTTTTAAATGATGGTGCACACATGTGTTCCACAGAATGATACAGAGGGACTAGGTGCAAACTGTTTCCTGAGTTAGATGACTTGTGACCTTTACCTATTGCCTTTGGCATGGTCTACTATTACTCAATTTCCCAAGTTTAAGTCTATGATCTTTTAGAAAAATATATACACCACACTTAGATAACTTTTTTGATTTATTGCTTGATATGCATAGTCCTACACCAGCTATTTTGTAGGAATGGGGTTATCCTTGTTTCCCTGTTATTACACTTTCACTTTGATCCATCAACTCTTATTTAGAACAGTGGGATTAGTTCCAAGGGTGGTCACCCTAGACTTTAAGTTGTCCTGGGAGATGTGTCTTTTAGTCAGGTTATGTCCTACATCTATTAGTAATAGTTGCCCAGACTTTGAGGACCCTTTGTCATGTTTATTTGTCAGATTTTACCAAATCTTTTCTTAAGTTGACCAAAGTAGGTAGGCCTCATTTAGGCCCCTTGTTGTTCTCATTTCACAAACATGTCCCGACATCAATAGATTTCATGAATTATCTCTCTGCAAGCCTAATTAGGTGCGGGCCATTAAATCCGCACCATCTGCGGATAATAATGCAAGAACTGGATTCTTATTTATAAAAGGGACTTGAAATAGTCTACCTCATCTGTAAATTATGTAAAATAGCATAACTGGCTTGGGGAATATATGAAAAGCAATCATGCACGAATACACTTGTGTACTTAAAGCCTCACATTAATTTCACAAAGCTTGTGAAAACAATTATTTGTTGCTTATCTGGGCCCGTATCTTACATTCAAGTGGATGAGATGTAAATGCTGAACCCATCCTTTAAGTAGTTCCAGACTTGGGACCTAATTTAGAGTTTGGTTGTCATAACCTCACTCACCTGAATACCAGGTACCGCAGGAACAATGAGAGCCTCCCCTCTCCCCCCACAAAGCAATCCTCCACTCAGATCTAAAACTGATAGGGCGATTGCTCTACAGGGGAAGGGGTGAGAATACACCTCAAGAAAGAGAGGTATCTTCTGTAGGGAAGGATGATTCTAGGCAGGAAGTTTCGGGGAGGATAATGTCTCCAGGGAGAACAGGACTCTCAGGACGTCAGGGGAATGACATTCAGCAGGCCCTGGAGAAACAACAAAAACAAAGTCCCTAATGCATTTATTATTATTAGCTTTATTCAATATAAGAAAATATCATCAAAGCATTTACAGAACAAAAAAAACAGTACCATGGTAAAAAGAAAAGATTGTACAGTATACAATTACATAGGAACTATAAATAAACACATATTAAACATTTTAAAAGTTTAGCTACTCGGCTAACATCTTTAAAACCAGGATATAAAAAAAGGAATGATGCCCAGACATTCACAGAACAAGAACATTTCATTCAGTGGTAAACTGCAGAGGAAAGACAAAGGGAAAGCAAGGGGGAGGTAACCCATGATTCATATTTGCAATATCACTACAGAACTATAGGGCTGTTGTGCACCGGTTGTTTAGATCAGGGGATACAACATGACAGAAAGATCCTAATCGAATGCCTCTGGGTTATCTGGGCTAGCACGACTTTTCTGCCATCTTTCTCCGTATCAGCCAAGCTATGCCCAGAAACTTGGCCACTCCACAAATCATCAATGATGATGAGGTGTCAGTTCTTAGGATACGAAGGGTTACACAATGATTCATAGGGCCCAGCAATTTGCACACTGGTTTCAACCATTTGGATCTGGCCCTTCTGTAGGCCGGGCAGGCAAACAGAAGATGGGCAATGGTCTCATTGTGATGGCTACATCCTGGGCAGGAGGGCGATGATAGATTTGGCCCCTTCCAAAGTGCTGTCACACTGTTAACGGGAAGGGTCCCAAGTCTCAGCTTGATGTACAAAGTCCTATCTCGCGGGCCTGGATGAAATCGAGATATGGTTCCAAAACACAGGTAATTTTATGGTCAAAGAACACCTCACTCAATTTCCCCATCTTGGGGTTCGAAAGCTATGAGTCTGCACCCAGTCCCAGTAGGCTCTTTTAAGATCTTGCTTTGTAGGAGGGACCTGGGTGGTCCAAGCCTCCCTGAACCCCAAGACAGATAAAAGATGACGAAGGTCAACCAGCCATTTGATTCGCCCTCCAGAATCTGCAAGTATTAATTCGTCAAGGGCGGCCACATAATTAAAAAGCTCTGGGGTCCTTCTTAGGCAAACCCAAAATAGCAGGGGGCGGAGTCGGGCAATATCATGTATGGAACGTTTCCCCATGTCATAGAATAGGAGTTTCAGCGGGGTCGATGGAGGGAGGGAAGTGAGGTCTCTCAGAAACTTACTTTCAGATTTGGCAAGCTCACCTATATTCTCAAAGCCCCAAAGTTCAGCCCCATAAAAGGCCGAAGGGAGCGCCTTCCCGTCGTAGACCTCTAAGGCCGGGGCTACTAACCTACTCACAGACTTGCGCTGTTCCCTAGCAATTGCCCCCGAAACCCGCTTATGATTCAGGGGCATTTTGGCCAAATGGGGACCCCACCTTATGGTTTTAGAGATGCGGTTCCTCACATAGTCAAAAAAATCCACGCAGTCCAGAGGGGAGCCATTCAAAGTGATGCCATTTCTGAAAGAAACGTTTGCAGGGGTTGATTGACATCAATTTGGTTTGATCAGTGTTGATTGTCAGCCACCGATTTTTACAGAAAAGGTCAAACCTGTTCAAGAGCCTCTGAAGGCCGCCCAGTGACTTAGATAACAGAAGAGTATCGTCGGCGAACAGGAGGGTTGGTGTCTTCTCGCCCGCCAGGGTAGGGGCATCTGCTGGTTCCTGCCCAAGGTACTCCACCACCACATTATTGAATAACGAAAACAGGGTGGGGGCCAGCACACACCCCTGGCATACCTCCCTATCCACTGCGATTCTCTCTATCGTTTGGCCTTGAGTCCCCCATCTGATTTTAGCATAGTTCCCGTCATGGAGACGTTTAACCATGTCAAGGATCAGTGGGCAGATACCCTGTTGATGGAGGGTCTGCTACAATTTATCACGGGGGACCAGATCAAATGTGGTTTTTAAGTCTATAAAGGCCAAGTAGAGGCTGCCTTTCCCTAGGACCACTACTTTCCAGTAGACCATAAACAATCTAAATACCTGGTCCATAGTCCACCTTCTGCCTGAACCCCACTTGAAAATGGGGCAGGGGACTATCGTCCTCAATCCATGCTCTGATTCTTGTGAGAAGGACCCTGCCAACCACCTTCTGCATAACGTCGATCAAACTGACGGTAGTTGGCAGGGTCCTCTCTATCTCCCTTCTTAAAGATTGGGACAACCTCGGCTCCTTTCCAAGAATCCGGCACCGGTAGTCCCCCTGCCACGAGGTTAATTACCATCAAAATGAAGTGAGCCCAAGGCTTAGGGTCATGCAGGAATAGATCCCCGGAATGGCCATCTGGCCCCGCAGCCTGCCCCGGGGCAATATTATATATTGCTTACTCTACCTCGAAAAGTTCAAAAGAACTCGAGGGAGAGTAATCTCTTGGTGTATTAGGAGGGAACACATGGGCGGCAGCCATTAGGCTGTTGTCGCCCGTGTACAGGGCAGAAAAGTGCTTATACCATCGATTTTCTGTTATGTGGTTGGGAATTGGAACTGCCCCATTCCTGGATTCTTTGTTGATTAAGTTCCAGAATAACTTTGGGTCCTTATGTTTTGAGGCGGTGTTGAGTTCTAGCCAGTGTACCTCATCCCAATTTCTCCTGGCTTTGACCTGTGCCCTAGAGTACTCCTTCCTTGCGGCCCTGACTGCTGGGAGATCTTTATTCCTCACCACCAGGGCTAGTATCGCCCTCTTTTCTTAGCAATCTGCAGAGTACCAAGGTTTACTAGATCTTGCTTGATCCCGCCTTGGACCAGCTTTCCCCTTAGCAATAAAGAAAGAACCCAGTTGACTAATCGCATCCTGATAAAATTCATGGAAATCAAATGGGTACTCCTCGCTGAATAGCCCGGCGAGTTCTGCACTCTTCAGCTCTAGCACATATTTAATATGCTCGAAAGTATCAGCTTGTTCGGAAATTTTCAACCATTTTAGGCGCCTATTACAGTTGGAGAGGCTTACCTCTTTGGATGTTAATACAGGGATGATTTGCTCCTGTCTAGCGGCCGAGGACCAGAGATTGTTAATCGTCAGGCAAAGAGGATTGTGGCCACTATCTATGGAGGGTTTGACTACCATGTCCTGAAGATCCCCCCATAGACTAGGATCAAGAAGAATATAGTAAATTCTAGAAGACGAACTAATCCTATTAAAGTGTTCGCTCCATTTGGGTCCGATCTTGTCCTACCATTAACCGCCCTTAGATTAAATTCCAGGGTGAGAGCGTTAATCTGGATAGCCCTCTGTGACCACTTTTTGATTGGTGGGAGGCTCAGGGGTGGGACTGCCAATTTTGTGTCCTCTCCAGGGGCGCTCAACAGATCTTCGGAGCTCAGTGGTTTATAAGTGCAGTTCAGGTCCCCTGCAACTATGATATTAGAATGTGGTGAAATGCCACCAAGCAGATATTCCAAAACTGCTATGGTCGGGGATGTCTGAGCGCTAGAAGAACCTCTGGCATACACATTAAATAATTCTAGTGGGGGACTATTAGGGGTACCTTTGATTGACAGATGTAAAATGTCAAGTGATGCATTCTCGCTGACCGTTATTACCCAGTCCAAGGAAATACTGACCCAAATCACTAGCCCCCCCCGAAGGTCATCCCTTGCCTGCACTGGTTGCCGGGATGAAGTATGTAGAGAAACCCATTTTATGGAGAGGTGTAAAACTCCAGGTCTCTTGAAAGATACAGATCTCAAATTTATCTACAAAGTTGTTCCATTCCGGGAGCAAGAGCTTCTTCTCCAGGCCTGCCACATTCCAGGAGATGAGATTGATAACTTTTGGATTTGACCTAGGGAATGATGAGAGCCTCCCCTCTCCCCCCACAAAGCAATCCTCCACTCAGGTCTAAAACTGATAGGGTGATTGCTCTACAAGGGAAGGGGGAGAACACACCTCAAGAAAGAGAGGTATCTTCTGTAGGGAAGGATGATTCTAGGCAGGAAGTTTCGGGGAGGATGATGTCCCAAGGGAGAACAGGACTCTCAGGACGTCAGGGGAATCACATTCAGCAGGCCCTGGAGAAACAACAAAAACAAAGTCCCGATTGCTTATCTACTGGTGCAGGAACCTCTGAAAGGGAAATTCGTAATGTCTTGGATGAGGGGAGAATAGCCTTATAGACTCTCTCACTGTAACAAACAAAGGAATCCCAGCCACTAGCAAGGTAGGCCCATGGAATGTGGGAGGCGATGCCGCCTCTAAAGTCTCAAACAACAGAAAAAAAATTGAGATAATTAGGCGTTGGAGGCGGTGCTGCCGGCTCCTGTCGTGCACCTCGGTAAGAAGAAGGCCTAGTTACAATTTACCAAGCTTGGTGCATCCTCTGGAGGATGCGTCTACTTCCATTATACGTTGCTATATGCAGAATGTGATGATTTCTCACACGATGCCCAATCTAGCTAAATGAAAAAAAATTAATTTCCCCAGGGTCCTGTGAATGCAAGAAGATGCCACCATGTCTCTCTCTCATGTCTATGGTAATTCAATGGTGGCCTCTACCGCGGAATATCTCCTAGCGGCAATCAGTCGCAACTCCCCACCAGAACGGCAACAGCCATGAGGGAGGAATTCTGGTTAATGGCTCCTGCCGCGAGGTTAGTTTAATATGGCGGCTACAGCCGCGAAGTCCGTGCAAACGCGGTCCAAGTATCCACCAAGTGGCTCCTGCCGCGATGTTTTCCTTTTTTGTCGACTTAGCCACGCTTATCCCGCTGGTGGCTGCGGCCGCGGTCACAGAAATCACTTTGCGGCTCCTGCCGCGATACTTGTTTCCTTAGCGGCTTCAGCCGCGATAGTCCTGCAAGCGGCAACGGCCGCGTAGGAAGAGGACCAGCTAGCGGCACCTGGCGCGGATTCAAAATACCTGGTAGAAAGAGCTCAGTAATGCGAGCTCTCCGAGGGCAGGTTCTCCTTCTTTCTAAATAGGCAGCGAGCAGCGTGAAGTCTCCTAAAGGGGCTCACCTCTCGACTTAATCCCACGAAGAAGGTAGAGGAGGGTTCGGGAAAGGAAAAGACGGGAATACACTCAAGGGTCACGGAGCAGGGGCCTGGAACCAGGAAACACACAATAAAGCCAAGCACCGGCTCAAAGGAAGGGAGGGGCTTATATACTGCCTCCTCCCCACCAGGTCTCGACACATTTACTTAAAGGGGAAGGTACTACCTATAAGAGGGGGATAACAGCAAGGGAACAGGTAAAAGGTGGTAACATTGGTAAATAGGGTACTCGGTCACAAATGTGACCAAGTACCCTGAATGCCAGTTGGTCCACCCGATCTACTTCGAGTCAGGTAAACTGTCAGTTTTCCGAAAGTGGTGCTGCTGCTGGTTCTACAGTTGGAAAACCTACACCAACGGCCCAACAGAGTAGGGCCCACTAGAGTAAAGTCCTCAGACTGCACACCCTATTTAGAGCAGGTGGTCTGATTTCTTTTCTTTTTTGTCACTCACCGATAGGTAAAACCTGGTGCTTACAATCAGAAAACAAAATGACCCCACACCCTGGGTGAAATCTCTCAGGTGTTGGGCCATTCATTTTCGTTTTTCAGGGTTTGTTTTAAAAGAAAATAATAAAGAAGTTTGGAACATGGTTACCTAAAAGATGACGGCCATGACCTAAACCTTCAGTGACTTAAGAGAGGCAACAATGTTGGTGGCTTCTGTGAAGGCACGGAGATCACCACATGACTGCCAGTGAACTCAAAATGTGGCAGTTTTCACGTCCATCAGGCTAGCAAACGTAATGTCCTCCTAAGCAATGCGCATATACAACATGATAATGAGTTATGCTAATTAGGTTGGTGGCATATATGTGTGTATATATATATATATATCTGCACAAATCTTCCAACCTCCACTACAGAGCGGCGAGAGAAGAGACAGACCCCACGTGTTTCCAGGCAAGATGTTTATTTCGTTCCTGTGCCTTCCAAAAGATGCAACGTTTCGACTAACGATGTAGTCTTGTTCATATATTCAGAGAACTTCATTGCATTCTCTGCTGCCTTCAGGAAAAACGAAACCGGACCCAATCAGGTAGTTTGCCAAGTTTTATTTGTGCAACACAACCACCGCCATGGCGCGTTTCGGGCCCTTGAGCCCTTGATCACATGCCGTAGTTAAATATACCACCACCTTTTAAAATGCACTCACGAGTCATCTGACCACTGGGCCTAAGAACATAAACAACAGACTACCGCCTGATTTCAGTAACATTACGAGGAGGAATAAGAACAATGTTTACGCAGGCAGGGTTGCCTGTAAAAAGATTTACCCCCCCCCACAAAAAACCCGCTTTCACAAACTGCATAATGTCACTTCTACCATGCATGTCACTATGAATTCCCTTTGCAGTACATCTTCATAATATGTGCAAATATCAGCAAATTAATAAATAGGATAAAATCAGAATAAATAATCATATATGTACATATCTCAATATACATCATTCATATTGCAACTTCATTTGTTGGTTGTGCAAATCTGCTACTATAAGTGCAAAAACGCATTTGGGTATGTGCAAGTGTGCTCATAACAATTGTAAACAGTAGGGTTAGAGATAGCTGTTCAAATGTAGCCCATGTGGGCTCTCTACAGATACTTGAAATCACTGCGTTCCAACTGCCCTTTCAACGTGGTAAAAAAACTCTATTGTGCAATCTTAACGGAGTAAAAGAAAAAGAAAACCAAGAATACATTTTCCTGTCACCTCGTGTGTCTAATAGACCACTAACCACACCATTTTTCTTTTTTGAAAAGCAATCTCATGTTCTAATGACTCCCTTTCTCATCATATTGGCCTCCCCCTACTGATGTTACTCCATGGGGTTATCTACAAACATCTTATTGGCCTTGTATGCTCTTATCACTCAACTTGATCCCTCACAAGCACGTATATAAGTCTTCAGTGATGTTCAAACCATTAGGTGTCTTGGAGTTTAACTCTATGATATATCTTGTCTCCAATAAACTCAGTTGGGCCTCCCTGTCCCCTCCCCTGCAAAGTGGTGGGACAATGTCTATTGCGAAATAGCTAAGACACCCCAGATCCCCTTTGTGACAGGAGTTGATATGTCTTGCCACCGGGTAATCCTGATCGTGGTTGTTAATCGCCCATATGTGCTGGAGTATGCGTTTGTGGACCTGCAACTTGGTACTTCAAACATATTGCAGGCCACACGCACACTCCAGCACATACATGATGAACTCCGATTTGCAAGTAATTTTCTTGGTGATGAGTTTCGGTGTCTCACTAAATGGGGTCATGTATGTTGTTCTACTCTTCCCCAATTTACATGCCTTACATACGGCACATCTAATGAAACCTTTTGCTGGTTTGTAGCCACTCACTGCTGTTGGAAACCTCAGGACTACTCTTCACCAACATATCACTCATAGACCGAGCTCGGCTGAATGTAATTGCCGGCTTGTCTGATAGAGTTCTGCCAATGACGGGGTCCCCCTTGACAATGGGCCAGTTCCTACGAATGATATTCTGTATTTGTTTATGTTGCCGGCTATATGCTGTAATTAGCCTAGGCTGTTCAGGTTCTACACCACCCCTACTTTGGGCCTCCCCAAACTCCTCCTCTCAGCTTTGGTGGCCTGGGTGCTGGTTGGCCTTAGTAATGGCTTTATTCAGCACTGACACTGCATATCCCCTTTCAAGAAATCTTTCTTTGCTACTCTTTTGGGCCCGGATACATGTCTCATCCGTACTGCAGATCCTCTTGATTCTCAGCATCTCCCCGTAGGGGATGCTTCGGATCAGATGGGCCGGATGGTGGCTTGATGCATGCAGGACTGTATTTCCCGCTGTCCCCTTCCGGTGCAATCCTGTCTCCATTTTCCCTCTCTCAATATAGACCTCCACATCTAGGAAGTTAACCACAGACCTACTGACCTGACCAGTGAAATTCAAGTTATTGATATTAATGTCTAAAATAAACTTCTCTGCATCCACTTCTGACCCTTTCCAGACCATGAAGAGGTCGTCAATGAACCTAAACCAGGCTATGATGTTATTTGACATGACCTCCTCAAATGTAGTCCTGAGGACCTGCTCCTCCCACAGCCCCATGTGCAAGCACGCGTAGCTGGGAGAGAAGCAGGCCCCCATCGCCACTCCTCTTAGCTGCCGAAAGACCTGGTTTTGAAAGAGAAAGTAATTATTGGTAAGACATACTTGGATCATCTCACTGATCATTACATTGTGCTTTAACATCAGAGCTGGTTTGCTGCGCAGAAAATGTTCCACTGCTCGTATCTATATTCACTGAAAAAACCATAGGTTTCAGCCACGTTATAGTCAGGAATTAGCATTTAAAAAACCTTAGAAATTCACTGAAAAAACTATAGGTTTCACACATGTTATAGTTAGCTGGACATTTCACTCATACAAAACCATTGAAATTCCCCCGTTATAGTTAGTTCAGCTAACTATAACTCGCGCGCCAGCAGTGCACTGCTGATGACGTCACATATTACATCACTGGTTTGGAGTGTTGACAGACAGTTGACAGCCAATCAACGTGCAGCCCGTGCTCGTAATTGTACGGTTTTCGGTACGCGTACTGTACTTCATCTCTAGATATCACTATGATTTTACTTTTGATCTTCTCAGGAACTACTGAACGGATTTACACCATTTAACAGAAAGCACAATCTGCGAACCAAACTCTATCTCTCTGCCAAATGTGGTGTAATTCAGTTCAGCCGTTCGGGCTGTAGCCCTGGCTAAAGGTACCTATGGAAAATTGCACGGGGGGAAACACATTTTGGGACCCCCCCTTTTTCTCAGCCCCCACTTGACGAATCATCCCCACGGAGCGGAGCAGGCCATTTCCTTTGAGAAATTTGCGAAAATTCGTCCACCGGCGCCAAAGTTATTCCAAATAGAATGTTGCGGATTTCCTATGGAAACTAGGTTTTAACTTTAACTATCTATTGGCGACCGCCAGTAGGTAATATATATATATATATATATATATATATATATATATATATATATATATATATATATATATATATATATATATATATATTCCGTTATGACACCCTCAGTGTGAGAGCACACCCAAAGACAGGAAGGACCCGGCCAAACAAGGAGGAGTCCTTTATTATCAGCAGAAACCAGCATGCCCCAAGGAATATTTCTTTTTTGCATTCCCTACGCGTTTCGCAGCTCCTGCCGCTTGTTCACGGGACCGGCATGCATGCGGGCAGATGCGAAGGCAACCAGTCCATTCTTTCGCCGATTTTGTCGCCATCCGCTAGGCAGGATTTCTCACAAGGCATTCTGGGACCAGTAGTTCCTTCGTTACCATATGACCAATGCTTGGCTCTGCCTCGCACACAGTATTATAAAACTCTTGACGAGCCTCCCAAAGAGCAGTTAGTTTCGATTAGAAGCTGTCCTGTCATTCCGTTTCGCTCCGTAGTTTTCTGGAACAAACAGCCCACATTTCCTCAGCGTGGTGGTGCTACTCTCCCGACCTGGGCAGGCCGGTGATATGTTCCGTTATGACACCCTCCGTGTGAGAGCACACCCAAAGACAGGAAGGAGTATATATCCTATTTAATTTCATGAGAAAATTGTTGTAAACAAAGTTGGAAGCGGCACACCAGCGTCGTGTAGTTCAGGGTAATTTATTTAAGATGCGAAGCAGAAAACCCAACCATCGTGTACAAGATGAAACGGGCAACTGCCAACCGTTAGATAGAACACAGGACATGTCACAAAGCGGAGCAGCGCGAGTGCAGCGCGCGACATGAATCGTGACACAAGCAAAGGGCAAATATAACACATCTCCTTTCCTTAAACGGAGAACGAAAAGGATACAACAGCAAAAGTAAGTAAAAAGCTCATAGTAACCCTTTACAAAGAAAAAGGTGAAACACAAGAAAAACAAAGCATCATTGAACACATCACTTGGTCTTGGGAAATGCAGAACAAAATAAAACAAGTCATTCAACCCCACATTCTCCCTTAAACAGACGAAGTTACACATAGTCCTTCAAGTAGGCAGGAGCCACCTTGCAGCGAAGAGGTCTGCAAACTCTATCAGTAATCACAACCTTAGAAATTTGAGTTGAAGGAACAGACTTAAGCTTTCTTTGGTAAAGTGCTACTCTGCGGAGATTCCACGTCTGACCATTTTGTAGCTTAACATAGTTGCCAACTACAGACCTTACCTGGTAGGGTCCCCTAAATTTGTTGAACATCCTTTGATTGCCCCTGTTTATTCGCTCACAAAGTCCATTCCCTTGTGGGTTATAGAGCGATGTACGCAAGTGCTTCAACCCAAGGAAAGCAAAATATTCCTCCATAATGGCAGAGGTAAGCTGCGTACCATTATCCGTTAACACCATTGAGGGAATGCCCTCACGTCGAAATATCTCATCAAGGACCTTGATAGTGGATTCTGCAGTGATGCTTTTCATGAAAGCGACCTCAACCCACCTAGAAGTTGAGTCAACCAAAACAAAGGCAAATTTCTCAGCATCAGTCAGATCATGAAAAGGACCTATGAAATCAATGCAGACCTTCTGCCATACACCATCATCTGCAATAATCTTCCCCATGCCATCTTTACTAGCACAAACCTGTAACCTCTTTTCAGACTCCCTGCACGGCTGGCACTGCTCAACCCAACCCTTCACCTGTGCATCTACACCTGGCCACCAAAAATCCGCTTTGACACGTTTGCCAGTAAGGGTTTGGCCAAGATGGCCCTCATGCACCAGCGCAATGATGCGGGGTCTAAGGGATGCCGGAGGTACATACTTCTCTCCCCGCACAAGGATGTGCTCACCCTGTAAAGAAATCTCGTCCTGTAACTGAACATAAGGCCTAAGAGCAGGTGAGACAGTGCTCTGCCTTGACACCCCTTCTTTGCACATCTTGATTAAGCCAGCCATAACAGGATCTTTCCCCATTTCCTCAATCCATTCCCTGCTAGATATGGAGCCGGGTAAATCACTTTCCAAGTCATCTAAAAACGCGACCACATTTTCAGTCACTAACTCCTTAGGCGGTTCTTTGGTGTCAGGTAATCTAGAAAGACAATCCGCCACACTGTTGCACCAACCAAGCAAATATTCTACCCTACAAGTAAACTCTTGTACACAAACAGCAAGTCTCGCTAACCTCCCAGAGCAGTTCCTAATCCCGCCAGGGGCCAAAACCTTCAATAGGGGCTTATGGTCAGTCCTGAGTGTGAAGGTGATTCCCCATAAATACACCCTGAAATAGCGAGTTGCCCATGCAGCTGCAAGAGCTTCACGCTCTATGACTGAGTAGTTCCTTTCGGTCTCAGTCAGGGAACGTGACGCAAACGCAATGGTGTTCTCTTTGCCACCCCCTTTCTGTGTTAAGACCGCACCAATCCCAAAGGAACTAGCATCAACAGTTAGGAAGGTGTGATAAGACTGTACAAAACTTGACAGAATGTTAGCATCTAATATGTTCTGTTTGATCAATAGAAAGGCATTCCTCTGATCTGCACCCCAAGTGAAACCTTTCCCTTTCCGCATGATAATACGTAAAGGTTCGACTTTTTCTGCAAAGTTCTTTACAAATTTTGCATAGTACTCAACCATGCCCATAAAAGACCTTAATTTGTCTTTGTCATCAGGTTCAGACACATTACATATTGCGCTTACAAGGTCTTTCTTGGGTTGTATGCCAAGGCCAGATACGTGGTACCCTAAATAGTCCACTTCTTTAACGGCAAACACACACTTTTCCCTGCGTAATGTTAGACCAGCCCTTGAAAGAGCAGAAAGAACCTTGTCCAGAATAACATCATGGTCACCCACATCCAAACCATGAATCAGGATGTCGTCCTGGAAAAATACCACCCTTTCAATGTCTTTTAATACATCCGTAATGATCCTTTGGAAAGCACTGGCTGCAGAACAGAGGCCAAAAGGGAGTCTTTTAAATTGGTAAGTGCCCTCCGGTGTGATGAACGACGTAAACTGCTTTGAGTCCGGATGGAGCTTTACCTGATGGTATGCGCTGCGGAGGTCTAACTTTGAAAATACCTTTCCTCCACCCAAACTCAGGACAATCTCATTTATGTTCGGAAGCGGAAAGCTATCCATTATCACCGCTTTGTTAAGGCTCCGCAGGTCCACACAGAAGCGCAAAGATTTGTCCGGTTTCTGTGTGATCACCACTGGACTCAACCACTGTGTGGCCTCCACAGGCTCAATTATATTATCCTCTAATAACTGCTTGATGATTTTCCTGACCTCATCTCTTGCAGAAAGGGGTATTTTCCTTTGCAATGTGTTTCACAGGTGCTATATCTCTTCTAGTTTTGATGATGTGCTGATAGCCAATGGCCTCCCCCAACTTCTCATTGAAGATACACTCATGTTTTTTAAGAATAGTTTCTAAGTTATCATGGACTGTATTACATGCACTTTCAACGTCAATACACATTACAGGTGGATCAGCTCTTGGGTTCACCCTTATGTTAAGTTCATATTGGTGTAACCCCCCCAAAATTGCAGGGCCATGTGGGGACACGTAAACCTTCCCCTGAGTGACCCTCCCTTTAAACTTGATACTTGCTTCAAAGTATCCAAGGACACCAATGCTCACACCCTGGTAACCCCTTAATGTGATATCAGACTTCACTAAAATTGAACCAGAGCAAGATGAATTGTACAATATCTTAGGGATGATTGTGTAAAGCGATCCTGTATCCACCATTAAATTAACAATTACACCATTCAATTCAAAATCCGCTTTAGGCCGAGATAAGACAACATTCTCCATTGACTCCAGGTTGCCAGCAGACGTAATCATCATAACCTCTGCTTCATCATCAGTAACTTCAGCCTCAACCATAGCAACCTTTTTCGAGCCAATTGTTCTACACATTCGTGCATAATGCCCTTTCTTCCCACATTTTAAACAATCCCTGGACAAAGCTGTACAATTCTTTGAGTCAGCTAAATGAAACGGGCTTCCACATCTATTACAAGACCGTGTGGCTGGTTTAAACTTGCTTGTCACGCTTTTATTAAATGAGGTTGTGGGTTTCCCCCCCTTATTTGTTTGCCTCCCTTGTATTAAAGCTATGCTTTCTGAAGCATCTGCCTGTAGGCTTGCAACTTCCTGACAACTAGTGTGTCCCAGTTGTATTCTTTTAAACTCCTTCATACACCTATCGCTTTCTTCAGCGACTTTAGCAATGGTAATTGCCTCAGAAAGGGTGGGGTTTTTAGCTGCCCACAACTTTTCCTGTGTTTTCTTGCTAAAACATTGTACAATTAATTGGTCCCGAATCATCTCATCTTGTATATTCCCAAATTGACACTTCACAGAGAGTTCCCTCAGCCTAGAAACAAATTCATCAATAGTTTCACTTTCTCTCTGAGGGGCAGTGTAAAATTTATGCCTGCGCATTACAACATTTTCTTGTTTAGCAAACCTAGTATAAAGTCTGAACAGAGCATCTTTGTAAACATCATCAATGTCAAGAGGCGGACTTGGTAAGTATTTAAATACCCTTTGACCCTCTTTGCCTAGAGCACCCAGCAGTAAAGCTTTCTTCCTGATGGCAGAGAACTTTGTACCATCTAAAGCAATTATGTAATTCTCAAACGCCTCACACCAGTCATCCCACTCCATTGAGGGTTCACCAGGGGCACTCAGGAAAGGAACGGGCGCTTGAATAGCATTGCTCACATTCATAGTGAATACTCTGCAGTGGTACACAATCTACGATAAAAATAACTTAAACAGGCAAAATTTTACACAGACAGCAATGTTCGCAATGTCTTAACTTAAAGTGTGTGTGTCACTGAAGCTTGAGTGGCACACTGTAGAGATCGATTTAAAAGTGAGTGTGTCACTGTGAATTTACACTGTAGTAGAGATCGATTTAAAAGTGAGTGTGTCACTGTGAATTTGCTCTTGACCAACGATGGTGGTCTTTAATTGCAAACGCCTTGAAATCAACGTGACACACAAAAGCGAACTTGCATGGAAGTGAGTGTGTCACTGTAGAAAGAATAGCGGTGGTATTTTATAAAAAAAAAACGCTTTCCCTTTGGCTGTGCGTTTCCCTTTTAAGACACTCCGCCCTCTGAGCAGTGGGGCTCACTGGTATAGCCTTTCCTTCACGAATGATTTCCCTTTTAAGACCACTTGCAGCAGGGGCGCTGTTGTCTGCGTCGACGGGCCAAGGAGCAACAGTTAACGCTCCGTCGCGCTTGGGAGAATAAAGCCTTGGGCACACTTCCCTTCACGGTGAGTGATTTTACGACATACCTTCCGTCGAGGCTTACTCTCAACCGCTTATTCTTCGAAGATAAGTCCTCCGGTCGGGTTTTCTTTTCCTCGCTTCGTCTTTTCTAGTAGATATTTTCCGCACGTTACCCTCCGCCCTCAGCAGTCGCCAAAAATGTTGTAAACAAAGTTGGAAGCGGCACACCAGCGTCGTGTAGTTCAGGGTAATTTATTTAAGATGCGAAGCAGAAAACCCAACCATCGTGTACAAGATGCAACGGGCAACTGCCAACTGTTAGATAGAACACAGGACATGTCACAAAGTGGAGCAGCGCGAGTGCAGCGCGCGACATGAATCGTGACACAAGCAAAGGGCAAATATAACAAAAATACACTAAAGTGCCTAGACTTGCTCTTGCAAAAACAGATTATGAACGTGAGCATTACCGATTATCACAGACTTGTAAGACTGTGACTGTATCTAATTACAATTCAAATGCGTGCTTTTCTTTTCAAATTGAGGTGCAGTAATGCAGAAATTCATTGCAAGATTAAGAAACATATGTTGAATTACAATCCTTAATTAAGTCCTTTCAATTAAGTGAACAGATCTTATTACATATTACAATAGCATTTGGCTTGTTACTGTTAGTTTTCTTAATTGAATCAATTTGTTTAATACTCAATTAACAAAAGTAATATATGTTATACTGGAAATACTAGCCTTCAAGCATGACATTGTTGCAACATATGTAACTTCACAACAGAACACGCTTGAGATTGTTTTTTTAAAACAGGCATTGCCAAAACCAATAGATCTTGCAAGTAATTGAAAAGACCTTCATAATGCTTGTTCATATTCTACGCTCAAATACACTGATTATCATTTATCATTATGTGTTTCGATTTATTTTAATCTTGTGTCTGCCAGAGATACCAGATGTAGATAAACAGAAACACACATGTCAAATCTAATCCAAATGTGGCATTCACATGTGCATGCCCTCTGAGTTTTGAAAAGCTGCTTGCAGCACTTTCCTGCATCAGGCATCAATACAGTAGATCATTACTAGCAGTTTTTCAAGTCAGATACAAGTGCTTGCTTCGCTTTTTCAGTTATAAAACAGACCGTCCAACCAAGTCATGGAAACACAGCTATGAATATAAGCACACTTGTGCATTCCTGTGTTTCATGTGTTAGCACATTAAAGCCAGACCTCCTGGCTTTGTCAATGCTTGTTTTGCCTGTGTTGGATGAACTTAGCCTGAAAGGAGTTCATTACAACCTATCGGATCCCATTTTATCAACTTCAGAAGAAGGACAGGTTGAATTAAAAACTGCAAGTTGTCAAACGTATGTCTTGCAGGTAACATGGAACTTGCAGAACTGTTTTACAAAGTCTGTAACTTGACGCCTGCAAGTAACAAAAGTATCTCTGAATCCATAGCGTTATCCACCTGAGTGGTATTGACCTATAATTTACACCTTGCTCTAGAGCAGACCTATGAACCAGCTGAAATGTCCTATGATGTTTCAAACCTGAGCAAATGCATCACTTACGAGAGTTATCTTACCTTATTATACTGTGAAACTGTATGAAAACACACAGATCTGTGCTATAAGTACCGTAACCATCTGAAATGATTTACAATACAGAATGTTTGTGGCAGACAGCCTAACTTTTGGAAAAACAAATAGTACTAGGGATGTCATTAATTCTGATCTCCATTAAGCTGCCTTTTCTGACACCACCTTTTTTTGCCACAGTCAAGCTATGAATTTATGGGATTAGAATATTTATTTTCCATTTCAGGCTACATGCATTTAGTTTTCCTTTATTAGCACACAGTGCATGGCTTTAGCAGTTGTAGGAAGGTCTTCTCAGACTGCAACAGAGATTGATGGGCAGTCCTTCATAGTACCTCTTTGGTCTTACAAATCACAGGCACTGCTTGTAGGTCTGGGTTCTGACAGCCCAACTTTCAACAGGCCTGTTGCTAACAATATGCATAGACAGGGCTTTTGGGCCCCCATTTCAACCAGTGCCTTTTTTTGCCCATTCTGTTTCAGTCATTGGCTTGAGATTGTGTCAATCAAGTGAGCATTCACTTAGCTCAGTGGAAAGTTAACCTCTCACCTATTGGTATTTTGGGTACATCTTTACTCCTGCAAATGAAACAATTGATGGACAGAATGCTGGACAATACAACATTTACCCCAGTCACAAGGATCTGGGTTTAATCTATCATTATTTTGCTCACCACACCACTGTAGTTCGAACCCAGCCATTTGCAAATCAGTCTTGACCCTGTTCCTTATGGGAGGAGTCCAGCCCGAACTGCCAAGTCAGCTCCTCCCTGGACCGGAAACAAGCACACTGGGACCGGTTTCAGGGCTTCTTAAGCCAGTCTATCTTGAATACTGTGGTGTAGTGAGCATGGGACCCACATCTGGAAATACCCTTCCCTCCTAGGGCGTCATATGCAAACGAAACAATTGAGGGACGGAATGCGCAACAATGCAAAAATTCACCCCCAGTCACAAGGATCTGGGTTTAATCCATCCTTCTTTTGCTCACCGCACCAACACAGTTTGGACCCAGCCACATGCAAATCAGTCTTCATCCTGTGCCTTATGGGAACAGTCTAGACTGAACTGCCAAGCCAGGTCCTCCCTGGACTGGAAACAATGGATGGATGGATTTAGGCCCAGATCTCTGTACTGGGGTGAATTTATGACATTTTTCTGCATTCTGTCCATCAATTGTTGTTTTTGCATTTGTCAACCCGAGTGGGAACAGGTATGCCCAGAAGTGGGTCCTGTACTCTCCATGCCACTGGAGTCAGGCTATCCTGGCTGAAGAGGGGTGAAACCCTGAATCTGGTTCTAGGATGCTTGTTTCCAGTCCGGGGAGGACCTGGCCTAGCAGTTAAGGCCTGACTGTTCCCATTGGGCACAGGGTCAAGACTGATTTGCATATTAAACAGTATGGGGGGACTACTTTACAATAACCTAAACAATAAATCCACCAACTAAGGGAATGAAGTTCCACATGTAAAGTGAGTTAAAGATGTACAATGGCTCTATGGAGAACAAAGTTGACATGAAGCCACTAAATCCCACAGAACCTGGTAGGATAATCGAAGTGTTGACAACATTCAGATTAATTACACCCTTGTCAAAAGAGTATTACAACTGATAAGAGAGGATGGGATGCCTTGACCCAATAGTTTACCTTGGTCACTTTTTAAACCTGACACCATTGTATAAAGAATCACTGCAGAATGCACAGGTTCCTCAATCATGCTATGGATCTACTTTACACCAAATTTACCAAAAGGGCCATAACCCAGATCCAGCAAATTACCAGTTAATTGCTTTGTTAGACGTTGAAGCAACCGTAAGTGCCAAAAGGTATTAAGAGAATTAGAGGGTTGGACTGATAAGTAGAAATTAGCACATTTTGGCCAAACCAGGTTCAGACAAACATCGTCCACTGCAGATAGAATTGTGGCACCGACTTATATGGCAAATCACATTTCTCTGTGTCTTCTTTACCACCTCTATTTGCATGCTGTGTAGGTTACTCAGCAACATCTGCTGGTGCTTGTCGACGCATAATAAGGGCCAAGTTAACAAAATGGGGTACATCACAGATTTTTCTCAATAAAATTGTCTCTCTATACTCTGATCAATGGACATGCATCAAGTTAGCACAAGGCAACACATTTACAAAGGAAATCCCAATAAACCGGGTACTAGTCTCCCTTTTATTCAAATCTCTGCACAGCTGGCATAGGCAAGGCATTGACAAGAGCGAACTCATTTCCACACAGGATTGGGCTGACAAGATGCAGATTATTCAGTATGCAGACAGCTTGATCATTTTAGCTCAGACAAAAATTGGCATACAACATGTATTAAGTGAATTAAATAAATACATTTAGCAAACAAACCGGTGGCTAATGTGAATAAAATCAAGGTGATGGTCTTCGAAAGAATAAGAACAAATCTAACCAAAACTGAAGTTTGGACCTGCTAAGGATAGAGCATGCATCAACATAAAATGAAATTGCTGTTTAGCTATCAGAAACTCGCAAACCTCATATATTTACATAAAGCATATAAGGGAAAATGCCGCAAATTTAACATTTGTCCTGCGCAGACTGAATACACATCTATTCAGTCCTTCAGCAGATGCCATTACAAGAGTTATAAAGAAAAGCTGTTACCAATGCTCTCTTACTGTCAACAAGGCTAACCATCGAAGCTTACATTTTTGTTAGACAAATTGCAATGTACTAAATATAGACAGATTTTTCATCTACTATAGTACACCTACCAGCCTGCAATACGCCTGGGATTTGTTTGGAGTTTGTGTTGCCCAGGCTGGACCTAGAATGTAAATCATCATTTATCAAATATCACCATTTAATTACACACAGAAAATATAACACGTTCAAGGTGGCACTGCTAGAGATCTTTAACACAGAAGCCAATCCATGGTCAACATACTTACACAAAGCAAGCATGGACGTTATCAAGTAAGATGCACTCAGAAAAAATAGAATCAATCAACCTTCTAAATTCAATTTTCAAATCATACCCAATAAATCAAATACAACCATATTTAAAAGAGGCATTAAGCAGGGTTGGCAGAAATCAAATTCTGTGTGCAAGATGCATGGTCCTGCTTATTAATGACTACACAGCAACTGGAGGAACATACCCCCTATTATCATGCCCTGCAGGTTCTGCACCTAAAGGAGAGAACACATTTTACACCTACTTTGTTGCTGCCTTGAATTCTTATAAGCAAGTCAATCTGGACTCAAACCAATGTTTTAAAAATACAAGATCGCAACTTGTAAGGACACTTTGGAAGTTTGCCTTACCTGCAGCAACATAGCAGAAGTAGCCTGGTTCAGCAAATACATAAACATAAATTCTAACAGAATTAAACTTTGAACATTTTTAGCTGATCCATTCAACTTGTAAGACAGCTAAAGGTGTAGAAAGTGTGTAAGGTGTGAAACCTCTTCATTATGCCAGGTCGAAATGACATTTTAAAATTGCACACACAGGCTGTAATGGTAGGCCTGAGACATGTTTAAAGGGCTACTTTAGTGGGTGGCACTATAGGTGCTGCAGTGCCACTTGTAGCATTCAAATTAAAGGTCCTGTGTAAATGTAGTAACACTGAACTAAGGACTTATAAGTAATTTAAATATGCCAATTGGGTATAAGCTTATTTTACCATGCTTTAAGGAGTGAGCAAATGCACTTTAGCACTGGTTAGCCGTGGAAAAGTTATTTTAGTCCTAAGGCCAGCAGAAATGAAGGAGGAAGGCAAAACGTTTGGGGGAAGTCCTAAGGCTGATAGGCCAAACTGTTGTAATCATTATTGCAGATTTACAACTTAAAAAATGTAAATAAAAAAAGTTTATGTGAAAACAATTCAATCTTGTTAATAAATTAAAGGTCTTACAAACATAAAATAAGCTTTAAATTATCTTTTGGCACTTTTTATCTTACAAAATTTTGGATGGTTAAGCCCTGAATTCGGTTCTCTAGGCTCAACATGAGTAGCAATGTTGATGTATGCTGATGCTGATTGTATTTCAATGACTCCCATTTGTTTCACTCTAGATATTCAACAAAAGCTGTGTCATGTATTAAGCTAGTCTATTACTACAACTTTACAAACCTATGTGGATTACATGCTCTAATTAAATCATGGCTCTTTGCACTCCTGCAACTAGTGACCAAAGATAATATGCATGAATTAATTATTACACATCTTTATAATATTTATCATGTAATATTCTATCTCTGCATCCTGTATTTTGGACACAATGGCAGGATATATCATAGCGATACAAACATAAAAAAATATATTAAATAGTACTTGATGCCTTTTTTTAAATAGAAAAATCAAAGAAATGTAATCATGCTAAAATAGTAATTTTCATATCCCTCAATTAGGCTATCATAATTTAGGGTTAAAAATATAAAAACTGATAAAAACCCACAGAAAGGTAAACACCCCTGATCAGTGCAGACATTTACACTGATAAACGGCAGCATAATAACGCACTAAAGCGCCATTCAAAGAAAGGAAAGTGACAGAAAATGGGTAATATTTATTTCTTCCTGAAAAGGTTAACATAATGTAACTTTGTTATACATGGTAGCAGCAAGGAAGACTGGTCTCAGATTATTGTGCTTGAGTTTTCTGTTTTAGGGATATCACTAAAATTATGTTTCTTCTTCCTTTTGTTTCTGCCAGTTGTGTGTGCTTGAATTAAATGTACTGGGTTTTGAAGCATGTTTTAGGTCTGATCTAATTATTCTATACACAGTACAGAATCTGGGAATATTAAAATCAGGTTAGATCTTTTGGTGTTTGTAATCCTTTCACTGATTGGTGAAATGGTTGGCTCATAAGAAACTTGGCAAATATATCATATTTACCCACAGACACGGAATGGATAAAACCCTTTGATACATCAGCCCTCTTTAATATTAAGACAGTATTGATAGAATGTCAACTGCCAAGCAACTCGGGCTTTAAAGATTCAATGCAATGTGTCAATCAATCAATCAGGAGTTTGTTAAAGCGCAACTACTCACCCGTAAGGGTCTCAAGGCGCTAGGGGTGGGGGGGGGGGTGCAGGTTCCATTCCATCAAGGAGGGGGTCTGTCGAAGAGCCAGGTTTGAGGTTTCTTGCGAAGATGGGGAGCGATGTTGTCTGTCTAAGGTGGAGCGGAAGGGCGTTCCATGCTTTGGCCGCAAGCAAGGAGAAGGAGCGGCCCCCCGATCTGGTCTTTCTGGTGCGGGGGACCTCAGCGTAGGAGAGCTGGGCTGATCGTAGGGTCCTTTGGGGTGCGTGGAATTTGAGCCGGCTGTTCAGGTATGCTGGTCCGGTGCTGTGGAGGGCCTTGTGTGCATGGGTGAGCATCTTAAAGGTGATTCTCGCCTCGACGGGGAGCCAGTGGAGTGTGTAGTGTAGTGATTGGTAGCTGTTGACACAGTGATGTCTCCATGCACATGGAATATTGGTTGCCTCCCACGATAAATATGTGTAATAACATGTCGAGGGGAATCCCCAAAAGTCACAAAATTAGCCTGAATACAACTTCTGGTAGCTATATCACAAGGCAGACAAGCTTAACTTAGAGCGATGTGTAAAGTATTTAAGCAGTGCCAAACAGCAATATCTAAAAATCAAACTCCAATTTAGAAAAATAGAGCAAATATTGAGAAACAAAGTGGTAGTAAAAGGTTAAAAATAAAGTAAATGGGACCAGAGAAATTAGCATTTACATTTTGTTGTGTAAATAGTGTCAGAAAGCAATAAGTGCCAATGATAGTCTATGGCCACGTTTAAACAGACAAGGGACTCTTTGAGGCTGACAGTGACAGATGTCAATGTTGGATACTCCAAGCGGGACTACCAGGGCATGTATTTTATGTTGGTACGCAGCCTGCAAAATAGAAAAAATGTCCTCTAGTGGGGCAAAGCAGAAGGTTGGATTGGGTGATGTCTGTTAAAAATCAAACAGGCGTTGACCAAGGTTGCACTGAAGCTGTTGGTTGTGGTAGGAAAAGCTCTGAGTGGAAGAAATTGAATTTTCTACCTGCAAAGGTCGATCCACTGTCTGGATACTTTTCACCCATTCGGCCATTCAAGATTTTTTTGTTGGTACTTGGTGCCTGAAATGGACGTCCTATTTTCTATCAGGGCAATGTAGCAGGCTGTTTCTGACAAGGGCTCCAAGAACCTGGCTACATTCTTACCAAGGGACCGCTTAAAATGATTTACTTTTGCAGAGAAACTCCAAGCAGGACAATCCTGTTTCTTCTGCCCAGCGAGGTCACACCTTCACCATATCGGCTCTGGTTTTGGTCCCAGCTGTCCAGTGGCTGGAAGTCAGATTTTTTTCTAAGTCGTAAACACTGCAGGGGCAAGAGCCTTTTTCTTCAACTCTTTACCTCATTTTCCTAGACATCTGGGGAGACTATTGGACTTAAAGGCCCTGAGCAGGTTCCAGTGCATCCGTAGTTATTACTGGGCAATTGGGAATCTAAGAAAAAAAGATTTTTTAGATTGTTTTATCTCTGTAGCCACACAGGAGGTCCGCCCACTGGCCTTTGGAGTCCACGTGCTTGTCCTGGGTATAAGAAGGAGGAGATCAAGCCCTTCAGGGCTCCTTTCATGTCATGCCTAGCAGGATCCAGCCCTCTTCTGATCTTCCACAGGTCCAGAAAGTATTCAAGGGAGGTTCCTGAGGTCCCCAACTAATGGAGTGCCCTAGTCAGTGGGCAAGTGTGACGTCTGGCACCTCCATAATCAAGAGGGTAGAAATTCCCATGTGTAACCCTAACCACTTTTCACGCAGTTTATTTGCTCTATTGCAAACAATCCTACAGTGCTTCTTACTCCTAAACCCAAGAAGGGTCCGTCCAGAGATATGACCAAGGAAATGAACAGTCTACGCCCCTGTGTTCACCCCATACTGGATTTGGGGGCAGTCTCCCTCCCACTGGGTTTGGAATGAAGAGGACAAAGGCAGCTATAATCCTCCAGATGTTGCTGATATTTGAAAGCAACAAAGTTCTCTAGGATTTTATGGTGAATACTAGTAGATTAGTAATGAGCTTCAATTTGGAAGAAACTATAGCATCGACAATGATTCTTTTTTTGCCTGGCTGAAATGTCAATTACCCCAGCATAATTGGTGTAATTTTGTAATTTCAAAATAATAACATTTATGCAAAATTACAGAGATCAGACCATTGTGCCACATTGTATAGTGAGACTTCCTTTTGGGGAAAAATTGTAATGTGAGATGTAAGGTTCTGATAGATTTTTTACCCGAACAGACCATTTGAGTATTTTGAGTGCAAACTTCAAATCTGAATGTAAGCAGCAGTGCTTTTAATATGAGTTTGAGGAAAAGAACTTGACATTACATTTATGAGTTGAATCTTTTACCCAAATGCACCGTTCAAGTAATCTTTTAAGTGCAATATGCATTTTGCATAATTTCACATAATTTTGGGGTAATTTTGCATACCTCTATTATATAATTCAACGAGTCTTTGATGAAGCTTGCTTGGATGAATTAGTTTATTGGATGGTAGATGAAGGGACAAACAAAGTAGCAGAATTATTTAGCAGCCAAGCAGGGTGAGTCAGCTAATCAGTGGGTATAATGCCCTTAGAATTAATTGATACAAGCAACATGAGAGATGTGGGTTGCAAGAAGAACCTTATAAGAGAAACCGAAGAGTCAGAATGTGGATCTAGTCATTGGGCAGTAGCAAATAACATTAGAGCTCATTTATAGTTCAGTGGATGTGGACATTCGCCACAAAGTAACATATATCCAGCAGAAAACCTTAAGGGCCCGTTTACAAGTCTGTCAGTCCGAGGACTGCCAGATTTGCGTTGGTGCGGTGGTGGCAGTCTCCTGACCTCCCGATAATGACTCTGGTAGTGGGACTGGCATGGGACCCCCACCGCTGCCAGGGAACTGCCATTCCTTGGAGGTGGTGTAGTGGTCCAGAGGCCCCAATATGCTTGGCCGGACATCTGTGGTCCTGCCAAGCATACTACAATTTTCTTCTCCACCAGGGTTTGCATGGCAGATCCTCCTCCATGTAAACTCTGGTGGAGAAGAAACAATAGGGCCCCCTTTCACCTCACACCATAGGGATGCACACAGGGGGGCACAACATGTGCCCCCTGTGTGCATGCACACCAGTTCCTGCACAGCATAGACTTTCGAGTCTGATGGGCTTGGTGGTGCGGCGGCGGGCGGTCCCGTCACCCCACAACCAAACTCGTAATCGGGCTCTAAGAGTGAATTGTCATTAATGGCATACTAAACATAGCTGATGACACATTCACTACTTTTGAAAGATGTTGTGCTTCACTAAACTCAAAATAACGCTTTTTATCTTATGGTCTCAGTTTTGCTGATAAAGAAATTATTTGCCTTTTCACTATTCTTGAGAGTTGTTATTACCTCAGAGCAGCAAAGTGAAGAGGCCAATTGCATGTCAGGCTATGTTAGTTATTAGCTTAGCCCATGTAGGTCTGTTTGGCTTTCCTGATGCCATTTTTTCACTCTTCACGAAGTATAAAGCAGAGTCTCACCATGATTGAAGATTGCGGAGTGCTAACAAAGCAACAGCCCATGGGCCTCTGAGACCAACCACAGTGGCAACGAGGCAGAGCACTCATTCTGAAGAGAGGTAGAGATGGGCTCTGTTCAGTGGGGCAGCTGAGTAGGTGGTCTACCACAGGCTGGTGAGTGCAGCGTCTGGCCTGCATGCCTGACTGAGCCCCGCTCCCCCAACTGCCATCTCTGCCTTCCCAATTGGCATCCAAAGAGGCTTGTGGCCCGATTGCTGATCCCTGGAGGGAGCAGCCATGGTGCAAAGGTGCAGTTGTAACCTGGGTAATGTTGGGATCCTGGTATGCTGAATTGACACCAGAGCACCATTGTGGATCGCCCCCGAATAAACCGCGGCCTGTAGATCTCGCTGAGTCCCTGAGGGCAGTACCTGCTGGCCTGGCTGTGCCTCTAAGACTCTACACTCCACTGGTGCTGGACGCACTTAAGCCCTTCACCCTTCTACTCTTAGGGAAACTGCACAGTGTGCTTCCACCACCTGTACTGGGTTGCAATTATTTCAGCAGAAACACACCCTCTTTCTTACCCTGCAAGTGTAAGATGCACCTTTCTCCCTTACTAACAAAGGGGTGGCTGCCCTCCTTTTACAGCCCTGCAACTCCAGCCCGCCAGCTGCAGTAGTCAAGAATGTGGTGGCTGTGGCCCATGGTGTGACTTGGCGTACTCCGTGCGACTCTGCTACCAGGGTCCATGCAGCCCCTGTACCCACCCCCCATTCAAACCGAAAGCTAGGCCTTCTCACCACTCTTTACAGGCAGCTCCGCCCACCGTGAGGGAACCTCACCACGTAAGAGGCACGCATGGAGCCTTGAACTCACTCTCTCTTTCAGCTCTGCCACATCTCCTCTGGACCTGCAACAACTGCAGAACTTGCACTTTATTGCCTGTGGCCTGGAGCTTTGCTGGAGCAGCTCCTTCACCTGCTTCTGTTCACAGTCCCTAGATCAGTAGGACTTGCCCTTTCCTATGCAACGTCTCTTATTCCAAGACCGTCTAGGTGAGCTACCACACTGATACCACGATTACTGTCTGGCCCATGGTGTGACTTGGCGTACTCCGTGCAACACTGCTACCAGGGTCCATGCAGCCCCTGTACCCACCCCCCATTCAAACCGAAAGCTAGGCCTTCTCACCACTCTTTACAGGCAGCTCCGCCCACCGTGAGGGAACCTCACCACGTAAGAGGCACACATGGAGCCTTGAACTCACTCTCTCTTTCAGCTCTGCCACATCTCCTCTGGACCTGCAACAACTGCAGAACTTGCACTTTATTGCCTGTGGCCTGGAGCTTTGCTGGGGCAGCTCCTTCACCTGCTTCTGTTCACAGTCCCTAGATCAGTAGGACTTGCCCTTTCCTATGCAACGTCTCTTATTCCAAGACCGTCTAGGTGAGCTACCACACTGATACCACGATTACTGTCTGTTTTACCAGCGCTGTACTGCAAGCAGCGAAATGGACGAGGGCCCTATACCACCATGAAGGCAGTGTGATACATCTGATGGCAGACTTTTTGCATGAGACAGTGCTAAAGCGGAAAGAATTCCTGGCCTTATCAGGAAGGGATCAATTCTGCCTCCTTGACACTGCGGTATTGATAGTAACAACTGAATTTGATGACCATGGGGAGCTGGAGTCATTCTTGGACACAAGCAGAACTGTTGCAACTGTACTGCCGAATGTATGACGTTACAACGCATACTTTTACAACGCATATCTTTACAACGCATTTTGTACAATGCAAAATCCATTACAACACATTCCATTACAACACACGCTATTACAACAAATTTTTAAAAACTACCTTTACAACGCATTCCATTACAACGCATACTACCTTTACAACGCATACCATTACAACGCATACCATTACATTGCATGTATGGTAAGTATTGGATAGTGTAGGGGTAAAAATTAATATTCTAACTCCAGGGGGGTGCAACAGTAGGGTAAGTGTTGGATAGTGTAGGGGTAAAAATTAATATTCTAACTCCAGGGGGGTGCAACAGTAGGGTAAGTGTTGGATAGTGTAGGGGTAAAAATTAATATTCTAACTCCAGGGGGGTGCAACAGTAGGGTAAGTGTTGGATAGTGTAGGGGTAAAAATTACTATTTTAACTCCAGGGGGTGCAACAGTAGGGTAAGTGTTGGATAGTGTAGGGGTTAAAATTACTATTCTAACTCCAGGGGGTGCAACAGTAGGGTAAGTTTTGGATAGTGTAAGGGTACTATGCGTTGTGATGGTATGCGTTGTAATGGTATGCCTTGTAATGACTGCGTTGTAATGACATGCGTTGCAGTTGTATGCGTCGTAGTGTCATGCGTTGTAATGGTTGCGTTGAAATGGCATGCGTTGTATTGGATGTTGCGTTGTAAAACTTTTATTGTAATGGTAGTGCGTTGTAAATTTTGCGTTGTAAAGGTTTCCCGTACTGCCCATCCCACACCACTGGTGTGCCCGCAATCATTCCATGGGGTGCCGAGCATCTTCACTCCCCCCCATAACCAACATTGCCCAACTCACAATCGACATTTGGACAAGGAGGAACTAAATAGATTGATCAGTGAGCTGTCCTAAGACAGGATGGCGATAAATTAAGATCCCCCTAAAGGACCACCAGCGCGAGTCCCCCTAGAGTTAGGAGACTTCTCATGTGACATTGGGTGGAGACCCACCAGCTGCAACTAAGTATCCTGTTGGAGGTCTGGCTGGATGGTCCCTGTATTGCATCTTCGTGTATGCTTGTTCCTTCTGTAATGTTATAGAAAGTGCTGTAGTTGCATTATCTTATTACTTTGGGGGTTATGATGGGGCTGGCATCATGCCAGTGAAAGGTGAGGTTTGGGGTCCATCCACCCGCTCCTATTTCTGTCTGGGCCAATCCGCATGCTTCCCTGGCAGCTTCTGGGAGACCCTACGGTACCTCAGCTGTGGGGTGTGCTTCAGAGGTGGGAAGGCATGCCACAGCATGTCTTCAGTATACTCTCATTTCTGGGGTCTCTCTAAGCTGCTGCCACCTCCTCTGATATCTACCAAATGACTCTGTTTCTTACCTTACACCAGGATTCCAGATTCGGTCCATGAGAGTGCCACCAAGGCATCAGAACACCACAGCTTGCTCCGCAGATCAAAGTTAGTGCTTGCTGCTGCACATGTGTTGGACTGGTTTATGTACTCCCATACTCTCTTGACATCTCCACACAGGCACTTGGTGATTGACGCACAGCACTTTTTACACCCCGTCACCTGTATAGTGGTCTGTCATCCCTGGGCTCTGCCCTCTCTGTCGTCCCACAACCGATCATTGTATTGACTTCACTTTATCCCCCTCAATGTCCCAACATAGTCTTGACACCCGAAATGTATTGGCCCCTCTCACTCCATATTGTACCACTGAATGTGTGTTGGCTCTCCAGATTTCTTAACAGGAAAACAATTCCTATGCACCTCTGACATCATAGAACCAACATTGCACTATTGCCACTTACCCTCAGACGAAATTGGTAAATTGAAACATGAGTGGGTCGGCGGAGTTGTAGGTAGCAGCTGCATGCCAACTGAGGTGACACGGACCCCCGACATTATCCCCTCCGCAGCACCTCATAGAAAATGCAGGGTAGCCATCTTAATACATAAGTCTTTACCACACAGACTGTTACACTCATGTGAAGAAACTAATAAGGACAGACACAAATAGCAGACGTGCCTTTGCTAAATTTGAAATAGGAGAGCGGATGATAATTGTTGCATCAGTGTAAGCACCCAGAATTTGGGACTTGCAAATTAGTGGGTGGAGACTGGAATGTAGCCCCAGACTGATCAGAGATTGGTCAGGCAGCTGGACTGACCACTGCAATGCCTCGGACAGGTTGCAATTCCTGAAACTTTTGGATGATCACTGGCTGCTGGATGCTTGGAAGGCAGACCATGTAACAGACATAGGCTACACGTTTACCTCACTGGTACACAACACTGCATCTAGGATATATCACTTTCTTGGCCACCACTCTTTGATATCCTTCTTACTTCCCACTGATTTTCTACAAGATGGCTTATCTGACCACAGCCCTATACTCTTATACTTGGTACTTGAGCACAGGCTTCCCACTGACCTGTGGTGGATGCAGGTATCAAATTACCACCTACCAGAGGTTAAGGAGGCCTTAAAAGGTCATGTACACTTATGCAGAGTGGAGAATGAGCAATTCAAAACCTCCCCGCAGATAGTTTTGGCAACAGGAAACGGGACAAGGAGAAGCCTCCTGATGAGGGGCAATGTTGTTGTCAAGCCGAAAAACACATCAGAGCAGAAACAATTGGAAGATAAAGTTTCCTCCCTAATGGAGAAGTACAAAACATGCCCAACGCTCTCTAATAGACGTAACCTTCAGAGAGTGAAATTATAATACAATGGATTACATAGAATGGCTGCAGAAAAGGCGATCACAAAACAGAGATGGTGCCATTATGTGAGAGGTGAGAATGTGGGCCAACTTATGGCCTTTCAACTTTGGCAATGGGAAGCGCAACTTTCAATCCCAGATCTAAGAGCACCTGTTGGCCAATTAAATTCACACCTGACAGAAATCTCTGAAGTCTTTGCTTTCTTCTATAAGAACATTTCTGACTCTACTAATGACATATCCAACCCTGGCGAAGACAACCTCATGGCATGCAAAGACCTACTATCCCTGTCTGATGAAGGACAAGACCTCTTTAGCAGGTAAATAACATGGGAAGATATTAAGGGAGCAAACAAGGAACTTCCTGCATGAAAGTCACCAGGGGAGGATGGCTTCCCAGGGAGTTTTATGAAATATGCAAAGCGCAGGTAGCCCAATTATTTCACCAAGCTTTCCAAGAAGCCGGGACAACAGGTAGGGTAGGCCCTATCTCTAACAAAGCCATAATTACAGTCCTCCCCATAGAAAAGAAAGATTCTCTTGAATGCAGAAAATACAGGCCTATATCCCTCCTGAATGTTGGTGTATACATTTTGGTGAAAGTGCTTGTACTGGGGGGGCGGAGCTTGCTTGCGACAAAGATGGCTGCTTGAGCCTGGAGCTCTGACTCGTCGTACCTTTATCCATCATTCATCATTCTATCGATTTCGATCCACACTCTTAAGATACAACTGACGGGAAAAGAGAGCAACTGGCGGGTCAAACTCCGATCGCATTTAGCCAAGTGAGCCCGGGGGAATAGCTGAGGGACAAAGGCGTGGCTACTGGGCCGCCAGTCCACGGTCTGGAGTGTGCGGAGGGGTGTAGCTGCTTCGCAGGACATGCAGCTTCACACCCGGACGTCAAGCGGTATCGGCGGGAGCCTACGAAGTTCAAGGTGGAACTGGGACTGGCGGAGGGCGCGGCCTGAGCGGAACACAGTGCGGACACCCCACAGGCGCACAGAAGCAGCGGTGAGCCGGGAGACAGTGGGGATAGTGGAATTTGGCGGCTGTCTCTGCGTGCACAGTCCCCGGGACAAAGAGGAGGAGTGGCTAACGGCGCAGCGAGGACGGAGGGGGCACGAAGCGGCACAAGGCAGCCCGATCGAGACTGACGACACTCCGCAGCAAAGGGCCAGGAAGTAAACGGAATGGAGGGAGCCCAGTGGAGAAGTGACCTGAGCATAGCACCCAATTTGCATTAAGAGCTTCACACACGTGTGCGGGGGAGCGCACCACGGAGCCCTGAAGGGTTATCCTGGAACGTGGCCAGAGTGTAACAGTATGTGGCATACCCCTTTTATTGCAGAGTGAAACAGTGACACGGCCCCGGCTGCGTGGCACCATATAGTGTATCGTACTGGCAGAAAGGGGGTAGCGTACAGACCGAAGATCAGAGGCCTGAAGAGGTACTGCAAACTAAGAGGGGCACAGCTCTGGAAGCGTGGCACAATAGACAGTGATATACTGGCAGACCGTGGGCCGTGTGCAGGTTGAATACCTCAATCCTGGTGCAATACGGTCCGCCTTGAGATGCCCCCCCCCCCCATCGGAAGAGAGCACAGGCTATAAAACTGCTCGGGCCACACACAGGGGACAAATCAGGGTGTAGGGGGTGCGATGAGCCAAGTGAGGGTCAAAACAGCACAGGAGTGATGTCCCAGGCCTGGCAAGGTAGCGGCGTCTGTACAAGCCCCCGCCACGTGTTACCCCATCACTGAGACGGGAGAAACAAGTGGCTTGAGACAGGTGAAGGATGACGGGACAGAGAGGCGTGATACCCCAACCGCACCCCGAAGAACTCAGTGAGGTGAAAGAACATCAGGGTGTGACAACATGATGGCACATAGACGCCTATTGTAGGTGGTCGCACATAGACTGAGGCTGTGTGGGAAAACAAGAGAGCCGGACCCCGTGGCTGAAGAGCCCAGTAGCAGGAGTAGATCCACTCTGGGAATGCGCACATCATACCGATACGAAGAAGCGCATTGAGAGGGTGAGCCTATGGCTGGGGTCGCTAATACATTGGCTCCCCCGTACCCGGACAACATGCTCCGCTCGGACGCTACGGCCGGAGTCCAGCCTGCGGGCAGCTCGGGCTCATTGACACCATGGGAAGAGGTGATCAGACCCAAACTAAATTGTGATTTGAACAGAAATGTTCTAAATCCCACGATGCGCCAATATTGAGAGCACAAGAATGCAGACAACAGAGAGCAAGGACTCTGGCACAGACATACGAAGCTTGCTCCTCTCTATGGAAAAAAGCCTACAGAGCTGAATTGCAACACTGGGCACAAAAATTGATACACTATCCTACAGAATGGATCAGATGGTGGTACGAATGGACAAACATGCGGTGAGACTCGATATGTCGTAAAGAAGACAGTGAGGTGTAAGAGGCGCACACCACTCTAGATACGGACCATAAAAAACTGGGAAGAGTCTTGCAAGACAGAGGATTTGGAGGCCTGTTCGTGAAGCTGCAACCTGCGAATCACTGGCCTGCCAGAGATGACTCCCACTGGGAATATGGAACTGTTTGTCAAGAAGCTGTTGGTCACCCTCCTGGGAGATGGAGTCTTCTCTGCGATGTTTGTAGTGGAGCGAGCGCACCCCTCTCTGGGCCCCCGACCAAAACCAGGTGCCCCACCACGTCCGATAATTGCAAAACTGCTGAACTACAGAGACAGGGATACAGCACTCCGCATTGCTCGTGAGAAGAAGACACTGCGGTTTGAAGGCTCTGATATATCGTTATACCCTGATTTCATGATGCGAGTGCAGGAAGCTCGTAAACACTTAGTTCCACTGAAGAAGCAACTACGTGACCTGGGCATAGACTAGGCCATGTTGTACCCTTGAGGTTCCGTGAATTCTGAACCCGATTTATAACGGTCATGGTTTCGTTACGAATTTGATAGTAGTAAACCGTAACCAGTGAGTGTGGCAAGTACAAGTGTTTTCGCCATGTTAGACTGATGGATTCACTACGTATTTAGGGATTTCGTTCCGAACCCTTGGGTTCCATTTTGTGCATGGCAGCCATTTTGTGGTTGCCCTCACATAGGCTGATGACTATGGTCAAATGAGTCTTTAGTACACGTTAACTGACTTCTGAATGACCTGAGCGAACTGACCCCGTTGCCTGAAGCTAACCTTGTTAAGCCAGTTCCTTGCCCGGTAGCTGATCGAGATTAAGGATCAAAGAACAGGACATTGTTGAGTTTGGTATGCACACACACACCCCGTATGATACTTCTCATCTGTTTCTGTTCCTTCTTTTATGGCCTATTTATGGTATGGGTTGTGGTCTTTTATTATGGGTTTGTCCGGCCTGTTCGAGAAAGAATGTTGGGCTTTCCTGTGTAATTGATGGTGGGCTGGACAACTGAAAAGTGGGTTTGTAGTCATGCAATACCTTTTGCAATATTACCTTTGATTGGACAAATTGTAAATAGTGGGTGTTTGTCCGGAATGTGATTTTTAGCATAAAAGACGATGTCTCGCAATACGAAAATTGAGCAGTCTCTGACGAACCTACCCGTGTTGTACTTCGTAGACTTCTGTT
This sequence comes from Lissotriton vulgaris, assembly GCF_964263255.1. Taxonomy (NCBI): domain Eukaryota; kingdom Metazoa; phylum Chordata; class Amphibia; order Caudata; family Salamandridae; genus Lissotriton; species Lissotriton vulgaris. Next base: position 971,681,005 of record NC_141693.1, on the reverse strand, counting down.
CCTGGTTGCAGCCAATAAATGTGATCGTTGACGTCACCGAGAAATATCCTGTGTCTCTGTATTCTAAGACAGGTGAACCCGAAAACTTTGGGCGTGCCCCTGGCACCGCTGGGTTCTAAAACCCGGTTCTTCACCCTGCAAAGCTTCGTGTGAACCGGCAGGGACGATCCGACATATTCACAGACCCGAAGGCCTTACAACAGGCGCTAAAGGGATGGTTGAAGGAGCAGCGCAAGAGCCCTGAAAGACAGTTACTAAATGAAGCGGCTGGTGGCCCATTGGAAGAACAAGACTGAGGTAATAGGACATTTGCAACATGAAGAAGTAAGTTGGGGTGAGAGAGGGGCAGGGCGAAGGTTCGGGGACAATCGGACACGCACAACTGGATACATAGCGGGGAGCGGAAAGGCTGGCGGGTAAAGCTCCTTGCAATGGAAGCAGCAGTACAGTCGCGGACAAATGAGACAATAAAAGGTGTGGGTTGAGAGTTACTCATGGTCGACGTTGCAGGTCAGCTATGGTTAAGAAGTGGTAGAGTACTGTGCCCAGAGTGGGGCAAGAGAGCATATGTGACGCAGGCACGAAAGCATAAGTACAGCAAACAAATGCAGTTCAGAGTGGAATGCTGTACATGGTTCGGTACGACAAAGAGGAGACAGGGCATTAGGCAAAGTGATATAATGCAAAGACTACCGTATATTGAGCGACCGCTGCCCACGAGTGCTAAACACCACATATGGTCACAGAGGGGGGACTCTAAAGGGGTTAGTATGGGGCTGGGTGGGAGGGTTCAGTGGTACTGAACGAGCAAGTTGGGGGTGGTCAGCTGTGGGAGGGGGAGGGAAGGGCCTGGGTGCGATTGTTGATTTTGGGTTGTTTGGGGGTACTGTTTTGGTTTTTGCATACAGTACACTGTGTACACACACACAACAAGCCGGGGTCTGCTCTGTGCAATGACAACATTGATGACAGGAGTGGCTGAGATAGATAAGCCAAACCAGGCAGACTCCCTAAGAGCAATGACATGGAATGTCAGAGGGCTTAACGACCACCGTAAGCTACACAAGGTACTGAGCTACTTGAACAGGCAACATATTGACGTAACCTTCCTCCAAGAGACGCATCTCCCACAGTTGAGTGCGATGCTACGCAATAAGGGTTTAATCGGTAATTTAAATTCAGCAGGATTCACAACACATGTCATGGAGGTATTGACCTGGGTAAACCCTAAGTCTGCTTTCACACTTAAGTTGCTAGTGGCGGACACTGAAGGGAGTTACGTAATATCCAGATGTAAAGGGCAGGGACTTGACTTGAAAACAGTGAATGTGTACGGGCCTAACTATGACTGCCCTGAGTTTTTCACGAAGCTGGCGAATGTAACCCGTAGTTACAACACAGCACTATTTTTATGGGGTGGAGTTTTTAACCGGGTTATAGACCCTGACCTGGACAGATCGTCAGGCCCCGTACGGAGACCAGTCGTGGCAGCGCAAAGGCTGGACAGCGTGATGGTCTGTATGGATCTCAGTGATGTGTGGAGAGTGCGCAATCAAGATAAGGGGGTTACACACACTATTCGGCCTACCACAATCTACATACCCATATAGATTATTGTTTAGCCTCTACGTCACTGCTGGGCCAGAACCGTACTTGCAAGGTCCTGTCACGCACACTCTCTGATCATTCGTCGCTGTTATTGGCACTAGCTACCCCCAAGAAATTAATACCACCATTTACGTGGCGCTTTCCCCCTATTCCCTGATGGACCCTCTTAAAGGGGAACTCGCTGAGGCTGTAGAAACGTATTTTGCAAAAAACATAATTTACTCTCGTAAGATTCAAATGCCTTATCCTATGTTATTAAACTGTCCTATGTTGACCTGTTGGTTGATGTTTAACCTATCCTGTAAAGCGCTCTGATACTCTTGAGTCCAGTAGCGCTATATAAAACCTTTTAGATAAATAAAATAAATAAATAAATAAATAAGTAGAGAGCTTCCAGACAATATGGTAGGCATTTAAAGTGTATGTAAGGGGCATAGCAATGACTAAACACTCGGGGGTCCTTAAAGCTAGTCAGAGACTGGCAGACCTAGAACAGAAATTGAGACAACTGGAAGTGCGACAGGTGATAGACGGAGATAGAGAACTTGAAGAAGAGCTAAAAGTACTGCTAGGTGAATACCATGAAGAGGCAGACAGAGAAGTGAAACATATGGGCAAGTAGGCTACGGCACGCACACATGGAGAGGGAGACAGGCTAGCTTCGGTACTCGCACAGATTCTGAAAGCGAAGAGGGGTAAAACGCTTATCACGGTGGTGAGGTCAGCGGAGGGAGATATCTTAACTGAAGAAGCAGACATAGCAAAGAGGTTTTGACAATTCTACTCAGACTTATATACATCACGATCAGAGGACATGGAGGAGGAAATACTAGACTATTTAGAGCACATTCAGCTGCCATTCCTCACAGACGTGCATAGGGAATTCCTGAGGTTCCCCATTGAAAAGGATGAGATCTTGGAAGCTCTAGCAGGCATGAAATCTAAAAGTGCCCCGGGAGCGGATGGACTTACGGTTAGCTTTTATATAGCCTTTATTGCTCCCACCCACACCTGGCACCACTATTCGATGATCTGTGTGTATCGGGAACTATGCCACAGTTGATGAGAGAAGCAATATTTGTAGCTATCCCCAAGCCAGGAAAACCACTGGAGGAGTGCGGCTCCTACCACCCCCTTTCCCTATTAAATGTGGACATCAAGATATTCGCAAAAGTTTTAGCTAACCGCCTGGCACTACTAGCTCCGCTACTGTTGGCACTGGAACAAGCTGGATTCATCTCGGGTAGAAATCTCACATATAACAATCGCACCGTTTTTGGGACTATTCAGCATGTAAAGCAGGATACTAAGGCAGTAGCGGTTTTCCTAGACATGGAGAAGGCCTTCAACTCTGTTGAGTGGGCCGTCATGAGACAGATGCTGACGAGGATGGGACTGGGGCCGGTATTTCTGCAGTTGATCGTATAGCAGACCCACAGCGAGGATACATCTGGGCAACTTGGTTACAGATTCATTTGCCATCTCCAGAGGGACCAAACAGGGCTACCCACTATCTCCATTGTTATATGCCCTGGTGGCGGAACCACTGGCATGCGTGCTCAGAGAATATCACAGGCATGAGGGCATTGGCTCCCCGCCATACAGGATTGTGGTGTCAACCTATGCAGATGATATGCTGCGTATGTGCGGGACCCCGAGTGTAATCTGTTCGCGATCCTCAGAGAAGTTGCGCACTTTGGTGCACTACCTGGTTTGAGAGTAAACTGGGCGAAGTCCATAGCATTCCCTCTTACCCCGGCCATGGCAGAATTTGAGATGGAGCTCCCGTTACAATGGTGCATAGACTCAGATAGATATCTGGGCATCCAGTTACACACGAGCTTGGAGATAGTGTTTCGGGAGCACTACGGCACGGCAATTAGCAAATTAGAGGACGACGTGGAGAGTTGGTGCCGGCTCCCGCTCTCACTTATGGGTCACATCTCAGTAATGAAGATGGTTGTGTTACCTAGGTTACTGTTCCTGTTCACAAACATCCCAATAGTATTGCCGCATACCTTTTTTCACAGACTTAAACAATCTATGGTAAAATTGGCATGGGCAGGCAAACAGGCGAGAGTACAATGGCAGGTGCTCACGCTTCCATATAGTATGGGAGGTCTGGGGGCGCCAGACTTTGAGCTAATCTATAGAGCAGCGCAGGGTGCCCACATGCATACGTGGGTGCATGGAGAGCCGAACATCCCATTCATCCACATTAAAAAGCTATTCCCTGACCCACTTCCCCTACCAGCAACGATTTTCAAACCAGTTGACTGCAGAACCAGTATACTGGACTCTATAACTGCAACCAATCATGCATGGCACTACATACTACAGCAGCAGCGTGGAGCTTTGCTGTATTCTCCAAATATGCCGGTGGAGTGGACCCTTTGGTTGACTCCTTGCAGGGGCAAGGGAGTATTAAGCGCTCTACACAAATTGAACATTGAGGTGGCAGGGGAATAATTTCAAGATGGGACGGTAAAGACTTGGGAACAGGCGGAAGGGATTGCTGGAGCAGGCACCTTATTGCAGCGATTTCAATACTACAGAGTGCATAGAACTGCGCTGGAATTGTTGGGAGAAGATTTGTCCGAACCGCCAGATGTGCCGGAACTATCCTATCTAATCAAGACTAAATCACCACGTAAGATGGTCACAAATATCTATTAAATAGCCATGACACATAGGGCGAATCGTTATACCGCAGCTAGATTGGCATGGCAAAGAGACCTACACATAACAATAGATGATGAGATGCGGCAATACTGCTGCATGAATGCTAGGCGTATTTCGCTGCATGGTGGGCACAGACTTACACACTTTAAATTCATCAACAGAGCCTACTACACTCCAGAGTGATTATGCAGGTACGAGCTTCATGAGGAGGCGTCCTGTGAGAGATGTCATGTCCCGACAGCAGACTTCTTGCATTTAGCGTGGCACTGCCCGGAAATATATGCATACTGGGAAGACATATTCAGGGAACTGGGGAGAATAGTGGAGGAGGAGCTGATGCCAGACCCTGCTGTGGCACTCCTAGGATACTCTAAAAAGCTGCCTAAGGCAACACGTCGATTGGTGAATATGGGTATGCTTATTACTAAACAGGTGGTAGCACTATGCTGGATGAGAGGACCAGTGCCCACAATTAAGAGATGATCACATGACATGCTGTATTGCTGCACGCAGTCGGAGAACTACAATGACTTACTTCCCCCCTGTAGCAGACCGAAACATTTCTGGGGACTATTCATGGCACAGTGGCTTATAGGGAATGGGGATACAGAGCAGGAGGAGATGACGAACCAAGAAGAAGCAGAAATGCAGCACAGCAATCCAGTTTGCGAATAGCAGAGTGTAGATAGGTAGGACCTACACCGAGGTGTTTTACAGGGGATGTACTGCATGCAGTAAGCGTAGCAAGAGGGGGTGGGAACATAGAGGGGGGTCCAGGACAGGGAGGAAGGTCTGAGACCCAGCTCCTTTGTACTAGTGGATACGCAATGGACTTAAGATGCTGCCTGCCCAAGTCGGGTTGTTGGCGTTAAAGCTGTGTACATTATTAGATTAGAGGTGCTCAGCCCACGAAGAAGCAGATGTGTTATGGTGTACGATTGTATGCTTTTGTGTTTTTATGCAATTACATTTATAAATTTAAAAAAAGTGCTTGTACTGGGATGCAGAGAGTTATCCCCTCTTTATTCCACTCTTCCCAGCTGAGGCTCATCTCTGGACAATCTTTATAAAACCCTTTACAAATGCTGAATTTCAACTGAGTTGAATGGCAATTCCTTTTCCGTGTCATGGACCATTTTGGACTGTGACAAGACTTCTTCATGGGGGGAAATGGCTGTACAATGGCCACACTGTGCAGATTAACTTCGGGGTCACTTGTCCGGCATGATATCAATCAAATGGGGCACCTTTCAGGGTTGTTTGCTTCCCCCCCTGCTCTTTCTATTGGTCTTCATTCCTCTGGCTCAGGCTATTATATTATACGTCACCATTCATAGGGTTCAAACCAGTGTGGGCCTATCAAATCCCTCCTGTATGTGAACTACACATTGATGACTGTCTCCAAATCTTGAACATCTATCCTGACTTCACTTCGGAGCACTTTTTTGGAGTTCTCCAGATACAGAATAAAGTGGGGAAATGCAAAGTGATGCCAATGCCCATTGTCACTAAGCCGGCATGCATCTGAGATGTAGGTATCAGATGGGACCCCAAGTGCATGACGTACCTAGAAATCCACATCAACAGGGGATACACTCAGTTCCTCTCCAGGTTTTTGCATTTGTCACCAGTCACCAGCCACCAAACATTGCACCTACGAGTGAGGAGCAGCGCAGCGTCTTCCTCCTCGTGCCCGTGTACAACCTCCTTGCACCCGTTAAAACAATCTTGTTACCCTCGGGGGCTGAACTTACCCGCCGGTTGTCCAGGGGGGCCACTAGAGGTCGCCAAAACCTCACGCCTCCCTAGCTTGTAACTGCAAGCCTGCAGCAGTGGTGTTTAGCAGATTGCGCAGAGAGAAGGGAGAGAAGAGAGAAGGGAGCGTGCCAGCTGAGCCACGGAGCGGAGCGGGAGGCACCGTGATTCAGGTTCAGGGGTAGCCATACCACAGCTACAACCACAACCATAATGTGAGGAATCCTGAACCAATCCCCCTGAGACAGTGACAGAGACAGTAAATAATCTTGACAGTACCCAGACTGACGGCACCTGCGCTTGCTTGGGCGTGCTGGGACATGTTCAGAGGTAGAACGTGTTCAGAGGTACAGGGTCATTGAGATCGCTGGGGCCTCTGTTTGGGAGAGTGCAAGCACCTCTGCCTTCACTGCCGGCCGGAGTGAGAGTGGACCATGGTGGAACCGCAAAGGCAGATTAGATAAGGTGCAGCCTGAGTTTGATCTGGTCTTAACTCTTGCCTGTCTTCTACTTGAACACTACTTGCCTTCCCCATATGTACATGCATCTGCTCTTTCTCTGACAGGGCCAGACCACCAGACCGCCACCTAGGAGCCTTCGCAGCAATAGTAGGGGGGTTTGAGTGGGGTAAGAGCACTACATCTGCGGCATCCATAACCCCCTGCCACCTGCATCCTGAACCCTGACTCCCGACTCCTGGACTCTCCATTTTCACAACATCCGTTGTCTACCATCAACATCACAGCTTCCTGGAAAGATCTCATAGCACTTCCCTCCGCAATCCGCATTTGTTGGACCTCGCACTTCAGTACTGCAGTACTACGGTTTCGCCACCACTGCTCCCAATAGATCCTTCTTAGAAGCAAAAGAGAGCCTAGCAAGGCCAACTAAGCTATTATAGTCCTCACCCCACAGCCTTATACAGATCACAGGATCTCAGGACAAACCGACTGACGACTCAGACATCGGGGTTAGAAGCCATGAGATCGGGCAGAGTAAGAAAAGCCCCAATGAAGCCAAACCCACAATCCTCATCAAGACCACAATCCAAATCTACGAAACGGAAGAGCGAGTGCAGGAGAGGTCCTAGAGACATTAGCCCACTGGATCCTGACCTCGAAAGTCAGAAGCTAAAACGCAAAAAAATCGATGACACACAAAATAACTCAATGGTAAATATTGCACACAGTAGTTTGAGCAGCTTGCATCTCAATGTTCACAACAGTACCGTCTTCTTGCTCTTGGAAGGCAGCGATACAGTAGTAGCAAGAGACAACAAAGCTATCACGAAAACAAGCCTGGCAGAACAGGATCAAATCAGGGTAGAAGGAACACCGGCAAGGAGGAACCCTTGCTTATTCCAGCCAAAAATATATACAAAGTTCTTCTTCCTGAAAGATCCCGCAACTGCAATATTTTCAAAAAGTGCTACTATAGAAGGGCTGCAATACCCTCTTTTACTCCTAGCTCTGCACAGCCCAGACCAAAAATTACTTCCAGTGGCAGTGAAGGAAACCGTAGCACAAATTCATCTTAAAGGCAGACCTCAAATGAGTTCTCAATTCAAAACCAAGGGACACCACACAGCAAGAAAAAAAGCTGAAAAAACAAACACGCTATATACATATAAGGCATATGACTGTGAACAATTGGATCCCCCACTTTCTAACCAGAAGGACAACAACAATGAGTACGCCACCTCGCCACAAAATAACTCAGCGGAAAGCTCAAACAAAGCTCAAATTATTACACCACACTCTCAACTATTCAGGTCAACATCTGGGGACCCATTGGAACTAGGAACACCAATTCTTGTCCAACAAGGGGGTCAAGACATAGTTCAGAATCTCAGAATGCCCAATTCTCCAATTGCACTGCCAAGAACAAATGAGGTCTGACACGGGATCTGTATTAAACTTGTTAATGTTTGTTCAAATTGAGCTGCCCGGACACTCCCACCGTCCCATGGAAACTGCCCACCGACTAGGCTGTGGCAGAGGGTGGGTGCAATACAGGTGGGGGTGGGCATGGAGCAGGCCCCTAGCGATCCTCGTAAGTGGGCGAGCCCCTTTCTCTACCACTAGTTGGAGAAAGTAACTAACCAATTGTTACTGTTAACTTGCTGGGGGGGGAGGGGAGGGTACATGCTTGGAAAGTTGGGGAAGCCAATGTGGGTGGGGTGGGGAGGTATTGGTTGAGGGAGAGAACAGATTTTTATCTGCTTAAAGACTTGATGTGGCACAAAGGAACAGGTAATGTCCAAACATTTTGGAAATGGCAGACACTCTAAGAGGCACAGACAAACTTATAGTCATGACCTGGAATATAAGAGGGCTTAATAATCCCAGGAAAAAGAGGCAGGTCTTGGGGTATCTAGATAGACACAATGTTGGAGTAGCCATGTTGCAAGAAACGCATTTAGACCCTAGAACTACCCCTCAGTTTGCTGCAAAGTGGGCATCACACAGATGCTTTGCATCGTATTCGGGATACTCCAGGGGAGTAGCTATATTGATCAAGCGAGGAGTGCACTTCCAACTGGTTGGAATGGAGTCAGACCCTGAAGGGAGATACTGCCTACTCTGGGGGAAATTGAATCAGAATAATGTTACTATAGCTAATTATTACGGTCCCAATACAGATGACAAGCATGCCATGCTCCAATTGTGGGGTAAAATCCAAATGATAAGCACAACATATATCATATGGGGAGGCGACTTTAACACAGTGGTAAACCCGCAACTGGATCGCGCATGGGCGACCCCTGCACACTACACAGACACGCAGCGCACATTGAAAAGCTTGCTAGAATCCACCACTTACTAGACGCGTGGAGGTATACACACCCCAAAATGCAGGAAGGGACACACCACTCTGCTGTGCATGGGACTTGGGCTAGACTGGACTACCTTCTAATTTCCATAGGCATGGCACACTGGCTAGTTGAAGCATCACACCTGGACAGGACATTTTACGACCACTTGCCAGTGGTGGCCTCACTCCGTGCTCCGGTTGTCCAGTCCCCGTATCTAGGTTGGCGGCTCAACCCTATGCACCTATATGACCCCGTCTTTAGAACAGAGATGGAAGAAGATATCCAAGACTTCTTTTAAAGAAATAAGAACTCAGTTTCGAGCTTCACGACGGTGTGGGAGGCACTTAAGGTCACAGTTCGTGGCTGGTGTATCTCCAAAGGGGGAGGCATCTTGAGGGACATTCGAAAAGACCTAAATAAGATAGAGGAGGGCATCAAGGACCTAGAGAGACAGATAGCAACGGATCCAGGGAATGGGGAGTTGAAAGCGGAACTGCTTAACAAAATCTCCGAATATGAAACTGCAGCAGACGGGAATGCAGATTCAGAGGGAAGCATCACAGGGCCCGGATATATGGAGAAGGGGACTGACCCGGGAGGGCCCTAGCGAATGTTGTTCGCAGGCCCAAATTTGCTGACTATATTGCAGAAGTTCAAGATGACCAGGGTGTAGCTCATAGGAGTCTTCCGGACCAGCTGCAAATATTCATTGATTACTATGCTAAACTATACACCTCTCAGAGAGGCTCCATCCTAAATTTACAACAATACTTCGAGGACACTGCCCTAGCGTGGCTGGGAGATACTCAGAGTAAGTTTTTAAATCTGGATCCAGAGGTAGACGAGATAACGGAGGCAATAATGCACATGCAAACGGGGCGGGCGCCGGGCTCGGACGGGCTGCCAGCTGAATTTTGTAAAATGTACGTACACACGCTGGCCCCCATATGAAAGGCAGTCTTTTATGAAGCGTTAGAAGAAGGTAGACTACCCTAGATTATGCGAGAGGCCCAAATCACTTCCTTTTTAAAACCAGGTAAACCCTCGTCTCAGTGTGAGTCATATCCACCCCTGTCATTACTCAACTGTGATACTAAAATACTAGCAAAATTGTTATCCACTAGGATTAATTTATTATTGGAACGCCTTGTGTCAGGCAGGGTTTGTCCCCAACCGGGCTACATCCCACAATCTTAGGACTTTGATGGCAGTCCTGCAAGATATCGACCCCCACTTATCAGCGGTAGCTGTTTTTTTTTTTAGATGCCACTAAGGCATTTGATTCAGTGGAATGGGACTATCTGATAGAGACACTGGCATACATAGGGATACCACCGACTTTCTTGGGATGGGTGCAACTACTATATACCCAGCCACAGTGATGATAAATGGAGCCAGATCAAAGCCCTTCTCCATCTCAAGAGGCACGAGACAGGGCTGCCTGCTCTCCCCTATATTATTTGCTTTGGCGATCGAGCCGCTAGCATCAAAATTACGTCAGTACCATAAAAACAGTGCCTTGGCCTACTCGACTAGACAAATCCTCATCTCCCTATACGCAGACGATATGACCCTATACGTAAAAAACCCCCAGGATAACCTCAACCCAGTCCTACGCGAGATCATTAAATTTGGTGCCCTGTCTGGCATACAAATTAACTGGAGTAAGTCAGCGATTTTCCCGCTAACTGACCAAACGACTCAACATCAGCTGGACTACCCATTGGCGTGGGAAACAAATGAATTCAAATATTTAGGTATATATGTAACAAGGGACAAAGAAGCTCTAATGCATACCAATTATGGAAAAGCCATTGACAAAGTAACAGATAACATAACTAAATGGATAAAACTACCCTTGTCGATGGCCGGACGCATATCGCTGCTAAAGATGACGGTACTTCCAAAGTTCCTCTATTTATTTATAAACATCCCTTACCACCCTGGTAGATTCTTCTTCAACACACTGAGGGCACAAATGGTTAGGCTCATATGGGGAAGTGGACAGGCGAGACTCAGCCTAGAAACACCTATGCTTCCATATCGGCAGGGGGGATATGATGTTCCTAATTTTGAGCAATACTATTATTGTGTGCAGGTACACTTTGCCCCCTATTGGTTTCATCCCTTTATGCCGCACTTAGCAGTGGAGGATGGGTACATATACCCAGTGCCCGCAGAGGGCTACATTTATGTTCCAATGAAAGAGCGAGAGAGGGACCCGTCCACTGTAGATTGCACTGTGACAGCAAGGAGATGGCTGGCACGCAAAATGGCGGTGACATTGATGTATTCCCCTAAAGTGAAATTAACGAATAATCCTTTATTTATGGTTACTTGCGAAGGGATATGTAAGCGACTATTGCACAAATTATGATATGGTACATGGGGGGATCTATACATTGCAGGGAAATTCCGTACTACAGAACAATTCTTTGTGGGAACATACACCTACATATATGGATATATTCCTATACACTAGACTGCGTCAAAGCCTGAAAGCTCTAACCCCAGAGTTTCCAGATGAGTCAGATACATTCTTGCCCCTTCACACACTACTACAGACAGACAAACCCAGGCATGTTGTATCCGCACTGTACAAACAGACACGGGACGCAATACAGCCTAAACCGATATGGGCAAGGGCTGAGTGGGACAAGGATTTGGAGACCCCACTCACAGATGACCAATGGGCGATCTGCTGCCTGCAGACATAAGCAGTGACGGGTAATAGCAGGCTATGACTAATTCATTACATGTTCCTGCATAGGCTGTATCACACACCAGCCAAGCTATGTAGAATTCATCTGAGAGAGAATGACAGATGTGAAAGGTGCGGTAGAGAAGGAGCGGATTTTATGCATTTAGCATGGCCTTGTCCACAGGTGGGGGTGTTCTGGGAGGATGTCTTTGTTGCATGTCGAAAATGCTAAGGGTACAAATGACCCCATCACCGCTAATAGTGCTGCTAGGTCTTACTACGACCATAGTCACCGTACATAAAAAGTACCTAGCGCTAGGAATGCTACTGGCGAAAAGACAGGTGGCATGAAGATGGGGACGGGGACGTGCACTTAAGTTCAAGGACTGGATAGGGCAGCTAACCAGTTGGCAGGAACGCTTACATGATTACGCATAGCTCTTACCTACGAAATCCAGACCTAAAGACATCTGGGGCCCGATGACGGCTTATCTTCTAGAGCATAGGGACAACAGCCAGAAAGAGGGTGATAGAGATGAGGAAGGGCAGGTGGAGGGAAGTGTAGCGGCGTGAATGGATTGATACAACTGTATGCATATAGGTAGCCCCCAATGAGTGGGTCAAGGGACGTGTAGAGGATGTAGAGATGACCCGAATAAATATCAAATGGTATAAGGCAGAGGGGCACAATTGGGAAATACTGCAAATCTTACATGGCAGGCAACTTTCCAGATATGGATACTCACAAGTATTATATCTGTTGATATAGGAAGTACCAATGACTTGTCCAATGGGGATAAAGATTGAGTATTTGACTGTGGGGAAGTGCAAAACTGGATAGTTGATCAGAAGCCTGGTAACAAGGAGTTGGAAGGGGTGGTGGTTGGGGTAATCTGTAATTACAATGTATGATAGTTATGCCAAATTGTACTGTACCAAATCCTAATAAAGGTTTTGGAAATAAAATAAAAAAAGGATAATTTCTGTTGTGTTATTGACTATACCCAGTTCCTTGGGGGAAAGTGGGCTGCCCTATTGTTGTGAGGCTAATAAAGAGAGGGCAGGAAGCTGCCGCCAAAACACAGCTTGTGCAACAAGAATGCTCATGCGCTCCGTTTGTGGATAAACTACAAACACTTCCAATAATATTGGCTGACTTGCTGTCTGCTCTGAAATAAACAACTACATCTCGGAACACAGACACCAACGACATCTCGAGGGAAGAGGCGATAGCAATGAGACCACAACCACCAGTGCTAACATCATTAAGCAGCTAATCTCCATCAGAAGGAAGAAGTCCCCCACGAGGTACTAAAACAGAACCATCATGTAATAAAGGCCTATCAAAAAAATCTGGACGTAAGCAAAAAGGAAAAGGTAGGAACAAGAAGCCCACAGTCCAGGTCCAACATTCGGCCACCTGTTTTCAGACTGGTTCAACCACAACAGAATTACTAAATGGCGAAACATTAAATACAGAAGAACCAGCTTCGGAAAAAAGCACGAAGATCTTGATCGCAAGTACCAAAACCACAAAGTTGCAGCAAAGGACTTCTCGCTCCCCAGTAAGTCTTAGCAATAAACAAGATGACAATAGCGAACAGACAGGGAATCCATCTGACATGATCTCTCCCCCAATCGCCTCCATCCAGGAGAAGCACCCGGCAAGCATTGACTTAAGGCAAGAGTTGTCAACAGCCACATTGGGTAGAATGGTGTTAATTGAAGGAACACACCAAACAACAATATCGCCAGGCACATATTCTCGGGATGCTCAAAAAGAGTGCCCACAATCCTCATGTCGAAACCACAAGCAAGACACCACAGTGCACGACACAGTCCGGGTTTCATCTGATCATATGAAATACTCAAACAACAGTCACAACCTTGAAACAACCACAGCAAATTCTCCTTATCAAGGGCTTCTTCTTAATATTTCAAATAACATCACAAGCTCACTATATAATAATCGAGTGACACTTGCCCACAGAGCAACTAACAGCTACAGCACAGAGCCGCAAGATCAGGCCACAATCAAGGCAGCAGGGGCAGACACTATAATATTCCATCCTCAATATAAATCCAGAGGTCGCGTGGATATACTGAACAGAGGGAATATTCTACGCCTTCTACATTCCATCATACCCCTAGAGAACATTGAAACCCTTGACTTACTGTCAATAGAATTCCTGCCACCCAACACTAGCCAGAGTGCAGCAGCAACAAGAACAACATGGTGAACCTCAGATGTTGCAGGCAGAATTCTTCGGGAAAGAGATAGATTCTTAAACTGGGGGATAAGCATGGAATCAATCCCAAAATCTTTTTATCCAACTCCTTTTCTTAAAACAGACATAAACAACGAAAGACAGACAACCTTTTCAGTCCTGAAAGGAGCAAGGAACACCAAGCCTAACAATCGAGGCCAATTTGACAATTGGCCTGCCACCGACTCAAGGTCCTCCTGATTCATTGCCTTCTCCAACTTTTAACAATTGGACCGGCATACATCGGCAAGTAACGTTCGTACGTCCAAATTGACAGGCAACAGTCATAACACAACCCCCACAAACAGAACACCATGGAACCTCTGTATGCATCTGGAACATTAACAGCCTAGCCTCTGAAATGCACGATCAAGAGTTAATAAAGTATTTGAAATCCTTTGACATAATCCTGCTACAAGAGACCTGGGAAGCTAAGCCCTTTGACCTGCAGGGTTACACCACCTACTCATTCCCGGCAACCAAGGTATCAGCCTTTGGCTGCTGCTGAGGGGGCTTACTGTTCCTCCCCTCAATAACTGAAATTGGAGAGCTCATTCCTGTTACCATACATTTAACACCGCCAAGCAGTATTCAAGCTGCAAAAGAAACACTCATGCTTAATCAGTCCAAACAGGACATCATTATAATAAATGTTTACGTGCACCCCAAACAAAAATCAAAGGTAGCGAAGGAGCTGTTAACGGAGTTACAAAGAGTAATGAAAGAAGAGTCAACAGATTGTATTGTATTGTATTGAATATTGGATTTGTATAGCGCCTTATCACCCAGGGGTCTCTAAGCGCTTAGCAGAGGATGAGCACAGTACTGATAGGGGAGAGAGTTAGACATTACCCCAAGCCTCCTGAAACAGCACCGTTTTTAGTTTTTTCCTAAAAGGTAGTAGATTTGTTTCTTTGCGCAGGCTCTCTGGCAGTTTATTCCATGCACTGGGAATTGTATGGGAGAAAGTGCGCCCTCCTAAATAGGATAGTTTAAATCGCGGACAGACCAACAGTGCAGCGTCTGCTGATCGTAAATTCCTGCTGGGAGCGTACGGGACTAAACGTTCCTTGATGTATTTTGGAGCGTGTCCGTACAGGGCTTTATGCGTAATGCATAGGCCCTTGAATTTGGCCCGCTGTTTCACCGGCAGCCAATGGAGTTTGTGAAGGAGAGGGGTAGCATGAGTCCTTCTAGGTTTGTTGAAAATCAGTCTGGCGCTGTCGTTCATGACTATCTGAAGTCTGCTCAGCAATTTTTGAGGGATACCGACTTACAAAACGTTGCCGTAGTCCAGACGTGCCAGGATCAGTACTGATACTGCTCTCCTGAGTGTGTCTACCGTCAGGATGGGGGAGAGTTTACGCAGTTGTCTCATTAGGCCCACACATGTGCCCACTAGGGCTGAGACCTGGGCTGACATAGTGAGGTTGGCATCTACGATCAGGCCTAGGCTTTTCACTGCTTCTGCTGGTATTGGGGATGGCCCTAATTCAGTAGGCCAAAAGAGATAGTTCCAGGGGCTAGATGTCGTTGTGATCGCCAACACCTCGGTCTTATCAGGATTTATTTTTAATGAGTTAGCCATCATTCAGTTCACGGTGAATTTTAAGATATTTTGCATTCTCTGATATGCCATTGGACAGTTGTCAATTTGGATGATGATCTGCGTATCATCGGCGTAGTTGTATATACTGCAGTCCATCTGATTTAGTGTTGAAATGAGAGGTTGCAGGTAAGCATTTAACAGTAAGGGTGATAATGCTGAGCCCTGAGGGACTCCACATGTGATACCTGCTGCCTCCGATACCAGGTCAGCCAATTGCACTCTCTGAACCCGTTCATCAAGGAAGGAGGTCAGCCAGGCATGGGCGGTGCCCTGGATACCGAGATCCCACATCCGCGACAACAGTAGGTCATGCTTGACCGTATCAAATGCCGCGGAGAGGTCTAACAGCACCAGGGCACACAGGTTTTTTCTATCTTCTCTAAGTCTCAGGTCGTCCAGCACGGAAAGCATGACCAATTCCGTGCTATGGAGGGCCCTGAAACCGGCCTGGTTGGGTTCTAGCAGGAAGTTGTTTTCTAGATGTTGAGAGAATGTGGGCAGCACATGTTGTTCCAAAATTTTAGCTAGGAACGGTAGTTGTGAAATGGGCCTGTAGTTTTTCAAGATCTTTATATCAGCCCCTGCCTTTTTCAGGAGGGGGATCAGGCGGGCTTCCTTGAAGTTAGATGGAACCTGTCCAGTTGTAAGTGAGCTGTTCAGGAGTGACCAGGCTTGTTTAAAAAACCCTTGGAGGACACGGGTCCGCCGGTGAACCTGATTTAACTCGACCCATTACTATTCTCACGGTTTCCTTAGTGAGTAAGGGTATTGAGATTAGGGGCTGGGTGACTGTTGGGGTAGTTTTAATAGTAGTACCCAGACAGTCCAGTCTGGGGGTAGTCTCGATTTCTGACAGAAGGTCAGTTATCTTGATGGTAAAAAATTACTGAAATTTTTGGTAGTCTTCTTGTGAGAAGGAGGGGGGCTGTTCCTTCTTTTTCCTCAATTCTGACAGAATCTTAAAGATTTATTTCTGGGGATTGGGAGATGTCGCAATTCTGTCTTCATAAAACTCAGCTTTCCTGTCCCTAATAGCTTGTTTATAGATGGTTAACTCTTTGGTGTATAAAGTTTGGATGTTGGAGTCATATCCCTTGAGTCATCATCCTGGCGGGCGACTTTAATATGCACCTCTTAGGGTTTACCCATGATGAAGATCCAAAACAGAACCTCTCGGGCGCATGGGGAATCCCAACACAAGGCCAAAAAGAGTCTACCAAGCCCTCAAGGATTGCAAACTTACTTAGGGGCCTGGAGCACCTAAATATGAAACCCTTAAATGGCCGGTTTAAAGACAACAACCCACCAGTAGCTACGTACCACTCAACTTCCATATCATCACAACTAGACTTCACCTTTCTGACTCTGACTCTGTTTAATAAAATTGCTACCTTCATGATCGGCAATAACAAATTTAGCAATTATCTCCTGCACGAGATGTGTCTCCAAACAAGACCTTGCCACACACCAGAAGCCACCAACTCTATTGTGCTGGTGGAAACTAGCAACCTTAAAAGAATGAGGTGCAACTCTAACAACATAAACGAAATAGCAACAACTGTTAAAGCCCAATACAGCCAAGGAAGTGACAACTCAACACATGCAATGGAAAGCTGGTAAACATTTGTCACATCCTTAGGAGATCAATACTAAGCTAAGTATGGGCGAAATTTGCGAATTCACGATCTGCGAATTCATGCAAAAGCGAACACGCAATTCGCAAAATTCGCAAATTCATGCAAATTTACGAATTTGCTGTTTTTGCCAGTTCACGAGGGTTTTGTACAAGTTCGGGAACACAAACTTACTTTTGTCGTCGCAACGGTCGTGACCATGTTGTTTCTAGGTGTCCAGCCTGTTTGCGACCCTGTGGTTCATCGCGGCCACCCTCCGGTTCATCACTGCCACCCTCTGGTTCACCAATGCCACCCTCTGGTTTGCCACTGCCACCCTCTGGATCAACACTGCCACCCTCTGGTTCATCACTGCTATCCTCTGGTTCATCACCGTGTGGTTCACCACTGCCACCCTCTGGTTCATCACTGCCACCCTTTGGTTCATTACTGCCACCCTCTGGTTCGCCACTGCCACCCTCTGGATCATCACTGCCACCCTCTGGTTCATCACTGCCACCCTCTGGTTTGCCACTGCCACCCTCTGGAACATCACTGCCACCCTCTGGTTCATCCCTGCCACCCTCTGGTTCATCACTACCACCCTCTGGTTCATCACTGCCACCCTCTGGTTGATCACTGCCATCCTCTGGTTCATCCCTGCCACCCTCTGGTTCATCACTGCCACCCTCTGGTTTGCCACTGCCACCCTCTGGATCATCACTGTCCCCCTATGGTTTATCACAGCACCCTCTGGTTCATCACTGCCATCCTCTGGTTGATCACTGCCATCCTCTGGTTCATCCCAGCAACCCTCTGGTTGATCACTGCCATCCTCTGGTTCATCACAGTGTAGGAAGGTGGATACCTGACTATGGTTATCCCCAGATTTTTTTTGCCTAGTGTTTAGCTGGTTTTCGACTTAGTTGGCCTGAGATCCTGCTAATCAGGGCCCCAGGCCATTTGCTCTCTCTGTAAAATTCATATCCATGCACTTTAGGTACATTACCAATTGGGATTGTATCACCTTATCAGCCCCTGTACAGAGTACTATAGGTACCCATGGCATAGGTGCATCCAAGGTTTACCAGGGGCTGCAGCATATCTTTTGCCACCCCTGGCTGGCTATCCAAACTGACACAACAGGCTGATCACTCAGCTGGGGCAAGATGGTGTAATCACCCCTTGCTTAGATATAGTATACCTATATCTAAAGCTATATCTGGACACATATGCACCTATAAGTCACTCCTATGGCAGGCCTTAACAATCCTGTAGGCAGAGTGCTTGGTTTTATGTGAGATGGTTCTCTAGCATGAGCTGAGCCTGTCTGCAGCTTTCGGAACCATGTCCTTTAGCTGTTCTGGGATATTGCCATACCATATTCTCCTAAGTGCATTATAATCCTCGCGGTTACTTGCTAACTGTGGTTTGGATTTATCGAAACATGTCATGTAAGGTGTCATACGCTTTGGAATACTACCCCCTCGCCAGTTCTGGCGACGGGGGTAGCATTCCACCCTTCTAGAGGCAGAAGACATGTTAGTTTGCTTAAATGCAGTTAAATCTAACCAGAGCCTCAGCATCACACAATAGATGCTGCTGCCACAGACACAAGTCTGGCCTCCTGCTGCTGAACGAAACTCCGGCAGGGGAGGCCTGGAAAATAGGTTTCCTGTCGCAGGGAGGTGTTACACCTCCCCAGACAGGAGATAGTGGATTGGGGCAGGGAGGGCTGAATGAAACTAGACACTGCCTGGGGCACAAAAGGTGTCCCATGCAAAGTCCAGTTCAACCGGTGCTGGGGCTCTCCAGCCCCAGCTCTGGCGTGGAACTGGAGAAAGGGAAAGGGGTGTAACCACCCCCTTCCTGGGTCCCACCCATAGGAGGGACCTAGCAGGAGATCCAGCCCCTAGATTTGGAATAAAGGTAGGAGCTGTGCCAATGCAAACCAGATCATCCTGACTGAAACTTTGAAACAAAACTCTGGACCCTTCAACATCCCACTCGACGTGGAAGACTGAAGAATCTCCTTTGTGGTCAAGGAGTGGCCACCCTGTGCAAGCAGGCACCATCAGCGCATCAAGACTTTCTTTGCCGTTGCTCCGGCCGGAGCTCGAACAACAGAGATTGACAAGACCCAGACTCCCAGACATCCAACAGCCCGATCCACAGTCCTGGCAAAGCTGAGACCTGTGGAGGCGACGAGAGACGTGGGACCGCTCATCTTGAAAAGTTGACAAAGTGCTTCCTGTGCAGCTCCAGAGGCACCCTCGATGCTGTACTTTGGGGTTTGAGAAGCCCGAGCCCCGAGCAGCCTGTGCTCCGAAGATCACCCTTCCATACTCACCGAGAGCTGCGTGGGGCCCTTTTGCACTTTTCCTGCTCAATGCGTTGTCCGGTCGCTTGCCTGTTGGCTAGTGGCCTCTGTGACGATGATCCATCAAAACTACACTGCTGGTCTGGTTGCTGCAGACTGGCCCTAGCTCTCCTGAAAAGGAGCCATCGATCTGACCTTCCCGGTCCGATCCAAAAGACATCTTTGAGTCCTGCTTGGGTTGCATTTGCCAAGGTTTGGTGACTCCAATTTGAGAACCGATACTGCCGACAGCAAGGGGCTTTGAGGGACAGCTCGAGTCCACCAGCTGGTCATCTTCGATTCTTCCTGGTCCACGTGGCAGCGGAGACAAACTACTCAACAGCACCTGATCGCAACCCGACACTGCCTGGTTCCATCCTGGTTCCATCCTGGTCACTGGCTAGTGACCTAGACTCTGTTCCCTCTGCTTTCAGGTACTCTACATCTTCGGACACCCTTGGATCCAACCGGACTCTTCTCTCCTGGCCGCCTGCAGCATCTTTACCTCCAGGCTCCATAGAACTCCACGAAGAAACCCGACGCACTTTGGCACCTATGCACCCGCTTCCTGTAGGTGAGGTATTCGAGATTACACTGGTGCTCCCATAGTGGTTTACACTTCTAGTGTCCTAGTTTTTAGTGGCTAAGTTCTAGTCCAGTCGGAAGACTCCTAAACCTATAACTTTCTGATTTGTACGCACCATTGACTTGTATGGTAAACGCGGTTGCCTATAGACACTGCACCCGCATCCTGTGGGCCTCCTATGTCCTAACCTTCATTAGTCCAGTGTAGGCCCAGCGATTCCCTAGGCCCTAGGCCTATTCATTGTTCGTGACGTGGTACTTATACCACTTTCTTAATATATGGTTTGAGTGGCCACCCGGCCTATCCATAATTGTGCATCTTATTGTATGTTATACTGTGTTCTTTGTTTAACGCTTGTGCTCCTGTGCTAATAAAGAGTCAAGGGGATTATTTTAGAAATAAATACATATATTTTATAATATATAACTTGTGTGGTGTCCTTTCATTTGGTATTTAAAGGATTGCATATGGTTTAACAGCTGGCTTCACATGCCCTCTTGAGTTTAGCCTAAGACTGCTTTTGTCCATGCTACCACTAGGATAGCTGGTCTATAAGGTTGACTTACAACCAATCACCATAAGGGTCGTTTGGACTGGTGCAAGGTGCTCACTAGAATAGTGATCACATTATACCAGGCCAACTTCTCACACACAGCACCCTCTGGTTCGCCACTGCCACCCTCTGGATCATCACTGCCACCCTCTGTTTCATCACTGCCACCCTCTGGTTTGCCACTGCCACCCTCTGGTTCATCACTGCTATCCTCTGGTTCATCACCTTGTGGTTCACCACTGCCACCCTCTGGTTCATCACTGTCACCCTCTGGTTCATTACTGCCACCCTCTGGTTCACCACTGCCACCCTCTGGATCATCACTGCCACCATCTGGTTCATCACTGCCACCCTCTGGTTTGCCACTGCCTCCCTCTGGATCATCACTGCCACCCTCTAGTTATTCACTGCCACCCTCTGGTTGATCACTGCCATCCTCTAGTTCATCCCTGCCACCCTCTAGTTCATCACTGCCACCCTCTGGTTTGCCACTGCCACCCTCTGGATCATCACTGCTACCCTCTGCTTCACCAGTGCCAACCTCTGGTTCATCACTGCCACCCTCTGGTTGATCACTGCCACCCTCTGGTTCAAGGCTGCCACCCTCTGGTTCATCACTGCCATCCTCTGGTTCATCCCTGCCACCCTCTGGTTCATCACTGCCACCCTCTGGTTGATCACTGCCATCCTCTGGTTCATCCCTGCCACCCTCTGGTTCATCACTGCCACCCTCTGGTTTGCCACTGCCATCCTCTGGTTCATCCCTGCCACCCTCTGGTTCATCACTGCCACCCTCTGGTTTGCCACTGCCACCCTCTTGTTCACCACTGTAGGGTATGGGGGGAAAGCAAAGCACACCTTCCCAGCCTCAACTGAGATGAATTCATTTGGGGCTGGTTGATGTGTCACTGAATTTGAGCTTCAAGTCTGGTACCTGCTTCCTTAGCTGTAAGTGCTTTCTGTTGCAATGTAATGTTTTTTTACAGGAGCATTGTGCCATACTTGTAACTATTCTCTGACCCTGCTTTGAGGGTCAGAGCAGGGTCAGAGAATAGTGCAAAGTAGTCAACTGAACTTTGGAGGGGCCCCTCAGGAAGCACTACAGGGAATGGTTACAAATTAGCTCTAACTTTTGCACCTGCTAAGTGCTTTCAGTTTTGCAAAATTTGTTTTTCTGCATTTTCGCGAGATTCGCGGTGCGTGAATTCGCGCTAAATCGAACTCACAATCCGCGAATTCGTGCAAAATAGCGGATTTTTTTTTGTGTTCGCTGGGTTTTTTGCGTCTTCGCAAGCCGCTTGCAGCGCACCGACCATGAAGTTACCCATGCGGTCGTACATGGGTGCGGCCATCTTGCGTGCGTTGCGTATTTCCGGTTCCAGGCGCTATTGGCAATCTCGCGTTGTGTGCGGTGCGCTATTACGAGTTCGCCTGTGTTTTTGCGTGCTCGAGGGGAAAATATTGCGCAAACTTACCCACGCGGTCCTCTATGGGCGCGGCCATCTTGTTTTCCATTCATTGCTATGGTTTTTGGGCATGCTACCTTTCTATCCATCTTACATCTGTGTAATCCTATGTTTTTCTGAACTTTTTTTTGGTTTTTTTTGCTTATTATCTATCTCTTTATTACCTACTTTATTTCTTTTGCTATCTCTCTTATTTTTTTCACACCTATTCTTCTTTCCTTTTTCTTGTGCCCAGGACCATGGCAAAGGGAGCCGACAAGGGCAAGGGGAAGCGCCCAGCACCCCGTACCCGGCTCCCTTGCGGGCATTTGAGGGGGGAGCTATTCCAGGCCAGGGAGATCTTCTCTGCGGTGGAGGTGGCCGCCTTGCTGGTTTTTGTCCAAGTCCACCTGCCTAAGACCGTGGCGGCAGGTGGGCGGATTGCTTCCGGTTACGGCCTCTGGGAGCATCGCCAGCTGTGGGAGAAGGTGGGCCGGCGCATGCGGAAGGAGTCTGGGGTCCGGCGCACCTACCAGCAAGCGATGCACCGGTGAAGTGACATCCTGGACCGGGAGCATGACATGCTCGACCTGCTAGGATTGGAGATCCCTGGCCTTGGTAAGTAGCTATTTAATAACTACTTTTTTTTCTTTTGCTCTGTTATATTGCTAATCTATTTCTTTCCTGAAGAGTACGAATGCTGCTGATTCGATTACATTGCAGGTAAATGAATCTTTAAATAGCTTCGGTCATTGCAGGTGCTCGCCTGGTTATTGGCGTTGCTACTATGCTTACTTGTTTGCAACTTTTTACTCATTTGAGAGCATTACTGCGTAATGGTAGAGACAGTAGCCTCAAGTCTAGTCCTTCTTTGTACTCCTGCTGCTGCCACTTTGAAGAGATAGTGCTGGATTGATAAGTTGAGTTTATTATTTATTACTTGTTATAGGACATTTGTTAGTGGTCTGCAATCATGATGACGGACTATGTCTGTCACGCGACGTCCTGTGCTGCTGAGTGATGGCAGTCGTACTAGAACCTTTTTGTTGTTGGTGTAGTTAGTGAATTACATAACTTTCCTATTAGACGGTCTGCGAATCCTGCAATACTGTACTACTATACTCCTAGTTGACCAGATCAGATTCAATTGTTGTTAATTTGTTTTCATGGCATAATTTTAGATTGTGTTCAAAGAAATCAAATATTTCCCAAAAAACAATCATCCATGTTGTATTTCTTTATTTCATGTTCACCAGAAGCTCCCAGGGGCAAGGCAGCGACGGCGACTGAGACTCCGGTGGAAGAAGGTGGACAGGATCAGTCCCTTGCATGCTCTTCTGCTGGCCCCAGTAAGTTGTTCTATTGTTATACTAATACTTATACTTCCCTAACTTTTACAGCTCCTATTCATTACAAACTGTTTCCTAATAATTCTATGTCTTACAAAATAGTCTTTCATCTTCTTCTAATGTAGACTACTTTCTACATTCTTATCCTGCCTCTACCATCACTCTCTGTGCTACTTCTATTTACGATTATGAGTCGATCTGTGTAGGTAGCTAAGCTTGCCCAGTCGGCAAACGGTGTGAAACAAAACTCTGATCCAGCAATAGCTCTAGGCACTGAGTGCAGTCCTGTGGGTTGCCCTTGCTGTCTATTCCAGTCTTCTTAATGTAAGTGCTTTGACAATTTCCAACAACAAAATGTCATTGTTTACACCAAGTAAAAGGTAGCAGTTGCCTTTTTGATTTGAGAGGAGCACATCCCATACCGCTAGAATTCAGGGACTATTCTGCACACAAAGAAGTATGGACAAGAGAAATAGGACATTGTTGATGGTAGGTGCAGTTCGACTTTCGACATAGCTCAGTCCGTACAGAAGTTGAACCCCCAATCACCTGACCGACTATCTAGTGTGTCTGACCAATGATTTTACGACCCAGAAGAACAGAAGAAGACTACCGTTGAGTCCCGGCCTATCTGAGTGACTGAAACATGACTGCCAAGTGCAGTAGTTCAAACCCTTCCGCTCATTCACTCGTGAACAAAAACCACATAGTGTTTGTTAGTTTTAAAGTTTTCTTTTCAATTAAGAAATGAAAAAAATATTTCTTTATTTTTAATAGCGTAGTATTCGGAGCGAGCAATGGTGATGGAGGAAGACGACGTTAAAGTTTAAACAACATTACCATGAATTAAATTACTATGACTCAAACTTAATAATAGTTAACAGACACATGAAATTATTAGAATAACTGTGTGGGAGCCCCCACCTTCTTTAAGGTACTTAAAGTACTGCTGATGATGACTTACTAGTAGTTGGTAAATCGTCTGGTGGAAGGGCAATGGAATCTTCTTTCTGTAATGAGAAAAATGGTGCACGTTAAGCAAGCATTCATCAGTTGTCATAAGAAGAAGTGTAGCATTTAATGGAATAAGCATATAAAAGATTAACACTTCCTCCCCAAAACAGTTACTTTTTTTCAATCCCAGTAATAAAAAAATGTGTTATGTAATATTTTCTTCCATTACAAGATAAAATAGGGGATGTGTATGGCATCTGAAAAGATGACCACCAGTGCTGGGGCCAGCAGTGCGGAGGGGTCCACTCTGGATGCGGCGGCGCCAACAGGAGGAGCTGGGGGGGAAGACTCAGCGGCGGCGGAGGGTGATAAGTTATTATACTCCTTACTCATTGAAATGTTTTTGAGTAGGCTCGCAAAGGAGTGTATGATGTACTGTACGTAGTATAAGTAGACTGTACTGTTAAGAACAGTTACTAATTTAGAACTACTTTTTGGGCTACTATCACGGAGAAGACAGTCAACCTTGACTTGTAATAGCATTAGCTGCGGTACTTCTCGGGTAACCAATGGCCCCCTCTATTTCACTTCAACTCAGCTGGCAAAATTTTATTGTGAAGCCAAGTCATATCAGATGTAGTTTAGGGATGTGAAGAACGAAAAGTTAAAGAAGGGTGAAACGAAGGACGAGCGAGTCTTAATATTTATGACTGTAAAGAATGCTTTTGTTGAATGCAATTCAAGATAACAAGACGGCGATTTCCAAAATATAATGAAACAGGTGTTAGTTGGTTGTTGACAAAAATAAATTTTGGTACATTTGAGACAATAAGAAGAATCATAGACGTACTTTGGAAGCCTGGATGTTATCTTCTTTATCCTCATCGATAGCAGAGGTGTATGATGTAGTAGAGCAGACGCTGAGTGGATGAAGTATGGCCAGTGGCAGTGCCACCCCTATAGAAACTAAGACATTCATATCCCCACCTGCATGTACTGCTTAAAGGACTGCGAGTCTGCATCATCATGGCCTGTGTCTGTATTTCTTGGGTGAAAGCTGAGTGAGCTGCCATTATGGCGGCTACTACAAGTTCACGTACCAGTAATTTCTTTTGCAACACAAGAGAAAAAAAGTAAAAAAGGCCTTTTTTTAGTACTCTCTGACTATGTATGTAGTAGTGAGTCCACCCATGGTGCTGCTAGTGGAATTCCTGAAACTCCCAGTAATGTCACAGGCCTACAAAGACAGCGGAAAGATACATGCCAAAATGTTATACTGTTACAACAGGTATCTGTGCACACGTTGCCTTTTACAGAGTAAATGCTGTAGATAATCAAACAACACAACCAATAGACAAACAATGTGGAAGTAGTCTTGATAGAAGCTTTTCTTCAATTCAGATTTTATTCACCACGCCCAGCCAACACGTGTTTCGTCAGGGCTAGTAGCCCACGACTTCATCAGGGCTCCCGCGGGCAGCGGTTCCAAAGCTATTGCCACAATGGCTATGTGCTCTCAGATGGTTCTAATTCCGACCTGGCTACCAGGTACTGTGGAGGTTCTCGCTGATTCATCTCAGCCGTCCGTGTGATGGTTAATACCAAAGATGCGACACACCATAGGAGTATTCGTGTGTGCGGCAGGTTAAGCCGCACTGCTTTCCAGCGTCTCCGCGTGTAAATGCGAAAGTCATTTACACGCGGAGACGCTGGAAAGCTGAGACGGCTGAGACGAATCAGCGAGAACCTCTACAGTACCCAGTAGCTGGGTCAGAATTAGAACCGGCTGAGAGCACATAGCCATTGTGGCAATAGCTTTGGAACCGCTGCCTGCAGGAGCCCTGATGAAGTCGTGGGCTACTAGCCCCGACGAAACATTTGTGGGCTGGGCGTGGTGAAAAAAATCTGAATTGAAGAAAAACTTCCATCAAGACTACTTCCACATTGTTTGTCTATTGGTTGTGTTGTTTGATTACCTACAGCATTTACTTTGTAAAAGGCGACGTGTGCACAGATACCTGTTGTATCAATTATGTTTGGATCTTGGTCCTAATTGGAGGTTTTGGTTCTTCCTCCTATCTGGGGCACCCTCAAAATTGTGGTTAGAAATTATAAATACCGTCACACACGGGAGGCGCCAGTTGTGGATCGACAATCAAAAAAACCTGGTCCGTTATCTTCAAAATGTTATACTGTGTTTGCTACTTGCTGGTGTTACTGATGCTGGTGTTACTGAGTGTCAACTTTCTGTTGAATTATTTTGACTTTATGTTAAAGACTATTGGCTACAGTATTTTTCTTTCTTTCTTCATAGATGCTACTCCAAAAAAGCTCACCCGTAAGGAGATGGCTGTCCGGGCCAGGGCCCGTAAGCCTGAGGCTATTTGTGCCGAGTATCGCCGGTTGTGGGCTAGGGAGCATGAGGACACTACAACAACCAGTACATCCTCCTCCACTGCCCCCGGGTCCACCAGCCACAAGCCTCCAGCCAAACGGAGCCGTGGCCCGACAGCCTCCCGCCGCCGCACAGCAGCAGCAAAAACAACAGCTGCCCCCCCCCCCCCCCCCCCAGAGCCTGGATGGTACGTCAGCGCCGCCTCCGAAAGCGAGTGGACTACCTGGAGCGGTTGGGCAAAAAACATCAGCGCCAGCTCCGGGACCTCTGCAAAGAGCTGCAGGACGTGCAGCACCAGCTGTCCACACTACACCACAGGAGGAAGTGACTGTCCCTTGCCCCTTTTTTAAAGACTGTTGGGGGGGGGGGAATTGGGTTTTTGGGAAAGGGGACGTTTTGATTTTTGGACATTGGTTTGGTTAGGGAGGGGGGGTGAGTTGGGGTAATTTATTTTATTTTTGTGACAACAACATCCATAATTTATATTTCTTAATAATTATATTTTTCATTCCAAAACACAGTATACACGCTCATATTATTTTGTGTGGGGGTTGGCGGTGGTTACTGGACGTTTGGTTTTTCAAACTTACCAGCATGAATGAAACATCTTGTCCTGAAATGTACCAAAATGCAAGTAACCGAGTTAGTCAATTCAGTAGCCCTACTACTGTACTTTACTAGTAGTACTGTCAGTCTCTGCTCTCCTCCCAACTTAGTCCTAGCCCATTATTCTACTACCTCTCCAATATGCTTATCTTACATGTGATTTGTGAATCACGGTTGGTGAATAAGGTTGGTTGTTGACTCATACAGACGCTCAAGCATGTAGAAGGTTGAGTTCCAATGTGTTGGCACCTCCTGGATGAGTGCTTTCACTGGCATTCAACGTTTATGTAGCAGGCTCCTCAGATGCTTCCGGGCCTTAAAAGAATGGCTGAAATGGTTGCACATTGTTCGGCAGGTGGCCACTAACTCACACCCTGGACTGTCTTCACTCAAGAATTTTTTAACAACCAGGTTTATACAGTGCGCCAAACACGGCACTCTGAAATAGTGACCCAGATCCATGGCCTTAACTACATTGGCGCCATTATCCGTGGAAACATAACCAATCTGGCATTTTTTGGGGGACAGCCAGTGAAAGACCTTTGTGTTAAACTCATTCAAAATGTTTTCTGCTGTATGACGTGTCTCCAAGCCAAACATGGCTAGTGTTGCGTGTTTCCGAGCAGCTTTAAAAACTTGGTCCGGGTCAACACCTGCGTTTAGCTTTGCTGTAACCCCTGAAAAAGAGACCCAGTGTGCAGTGATGCACATGTAATTAGCACCTGCGCCACTGGTCCACATGTCTGTTGTCAGATGTATAGTGTGAACAGCACTCTTCTGCAAAGCTGCCCCAATCACCTCCAGCACATCTTCATGTAGTGCTGGAACCGCAACTCTGGCAAAATAGAACCGGCTAGGAACCTTCCATTTAGGGCAGAGCGCTGCCACTAATTCTAGAAAACCAACCCCTTCTACAAAAGAAAAAGGGAGAAGGTCCAGAGCTAGCATTTTAGCCAGCATAGTGTTATACAGACGCGTCAGTGGGTGGTTGCTATCATATGGCGCCTCAAAACAACATGGTTCTAATGTTGGCCTGGACCATGCTTTTACGGGATGATGATGATGCTGACTTCTTCGACCCACTTACGCTCGCTGATGAACTTTTTCGCATTGGTGTCTCACTCTCTCCCATACTCTTAGTGTGGCTCACAGGGGGTGTGCTGCTGACAGGGGTACTGGGTGTAAGTGAAGTGTTTGACACTTCTTCCTCCTCGTCATCATCAGATGAAACATCAACGTTTTCTTGACTTGCAATTCGGGCTTCCTTGATCTCCTTTAGGTGCACAAACCATTGGACAGTGTGCTGTCTCTTAAGATGACCTCTCTGGCCTCCGGTACCATAGTTGGTACCAAACTTACCACAACTAACTGCATGCTTACAAATGCTACAAATGGCAAAGTTTTCCTTTTTTGGGCAAACACTAAAGAAGTCCCAAACTGCGGAATTGAAATGTCTGTGGGGGCCGGAGGAGGCGACGATACTGGTGGTGGTGGTCATGCTGCTAATGCCAGATGAAGTGGAGGATGTGGATTGCCGAACTTTACTACGTTGTGCACTTTCACCACCACTAATTGAGGTCGAGGTGGATGGAGGTCCCTTCTGGCGAGGAAGAAATATGGAAGCGGTACGTGTTGGTGTACTAGTTTACTCCAATGATTGTTGTGTTTCCATTGCCTCCTCGTCGACATCATCATCACGCTCAGCAGCTTCTCGGGCTAGGGTCAAAATGTCTGTTTGCTGCATGCCCGCTGAGGCTGGAGTGAAGCCTGTGATGACTGCGTCGTCGTCGTGAGAGTCTTCATCAGCAGGAGTATCCGCCACTTCTTTTTAAGCCTCATCACACTCCATAACTATGAGACTTTTGACAACCTTCCTTTTACGCTTAACTACCTTTGTCAGATCATGGTGTGCCTCACTCTCAGACGGCAGTGTTGGTTCCCAAGTTTGATCCATATCATCAGAAGGAGGTGGGCTTGAAGAAGATGTAGACACCACCCTTGATCTTTTCCTTGCTGGGGATCTGGAAGACAATGAATCATCAGGAGGAGTGGCTTCCTCAAATGAGACCTCGGCTTGATTGTCGATTTCCTGATGTGCCCCTACTTTGGGAGGAACAACAATTGTGGGCACTTGTGACCTTCCATGCACCTCTGCTTGCGCATCTCCTTGCGCTGCCTCTCCTTCCACAAGTACTTGGGCTTGTACTTGCACATGTGCTTGTTGTTGCGGCTGTGGTTGTTCAAAACTCGTCAGATGAGTTACAACAACCTGTGTTGATTGAGGGACATTGCTGCTACTTTCTTGCGATGAGCCAACATCACTGGTCGATGGTGATTGACCAACTAGACTAAGTGCCTCTGCAGCACTCAAGGGCTTGGACTTAAGTTGGCGTGGTGGTGGTGGCACTGAGCCCAATAGTGCGGGGGTGCTGCTCCCAGCTTGGTCCCCAGCAGATCCCGCTGCTGCTGCAGGCGTACTTTTTTTTACTCCCAAAAAATGTGGCGGGCGGCACACCAGTCTCCTTGGTAACTTGCTTCTTCTGCTCCTTACTGGCAACTTTCTTGCTAGAGGAGCTACGGGGAACTTTTTTTGGGGTCCATCTTCTTCAGAGGTCAGAACAGCAGGCCGCAGTTGCACGAGTTGCAGAGTTGTCTGTGGCCAGACGTGACGTCGCGTGACGTTATGCTGCACACACACACCGCTGCAGGACTTCTTCCTGGCACTGGTAGTTCTCTTGAGTTTTGTGCACCTAAAAGCAATGGAAGACAGAAGAACATCAGTTCAGTTATACACTTCAAAAACTCGAAAACCACATAAAAATCAGCACAATCTCATGCCATCCATGCCCTCCATGATGTTTAAATTCAAGACACCCCACAGAAAGACTAGGCCCATGCACCACTCACTACCCTTGGTCAAAAGGCCCCAACAACAGCCCAAAAATCGAAAAACACAGACAAATCAGCACAATCCCATGCCATCCATGCCCTCCATGATGTTTAAGTTCAAGACACCCCACAGAAAGACTAGGCCCATGCACCACTCACTACCCCTGGTCAAAAGGCCCCAACAACAGCCCAAAAATCGAAAAACACAGAAAAATCAGCACAATCCCATGCCATCCAAGCCCTCCATGATGTTTAAATTCAAGACACCCCACAGAAAGACTAGGCCCATGCACCACTCACTACCCCTGGTCAAAAGACCACAACAACAGCCCAAAAAATTGAAAAACACAGAAATATCAGCACAATCCCATGCCATCCATGCCCTCCATGATGTTTAAATTCAAGACACCCACCAGAAAGACTAGGCCCATGCACCACTCACTACCCCTGGGCATAATGGTTGAAAGCTAGGCAAAATGGTTGCAGAGTCAGACCTAAGAACACTGCCTGCATTCAAAATGGCCCCCTGCCTCCCAGCACATGGCCAGGGCCTGCCTGTACCAGCACTCAAAATGGCCCCCACCCACATGGCCTGTCCCCATGAACACCCCAAAAAAATCGAAAAACACAGACAAATCAGCACAATCCCATGCCATCCATGCCCACCATGATGTTTAAATTCAAGACACCCCACAGAAAGACTAGGCCCATGCACCACTCACTACCCCTGGTCAAAAGGCCCCAACAACAGCCCAAAAATCGAAAAACACAGAAAAATCAGCACAGTCGCATGCCATCCATGCCCTCCATGATGTTTAAATTCAAGACACCCCACAGAAAGACTAGGCCCATGCACCACTCACTACCCCTGGGCATAATGGTTGAAAGCTAGGCAAAATGGTTGCAGGCCTAAGAACACTGCCTGCATTCAAAATGGGCCCCTGCCTCCCAGCACATGGCCAGGGCCTGCCTGTACCAGCACTCAAAATGGCCCCCACCCACATGGCCTGTCCCCATGAACACCCCAAAAAATTGAAAAACACTGAAAAATCAGCACAATCCCATGCCATTCATGCCCTCCATGATGTTTAAATTCAAGACACCCCACAGAAAGACTAGGCCCATGCACCACTCACTACCCCTGGTCAAAAGGCCACAACAACAGCCCAAAAAATTGAAAAACACAGAAAAATCAGCACAATCCCATGCCATCCATGCCCTCCATGATGTTTAAATTCAAGACACCCCACAGAAAGACTAGGCCCATGCACCACTCACTACCCCTGGGCATAATGGTTGAAAGCTAGGCAAAATGGTTGCAGAGTCAGACCTAAGAACACTGCCTGCATTCAAAATGGCCCCCTGCCTCCCAGCACATGGCCAGGGCCTGCCTGTACCAGCACTCAAAATGGCACCCACCCACATGGCCTGTCCCCATTAACACCCCAAAAAATTGAAAAACACAGAAAAATCTGCACAATCCCATGCCATCCATGCCCTCCATGATGTTTAAATTCAAGACACCCCACAGAAAGACTAGGCCCATGCACCACTCACTTCCCCTGGTCAAAAGGCCCCAACAACAGCTCAAAAATCGAAAACACAGAAAAATCAGCACAATCTCATGCCATCCATGCCCTCCATGATGTTTAAATTCAAGACACCCCACAGAAAGACTAGGCCCTTGCACCACTCACTAACCCCTGGTCAAAAGGCCACAACAACAGCCCAAAAAATCGAAAAACACAGAAAAATCAGCACAATCCCATGCCATCCATGCCCTCCATGATGTTTAAATTCAAGACACCCCACAGAAAGACTAGGCCCATGCACCACTCACTACCCCTGGGCATAATGGTTGAAAGCTAGGCAAAATGGTTGCAGACCTAAGAACACTGCCTGCATTCAAAATGCCCCCCTGCCTCCCAGCACATGGCCAGGGCCTGCCTGTACCAGCACTCAAAATGGCCCCCACCCACATGGCCTGTCCCCATGAACACCCCAAAAAATCGAAAAACACAGAAAAATCAGCACAATCCCATGCCATCCATGCCGTCCATGATGTTTAAATTCAAGACACCCCACAGAAAGACTAGGCCCATGCACCACTCACTACCCCTGGGCACAATGGTTGAAAGCTAGGCAAAATGGTTGCAGACCTAAGAACACTGCCTGCATTCAAAATGGCCCCCTGCCTCCTAGCACATGGCCAGGGCCTGCCTGTACCAGCACTCAAAATGGCCCCCACCCACACGGCCTGTCCCCATGAACACCCCAAAAAATCGAAAAAGACAAAAAAAATCAGCACAATCCCATGCCATCCATGCCCTCCATGATGTTTAAATTTAAGACACCCCACAGAAAGACTAGGCCCATGCACCACTCACTACCCCTGTTCAAAAGGCCACAACAACAGCCAAAAAATTGAAAAACACAGAAAAATCAGCCCAATCCCATGACATTCCTTCCCTCCATGATGTTTAAATTCAAGACACCCCACAGAAAGACTAGGCCCATGCACCACTCACTACCCCTGGTCAAAAGGCCCCAACAACAGCCCAAAAATCGAAAATTCCAAAATTGTAGTTGCAGCAACTGTAATGCCCCAAACAAACTTACTTGTGAAATTTCTAATCCAAAAGTGATCCAAAGAAAGTCAAAAAGGCCTCAAATCCAAATATCCAGCAGCATCCACAAAAAGTAATCCTTCCAGGTCAAGAATCCGAATGAAAGTGACCAGCACACGAAGAAAGCACTGGGAGGAGCCTGCTGGACAGGAACAGGAAGTTGGAGACTGTGGGGCACTTCCTTCCTCCCCCCCCCCCCAAAATGGACTCCTTGCAAAAAAAAGTGCAGGCAAATGTCAACCTGAGGAGTTATTCTGATAAAAATCATCATTTTCAGAAGGTTTATGCTGCTTGCTGGTGGATTTCTTGTGCAGAATTTCAAATTTTGTAATTTCGCGCGTGCGAGATTGTTGCTGCTCGCCGCATCTACGTGTTCGCAATTGCGAACTCTCGCGATGCGTGCTGTACAAGGTGGCAAGCCGTGATTACGTAATCGCGGTCGCCAAACTCCCGCGGGATCCCACAGCAAGATCCAAAATGGCGCAGCACTCGCAAAATATCGAGAAAAACAACTCGGCAAACGCTGAATGATGGTAAGTGAACGCCGCACGCCGCAAAATTGTATCACCAAGAAAAAAAAATCCGCTGCGTGCGAATTTGCGGATTTTCAGTAAATTCGCGAGCTTTCGCGGATTGCAAATTTACCGAAAATCCGCAAAATCCGCGAGCGGAACGGATTTTCCGCCCATGCTTAAACACTAGCAACTTGAAAGCATAGTATAACATTTTGGCATGTTTCTTTCCGCCGTCTTTGTAGGCCTGTAACATTAGTGGGAGTTTGAGGAATTCTACTAGCAGCACTATGGACTCACTACATAGTCTGAGAGTTAGAGAGTACATCAGTCTTCTTCTTTTTTTCTCTAGTTCTGCGAAAGAAATGACTTGTACGTGAACTTGTGGTAGCCGGCATAATGCCAGCTCAGTCAGCTTGCACCCAAGAAAAACAGACGCAAGCCATGATGACGCAGACTCGCATTACTTTAAGCAGTACATGCAGGTGGGGATAGGGAAGCTCTTACTTTTCAATTGGTGTGGCACTGGCCATACTTGGTTACATCAAGGGCTACTGCTCAATGTAATTTATATTTCGCACTGCCCCCCGGGCCTTCAGTACTACAAAAGGAAAATGAAGATTATTCATTTCTGATCATGTATCCAGCCGATCACATGATCTTTGCTTATATAATGGATGACTTTAGGTGCTTTGTTGTGCTAGATTGAGTGAACAACAGCGATAGTTCGCCCATGATTGACACAGCTGAAAGAAAATTATTAACATAGGGAGTGAGTGTGGTACCCAAAATTGCCGGAGGAAGGGACTACTTGACTTGATATAATGTCAACTATACAATACATACACAATATATGCTGTGCTTGCAAAGTAAACTACTGTACTGTTAGTCAAGGGGGAATTTCTGAACAATCACAACTTCATGTATTTGGATTTCCTCTGCTTTGCTACTCTGGCACAGACATGCTGTTCAAACAAAGTAACACTCTTCATCACTGAGCGTCTGCTCTACATACACCTCTGCTATCTATGAGGAAGAAGATACCATCCATGCTTCCAAAGTAAACGTCTAACATTCTTAATGTCTCAACTGTACCCACTTTACTTTTTCGCAACAACCAACTAACACCCTTTTCATTTTATTTGGTAAACCACCGTCTTGACTTGCATTTCAGTTTCACCCAAATGATATATTGTAATGCACACAACACATGTATTTTCTGATTCACCCACACAGGCAGTCATCTTCTCTTTCTCCTCCAACCATCCTTGCTTCAAGCAGCCATGCATCTGATTCCTTCGAATCAGCCACCTGCATGCATTTAAAAACACATATCATTCTTTACAGTCATAAATGTTACGACTCGCTCGTCCTACCTTACGCACTTCTTTCCCTTTTAGTTCATCACATCCCTCAAGTTCATTTGATCTGACTTGGCTTCACGATAAAAGTTTCACAGCTGAGTTGAAGTCAAATAGAGGGGGCCATTGCTTACTCGAGAACTACCGCCGCTAATGCTATGGCTAAGTCAAGGGTGACTGTCTTCTCCGTGATTGGCAAAAATGTAGTTCTAAATTAGTACCTGTTCATAACAGTACAGTGTACGTCTACTAGTGTACTGTCTACTGTACAGTACATCATACACCCCTTTGCGAGCCTACTCTAAATGTCAATAAGCAAGGATTATAATAACTTACCACCGTCCGCCGCTGCTGAGCCATCCCGGGCAGCAGCTCCTCCTGGTGGTACTTGGGGCACTGCCGCATCCGCCCCTGGAGTGGACCCCTCCGCGCTGCTGGCACTGGTGGTGGGAAGTGTCGCATCCGATGTTGTGATGACGCCTAGAAAAAACATGTCATATTTTTAGATGCCATTCACCACCCCCTATTTCGTCTCATAATGGAAGAGAAAATGTTAAACAATTTTTAAATATTGGGACTGAAAAAAAGTCACGGTTTTGAGGAGGGTGTTAACTTATATGCTTAGCCATAACATGCAACAATTTTTGGCACAACTGAAGAATGCTTGCTTTTTAACGTGCAACATTTTTCTAATTACAGACAGAACCACCTACTCCTCATCAGATTCACCACCAGGAGGACTTGAAGTTCTAACATGGTGAGGGCTCCCGAGTCCCGGTGGTCCGACATCCTCATACAAATAAATTACCCGTCATTTACGTCAC
Source organism: Lissotriton vulgaris (assembly GCF_964263255.1). Lineage (NCBI taxonomy): Eukaryota > Metazoa > Chordata > Amphibia > Caudata > Salamandridae > Lissotriton > Lissotriton vulgaris. The sequence goes on along the minus strand of NC_141693.1, from coordinate 971,645,495 downwards.
ATTGCTATTTGGCATTAGACGATCTAGCCCTCTATGAGACGTCCTTACTGAAAAGAGGAATAAAATGTTGCCCCACAGAGTCTATGAATATGGCACAAACCAGAATAGACATCTATAAATACATCAGAAAAATCAAGTTAGCCAAAACTTTTGAAGAGAATGAAAAAATGGCAATTTATGCTAAAAATAAAAAAAAGACACGTATGGATATGACTGTTGGAGGAGAAGGATTAACGTCAGCAGACTTACCCACGTTGGTGGCAGTGACAAATTTGGATATAACCAACGACGAGGAAATCATCTCGGAATCAGGTGTGGTTCCTCAAAAAGGAGCAGGCCTGAGTGGGATGAAAGTACCATCTAAATTCTATCCACAGCTACCCCAAGGGAACAAAATTGATTTATTCCAAGATGCAATCATAAAGGATATCTATAAAATCAAAGGACTTAAATATAAAGATAACCAAACTAAAGATGAAAGAAATGCCCTAAAAAGCCTAATAGATGACAAAACAATACCGATAAAAACAGCAGACAAAGGCGGTAATATCGTCATTTTAGATACAAAGGACTATGTGACAGAAGCTCATTTGCAATTGGAAAACAAAACATACTACAGAAAATTGCAAACTAATCCAACAAAACTTTTCAAGGAGAAATTGGATCAAAAACTTAAACTTTGGAACAATCAAGATTTGATTGATTTAGACGAAATGAAATTCCTAAGCACTGAACATCCGGTAACAGCTACAATCTACTTTTTTCCAAAGGTGCATAAGAACCCACTTAAACCACCACGGAGACCCATTGTGTCATTGAAGGGGTCATTAATGGAACCGGTGGCGAACTACATAGACTTATTTCTTATGCCGTTTGTAACCAGCCTGAGCTCACACTTATGAGATACAACGGACCTCCTAAAACATTTAGAGGATTTACCTTGGCAACCAAACTTTTTGTTGGTCACAATGGATGTCGTATCATTGTATACGAACATTGACAATGATATTGGCCTAAATGCGTGTGCATTTTTCTTGAAAGAACGTGATATCCAGTTTAACAGACACAACCAGATGTTAATAGACATGGTGGACATGTGTCTGACACAAAATATTTTTTTTTTGGAGAAGAAATCTACCAACAAATCCATGGATGAGCTATGGGTTTTTCTTTCGGTCCGGCGTATGCCTGCCTCACGATGGGATGGTGGGAGCAGCAAGTGGCATGGCACCCAAATAATGACTTGTTTGTGGAAATAATTGCCAAATGAACAAGGTACATAGATGACCTTCTAATTGTGTTGGAAGGAACAAGCCAAGAAATTGAAAATTACTTCCAAATCCTCAATTCTTCTACCTCGAATATTAGATTCACATACAAAATCAGCAAGGACAAAGATATTTTCCTCGACACAGAGATTTATATACGGAACAATAAAGTAGAAACAACACTACATAGGAAAGAAACTGCTACTAATTCCACTCTACACTTCGAAAGTTTCCACAAACCATCTCTAAAGGAAAATATACCATATGGTGAATTCCTCAGATTAAGGAGAATATGTTCAGAGGAGAGTGAATGGGTGAAAACGAGCAAAGCCATGGCCCAAAGATTCAAGAGCAGAGGATATAATAAAAACACCATAACGAAATGATGGCAAAGAGCAAATAAGAAAAATCGGAAGGATGCTTTAACAACTAAACAAGAAATAAGAAATACCACGGAAGAAATAAAACCAGAGGAAAGAAAAGTAAGATTGATCCTAGACTACACCAGGGAATCCAAAAAGATTGTAAATATTTTAAGGAAAAACTGGAAACTGTTACTTCTAGACCAAACAACTGGAAAAATAATGGGAAACCATCCCCTTGTCACGTTCAGGAGAGCAAGGAACCTAAGAGATAGACTAATACAGAGCCACCATCAAGACCATACGAAAAAGAAAAAAGGAATCCAATGGCTAAACACCAAAGGATTTATAAAATGCCAACATTGTAAGGTTTGCCAAATTGCAGTAAACAAAAAAGAAGTAATGCTACCTAAAAAAAAAATGTGGCAGATAAAACAATTGATTGACTGCATGAGTACACATGTGGTATACGTAAAATATATTGTTAGCACGAAAAATGAATTCAAAAAGCGCATCTTAGAACATGTTAGAGCGACGACTAACAAAGATAGGAGTAACGCAGTCGCCAAACTTATGGAGGTGGCACATAACAGCGATTGGAAACTTTTGAAAGTATATGCACTCAAATGTATATTGCCACATTGAGAGGGGTGGAGATCAGGAACGGAAGTTGAGATGCAGAGAATCAAGACAAATCCTGAATTTCCGAACAATGACCCCATGGGGACTAAACCAGAGTGAAGAACTTTATGTACACTTGTAAATTATCTGTGGAGGGTTTTGGTTGACAATATGTGGTACCTTGGGATAAGAAAAGAGACAGTAGTAGAAATAAAAAATTGTAAAAAAATGTAAAAATGTAGATATAAGAGAGAAAAACTTGTTTATGATGATATGTTGTACACAATGAATACGTGTGGAACAGGCGGTTTCACTTTATACATAAGGCAATCTATGTAGAACGTAGCCCTAAGTTTGTGCAATTTGGTTAAGTTTAATCAAAGTGGTCAAGATGTGCTATAAAAGGCCCTAAAATGCGAAACAGCCGCCATAAGATAACAGAGGGTGTAGAGAGCAAGTTTGGTCTTGCAACAACTCGCTGAATTTTCAAAGTATCAATTTATGCCCACCAGAGGGCTTTATTGTGAGAATGTCGATTTAACCATAAAAGCAAAGTTATGACAGTAATGCGGCTGATGATTAATTTGCCCACTAGAGGGCTAGATCGTCTAATGACAAATAGCAATGTGACGTAAATGGCGGGTAATTTGTATGAGGATGTCGTACCACCGAATCAATAATGAGGGCTAAGGATACATGATGTAATACTGCAGAAATGTAATTGCCACCTGCAATAATGGTGATTTTGTGTTTAAAAACGGAGAAATTGTTGGTCTTTTATAAAGAAACTACATTTCCCATCTAACTTCCTGTAAGCAATCAGGAAGTGAGATCAGTAACAGAGGAGTTCTGGCGGGTCCTTCGAAATATAGGAGGAGTATGAACTTTATTGCACTGACCGTTAACAAGCGACAGTTGGTTGCGAAACGCGTTGGTTCTTACTTTGCATTGCTGGAGTAATGACAATGAAATAAAAAGGATTGGGAAAGGAATTTTTGGGAGTGCTGACTTATTCCCTTCGTGGAAGAAGGAAGTTGTGAAATATATTGAAGCGTGGCTCTGCTTGGAAGTCATAGCACCGGTGAAAAGAGCGCCATTGGACCGCAGAATCGAGCCAAGGCTGTGGATATACATATATATATATATATGTTTGAGTGTATTTGTTTGTTTATACCAGTATATATTTATTATAGTACTAAACATTAGTGGAATGTATTTAATTTACAAGATATTACATGTATATATTAAAATATTTAACATTTGCTATATGAAACTGTATTTATATATTTTATTTAAATCAACATTTTCGTATGCATTTTTTGACAATATTAGTGTCCATTATATATTTTTCCCAATATTTCTGTACTTACCATTATAACTATAGAAGCCCAATATTGTGGTAAACGATATTCTTGACACAATATATTTGTAAACGATTTTGTTTACCACAATATTGTGTCAGTGATCTGTATTTACACTGCCACAGGGCATGTAGGCATTACAGAAGGGCTGCAGACTCTTGTGCTCTCCGCTATTTAGGGGCCGATTCAGATTCCGGTCGGAAGGGCTCCGAACCATGTTCGGAGCCCTTCCGGCCGAATCGGAACGTGTCGGCCGGATTCCTTTCCTACCGAGCCATTTGGAAGGAATCCGACTCGGATTTCAGGATGGCGTCCGATGGGTTCGGATAGCCCGTCTGCCATCCGGATATCCTCCAGTACTCCCCTGGTCGCATCTTTTCGAGCGAGGGAGTACGATGGCAGTATTTCACTGCCTTTTCGTGCCGGTGTGTCCGTCATGAAAAGGCAGTCGGAAACTGTCTCTGGGGGTCCCCCAGCAGGGCCCCCACGGGTGTGAGGCCGCTCAGGTCCGTCCGACATCGGAAACGGCCCCCAAATATGGATCACACTGGTGCAAGATATGTGCCAGCACAATAACAAGGGGCAATTCCATCTTTTGCAAAGGGGTTTCACCCTATGCAAATGAATGAATCATTTGCCATTGCACCTGTGCCAATTTTCAAACTTGGGTAGACTAGCTTTGAGGAGGCGCACTGACTGTGTGCCTCACGGGAAAATGTGCACAATCACTGTGCTACTGAGGGTATCCTTAGGGAGGATGTTCAAGGGTCGTGCTGAGCCCCCAGTAATGCACCTGAAGGCAGGGACAGTCACTCAATGTATTCATGCACAATGGATCTCTGCTCCCTTTGAAAGTTAGGCCAGGACTCCCCCTGCAGTGAAAGGCAAACTAGTGACTTGTAACTGCCAGTCCGTTATTCACTAATCCGTTGTTCAAAGTGCAGGCATGAGTTTGTGCCTGTAACATTGTGCAATATCCTGATCTCCTCCTTCTGTACCCAGCAAAAGCTGTGCTGTGGAGAAAATACCACATTTGTAATATAGCCTAAGATGTATTTAAATGTGTGTTTTTAATGCACTTAAGTCATAACTTCTGAATGATTACGAATATTCTGTTTAAAACTGCAATAGTATATTTGACATTTAAACCAGAATTTTTGACATACATGTCTTTTAAAATGATGTTAAGCTAGATGTAACGTGCCCAGCGGTCTACCTTTACTTTGTCTCCAAATTCTGTGCATCAGTGTCACCTTCAAGAGGTGGTTTATCATACTCAAGGGAGACAGTGATCTCACCTTTGAGTTCAAAAGCTTCTAACTTATTTAATGACTGCACATTATCTCAGCATGCAAGTATTGGTTGGTTGAATCAAAGAGAGCAATATAGCCTTATAGTTTGCTGCTGAGGGCCATACCAGTTCTTAAGGCCCTAAACCTTGGCTTGGGCATATAGTAAGTGAGAGGGCCTTTAACAACCAGTCTAATAGCCAGAATAAGAAGGGCTGTACAGCTATTAAAACATGCCACCCACCGAGGGTAAAATATTCTAAATTAAAAAGGGTGAAACAGAAAAACAAACACTGGAATGTTAGAGCAGAAGGCTTAATCCAGCCATTATAATCGGAGCCATTTCATTGTCTTCAATGGAGCTCCCAACAGTCTAATGTTCGAAAAAAGATTGGAATTCATAAACATCAACAAAATCAACACCATCTGCCAAGACTCCAGGCCCCAAACCCCCACTGAGGACAGCATTAACCATATCACACCGGCCGACGCACACCCACACTCTTGGAACACCCTCACCTAGAAGGAAACTGCATCCATCATGAGATCCATCCACTCTGGAACCCCAGCAGACCCTTGCCCACACCATACATTCAACCTCAGCAATCAACCCATCAGCAAAGAACTCACCAAAGTCCTCAACTCCTCAATCACCACTGCCCACTTCCCTCAGAAATGGAAACATGTTGATGTAAAGCTCCTACTGAAGAAGCCGTCAAGGACCTAGTAGAACCCAAGAACTACTGACCCATCTCCCTGCTCCCTCTCCCAGCTAAGGTCATCGAGAAAGTCATCAACATCCAGCTCACCAGACATCTGGACAACTATAACACCCTGGACCCCTCCCAATATGGCTTCAGAGCAAACAACAACACAGAGACAGCCCTATTTGCAGCCACGGATGACATCAGAATGCTTCTAGAACATGGAGAAACAGCAGCCCTTATCCTCCTTGACCCCTTAGCAGCTTTCAACACTGTATCCCACCACACACTGATCAATAGACTCCACCAGATCGGAATCCAAGTAACAACCTTCAAGAGGATCGCATCCTACCTCACAGGAAGAATGCATAAGGTCATCCTCCCGCCCTACTCCTCTCTCCCTAAGAACCTCAGCAGCAGTGCTCCACCCTCTTCAATATGTACATGACACCCCTGGTCAACATCGTCAAGAGCCATGGACTCAATATCATCTCCTAAGCTGATGACCCCCAACTCCTCCTCTCCCTTATCAACTACCCAGTGACCGAGGACAAGTTTTAAAGATGCATGAAAGAAATGGCCACCTGGACGAACAATAACTTTCTCAAACTCAACACCGACAAGACAGAAGTACGTATCTTTGCAAAAGACAAAGATACCTCCAGAAATGATGAATGGAGGCCATCTGAGCTGGGCCCAACCCATAGATCCACCGAACACACCTCCAACCTCGACTTCATTCTCAACTATCCACGAAGAAGCAAATTTGCACTATCTTCTACGCTTGCGTCCTCACCCTCCAAATGCTCAGGAAGGCCTTCAGATGGCTCCCACCCAACACTAGGCGAACAGTCAGGCAAGTTCTTGTCACCAGCAGACTAGACTACGGCAACTCCCTCTATGTAGGAATCACCGCCCATTTCATGACGAAACTCGAGGCCATCCAGAACACAGCAGCCAGACTCATCATTGACCTCCCCAGATGGGCACACATCACCCCTCACCTCAAGAAGCTCCACTGGGCCACTTGTGAGCAGAAGCCAGTTCAAGCTGCTAACCCAGGCTTATAAGGCGCTACACAAATATGGACCAGTGTGCCTTAACAATCTAATGACTTTCCAACAGCATACCAGGAAATTCGACTCCAAATCCCTCCCCTAGCAGGCACCCGACACATCCGCCGGACGAACACTGGAGGCCCGCTCTTTCTCCCACTTGGTGGCCAAGGGAACAACCTCCCCCTGCAACTCAGAGCCTCACCGTTGATGGAGCAAGGTTTCACATATACCAAAACTTGCTTGTACTCAACCCTCTCTAAATAACGTGTAATATATTAACCAACATGTTTTGTTTACTAATATTTACATTTCACAACATTTCTAGTATCTAGGGGATGCTTGCCTATCTGCTTTTACTAATATTAACTCAAGTGAATAAATATGGCTGCCGCAATGCGGGAATTTCACTGCGCAAGCGTCTGCCATACTCACGTGGTATGACGTCTTTTCTGCTTGGTGGGAAATCTTTGCTTCTGTGCACTAGTGCCAGAAATGGCCGCTTTAAATCTCACATCCTAATGCTTATGCTGCAGCTTGTACTAAGCTTTTTCGTTCTGCTTAACTATTAATGAACAAGTTAAAATAAAGTAATGGGGTTAGAGTAGAGATAAGTGAAATACAGTGCATTCATTTATTTTTGTATTCTAATATGTTTCTTTTTGACTTTGCTACTAGCTCGTACTTTGGGCCTCAACTCAGTCACCTCTTCCATCTTGAATGATGCCGCACATTCGCACACTGACTCTGAAATTGCTGAAGCATTGGCATTGAATGGTTGCCAACACTCTTCTTACCCACGATGTTCCTGGGAACCTGCTCGACTGACCTCTAAAGAGGAAGCAAGAAGAGTCAAATAAATGCAATGTATATTATTTGTATGCCAATATTGTTTGGCGGAATAACATCACGGGAAAGTAAATTGTGGGTGGGGATTCAATCAATATGAATTGAATTGAAATGACATCATCTTAGTATGGTGTGATGATCTCTCCTCGTTTTTCCAACCAATCAGTGAAGGGGACAACATAGATTTGTAACATTTAGGGGTGGTACTTTGCCCTCGAAATGGTATAACTAACGTAGGTTTAGATAGAGAAGTTGTCTGACTTGTCCAAATAGCTGACCTTTCACTGACCCAACGCACGCAATAGGCTATCGAGAGCAGAGGTGCTGGCGGAGCACTCTGTCAGAAGAATCGATTTCCCAATCGGGGTACTAATTGGCTTTTCCTAGAGAGAGGGGTGTGACGCTGGTGTTGCACTTAGCTGCGGTCATCTGTCCTGATCTGCACCTGTCTTGTCCCGTGAGAACCTGATTAGTCAGGAGCTTGGTCCCGGTCTTTTGCCCCAGTCCATGACCAGGACTGGTCATTGCACAATTCTAGGTAAATATAATCTATGTGGTATGTCCATGTGCTATTTCCCTTTTCTCACCCTTCCCAGGTACCAATGTCTAAATGTGTTACTGTGATTTCTTACAAACTTTATGTCCTATTGGTTATATTCTTGCTTGTAAAATTTATGGTCATGAGATTGTGACCTTTTCAATTTTGACTCAGAAAATCTCTCATAGATAAAAAATGTTAAAACTTTCCCCGGGTCTGTGATTATTATCAGACAGATGAATGTGTTTAATATACTACCTGTTTATTCTAACTCTCTGATTCACAGGACTTATAAAAAGGTGACAGTGTTTGGTAAGTCATGGTTTACAGGTATAAGTCCTAAATCGGGCCTCTGGGAAACTGATAGGGTGACTAAATTAGTAATTGATTACGTAGGACTACTAGTTCAAAGTGTGAATGTTATATGGGCCCTAGGCAGTGCTTTAAATGGAAAAAAATAAGTGCAGGTACTCATTAAAATGAGCTAGAGGCGTGGCAAGTGGGCGGGGCTACGGGAAGATATTATCATACATAATGACTTCTGTACGAGTTGCACCACATATCAAAACACATGAGAAATGTGTGTCAACAAAACAGATTACCTCATTACACAAAATGAAAGCAAAACAGTGATATGTTAACATTTTCTTATTTTGAGGTATTTGCTGCTTCTTAGTGCCTCTTATTTGTTGTTGTTTGGCACAATACTATAAACTCTCAAGCATGCACACACACATACAGAAAGCAACAAGTACACATGTACACAAAAGCATTCCTCACAGTCCCCTTAAAAAAATCTCCCGAGAGTGTCCTGGTTCTCTCCCCCTTTCTCTCACAGAAGAACAGGCAGACACAAGCAGGCAAGCACACAGCGACATACAAACACTCACACAAAGTCTCAGGTGGGATTAAAGCCATTTTAAACTCCTTACCTCCCATGGATTTTTTAATAGCTGCTGTGTCTAACTTTCGAATTAAAACATATTTTTCCTACACTTATCCACCACTATTCCACTTTGGGTTCTGGAGTAATGTATTACTCACCGAAAAGCGCTTCAGCGATGGTCAGGGGTAGTAAGCGCTATATAAATACAATTGTAATAACAATACCGACTTATGTAGTCAGTGTGCATTTTAAGTAGCCCCCATTTTCTTTTTAGCATCTGGCTTCAGGGCCGCTAATGAGATCCACAATACACACCTACGGCATATCACAGATGTGCACATATTGTAATTTGCCCCAGTCAGGGGTGAGCACAATTCGGGGAAGATGAAATAATGGTGCCACCATGTGCCTGCTGCAAGTTTTACAGGCAAACTAGACACAAGGGCATTGCTAATGCCTGCTCTGTGAAACAGTGATACTCAAAGTACAACCCGGGGGCTGGTTGCGGCCCTCCTGAACTTTGCCTGTGGCCTCCTGGTGAACAGCACTGGGCGGCAAAAAATAAACAGAAAAAAGAAGTAAAGGTGTCCTGTACCACTTAACTGTAGGAACACATTATTTTAAAAGACATCTTGCAACAAACGTGAACAAAATATGAACGTCTCTACATAAATCCAAACAAATGCATTTCTTTAACATGCAGAAGCATTTCACGTTAGTATATCAGTGCTTTGAGAAGTATCTATTAAACAATAGTTTCAAACATGAAGTTTTTAAACATTCATGCTTTCCCCAACCCTGACGGCAATGAAAATAGTGAACTAAGAGGCAAGTCAGTTGTTATGTGTACCGTTTGAGTGGCCTGAGTTGCTATTTTACATGGACAGCACCTGCCATCCTGCTTACATCAATGCGGCCATCGGTCACACGACAGGCCAAACTTTTTTTCCCCTTAGAAAATGTGTGTACCCATGATTTAGCACGTGCGCTCTGTCTAGATGAGAAGTCACTCAGGGCTGTGTGGCTGCATGCAACGCAGTTAACTTGGAATCCTACAGCCCTCCGAAAGTTTCCCATTTCTGGTACCATGAAGGTATTTTGAGAGCCCTGCATTACACACATAACGTCCCAAAAGCCTTAAGAGGTGCTTTGATTCTGTATTTATACTCAGGGACGCAGATGAAGCAAACAAGACAACACAAAACATCCTAGTCTTGGTAAAAATAGTAAGATGAACGACAAGACTGGAAACATGCCACCAACATACACTGCATGAACATGTGCTTAGCATGTCCGTACGAAAGATCAGCTCAGCCTCTCATCCTTGACAGGTCGGTAAAATAAGCACTATCATGTTAAGTCATACTGTGAATAAACCCTCAAAAGTAGTTTGCTTGGGCGGTGGTATAGAAATAGTGAATGCTATCAGGAGTTCCTATGTGAAGAGGTCAGGCAGAACCATGTTCATCAACATTGCAGAATCTCTGTGACCGAGTCCCTCCAAGAATATGTTCCAAAGTGTATAAAGAGCTAGGCACTTGCATTTAGCCTGCTTCGGAGCGCTCATAACTTTTGGCACGAAAAAGAACTGAGGCATAGCGGAATGTGCCCAGGGTCAAAGGAAACGCATACACATGCCCAAACGCGTACACACGAAAGTGTGCAGTCATGCACATACTGCCACACATACATGAATTCACTGTTGTATAATAAGTGTGTCTCGGGCTTCTGAGCGTATGCTGTGTGCCTGGGCTGTGGAGCATTATGTACCTGGGCCATTTGAGTGCAGTGGTCTGTACCTGTGCCCTGTGAGCTAAGGGGGTGTGCACGGGCCCTGGGTGAGCAGCATGTGCGCCTCTGTTCTCTGAACACAGCAGATTGAGGAACACAATCAGCCTTTGACACAATCAGCAAATACAACTTTGAGACTTCAGTAATCTTTGAGATGTGTTACGAATTCTATGTTTTCACGCATCTTTATTGTAATCATAGCAGCAAAGACAGACGAAAGCGGTCACTAAAACCTTTTGAATTAGAATCAAAGAAGCCAGCTTTTTTATTTGTGCCCCAGCACGCGCACCCCTGCAGTTTCTGAAATAGGCTGCGAGGGACAAAACCAGCTCTTCTTCAAACGACGAATGTGTTTAGGAGGGTCGAAGTGCTATGCTGAGGGCCCCCCCCCTGAGTGTGTCAAGAGCCCACTCAAACCCCTGCAGTTTTGGAACGCGGAAACTGGCGCTGCGAATCTTCAGCAGCAACTCTGCAAAAGGGCGGCTACTTCACACCTCATTCATTACTTGCACGCTACTCGGAAGCCCTGCCCTGCCCTGGTGGAGATGCATAACCTGAGCCTGCCGTCAATCAGGGTACCGGTACTCTCCTGGACCTACAGAGAAGTGCCGGTACTGACGGCCCAAAAATTCAGAAGTGCCGGTACTCAGTACCGGTGAGTACCGGCCCATTTAAAGCACTGGCCCTAGGTGAGTATGGTAAAACTGAGATAGTTGGTCCCTGCACTGTATCAGTATACTTTTCTTGGTAACAATAGTATGGTTAGGGATTAGTTCAAAATAGGTAGTTAGTCGTGTATTGACTATTGATTATTGATTCTTTATTGATTTTATGTGCTAACCAAAACTGTTTTCGTGTTGTCAAATGTTGTCTGGAACATCCCGGGATAAAGATAACAGTTGGTAAATAGAAGCCATACTGTTGTGAGGTTACTTGCCTAGAGGAATAGGTGCGTAAAGTTAGGTAAAACTTGAAGCACTAGTTAGGGGTTATTTTTCCTAAGTATAATTGTGAGAGTGACTGGTATATGCAGAAGGATTGCTCGCAATACAAAAATATATCATGAAAAATTTATGAATTTGGATTTGGAAATGGGAATTGACATTGGCAAATCAAAGGTATTGCAGAAACCAAATAGAGCTGAATTTTCTGACAAAGATTTGGAGAACATGAATGTGTCAGGTCATAAATTACAGACAAATGAATCGTTGACGTTGTTGTAAAAAGGGGGAGATCTAGACAAATGGAAAGTTAGATAGACAAAGAAAAAGGAAAAGGCACAGGCAAATAAAACATCTTCTGAATACTTACTAAAGGAAGCAGAAAAAGTCGAAAGGTTGTGACCGATGGGAGAAGTGCCAGGAGGAGGTTATGTAAATGTCCCATGGTCCCGACAGGATATTTTATCATTTACTAATAATTTCCCAAAGCTCAGAGAAAAACCTGTAGAATGGTACCGACAACTTGAAAGGTTCTTGAAGGTGTTGAAAGTATTGTTAAAAGATTTAGTTGGTTTCTTTGACATTTTTGTTCCAGCTGATTTGTGGTCCGAGTGCAAGATCACTGTACATTGGCCTAGTGCTGAATATCCTAGACACCAAAAGACAGGAGCCCCTTCAGGGGGGGTAATGAAGAAATACAACCAGGTGATAACTTACTTAAAAGGGAAAATTCCCCCCAAAGAAACTGATTGGACTAAAATAGACAGAACTACCCAAAATAAAGATGAATCTGTACATGCATTTTATGAATGCCTTTTGCAGGTATTTAAACAGTACAGTGGTTTGGAAAACATTGATAATAAAGACATGACGCATTTTATTTATCGTTTTGTGTCTGGACTAAGACCTGAAATCTCCCAAATAATTAAAGAGCATAAACTGTGTTGGCAAGCAAAGCCTGTCGGCAAAATTCTCAAGTATGCAAAATACTGGGAGGATGAAATTGATAATTAACTAATGAAATTAGAAGAAAAGGTAATGTGGACTCAAGCTAAAATGGCAGAACAACAGGAACTTCAGTTAAATCAGCAAGCAAATAGTCAGAAAAGAGGGAAGGCCAAGGTGAATGAAGTGGGGGCAAACCCAGAGGAAAAATGAGCAAAGAAGAGGTGAAGAAAAAGTTTCCTTGTCATGAGTGCGGAAAATTAGGGCATTGGAGAAACGAGTGTAAATTAATACAGAATAATAATGTCCAAACGCAAAATTGAAATCAACAGATGCAGAATGAGGTGTCAATGAGACAGCCGCAACAAGTAATACAGAATCAATTGACTCAAGCCCCTATGCCAGATTTTGTGAGTCAACCCAAATACAGTGTGGACACCGGATTTCGGGAGGGAAGTGGTAAGAAAAATACGGTAACACCACAGTTTCTTTTACAGGACACATTTTTTGAGTCGGAAGACTATTGACGGTGCCTGGGAGGGGGGAAGAGGATTGCGTACTTGGCGCATCCTTACCGGTAGATCAGTCAGGTCCTTACATTGAAGGGAAAGTAGAGGAATATGGTGTTACCTTTTTGTTGGACACTGGTGCTACCTGTGTCACTGTGAGAACAGCAGACATCCCAAACCTACCCCTCTCGGAGAAGCGATTCAAGTAGTGGGCGTTTCTAATAAACAAATTATGCCCCCTGTCACAGAACCTATGGAAGTCTGTATTGACAACTTTCGAGAAATGCACAAATTCGTAGTGTGCGATTCTAGCCCTGTAAACTTGCTAGGAAGAGATTTACTGTGCAAAATGAACTGCACAATCTTTTGTACATCAAATGATGTTGAAATTCAGACTCTAGATGAAGACGAAGTGTATAAAATTATGCTGGCCAGACAGGAAACAGAAGTTAAAAAGATGTCTCTAGAAGATTTACCAGGAGAACTAAAGACTTTTGTAAATGCTGATGTGTGGGATTTTACTGGGAAAGAGGTAGCCAAATGGCAGATGTCGATCCCATAAAAGTAACAGTGAAAGAAGGTGCAGTTTTACCCAAACATTCAACAGTACAAAATGAGTCCTGAAATAAAAGCAGGAGTTGCACAAGAAATAGGGCGTTTGGTTGAACAAGGTATTCTTGAGGAAATAATGAGCAGTCCATGTAATTCACCTATAATTGGCATAAAGAAACCAAACGGGAAGTACAGGGTGGTCCAAGACCTGAATAAATTTAATAAAATTGTTGTCCTGTGTTGCCAAGTAGTACCAAATCCAGCTGTGATTCTATATAAAATGCCATGGGAGCCGGATGGTTCACTGTGATTGATTTATGCCATGCTTTCTTTTCCAACCCGCTGCATCCAGGTAGCAAATGTTTATTTTCGTTCAAATTTGACGACCATGTTTACGTTTGGAATCGTGTCCCTTGGGGTTACTCGGAAAGTCCATCCATTTTTATTCAGATTTTGAATAAGTGCCTTGAGTCCCTGGTACTGCCTGGAAAATCTGTCCTGGTGCAGTATATCGATGACCTATTATTGGCATCGAGAACAAGAAATTACTGTGTAATTGATTCCATTGCATCGCTGACCCATTTAGCAAAAGGTGGACATAAAGTGTCCCCAGAGAAATTGCAATACTGTACAACCTCAGTAAAGTATCTGGGACACCAGATAGAAAGAGGGGTCAGGAGAGTGACATCTGAACGAATCAAAATAATTCAGAACATGAAATTACCCCAAACTCATAAAGAAATCAGAATGTTTCTCGGAGTTGTAGGTTATTGCAGGCAGTGGATTGTGGGATTTGCAGTGCTTGCAAAGCCACTGATTCAAATGACAAAGAAACAAGCAAGAGATCCAGTCAAGTGGGATGATGAAATTATGACTGCCTTTTTAAAATTGCGTAACAGTCTGTGTGAAGCTCCATCATTAGGGATGTCAGATTATTCAAAAGAATTTGCACTATTTTGTGACACAAGAGACAATTGTGCACTTTCCGTCCTAACCCAGACCCATGGGTTAATGCGACGACCTATGGTGTATTTTTCTGCAACATTGGACCCAGTGGCATCTGCACTGCCAGGTGGTCTGAAAGCAGTAGCTGCAACATGCATGAGTCTTGAGCAAAGTGAATCCATTGTCATGGGACATCCTGTAACAGTGTATGTTCCACATTCAGTCGTGATTCTGTTAACTAGAACACGTACTCAGCACCTAACACCTAGTCGGATGACTAAGTATGAAAGAAGTATCCTTGGATCAGAGAATGTGACAATAGTGAGATGCACTATTCTAAATCCAGCAAACTTTGGTGCCCAATTCTCACTTTGAGGAAGTCAGAGAGGAAGTCGGACATGATTGTATCGACTTAAACTGAATTCAGTACCAAACCTCGCGCAGACATACAGGAAGAACTTTTAAAAGACCTAGACTATGAGTTATTTGTAGATGGCTCGTGTATGCGCCATGAGGAAGGAGGACTAAGCGCTGCTTTTGCTGTATGCACTCTATCAAACATAGTTGAAGCATCCTATTTACCAGGAGTCAATTCTGCACAAGTAGCCGATTTGATTGATTTAATAAAAGCCTGCAAAATTGGGGAAAAATTGGAAAATAACCATTTACACTGATAGCCGGTAGGGTTATGAGGTTGTGCACGACTTTGGCCAACTCTGGATGCAAAGGAAGTTCATGACTTCCTTCAGGAATTCCTATCAAAAATGGACAATATGTAAAGGAATCACTTGAAGCAATTAAATTACCTAAAGAATTGGCCGTGGTCCAATGTGCTGCTCACCAATCTTGAACTGACAGAGTGACAGCCGGTAATCATGATGCTGACCAAGTGGCTCAACATTGTGCCAAATATAAAATGGTAATAAACCAGAAAATTGAAGCATGTGGAAACAGCTTCCAACTTATGCTTTTGTGTGTTGTGAATACATGGGAGGAAGTGAGAGATTTACAAGGTGAGGCAGAGCCCAAAGAAAAGGACGACTGGCAGAAAATAGGGTGTCGAGTGAGACCTGAAGATGGCATAATAGTCTACCTAGATGGGAGACCAGTGTTACCCGACTGTATGCTTGCACCAATGGCTAGAATGTACCATGGGGATACACACACAGGGAGAGATGCTATGGTGAGACTGTTTAGATGAGACTGGTGCAATGCAAAGTTCAGGAACATAGCAGAGAGTCTTTGCCAGAGATGCCTTACATGCCATAGATTAAACCCTGGTAAGAAACTATTGTGTTCGGTTTATCAAAAAGAAAAAAGGACACTTGTTACAGTTCTAAACCATTGGTTAGACAAGTGAATGAAACACCCTCAAAAACTCAATGTTGGTCGTAAAAGCGGTATATATTTTTCATCCGCCCCGTATTGATGTTATGGCATTTATCATTGGATGTTACAATACGTGCTCAATGCCAGCCTCATCCAGAGGCACCTCTGGTATACAATGCAGTGTCCAGAGAATTGAGGGTTGCCCCCAAAAAAAAGGTGTGGAGAAAAACAGGAATTATTAAAAAGAAGAAATATTAAAAAAGAGAACTCACCTAAATGCTTTAATAAGAGGAGAGGTTCTACTTTTGTAAAATATGTGGGTACTTTAAATAGATCGAGTTACTAGATCCATTGGTATTCTCAGAATAAGCTTGTCGACATGTTTCAGCTCCCCTTGGCCCAGCCTGGTCTGTGGAGCTTTCGTCAGGACTAACATACAGGAATATTTATACTCACACCACTTGTGTAGTACATTTAAGTGTCCACTTTATGGCACCTAATTCTCGAACGTGCTCTCAGTGATCTGTAATATAAAGAAAGGAGAGACAGACAACAATACAAACATTTTTTGATTGTCTTGTTATTTTTGGGGGGCGAATTAATGGTTTAATAATCTTGTAGATTGTAGCGTTATTTGTCGCTAGAATGTAAGTGAGAAAGGAACCAGTTTGGTAGAGGACCAAGTTTCTTTTTGAGCTATATGTGCTGAAAGAGTTACATCTTGATTTTGTGTTGGAGTAATGTTGAGATGTTAATAAGGGGGGTGTTGGTAGGTTCTATAACGTCACGCTATGACCACGTGATCACCCTTTGTGCTATATACCATCTTTATTGAGGATACATTAATGTATGTTTAATGGTATATTTCAAAACTGTGTTTTAACATACAGAGAGGATCTGTGTGGTAGTATGAACGATAGTTACGATTGAAACGATCAATTGCAAATTTATGCCCTGTTCATTTTGAAAGCCTGTAGCAAATACTGCTCTATTGTAGAAATGTTATGCCCAGTGCATTCTATTTTATTGTTCAACAAGATAAAATAACGAGCTTGATTGGCCGCTATGCTATCTTAATTTAGTGCTTGTTCCCCACATCATGATTTGCCCCAGGTCACAAAAAGGAATTAATTTACACCCGTTATCAAGAATTATTGTAAATGATATGAGGTGAACATCATTCTGAGTTGTTTTGCCACGGGTTACCGATCATGTCTTAATAGACCCTGCCTGTACTCGAAGAGCGTATTTCTTCGTCAGGGAGTTACCGCTTAGCGAGCGCAGAGCTGTAGAGAAGGAGGGCTTATTGTTAAGTTCTCCCCTCCTGCACCTTACCGGTTGTTAGAAATCGATGTGGAGCCGCCATTACCCACGTGGCTTGCAATGCTGTGGCTTGTGCTGACTCTGCCCCTGGACATCAGGCGCGCGTGTTTGGCTCGTATTTAAAGAGCCATGAGCGGTAATGAAGGGATGGTTTTTTTATTTCAAAAACAACTTTATATTCCGCTTACTGAGATGTTGTGGGCAGTGGAAATTGTGTGTAGTGAACAAATTTATTACAATGCGATATCTATTGGGCATAACTTCTCGGTCTCTGCTGTTATTCGAGGATCAAGATAAATATTTATTTGATAACAATGTTCACTTCATATCATTCACAATAATTCTTGATAACGGGTGTAAATTAATTCCTTTTTGCGACCTGGGGCAATTCATGATGTGGGAAACAAGCACTAAATTAAGATAGCATAGCGGCCAATCAAGCTCGTTATTTTATCTTGTTGAACAATAAAATAGAATGCACTGGGCAATAACATTTCTACAATAGAGCAGTATTTGCTACAGGCTTTCGAATTGAACAGGGCATAAATTTGCAATTGATCGTTTCAACCGTAACTATTGTTCATACTACCACACAGATCCTCTCTGTATGTTAAAACACAGTTTTGAAATATACCATTAAACATACATTAATGTATCCTCAATAAAGATGGTATATAGCACAAATGGTGATAACGTGGGCATAGCGTGACGTTATAGAACCTACCAACACCCCCCCCTTATTAACATCTCAACATTACTCAAACACAAAATCAAGATGTAACTCTTTCATCACATATAGCTCAAAAAGAAACTTGGTCCTCTACCAAACTGGTTCCTTTCTCACTTACATTCTAGCGACAAATAACGCTACAATCTACAAGATTATTAAACGATTAATTCGCCCCCAAAAATAAGAAGACAATCAAAAAAATGTTGTATTGTTGTCTGTCTCTCCTTTCTTTATATTACAGATCACTGAGAGCACGTTCGAGAAGTAGGTGCCATAAAGTGGACACTTAAATGTACTACACAAGTGGTGTGAGTATAAATATTCCTGTATGTTTGTCCTGACGAAAGCTCCACAGACCCGGCTGAGCCAAGGGGAGCTGAAACATGTCGACAAGCTTATTCTGAGAATACTAATGGATCTAGTAACTCGATCTATTTAAAGTACCCACATATTTTAGAAAAGTAGAACCTCACCTCTTATTAAAGCATTTGGGTGAGTTCTCTTTTTTAATATTTCTTCTTTTTAATAATTCCTGTTTTTCTCCACACCTTTTTTTGGGGGCAACCCTCAATTCTCTGGACACTGCATTCTATACCAGAGGTGCCTCTGGATGAGGCTGGCATTGAGCACGTATTGTAACATACAATGATAAATGCCATAACATCAATACAGGTTTTTGAGGGTGTTTCATTCACTTTTCTAACCAATGGTTTAGAACTGTAACAAGTGTCCTTTTTTCTTTTTGATAAACCGAATACTTATCATGAGGAAATAACTGGACACATTTTTTCCTCCTCCCTACCAGTTGATTACTTAATAAGAAACTATTGTGCCCTGGGAAAATCGGGAAAGCAGAAGGCTTTTTTATTAGACTACAAATTGATTTCATTCAGTTACCTGCTAGTCGAGGATTAAAATATGTCCTGGTTATTGTCTGCCTGTTTTCAAAATGGGTTGAAGCATAATCTACTTGCAGGAACAATAGCATAACTATAGCCAAACTTTTCTTAAGGGAACTTATCCCAAGGTTTCGTTTTCCAGTAACGATTGAGTCAGACTGAGGAAGGCACTTTAATAATGAAATAATCAGTCTAATCTGTGAAGTATTTAAAATTGAGCAAAAACTGCACTGTGCATATCTACCAGAGGCTTCTGGAATGGTAGAACAATTGAATGGCACTATTAAAGCAAGATTGGGAAAGATGTGTGAATCTACCCAATTGGAATGGCCTGATGCTTTACCTCTTGTCTTGATGTGACTCAAAAGCATACCAGACAAGAAAACAGGCTTGAGTTCCCATGAAATACTCATGGGAAGGGCAATGAGGCAAGCATGTGTACCAGGACATCAGCTGTTAACTATATCTGATGATTTAGTGTTGGGGTACTGCAAAGAGTTGGCTGACCAAGTGCAGTCTATCTCTCACCAGGTTGGGGAAGACGCAGAAGCCAGACATTCAACTCCAGCACATTACTTGAACCCTGGAGATTGGGTTGTGATAAAGATACACACTCGGGAATCTTGCCCAGCACCAAGGTGGAGAGAGCCACATCAAGTGATACTGGTTACCACCACAGCTGTAAAGTGCAAGAGAATCCCCAACTGGATCCAACAAGTCATACCAAAAGAGTACCAGAACCTGACGAAGTTGAAGCTGAAGGTTGTGCTGTGCAGCTGAAGGGTCTCAAGAAGTTGACCCTGAAGTAGTTGACGAAGAACAACCGAGCACCAGTCAGGATGAATGGATCCCAGTGGTTGACATACCTGAAATCAGAGTGAGAATAAGAAGCCAAACATATTTAGATAGTCAGACTGATAGTGAGGACGAGATAGGTATAGAAGAACGTACTCAGATTACAGATATCCAAGCCAATGGTAATCATGAGGAGGATCAGATAAGGAAAGAACAATATACTCAGACCAACAACACACCTACCAGAACTCCCTTGTTTGAGAAGGGACAGATAGGTACTAGTCAAAACACACTGGCAGAAGATAATCAATAAACTTCAAGACCTGTGCAGGACCAGACAGGATTAGTAAAAAGGATTCAGGATGAAGAAAAATTTCCAGGCCCAACACTGTCATATCCTGTCCTATCCAAATCAGGTCAGATTAGGATAGAAGGGTCAATACAGGAAGAAGGGTGAACTGGGGTAGGTGAGTTAGAGAGGAAACCTGAAGTTGACGAAAATCAGGTTGTGCCACAACTTAAAGAAAATAAATGAACACTAGAAGAATCAGAACGCACAGTGCCAGCTAAAAGACTCAGATAAGGTGATAAATGGCCTGGTGTTGTTAAAAGACTGAAATATGGGGGGAGGAGCCAAGCAGGCATTCGAAATGGCCGCATAGTCGCTCGGCTCCGCGAGCCCTTTTGCCCCACACGTCTATCCTGACGTCTATCCTGAGCCGTGAAGGCATATTTTGCTGGGGGAGAAAATCGAGCACCTACCGTTTGTTCCCGGAGCTCCGATGTGCAGCGGATCCTGAGAACTGTCCCCGTCTGCTCCGCGGCCTACGCGGTGATGGGACCGGGGCGTTGACTAGGCGGGGCCTCCGGCCGCAGTGGTAGCATCAACGGCCGTTGCTGACGATCAGGGGCCTGCTGGTGGGTGCCGTTGACGTGAAAGACCGCCTCCGGCAGTGAAGACCCGGTCCGCTTGTCGGCGACCCTTGAGGAGCAGTGGGGTGGCACTGTATCGGAGGGGGCGCTTGAATCCTGCCCCCCCTCCCCAAACTTTGTTGCCCGGGCATAACCAAGGTCTGCCCCCGATATTGGCAGGTGGCTCCCGGGGCCCGGTCGGGACTTTAGCCTTTTGGTGGCTCTCCTTTCTGGGGCCTCCCTCGCAGTCTGTTTGCCCTGGAGACGCATCCTGTGGCGCCCCCGTGGTGAGGCCTGGTCCCTGAGTGTGGAATAGGGACCGGGCCTGCTGGATCAAGATGGCGGCTGGTGCCCTCCTCTACGACCCGAGTCCAAGTTGGACGGCTGATGTGCGGATGGGGCCGGGAGGCTCGCAACACACAAAGGAGTTCATTTCCCGAGACGTGATGGCTGCCTTAACAGTTTTGCACGAGACTATGCTTTGCCATGCTAGAGATTTGGGCGGAAGAATGGACGCCATTGCTGTTTTGGCATCCCTGGCGGCCACGCCCCGATTCCACGGGGCTGCCGG
The DNA here is from genome assembly GCF_964263255.1 of Lissotriton vulgaris. Taxonomy (NCBI): domain Eukaryota; kingdom Metazoa; phylum Chordata; class Amphibia; order Caudata; family Salamandridae; genus Lissotriton; species Lissotriton vulgaris. The sequence goes on along the minus strand of NC_141693.1, from coordinate 971,624,320 downwards.
TGAACTTGCTGCTGGACCCATGGAGGAAGTTTCGGCTTCGCTGGGGCACCGGGGGCCGCTTGGGGATCGGGCTCCCGTGTCTGAGCGGGCCGTCTTGATTGCTTGTTTGGATGTCTCCTTGGGACCCTTGTCCAGCTGGCGGCTGGGAGTGGAGTGCTGTTTTTCCTCTTGGACTGGCCTGGTCATGTCGCAGCGGTGGCTGGACTGTGTGACTTTCCTCTCCTTGATGGCGTTGTCGTTTGTGTGCTTCGGGAGGCTACCGGGACCGGTGTTGACACTGTTGGATCTTTGCTGTTTATACTTCGATGGGCTTGGATTGTTGTACTCTTTCATGGCTGCGCCCCAGCTGGATTCGCTCATACTGTTTGGACCCTCAGGATTGTGTTCTAAATTGATTAACGAGAGGACTTCTGGTGGTGCCACTGCCAGACAGGGTCAGGGATGATGTGTTAATGTTCTATTGGTAATATTATAGACAGATGGCGTAGTGGGTATGTTCGATCGATATTTTATCGTTCTTATGCTCGGGGTTTGTTATTCTCCAGTACAGTATTACTTCCATTCTGGGATTTCCGTGGTTAGGGGTGAATGGCGGGGCCGGGCGGTACGATGAGGGCCCTCCTCCGCTTATTTTCTTCACTTTCTTTCTCTGTCTTTCTATATTTCGGGTCTCTATTAGGGCGACAGGCACGCAGCTGGGGGGGTAGGCCATGGCCTTCTGCGGGTGTGCAGGGTGGGAGTTGTGGGGTGGGGTTTGATTGATATTTGTTTCTATGGCCCTTTAGTCTTTCTTTCCTTTTTAGTGTCGTCGTCACTCATGCTCTTTGCGGTATGTTTGGTGTTGAGGGGTGGGGGTCAGACTTGTTAACCGATGGGGCAGTACCTGCCTTTCTCCTGTTTTGTATATTTTGCCCCCCGATGACTCCTTCATATCACTATTATTTGCAGATATCCTGATTTACACATTATTGTGGGATTGTGTATGATTGTGCGACATTTCTTTAGTTTCTTATTGGAAAATTAACCTCTCGAATCCTGATTTTCAGCTGTTATATATGATTACATGCTACGCATTGTTATTTTCCTATCCCGGGTCTCGAACTGCTATAACTATGTATAATGCTTGCTTTACTCCAAATATGTTTAGCGTCTGGCCGGGATGGTTGTAGGCCCATACCTGTAAATGCATGTACTACAAATAAAGGTTAAAAAAAAAAAAAAAAGACTGAAATATTGCCTAGTCACAATAGATGAAGAACCAGAACAAGTAGATGAAGTGACAAGCCAAATTGAACCGTCTACAAGCAATCAAAGAAGGAGAAGTCCACGCCTGAAAAAGCTGAACTATAAATTTAAAGGCCCTGAATGGACATACATCAGCATTGAGGATTTCGAAAACCTAGAAATTAGTGATGAAGAATTGATTGCCGATCACTTATAGTATGGCTAGGACTGACAATAGCAATACCATATTTGATGGTTACTAAGCAAAATGACACTAGTATACACGGAAAGATAGCGCACCACAAACAAGATAGAGTAGATTTAGAAGCATCAGAAGAGATAGAATTACATCACATTAGAAATAGAAATGAAACTGAAATTAATGTTTTTGCTAGTCTATTAGTACATTATGTAAAGACTATGCAAATTAGTGATTGTTATGTCTGTGTGAAATTACCAGCTTCTGTATCTGAAGGTGTTACCTACCATCATTTGCCCCTGACCTATGGCATTTCCAGTAGTATATTAACTAGTTTGTTTTATGAAACTGGAAGGTTGCGGTATTATTATTCTAACATAGATGTTACTTTTCCTGAGATTCCTATACGTAGAAGAATGAATCCTGTCCTTAGTGCTAAAGATGCCCAATTCTTTGGTGAATTTTTCCTAACAATGAAAGAAATAGGTATAGTTAATGCACACAAAGGCAATCTAACATGTAGTTTACACGAAGAAGAAAAGGTATTTTTAAACTTAGTAGAGAAAAGGAGACAGGATTTCCATAATAAAGCCACTGAAACGAAACCTCAAATACCCAAATGGGCTGAAAGGGAGGAAATCATGACAACTGGCAAACCTCATGCTGCTATGTCTTTGGACTTTGAAAAGATGGGGAAAATCTGTCTCCATAGAAAGAAAACTCAGTATAAAAATGTATTCATTGGTTCCAGTGCATATGAACACAATTTCCTAATAATTGGGGGTTGGAGACTAAAAGGGGGAACTGATCCAGTATTTCCTGGAGTCTATTACATTTGTGGGAACAAAGCTTACTTTAAGCTACCTGATCATTGGTATGGGAATGGCTATTTTGGAATAGTATTCCGAAAGGTATACCATGTAAAAAAAATCACTGGAATCAATGAACACGAAAATGAACTAACACGTTATAAAAGAGCTAGTTTTGCAGAAATTGTAGGTGATATATTTAGTGCATTGATAACTTCAGTGGGAGTGGTTCAGAATACTCAAAGAATTTGCAAATTGTCTACAGTGGTGGATCGCTTATCGACTGACACTGCTGGAGGATTCTTAATGATCAATACCGAATTGGTTGCGATCAGATCAATGGTTTTACAAAATCGACTTGCTCTTGACATATTATTGGTAAAAGAGGGCGGAGTCTGTAAAATTTTGAAAGCACAACATTGTTGCACGTACATACCAGATAAAAGTGTTGAAATTGGAAGATATGTAAGGAACATTACTCATTTGGAAGAAGAACTGAAACCACTGGAAGTTGATAGTGCATGGAAGAGACTTACTGATGGTCTCACCTCTATTGGTACTTGGATATCTAATGTAAGTAGAAGTATTGTAGGTAAAGTACTGATGCCAATAATGGGAATATCACAAATCATATTGGTGATAATGATTTGGTGCAAATGCTGTAGAAATAGAAAAAGGTACACTATTAATGAGAAATTGAAGAAAAAGAAAATTGATGAGATTCAAATGGAAGAGTTAAAGGGGGATATACATAGGAAAATGTAAGTTGATCAGAATAATGGTAAAAAGAAAACTGCCCAAGTAATTGAAGAAATTTAATTGGGAGAGTGTTGAAGTTGGCATCTGGTTCCTTAATTTGTGATGATATAAAATATCATCAAAGAGGGGATTGATGGAGCAAGGTTTCACATATACCGAAGCTTTCTTGTACTCAACCCTCTCTAAATAACGTGTAATATATTACCCCACATGTTTTTTTACTAATATTTACATTTCACGACATTTCTAGTATCTAGGGGATGCTTGCCTATGTGCTTTTACTAATATTAACTTGAGTGAATTAATATGGCCACCGCAACGCGCTAATTGCACTGCGCATGCGTCTGCCATACTCACGTGGTGTGACGTCTTTTCTGCTTGGTAGGAAATCTTTGCTTCTGCGCATTAGTGCCAGAAATGGCCGCTTTAAATCTCACATGCTAATGCTTATGCTGCAGCTTGTACTAAGCTTATTCAGTCTGCTCAACTATTAATGCACAAGTCAAAATAAAGTAATGGGGTTAGAGTAGAGATAAGTGGTATACAGTTGAAGGACTGGGTTCTGTAAGACCCAGCGGTGCCAGGGCACAACACCTGAAACCTTCGTGGGTAACCTGCTCCGGCGTACAGGTCACAGAGACACGGGACACTTCCTTCGGCGTCAAAGATTCAAGGTTTATTTGCTGCAGGGAACACAGAGATCACGACAAGTACACAGCGTGCAACTTGGGGAGACTGCTTCAAATTGGTTCTGTGAATCGCTCCTTTTATACAGTTTTTACCCATAGGATAACATTGAACACAAAAGTTTACAACCCGGTTCCCACAATTATCCCTCAGAGGGGTCGTGTTGGTCACTTTGAAACACATAAGGTCCGAAACATAAGTGCGGAAACATTTGGCGGTTCCCAACTGTAAAAACCCATCTTCCCACCATTAGCAAATTCCAATCGGCAGTAAAACAGATCGAAATAGGAACAAGGACAGGTGTAGAGGAAGACGGAGACAGTGGGGAGATCGGAAAGGGTGTAAAAGGGGAGGTATCAGGAAACACGAGATACAGGCATCAAAGGGACGTGCCTAATGGGATGCACGGCTGAGACAATAAGCTCGTGCGGCAAGATGAACCTCGTGCGGCGCCATCTGCCTTACAGTAGCATCCCCCTCGTCATAAAGACACTTACAAAGAACATGTGTCTTCCGCAAATATCTTGGGAGTCCCAGGGTCGCGAAGCGGACAGCGTCCGTTCGCTGGCTACTTGAGGGCAAGAGACAAAATGGATGCCGTATCTAAAATGGAACCCGTGGGTACAGATGAAAAACCCACATAACAAACGAACGGTTTAAGTCAGCACAGCGAAACTGCGCACACTTACCAAACTCGTCATTTGCGGTTCATAGATACCAGACTCGACCATATTCGTGCGAGTCGATAGCACCACTTACAATTGTCACGGAACCTCAGACGCTCCTTTTGCCCTCACGTAGGCAAGCACTAGTCGGAATCATATTCGATATTCATCAGACCATCGAGATGTTGCTGTAGCATAGCTCTGTCCAATCGAGTCCCCTTGGTAACAGATGGTTGTCTCATACACGTTGTAGCACAGAGGCCACATAAGGCAGGACCACACTGCACACAAAGGCAACACGTGAACAGGAACACTACCACAACTCCGATGATCATCAGAATTCTCCAACCCCAAGTCGACATCAGGCCCCAAAACCATCCTAGCAACGTCCAATCCCCTACATCCACGTGTATGGATTCGGAGATCTTATGCAACCTCGAGATGGCTTGATAGACAGTTGGAGCATTATCTGGAATAAAAATGCAGCAGCTCGAATGGATCACCTTACATACCCCACCACGATCTGCTAAGATGACATCTAAAACCATACGGTTTTGTAACGTCATAAGTCTCTCCGCCTGAAGTTCTGTGGTGATATTACCAAGGGCACTGGCAGTCATAGCAAATAAAGTATGTACCCTTGGCAGCCAGAAACACAGGGGATGAGAACATCGGCAGAATGTAATTTTCGGTGCAAGCACTTGCTCCAAGTCGGGCTTGCGATCTTCGGCCACGACCCATAAGACAAAAATTACCAGTGTGGGGTACGACCCATATTGGAGGCGAGCTTTTAAGCTGCTTTTCGCTAGTGAACACACTATATTCGCCTCTACTTAGGACCCTATAGGCTTGTACCTCTTCTTCAGGGATAAGCGAAGGATCATAGATATCGCTATCTAAATCCTCTATGGCTATCGACAAAGGCTTCTGATACGAGGTAGGACCAGAGTAGGGGGAACGTGGTTCTCGAATGGGGTGGAAACCCAGTGCGCTTCGAAACATTGTTTGAAATGCTCGAGCTGACCCTTGGGAACTATACGGTAACACCAGATATGGAATTCCCTTATCCGTAGTATGTGGCATCAACCCACACACCCAACAATTAGTAGTGTTAACCACTAACTGATGCTGATGGAGGAGCTGAATAAAGAAATTGTTGCGGAATTCTACACGTCTAGCCTGCTCGTGTTCCGGTAACATGTGAAAGGAATGTGGAGAAGCAGTAGAGGTAAGATTAGGGTAGGGAGTAGGAGTAGGTGTAGCGGGTAAGAAGTAAGACATCGTATAGTACACCCCACCCGCCAATAATGCAGAAGCAGTCAAAAACAATACAAACAATTGGAATATAAAACATTTGGTACGACTGAGTTGCTGCAGCTTGAATCGATGCGCCTTAGCTCCCTCCAAATCATTCAGCTTCGAGAATGCCATTCCCTATGACCGTCCGCAACGTTTCTTGACGCACTTCGTTCTGTGTAGCAATAGTCAATCCCTAGGAGTTCCTAGGAACCGACGGTCTTTAACCTAGCGTCAAGACCTACTATCCAGAAGGAAGTACGCGCGCGGCCCTACGGCCTTCAATACACAATATGTATGTACAAGCACAATGTCTCTCAGCTGTGGAAGTAAAAAGATACAGGGAGGAAACTCAATATGTACAAAAATTTCAATGATACGAATAGTCAAACTGATCACGGGAAATCGGGGATAATGCAGTTGTCAATTTCAGCAAAGCAAAAAAAAATATTTTATTTGTCCTAAACGCGAGATCGCAAAGAATATCGATGTTTCCCAGGACGTGTCTGCTCGTCGAACAAAGGATCCGTTGAAGAGACAGCGTCCTGCTGATCAGTCGATTGTTCTGGACTTGAGCCCTTTGCTGACAATTGTTCAACGGTGTCTTTCTGCTGCGCTGAGGATTCTCCAACAAGCTGTGCGTCGCTAAAAGGCACAAACACCGGCAATGTTTCTGTTTCTGTTGACGCAATGCCTTTCCTTACCCACGGGTCTGCCGGCAAAGGGATAGGGACTCGCTTGGTGTGCGTAGCGTGCACCCAATTCTTGCGCCCCTCAAGACGAACGGCAGTCCTCGTGGCCAGGAGTACCTGGTAGGGTCCAGTAAATCTTGGGTCCAAATTGTTCTTTCGTGAAAAGTTGCGTGTTACCACCCAGTCTCCGGGCTGGAGCTGGTGGCCTGGAACCTCTGTCTGCGTCGGCAATGCGTCGTAAACCTGTTGATGAATTAACCTCAGTTTAGCAGTCAAGTCATGTAAATAGTCAATCAGCATTGGATACTCAAGATCAGAGAATATTCCTGGCCTAGGAACCCCCCACACATTCGCAGGACGGCCGAACACTATTTCGTAGGGGCTAAGCCCTATTCGGGAGTGTACAGTCGCCCTAGTTGACAGTAATGCTAAAGGTAAAGCGTCTGGCCACGAAAGACCAGTCGTAGCCTGAATCTTTGCTAGCTTTAGTTTAAGGGTGCCGTTGTACCCTTCAACCAATCCAGCTGACTGGGGATGATTGGCGCTGTGGAATTTTTGATTTATTCCAAGGCCCTTACACACACTCTTCATCACACTTCCAACAAACTCACTTCCATTATCTGACCACACGACTCTAGGCATTCCATACCGAGGAAAATATTCCTTCAGTAGGATTTTCGCAGTAGACAAAGCAGTATTGTCTTTGAGGGGATAGGCCTCGATCCATCGAGAGAATGCGCAAACCACAACTAAAACGTATTTCAGGTTATTGCATCGCTCCATATGGATGAAGTCCAATTGAATCACCTCAAAGGGATACGAAGGGGGAGCAAAACTGCCAGGAGGAGTTGGGGTTCCTTTGCCAGGATTTTACATCATACACACCATACAATTCTTCACCAGACGTTCAGCACATTTCGTAATGCCATCATTCTTCCACACAGGCGACAACAACTTACAAATACCTTTCGCGCTAATATGTGCTAACCCATGTGCCATTGTCACAACGGCCAGTACATACGCGTCAGGCAACAACCATCTTTTCTGATCTGACAAATCAATCCAACAACCACTTGCATCCAACTTTCCCGTACTTTCTTTCCACTTCGCCTTTTCAGTCTCGGTGGCCTCATTCTGAATTGCTTTCACGCTGTCAACAGTATCTTCACACATACTTGATTCTGTAGGCCACCTAACCGAACTCGTCACATACATTCGAGTGCTAAGGTTCCGGGCAGTCTCCTTAGCAATCTCATCTGCAAACGCGTTACCACGACCAACATCATCCGTAACTTTACGATGCGCACTACACTTAACAATCGCAACTTGTGTAGGCAAAGTCAATGCATCCAAAAGATCGTTCACAAGCTGGCCATGCTGAATCCTCGTACCATGCGACGTCAGGAAACCACGCTCTCGCCACAATCGTCCAAAACTATGTGCTACACCGAAAGCGTACTGGCTATCGGTGTACACATTCACACGTTTACCTTTTGCTAACACACATGCTCTAGTGAGAGCAATCAATTCCGCAGCTTGAGCAGAATTCTGATTCAATCTTGCAGTTTCAACAACAGTATTCAACGTTACAACAGCATAAGCCGTCGTCACATCACCATTCGACAACTTAAAACATGACCCATCCACATACAGAGTGCCATCCGGATCTTCCAGTGGGGTGTTTTTAAGGTCCACTCGACCTTTCGTTTCTTCTTCAGTCCTCAAGTAGCAGTCATGTTCTGCTACTTCATCTGACTCTGCGCTAATTGGTAACAAAGTTGCCGGATTTAGGACATTACAACGTTTTATCTGAATATGGCTTGCCAAGAGCGTCAATTCGTACCCAGATAACCTCGCACTCGTCAAGTGCTGAGTTTTCGTACGATTCAACAGAGTATCGACTGCATGCGGAACCATCACCGTAAGCATATTATCCATGACCAATCCTGCTGATTGTCGGATGGAGACCGCAGCTGCCGCTGTTGCTCGTAAACAACTCGGCAATGCTCTAGCTACTGGGTCCAAGGTCGAGGAAAAATATGCACATGGACGTTGCTTACCACCAAAAGGTTGCGTTAAGACACTCAAAGCACAACCTTCCTTCTCGTGAACATATAGCGTAAACGGCTTGCTATAGTCAGGAGTACCTAACACAGGAGCCGAACACAATGAATCACGTAGTTCAGAAAAACTTTTCTGACATTCTTCCGTCCATGGTAAAGGAGTTGGAACATCCTTGCACGTAAGAGCCACCAATGGTTTCGCTAGCAATGCAAAATTAGGAATCCATTGCCTGCAGTATGATGTGATACCTAGAAAGGCACGCACATCTCTCTGAGTTTTTGGCACAGCCATTCGCGCAATCGCTGCAATTCGCTCTGGGGTCAATCTCCTTCCCTCCTTTGACAATAAGTGACCTAGATAGGTTACTTCTTGACAACAATATTGGAGTTTAGAAGGGGACACCTTATGGTTTAGCTCACAGAGATGTTGCAGTAATGATACCGTAGCTATTTTACAAATGTCCTGAGTGTCGGCAGCTACCAATAAGTCATCGACGTATTGGATTAAAGCCGCACCAACCGGCAACTGAAACGCATCCAGTTGACCCTTCAAGGCTTGACTGTAAATCGATGGACTTTCACAGTAGCCCTGAGGAGCGCGTTTGAACCGGAAGCTACGTCCACCGAGAGAGAAACCGAAAAGGTCCCTGCTCTCTTCGGCAATCGGGATGCTGAAAAACGCATTTTTCAAGTCAATCACCGAAAACCATGATGCAGTAGCTGGAATCAGAGTCAGGAGCGCCGTGATGTCAGGCACAACGGGAAATTGAGGAACCACAATTTTATTCACTTCCCGTAAATCGATAACAAAGCGATAAACAGGCGGTTTCGTAGGATCTGTACGTTTAAGAATGGGTAGTACAGGACTATTGCACACGTTTCCCCGAGTCTCCTCAATAACATCTTTCTCGATCAAATCATAGATGATCGCCAACAGCGCTCGTTCACCATCAAGGGAGATACGATACTGGGGAATACGTGGCAATCGCACATTCGATTTCAACTGAACAACATAAGGGGAGATATTAAGTAGGCCCACGTCATTTGGACCCGTCGCCCACAAAGACGCAGGAAGAGAACTCAATTCCGTTGGGAGCTTATCAAGAGACAAGTACATGGGAGAGACAACCCTTTCTCCTAACGTAAGCTTTACACCCGCAGGAGAACAGTACAAAGTTGCATACAGACGTTTAAGCAAATCCAGGCCCAATAGATTTTCACCACAACCCGTGGTTAAAATCAGTGGAGCTTCTAGCTCACGTGGCCCAATTTGAAGGGGCAAAGGGCGTGAAACTGGATTGCTAACGGGGGCGCCAGAGAATCCAACGGAAACATTTGTTAAGCCAGACAAAGGTGCGCCAGGGAGTTTCGAATGCATGATAGAACTTTTCGCTGCACCAGTGTCCAACAGAAAAGGCTCAACGACGCCCGATGTAGCAACTGCGACGTAAGGCCCTCTCTGATCAACCGGAACTGATACCACTCCCTCTCCTTGTCTTTGGCTGTCCTAGTAATTACTGTCGTCAGTTCCCTGATCGACGTAATAATCGTCTACATTGTACTGCGCAGATCGCCCTTGCGACGATCCACGTTGATCAAAACAGTTATTAGAATTAGATGAGTTATCTGAACGATCGTTCTGAGCACCACGACCTCTACCACGTGATGCCTGCTGTGAACCACCACGGCCTCCTTTAGACGAATTACCACTAGTACGTTCATTTAGAACAGGGCAGTTGAATTTGATGTGTCCTTCCTGTCTACAATAAGCACATTGATTGTACCCTAACGATGATCTTTGGGAGGAGGAATCATTACGCGGCTGCGACCGATTCGATTGCGACTGCGATCTACTTTGTTGTGAATTATTCTGATTTGACCGCGGGGGATACGCTTGTTGCAACAACACTTTAGTTTTAAGTTCTTTCGTCTTTTTGTCAGCACGGTCATTCTCTTCTTTCTCTCTATTCTCGTAATATTGTGCTGTAGCCAATATTTGAGCTGAAGTAGAAACTGCCCACGCACTTTCCGAATTCTTTAATTTATTGCTCAAGTCGGGCAATAAATTCGACACAAATTTATCCACAAACAACCTCTGTCCACCCTCAGTACCCATATCCTGTCCACTGTGGTCAATGAATGCTTCCTCAAACCTCGTAAAGAAGTCGGAAACACTCTCATCTTTCTTTTGCTTACAAGCTGACAATTTGTCCCAATTTACCCTCATAGCTGGCATAAGAGTCTTCATCAATGTTATTATACGCTGGGGAAGAGCAGTAATCAATTGGTCGGGTTTAGTAGCAGCCACTTGTCCAGCATCTGCCGCTGTGATGGCGGCCCAATCACCGCCTAATTCATTTGCGTGATCTTGGTGACGAATTTTAGCCCATACCGGTTGCGGTACAACGTTGCCAAACAACATATCGATATCGGCAAGATTCATTACCGTAGCATCTACTAGCTGCGATAATTCCTTATAATACCCAGTAGGATTTTTACGAGGATCGGGCAAAGATTGCTTCACCTGAAGCACTTCCGATCGTTTCCATGGGAGGTGTATCCACACTCTCTCAAAGTGCGCCAGTACCGGAGGATTAGCATTAGCATCTGCTGGTATCCAAACCGGTGGAACTTCACGCATAGGATATTGGCCAGATTCGTCTGGTTGATTTTAAATATCCTCAACAAACAACGCATGAGGTATGGGAGCAGGACGAAGAGACAATAACCGCTCAATAGCACGTCGGACATTGGTATCTACTATCAGTCCGTTTGCGAACTGAAGCCGAAGTTCAGACAGGGCGGTCAGCACCTCGTCAGGTGCATTGGCCGCTATCTGATCATGTAGGAACTTGCACATTTCATCAAACACGTACCTTTGGGTTGGTATGTTGAATTGATTAAACGTTTCGAGGACAACACGAGGCGGATTTCTAAGGGGGTTTACCATCCAACCCATCGCCATATTATATAGCGCAACGCGTTCTCTATTTCCAGGAAGCTGACTACGTCTCTGAGGACCATCGGAGCTAGCAGACCCATGAACAGGTCCGAGCGACTGAAAGAAACTGGCTGCAAGAGGAGAATTACGACTACGAGTAGAGGGAAAGAGATACGACACAGGGCTAACAAGAGAAGGAGTAGAAACAGTAGCAACAGCAGGGGTTAACAAAACAGGAGCAGTAGCGGGAGCAGGAGTATGAGGAAGCGGAGGAGCAGTAGGGATAGAAGCAGGCAAAGGAGCAGGAACAGTCGGAAGAACGGGTGCAGGTTGAGGAACAGGTGGAGGAGGAATAGGTGGAAGGACAGGTACGGCAGGGACCACAGAAGCTGCGGTACCCTGTACGTACGGAGGTGGCGACTTCATAAGATAGGACATTAAAGGATCCTCAACTGCCTCTTCCTTCTTATCCGACTCCGTAGGCAAAGCAGGATAGCATTTATCTATGGTCATACGCTGTAGTCTCTCAAACACTTCCTTATCCTTATCCTCCTTATCACGCTGGAACTGCTCAGCTTTCTTCACTATGGTAGCAACATTATCTCGCTGACTACGTTTATTCTGTCTGATTTCTTTCTGTCGGGCTTCTTTGCGCCACAACCGAAAGGCATCAAACATGGCCGGCCTTGATTTTCGTTCGAACAACTTCATTTCTAGATTATCTAAGATCGACGCCTCGAAGCTACCGTGAGGTGGCCAACGAAGGTCGCCGTCTTTCTTTGTATATTTAACCCAATAATCGTTAAAGGTAATCGGGCCTAGCCCATGTTTGCTATATAGATCATAAGTAGGAGTTCCAACCGGAGGTATCGGACACGAGTCCTCCAGCAGGGAATCCGCACCACAAGGTCTGAAACAACTAAACAAAGTACTGCGACCAGGCATCTCGCACACTAGCCGAGTTTCACAAACTTCAAGGGTTACGGGATTTACCAAGTCCCAGCAAAGAACAAAACCCTCGGTCTTTGGCGGCTGCAGTCGTCAAACAACACAACAAAGTACGCTGGCAAAGTGTCACCGACAAAAACACTTACACAGCGTGTACAACAAAAACACTCGCTAAAGTGTCAACAACCAAGAGCTATGGGAGCGACCCACAAATACTTAACTCAAAAATCGATGGCGTCACCAGGAAGGCCCGTCAATCGTCTCGCTATACCAAGGTCTACGCCAGGCGCCAAAACAGGTCTACAGTCAGGGCAGCAGTCCGTCGCAGCCGTCCGGAGGCGGGAATCTTCGCGGGAAAAGTCTTCGGGCCACTTATTTCGACAACAGGATCGATGAAGCGGAGTGCACCTTCCCTCGGAGATTTCACACGAAGTTCCTCACGATCGTCGGGCTTGGACCGGTACCACTGATGCAGCCCCACGTTGGGCGCCAACTGAAGGACTGGGTTCTGTAAGACCCAGCGGTGCCAGGGCACAACACCTGAAACCTTCGTGGGTAACCTGCTCCGGCGTACAGGTCACAGAGACACGGGACACTTCCTTCGGCGTCAAAGATTCAAGGTTTATTTGCTGCAGGGAACACAGAGATCACGACAAGTACACAGCGTGCAACTTGGGGAGACTGCTTCAAATTGGTTCTGTGAATCGCTCCTTTTATACAGTTTTTACCCATAGGATAACATTGAACACAAAAGTTTACAACCCGGTTCCCACAATTATCCCTCAGAGGGGTCGTGTTGGTCACTTTGAAACACATAAGGTCCGAAACATAAGTGCGGAAACATTTGGCGGTTCCCAACTGTAAAAACCCATCTTCCCACCATTAGCAAATTCCAATCGGCAGTAAAACAGATCGAAATAGGAACAAGGACAGGTGTAGAGGAAGACGGAGACAGTGGGGAGATCGGAAAGGGTGTAAAAGGGGAGGTATCAGGAAACACGAGATACAGGCATCAAAGGGACGTGCCTAATGGGATGCACGGCTGAGACAATAAGCTCGTGCGGCAAGATGAACCTCGTGCGGCGCCATCTGCCTTACAGTAGCATCCCCCTCGTCATAAAGACACTTACAAAGAACATGTGTCTTCCGCAAATATCTTGGGAGTCCCAGGGTCGCGAAGCGGACAGCGTCCGTTCGCTGGCTACTTGAGGGCAAGAGACAAAATGGATGCCGTATCTAAAATGGAACCCGTGGGTACAGATGAAAAACCCACATAACAAACGAACGGTTTAAGTCAGCACAGCGAAACTGCGCACACTTACCAAACTCGTCATTTGCGGTTCATAGATACCAGACTCGACCATATTCGTGCGAGTCGATAGCACCACTTACAATTGTCACGGAACCTCACAGTGCATTCATTTATTTTTGTATTCTAATATGTTTCTTTTTGACTTTGCTACTAGCTCATACTTTGGGCCTGAACTCTGTCACATCTTCCATCTTGAAGGATGCCGCACATACGCGCACTGACTCTGAAATTGCTGAAGCAATGGCAATGAATGGTTGCCAACACCCTTCTTACCCACAATGTTCCTGGGAACCTGCTCTACTGACCTCTAAAGCGGAAGCAAGAAGACTCAAATAAATACAATGTATATGATTTGTATGCCAATATTGTTTGGCAGAATAAAGTCATGGGAAATTAAATTGTGGGTGGTGATTCAATCAATAGGAGTCTAATTGAAATTACATCATCTTAGTATGGTGTGATGACCTCTCCTCATCTTTCCAACCAATCACTGAAGGGGAACACTTAGATTTGCAACATTTAGGGGTGGTACATTGCCCTCGAAATGGTATAACTAATGTAGGTTTAGATAGAGAAATAGTCCGACTTGTCCGAAAAGCTGACCTGACACTGACCCAACGCACTCAATAGGCTATCGAGAGCAGAGGTGCTGGCGGAGCACTCTGTCAGAAGAATCGATTACCCAATTGGGGTACTAATTGGCTTTTCCTAGAGAGAGGGGTGTGATGCTGGCGTTGCACTTAGCTGAGGTCACCTGCCCTGATCTGCGCCTGTCTTCTCTTGTGAGCACCTGATAAGTCAGGAGCTTGGTCCCGGTCTTTTGCCCCAGTCCATGACCAGGACTGGTCATTGCACCATTCTAGGTAAATATAATCTATGTGGTATGTCCATGTGCGATTTCCCTTTTCTCACCCTTCCTAGGTACCAATGTCTAAAGGTGTTACTGTGATTTCTTACAAACTTTATGTCCAATTGGTTATTTTCTTGCTTGTAAAATTTATGGTTACGAGATTTATTTATTTATTTTTTTTAATTTTTTTTTTGGTCCTCATATCCACCATGGTTTTTGAAAGCCATTTAGAATAAGCATCAGACAAGTTTACACAGTATAGTAACTGGAAGGAATCATTTCATTCGAGAGGAGAGCCACAGATCCCGCAACTGTCTCAGCTTGAAATTCTTTTAGGCTACCAGTGGGGAGGCCTACTGCTGGGCCAGGGCCGGGATATGACCGGATACGATTGAGTTGGCACCATAGTAGTATAATCATTGGACCCGGGGAAAAAAAAAAAAAAAAACGGATCTTTATTGAGACCATACAATCGAGTGCCAAAAGGTCCTTTTGCATTGGTTTCCTGATCTGGCTAGATCTATGCGTGCAGTCTGTAGCGTTGATTTCAGCCAGTCCCCGTGGGAAGGGGGGATGGAATCCTTCCATCTCCTGCAAATCTCTCTTCTTGCTAAAAGGATCGTGTAGAAGACCAGGTTTCTAGCTATGTTTTTAGTTGTCCTCAGAACTCCAAAGATCACTAATGGTAAATCTATACTAATTGGGGTACCTAATGATGCCGTGAGAGTCTTACCTATGGCCTCCCAATAAGGTGTTATACGGGGACACTCAAAAAACATATGGATATCTGAGGCTGCCAT
Source organism: Lissotriton vulgaris (assembly GCF_964263255.1). NCBI lineage: Eukaryota > Metazoa > Chordata > Amphibia > Caudata > Salamandridae > Lissotriton > Lissotriton vulgaris. The sequence goes on along the minus strand of NC_141693.1, from coordinate 971,609,075 downwards.
CAAACCACATCTTGCACATGCCGCTGAGGTTCCTGAGGTAAATTTAGATAATCTTTGGGGGGAATAATACGCCCTGTGAAGGGTAAAGAGATGGTTTCTACGTAACCATGAGGGTTTCACCAAATTTATTAAAAGTTCGAATGAGGTAGACCAGAGTTCTTGTACGTCTTGAGTCAAAATTACATCGGCCCAAAGTTGAGTTGGTAACTCAAATTCCCCATCAGATTAATCTAGAAGGAGTCTATACCATTGTGAAATCTCATGTTTTGCTGGGGGGGTACCAACCAGGTTAGTTATTAGTTGGCTGTGCCCTCCAAGTGGAAACTTGTTGCGTTTGGATTGTGGATCGTTATATGTCTGTGTCCAACTTCTGATTTGTATGTATTTAAACCTTGAAAAGGTTGGACCTATTTTGTTCTGTAAATACTCCCACGAAAGCAGATCCCCCTCATAAAAGAGATCCCCCCATTCTTTGAGGCCTGCTTCTCTCAAGGGATTGGCTAAGGAATCTTCCAACCAGGCTGGACTATCCGGCAGCCCCCAAAGTGGTGTTTTATCGCAGTAGTATCCCTGTTTAATTGGTTTAATTAGCTCAGACCAGGTTTTAGCCAAGCCATACAGGACCTTCAACTTGATCTTCTTGAAGAACTTCTGGTTGCCGAATTTAAATAAAAATCCCGTCTGACTGAGGCCTTCCCCATTTAGCATTGCCGAAAACATTAATCCTATCCCATAATCAGCAGGTTTATTTAGAAGCATTCGTATGTGAGATAGCTGAAAAGCCCACAAGTATAATTTTAAATCTGGTGCGGCTATTCCTCCCTTCTTCCAACGCCGTCTAAGCTTTTTCCAAGCTATTCTAGGTAGTTTTTTATTCCAAATGAAAGAGGTGATTTCTGATTGTATTTTGGTTATTTGAGTTTGGTTAAAGTAAAGGGGAATAGTATTAAAAAGAAAAGAAATTTTAGGCAAAATGACCATTTTCACAAGATTAGCCCTCCCTATCAAGGATAATTGCAGGTGCGACCATGCTTGCAATAATTTTCTACATTGTTTAATGATTGCTGTAATATTTACTGTGGCGAGGGTATTGATATCTTTTGTGATATTCACGCCTAAATATCGTAGCGACTCGCTCTCCTGTATTTCCAAGGAGCTAGGGTTGTCATTCCAGACCAACATCTCTGTTTTTGATGTGTTGATCTGGTAGCCTGATAATTTCCCGAACCCCTTGGCAATTTCAAATATAACCGGGAGTGCAGTTGCTACGTCTGATGTGAGAACAAGTAGGTTATCAGCATATAATGCTACCTTCTTTTCCCAGCCACTATGATGAAAAGGGACAATCGCATTCTCTCTTCTCAGTTGCTGTGCGAGAGGTTCAATGTAAAAGTCGAACAGAAGCGGGGAAAGCGGACATCCCTGCCGCGTCCCTCGTGTTATATTAAAGGGGTCTGACAATTCACCATTAATCAATAGGCTAGCCGATGGATTGGTATACAATAGACTTACAGTATGACGAAATCTCCTCCCCACTCCAAATTTAGCCAGGGCCCTCGACAGGTACACCCAATTAACCCTGTCGAAGGCCTTGGTCGCATCCAGAGTGAGGGCGGTCAAGGGTAAACTATGTGTCACTGCTATATCCATAGCCCCTATAAGTTCGTATGTCAATTCATAGAGCTGTCGGCCTTTGACAAATCCTTTTTGATCTGCATGTAGAACTGCAGGGGCTACCAAGGCTAATCTAGAGGCTAATATAGTGGTAAAAATTTTATAATCCACATTCAGGATTGATATGGGCCTATAAGATTCGCAGGCGTCTCTAGGCTTCCCAGGTTTTAATATAAGTGTGATGGATGCTTTGTCCCATGATGAAGGGGGAGTCTGGCCTTCAAGGAGGATCTTATTAAACATCTCAGTAAGGAACGGGGCAATCTCATCTTCTAACAATCTGTAGATCTCTGCTGGTAAGCCGTCAGGCCCCGCTGCCTTCCCCTTCTTGCTTTTTTTTATAGCGGCCCTAACTTCACCTTCCGTGATAGAGTCATCCAATGCTTGAGACTGAGCCTGTGTAAGTCTAGGTAGGTTAATATGGCTTAGCCAATCATCGACCTCCTCAGATCGAGTTACAATATCCTCTTTATAGATAGACTCAAAAAAAGCCTTAAAGGACCTTCTAATTTCAGTATCTGATGTTAAGGAATCATTGCCTACCTTGATTTTTGAAATATTGTTCCTGACCCGATCGGATTTAGACTTCCATGCAAGCATTTTTCCAGCGCCTTCACTATACTCGAAATGGGCTAATTTACTTGCTTCCCATCTCTGCTGTAGTCTAAGATTCAGTACTGATCCCAGATTGGCCTTCAAAGTCGCCATTTCTTTCCTATAATTGTTTATAACGGATTCATCTAGCCCGGAATTACTATCAATTACACCTTGGAGATTTATTATCCTTTCCTCTATAGACAGGATTTGTTCTTTATATTGCTTCCTTTTGTGAGATACTTTCGTTGTTATAAGACCCCTTAAAAATGCTTTGAACGAGTCCCAGACAATTCTTGTTGCTGCTGAATCATTATTGATTGAAAAGAAAAAGTGTGCTTCTCTTTTCAGATATAATATGTCTTCAGATGAAGAAAGAAGAGAACGATCAAAGGACCATCTGGAGGGCAATCTCTCCATTACATAGGTTAGGTCCATTAGTACAGCAGAGTGGTCTGAAAGATGAAGAGGTAAATATTCAATGGATTTCACCTGTTCAACCAGCCGTTGGCTAATCAAGATAAAGTCGATCCTTGATTGGTGTTTATATTTATAGTTTCGGAAAGACACTCCTTGCTGATCCCCAGACCTTTCCCTCCATATGTCTACATAACCGTAGGTTCTCATTGCAGATTGCAGCACTGACCTGGACTTGGACAAAGGTAAGGATCGACTATTAGGGGATTTGTCCAAAGCTGGATTTAGGACGATATTAAAATCACCTGCTATAATAGTTGGCTCAGGAAAGGAGAGTAAATGTGAAAACATAGTCTCCATTACCGTAGGATCATCCTGATTCGGCCCGTAGTATCCTAGAATTGTGGTTTGAGATCCCGCTATTACTACAGAGGCTATGGCCCATCTTCCTCCTGTGTCGACCTGCTGGGATATAAGCCTAGCTTTAGCTGCTTTTTTAAAGATTATAGATACCCCTCTAATATTACTTGTCTGAGTAGTGGAAACCACAAATTCTATCCACTTATTTCTTTTAAATAAATCAATCGACTCAGAATTTGTTAAATGAGTCTCCTGCAGAACAATGACCTGCGCATCCAGATCTCGTATATATTGCATAATTTTGTTTGCCCTTGGTTTGGTGCGCAGGCCATTAACGTTCCATGAGAGATATTTTATGTTAATCATCTTCAACATAGATATTTAACAAAAAGGACAAAAGAGAGAGATAAAAAGATAAGGCTAGACCAACCCATACTTGTCTAAAGCTTGTTACATAAAGTGGTAATTTCGGATTTTTACTATCAAGACTATTATATCTTGGCTTTTTGAGGACATTTTTACTTTTTTTCCACCCCCCACCACCTACCCTAACTATGTGCCATCCACCCTCCCCCCTCCCATTCCCTGGAAAACCCTTGTGATATCTAACCGGTGCAATGTCCGGTTGATAGCGCCCCTCCATGAACTCCCGGATAGAGACCCCACCCATTTAGTTGCAAAACATATAAGTTAATTAGACCTAACTAATAGTGACTCTGAAATAATTATATTGATTGATAACTCGAGGGGAGAAAGTGTTTTTTTTTTTCGTTTTTTTTTTCACCTTCTGCTTCTTCACTTTTTTCCCCTATTTATTTATTTATATATATATATATATATATATACACACATACATATATATATATATATATATATACATATTTTTTTTTTCTTTTTTCTCCCTTTTCCCTTTTTTTTTAAAAATAACATTTTATGCAAAGAACTCAGAGAAATCGAGAGATGGCCGTAAATCATTAACACATTGACTGAGTCCTAAGATTTCTTATTGCTTCCCATCTGCATTAGTAATTCATCCGCTGCCTGTACTGTTCTAATGTTAGTCATTTTATTATTATACATTATTTTCATACCAGCAGGGAATGTTAATTGAGCTGAGGCACCCGCTGCTCTGAACGCTTCCAGGCGCCTCCCAAACTCCCATTGCTTCTCCAGGGTAATTCTTGAGAGATCAGACCTTATTAGGAAAGTAACCCCCTTTGCAACCAGCGATTTTTGCTTCAGAGCAAGATTAAGAATTCGTTCTTTCAGAACATATGTGTGAAAATTTACAAGAATTTTACGGGGTTTGGATCTCTGGGGATTTTGTCTAAAGGGATCCCTGTGGATTCTTTGAATGTCCAGTGCTATTTCTTCCATAGAGAGGTCTAAATTCAGGGACTCTTTTAACAAGCCTGTTATATATTGTTTTAAGTCTGAGCCCTCTGAACCTTCGGGCACATTCAAGATTCGTAGGTTCCCCCTCCTCGCGTTGTTTTCCAAGGTCTCCATCCTATCACTGAGCGCTTGCTCCTCTCTGGAGAGCTTCTGAATGTCTACTTTAGCCTGGTCCAAGTACATTGAGAGTGTTCCTGTAGTCTCCTCCAGTACTCCCGTTCTTATAGTAAGTCCCTCAATTTTATTTTCTAGGGATTCGCAGTAGCTTCTTATTTCTGCTTGATGCGCAGCTAAGTTTGCTGAAGACTCTGCAAAGCCCTTCCTTATTTCTAACGTGAGGGCTGAAAACATACCTAGTATAGCAGCTGGCGTTATGTCACCATTGTCTGCAAACTTGGTTTGATCAGTGAGGGAGTCTAGAGAATAGTTCATTTGATTGGGAAGATCTCCCCCAATTGCTCCGGCTCCGGCTTCATTAAAGCTGCCGAGAGGTACCTCAATATCAGACAAATCTTCTGAGTCTTGTAATATGGGGCCTGATATCACCTCCACCCGGGCTAACGAAGATTGTGAGCCTGATCCTCCTTCGTTATCTCCGTCTCTTACTCCATCTTGTAGGCATAAACCTCTAGCTTCATGTTCTATACCCCCTTCTTCTGTTCTTTGATCCATAACTTTTATTGCGTCTATAAGGTCAGAATCCTGTGCCAGAGACATCTTATCCATTTGGGGAGAAGTTACCACTTCAGAGCCAGCTGACATAGCGTGATCCCCTGGTAGATGTAGTATTTGGGGAATGACTTTGAAGTAGGATCGTAGGGAAGGGGTAATCTTAGCTTTTTTCTCAGATCTGTTGTTTTCCTGCGTCTTAGATTTTGTCTTATTTTTGGACTTCAAACCATATTTGGTGCCTCTTCCTTTGACCTTTGTGTTTAGGTAAGAGGAGGACTTTTTATTTTCAACTGCGGGGGTGTAGTCACCCAACCCACTAGATACAGCTGATATCTCAACCTTATCATCTAACAAAGCAATTTTCTTCTTCCGCCCTCTTTTGTTGGTAACTTTAGTCTTACTGAGAGGGGCCTGTATTTTTGGGATAGTATCGGAAGTGACTGATACTTTTATTGGCACCCCTCGTCCTGCCAAGGTTGTAATATAGGGGTCAGAAGAAATTAAACTCCCCTTGTCTGCCCCCTCTACAGCTTCCAGGTCCGGAGATACTGCAGGTACAGGAATATGAAATGGCTGTACTTGCAGCTGTTTAGATGCAAGTTCTGGGGGTTTATGCAGGATTTTATCCGAAGTCACTGCGTGGTGTGGCTGCCCCAGACTTCTAAGCAGCCTCCCTCTCCTCAGCTCCAGCGCTGCTAACTGTATACGGAGTAGTGGAAATTGTAATTGCTCAGGATGTTTAAATACACCAGTTAATTCAAATAACTGTGGCTGCAGAAACCTCCCAGAAAGATCCCAGTACTGTATGAGGGGCCACTGTTCCCCAAAAAAAAGGCTTACCGCTTTAGAGACTTCCTTGAGATTAATACCCAGATTACTTATCTCACGCTGTAAATGCTTCCAAAGCTCTTGCTCCTGCCGCTGTAAAATTGCTGGTGTTTCCAAAGCAATACTGCTTTCAGGACAGAGTTCAATGCTGCCAAAAAGCCGACGGCAGCCCGCGCTCACCCCGCCCTCAGCTTCAGCTCTGCACTCGAACAGAGAGCGGACTGACGGCGACTTGGAAACAGCCTCAGACTCGATGAACCGGGAGAACATCCCCCGTGACAAAAAGCCTCCGGTTCGATTCGGTGAGGGAAAGGGAAAAAAAAACGGCCGTTTATGCCAGGTCTCAGCTATCGGAAAGTGTGCAGACGTTATTCTGCATTTCCTTGTTTAACCGAGGATCTCCACCGGGAGCTCGTTACGGAGCACTACGGCCGCTTAACCAGCGGCCGCCATGTTTTCCCAAAATCCGCCGAGAATCACCCATGGTTACGAGATTGTGGCCTTTTCAATTTTGACTCAGAAAATCTCTCATAGATAAAGGTTTTTCCCCCGAGTCTGTGATTATTCTAAGAAAGGTAAATGTGTTTAAAACGCTACCTGTTTATTCTAACTCTCTGATTCACAGGACTTAAAAAGGTGACAGTGTTTGGTAAGTCATGGTTTACAGGTATAATTCATAAATCGGACCTCTGGGCAACAGATAGGGTGACTAAATTAGTAATTGGTTAGGCGGGACTACTAGTTCAAAGTGTAAATGTTATATGGGCCGAAGGTGAGTATGGTAAAACTGTCTAGTTGGTCCCTGCGCGCTCTATCACCTTCGCTCCAGCAGTTTAGGAAGGACCTCAAGTCCTGGATGTTCAACCAATAGGAGAATAAGCAGTGTGCTCTCCCAGTGCCTCGAGACCCTCACGGGTGATGCAGGGACGCTATACAAATGCTGATTAATTGATTAAACACGCATGCCTCCGTTGAAAATTAAACCTGTGCGCTGGGCAAGAGCAACCGAAATTAAAGGACACTTTAACAGATACACTTCGCTGTTTAAATATGAGATCCGATTGCTTGGGACAAACCCTTGAGGCCCTTCTCGGCTTTTTCAAAGTAGTCAATTTATGACTAAGGTTACATCCCTCTCACCTCCACAGCAGCCAAGCAGCTGACAGTCCACGGCGCCCGTGAATCATCCCAGGCGTGATGTGAATCCTTTGCCGGCCTCCTGGTAACTATAGCAGGGGTCGCAGAGTGCTTGAACCGCAGTGTCGTGTTAAGCAGCTCTCAGTCTGCGGCCTAAAGTCCCATCCATTAAAATGACACGAGGAAGATAGAGTTTCCAAGTCCACTGCCACTTGGCGGCATCTTGCGATGAAATATGTTAACTCGCCAAGTGTGACCTGAACTAGTTGAGTAAAGTGCTTGGCAAATTGTTTCACCTGTTCCCTCGAGGCTGCACGGTGTCAACTAATTTACCCTCTTAGCTCAGGAAACGCATTACTCGGAGTTCGCATTTCCAAACGCTGCTGCTTATCGCACAGGAGGGATTATTTTCTTTCCCACTTCCTCGCGTTTGACCTTCGAGTATCTCAGATATATCGCATCGCCTGACAATCTGTTAAGGATTCTGAGCCTAACACACCCGTTGTGCTTGCTACGTTTACAATGTATGCATTTTGAGATGTAAAGCAGTTTCCGTCTCATTTGCCTTTCTTAAACTATGTTAGTGAGTTTTAAGAAATGTAGCGTACGCCAGAAGTTGTCTTGGAGCTAGTATACCTTGCTAGGCAAACTCTATATAAAAGTTTAGTTAGAAATATGAAGAACTGAAAGGTTTACAGAGAGCATTCCCTTGGCTCTAGTAACCACGAGACAAAATGTACTTAATTCTATGTTTGCGTAATCAAATTGAATGGCGGGGTGCGTGAACCACCATATAAAGACATGTGTTGTGGTAAGAGACTTTGATCGATTTTTAACGTAATTTTACCATAGTTAGGCATTCTGAACGGCATGCCTTGGGATTAGCAACAATGCGTTTTGCCCTTTCAGACCCAACCTATTTATGAGAATAATTTACTGCGATTTGTGCATAACATTGTGGTATCATGTGAAGAGTGACCTAATGGTGTGGTGAAGTAGAACTGTATGGCATCATTGGAATCTCAGACTAGGAGCGAGAAGGCGCAGGCCCTGGTGTGGACAGGATGGATCCATAGATGCTCTATGAGGGCACATGCTTGCTGAGCCTTTTTTAGTCAATAAACGTAACTACCCCTCCCCTTCATCTTTGCTACTTGTCTACATATTTGTTGATCTTCTATCGACCATTTCACTGTCGAAGAATGTACCTGTGTTAACCAGTAATCTGGCAGGAACACTGCTGCTGCGCTTTGGTTACAAGGGGCCCATTTTGCAGCACTGCTGCAAATTTGGCCCCGGTAACAAAAACGGCCTCACCAGTCCAAAACTGGCCGCCACCCTCACGGCCAACCGGGGAAACGCCTGGTGCCCACTAAGGCCAGTCTGGCCCTTTCCACTATTTAAACAAGCCAGACGCTGTCCCCCTGCCACACAGTTGGGCCCCAGTGAAACATGCTGGTTGTGACCCAGTGTAACTTGCCGACACTCGGATTTATTCAGCAGTGCCTGCATGTTGTATGCTTTCCGTTCTAAACAACAAAGTGCAGGCAGTGAAGGGGCTTTCTTATCCGAGACTCTAGATGAGCCCATAGCAAAGGGCCAGTTTAACTGGTACTTGTCCACCGTTTGTTCCAGTAGGAACCTGGCTGCGGGCTATCTGGGGCCTAACACCTAGATGCCTATGCAATGGAGAGGCTACAAAGGCACACTACTTATCCCTTTACAAGTATTTAACAGAAACTACATCAGAAGGCATGTTTTTTAAATTTTGTTCAGCCCCTGTATATAATTGATATGCATGCAGTTGAGAATGTCAGATGTATCAGTATGTGTGAGTATTTACATCAATTGCAATTTTAATACCACTATTTTTATAATTTCAACATTTATAGCGCCAAAATCTAATTTTAGGGTGTTAGAAGCTTTCCATCCCACACACAGTATGCATTGACAATAAATTATACAAGTGTGTAAATCAATGTAAGAGATGCGTTACTTAAGGCATTGAGGGATACAAGGTGTAGGAATTACATATAGCCTTTACCGGTAGGCATTATGTGTTTAGAGTGCATAGCAGGAGGAACAAAGTCAGAATTTCAAGTATAACGCAGTGCTTGTGGTAGTCTGCATTAATAAGACTTTATTATTACCCAAAGAACCCCATTTTAGTAGCCTTATAATGACAACAGTTAGAGGAAAAACAATAAGGTCTAAACCAGGCCCACTGGAATTATGCAGCAGCGAAGGTCCAAATTATGCAGTAGGGTTGACTAAATTATGCAGCAAGAAAATGAAAATTATGTGGAGTAATGCAGCACATTTTGTGGTAGCATTACTTCATTATTGTGTCATTATTACACTGTTAACATTGTCTGGGAAAATACTTCACCTTATTAGTACCAGTTTAATACCCAAATAAAGCAATAAACAACTGAAAGATGACCAGTTAACCTTTTGAAAGAGCCTTCAACTGTGCAAGGACATATGGCACCACGATTTTAGTAACACATGATCCATTCAACTAATAAGCACTTTTTTGTTAAAATATGCAGATGAGCTATTCAGCTTTCATTTGTTAAATCTCATAATGCACTCGAATGTTCTCATGACAGACCTGCTTAGCATACGTTGGAGGTCTTAAGATGGTATATCACTTCTTGTGATTTAACTTCCTGTGAGTTCAATGGTTGTGATGCCACTTCCTGTGATGTCACACACAATGTCATGCATCATGATGTCACTTGAATAGCGCCTAACTTGGTTAGTCCTCCACTTCTATTTTTAGGACTTGTGCCCTGCGCTTACAGATGAATCTTTGACATGTGAGTGCACCATACTCAATTCTGTTACAGGACCAGAATCCTGATTAGGATGGTACAGCAGTAGATTACATCTTAACAGTCACAATGACATCACAGACCCAGTATAGATATATTTGAGAGAGAACTTCCTCTTCTTTGCTGCTTTTGCAGAATATAAACGCTCTCTCAGTCAATTCTTATTTATGTCATTGTACTGGTCTGATGATTATTAAGACAGTAGTATCATTACATTTTAGAATAGCAGTATTTTTATTTATTTTTTAGTGCTTTTCTTCGTTTATGTTTTCCTGCTGGTGCGCTATCGCGCCTCCTGCTTTGTTTCATTTGCCAGTCATTTTCTTTGCCAGGGCAATTTATTTCCCTGCAGGTGGTAGGGAAGTGTTTCCCTTTTTCTTCATTACTTCTGCATGATTGAATGTTTTTTCCCTAATCAAAACTCCACCACGCGACAGTTGGCAGAGTTTGTCAATAAGTCCCAGCTCCAAGCAGAGTGCGGAGTGGAAAAAACTGCATGAACTCTGCCAGAAGAGCAGAGTTTTCCGCCATAGGCCTTTGAAGGCTACTATGTGTCAGGGCAGAATGTGATGAGGTGTCCGTTGCTCCCTCAGTGGTTCCTGTCAGTTACAGAGCACCTGTTTGCCCTTACGGCAGCTTCTGAAGGGGAGTCTACCATGTACATTTACAGTTTTATAACCTGGGAATATTTTTTTACTTACATAGTCTTACATTTTTCATCTCAAAATACTGTTAGAGATATTATTTTAATTTACGCAGTTGAGGAAAAATGTTTTTGAGCATAATCTTAGGTATTTTTTAGTTATAGTTAGAACCTAGTTTCCATGAGAAAAGCATTTTTTGATTTGCTAATAACTTTGGCGTCGCTTGACAAATCTTCGCAAAATTCCCAAAATAAAAGTCTATCCAGAACAGCTCCTATCGTGAAAGTTTGGTGGTGATTCGTTAAGCGGGGCCTGAGAAAAAAAGGGGGGTCCCAAACTGTATTTTCCCCATGTTAATTTCCATAGGAAATTTTAAGACGGGCTACAGCCCGAACTGCAGAACGGAATTACCCCAAATTTGGGAAGAAGGTAGAGCTTGGTTCAGAAAGCGACCTTTTTTTTAAATGGTGTAAATCCCTTCAGTAGTTTTTGAGAAATTCGAAAAATAAGAGTCAAACAATTATTTCCTATTGGAAACTTTGGGCAAGGCTACAGCCGAAACTACTGAACGGAATTACCCCAAATTTGGCAAAAAGGTAATGCTTGGATCAGAAAACAACCTTTTTTAAGTGGTGTAAATATGTTCAGTAGGTGCTGAGAAATTAAAAAAATAAAAGTTTCAATATCTTTGGCCGCAGTGGGGTCGCAACCCCTCCCGACCACAAGCTTCATTCTAATTGAATGTGAACACTCCAAACCAGGAAGTGTTGGCAGCCATCTTGTGATTCGGTAGAAGAGAGTCACCAGAAAACAGAGAAACTAAGGTATAAACAAGAGAAGGGGGCAGGGTAGCAACACCCTGACCCACTAGGCCTGCTCAGGGGGTCCCAGAAGGACCCCCAGGCCAAAAAAAAGCATTTTGTTTTTTTAATGAGGCCCCCGGGTGGGCAAGGTCCCGGGGGCATTTCTTAAAAAATAATAATAGGAGCCTGCTGAAGGGCCCCCGTGGCCCCGGGGACCACCACCTCCCCGGGGCTTCACTCATGTTGAGAGGGGGGCCGCGTGGCCCTCCTCCTGGAGCCCGTGATGGCCCTGGGGACCACCACCTCCCAGGGCCGGCTCCTGCAGTGTCCCAGGGTGCCCACCCCCAGGACACTGCTGTTTGCTATGACAGGGCAGGAGCCGTGCGGCTCCCGCCCTGTCATAGCAAACCTGCTTTGGATTTTGGAAGTGAAAGCAAGGAAACCTGCTCTCTCTTCCAAAATCCAAGCCTATTGCTTTTCCACATGGGGAGCTGCATGTCAGCAGCTCCCCGTGTGGAAAAGCAATGCTGGCTCCCGCAGGAGGCGGGGAGCTGGCTGGACCATGGGGTAATTGAGGCTCCCCCTACGGTACCCAATGGATAGGGCCGGCCCGAGGGATGGGGTCCCCAGGGCTAGAAGTGGCCCAGGAGGGGGCCACGCGGCCACAACATAAAAAATTAAATAAATAAAGGTCTGCCCCAGGGCCAATAGAGGCCTCTGGAGGGGGCCACTCAGCTCCCCCCCTTAAAAAATATATATATATGTGGCCATGCCCCGGGGAAGGGGTTGGCCATGGAAGGGGGGCTGACACTGCCCTCTTCTCGTTTGTTACTGTTTTTTTAAATAATGAACATGCCGGCATGTTTCGGGGGTTGGGGTCCCCAAGGCAAATGTAAATTAGTGAAAGTGGATGTTTAAAAAAAAAATGGAGTCGCGACTCTAGCGCGGCTCTCTGTATGGCCCCGTGTGAAAGTGATGGGTGCGCAGCTCTCAGCGCGGCACTTGAGTACTTCTTAAGTCTTTCAAACGCAGAGGGGTATGTTCTCAAGAACAGATCGCCAAGTTAAAGGCACTTTATTGCAACCAAAAAGGTGATAAAGTTAATGCACCATTCACAAGCTGGAGCAAACAGCTCTTGTCACCAGTTTACCAGCGATAGCAGCCTAAAAAAGTATTGTCACAGATGACCCCGGCAAATATTGCTAATGAGATGTAGAGTGGGCGTTCCCGTGCAAAAGCAGCAAACACATCACTTTGCAAGTTTCTCAACCACCAGAAAGATTGTCAAAAGAGTACAAAACAGGTAATAAGGTGCGTTAGTAGCTGGAAGTTTACTTCTGCTCTGACTTGGTGTAAAGTCGCACTACAACCTGCAACATAAAAGGGAGCCCAGAGCCTCACCTGAATGACAGCAGATGCAATGGAGCCAACGATCATGCCGCTCGGACACCCAACACTGCCCGTCACCCCCGCCCCTTGTCCGCCATACACCTTAACCCCCGTAACAAATGTGACAGCAACCTTAGAAAATCTGGAACATAACAAATTGGCTGATGTCACTCAACTAATAAAAAAGATGCATGTGAGGTTGGACAAATAAGAATCTCAGTCATCTATAGATTTACATATAAAACATTTTATTTGAACAAAGCAACAAAATAAAAGTAAGTACAGGCATGGGGTGTCATCCCTCAATAGTTTGTGAATCACAGCCTGTAAGACAAAAAGAAAGAAAAGATTGTGCATCATTCATCTATCAAAGGAGAGAGAGAGAGAGAGAGAGAGAGAGAGAGAGAGAGAGAAAGAGGGAAAGAGTGAAGAAAGAGGAAGAAAGAGAGAAAGAAAGAAAGAAAGAGTGGGAGAGAGAGAGAGAGAGAGAGAGAGAGAGAGAGAGGGGAAGAGAAATGGAAAGAATGAGAGAGAGAGGAAGAGACAGAGAAAGAGTGTGAGAGAGAGAAAGGAAGGAAGAGAATCAGAGATGGAGAGAGAGAGAGAGAGAGAGAGAGAGAGAGAGAGAAAGAGTGTGAGTGATAGAAAGGAATAAATGAAGAGGGAGAGGGAGTGTTGACACAGTGGAGAAACTCCTCACAGCTCACCTTTCTGTCACTGGTGTGTCTCTATCCACGTGCCGGGACATAGTGCAGCCCTCAAGCTTAGTCTTCTAAAACATAGTATAGAATCAGTAATGGCAAAGTACATACAACTGCACATGCCTTATTCTCTGTTCCACCCCTGCGCACCCAGGCTGCTGCACCCCATCAACTCCCGCTGCCCAGAGGTGTCTGCCTGCTGCTGCTGCACCCCATCGACTCCCGCCGCCAGAGGTGTCTGCACGCCTCTGCGCACCCAGGCGGCTGTACCCTATCCACTCCCACTGCCCAGAAGGGTCTGTCCACTGCTCTGCGCCCAGGCTGCTGCACCCCATCCACTCCTGTTGCCCGGAGGTGAGTGCCCTTTCCTGCACACCCAGAATGCTGCACCCCATCCACTTCCACTGCCTAGAGGTGTCTGCCCGCTCTTGTGCACCCAGGCTGCTGCACACTATCCACTCCTACCACCCAGAAGTGACTGCACACTGCTGCGGAAACAAGCCTCTCTGCTCACCTTCCGCCACCGGCGTGTGTCTAAGAGGGTCCACCATGTGCCAAAGCAACCTCCTCAGCCATTGCATACATGCGGTCAAGCCGAGCTCACAATTCAGACTGGGTCTTGATTGCCAAGGCAATGCATCATCACAGGCTGCACACGCGCTCAGCTCTGGTGGCACTAACTCAGTGGAACTGAAGTAATCGCCACATGGTGGGAGGTCTGTGTCGAGGGGGGTCGTCAATCTGTGAATTACAGCCTGCCAGACAAAAAGCAAGATAAAATTGTGCGTCATGCATCCATCGAAGAAGAGAGAGTAAGAGAGAAAGAGACAGGAAGAGAGAGAAAAAGAAAGAAAGAGTGAGAGGAAGACAGAGAGAAAGAGTGGGAGAGAGAAGAATAGAGAGAGAACAAGTGAGAGAGAGGAAGAGAGAGCGAAAGAGAGAAACAGTGTGAGAAAGAGGAAGAGAAAAACAGAGGAAGAGTGAGAGAGAGAGAAAAGGTGAGAGAGAGAGAGAGAGAGAGAGAAAGATTGAGAGAAAGAGAGAAACAGTGTGGGAGAGAGGAAGAGTGAGAGAGAGAGGAAGAGAGGAAGAGAGAGAGAAAGAGTGTGAGGGAGAGAAAGGAAGAGATGAAGAGGGACAGTGAGTGCCCACACTGTGGACAAAACCATCACAGCTCACCTTTCTGCCACCGGTGTGTCTTCAACCATGTGCCGGGACAAAGTGGAGCCCTCAAGCTTACTCATCAGTAATGGTAGAGTACATACAACTGTGCATGCCTAAACCGCTGTCCTGCCTCTATGCACCCAGGCTGCTGCACCCCATCCACTTCCACTGCCCAGAGGTGTCTGCCAACTGCTGCACACCCAAGCTGCTGCACCCCATCCACTCCCACTGCCCGGAGGTGACTGCCCACTGCTGCGCGTCCAGGCTGCTGCACCACATCCACTCCCTCTGCCCGGACGTGAATGCCCGCGCAAACAATCCTCTCTGCTCACCTTTTGCAAGCTGCATGTAGAAAAGATGGCCTACCACGTGCCGCTGCAAGCCCCAAACCCGGGGCCCGCGGACAGGGCATCCTCCATATCATGCAGCCCTGCTCCGCAGGCTACCAGGTCTCACATTTGGTGCTGGGTCTTGATTTCGCCCTGGCAAAGGACATACCAGTGCACCCGGCTTTTCATCGCAGGCTGCACTCCCGCTCATCCCTTACAGTGCCACTAACTCTGTGACCAGCTAGGCAACGGCACATGGCGGTAGGCCTGTGCTGTCTGATGGCTCAGGCCTACACTGCAGTCCAGCAGGGCACACAAAAGCTGAGCTGTCCAGACTGTCAGGACGGAGTATCATCTTAGGCTGCACACCCGCTCAGCAGTTACTGTTCCGTGCCGGTATGCCTGTGCTGGCCGCAGTGCATCCGGTGCGAGCAAGTCTGAAATGGCGTAGGGCCCATGTGCCCAGTCTTTTTTATTGGAAGGGTCACGTGTCCTGTGATACATGTGCCGGATGGGTGTGGTGTGGGTGTATACCAGCCGTGAGGGAGTGGCTGTGGCGTACTAACAACTAGGCTGTGACCAGCAGATCACTGCAATGAAAATTTGGGCCATGTAGGGTTGTTGTCCTTCCCTGTAATCGTAAGTGGAGTGGGCAGGCCTGGTGTATGCCAGTCCTACGTGAGGCTGTGAAGTATGACTCCGGAGCTCTGGACGTGGCTCCTTCCTGGGCTGTATGAGGAATCAACTGATGTGGGTGCCCCTGTTGTAGTGCTGCCGTCAACTGGGTCGCAGGCACAAATGTGTCACTCTGTGAGCCAAGTCACACACATGGCCAACATGGAAGGTACAGGGAATCACTAACCCTAGATTCATCCATAGCTCCACACATGAAAGATGGTGAACATGACACATCTGTGTGGATATGAAAGTTTATTGCACATTCAGTGGAGTGTTGCAGCTGTAGCAATACAGGGCCATACAAAGTTCAAGTTTCAGTTTTTGGCCCATGGAGGGCAGCAAAATAGAGGCAAGCTTGTGGTTGGGGTTAGGCTGCACCAACATATGCACTTATACAATCACTCCGCCAATCCCCCATCACTTATAAATTCACAATACACTCTCTTTGCAGTACTCTAATGATCCAGTCTTGATGTACGTACTTGTACAATGACCGGGACAAAGTTACACAACCAAAGTTTTCCCCAATGCTAGAGGTAACATGGTTGCATACTTTGGCCACAGCACAATGTAATGTGGTAGGGCCCAGGGGCAGCATCTTGCATACACAATGAACACACAGACACAGTTAGCAAGGTAGTGTAACTGGGTATGGGCACATGTTCTCAACTCCTTTTTATTACCAGGGTCAAATGTCCTGTGACGTCTGTGCTAGATGCATGTGGGGTGAGTGTAAGCCAGCCCTCCGGGAATCGTTGGTGCTGGCATCAAGTACAACAGTAATCATTGGATCAGACACAGAGATTCAATCATAAAGGGTCAATGTTTTGTGCTGCACTAAGGTAGGGGCAGCAGATGTGAAATAATACCCAAAAGATTCTATCGCAAAGTGTCCATGACTTGTGGTACACTGAGGTAGGGGCAGCAGATGTGAAATTATACACAAAACATTGTACCATAAAGGGTCCGTGAGTTGTGCTGCACTGAGAAAGGGGCATCAAAAGCATTCAGTGTGTGCGCAGCCAGCGATGATGCAGGGTGCGGTTGAGCCGCACTGGGAGCAATGTCTGTTGCATACTGGACTGCGTCTCCTGCAATTACGACTCGAAGTGAATTGTGAGCCCTACTATCCGCAGTGTAGATCGAAGGCAGTAGTCAGCACAGACATCGAGGAATGCTTTTAGTCACTTCCTCTTGACAAAAATCGAGGACATAGAGTGACGCATCGCACCAGCGGTGTAAAAAAATGTGCCTCGTTGCGCTATATTTAAAAAGTGACGCATCTAGGTAGATGGGTCAGTTTTTAAAACCCTGCGCCACATTAGACCTGCGTCAGGTATAATGTATGCAGAGGGGGCGTTCCCCCGCAAAAAGCTTTGTAATAGTGACGCAGTGAAATCTATGATACTCACACGATCATGTGAGTATCATGCAGAAAAACAACTGAAAAACCACCATCAGATTTCTCCTGCCTAAGTAAGTGAGAATGATTTATTAAAACCTGCATCATTCCTCACTACAGATTGCATATCAAGCAACACCCCTGACGTCCTTTTTCTGCTCATGAGGCCCACAAGCAAGCTTCACAAGTATGACTACAACCAAGTATAACTCCTAGTATCTTTTGTGTTTTATGTTGTTTGTGTTGTGAGTACTTTTCCTTTTGAACAGGCTTAATACAAGCATATGGTGAGGTTCCAGGTGACTGCACCTGCTTGAACTACCCGCTACATGGGTAACCATTAGTTGTTCTTTTTGTCTTTCTGCAGGTCATTGTACTTGTAGCAGACCGCTGTAGGCACACTTAACCTAAAAATTGTCACTTTTTTGTAAATACACAATTTTTTATTAAAACAAGACGTGAGTAAGGTGGGGAGGTTGTGCCCCCGTCCTGAAGAAGGAGCCTGTCTCCGAAACATGTTGACAACGCACACCAGAGGTCCTGTTCCTTAATTCAACAGGTTCGACCTCATACTGCACTTCTTTTAATAGTACCAGCCAGAGTTCAGAATAAAATTTTTTCTTAAACACTCATGTGCCAGGTACTTTTTAATCTTTCACCACATCCCACCACTCACTTATTACAACATACCCCACACACCACACACCACACATAGTCATTCCTATAAGTGCTCCCGCGTAGTCGCAGGTCGTAGCACGCCGCATCCCGATAGAGGGGTGCGAGGACCCCGATAATGAGGCATGACACCAAGGGGCCTTTTGGTGTGTGAGGGGTATTCTACAGAACACTGAGTGCTTCAACATTTGCTGATCACTCCCCCCCCTTCCTTCCTTTGAGTTGGATTCTTTATGTTTATTTAAGTATTATTGTGGAGCAAGAATCCAACCCTTCGCTCTACCTCCCTCTTGTGTTTTTTGACACCATCCTTGTGACAGAGTGACAGACCTCCTTTCAGTGTAATATAAGCCTTGAAACACATATTCAAAAATAGTATTTAACATTTTCAAAAAAGTGGAGATACCCATACCAGTTACAACAAACAATTCAGTAATTCCACCATCTATATACACATCCACTCATTCACAAACAGTTCTATATAGTCACTCATATATATACTCACTCATCATATGTAGTGATACACCTATACATCCTGTTACACACCGACAGTCATCCAAAAGTTACTCACACACATACTCACACATGCAAATAAACTATTGAACATCCATTTATTTGCATATACAAGTATACACACACTACCACCTTACTTCTAAGGGAACTTACACATACTTACTCTCTTAAACAATCACTTATAGAAACACATACTTAATTAAACAGGAACTCTTACAATCTCTCACTCTCACATATACTCACTTATATACATCAATACTCACATATACTAGATTAAAACATATGTTGTTACTGATAAAGACACTAGTGACACAGTCATTCACTCACTAACACACACATATACACACTCATCCACCCATACAGTCCTGCACATATGCTGTCTTCAAAACACATACAAACAGTGAGTCAGTCATTGATGCATCTATGTGCTAAGTAATACACCCACCAAACCATTCAGACACTCATACTGATACTAAAAAAAACATCTAATAACCCCTATACACACACATATAGCTACTCACCAACCCATGCAGCCACTTATACACAAAGTGAAACACTGATACATATATTTAAATATTTAAAATGTATTCGCTAATATATGTATTCGCTAAGATACATTTAATAAGCCAGTTAACCAATCAACTTTTTTTTTAAAACATCCATTTACACACTTATTAAAACATTTATTCTTCCATCGAGCTTTACATATACATATATAAAACATATTTATTTTTCAGAAAGACACACATTCGCTGGATGGTGTCATCAGTGATGTCATGAGTGATGTCACTGACAATGTCATGAGTGATGTAATATGTGACGTCATCAGCAGTGCATTGCAGGCGCGCAAGTTATAGTGAGTCCAACTAACTATAACGTGGGAATTTCAATGGTTTTATGCCAGTAAAATTTCCAGGTAACTATAACTGGTGTAAAACAGTGACTTTAATAGGTTTTTTAAATGATAATTCCTAACTATAACTGGTGTGAAACCTATGGTTTTTTCAGTGAATTTCAAAGGTTTTTTAAATGCTAATTCCTTTCTATATCGAGTTTCTAACCTTTTTTTTTACAATATATGTATATATATATATACACACACACATTCATACACACATTTATTACCTACTGGCGGTCGCCAGTAGGCAGTTATAGTTAGGATTTTTTTCAATGTTAAATCTAAAAATTCTATTTGGAATAACTTTGGCACCGGTTGACGAATCTGCTTGAAAATTTCCTCAATATGGCCTCGTCGAGTTCCGGTCTTTCCCTGAAAGTTTGGGCAGGATTCGTCAAGCGGGGGCCGAGATAAAAGGGGGGTCCCAAAACGCGTTTTCCTCATGTTAATTTCCATAGGGCGGTCGATTTCACTTTTAGCTCGAACGGCTGAATGGATTTACACCAAACTTGGCAAAATTGTAGGGACTAGTAGCCCGATGTGCCTTTGCTATGTCTCAAGATATGTGCTCCAGTGGATTTTGAGTAATTTAGGTTCAAAAAAATATATATCTATAGGCGCGCCCCGGTACGCGCACTGGGGAGCGCACCGGGCGAGCCACGCGACTTGCGCGCAGAAAGCTGATTGGCTCTGGGGTGTCTGTAAACATTCTAAACAGTCTGGAATGGCCGCCATCTTGTGTCTCGGTAAAATCAAGACACAAGAGGTGGCAAAAACAAAGGGGGGAATTGACCATAAGGGGGCAGGGTAGACCCCTCCTGACCCCCTAGGTTTAATGTGGGGGCTAAAATAGGGTCCCGCGGGGCATTTGAAAAAAAATATTTTTTTCGATTTGTGCGGGGGGAGCGCCCGGTACGCGCACCGGGAAGCACACCGGTGAGCGAAGAAAGGGGAAAATCCAGGACCATATTTATGAAGGCCTTGCACGGCCAGTTTTGCGCCGCCTATGCGTCACTTTTTGTGATGCACCAGCGGTGTAAAAAAATGCGCATTGTTACGCTATATTTAAAAAGTGACGCATCTAGGTAGATGGGTCACTTTTTAAAACCCTGCGCCACATTATATCTGCGTCAGGTATAATGTATGCAGAGGGGGCGTTCCCCCGCAAAAAGCTTGTTAATTGCGACGCAGTGAAATCCATGAGATTTCACTGCAGCACTTTTAGGATGCTGTTGCGTCAAAATCTTGCACCTGCCTCACAGCAGGTGGTAAGACTGACGCAAGACCTTTCACATGGTGCTTTCCCCATGTGAAAGGACGCATTACTATAGTTGAGTCACTTTTGTGACGCACTCCAGCAATGCGTCACTTTTGTGTTTACAGATACTTCAGAAATACTGACGTATCTGTAACTCCTTGCCACATGATTCGTCATATATTAAATATGACACATCTAGAACGTCGTAAGGAGTGGGCACAGAAAAGTGACGCATCGCACCAGCGGTGCAAAAAAATGCGCCTCGTTGCGCTATATTTAAAAAGTGACCCATCTAGGTAGATGGGTCACTTTTTAAAACCCTGTGCCACATTATACCTGTGTCAGGTATAATGTATGCAGAGGGGGCGTTCCCCTGCAAAAAGCTTGGTAATAGCGACGCAGTGAAATCTATGAGATTTCACTGCGTCACTTTTAGGATGCTGTTGCGTCAAAATCTTGCGCCTGCCTCACAGCAGGTGTAAGACTGACGCAAGACCTTTCACATGGTGCTTTCCCCATGTGAAAGGACCCCTTACTGGAGTTGAGTCACTTTTGTGACGCACTCCAGCAATGCGTCACTTTTGTGTTTAAACATACGTCAGAAATACTGACGTATCTGTAACTCCTTGCGACATGATTCGTCATACATTAAATATGACACATCTGGAATGTCGTAAGGAGTGCGCACAGAAAAGTGACGCATCGCACCAGCGGTGTAAAAAAATGCGCCTCGTTGCGCTATATTTAAAAAGTGACGCATCTAGGTAGATGGGTCACTTTTTAAAACCCTGCGCCACATTATACCTGCATCAGGTATAATGTATGCAGAGGGGGCGTTCCCCCGCAAAAAGCTTTGTAATAGTGACGCAGCGAAATCTATGAGATTTCACTGCGTCACTTTTAGGATGCTGTTGCGTCAAAATCTTGCGCCTGCCTCACAGCAGGTGTAAGACTGACGCAAGACCTTTCACATGGTCCTTTCCCCATGTGAAAGGACGCATTACTGGAGTTGCGTCACTTTTGTGGCGCACTCCAGTAATGCGTCAATTTGGTGTTTACAGATACGTCAGAAATACTGACTTATCTGTAACTCCTTGCGAATTGATTAGTCATAAATTAAATATGACACATCTGGAATGTCATAAGGAGTGCGCCCAGAAAAGTGACGCATTGCTGTTTTTACGTAGCGATGCGTCACTTTTCAGAAATGAGGCTTCCAGTTTATTCACGGTGTCACCTCTACGACCCTTTCTTGCGTCAATACGTCCCTTTTGCATACATTACACCTGACGTAGGAATAATGTGGCACAGGGGTTTACAAAGTGACGTATTTACCTAGAAACGGCACTTTGTAAATATGAATAAATAAGGTGCATTTTTTATTGGACTGTTGTGTCACAAAAAGTGATGCTTTGGTGGCGTTAAAGTGACGCATGGCTTCATAAATGAGGCCTTCTGCCTTCAAGTCCAGCAATGCATCTTTTCTTATCCTTCCACACCCCTGTTCCTTTTCAACATTTTCATTGAATATCAACATTCCCCATATTCACTCTTCTTCTCATAACTTTCTTTCCTAACACTCACCTTCTTTCAGGCCTCCTACTTCACTTCCTTTTTCCTCTCATACCTTTCTGTTCTTTCTTACTCATTCTCCTGTATTATCAATGCACTCTATTTCACTTACTCTTTTTCATTTTTTTAAGAATATAGCTCTTTGATGAGAATTGGAGGTAGTTCTGAAAAGAACTTTTGGTTTTCTTCTTTTTTCTAAACAGGAACAAAAACAGGGAATGGAAACTGCTCAACAGGAGCAAATAAAACAAAAAAAATTAGGGGTGGGAAGGGCAGCGATGGTTTTCTAATGCTCGAACCATGAGCTGTACACTTTGTTCTCCAAAGGTAAGCAGTTGATTGCAGTATCTGCATCTGAGGGCACCATGGTTAAAAGCAGGTTGAATGTTCGGAACCAGCTCTTGTGATCTCCCCCTCCCAGAAGAAGTTGCTCCTCCGGTTGATGTAGAGGCCCCATCACTGGGAACCTCTTGTGCCAGAGCCCTGACACTTTCCCGGGCAAAATTCTGGGGGTGCTTCCTCTCCACATGCCGGATCATTGTGAAGTTCCCAAAAGAGTACTTTTTCAAAGGGTTTCCTCGTGACAGCTCTTCTTTGCAGATCCTGCACTGCACTTTTGGAGCATTTACCTTTTTTAGTCCAGGTGGGATTATAAAAAATTTCCAAATGAAATGTTCCTTAACTTTTCGTTGAGGAGGCTCTTCATTGATGAATTCTGGTTCATCCTCGCTGCTGGATTGTCTGGTAGCCATTGTAAAACCAACAAATATCCAGGAGCAAAAAGGCAGGTCTTGCAGTCACAAAAGTGAAAGAAGAAGTGAAGGAAATGGGTGGGGATTTCATTCTTTGTAAAAAAACTGTTAGCAACCAATGAAAAGTGTTATTTTAAGGTCACATGACCCAACGCGCTTACGCTGCGCGCTCCGGAGCGCTTCCGGGTGCGCAAACGCGGCGCGAACATAGGCGCTTCCGGGGCGCATTCGTGGCGCGAACGTAGGCGCTTCCGGGTGCGTTTACGGGGCGCGAACGTAAGCGCTTCCGAGGGCGCTTACGTTGCGCGCCGAAGTGACATCATTAAACTTTTACGGAAATGCATAATCATTTTCCTTATAAAAAAAACCTGATTTTATTTGTATGGTACGAAATGTTTTGCATTATTATTAACTTTTCAGTCATATTTTTTTTCACGAACGAAAGTAGCGCTCTGGGTGCGCTTTCCGGTGACCTTACCGGTGAGCTTACCGGAGAGCTTACCGGAGAGCTTACCGGAGCGCGCACCCAGAGCGCAAAAGAAAAAAATTATATAAAAAAAAAAATGAATACTTACACAAAACAGCAAATTGTAAAAAAAAAAAGGTTAGAAACTCGATATAGAAAGGAATTGTGCCGTTCTGACAACTAGACCTTGAACTAAGAAATCACTACAATGAAAAGCTGGGCAATGTAGCGTTCTTGTGTTTTCCTGGAAGCGTAAGTGGAGTGGGCTAGACTAACGTATGCCTGTGGTGCGAGAGGCTGTGAACGATGACTCCAGAGCTATGGGCGTGGTTCGGTCGTGAGCTATATGAAAAATCTACTGATTTGGGTGTCCATGTTGTAATGCTGCTGTCATCCGGGTCTTACACGCAAATGGGTCATTATGTCTGTAAAGTCCTACAATATGGCTAACATGGAAGGTACAGGATGTCACTGACCCTATATTCATCCATAGATGCGCACATAAAAGATGGTGGATATGACGCATTTCTGCGAATATGAATGTTTGTTGTACATTCAGTGGAGTGTTGTAGCTGTAGTAATACAGGGCTGTGAAAGGTTTAGGTTGCAGTTTTTGGCACATGAAGGACAGATAATATATATACGTATGTGGTCATTCAGGTAGACTGTAGAACTTAGTTCTGGAAATCATTGTTCGAGGCTCGGAGTCGTGTCCACATCCTGTTATTGTAGAGTAATGACATAATCAACGCATGCCTGAAAATGTACTGTAAATATGTACACAGACATAGATAGATAGGTGAAGTGGGTACGGGCACGTGTGCTCGACTCCATTTTATTACGTTGCTGTTGGTAACAAGTAGAATAATAATCATGATATCATACACAGATATTCAATCATAAATGGTTTATGACTTCTGCTGTACAAATGTAGGAGTACTATATGTAAAATAATACACAGAATATTCGATTGTAAAGGGTTCATATGTTGTGGTGCACTAAGGTAGGGTTGGTTTGTGTAGAACCTGCAATGATGCGTGGTTCAGGCAGAATGCACTGATAAGAATGTCTTTTGGCAATTGAATTGTGCCTTAATCAGGCCATGTGTGAATATTTATGGTGCACTGAGTTAGTGGTATGTCTGGTGCTCAGCATGTGCTCACCCTGCAATGGTTCGAGCGATCTGTACTTAAAGCATTGAATGTTGCATACTGGACTGCATGAACTTTGAGGGGAAAAAAACACCATCAATGGTTATCAATTGCTCTGCAAACTAGGTCTACTGATTGCTCCCCATAACAAATTAAACAATTGCATTTCACGCAGTGCATTCTAAGTTTCTCAAAATGGGGACGTATGTCTGGTGGCGATGTTGAAGGTGATGCCCCAGAGGTACTTGGTATTGCCGGGGGTGGAGGTACATTTTGGCGCTGTGTTTTACATTCTTTGTGAACATAGTTCACAGGATGCAGGGATTAAAGGTGCTTCCGCATACTAGCAGTGCCACATGAGTATTTTTTGTCTGTGCCTTAAATAAATCAAGGCTAAATTCCCTACTGTCTGTAGTGTAGATACAAAGCTGAATTCAAGTTGTGAACCCTACTGTCCGCAGTATACATCGAATCCACTAGACAGGACAGTTATAGAAGAATGATCTTTTTCACTTATTTTAACAGAATCTGAATACATACAGTATAATTGTCTCTGCATTAAGTAAATCAAAGCTGAATTCCCTACTGTCTATAGTGTAGATGGAAAGCTGAATTTATGTTGTAAACCCTACTGTCCGCAGTGTAAATCTTAGGGTGGACTGCATCATCTGTAATCATGATTGAAATGAAAGATAGAACATGTATAGAAAGAATACATTTTTGAAATATGTATGTTTCAGGGACATTATAGTTCAAATTGTGACCTGTGCTATCCTTAGTGTAGACTGACATTAAGTGTGTCTTTGCACTTGCAGCATGAATTATATTATTCAACTAAATCTATAAGTGATATAAAAGAAGTTTTTGAAGGAAGCATACTAAAGGGATATTGTATAGGTTTGATAGGTTTTATACTTAGTTTGGTTTGAACTGAGTTAGTGGTACCTGAAACAACAAGGTTCTGTGGAGCCTGCGATGATGCGTGTTCCGGGTAGGCTGTACTGATAGTAATGTTTTTTGTCTTGTGAATTCAGTCTTAGTAAAGTCACGTGACAATGATTTTTAATGCACTGAGTTAGTACTACCTTTGGCGCTTAGCGTGTACCTATCCTGCGATGAGGCGTGGTCGGGGGAGGGCACAGTAATTGGTGTAATGTTTTTTGTTGATTGGATTTTGCATGAATTCCATTTACAAGGGACAGTATGTCTCACTGTGACATAAAACTGTTCACTCTTCTTTGCAATGATTTATGGTGCACTGAGTTAGAAGGATCTTTGGCGCTGAGCTTGTATGTATTCTGCGATAATGCATAGTGCAGGGGGCTGCACTGGGAGCAATGTTTTTTGCCTAGTGAATTCTGCCTTTATAAGGCTACGGGAAGATGACTTGTGGTGCAGTGAGTTAGTGGTACCGAAAGAACTCAGTGGGTGCGCACCCTGCGATGATTCGTGGTTCGGGGGGGTCTCAGTGATATAATGTCTCTTGTCTACTATAATGTGTCATCTACAATCGCCATTCTACCTGAATCGTGAGCCCTCTCAATGTAGATCGAAGGCAGTAGCCATCACTGAGATCAAGAAATTCTTTTTGTCATATCTTTTAACAAAATCTGAGGACATAAAGTACAATTATCTCTACCTTAAAAAAATCAAGCCTAAATTTCATGCTGTTCGTAGTATAGATTCCAAGCTGAATTCAAGTTGTGAACCCTGCTGTCCGCACTGTAGATCGAAGGCAGTAGTCAGCAGAGATATTGACGAATGATTTTTGTCACTTATTTTAACAAAATCAGAACACACAGTACAATTGCCTCTGCATTAAATCAAGATTTAATTCCTTACTGTCCATAGTGTACATGCAAAGCTGATTTCAAGTTGTGAACCCTGCTGTCCGCAGTGTAGATCGAAAGCAGTAGTTGACACAGACATCGAGGAATGCTTTTTTTGTCACACACTTTAACAAAATTTGAGGACACAGTACCATTGTCTCTGCTTTAAATAAATCAAGACTGAATTAAATGTTGTCTGTAGTGCTTAGGCGCCACTGGCATCAAGTGGTAAGCTCTGTTGATCGCAGTGTACATTTGCAGGCAGTAGTCAGTATAGATATTGAGGAATGATTTTTGTGGCATCCCTTAACAAAACTGTCTCTGCCTTACATTAACCAAGGCTAACTTGAATTCTGTCTGTAGTGTAGATGTAAAGCTAAATTCAAGTTGTGAACCCTGCTGTCCGCAGTTGTGGATCGAAGGCAGTAGTTGACACAGACATCGAGGAATGCTTTTTGCATTAAATAAAACAAGGCTGAATTTGCTACTGTCCATACTTTAACAAAATCTGAGGACATAGTACAATTGTCTCTGTCTTAAATAAATCGAGACTGAATTCAATTTTGTCTGTAGTGCTGATGCACAACTAGTATCAAATTGTACACTTTACTGACCGCACTGTAGATGGAAGGCAGTAGTGAGCACAGATATCAAAGAAGAATTTTTGTCACTTATTTTAACAAAGTCTGAGGACATAGAGTAGAATTGTCTTTGCCTTACATAAATCAAGGCTAACTTCAATGCTGTCCGTAGTGTAGATCCAAAGCTGAATTCAAGTAGTGAACCCTGCTGTCCACAGTGTAGATCAAAGGCAGTAGTTGATACAGACATAAGTCTGCGGTGCTGTGGCGCTGAGTTCGCAATGGGCCTGTATCGAGGAGGCACGTGGTCATGTCGGCAGCCATGTGGCAGGGTGGGGACCTTGAGTGTGGCAGAGTCTTTTCTCTTTGCAGAAGTGAATCACGCCCAAGGCGTAGGCTAAATATTTATACTCTTACGCTGGAGTTGAGTACGTTGGATCAGCCTACTCCGCTTCTGCTTCAAGGGGGGAGAGACAACACAGCTACATGACGGAAATATTTCCCAGAGTCTGAGATAATATGGTTGCGTCCACTGTGCAGTACACTGCACGTATCATTAGTATATGTACACACGGAAACATTTTTGGTTTGTATAGTGAGTTGTGTATAGAATATCACTGGTAGTATTAGCATTGTGTACATTATTGTTGATGTGCGAGTTCCTTCCCTTATACATAGTTGATTGCTACATCTCTGAACTTTGAGCAAGTGTGCTGTTGAAGGAATTTATTATTTTGGGAAGGTCCGTTGTCCATTTTTGCGCTGTCTTTGAGGTAGTAGAGCGGGAGTGGTCAGGAGGGGGGTTCTTGTGGTGGTGGTACTAAGTCGAGTGATTTTGTTGGGTGTTGGAAATGCATAATTAGTACCTCTATTAGATATTTGTCTTTAGATATGGGTGTGAGTTGGATGTAATTCACACAGTACATAGTGGACGTCCTTACACTAGATAAATGTTAATATTAATTTGTTAGTGGTAAATGAAACTATCACCTGTTTTTTTAGGTAGCATTGTAGATTAGGTTTGTTGTTGAAAGTATGGGAAGTGGTGTTTTGTTTGGTTTTTTTCTACGGGAACACCTAGTTTGTATATTATTAACATTAGTTGTGGTTCTGGTTTGTAGCGATTTTCTTTGAGAAAGGAATAAGTTGAAGAGTGGTAATATTTTCAGTTTGTACTACGTTGAGAATGGGATGGTATTTAAAAAAGATAGAAAACAACAGATATGCTTAATGAACATTATAATTAGGAATTATCATTCAAAAAACCTTTGAAATTCACTGAAAAAACCATCGGTTTCAGGCAGGTTATAGTTAGGAATTATCTTTTAAAAAACCTTAGAAATTCATTGAAAAAACCATAGGTTTCAGGGGTGTTATAGTTAGCTGGACATTTCACTCATACAAAACCATTGAAATTCCTCTTCATAATAAGTTGTACTAACTGTACCTCTCGCCCCCGCAATCTACTGGTGATGATGTCACATATTACATCATTCATGACATGATCAGTGACATCACTGATGACATCTCAAATGACATCACTGATGACATCACTGATGGCATCATCCACGTGACAATCAGATACACCTCATCATACGCTAGTATAACCTTTCATCACTCACTCTAAAATACAGAGTAAAATATTTGAATCCATTGACACAGCAATACAAGTATCTAAAAACTCACTCAGTGATTCCTAGATCTACACACACATCTAATCAATTACCTATAGATTCACTCATACATGTTGTCAATGATCAATAGAACACTATCAAATATTCTTATACAACTTTATTTGACTTTACACACCAAGACACATCCTATTCAGGTATGCAGTCATCCTACTGCCTTTTGCAAACAATGTATCATATTTACATTTACTCAGCTACAAACTTATACAAATAGCACTTCAATTATTCATACAGATAGTAACTCATACTTAGTGTGCTATGAAATCACTATTACAAATATACAGTTACCTATACAGTCACTCATGCAATCAATTAGTTTTATGTACACTTATGCATATACAACAACTGTCACATACACTGTCTTTTATTTTTTCTATTTTGTTGGACATGTACCATTGAGAAATGTTTTTGCTCATCACAACACCTATAAATATATTCAGTCGCCTACACAAGTATTATAACACGTAGTCTTAACCTAATATACGTACTGAATTAACTATTCACATATTTTTGGGCAGTCACAGATACCCCACCAAAGAACACACACATTCACTCACCATTACAAATAATCAGTTAACTAATCAATAACTAATATAGTCTTTCACATAGCTAGTAACCAACTGGTACAGCACTTTACACAACAACTAAAAAGTAGTACAGATATTATCACAGTTTAGTCACTATCCAATATATTTAGCGAGACTCTATAAATTGCTCATGTAAACAATCAATCACACTGCTACTAAATCCTCTATCCAGATATTTATATATCCGCTGATTCTTCAATGCAGATTGGTGTATATATAATACATATTTAACGCCTTAACGACAGCGGGAATTCCACCGCGGTGCGGTCGTTCTAAAAGGTGGGCGGGGCTGCGATGGCCGTTTGCCGTTCGCAGCACCAGGGATGCAGTGCTCCCGTCGACTGTTGGCCGACGGGAGCACGGAAGGGGTTAAATACCAAACCAAACCACATTCACTGGATGATGTCATCAGTGATGTCATTTGAAATATCATCAGTGATGTCATTGACCATTTCATGAATGTTGTAATATGTGACATTATCACCAGTCACCAGTGGATTGCGGGTGCAAGAGTTACAGTTAATACAACTAACTATAACGGAGGAATTTCAATGGTTTTGTACGAGTGAAATGTCCAGCTAACTATAACACCCCTGAAACCTATGGTTTTTTCAATGAATTTCGAAGGTTTTTTAAATGATAATTCCTAACTATAACCTGCCTGCAACCTATGGTTTTTTCAGTGAATATATATATATATATATATATATATATATATATATATATATATATATATATATATATATATATATATATATATGCCACAAAAAAAGTTACCCATTTGAGAACGCCACACACAGGAAAGCTTTTTCTCCGTCTTTATTCAAGGAATTACAGGTAAGAGTCCAATGCGCCTCACATTCAAGAGCCTGACGCGTTTCGAATGAATGTCATTCTTGTTCACAGGCATATCGTACCGCACCCAACAGCAGCGTAGTTTTGAAGGTCTGCACAGGTAGATAAGTCCCGCCCCATGGGCGTCGGCAACACAGAGTGCTTCTGGTATTTGCAGTTTATCAAAACCTCAATCTTTTTCAAGTGAAACGCCGTTGGTGTTTGGCAGATAACAGTCTTACCCCAGTGGGTTTGAGGTGGGGTGCAGAAGATAACTCCCTGTTATTTACTCAAGACCTTGATAGCGGTCTCTCCTGCTCCCGATGCGAGACCTGGGTAGGTCTCAACAGGATCTGCAGCTGCAGCTGGGCGTTCTCGCGACCGGGCCGGCCGCCATTTATGCCACAAAAAAAGTTACCCATTTGAGAACGCCACACACAGGAAAGCTTTTTCTCCGTCTTTATTCAAGGAATTACAGGTAAGAGTCCAATGCGCCTCACATTCAAGAGCCTGACGCGTTTCGAATGAATGTCATTCTTGTTCACAGGCATATCGTACCGCACCCAACAGCGGCGTAGTTTTGAAGGTCTGCACAGGTAGATAAGTCCCGCCCCCATGGGCGTCGGCAACACAGAGTGCTTCTGGTATTTGCAGTTTATCAAAACCTCAATCTTTTTCAAGTGAAACGCCGTTGGTGTTTGGCAGATAACAGTCTTACCCCAGTGGGTTTGAGGTGGGGTGCAGAAGATAACTCCCTGTTATTTACTCAAGACCTTGATAGCGGTCTCTCCTGCTCCCGATGCGAGACCTGGGTAGGTCTCAACAGGATCTGCAGCTGCAGCTGGGCGTTCTCGCGACCGGGCCGGCCGCCATTTATGCCACAAAAAAAGTTACCCATTTGAGAACGCCACACACAGGAAAGCTTTTTCTCCGTCTTTATTCAAGGAATTACAGGTAAGAGTCCAATGCGCCTCACATTCAAGAGCCTGACGCGTTTCGAATGAATGTCATTCTTGTTCACAGGCATATCGTACCGCACCCAACAGCGGCGTAGTTTTGAAGGTCTGCACAGGTAGATAAGTCCCGCCCCCATGGGCGTCGGCAACACAGAGTGCTTCTGGTATTTGCAGTTTATCAAAACCTCAATCTTTTTCAAGTGAAACGCCGTTGGTGTTTGGCAGATAACAGTCTTACCCCAGTGGGTTTGAGGTGGGGTGCAGAAGATAACTCCCTGTTATTTACTCAAGACCTTGATAGCGGTCTCTCCTGCTCCCGATGCGAGACCTGGGTAGGTCTCAACAGGATCTGCAGCTGCAGCTGGGCGTTCTCGCGACCGGGCCGGCCGCCATTTATGCCACAAAAAAAGTTACCCATTTGAGAACGCCACACACAGGAAAGCTTTTTCTCCGTCTTTATTCAAGGAATTACAGGTAAGAGTCCAATGCGCCTCACATTCAAGAGCCTGACGCGTTTCGAATGAATGTCATTCTTGTTCACAGGCATATCGTACCGCACCCAACAGCGGCGTAGTTTTGAAGGTCTGCACAGGTAGATAAGTCCCGCCCCCATGGGCGTCGGCAACACAGAGTGCTTCTGGTATTTGCAGTTTATCAAAACCTCAATCTTTTTCAAGTGAAACGCCGTTGGTGTTTGGCAGATAACAGTCTTACCCCAGTGGGTTTGAGGTGGGGTGCAGAAGATAACTCCCTGTTATTTACTCAAGACCTTGATAGCGGTCTCTCCTGCTCCCGATGCGAGACCTGGGTAGGTCTCAACAGGATCTGCAGCTGCAGCTGGGCGTTCTCGCGACCGGGCCGGCCGCCATTTATGCCACAAAAAAAGTTACCCCGCATCGGGAGCAGGAGAGACCGCTATCAAGGTCTTGAGTAAATAACAGGGAGTTATCTTCTGCACCCCACCTCAAACCCACTGGGGTAAGACTGTTATCTGCCAAACACCAACGGCGTTTCACTTGAAAAAGATTGAGGTTTTGATAAACTGCAAATACCAGAAGCACTCTGTGTTGCCGATGCCCATGGGGGCGGGACTTATCTACCTGTGCAGACCTTCAAAACTACGCCGCTGTTGGGTGCGGTACGATATGCCTGTGAACAAGAATGACATTCATTCGAAACGCGTCAGGCTCTTGAATGTGAGGCGCATTGGACTCTTACCTGTAATTCCTTGAATAAAGACGGAGAAAAAGCTTTCCTGTGTGTGGCGTTCTCAAATGGGTAACTTTTTTTGTGGCATAAATGGCGGCCGGCCCGGTCGCGAGAACGCCCAGCTGCAGCTGCAGATCCTGTTGAGACCTACCCAGGTCTCGCATCGGGAGCAGGAGAGACCGCTATCAAGGTCTTGAGTAAATAACAGGGAGTTATCTTCTGCACCCCACCTCAAACCCACTGGGGTAAGACTGTTATCTGCCAAACACCAAAGGCGTTTCACTTGAAAAAGATTGAGGTTTTGATAAACTGCAAATACCAGAAGCACTCTGTGTTGCCGACGCCCATGGACCGTGATCAAGACAGCGGACGCTGTCGAAACGCGTTGGTTTCTTTTTGTTGTTAAATCCCCCACACGGATTGATGAAATAAATAACTTTCAGTGAACAAAGCGTGTCAGTGCCGTCTTTCAGCGACTCCATTCCTCCCCGGGACCGGGGAGATCCTGTGATAATATATATATATATATATATATATATATATATATATATATATATATATATATATATATATATATATATATATATATCCCAGCAAATCGATCCATTCATGCACGAGAGCACTCAACAGCGTGTGCTCGACCCAAGGGCAGGATCAAGGCCCCAATTCAATTTTGAAATACAAGAAGGGCGGCACAACTGGGTACTTTTTAGAAGTTATTTATTTCATATAAATAAATAACTTCTAAAAAGTACCCGGTTGTGCCGCCCTTCTTGTATTTAAAAAAAAAAATATATATATATATATACATATATATATATATATATATATATATATATATATATATATATATATATATATATATATATATATATATTCACAGAAAAAAACATAGGTTTTAGGCCATATATAGTTAGGGATTTGCATTTACAAAACCTTATTTTACTCGCATAAAACCATTGAAATTCGCATATATAGCTAGATGCGCTAACTATATATCGCGCACCCGCAATCCACTGCTGATGATGTCACATATTACATCATTCATGACATGGTCATGCTATTGGTAGAGGTTTTTTTTTTCGTAAAAAAAACCTCTACCAATAGCATCCTCCATGGAACCAGCTTTCATCCTATATCCTTGAAACAAAATATACCCTATGGAGAGTTTCTAAGGATGAAACGCAATTGTTCTGAACCCTTGGAAATGGAACAAAAATTTGCAGAAACTGAAAATCGGTTCTCCCAAAGAGGATACAATATGAAAACAATAAAAAGAGGAGAAATGAGAGCACGACAAAAAACAAGAACTGAGACATTGATAGTCAAGAAAAAAGTAGTCAATGAAACAACAAACGATGAGAAACCGCGCTTAATCTTGACATACTCAAAAGAAAGTGCGAAAATCAGGAAAGTGGTCACGAAATACTGGAGTGTATTGAAAAAAGATCCGGATATTGGAAATGTGATAGGAGATGCACCTCTGATCTCCTTTAGAAAGGCACCATCAATCGGGGACACCCTAGTCAACAGCCATTTTGTGAACAAGAGAGAAGAAACCTGGCTGGAAAAAAGACAGAAAGGATTCACCAAATGTATATCGTGCAAAGCATGCAAGATTGGTAGAAACCTTAAATCCATAACAGACCCGAAAGGTCAACCATTTGAAATCAGGAACAAGATCACATGCGAATCCCATTATGTTGTCTATCTTCTCGAGTGTGATTGTGGAAAGAGATATATTGGATCAACAATATGTGCCCTTAAAAAGAGAATGTTAGAACACATTAGGGCTATTCAAAACAAGGACCAAACGTATGCAATGGCCAAACACCTCATGACCCACAGAAACAAAACCTGGCTAAATGTAAGATATTCAGGGATAGCAATGATACCTGAAAACGAAAGAGGAGGCAATCGTATACAAAGACTCAGGCGTTTGGAATCCAAACTAATAATAAAATTCAAGACCAAGACTCCCCAGGGATTGAACGGGGGCGAGGAACTATATGTACATTTATAAACATACTGAAATAAACAATCCAAGACAATCACATAAGAGTAAAATGGAAGTCTCCATTGATCAAGACATCTATCTCATAAGAAAAGTGTTTGATATGAAGATCAATAGACATATAATATGTTAACTTGAAACTGAAACCAGACGTATTAGTATCTTTGAGAACATATTGTTTAGATTTCTGAAATGTAAAAGAGGTCAACTAAGAATATATGGAGAAATTTAAGTTTGTTGTTTGCAACGTTTGTTTTAAAGAATGTCAGGTTCCTGGACTAAGATACAAGCCAATGACCTCGGGATATAGCACTTAGCTATCACCCCACATTATGTACACATAAATTGGTACATAATTCTGCAAGAGAGTCATGTTACTCAGCTTGCATTAGAGTAATTCATTCCTTTAAGCCAAATGGCACTTAGCCACCAACAGCCACACCATTATACTGTCATTAAAAATGGCTTGTAAACTGGAAAAGGCGCCTGACATGGGTTTTTGAACCTAAAACTACCCCTCCCATAATGCATCCTAATTGCTAAATGGGTAGGAGGGTTTATATAGTGAAAAGTAAAAACGGACTTGTAACTACCGTGAACAAGAACAGTAATCTGTTTGAAACGCGTAGGTGAGGAAGTTTGTTTCCGAGATGGAATAAAGAAGCTTAAACCAAATCCGAGAAGAGTGCAGTGTTTCTTTCAATTGCTTTGACAACACACGACATATATATATATATATATATATATATATATGTATATATATATATATATATATATATATATATATATATATATATATGAACCAAATCCTGGGTTGAATAAAGCGAGCTCCTTCACCAGGAACGGACCACCACAAAAGGTTTAACCCCTTCGATGCTGATGACGAGCTCAGCTCATCATCAGCCATGGGGGGCGTGTGCGGATGACGAGCTGAGCTCGTCATCTAACGCGGCTTTTTGAAAAAAGCCGCGTAGCGCGAAAATTACCGCCGCAGCGATGAGGTTAAAGTTCAGTGCAATTTATTGAAGCCTT
The DNA here is from genome assembly GCF_964263255.1 of Lissotriton vulgaris. Classification (NCBI taxonomy): domain Eukaryota; kingdom Metazoa; phylum Chordata; class Amphibia; order Caudata; family Salamandridae; genus Lissotriton; species Lissotriton vulgaris. The sequence goes on along the minus strand of NC_141693.1, from coordinate 971,574,033 downwards.
CTCAAAACATGACGCGTTTCAGCCGGGTTTCCCCGGCCTTGATCACCAACTATATATATATATATTCAATGAAAAAACCATTGGTTTTAGGCCATATATAGTTAGGGATTTGCATTTACAAAACCTTATTTTACTCGCATAAAACCATTGAAATTCCATATATAGTTATAAGCGCTAACTATATATCGCGCACCCGCAATCCACTGCTGATGATGTCACATATTACATCATTCATGACATGGTTAGTGACATCACTGATGACATCACTGATGACATCTCAAATGGCATCACTGATGACATCACTGATGACAACATCCAGTGACTGTATGTTTCTGTAAAGTTAAAATATGTCTTACATATTGAAGAATGAGTGGATGTATAAGTGTCTGGATGAAGGATTTAGTAGGTGCATGACTGACTGTATGAGTGAGTGATTAAATGTGTCTCACTGAGTGCATGGGTTAGTGACTAAACTGTCTTAATTTGTGCATCATTATGTCTGTTGTTCTGTAAACTGTTGCATGTGTTGATAAGTAGCTATATGAGTAACTATATGGGTTATTGATTGGTTGCCCAAGTATTTGTATGGGATACTGAGTGTGTGTGTGGGTGGCTGGGAGGTGTATGACTCTGTGCATAGATGTGTGAGCAGTTGATTCACTAGATGTATGGTTTCAAAAGTGCATGTGGAAACAGCTGTATGGGCGGTTGACTGTGTGCATGAGTGTATTGGTGAGTGAATGGATATCTCAGTGCTACATGTCAAAGTAAGTACATATGTAAAACACAGTACATGTGAGAGTTAACATATATAAATAACTGTGCATAAGAGCCAGTGAATGTGTGAGTGGCTGTATGGATCATTGTGAACTTGTATCAGGGATTGTATAATAGAGTAAATATGTGTTAGTATATGTTTGAATAAGTAAAGTTTGTATAACTGTATAGTTGAGGAAATGGAGGTGTGATTGATTCTTTGCATGACTGACTAGGTGTGTGAGTAACTCCATGGATGAGTGACAGTCTGTGAGTGTCTGTTTACACTGATTGTATCTAAGGTTATATTAGAGTCTGAAGAGGTTCATCGTATTATCACATGAATGATATCATCAGTGATGTTATCAGTCATGTCAAAAAAGATGTTTTCAGTGATGTCATCAGTGATGTCATTTGAGATGTCATCAGTGATGTCATCAGTGATGTCACTAACCATGTCATGAATGATGTAATATGTGACATCATCAGCAGTGGATTGCGGGTGCGCGATATATAGTTAGCGCTTATAACTATATATGGAATTTCAATGGTTTTTTGCGAGTAAAATAAGGTTTTGTAAATGCAAATCCCTAACTATATATGGCCTAAAACCAATGGTTTTTTCATTGAATTTTCAAGGTTTTGTAAATGCAAATTCCTAACTATATATCCACTATAACCTATGTTTTTTTCTGTGAATTTCATTGGTTTTTTAATAGCAAATATGAAAAGCTTTAAAATGTCAAGTACGTGATAGATAAAAACATTTTCGTATTTATGCACGCTGATGTGCTTTGAACGCTGCCCCCCCCCTCTTTTCTCTTAGTAGTACTCTCTCTTTGCAGATAGTGAACGGTAGTTAACGCAGGCCTTTGCCCCCGTTGTAATCCGTCGTGCCTGCTTGTCTCTCCATTTGATTGATTGTTATCCAAGCATTTACTGTTTTAGAATTGGTTCTCTTTGGATCATTCTCTATTTACAAACAAGCACAAAGTCGCAATACTCTGTTTAGTCTTTGCAGATCGGGAAAAATCGTGTAAAAAAATAAAAGTAATCGAGCAAAATCAGTACGCCACTAATTGGATCTTTTTTTGACCTCGCTAAAATAGAAATATTATAAACAACCCTTCATGAGAAATACGAAAATAGTGAGATGAACTGAGCTCCACACCATGAGGGCTGCAAGACAGCTCGGCTCCATCACCCATCCCGCACAAAATAATGACAAACCCTATGCAAATATTAAAAATATAGACAACACACCAGCAAAGAAACAGGGTAAAACATTTTATTAAAAAACTATTTACATAACGTTGGTTTATAAGATGATGTCAGTAGTGGACCGATGTGTGAATAGGTCGAAAACAGCACAAGGCTCCAAGATCCCGATGGCAAGCTCCTGGATGTTGGGTGCCATAGTTCAGAGTTCTGAGTTTGAGCCTTTTTCAATGCCTGTGCTTTGTTGTTTCCCCTCCATCAAAAACAAAAAAAATATATAAAACTGTGCAAAAATACAAAAAAAACAAAAAATGTTTACAAAAGCAGTGCTTGTAAGACTGTCTGAAGCTTATTTCCACCTACTGCAGCTTCACTATTCTCAAAGTAAGTGAGGGTCGTTTGTGGACCTGACTGCATTTGAAAACAATGTTATATGGTACCTCCCTAAACCGCTTGACGGAGGCCCCCGAGGGACGGTGTGATGGCACGGACTCGGAGAAGACGCTTGGCTCCGACACCCTCCCCAAGTCTTATAGCACTGGTATAGCCTGAGATCGCCCCCGACATAGGCGGCCGGCTCCCGGGGTCCGGCGGAACTTTTTGCCTTTTGATGACTCTTCAATTCTGGACCTTGTCCCACAATCCGTTTGACCTGAAGACAAGCTGTAGTGGGGCGCCCCTTTACCGTTTCAGTTGCCATTCCGCCCGCTTTTGCTACACTGTGCCTCTTCCGCCATTCAGCTGTTTACCGCCCGCTCTTGCGACTACAGCGTCTCGCTCATCATGTAGTTGAGTTGCTCCCGCTCTTGCGGTGCAGCGATAGGCGGCTGCCACAGGACTCTCAAAATGGCGGCCGGCTCTTCGGTTTTGGGCCTGGTCCACTAAAATGGCCCTGGGACACCTTTGAACTCGGACGCTTGTCTGCTAGGGCTTGGGTCCCATTCTCGAAAGCGTCCCCTCAGCCGTGAAGATTCTACAAAAGTCTTGATGGCCTCCGACTCCCGCAGGCTTCTGGTGGGGAGCGGCTGCCATGTCTGCTCGTGGAATGGCCACGACGGAGCTACGAGATGGAAGTGCTCTCATGCTGACGCCAGCTTTAGTCTGAAACATCCAGAAACACTGTAGACTACCAATTCGATCAGTTCCGGTAGCGCCCCAACATGACCCGGAAGAGAAGAACTTGCCCTCCCCTCTTTGACTGATGGTTCTTGTTGCCTGTCCCCTCTGTTGTCATTTAACAGAACTTTTTGGACTACTGAAAGGGGTTGTGTTCCGAACGCTGGTTGGTGGAGACATTTTGACTATATTCTTGACCTACGTTGTCGCGTAATGCGTTATATGACATGCCGCGTTAGCGCAACCGGAAGTGATCCGAGGCGCGGCGCGCAGCGCGTAACGTAAGCATAACAGGTCATGTGACTTGTTAATAAAACTTTTCATTGGTTCATTTTACTTTTGTTATTTTAATGATGGAAAGCTTGGTCATATGACCTAAAAATTACGCTTTTTATTGTTTTCGAACATTATTTTTTTTAAAACATATGTTATAATATTCCAGGCTAATGTACTTTCCCGGAAAATGTACAACTGTCCTGCAAGTAAAATATATTCCTTTTTCGAGAAAAAGGGCGTTTCTTCGTTCCATGACGGAGCCGTTGAGTAAAAGATACTCGGCCTGCTGTCTTAGTCGCCGATACGCCTGATTATCAGATTCTTATCGATCACTTTATGTTGCAGGAGTGGAAAACACAACTGCCCTTGACCATTTATCTTTACTGCGTTCCTACATATTATACCTTTTATCCGTCATGTAATTGGACTGCTTTATTTCACTTGCCTTTTACTGATTCGAAAACAGTGACTAAAAGTAAAAACTTTACCAATGTAAATACTACTACCGTGTTTTGTTTTAAAAACCTTTATTGTGAAAATGTCAGTATACAAATACGGGCCTATAACCACGTGGGCCGGCCACGGAGCAAACTGAAATCGTATATGATGAGGAGACATTTACACTGTAGAGGAACGTAACGAGCGGGCCATTAGGTTGCAAGAACTAAGGTGTCTAACAGTTGCGGAATCGGTGGACGTACATTTTGTAATTAAAATAAGACAGGGCCACTTACAATAACATTTTCTAGATATACATTTGCGGGCAAGGAGTTACGAGTCCCATTTATACCGGCGCCATTTTGGGCGGGTCCGGGCAGGTCCAAGATATAGTCAAAATGTCTCCACCAACCATCGGCCAGACCAGAACCCCTTTCGGCCCTTTATGCTACAAGATGGTGTCTTCCATTCAGAAAATATTGTTGGCAGCATTTTGAAAGGAAACAGAAACAGCCGTTCTCCTAGTGAGTTTTACATTGTTACATTTAGGAAGAATGTTGAAGAGTAGTATGTGGAAAATCTGAAGCCATTTTTCTAAAAACTCTCAATCAGACTTGGATGGAAAAAAAATCCTGAAGAATGTACAAACTGAAAACCAATTTTTGTCTGTATAGCATCAACAGCAACGCTTGAGTCAGCTTTGTGTCAAGCCGCCATTTTCATTCAATCAATAGCGTCCCCCTGCACACATTCAGGGACCTGGTCGTGTCTTCAGATGAAACGGATTGTAGGAAAAGAAGCAGAAAGGAAAAGGCAAAAAGTTCCGCCGGACCTCGGGAGCCGGCCGCCTATGTCATGTGCGACCTTTGGCCACACCAGGGCAATAGTGAAGCTGCAGCAGGTGCAAATAAGCTTCAGACAGTCTTACAAGCACTGCTCAGAACTCTCAACTATGGCACTCAACATCCAGGACTTGCCATTCGGATCTTGGCGCCTTGTGCTGGTTCCGACCTATTCACACATCGGTCCACTACTGACATCACCTCATAAGCCAACGGGGCACCCCACGCCGACTTTCGGCGCAGCATTGTAGGATGGCCACACCAGTGCGGCAACTTGCTGGACACCACCTCGGTGCCATCCGGATCTCGGCGCGTTCGAGTCACTGTACCGCAAGAGTGACCGCAACTCAGCTGGACACGCCGTCTTTCGGCGCAGCATTGTAGGATGGCCACACCAGTGCGGCAATTTGCTGGACACCACCTCGGTGCCATCCGGATCTCGGCGCGTTCGAGTCACTGTACCGCAAGAGTGACCGCAACTCAGCTGGACACGCCGTCTTTCGGCGCAGCATTGTAGGATGGCCACACCAGTGCGGCAATTTGCTGGACACCACCTCGGTGCCATCCGGATCTCGCCGCGTTGTGCTGCCTTCGGCCTATTCGCACATCGGTCCGCTACTGACGCCGCCTCACGTGCCAACGGATTTTCTACGCTTTTTGTAGCCCTATGCCGCAGAACAGGTCATGTGACTTGTTTATAAAACTTTTCATTGGTTCATTTTACTTTTGGTTTCCTAAAGATGGAAGGTTTGGTCATATAACCTAAAAATAACACTTTTCATTGGTTTAGAACATTTTTTTTTCCCAAACGATGAAAGCCCCACCTTGTTTCTGGATCATTCAGACTGAAGCTGGCGTCAGCATGAGAGCACCACCATCTCGTGGCTCCGTCGTGGTCATTCCACGAGCAATCATGGCAGCCGCTCCCCACCGGAAGCCTGCGGGAGTCGGGGGCCCCCAAGACTTTTGTAGAATCTTCACGGCTGAGGGGACGCTTTTCGAGAATGGAGCCCAAGCCCTAGCAGGCAAGCGTCCGAGTTCCAAGGTGTCCCAGGGCCATTTCAGTGGACCAGGCCCAAAACCGAAGAGCCGTCCGCCATTTTAAGAGTCATGTTGCAGCCGCCTATCGCTGCACTGCAAGAGTGGGAGCAACTCAACAACATGGTGAGCGAGACGCTGTAGCCACAAGAGCGGGCGCAACTCAGCTGGATGGCCGCCACCTGGGGAGGCCCGTTCACGCCGCCTCCCCCACGCCCCCCCCCCGGGCCGCCGCACGCCAATTTTCGGAGCAGCATTGTAGGATACCAAAACCAGTGCGGCAGTTTACTGGACATCACCTGGGTGCCATCAACATCTCAGCGCGTTCTGCTGCCTTGGGACTATTCGCACAACAGACCGCTACTGACGAGGCCTCCCCCCGCACCACCCGGGACGCCTCACGCCAATTTTCGGAGCAGCATTGTAGGATCCCAAAACCAGTGCGGCACCCAGGCGACATCACCTGGTTGCCGTCCAGAACTCTGCACGTTGTGCTGCCTTGGGACTATTCGCACAAAAGACAGCTTCTGACCATTGTTGCTTTTTTGGGTGAAAAATGTTTAAATGTTTTTACAGTTTTTGTTCCGTTCATTATAGTTAAAAGTTAATAAAGTTTTATAATCTTACTTTGTTGTAGTGTTATCTATTTTTTTTAAAACGGGTGAATGGAGCCTTGAATCGGGTTACTGTCATGTGTGGGCTTTGGAAGTGTGCTGCTGCAGGATCGGACATTTCAAACTCAAATGCACGTTCTTTTTCTTACCTTTCCGAAGCATGGAGCGCAATAGCAGGCAGAGAAAGGGTGATGCACTTGTTGAACACTACCTGACCTGGCAAGTTGCTGGCAGTGCCCCCCCGCCCGCTCCTGAAAGAGGGCACACACACACCGCCGCCCCGAGTACTTCACAAATCTTTAAAAGACCATGCGCTTGTTCATGAGGCTTAAATGGTTTATCACCTCTTCTAGAACCCCTGCATCGACCCTCTGACGTTTCCTGGAAAAATTACCATGTAACACAATACCAAGCCCTGTCAGCTGAAACCCCCAAGGAATCGTGGGGCATATTATCAAGGGGGTTTATCTCCGCTTTTTTGGCTTTAAAAGCCATGAAAGCGGAGATAAAATTATCTCCCTATTACCAAGCTGTCGCTAACACCAGTTAGTGACAGCTAAAAGGAGATAGCGACCATCTTGGGCCCCGCTTTGCATGTCAGTGATACTTATCACTAATGACATGCAAAGTGGCGTGCCAAGATGTTAGCGACTGGAAACAGTCCCTAACATCGCTATCTCCTATTACCAACTTTTGGAGATATTCGCGCTAAGCGCGAATATCTCCAAAATCTAACACCTGCCCTGAGCAGTTCTTAGCCATGTTATCCAATGGGAGGTGGATAACATGGCTAAGAGCATTTGCTCGATAATACATGAATATCGCTGACTTTTCTGCGATAATAGCAAAGTTTATCTGCGATAAAAATCGCCGATGTGCGGCGATAATTTTTGTCTCTAAACAAGTTAGAGACAACAATTATCGCTAGTTGTTCGTAATATGCCCCCGGGTTTTTGCTTGCAGAAATCGGGAGGCGGGAGACTAGCACTGAAATCAGTAGTCTCACGCCTGAATCGGGAGGGTTGGCATGTCTGAATTCTCTACAGCTGGGGCCATAAACTACATCCGCAGGGGTAGGTGATAGCCTGGGACCAGCCTGGCATCTAAAATGGCTGCCGTGCACGACAAAATTGTGGCATTGGAAAAAAGGCAAGATGGCGCAGCCGCTGGAAGAGATGTATCAACATATATGAGCCTCCTCAGCCACCCTCAGGAAACATAGGGGATTAGGATACGTCTCCCGCACCCCCTTATACCTAGTAATTTAATTAACGAAGCACAAAATGGCGAATTCCCGTTTCGCTACCAGTTTGCGGCCCAGTTCGCGGCCCGTGAAGCGCTTCTACCGTGAAAAATCATTTTTTTTTTATTTTCCCCATAGGACCCTTTAATAACCCCAACAACATTCCTAGGGGGTCAAGAGGGGGATATCTTGCCCCCTTTCATTAAATTCCCCCTTCGTTTTTCACCTCTTCTTCTCTCTCGATCCTACCGAGAGATAAGATGGCGGCCGCTCCGGACTGTTTAGAATGTTGACAGACACCGGAGAGCCAATCAGCTTTCTGCGCGCAAAGTTCCGTTTCGCGAAAAGTAAGCGGACCGGATCGCTGCCCAGAGCGATGTTACAGATATATATCTTGATTTAAACGTTAATTTCTCAAAATCCACTGAAGCACATATATTGAGACCTAGCAAAGGCACATCGGGCTAACAGTCCCTACAATTTTGCCAAGTTTCGTGAAAATCCATTCAGCCGTTCGAGCTAAAAGTGAGTCCAACCGCCCTACGGAAATTAACATGGGAAAAACGTGTTTTGGGACCCCCCTTTTTTCTCGGCCCCCCCTCGACAAAACCCCCCCAAATTTTCAAGGGCTGCTCAGATACAAAATGTGCCATTTTCCTGAAAATTTCAGCCGATTCCGTCCACAAACGCCAAAGTTATTAGACATAGAATTTTCAAAAATGCCATAGGGAAAAAATCCTAACTATATATACCTACTGGCGATAGCCAGTAGGTAATATATATCCTTGTGTGTGTATGGGTCAGAACAGCACGAAAGACTGTCGAAGCCTCTGATGAAGTGCGGCAGCAGAGAAACAAGTCAGGCATGCATAACTCGACACGAAAGCTGTTATTTGCATCGGCATGCCGGTTCCGTTCTTACCCTTTAAAAGCCTGGTGGTAGCGGATTTCTGAGTGCGTCTTTGTTCAGGTGGGGAACTTTGGAGCTTTCATATATATATATATATATATATATATATATATATATATATATATATATATATATATATACACCTTTTCGAGATGAGAAATGTGTAGATTGAAATCTATTGATGTGCTAATGTAACCATTGCAGTCCAACAAAAACAACCACTTCATTTCTAGGGTAATTTCTTAAATGTCGTATTTGGTGTCATATTCATAAAGGTTATGGGTGCCTTTGGAGGGTGCCTTTGGAAGAGTGATGCTGCTGCCTCACAGCCAGTTTGCACTATTTCTCCCTGATTTCATCCCTCACACAGGAAGTACATTAAATGAAATTGAGGTTTTTAGATGTTTTTTCTTTTGTCACTCGCTGTCCCTGGTTCTGGCAGATGTGCGTATGTACACACCCAAAGGCATCCCTGGGGTGCTTGTGATAATTGGTGGGCAAGTTACAGGAAAGCAGTGGTGTTCAACCAACGGGGAGACGGCCTATTACAGGTACGCAGGCGGAGGTGGCGGACTCGTTCTCAGTTAATGGGGAGGTAAAATGAGGTGTCTGCAACAATATTGGAAAGAGCAAGATCGATGGTGCCTCCCCATGTCCAATCAGCAGCCGTTAATTGACTGTGTTTTCTGTGTAATTGAGCCACGGTGCCTCCAAATTGAAGTTGAGGGTAAGGCCACTGCTCGCCCGGATGAGGAATTAACTTGCCGAGGTCCATAACTCAATGCACCCTCTGAGGGGCCGATGCGAGCAGGTGTGCACCAGGCATGTGCCTGGGAGGATGTTAAAACACCACCAACCACCAAATAAATGCGTGTGTTTGTCTGCAGCACTGCAAATTATTTATTTTTACTTTAGGTGGTAAAGGGAAGCCTGAGGTTGCTGCCGGGAGCCGAGGTATTAACAGTAAAGTGTGTTATACGGAGTTCACTCTCCCAGTTATGCAGCATTGTGTTGGCTATTAAACAGCAAATGATTATGCAACAATGTTTTGGTTAATAAACAGCCGGCAGTTGCGGGGTATTGTGTTGGTTATCAAACAGTGGAATGTCACTCCTTTCATTGACCTCGTTAAGCTAAAAGATTGAGTCATTCCTGTTCACTTGAGGTGATGAAAGCAAGCACGCTCCACCCAGGCTTCGAGAAGTGAAGAGCAACACAGTCACCTACTCTTCAGTTAAGGCCACTTGAAAGAACACTAAACACCTAAAAATATGTGAAGGAGGATAAAACGGCAAGTGTCTCCTTTCAGGCTCCAGCTCGTTATCCCAGGCGTGTGTGTGTATGGGGGGAGGATGTGTGGGGGTTGTACTCACATACCGCCAGATTAAGGCCCGAAGCCACCACCACCCCTGCCCCCCTGTGATTGATTGCCTTATTAAAGCGAGTTCTTGTAAGTGTGACCAAACTGATTTTGGTGCATATGTTACGGAATGAAGTTCATTTTAACCAAGCGTCCGAGAAGGGGCGGACACGCTCCTGTGGCCTGCAGTGGGTGGCTCCTCCCAGAGAAGGGCTGGGCAGAGCCAGCCCTGCACGGTTATTCTCGCTAAATTGCAAGGTCAAAGCACTTGACCTCGGTGTGCGGACGACCCTGGGAGGCAATGTTAATCAGCAGCGCTCCCTGTGATTGCGGCGCTTCGCTCCAGCATGGGGTGCAGTTTATCTAAAAGTGTCATTTAGCATGTCGCCCTCAATACCCCTAGCAGCTAGGGACGGAGTGCGTATCTACACCTGGTGCAGCAGGTCCAGTGCCCCGAGGTGCCCATGGAGCCCCGATTGTTTATAACTACCCTAGCAGCAATCAAAGGGGCCGTCACCAGTCAGACAGTACAAAATCAGGAACAGCCCACGGGTTTAAAGAGGTTTAGGCACTGGCTAATACAATATCATGTGACCGTTTGCGCAGTCAGTATGTACATGTTGGAAGTTCATTTTTCTATAAAAATACTTGCACACAAATCTAATATAAAACAGCAAACCTGCCTACCCAGGTTTTGTATCTGCTTCACAATCGCCAAACCCCATTTCACTACATCCTTCTGTGACATTTTAACTCCTTACCCTCATTTCATGACCCTCCCCCATCATTCTGGATCTCTTTCACATTTTTCATCCTCTGTTTTCAAAAACTAAGCCCCTCCTGCCCCCATTTCTGTTTGTTACACTGAATGGCATCGTTTTCACAAAGAAACATGATATTAAAGGCCATGTCCAAGACAGGCAGATTGTTTTTTCAAGTGTGACATTGACCTGTGACCCGCGCATTGTGGTGGAGATTGTCTCACAGTGACACGACAAGTAACACTGTGACTTAAGAATGACACAAGAGTGTAAAATGAAGAGATGTTGTAGTAGGCAAACAATACCTCTATTTTCAGAGAGAGAAGGAAGCACCCTGTGGTGCAGGGAAGCCCCAACCAAAGCTTTAAATAGGCTGGTACTGTCTGGAACTGAGTACCTGCATTTCTTTAAAGTGAAAGAGAGAGCACCTGCACTTTTCCCAAGAAAACGGGTACTTCAAATAGTGAGTACATCCACCTCTATACACTGGCTTCGGGCCTGGTTAGGCAGAGCCCAGGGTCAGTTAGAGTCAGTTACCAGCAGTACCAGTCAGCAAAAAGTTGGAGGGTGCCCAGGGCAAAGGATGACTTTGTAACCGGGTCTCTTTCTGCACCTCTGTTGGTTCTTTCTGCACATCTCTTGCTTCGTTCTGCACCTTTCTTTCTCTTTCTGGACTTCTGTTGCCTCTTTCTGCATTTCCCTTGCTTCTTCCTGCGCCTTTCTACCTCTTCTGCACGTGTTCTACCTATGTAGGCATTGTTAGAAATTCGCATTTAAAAAACCTTTGAAATTCACTGAAAAAAATGTAGGTTTCAGGGACGTTATAATTACAAATTAGCATTTAAAAAAACCTTTGAAATTCACTGAAAAAAACGTAGGTTTCAGGGACGTTATAGTTACAAATTAGCATTTAAAAAACCTTTGATATTCACTGAAAAACCATAGGTTTCAGGGACGTTATAGTTAGAAATTGGCATTTAAAAAACATTTCAAATTCACTGAAATTCACTGAAAAAAACACAGGTTTCAGGGACGTTATAGTTAGTTGGACATTTCACTCATACTAAACCAGAGAAATTTGGGCGGTATAGTTAGTTGAGCTGCCTATAACTCGCGCCCCCGCAATACACTGCTGATGATGTCATATATTACATCATTCATGACATGGTCAATGACTTTGTATTGGACCATAAAGAAACTGGAAAGATTTCTTTGGGGAACCAAATTCAAAGTTAAGACAGGTCACAAATCTGTGAAATAAATATGAACCAAGAAAGAAACTGGTGCAGTGCCAGCTAGAATGTGTAAATGAGTGGTGGCATTACAAGAATTTGATTTTGATGAGGAATGTGACTATTGGTGGCAAACCATAGATATGCAAGCAGAGTTTTAAAAGTGTTTCTAATGAAATTGAATGACAATGTCTTGAACATTATACTCACTACGAGGCTACATTAGTATTGCCTTTGTACATTTGAAAGTATTGATCATGGGAAACAAACTACTGATGTCACTGTTCAGTGATCCAACTGCATGTAAGTGTATCCTTCGTATTATGGAGTATACCATATGTGTAGTTTATTAGATTAAAAATGAATTACATTATGCTTGGGAATTGTGAGTTAGATTAAAAAAAAAGACTTGATAGAAAGATGTACAGTGAGGGGTTACCCTAGATAATTCTTATAAATAGCTACAGAAAAAGCTAATAATATCCTGTTTAAACCTAAGTCCATAATCTTCGCAGATATATCAAGTAATAAACCCAAGAAAACTGTAATGGGGCTTACACCAACATGTTCCACTTAATCAAATATCATCAAAAAGAAAATTAATAAACATTGAGATTTATTACTGAATGACTGGAGGCAAGTGAACAGGGTGGTTTAAACATTGGAGAGGATCTTTTTGTACACCCATCACAGTGATACTCTTGTGTTTTTTCTGCCTTTTCCTAATTTTTACCTTTTTCCTCATCTCTTTTTTTCACAGCCTGCTCATGATACTCCGTTCTGTTTCCTTATGGGAGATGTTGGTTTTATGTTAATCTGGCTGTGATGACATTAGAATTTGGTAACAATGTCTAGTATTTGCATACCCACTTGAGTTTCAATTTATAGAGAAGAAATTATTTAATATACAGCTTGATGACTGTGTAATGATGAATTTTGGATATAATATACTTCAGTGCCTACTTGTGAATTCAAATGTTTTACTTTATCTTCATCAATTCCATTTCATTTTTCAAAAACATATGAATGCATATATTGTGTAAAAACAAGATGGTGGCTGCCATGAGAAAGACTCGCTTACTGAATTGAAATGTGTCAGATCTGAAGACCGCAATAAATGAGCACAACCAAAACCGTTCATGTGCTTTTGTCTTCTGTCAGCAAGAAACATCTTGCCTCTATTTAAGTTACACGTGAAATTGTAATTTGATGTATTTACTGGTAATTCCTATGGCGTGTTATTTTATATATCTTACTCCATTATTATCTATGGAAGCACGTTGCAGTTCCTGTGAGTGACCATCTGATTTCTCATCTTTAGGGTTGTAGAAACTTTAGAACTGTAGTTTGTGAGTAACAATAGGCTTACTCTTTTGAGGGTGTTTGTTTGTAGTAATATTTCCCTTCTTAAACCCCTTCTAATCTTTCCCTAAAGCCATCCCATTTTGTAATAGATATTCTCAATTTTCCCATTAGTCCCCATGCACTCTCCCACATTTGCCACTAAATAGTAAACTTACGTGTGCGGAGATTTCCCCAGAAAAAAGATAGGAGAGGTGGAGAACTCCTCGAGTAAGTTTGTGAATTGAGGGCTGGCTTTAGGGCAGTGTGACTAAGGTGGTTGCACTGGGTGCTGACCTGGGGAGTTGGCGTAGCTATAACTTATGAATTAGAAATAACCTTCTCAGAGTTCCTTGTGTGTCCAGCTTTCAGGCAGACAATAAACATGTCAAGATAACTTTTGTGGTTAATGTTTCCTAGAGAGAGAAATCAGAGTTTTGTTTAGTAGGTGTTTTGACACACCATATAATAGCACAACAGGTTCATATGCCTGCTGCAAATAATAGATCTGTTTGCTATGTGGATTGCTGAGTGGATTCCTGTTTTGTCACAGAGATCCTTTGTTACCGCAGTTGATAAGATAGAACCCTAATATAGAACAGTGACTGTTATGAACTGCCATCAAAGAATTGCATGCAAACTGCATAAAGTAGGTTAGGGTGTTATTTTTTTCTCAGTTCTTTATTGTCTATTCAAAACGTTTCTAAAAAAGGTTTGTTTGGGTAGATATATATTCTTATTAGTAAAGCTAGACTATACCAGAGTTTTAAAACAAACTAAATGTATGCGAGAGAGGGGCTATGGAAAGATTAGTGGTGCTTTTGCCAGGTGGTAGTGTGGGAATCCGAGGAGGAGGTCATAAGGGCACCAACAATGATTATCGCACTGGGTGCCCCAGGTCGCACTAAAGCTGTTCCTGTGTGAATTTCATTTTGTAGTAAATAAGCAGTGCAACTGTAGAACTGCTTTATGTGCTACAAAATGCAGTTATTGAATCAGCACCTTAGTGTGAGAAGATGGTCTCTTACAGTGATTTACTCTTTGCAGACTCTTACCACACTTTTACCAATGAATATTCCAGGTAAATAGAAAGAAGTTCCAATCAGGCAATGACTGATAAATCTTGACTGGTCATATGACTGACATATCTAATGGCTGGGTGGGATAATCTTATGCCCTTCTCTGTGCATAGACTGTAATACTTTCCAAGACCAGAACAAGTGTTACTAAGATAAACTTAACAAGCATTGGCATAGCCAATAGGTCTCGCCTTTGGGACCTTATGAGTGTTTAACCATGCAAACGTTAACGTTGTTGCACCAAGGATATTGTGCTGCATAACTATATACTTAGAAGGTCCCAAAAGTGAAACCAATTGGCTAGGCCAATGCTTGCTTAGAACATGTCATACATCACAGGTTTGGCATCATCACAGGTTTACTTTGTAATTAATTCTTCAAGTTTGTCATTTAGTGACCGAATCTGGGAAGAAGAAAACGAGGGAGAGAGAGCAAAGGTTGTAGCAAGAAAGGCAATGAAAGACCTCCTATTGCTTATTTGTTCAATAAAAAGAAATACGGGTTGAAAGAGTACTGATTTCTGCATTATTGATTCAGGTTATCCGTGCAAAGAGGAGGCCCAGTTATTATCATTGAAAGAAATTTTAGAAAACATTATTTTCCTTTTTTGTTGGCGTTGAGAAAGGTACCGGCAGGGCGCTGTGTTGTCTATATGCATGATGCAGCATGAAGAAGTTAAATACTAAATGGTTCAGGTTGCTTATTCTGTGAGTAGCCCGGGAGGCAAGGAGAGATGGGTATTAACTGTCATGTTAGAGTACATGACGGGCGCTGCGCTAATTCGGTGCAAATTAGACTTTCTAGAAGGGCGGTTCAGGAAAGCATAGTCCAGGGTAAATCCTGTATTCGTGCTGCTCGCTGGTTGTTCTAGCGTGGTCAGCAGGGGCCATTTTATTTAAATGTCTCGAGGATGATACAGACACGTATAGATTTAGCGTTCGTAGTATCCGAAATCTTTGAATGGATGCTATTTTAGTGATTTTTATTGACAACCATCTCTATCAAAATATTGTAAAATAAAATAAATATGTCATTCAAGCGCTATTCCAGATTATAGAAAGGTATATTGCACAGTGTCCCTCTAGTTTTTATTAAAAGAGAGAACCTAACATTTCGAGCACGGAATCAAGGTGATCCCTGCATGCCTCATACGTAAACTGCTCACTCAACCCAACAGCTGGGTATGATGGCTGCGAGTTATCTGGTGTTTGAAAAAGGTTACGGAAAGGTAAAGTTAAAGTAGCTTGATAATAATAAGGTCATGCTCTTCAAATGATTGTAGTTCTTGCTGGGTGTCGGACGGTTTTGTTCACCATCTTTGAATGATCACAATCATTGCGAGATCTATCTCCTATCGTTATGTGGCCTGTGGGACCTATAATGATGGGGAGACCCGATATAGGTCCGAATTCAAAGGAAACATTTTTAGTATGCCAAGATACCATGATCCCCATTTATGAGACTATCATATGGTGGAGGCAAAAAATGCCTCAGATAAGGATGATTCTAATAAAGAACACAAGTTCACAGTCTTCTAGCGCCCCAAAGAGAGAGATAGAAGAAATAGACCAAAGATTTAAAGGGAGAGGCTGTTAGACCATCAGAATACATTTGGCCTGTTCAATGAAAACAAGCGCGCATGCGCGCCTCACGAGGCAGAAGGGGGGAAGAAGGGGGCTTGCGCAATTCACTTGCGGGAGCGATAATTGCTACCCTAAGATGTTGCTCGCTCCCGCAAGTGAATCTCCACACGTGCACGCGTTGCCATTGAAGGCAATGGAACGCGTGCACGTGTTTGGCTGAAAAGCCGAAGCAATAGCAATAGGTCAATTTGCCTATGGAGCGCATGCGCTCTGCGTAGGCAAGACCTAAAAAGCACACAACCAGACACATTATGATGCTTTTTAACAACACGTATCCGCTGCATCTTATGAAGGGGATCCAGGATTAACCCCTCCACACTTCCTGGAGGAGACCACCACCAAACACTTGTCACCAGCTTGTCAGAGCTGAGCTGTGGGTGATTTGTAGAAGGAGCGGAAATGTTTGCATTGAGAGGCCAGTCAATAAGCAAAAACTGACTTTTTATTCTCCTGCAGCCAGGGCGCCAAATTTATTTCTGTACTTATTACGTTTGTATTGGGATGTTGAAATCATCTGGCTATATATGTTCTCTATATCAGGTCCTCAATTATAGGAGCACAGGTGATGTTCATAGAACAATGAAATTAGATTTCCATTTAGCAGAAACAGAAGGCAATCGAGCAGCTTCGTAGCTAGCTCTTCTTAGTGCTTTTTCCTTGATCTATTGAGGCTGCAAAGAATTATGTATCCACTAGATGGCAATGAATTCCCATAAAATTAGGATACACCGGTCAAGTATCCTAATGAAGGTATACAAAAAGTGCGCTGCATCATTATGATCAGAAAATTAATCTCATACTTAATGAAAAGGAGTTTAATCTGAACACTAGCTATGGTATTTATTGTTCCGATTAGTGCTAAAAAGACTCATACTTATCAACATTATAGCGAAAGAGATTTGGGTCTAGATGTAGCATTGGGCAGGTCGGAATTTGTGGATGCTAATCGGAGGCAACTTTATCAACACTTTGAGCAACGGAAAAACTCACGCAAATTAGTGGAAACTGTAAAGTGCAGGAAAAGTATTTATGTTCTAGCGAAAAACGTTTGCGCTGGAAAGTAGTACCTAGAGTAACATAAATAAATATGGGCAGATTTACCACAACTGGCACATCCCTAGGGATGCCCCAGTTATTGTGCTCCGCAGCTCCGCCACCCATGGTGCGCCGCATTTACAATGCGGCGCACCATGGGGCAAAAACAGAACAAATGCATGACGCATCTGTGCGATAAAGGCGGGCATTGCTGGAGTTGCGTCGCAAGCGCGACGCAGCTCCAGCAATGCTCTGGTGGGCCCTATCTGTCCAATGCTGCGTCAAGCCTTCCGCCTGCTTCAAGCAGGTGCAGGGTGTTGACGCAGCATTGGCCTAAAAGTGACTGAGTGAAATCTTGTAGATTTCACTCAGCCACTTTTAGGAGGCGTTCCTGCGCAGGAACGCCCCCCCTGTGCTGGAACGAGTCATTATGGCGCAGGGCTTTACAATGCTTGTTTCCTTTCTGGTAAAGAATTGGCTTGGTAGTTTAGTCTGCCCTGTTCCCATGATGCACTGGGCCAGGGACAGACTGATTTGCATATAGCCAGGTTCTGAGCTGGGATGGGGCAGTGAGATAAATAACGGTGATGGATCAAGCCCTGATCTTTGGACTGGGTAAGAGTGGTCTGCTCAATTCAGACACTCTGTTCATCACCACCCCCTTTTGTAAATCGATTTTGGCCACTATAGGTGTGGCAGGGTATACTCAGACATGAGTCCCTTTCTCACTGCTCCATCAGGATTCAAGCAAGCCGGGCCGAAGAGGCTGAAATGCCAGAAACCGGTCCCCGGTAGCTTGTTTCCTTTCTGGTAAAGAATTGGCTTGGTAGTTTAGTCTGCCCTGTTCCCATGATGCACTGGGCCAGGGACAGACTGATTTGCATATAGCCAGGTTCTGAGCTGGGATGGGGCAGTGAGATAAATAACGGTGATGGATCAAGCCCTGATCTTTGGACTGGGTAAGAGTGGTCTGCTCAATTCAGACACTCTGTTCATCACCACCCCCTTTTGTAAATCGATTTTGGCCACTATAGGTGTGGCAGGGTATACTCAGACATGAGTCCCTTTCTCACTGCTCCATCAGGATTCAAGCAAGCCGGGCCGAAGAGGCTGAAATGCCAGAAACCGGTCCCCGGTAGCTTGTTTCCTTTCTGGTAAAGAATTGGCTTGGTAGTTTAGTCTGCCCTGTTCCCATGATGCACTGGGCCAGGGACAGACTGATTTGCATATAGCCAGGTTCTGAGCTGGGATGGGGCAGTGAGATAAATAACGGTGATGGATCAAGCCCTGATCTTTGGACTGGGTAAGAGTGGTCTGCTCAATTCAGACACTCTGTTCATCACCACCCCCTTTTGTAAATCGATTTTGGCCACTATAGGTGTGGCAGGGTATACTCAGACATGAGTCCCTTTCTCACTGCTCCATCAGGATTCAAGCAAGCCGGGCCGAAGAGGCTGAAATGCCAGAAACCGGTCCCCGGTAGCTTGTTTCCTTTCTGGTAAAGAATTGGCTTGGTAGTTTAGTCTGCCCTGTTCCCATGATGCACTGGGCCAGGGACAGACTGATTTGCATATAGCCAGGTTCTGAGCTGGGATGGGGCAGTGAGATAAATAACGGTGATGGATCAAGCCCTGATCTTTGGACTGGGTAAGAGTGGTCTGCTCAATTCAGACACTCTGTTCATCACCACCCCCTTTTGTAAATCGATTTTGGCCACTATAGGTGTGGCAGGGTATACTCAGACATGAGTCCCTTTCTCACTGCTCCATCAGGATTCAAGCAAGCCGGGCCGAAGAGGCTGAAATGCCAGAAACCAGTCCCCGGTAGCTTGTTTCCTTTCTGGTAAAGAATTGGCTTGGTAGTTTAGTCTGCCCTGTTCCCATGATGCACTGGGCCAGGGACAGACTGATTTGCATATAGCCAGGTTCTGAGCTGGGATGGGGCAGTGAGATAAATAACGGTGATGGATCAAGCCCTGATCTTTGGACTGGGTAAGAGTGGTCTGCTCAATTCAGACACTCTGTTCATCACCACCCCCTTTTGTAAATCGATTTTGGCCACTATAGGTGTGGCAGGGTATACTCAGACATGAGTCCCTTTCTCACTGCTCCATCAGGATTCAAGCAAGCCGGGCCGAAGAGGCTGAAATGCCAAAAACCGGTCCCCGGTAGCTTGTTTCCTTTCTGGTAAAGAATTGGCTTGGTAGTTTAGTCTGCCCTGTTCCCATGATGCACTGGGCCAGGGACAGACTGATTTGCATATAGCCAGGTTCTGAGCTGGGATGGGGCAGTGAGATAAATAACGGTGATGGATCAAGCCCTGATCTTTGGACTGGGTAAGAGTGGTCTGCTCAATTCAGACACTCTGTTCATCACCACCCCCTTTTGTAAATATGTTTTTGCTAAGCCTATGTTTTTTTTTGCTATTCTGGGGCTTCACTACACCAAGCGTTTTTTGTACAAGGCCCGTATTAGTGTGCAATCTGACATTTACTTTCAGGTCTATAACTATAAGTGGCAACAAAGACAGAGATTTAAATATAATGCAGCTAATCATGGCTAATCGTAAAGTCTGGGCAGGAAGCCATGGGAAGTCTTTCCAAAGATTTTTTTTCATGGATTAAAATTGATTTTTGTTACCTTTGCAGATGCGTAATTGACTTGAAAGAGGAGACCTTGTAGCAGGAGTAAGGAAATTTGCTGACAATTTAGGTTAAACCACAGAAAACCTCCTTTCTAGTTCTTCGGATCTTTGAAACATTGGTCCAGGAGTCTGAGGCTGTTTCCTTTAATGGGCATTCTGAAATATAATTGGCTGCTATTGACGCAGGGATGTATGTGGGTCCTTTGAAGATGAATGAGTTTCAAATTATGTGACTTACTTAAAGCTAGGGGTTGGCGGAACTCACTCCATGGAGTAACATAAAAACTCTGCGAGATTCCACGGAATTCTGCGAATGGGCAAAAATATATGTTGCGCTACTCAGAAAGCAATTTAGTTGCAGTAGCTCAAGCAGCACTGTAAAATTAGCGCAAACTGAACCATGATATGTGCAAGAGTGCACATTGATTTTGCTGCCACTAAAGTAGAAAATCTACTCTTGCAGCAGCAAGTCTATTTGAGAAGCAGCTCCTTAACTGTGACAGCTCATAACTGCTCCCACAACTGCCCCACTTTAGAAAATGGCACTAGGGCATGACATATCTTGCTCACGCTTGCATTCCAGGGCCGCACAGGAAAATTGGCACATTATAAAAGGTATGCAAAGTCGCCAATAAGATTTTACTCTTTGTTGCTGGACAAACAGCGAACCCAAGGATAGAATCACTAGGAATAGAAGAAGAATATCTTTAAATGATGCACCATTTTAAATTGTCTGATTGAATTGGCAAACATAATCTGTAGTATAATATTGGTACAAATACTGGTGTAGTGTTGAAAAAGCTTGTTTTCCATTCTTTTCTTTTGTACACTACATGATGTGGAGTTTGGTGTTGTCAAGGTTTTGTGTGTGATTTCCACCCACTGAGGCTCTGTCATTTTACTGGCCTATATAGCCAGTACTCCTGGAACCATGGACAGAGCATCTGTAGTGAAGGTGATGGCCGGTGGCTCAGGAGCCGGAAAGGACATGCAATGGTGACTGAAGACACGTGAATGTATGTGACCATAATGTAAAGTAGATCTTCCAATGGCAGGAGAGCGTAAGATATGCACACATAGACTAGAGTTGTTGTAGTGACAGAGGCCGTCTTGTGGTATAATTCGTAATAAGGCCCTAAATCTTATAATATTAATTTTGTAGACTTCAGTATTATAGACCTTTTTAGTAGGATGGTAGATTTAGACATAGTGAGTATTGCAGTAAAGGAATTGGTGATATCAAGCTTTATTCAATAAGAAGCTATAAAAGTGGATTAGTAAGCACTGTATCATTGAACCACAAAGAACTTCGCTTTATGATAATTAGGAACATTGGTAAACCAAAACCACCATTGCACTTTGCAACTTTTAATTGTTTATAACTTATACGAGGAGATTTGTTATTCCATAAAAGTTTATCTATATGTTTATCCATTTTAAGAGGGGGTTGAGTAGGTATCATAGAAAGGAGGTCGAAATTTTTGGGAGCAATAACCGTTTTGATGGAATCAATTTTCCCCCACCAGGATAGATATAAGGCTGACCATTTATGAGATTTGCCTTTGATATGATTAGGAATAGAATCACAATTCAATGTAATCAACTGCTTAGCCCCTTGGGCGCTGCGAACATTCCCCCACGGTGCGGGCGAATTAATGAGTGGGCGGGGTTCAGACGGCACCGGCCATCTTCCACACATGCCTACCGTGATGTTGGATGGCTGGGGCCCATCCGACGCATGCAAGGGGTTAATGGTATGAAAGAATAAGATACCAAGATATTTAAGTTTATCCTTTTGCCAAATAATTTTTTTGTTGGGGAGCATGTCGGGGATAAAATGAACAATGTTTTATTGGAGTTTAAAGTATAACCTGAAATCTTAGAGTATGTGTGAATTTGATTTAATATGGACGATTCAGAATTAATAACATATAGAAATACATCATCAGCAGAAGATGACGTTTTTATAGCAACATAATTTCTAATAAGGTCTTCAATTTCCATTCAATTTTTGATAGCTTTGAGAAAAGCTTCTTTGGCAATGAGAAAAAGTAAAGATAATAAGGGACAGCCTTGTCTAGTACCTATAAGGAGGTTTAAATTACTAGTAATTTGGCCATTAATGGAAAGGTTTGGCTGAAGGACGAAAAACGAGACCTGAAATCATTCAGATAAACAAACTGCCAAATTTAAAAGCAGATAAAGTATGGAATAGATACGGCCATTGGACTTTATCCAAAGATTTATCTGCATCTAATGTCAAGACTCCGGAGAGTAAGAGCAATGATGGCCCAGATTCAGTAGCATGAAATAGTAATCTGACATTATTTACAGAATGTCTATGTTTCATGAAACTAGATTGCTCAATATGAACTATATTATCAAGCACAGAGTCCAACTTGGTTGCAAGAATGTTAGCATAAACTTTACATTATTCATTAATGAACGATATGGGACAATAATTTGAAACAATAGTGAGATCTTTGTTAGATTTCGGGAGAACTATAATCAAAGCTTCAGTAAAGGACCCAGAAATTAAACCCAAAATACTAAGTGTGTAAATAGTTTGAGTAAATGAGGTAGAAGATGGAGAGAAGATTATTTATAAAATGCAGCAGGGATATCATCTGGACAATGAGATTTAAGCAATTTAAGGGATTTAAGAGATGATTGAACTTCTTCTAATGTGATAAGTGTATTCATTTTATCTCTAACCGATTGGGTAAATTAAGGTAAACCACACTATCTAAAAATATATTAATATGCAATGTACCTGTAGACAGGGTGGTTATTTAAAGTTGAATAATAATTTAGAAAATCTTTGACTATTTCTTTATGGGATAAAGCAATCTTATCATTAGAACCATGGATTACATTAATTTGAGTTTCATCCTTTTTAAAGTGAAGATATTTTGCCAAAAGTCTTCCAGAATGATTAGCATCAAAACAAAATTTGGCTTTTCTATTAGAAATGTGTATGCCAACCCTCTTGCTTATTAGGGAGTTTAATTCATAACAAAGTTTTTGTAATGGCATTTTATAATTGATAATATTAGATGTGATAAAGAGGCGTTCATGCTTTGCTATGATTTGTTATTATACGCCATGGTATATATTGTTACCCTCTAATAAATGTTTAAATGCATCCCATCTATTAACAATTGAAATAGAACCTTCTGGATTAAAAGTAAAATAATCATGTAGAGCTGACAAAAGTTTTGGATTATTATATCATTAAGGAGAACATTTGCATTCATGCTCCATCGACCTTGAATTTGTTGAGTGGAGTTAAGTTGTAAAACACAAGAAATGTGCATGAACAGAAATGTTGATATTCTGGATGGAAAGTTGAGAAATAGAGTGGATTCATTTATGGGATAATAATAAAGAATGCATTAGAGATAAGGAATTATGGGGATTAAAACAAATTACAATCTTTCTCTGTTGGATGATGTAATCACCAAATATCTACCAATTTGGTAGTTTAAAAAAAGATTTAAGAGTGTAAAAAGCATTGGGAGGATGATATTTGGCTTGAGATGTTTTATCCAGTAAAAGGTTGCATTTCCTAATTTCAGAGGTAAATAGAGACCAAACATTAAGGTCATCATGTGTTGGCCCATACACATTAATCAGATGTAAAATGGTATTATCCATTTTAATTTTAACTGTAAGGTAATGACCATCTGAATCATAACATTTGTTTAATATTTGGAGATGTAATTTTTTTGCAAAAATAATAGCAACTCCATTTGTCTTGTTAAGCGCTGGAGAAGAAATAACATTACCAACCTATTTTATGCTCATATAGGGCAAAACTATATCATCTATAGGAGTCTCCTGAAGTAAACAAATATCAGCTTTATGTCCTGCTAAGTAATCTAAAACCTTAGTATGTTTAACCGGGTGTTGTAAACCTTTAACATTGAAAGAAACCTTTTTAATACCATTAATATTATCCATTTTTATCAATGAGAAAAGACAGTAAAGAAGAAGTAATAGGATAGTCTGGAAGAACGGAAAGTAGCTCTGAAACTAGGAAAGGGAAAGATACAGACAAACAATCAAAAGATAACATAGAAACATAAATAGTACTCTGGATTTGCTCACATGCATTTACAAGAAAGACCTGCCTCTCTAATGCCCTCATTAAGAAACTTGGCTAGATGGGCTAGCTATGATGAAAACTATTGCAAGGGAAATAAGCACCAGTACCATTAATTTCCATGGTGAGCGATGAATGTGGATCCAAGAAGATACAGAGATCATCAGCATGCTGAAAAGACTTGGAGAAACCATCTTTCCATATTCTCATAGTTGACGGGTCAAACAGGCCATATTTAAACCATAGTTTCTTAGTCATGGTTTAAGATCTGTGCACTCTCTGCAAATTTTAACAGTCTCCTTGGTGAAGTCTTGAGGGATAAAAAATGTATTACTGTTGACCATTAAAGACGGAATTTCTCTTGCCGCTTTCCTTATCATCACTAGATGATGATGATACAGAACTTTAAAGATCATTTAACAAGGTTTCTGATGGAATTCTGTGCGACTTGTCAATTTCAAATTTTTCTGGGAATTTTAAATATAACAGACCAGATAATAATTTTTCAAAACACAGCCAGCAATCATTGCCTTCTACGTCTTCTGAAAATTAAAGATGCACACATTGTACTGTTGAATATTATTTTCTAAATCAAGTAATAAGTTACTTATTGGTAATATTTTTGCTGCGAGAGGCGTCAGAATGTCAATTTTGTATTCGTTATCTTGTATTTGTATTTTATTGTCAGATTGTTCCATATAAAGACTAGCCATGTTTTTGCATAGAATTTTTTATTTCTGAAGCATTATTATCTATACTAGAACTAACTGCTTGTAATCCTTCCAATAACATAGATAAAAAGGCTCAGTAGAATTTACCATTTTTTACTTGACTTGTGGAGGAGAAGTAGTGTGCTTGCATTTGTCATTCGTGACTTGAATATTTTTCCTTTACAAAATATTTAAAAAGTTATATTAAAGACAGGTGCAATATTAATTGAAAATAGGAAAGTAGTAATGAAAGTTACTGCAGTAGACAACTGTGCAGCAGCTAAAATCAGCTGTGGGAGTGGGTTAGGCCTCATCCGCGCCACTTCCTTAGAAAAACTCCACCCTCCTGACATGAAATTCAGCAGTACCTTACAGGACAGCCCGGAAAAAGCTTGATGAAAGAAGCTCCTCCAAAACTGCCAAACGAAGCTCAGCAACAGTCTCCCCAGAAAGCGTTGACCTTACCAAGCTTCTAGATGCCTAAAACTGCAGGTAACATTAGCTGGAATTCTTGATCTGATCGTGGATAAAAATCGGTGACAAGGACCTCAGCGGGAGGTGTTCATCTTGTTTCGCACGCTCGCTCGACTCCGCTAGGAGTAGTAATACGTCTCTCTTACCTGGTCTGACATTGATGGTCTTGGGACCTGGCTGTAATGCAACTGGAGGGGTGCGAGGTGGAGAGGTAGTGTGGCTCACTGGTTAGAGGCGGCAGACCCGAGAGCAGAGGACGGCCCGGGACCAGGGTTCGATTCCCGGCGCGGCAGGTTTCTGGACCAGGGTCAGCGGACTCGATAATTCTCTCGCCTCGGTGCCCACTCTGATCAGCGATCACACTCGGCAACTCTGGGCATTAGCTTGCCTCATCTTCACTAACGGCCCCACCAAACCGCCGGGGATGCCTGGTCTCACCCTGGAGATACCCATTAAGGGACCATCTCTCAGGGAAGCCAGGAAGGGTTTCGCAGCGGTCGAAGCGCCTTGGGACCCTTCGGGTAAGTAGTGCGCTATATAAATGCCTATACATACATACATACATACAGAGGACACACTGCTCCAGATCGTTGAGATGGAGACTGCCTTCAGGGCACACTGCTAACACCTGCATTGGGACAAACATCATATCTTGCAGGACCACGTAGGATAATGGCACCCAAGCCAAGTCTGGCACACGGGAAGATGATACAACACTGGGCATGGGATGGTATAGTGGGCTTCAAACTTTGATTGGTGCCTGGTGTTAGCTACTGTGGACAGATAAGTGGTCTTTGTTTTCCCATTGAACTGTATTCATAGCATATGTTTAGGTGTGTGTTTATATGTCTATTCATGTTATGAGTAAATTCGGAAGAAACAGGACAATAATGTTGCTAGGACTGGGTGAAATTTAAATTACGTTGGTTGAATTTGCTTAATTTTGGATATTTTGCATAAAGTCTGTTATGCAAAACTCTTGAAATTCCTCCAAATCGTGGAGCGCAGAAACAATGAGAATGATCAGAATGCGAGCTTCTGTTGTATGCAGCACTTAAGTACTTGGAGCTCTCTTTTAGCACAAAATTTGTACTTGTGTTCAAAATGAACGCAATGATTCCTTTCATGTTAAAATATAGCACTATGTATCAGTTTTGTGTGTCATGTATTTATGCATAATTTCCCAAAACTGGGCATAATTATGCACAATTCACGCACCCTTACTTTACTGTCATAATATCCGGCATATGTAGCCTCTTGCTCATTTGCATGGTTTGAGGGGGCAGGGAGATGTTTGTTTCGTAATAAGCTCAAATTTCTGCTTTTTATGGTAGTTTTGTTTAACCATTAATAGTGACTTACTACTATGCTTGCACGTATTTATTCATGTAGTTTTTCCTTTGTATATCGAGCCCTAGCACAAAATGACTTCAGGCATAATGTTTAAAAAAAATAGGCAAGACTAATAATATCTTCTCCAAGGTGGCTAATCCTAGCAAGCATTGGACTAGCAAGTATGTGAATTAGTCACTTAGGGGTCTATTAAGATGGCGGGCGGACAACGTCCGCCCACCACCGCAACGGCACAAGGGACCGTCCACCATAGGTGCGCGGTCCCTCCATTCAAATTAGGATGCACCCACCACACTGCTGTAAGCAGCACCCGTTGCAATGTAAAAAATTAATGTTGTGCAATTGCATGCACAACGTGAAAGACACTGCGTTGTGCCTGCCACCTTGTGCATGAAAAAGTAGGGGGGTACCCCCATGTGCACCCCACATCCCCCCAGCACCCTGAGGGTCTGCAATGGGCCCCCAAAAGCAGAAACTGCATGCCTTTCCATGGCGGCAATGCTGCCATGGAAAGGCTGCTCACAGCCATGATCATCATATGGATGCTGGTGTCTTGCAGACACTGCCACCATATTATACAAGTTTTCCGCCTGGTCGATGAGTCGACCGGCGGAAATGCGGCAGACGGTCTTTCCGTCCGCTGCGGACCCCCCAGACATTGATGGTGGGCAGATCGCCGGGCCCGCCGGCCCGGCGGGGGAGATCCGCCCACCATCATAATAGACCCCTAAGTGACTTAAGAAACTCCTCACTGAGAAACCAAAGAATAAACACGAGTTATACCATGACATGTATCACATGCAAAGTAATGAGTATGGTATGCTAGGGAATAACTTGAACAAACATTGGCATATCATAGAATCTGATTTTAATTTGAATGACTTTACAAGAAACAAAACCAGAAAATGTGACAGTTACTAAATAGGAAAGATATTCTGCTCCAGACAAGACCCACAAGCAGACATGGCTTTCAAAGCAGCCACTTGGCTATATAACTTTGGAAAAAGTATTATGTACATGTGAGTACATGAGGAGTGCTTTGCTCATCGCAGATGTGTACTCTCATTTCTTGTGTTTGCAGGCTCCATTTCACAAATGAGGCAGGTATACATTAGGAGAGCTATTTATTTAATACAAGTGGTGCACCGTTTTTAGCCCGACTCCCCATGAATATTTTATTTTAATTAATTCAATTTCTAAAACACCATGAATATTTTTTTTATTAGTTTAATTTCTAAAACAGTACAATAACAATAAACTTGTACACACCAAAAGCACATGGCACCCATCACACACACCCGCTCATCTGCATTCCACCAGCGCTCATCATGAAACAGCAACCACCCCCTCAATCACAACCGTATCACCATCCGTCAAACCATAATATGACCTCCACTGCCCGCATACCTTATCAAATTTCTGGGGGTACCCTCAACTTTCATACACCACTCGTTCCGCTTCCACGCATCTAGTCATCCCCACTCTCCATTCTGACCTCATGGAACACGATCCTGTCCAGATATAGCGTTCCCTAGGTAGGGTCCGTCCGACAACAGGGAAGAGAACGAAAGGGAGGAAAACTTAGACCACAACAACTTAGTCATCAACATCTCTTCTCATGAATTCAGTCCTATAGAAATAAGGAAACTTCAGAAAGGAACCTCTTTAGTCCCGACTTGTCATACTAGTAGTCTTGAAATGGAGATAAGTCTACTTAAATTGATGCGTGATTTACGCTTGAGGAACTTTTTCAAAAGCGTTCTTGAAGTAAAGAATAATGACCAAGAACGCCTATTGAAAGGTCTGAAAATCAGGAGTACCTACATGGCTCCAGTAAGTCACAAGAGCTTAGACACGTTCAAGAGCTTAGTGAAACATTACATTCAGAAATTTAATTTCCATAGAAAATCTAAAAACTTAAATTTGACCAATAAGGAATTTGGGATCCTGAAGAAAATAGCTGACAATCCTACCATCACATGACAAAAAGCAGATAATGGAGGCTCTTTAGTCATCATGGATACCAGTTTCTAAAATCAACAAGTGGAGGGTCATGTGTCAGATTCAGAAACATATGTCAGATTAGACCACAATCCCTCTGAACAGTTTTTGGATCTACTGAGCATACTTGAAAAGGCAATGAACAATGGCACTATCACTGAAAAAGTAAGGAGATTTCTCACTCAAAACCATCCTAGAAGCCCAAACATGTACATGTTACCCAAGGTGCATAAGAATTTACACAATCCACTATTCAGACTGATCGTGTCTACCAGAGGAAGTGTGCATGAACCTGTTGGGAAATTTCTAGATAAACATCTCCAACCATTTATATTAAAGATGCACATTTATATAAGAGACACCACTGAATTCACTTGCAGGATCAAACAGATCTAGTTTAATGAGGGGGACCAGATACTACAGTGCACAATTGACGTGAAGTCCTTGTATACATCCATACCCCCAACCTGGGGATTGAAGCTATTGAATAAGTGCTTGTCATTTGTAACCTGGATCAGGATTTACAAATATGTCTCATGAAACTGTTGCATTTTACTCTTTACCAGAGTTACTTCAAATGGGATGACCAATGGTTTTTACAACTCACAGGAACTTCCATGGGCAATGGCACTGCTCCAGCATACGCAAACCTGTTCATGAGTAAGTTTGAGGAAGACAACATCCTGGGCACGACTACTTGGAGAACACATGCCATTCTACTCTTGAGATACATTGATGAAATGTTCATCCTATGGAATGGATCCCATGTGGAACTCACCACTGCCCTCATAACTCTGGATGAAATCAATGACAAGATACAATTTACCTTCAAAATTGATGAAAACTCCATTACCTTCCTGGACGTACAAATCAGAAAAGCTAATAACAGATTAGAGACCATTATCTTCAGAAAAATCACTGACAGGAACAACATGTTACATTACTATAGTTTTAGTCGAAAATTGTTGAAATACCACCTCCCATATTCTCAACTACACAGGGTCAAAAGGATAGTATCTAATCCAGAAACATAAGGCAAACAAATGGAGGTAATGTTGAAATGATTTGATGAACGAAGTTACCCTAAAGAAGTGTTGGAACAGGTATAAACAAGAAGCGCGACTAAGATCAGAGAAGAATTGCTTACTAAAACACAGAAAAGAGCATGCAATCGCATGGTAGTGGTATGTAAGTTCTCCACAATGAGTGGTCATTTTAAAAATCTATCATCCGAAATAGGTCAATACTATTGATGGAACCTGAGTTCAAATGCATCTTTTCTGAGATACCCATCTTTGCGTATCAAAGAAGAAGAAATATCAAAGAAATAATTTCTCAAAAGAGAGATGATTCACAAAGAACAGGATGTAAAGGTACAACTCCTTGTTACAACTGTAACAATTGCAACAACATTATTAAAGGTACGTGGATCACTCATCCCATGAAGGGAATACAAATTGATCTCAGAGTTTTTGGTAACTGTGACACAAAAATATTTATATATTTACTAAAATGATCCTGTGGACTGGCATATGTGGGCAAAACCGAAAGAAAGATCAAGACTAGAGTCAATGAACATAAGAGCAGCATTCACAATAAAAACATGAAGTCTGTTGTTGCCAGACATTTTGTGGAAAAGAGTCACAATGTAAGCCAACTCAGATTTCTAATTATTGAATTCATAGAGAAGAAAGAAGGCAAAGACAACAACAACGCCCTACTTCAGAGGAAAAATGTGTGGATCAAACGCCTTGACACTTTAAAGCCCAATAGGCTGAATGACAGGATGGAATTTCTCTGTTACCTATAAATTAACTTGTATGTCTAGTTTACATTTGCGATTCTTAAATAGCGATTTTGTTTTCAGTTTTTCTCTTAATGACTTGATTTTGCCTAGCGTTTTATCTTTAGAAATTTCCACCATTTACTTTCATGTTTAACACTAGGTACGTCACTGCCTGCTTCACAGTGATGTCTATCTTGATATTCTCACGTTATGACCTTCATTATTCTGTTAATTCTTTTTATGAGTGTCCCGAGTGATTCTAGGCTTTTCTGAACAACGCAGAATTTCAACACTGTTTTCATGCAACTTATGGCCCATATTTCCTCACAAATCTCATATTTTCCAGTCCAGGGAGGACCTGGCCTGGCAGTTCAGGCTGGACTGTTCCCATTGGGCGCAAGGTCAAGACTGATTTGCATATGGCAGGGTCCAAACTAATATGGCATTGTGAGTAAAAAAACGATGGATTTAGGCCCAGATCTCTGTACTGGAGTGAATGTATGACATTGTTCAGCATTCTCTCTATCAATTGTTCTTTTTGCATTTGTCACTCCGAGTGGGACTGTATACCCAGACGTGGGTCCCGTGCTCTCCATGCCACTGGAGTCAAGGTATCCTGCTGATGAGGGGTGAAAGCTCAAAAACGGTCCTAGGATGCTTGTTTCCAGTCCAGGGAGGACCTGGCCTGGCAGTTTGGACTGGACTGTTCCCATTGGGCGCACGGTCAAGACTAATTTGCAAATGGCAGGGTCCAAATTGGTATGGCATGGTGAGCAAAAAATCAATAGATTTAGGCCCAGATATCTGTACTGGGGTGAATGTATGACATTGTTCTGCATTCTATTCTTCAATTGTGCTTTTTCCATATTTCCTCACAGCTGTCTTTTCCCATATGGTTTTGTATGGGTTGTTTCCACATTAGTCCTCTTAAGCTGTTTACCACTCTTGCTTTGTTGTCAACTGTGATTAGAACTGTACTATGTATTTATTTATTTTGCACCCCCTTGTGAGACTTTTGTAACCTTTCAAGATACTCTTGATTGTGCTTAACACTGAATTGCATCAATGAGTTCATGAAATTTATGATTCACATCACCCTACAGCTTTTCCCTACTCCAATATGGCCCCACACTCTTGCTGGTTTTGAATGGGTTGCCTTCACATTAGTCCCTTTGTGCTGTTTATTTATCCCCTTAACTCACGGAGATATCTGAGCTCTGTATCAAACTTTCCGGATGGCATACATGGATTCACGCTGCCCCTGTAAGTACAGAAATTCGGAATACACGCTCTCATTTATGTTGGTTGGTGGACATTCTTGACTGTGACTGTTTAACGTATATTCGATTTCACGCATCCTTAGTTTAAAGTAAGGCACTACGGCATCTTGGCATTCGCATATGGATGATTGTGACATCTGAAAGCACTTGTTATCTCACGAAAAAGTACAGCATAGACTTGCACCTTGGCCCGTGCATGTTGAACTAGCTTCCTGGTGATTGTTTATCAGTCATTTTTTCTACAAATTGAATGTACGCTCAGTGGATCCCTCTCTGGCCCAGTGTGTGTCTGAGGCTGCCTGCTACTGCTCACCACCGGACTTTTCCAATGGTGTATCTTACCGCATATTAAACCGTATCTAATTTTTTAGCAGTGGTTTTATTCTTTTATGTTATGAAGGTTCACTATCCTGTTTATGACACTGCGAAGATAATTGATCTTACCATTATTATTTATAAAGTTTTATGTAGCACGAACAAGATCCTGAAAAGATTACAAAGCGCTTTATAAAAGGGTGGAAGAAAGGTCATAAGCCCAATAGCGACATCAAGTAAGAATACACAAAATGAATGATCGCATGATTCGCAGACAAATGACACAAAGGAGAGTAATACAATAAACAGGTATACGAAGGGGACACACAATGCGGTAAAGAAGAGCAGCATCACATGATGGAACAATGTTTGTAGGATCAATGATTTCGAGCCTGTGAACCTAGCACGGATTAAAGTAGGAATTTGTCCATTAGGAATCTTTTGGCTTCTAGTTTGAAAGCAGTTGTTGAGGAGATTCTGCATACTTCCGGTGAAAGAGAATTCCATATCTTTGGGGCAGCGCCGGCGAAGGCTTGGTGCAAGTTCTCTTTTTGTTAAGGATGAGTAGTTTCAGGAGGAATGTGTTAGCTCTTCATGAAGCTCTCTCACCACAGGATAATTGAAGCTTTTGCGCTAGGTACCTGGGAGTTTTGAAATGCAGGGCTTTGTGCGCCAGAACAGCAATATTTTACTGAATTTGAGCTTTGTAGGGTAACCATTTGAGATATTTTAGGACTGAGGATATGTGCTCCTTTCATTTGGTACCTGTGACCAGTCTGGCCGCAGCGTTCAGTGATGCCCTTAGTGGAGCCAGGGTGTATTTGGGAAGGCCACAGAGCATAGCGCTGCCATAGTCTAGCCTCGGCAAGACCAGTGCTTGGACTACCTGCTTGAAATCCTGTTGTGGCAGGAATGGTTTGATGTTTCTCAGGGTCCTCATCAAGTGGTTAGCTCCCTTACACACATTCCTGATATGATTTTTCATATTCAGGTGCTTGTCCAGGGTAATTCTGAGAGATTTAGCTGAGTCTATGATGAGGGGTGGTGCAGTCTAGCTTAGGGATGTGGTTTGGGGGAGAGATGAGAAGGAATTCAGTATTGGAGGTGTTGAGCAGTAGATGGTTCTCAATTAACCAATTTTGTGTAGCCTGAAGGGTAGTGTTGAGTGAGATGATGTTATCCTAGAATGAGATTTTCAAATAAAGTTGTGTGTCGTCAGCGTACATATGGTAGAGATTGTTTGTAGAATTTAGTGATTTCATTAGAGGTTCCAAGATAAGGTTGAAGAGGATAGGAGATAGGGCCGACCCTTGGGGGACACCCATGAGTACAGTTTTATCTGCATTCGTTTTTTTTTAGTATATGTGACACCTGAGCTGCTTTTAGGCAGCCAGGGATCGTGCCTTGTGATAGAGAGGCGTTTACAATCATTGTCCAGGTGGGGATGAGTACATTCTTAATTTCTTTGAAGATGGCCTGGGGCAATGGGTCACTAAAGTGGTTAGATGGATTGATGTTCTGAAGAATCTTGTTGATGTCTTTTTAAACACTTGAATTCAGCCAATATTTCTTTCTTGTCTTCACAGATGGTTTGATATTACATTGATTGTAAGGTACTCTGCGAGCACCTGCTTGATTACAATCATAGGCAATTTGGTTGCATAGTTTAATATGATTGGGATCAGTCACTCCATTATTTTTGGGGCACTTTGTTGATATTGATACATGAATTCTTTCACCTTATAGTTTAGAACTTACAGGCACATAATCTAAGGACAGCAATCAGATCACTCCTTTAGCCCTAAACACTATGATCACTATACCCGGTGGTGCGTGATATCTATTGATGTGTGGTCGGTTTTCCTTATTCTTGTACCATATGTATTGCCCAGAACTATTCCCTAACTAAGGGCTTGCTGCCTGAAATGCATCGGGATGGAGAAAAAACAAATGTGAATTGCTTTTGCCAATGTAATGGACATGCTTGTTGTGGCTGAATTTAAGCAATGAATGGAATTTAATCGTACAAAACTGAATATGATTAAAACATTGTTCATACATTGAAAACTTCTGGTTCAATCATTTACGTTCTACATTTGAATAGTCACTCAACCCTGAAATCAGGGACTTTGGCAGTTCTAAGGGGGACGGACCCTACCTAGGGAACTCTATAGCTGCATTGGATTCCACACTCTTTGGTAAGAGAGTAATACCCCACAAGCACGCTACAAACTAAGCAAATCGAACACTTCTGAGTAAAAGTTGTGCTTGGTCTCCAATTTATGTTTGTTGTTAATCTGATACTGTCTCCACACCTGACCAAATCCCTCTTTCCCACTATGAACCCCAACACGTAAAACAACAACTGCTTCTAGGGGAGACCCACATTATTCTGTATACCTAGGAGCATCACCTGAGGTGTTCCAGGGAGATCAACCGACAGCACCAACTTCAACTCATTGACAACATCACCCCAATAAGAACTCCTCACCCTGGGGCAGTCCCACACTCTATGCATAAAGGTACCCACCACCACACTCAACCGCAGACACTTTGGGCTTTGCACCCCCAGCCTGTGAAGATGGGACTGATTATGTTAGTAACAATGGAGGATGCTGAACTGTATTAGCCTCAACCTAGCAAGAATGGCAACTTCCCTAGGGTGCATCAATGCTACCTCACAGTCAATATCCTCTAGAGGCCCAACATCAGCCCCCCACCATGTACTGCTGAGTGGGGGCCACAGTATACTCCTGATGTAATTCTTAGAATGTCTTAAGCTGGCCCCCAACAACAACACATCTCCTACTGTCTCTATTTAAATCTGCTCCCAGCCAATGGAATCCAGTAAGCCTGCCCATCTCAGGCATGAGCTTGCCCTTCCACAATGGAGTAAGGGTGTAGCCAGAGCACGCCTACCCTACCACCCCAGGTTTCTCATGGATCACTGACATAATATCGAAGGACATAATGTCGACTACCAAAAATATTGGTGACAAAATATCGACAGACAGAATATCGACTTTGTATCTACAAACAGGAAAGTACAAAAATATTGAGTAAAAAATATCGTTTACAAAAATATAGTTTGTAAAAATATTGACTTTATTAAAAACAATGTTACATTAAATTAATATTAAAATTTATTTACTAAAATATACTTAAAAATACTTAAATTACCTTATAATAATTAAATAATTAATTAAAGTTATAAAAAAACTTTACAATCATATTTGTTAAAACATATATATATAGTAACATAATATAATTAAAAAATATCCAATATTATTACCGTAGGATAGCGGAAGTGTAAAATTACTATTCCCACTCCAGAGAGTGCAACAGTAGATAATGCGTTGGATAGCGTAGAGGTAAAAATTACTATTCCCACTCCAGAGAGTGCAACAGTAGGGAAAGCGTTGGATACCGTAGGGGTAAAAATTACTATTCCCACTCCAGAGAGTGCAACAGTAGGGAAAGGGTTGGATAGCGTAGGGGTAAAAATTACTATTCCCACTCCAGAGAGTGGAACAGTCGGGAAAGCGTTGAATAGCGTAGGGGTAAAAATCACTATTCCCACTCCAGAGAATGCAACAGTAGGGAAAGCGTTGGATAGCGTAGGGGTAAAAATTACTATTCCCACTACAGAGAGTGCAACAGTAGGGGAAGGGTTGGATAGCGTAGCGGTAAAACTTACTATTCCCACTCCAGAGAGTACAACAGTAGGGTAAGCGTTGGATAGCGTGGGGGTAAAAATTACTATTCCCACTCCAGAGAGTGCAACAGTATGGAAAGCGTTGGATAGCGTAGGGGTAAAAATTACTATTCCCACTCCAGAGAGTGCAACAGTAGGGAAAGCGTTGGATAGCGTAGGGGTAGAAATTACTATTCCCACTCCAGGGAGTGCAACAGTAGGGAAAGCGTTGGATAGCGTAGGGGTAAAAATTACTATTCCCACTCCAAAGAGTGCAACAGTAGGGAAAGCATTCGATAGCATAGGGGTTAAAATTACTATTCCCACTCCGGAAAGTGCAACAGTAGGTAAGGCGTTGGATAGCGCAGAGGTAAAAATTACTATTCCCACTCCAGAGAGTGCAACAGTAGGGAAATGGTTGGATAGAGTAGGGGTAAAAATTACTATTCCCACTCCAGAGAGTGCAACAGTAGAGAAAGCGTTGGATAGCATAGGGGTAAATATTACTATTACCACTCCAGAGAGTGCAACAGTAGGGAAAGCGTTGGATAGCGTAGGGGTAAAAATTACTATTCCCACTCCAGAGAGTGCAACAGTAGGGAAAGCGATGGATAGCGTAGGGGTAAAAATTACTATTCCCACTCCAAAGAGTGCAACAGTAGGGAAAGCGTTGGATAGCATAGGGGTTAAAATTACTATTAGGTTTCAAAGAGGGGGGGAGGCGAGAGGACACTATTAACCACTCAAGATGGTGGAAGGTCCAGTAGCAGCTTAGTGTCCGTACTGAGTACTAGAGAGGCCAAACAAAAAATGGGGTTGCTGCACTGTTCCTAGAGGAAAAGAAGGGAGGGAGATTGTTAGCTGGCGTGACCAAGAAGGGGAATTAAATGATACCCTGGGGCATCCATTATGTTGGATGTATTTGCCTCACACACCCCGAGGAGTGTCATGCTTCATCATCGGCGGTTGCTCCTCGTCGGGGAGGCGGTGCAATCCCCGACGGGCACACCTCAGAGAGGGGCTCTTTGGCGGAGATCTTTTTCCAACTGCCTTTTGGTGAAGTGGGGGTATGTGGGCAGGGTAGTGTATTCCTATGATAAGGCGGCTAAAATGTAACAAGGGGTACCGGAATGGACTTTATTCTGGGGGTCCCCTGGCTACAGTTAAAAGGTGAAGCTAGTTGCCTAGGTGTCAACCTATTATGTTGTGTGACCCCTAGTAGAAACTAGCAGTGCATGTGGTCAACATGTTTCTCGCTAATGGTATATTAACCGCGATTCTTCAGGACCAAAGTGAAGACAACAACATGCTAGTATCATACGTGTTGTATTGTTACCTTAGTGGATCCTCCTATGCCTATAGAAAGGATAAGGAAACAGTAATTAATCAAAAAAGTAGGTCACAATCTTGCCAGGAAGAAAATATGCTAACATGCTGGTGGTATTGAACGTCATTTTACACATCCACCGCATGCCGAGTGTATTGAGCGTGCAATATCAAGGTGAAGTGCACACAAAAAACTAAAACTGTGAAAAGGACCGTGGATAGTGAGGGTGATGGTTTTAAAACAACAATGTAAAAATACAGAGTTGAGAATGCAGAGTTAAAAATGCAGCAGTCTTAATATCAATGCCTGCCTGTAGAATGTCAGGTATTAGGCAGGTCTTATGTGTAACACCATAAGGTAACTTAGTAGGCATAGTAGTACTCTCCCTGTGATCTACATAAAACATTTAAACAGGCATGGGTAAAGAACTCGCATATGCAGAAACTCCTACTCACCTAGTGATCATATATAAGAGGCCACATGAGTGTTCGGCAGGGCTGAACTGCAGAGCTAAGCCCTCGAGGTATGGCTAGAGAAGGGGTAGGAGAAAACGCGGTAATGAAAAGCGAGTCCCTGTCTTACATGTGGTTGGACTGAATGAGGCCAGAAAAACCTATATTGGCGCAGTTCGCTCACCATTTGTCAAGCGCTACAAGCACTCACCTGGAGTCTTCTGCGTCCGGGCGTTGTGACCTACCCATCCCCGCCGAGCTCGAGTAGATGTTTGAGCTCGGCGGCGCGGGTCATTTAAACAACGCCGGGCGTTCAGCGTGACGCATCGAGTAGCCGCCCCCTGCCCAAGGTCACGTGTGCAGAGCCGAGTGCGTGGCGGCCATCTTAAGCTGGTGTAAACACTGCGGAGCAGCTGTTGCCCTGGCTTACCGTCCCATGTAAAAGCGGTGAATAGAGCGTGAATTACCCCAGTTACTTGGACATTTGCATACTGATTGAAACCAAGGGGTTAGACGAATAGGCGATAAATAGATTAGATAGTTATGAGGTGCACGTAGTTGTGAACAAGGCCAGTGTCTAATTGCAGGTGGCGGCCATGATGTAAGGGGTCCCTTTGGGTGCTGGTGTTGCAAGTTACAGGGTAATTGTGAACGGTAATGTCGCCCACAGGTCGTCATGATGTCAAGGACTACCCTCTCTGTGTCACAACATGTCAGTAGTAAATGGGGATGCCGCCCACAGGTCGCCATGATGTCAAAGACTAACCTCTCTGTGTCACAACATGTCAGTAGCAAACGGTGATGCCGCCCACAGGTCGCCATGGTGTCAAGGACTGACCTCGCTGTGTCACAACATATCAGTGGTAATCCCTGGTCAATCCGTGTAGTGGGACCTAGGCGTCCTTATGTTGGGGGCCCATGTAAGTGAGTGCCCTAGGGTCAGTGGAGGTACCTGCAGGGAAGCGAGTGACCCGGAAGTGGTGAAAGGTCAATGTCACTGTCAACTCTCGTGGCAGGGGAATGTATCCGGTCACTATGTCTCATGAGTAGATATTAAAAATGTGGGAATTTATAATGAATGCCAGGGGATGTCTTCATTGAGCCCCTGTTGGTCCGATGACAACCGATGCACCCATCTCTGTTCTTTATTGAAGAGCACTTTTGTAGGGCAGTTGGGACTGGACTCCAGAACTACCCACTTCATGGAATTCTCATCATGGTTTGCTTCCACATAATGTTTGCACATTTTGGTGTGGGTCTTTCTGCAGCGGAAATTGCTGCGATGTTCTGTAATTTGAGTCTTGATAGGGCGGGTTGTCATCCCTATGTACTGCAGGTTACACGGGCATATTAACAAGTATATGCAGTGGGATGTATTGCAATTTGTGTGTTGCCTGAGTTCCCATTTGAAGGTTTCGGAGAGTTGTATAGTTTTGAGAGTCAGGGTGTATCTACAGACCCCGCACATGCCGCATGGGTAGTGGCCCACCACAGGGGGTAAGTGCCATAAAGTTAGTTGGGTTTCTTTCCTCGTATGTTTAGGTCTGGTGCTAATCAAGATATCCTTTAGGTTTTGTGACCTCTTGAAAGCAAATCTGGGTTCCTCTAGGGTCATGTCACCTGTGTTGAGTATGCCCCAATGATGTTTAATCGTGTTCCTGATTTTATTGGACAGGGGGGTAAAGGTAGTCACACAGGTGATCGGTTGGTTTTCAACAGGGGCTCTCTCCTGTCGTTCCAGCAGGGCTTCTCGATTATTATTTCTGGCACGTTTCCTTGCCTTGAGAACATCACCCTTGGGGTAACCCCTGTCAAGGAGGTTCCTCGAAAGAAGAGCAGATTCCTTCTTGTAATCAGCCACAGCGCTACAATTGCGCCTAATTCGTAAGAATTGGCCAAAGGGCAGATTGGTACGTAGGGCTCTGGGGTGGTGACTCGTATAGTGCAGGAGGCTGTTACGATCTGTAGGTTTCCGGTACATGGTGGTCTTTATGGAACCTGCTTCCAATCTGATCGTTAGGTCAAGGAAAGCAATTTCATGAGGTGAGGTTGTCATGGTGAAGTGTAGGTGAGGGTTAAGTGTGTTGACCCAAACCAAGAAATCTTCATGTGAGGTCGGTGGACCGCTCCATAGGATAAGGATATCATCTATGAAGCGTTTCCACATTCTGATGTTATCGCGGAAGGGATTAGACTCATGGTGTATATGAGTATCTTCAAATTTGGCCATGTACAAACAGGCTACCGAGGGGGCGAAGGTACTGCCCATAGAAGTCCCCTGGGTCTGATGGTAGAATTTGCCTCTGTATTCAAAGTAATTTTCCGTAAGGGCTAGTGTGGCGCACTCCATGATGAAGGTCTGGGGAGTGTTGGAGCTCCACAATTCTTGCCCAAGTCTTTCCTCAATTACCTCAAGAGTCGCCCTCTGGGGGATATTTGTATAAAGTGCTTCGACGTCTAGGGTAATTAGGAGGTCAATCTCTCCTATGTCCTGGACTGTATCCAGTATTCTAAGCACATCTGTAGTGTCCTGAATGTAGGAGGGGATGCTTTTCACCAGGGGTTGCAAGAAGTGGTCGCAGAACTGAGACAAGGGCTCTAGCACAGAGTCAATTCCAGAGACAATAGGCCTCCCTGGTACTGGTCTAGTGGCTTTATGGATCTTAGGCAGGATGTAAAAGTATGGTACCCTGGGGTCCTTTTTCATGAGAAATTCTGCCTCCTTTTTACTGATCCATTGATCACATTCAGCACCGGATACCAGGCTTGTGATCTTGGTCTGTAATCGCGCGGTTGGGTTATCAGTGATTGGAGTGTAATATCTCTGGTCACTGAGCTGTCTGTTGCATTCCAACTCGTAATCCACAGTGTTCATCAGAACTGTGGCTCCCCCTTTGTCTGCCTGTTTGATTGTGATAGAGGAATCATTAGCCAATGATTTAAGTATAGTCAATTCGTTCTTGGAGATGTTGGAATGTGGTGTCAGCCGGTCAAGCCTATTGATGTCTTTCAGTACTGCCTGTTCAAACGTCAACACTTCGTTGGGGACCATACCATTGTGAGGTGTAAAGGTTGAGGGATTATGGAGTCCGGAATCTTCAGTGGGTTCAATGGGTTTACCTTCAAAGAAGGCTTTTAACCTTATTTTCCTGAAGAACGCCTTGAGTTCCTTAGTTTGTTGGAACTGGTCGATCCTGGGTGTGGGGACGAAGCCCAAGCCCTTTTGTAGGACTTCCTCCTCTCTTTGTGTTAGGTGGTGATCTGATAGATTGACCACCAAACTCACTGTTGCCCTGACCGGCTCGTGCTCCTCGTGTCCATCCCTTGGGGGCGTGTGTCCTCCCATTGGACCCTTTTCTCTGCTGTGTTGCCCTACAAAAGTGCTCTTCAATAAAGAACAGAGATGGGTGCATCGGTTGTCATCGGACCAACAGGGGCTCAATGAAGACATCCCCTGGCATTCATTATAAATTCCCACATTTTTAATATCTACTCATGAGACATAGTGACCGGATACATTCCCCTGCCACGAGAGTTGACAGTGACATTGACCTTTCACCACTTCCGGGTCACTCGCTTCCCTGCAGGTACCTCCACTGACCCTAGGGCACTCACTTACATGGGCCCCCAACATAAGGACGCCTAGGTCCCACTACACGGATTGACCAGGGATTACCACTGATATGTTGTGACACAGCGAGGTCAGTCCTTGACACCATGGCGACCTGTGGGCGGCATCACCGTTTGCTACTGACATGTTGTGACACAGAGAGGTTAGTCTTTGACATCATGGCGACCTGTGGGCGGCATCCCCATTTACTACTGACATGTTGTGACACAGAGAGGGTAGTCCTTGACATCATGACGACCTGTGGGCGACATTACCGTTCACAATTACCCTGTAACTTGCAACACCAGCACCCAAAGGGACCCCTTACATCATGGCCGCCACCTGCAATTAGACACTGGCCTTGTTCACAACTACGTGCACCTCATAACTATCTAATCTATTTATCGCCTATTCGTCTAACCCCTTGGTTTCAATCAGTATGCAAATGTCCAAGTAACTGGGGTAATTCACGCTCTATTCACCGCTTTTACATGGGACGGTAAGCCAGGGCAACAGCTGCTCCGCAGTGTTTACACCAGCTTAAGATGGCCGCCACGCACTCGGCTCTGCACACGTGACCTTGGGCAGGGGGCGGCTACTCGATGCGTCACGCTGAACGCCCGGCGTTGTTTAAATGACCCGCGCCGCCGAGCTCAAACATCTACTCGAGCTCGGCGGGGATGGGTAGGTCACAACGCCCGGACGCAGAAGACTCCAGGTGAGTGCTTGTAGCGCTTGACAAATGGTGAGCGAACTGCGCCAATATAGGTTTTTCTGGCCTCATTCAGTCCAACCACATGTAAGACAGGGACTCGCTTTTCATTACCGCGTTTTCTCCTACCCCTTCTCTAGCCATACCTCGAGGGCTTAGCTCTGCAGTTCAGCCCTGCCGAACACTCATGTGGCCTCTTATATATGATCACTAGGTGAGTAGGAGTTTCTGCATATGCGAGTTCTTTACCCATGCCTGTTTAAATGTTTTATGTAGATCACAGGGAGAGTACTACTATGCCTACTAAGTTACCTTATGGTGTTACACATAAGACCTGCCTAATACCTGACATTCTACAGGCAGGCATTGATATTAAGACTGCTGCATTTTTAACTCTGCATTCTCAACTCTGTATTTTTACATTGTTGTTTTAAAACCATCACCCTCACTATCCACGGTCCTTTTCACAGTTTTAGTTATTGTGTGTGCACTTCACCTTGATATTGCACGCTCAATACACTCGGCATGCGGTGGATGTGTAAAATGACGTTCAATACCACCAGCATGTTAGCATATTTTCTTCCTGGCAAGATTGTGACCTACTTTTTTGATTAATTACTGTTTCCTTATCCTTTCTATAGGCATAGGAGGATCCACTAAGGTAACAATACAACACGTATGATACTAGCATGTTGTTGTCTTCACTTTGGTCCTGAAGAATCGCGGTTAATATACCATTAGCGAGAAACATGTTGACCACATGCACTGCTAGTTTCTACTAGGGGTCACACAACATAATAGGTTGACACCTAGGCAACTAGCTTCACCTTTTAACTGTAGCCAGGGGACCCCCAGAATAAAGTCCATTCCGGTACCCCTTGTTACATTTTAGCCGCCTTATCATAGGAATACACTACCCTGCCCACATACCCCCACTTCACCAAAAGGCAGTTGGAAAAAGATCTCCGCCAAAGAGCCCCTCTCTGAGGTGTGCCCGTCGGGGATTGCACCGCCTCCCCGACGAGGAGCAACCGCCGATGATGAAGCATGACACTCCTCGGGGTGTGTGAGGCAAATACATCCAACATAATGGATGCCCCAGGGTATCATTTAATTCCCCTTCTTGGTCACGCCAGCTAACAATCTCCCTCCCTTCTTTTCCTCTAGGAACAGTGCAGCAACCCCATTTTTTGTTTAAAATTACTATTCCCACTCCAGAAAGTGCAACAGTAGGTAAGGCGTTGGATAGCGTAGAGGTAAAAATTACTATTCCCACTCCAGAGAGTGCAACAGTAGGGAAATGGTTGGATAGCGTAGGGATAAAAATTACTATTCCCACTCCAGAGAGTGCAACAGTAGAGAAAGCGTTGGATAGCGTAGGGGTAAAAATTACTATTCCCACTCCAGAGAGTGCAAAAGTAGGGAAAGCGTTGGATAGCGTAGGGGTAAAAATTACTAGTCCCACTCCAAAGAATGCAACAGTAGGAAAAGAGTTGGATAGCGTAGGGGTAAAAATGACAATTCCC
This sequence comes from Lissotriton vulgaris, assembly GCF_964263255.1. Taxonomy (NCBI): domain Eukaryota; kingdom Metazoa; phylum Chordata; class Amphibia; order Caudata; family Salamandridae; genus Lissotriton; species Lissotriton vulgaris. Next base: position 971,531,143 of record NC_141693.1, on the reverse strand, counting down.
ACTCTAAAGAGTGCAACAGTAGGGAAAGTAGATACTTCATATATTATTTAAATATATATATATATTAATATCTATAAAAAAAATAATAAAAGTAATTGCCAATTTAATATAATATAAAAATGTATTAATTACAAATACTAATTTAATTTAATCATTACAATTAGTTATCTAGTAATACTAATTAATTACAAATTAACAATTAATTGATTTGTAATTAAAAACTTACTTAACAATTAAAATCTAATATATACCCAAAAAAATTAACATATGTAATTAGTTATAATTAAATTACTTCCCACCCTATTCCCCTATAAACCCACAACCCACTACAGAAAATAAATTAGTTAAATTAACAAAACTTTAATAAAATTATTGTCAATTAAAATGTAATTAATTACAAAATAAAAATTAATTAACAATTAATTATAAACAAATACCAATAAATAAATGTACATATTTAATTAATTATAATTAAATTACTTCCCACCCTACTCCCCTATAAACCCACAACCCACTACAGAAATTAAATTAGTTAAATTAACATAATTATCAATTAATCAATTAAATAAAATTAATTGGCAATTAAAATGTAATTAATTACAAAATAACAATTAATTAACAATTAATTATAAACAAATACCAATAAATACATTTACATATTTTTACAACTGCGTTTATTGACTGTTTAGTCATAGCATAAGCACAGTTCTCCACAATCAGGAGGACACTGTCAAATGGCAAACATACAGCAGGATGTATACATAGCCTAAACGCTTAAATCGCCCCCCCTCCCACACCCCTACACCCCTCCAACCACCCAACGCCCCCACTACCCACCCCTTATCCCACCCTAACCCAATGCACGTGATCACCTTCAACCGCAGCATATGAATAGAGTACAGTAGGTATTGAGCACCCTCCTAGGCCCCGAGGTCCCCATCTGCAGGCAGTCCATCATCTAAGTCAATTGGGGGCTCCAAGGTTAACCCTCTATAGTCCGCCCACCGCTTCCAGATCTTGTAATGTTTCCGGGGGCACCCCCTGGCTTCAAACACTGGTAATTCTAACCCCATGAGATTATCCAGGCGCTTAGTGGAGGAGCACGGTCACCTTTCCATGCCCTCGCCAGATCCCGCTTGGCCACTACTAGACCCAACAACAGGAGGTGACGCTTGTAGATGTGCTCACCCACGTTCTCCAGGACAAGCAGAAGACCCAGTCTGGGCGTACGGGGAAGGTCCCACCCCAGCACCTCCGACAAACAATTCCACACCCCATTCCAGAATCGGGTCAGACCCACACAGGACCACACAGTATGTAGCAGTGTGCCTCTCTCAGTCCCACAGCGCAGACACTCCGGAGTCGCAATGAGGCCAGCCTTCCACAGTCTCTCTCTGGTGTAATAGGCCCTATGTAGGTATTTGAACTGTATGAACCGGAGTCGCACGGCTATGGCAGCCCCACGGGGGGACTCCAGGGCCTCCCTCCAGTCATCCTCATCCAAAGGACCAATGTCCATCTCCCAGGAGGCTTTCAGCCGCAGTAGGGAAGAGGAGCAATGGGTGACCAGTGTTTGGTATATTTTGGAGACTTTCTTATCCCCCAGATCTCCCGTGAAGAGCTTGGCTTCCACTGGGCTAAATTTGGGAAGCTGGACCAGCCCAACCAGACTAGGTGCAAGCGCATGACGGAATTGTAGGTATTTAAAGAATTGGGTCTTGGGCATACCAAATTCAGAGCTAAGGTCTTGGAAGGATTTGAGAGTATCCCCAGAAAGATGACCGAGCGACGAAATTCCGATAGAGTCCCAGCCACCAAACCCCATCAGCGAGGCCAGTGCGGGGAGCTGTCCATTGTTCCATAGTGGGGTTTCCGCCATCAGTCTACCCCACCAGCCCATGCGGTGTAGTACCTGTCTCCAGATCATGAAGACCACCTGAGTGACCTGCGGCAGTTTCCTCCGCCGCCCAGCCGAGTACAACAGCGTATGCAGCGTGGCATCACCCATCAACACGCGTTCCAGTGCGTATGCAGGCAGGGTCGTTGCGATCGCCGTACCACCACTCGTTCAGAACCAATAAGTGGGAGGCCTGGTAGTAGGACAGAAGGTCCGATGTAGCCAAACCTCCACAATAGGTGGATAAGAAGCAAGTCCGTAGCGCCACCCTGGAGGCACCCCCCGCCCACAGAAAGCAGCCCAGCACCGAGTTTACTCGACGGAGCCACTGTGGATCGATCCTATGTGGATGGTTCTGCAGTTGGCACAAGAGCCACGGGAGGGCGACCATTTTAAAGATTGCAGACCTACCATAGATATTGAGAGGCATGCGAGACCAGGTTTTGATGTCCGATTGGACTCTATCCCACACCGGCAGCACGTTGCGCTCCCACGCAATTGCGACAGACTCAGACAGGAAGACTTCTAAGTATTTTAGACCACCGACCGCTACCTGCAGGGCCGATGCCCAGGTTATTACCCTGACTCTCCGCCCAGCACCCACAGGGTCGACTTGGCCGGGTTGAGGAAGAGTCCTGACACCTCTCCAAATACACGCATTATTTCCAATATTCGAGGGCCAGAGCGGTTAAGATCAGTCATAAAGAAGAGGACATCGTCCGCATATAGCGCAATTCTATCCGAGAGTCCCGCCCCCCACACAAAGCCACGAAGCTGTGCATCGATGCGCACCCAAACGGCCAATTGTTCCATGGCCAGCACAAAGAGGTAAGGGGATAGGGGGCATCCCTGTCGGGTCCCCCTGGCAATTGAGAATTTCTCCGAAATCGCCCCTGACACACGCACCGAAGCGGTGATGTCCGTGTACAGCAGCTTGACATAGGAAACAAACACCGGGCCCAGGTTGAGGCGCGGCAAAAGGGCGAAGAGGTACGTCCAGCTGACCGAGTCGAACGCCCTGTTGATGTCTGCCAGTAGTAGCGCCGCTCGTTCTCCAGTTGCCCCCATAGCGTCCACCGCCGCCTGTGCACGTCGGATGTTGTGTTGCGTCGCCCTATGCGGCATGAAGCCCGCCTGATCTGGATGGACCAAGTCTGCAACATATGGGAGAAGGCGGTTCGCCAACGCTTTGGCCAATAACTTGGCTTCAAAGTTGAGCAATGATATGGGGCGATAAGACTCATGTCGGTCGGGAGGCCTACCCGGCTTCTGGAAAACTACGATTTCAGCCTGGCGCCAGTCCGCCGGCAAGCTACCTCGTTCCCGCGCTGCCTCCAACGCCCGCCTGTAGTGAGGTCCCAGCTGCAGGTGGAATTTCTTATAAAATTCACTGGGGAATCCACTAGGTCCGGGCGCCTTACCCGTGTTGAGCTGCCCAAGCGCATCTCCCAGTTCCTCCGCTGTCAAGGGGAGGTCCAGAGCTTTCCTGGCATCGTCTGATACTGCACGGGGGGGCAGGTCAGCAATGAACTTGTCAATCGCGTCCGGTGGGAGACTGTACCGGTGAGCATATTGCTCCGCATAGTAGTGGGCGAAGCTCACCGCAAGAGTCGCAGGGTCCGTTATGGCAATTCCCTCGCCATCAGTGAGGCCCGGCAGTGTGATTGGCTCTAGAGTATGTTGACACAGCCTATGGAGCATGGTGCAGGACTTATCGCCCCACTGGTATACCCTGCTCCGCGTGGCCAGCCACACTTGTCTATCCTCGTCCAGTAAGACCGAGGCATAGGATTGCTGCGCTTGCAGGAGCAGTCGTATCGCCACTTCGTCACCACCCCCCTGACACCGTCGTTCCAACACCTCCACCCGTGCCGCAGCCGCGATGATGGCCTCTCGACAACGACGACGGGCAGCAGCATACCATGCAATGTCTATGCCTCTCAAAGTGGGCTTCATGGCCTCCCAGACCGTCACCCCATCCACCCCCTCCACCAGATTCTCCTGCCAGTAGTGGGCAACTGCGCTGCGCATATGTTGTGTATAGTCCACCTGTTGGAGCTGCCACGAGGACATCCGCCACCGGAATGGCTGACGTTTCTTGAGCAAGTCGATCCGTACCACAACAGGGGAGTGGTCGGATAGCCCCCTAGGCTGAATTGTGGCCTGCCTTACCCTGTCAAGGAAGGCTCCCGGTTCAAACACACAGTCCAGCCGTGAGAAGGAGCCATGCACAGCAGACACATACGTATATTCACACGTCATGGCATGCAAGTGTCTCCAGGCATCCACCCAGCCCAATCCATCAATCATCGCTTTCAGCCCTGTAGGGGAGCCGCCGCCACAGTCCCTTGTAGCCTCCTACGGTCAAGGCACACATCTACAACATCATTCCAGTCACCACCTATCACGGCCAAGGAGTCCGGGATCTCGGCCCACAGTTCGAACAGTCTCTCTGCCAAGGACCATTGTAAAGGGGGGGGGGCATACACACTACCAAACACCACCGGTTCCGTACCAATCATGCCCTTAACAAACACATAACGACCCTGCGGATCAATCCATTGATGCTCGTCGGTGTAGGACAACCTCCGATGGATAAGAACAGCCACCCCCCTCGAGCCCCTAGAGAACCCAGCATGAAATACTTGTTGGTAACCAAATCGCTGTAGGCTCAGCACCTTTGTCCCCATCATGTGCGTCTCTTGTAATAGCATCACATCAGCTGAATCCCTTTTACCCCAGCGCAAGACCGCCTCACGCTTAATTTTGTCCAGCATCCCCCTGACGTTCCAGCTTAATATACGCATAGAGTCTCCAGCGAGTTCCTGCCTTGAAGTATCAGCCATTGTCCCGATGGAAAAATCTCCCCCCTCAAAACACCCCCCAAACCCCCCCATCGCTTCCCTCCAACACCGCCCCCCAACTGCCCAACACCCGTTCCCAACCCCCCTCCCCTATACCTCATGAAACACTGAAGTACCTGTCGCGGCATGGGGAGCTTCGGGCCCAAAACAGAGCGCCCAAAGCCAACCATACCAATGGATCCCAACTATACCCACCAGCCAACAGGACCCTCCCTCAGGGCCACCCCCTACCGTGGGAGGACTAGGCCGCCCTACAGGTCAGTACCCCGAACCCCATTGTACCACTACTCTCTGAGCTCAAGTAGAACGAGGCAGCCAGACACCACCAGCATTGCTCCCCTTGATCCAGACCAAGGTCCAGGTCGCACAGCACCAAATGCTATCCGCTCGGCCGATGAAGCAGTCACACAGGGCCCTCTGTGGAAGCCATCAATGGACAAGTGCTAATTAAGGAGGGCTGGACTCCTATAGTGCTCAGTTCTCTTTTCCCGATTGATCGGTGTCGAGCTGCGTCCCATCCGGTAGGCCACTGCGAGACAGGGAGCGTCTCCGTGACCGAGATTTTCTGTGTCGTTTACCCCTGACGGCAGAGTCACCCCTCTCCTGCGACGAACCACGCGACGGTCCAGAGCCCAGGCCGGTCGGAGCCTGACCGTCTCATCCGTCCACCTGAACACTGCCTCCGGGGTATCAAAGAAGTGGGTCTTGGACTGAAAAACAACTCGAAGGCGGGCCGGATACAGCAATGAATATTGGATCTTCAGACCACGCAGTTTGGCCTTCACCACCAGGAAGGAATGACGCTGCTGCTGTACCTGTTTGGTATAGTCTGGGAAAATCATAATCTTGTGATTATCAAACAGCAGAGTCTCCCTGGCCCTCGCCTCCTGTAGTATCATGTCCCTGTCGTGGAAGTTCAGTATTTTGGCTATGACTGGCCGAGGCCGCTCTCCCACGGGCAGTTTCTGCGTCAGGGCTCTGGGTGCGCGCTCCACTACAAAGCAGCGCGACAGGACGTCCGGGGGAAGCCAGCTCTCCAGCCACCGTGTCAGGAATTCATCCATGGGCCCCTTCTCACAGTCCTCCGGAAAACCCATGAAGCGGAGGTTATTCCTATAAATTTACATATTTAATTAATTATAATTAAATTACTTCCCACCCTATTCCCCTATAAACCCACAACCCGCTACAGAATTAAATTACGCAAAATTTGAATAACATTAAATTCATTAATTAAATTACATTATAACATAAATAAACACTTTTAACACATAAAATACACTATAAAAAATTCGATATTATTAAATGTTCGATATTTTTATTAACCTATTTTATGTACTTCGATATTTTGACTATTTATATTTTAAAATTCGATATTACATTACTTACCTTCAAAACGATATTTTTGATGTCTATATTCTGTCCATTGGCTATTCTGTCTAGCCTATATTTTGTACTCGATATTATGTCCATTCGATATTTTGTAATCGATATTTTGTCTGTTTACCGTTTCTCATAGCCTCATCCTATGCTGCCAGCCTTGCACTGGTGAGCCCAAGCAGAACACCCCAGGCCCACCTTCCATACGTGTGATGAAGATAAATCCTCCCCTCCATGGCAGCCCTCTCCACGCAATACACTGGGTCTTTATGTGAATTGTGCCCCCATGCATTAATATTTTTTAGGTATGTGGCCCACTAATATTCTTGCATTTTGGGCAATGCCAATTCTCCAATGTAAACTGAGTGGTAGAGTGTGCACAGCCTCACTCTGGGGGTGCCACCATCACAGAGCAGGGTCTGAAGAGTCCTATCAAGGCTAAGAAAATAGCTCTCCAGGACCAAAAAGGGGGTGTTCTGAAGCACATAAAGCAGCTTGGGCAGGGTGATCAGCCTATGAAATGCTGCTCGGCCTACAAGGGTCAGGCGAAGAGCAAGCCACCACTCCAAATCTGCCCGGAAACTACCAAGGACTAAGCATGGGCGAATTTTGCGAATCTCGCGTTCGCGAATTTTGCGGATTTGCGAACTCGCAATCCGCAAAATCCGCGAATTCTCGCGAATTTGCGGATTTTTTTTTGTGTGTTTGCGCGGGTTTCTGCCAGTTTGCGAGGGTTTTGTACAATGTCGCAAATTGCGAACTTACCTGTCGGGTCGCAAGTTTCGCGAACTTGTTGTTTCTACGTGTCCAGCCTGTTTGGGACACTCTTCTTCATCACTGCCACTCTCTGTCACCACTGCCACTCTCTGACTACTCATGCCACCCTCTGGCCCACCCATGCCACCCTCTGTTTCATCACAGCACCCTCTGGTTGTCCAGTCAGTGTACATTATTATGGCAACGCAAGCACACCTTCCCTGCCTCAAGTGACCCAAATTAATTTGGGGCTGATTAATGTGTCACAGAATATTTTTTTAGCTGGCACCTGCTTCCTTAGTGCTTCCTGATTAGTGATCTTTTGCACTTGCTAAGTGCTTTCATTGTTGCAATATTAGTTACAACACCTGCCCTGCCCCAACTGACAATAATGAATTAGGGGCTGATTAATGGATTTGAACTTCCAGCCTGGCTCCTGCTTGTCTCCCTTAGCTGTAATTCAGGACCTTTGTGGCATATGTGTAACTATTCTGAGGTTCAGAGCAGGGTCACATAATAGTTGCAACTGGCAACTGAACTCTGGAGGGGCCCCTCAGGAAGCACTACAGGAAATGGCTACTAATGATGAGCCTGAACTTTTGAACCTGGTAAGTAGTTTCAGTTTTGCTAAGATCGTATTTCTGCAATTTTGCACTTATTCGTGGGGCGCGAACTCACGCGAACAGTGCGAACAGTGCGAGCAAAATCCGCTGCTCGCGGATTTGCGGATTTTGCGGGAGATTCGCAAATCTCGCGGATTGCGAATTTACCGAAAATCCGCAAAATCCGCGAGCGAAACGGATTTTCCGCCCATGCTTACCAAGGACTCTCCCGAAATAAACTCCACCTCAATTGTGACCTCTATACCCAGATAATGGAACCCCAACCTGGCCAGCCGGAGGGCACCTGGCGGGGCCCACTGCCCCCTCATTCTCTCTCCACATAAAGCACTGACTTGTCCCAGTTGATGCAATACCCTGAACACAACACAAAGACCTGGAACACCACCGGTACAGTCAGAAGTGACCAATCTAGATCAGCGACATACACCAGCACGTCGTCAGCATAGAGGGACAATTTTTCCTGGGTTATCCGTCACATGGGGTAACTCCACAATGCCAGTTCAACAGCACACCCAGCACAGGCGACAACAGGTGCCCCTGTCTAGTACTGGTACAAGTGTGAAGGACTCCAAACAACTCCATTCACCTTCACTGCCGTGCCTTATACAGAAGGGCTGCCCAGTGACAGAACAGAGGCCCAAAGCCAAACCACCCCAGCATTTCCAGCAGGTACCGGTAATCAATGGTGTCAAATGCTTTATCTGCGTCTAATGACAGTATTTTTCAAATTGAACATTCGATCTAGTAGACAAGCAGTGAGAAGCTGGCTGGAGGGTTCATCATGCATCCTGGCTTGTAGAGGAGTCAAATATATGAATCTTGTCAATAGTTACCTATTGCAAGCAGTCACGGACTAAATATAATCTCGTGAAATTCTCCTCACACCCTTAATTGGGGGTACATACTCGTTATTTCTCTTATGTAACTGGATTTTAATACTGTATGGTATAATTTCTTTTTTTCGCTCACACAATAACAAATTTAGCGGTGTGTATTTTATTTATATTTTTGCTACGGGGGGTTTTGTAACGATTTCAAATAATCATGCATTAAACTTAAACATTGATTGAAACATTGATTGACAGTATTTTTCTGGGTTCACTGTCGGCCATAACCTTATCCAACCACAACTGCAGTTGCAATGGGTTTAACTGTGGGTCACCCGTCCCATCATAAAGCCTGTGTGATCTGGGTAAACCAGGCAAGATATAACCCGTAGGAGCCGTGTGGCAAGTATCTTGACCAGAATCTTACTCTCCGTATTTAGCACAGAAATAGGCTGATAGGGAGAACATGAATCCGCCGGTCTCCCCTCCTTAGGAGTCACCACTATATTGCATGATTAAGGTCTTGAGGCAAGGCCCTTTTGTCGCACACAGCCCCCAACAACTTAAGAAGGTGGGGGTTCAGTGAAGAGCCCAGACAGTTATACAGCTTGACCGGGAAAACATTTGCCTCTGGGGGTCTTCCTGGGAGATATTGCCGGCAATGCTGTCCCATCTCCGAAAACCATGATGTCCTCCTCCAGTTCTCTATGACTGGCCTCATCCAAAACCAGGACCACTCCCCATAAAGGCAACAATATCTTACTTCGAGTGGTCCCGATGGGGGCATACAAAGAAAAATAGTAATCTGAAAATGTCTGGACTATCTCAATATGCATCTGCGCCACACACCCCTCTCCCAGTGTGCACTTCAGTCATCCATCACTCTGCCTCCTTCCTACACCCCAACCAGACTGCCTTGGACCCCGTATCATACTGTTTACACTGAACCCCCAAATAGTGCTCGTGTGCCACCTGAGTCACAACGTCATAATTATGCTGCTGCGTCGCCCCAGAAACAAGTAAGTCACCTGATCACCCCGGGCTGCCTAACTGATGGAACCGTCACTCCATCTGGAGTGTCCTCTCCTCCCTACATTTCGTCTTGTTGGAAATTATGTTCTGGGACATATCCATAAGCAATACAAAAGGGGATGATGGACGGTGCGTTTGAGCAAATCAAACACTCACCCCCAGTCAACTGATCTGGGTTTAATCCATCACCATTCTTTAGCTCACTCTGCCACCCCAGTTCAGACATGGCGATATGAAAATCAGTCTGCCCTGTACCTCATGGGAACAGTCCAGCCCGAACTGTCAAGCCATGTCTACCCTGGACTGGAAACAAGCATCCTGGGACCGGTTTCGGATTCATAATCCTCATCAGCAAGGCTATCTTGAATCCAGTGGCAAAGTGAGCAAGGGACTCACGTCTGAGCATACTCTGCAAACTTAGGGAGAACAAAGTGATACAAAAGGGGATGATGGATGGAGCGTTTGAGCAAATCAAACACTCACCCCCAGTCAACTGATCTGTGTTTAATCCATCACTATTCTTTAGCTCACTCTGCCACCCCAGTTCAGACATGGGGATATGAAAATCAGTCTGCCCTGTACCTCATGGGAACAGTCCAGCCCGAACTGTCAAGCCATGTCTACCCTGGACTGGAAACAAGCATCCTGGGACCGGTTTCGGATTCATAATCCTCATCAGCCAGGCTATCTTGAATCCTGTGGCAAAGTGAGCAAGGGACTCACGTCTGAGCATACCCTGCCAACTTAGGGCGAACAAAGTGATACAAAAGGGGATCATGGACGGAGCGTTTGAGCAAATCAAACACTCACCCCCAGTCAACTGATCTGGGTTTAATCCATCACCATTCCTTAGCTCACTCTGCCACCCCAGTTCAGACATAGCCATATGCAAATCAGTCTGACCCTGTACCTCATGGGAACAGTCCAGCCCGAACTGCCAAGCCATGTCTACCCTGGACTGGAAACAAGCACCCTGGGACCTTGTTCGGGATCCTTGCTCGGGGGCTCATGGTTCCTGTTTGGGGGTGCAGTGTTCGCTTCCTCCTCTGGTTTCCATTAAGCATGGGCTGAAAATTCGTTCCACTCGTGAAATTTGCGGATTTTTGGCAATTTCGCGATCCGCGAATCACGCAAAATTGCCAAACATTCCGCAATTTGCAAGTTCGCGAATTATTTTTGCTTCTTCGCGCTTCAAAAATACAATCTCGCGTGCGCTGTGTTGACTTACCTTGATTCTGAGTTTGCCGAGTTGTTTTCCTCCCCCGAACAAGATGGGCGCTCCCAAAAACGACCGCATGGGAAAAATCGCGGTAGCCGGACTGAAAAAGAAACCCGCGAACACGTCAAAATAAAAAAATTCGCAAGTTCGCACAAATTTGCGGATTTTGCGGACCGCAAATTTGCTTTCGCAAGAATTCACGGACCGCGAATTCGCAAATTTCGCCCATACTTAGTTTCCATGGGCTACGCATGGTTCCTCTCGGGCTTCCGGGTTGTGTGCCTGGGGCTCTATGTTATGCTCCGCCCCTGCTTGGGGTCGATTTACGCTCTTGGTCTTCCGCTGTTCTGTTCGATGGGCTGGCCTCTCTGTGTTTCAGGTGTTGGCTGGTGTGCTACATCCCTTTTTGCAGCTGTTTCTTCCCTTTTTTGTGCTCTGGCCTGGGGCTGCCGGTGTTTGTCCCAGGGCCTTTGGTGTGTTTGAGTTGCTTGTTGTGTGGCTGGCTGGCTGGGGGCTGTTTTCGGCTGCTTTCCTCGGACTGGCTCTAGTGCTCCCCTTGCACTTCAGGGGTTTCCTTGGGGTTGTCCTTGTGTTCCCCTGCTTCTGCTGCGCCCCTGCTCTGTTTCCGGTGCTTGCCTTTGGGCTTGCTTCTGTGGGTCCTGACCGTCCCTCCTGGTGCGCTCGGTCTGGTTGGGTGTCTGGCTGGCCTGCGGGGTGCTGTTCCTTTTTTTTTCTGGCTTGCGGATTTCCCTGCCCTGCCGGCTCCTGCTTGTTTCTGGTCTCTGGGGTTTGGCTGGTGTGGTTGGGCTCCTGCTCTTCCTTTTCTTGCCCTCCCTGGATGTGTGCACTGTGGCGGTTCGCCTGTTGGGCCGCTGCTGTTTGGGCCTGGCTGGGCTTCACTGCTGCCACTCTTCTGTCCTGCGGTTCTCCTGGATGGGAGTCTGTCTAGGCTCCGGGGGCTGGTGTTCCCTGGGGGTCTGCTGGGGCTTTCCAGCTCCTGTGGTGGCCTTCTTTGGTCCTGCGTTCTTGCCTGTGCTCTCTCGGTGGGTCCTGGCGTGGCTCTCAGTTGGTTTCGAGCCATTTCCTGCTGTGTCCTTCTGGGCCTGCTTCTGCTGGCGGTCCTCTTCCTGAGCTTGGTTCACCTCTGATTGGGTTTCCGTATTTCTGCCCAGTTCTGTGTTTCCGTTGGGTGCTGTTGGGCTTTGGGTTTCCCCCATTGTCCAAGGGCTCCTTCTTCGTTGGTTTACCTGTTTCCCCTGGGATGCGGCAGCCTTGTTTGGGCCTTTGTGGGGTCCTCGTGTTCGGTGCTTCTGGGTTGCTGTGTACGGGGTTTACCCCTGTTACTCCTGGTCTGCTGGCTGCCTGTTGGTGTCCTGGCTCCCTCCTGTCTTCCCTTGCTTCCCCGGGCTGTGCTCCCCGTGTGTGTCTGTGTGGGGTGCCGCCACCCCCTTTCTGGATGGGGTGCAGTTCTGGGGTTTTCGTTTTGCCTCTCCGGGGTCTGGCCTTCTGGCTGTCGGTTGTCCTGGGTCTCCTGCTCTTGGCCCTCTGGATTCTCTGATTCCTCTGGTCTCTGATTTGGCGGTTTCCTCTGTTTGTTTTTTTCTTCTGGCCCCCTGTGTGGTCCGGCAGTAGTGTGCTGGGAGTCTTGGCTGGCCTCCCAGTCCTTGGCTTCGGCCTGGGTGCTGCGTGGGCCCCTTCCAGGGCTGGTTGAGCCTGGGGGTCCTCTTACTTGGGCAGGTTGCTTGGCATCGGTCCTGGCTTCCTGGTTCCTTTTGCTTTCTCGCCCTGGTTCAGGCCGTTTTCTTCTCCCCTTCTGGTTCCGGTCGGGTGCGGTGCGCCCTGGGGCCTTTCTGCTGCTCTTGCCCTACCGGCGTGTGGGGCCTGGGTGTTGGGAGTCCTTTGGCTTCTGCTCTATCTTTGGTTCCTCTCTGGTACTCCGCCTTGTTGGTTCCTGTTCCTGTCTGCCCTCTGGGCTTCGGCGGGTTGGTGCCTGATTGGTTCCTGGTTTGGGGTCTGTCGGGAGTTCCCGATTGTCCTGGGCTTGCGCCCTGCTGTGTTCTTCCTTCCCTTTGGGTTTGAGGTTTTTGGGGTTGTGGCAATTGGCTCTGTGCCTGCCCCTGCGGTGCCGGTTCAGTTCCGAGTTGTTAGTTCCAGGTCTTTGCTGCCCTCAGTTGTTTGGTCTGCTGTCTGCTGGGTCATTCCGGGGAAGTCTCTGGACTGGGGTTTCTGGGTTGGCTTCCTATGCCTTTGTGTTGTGGCTTTTTTTTTGTCCGGTCCTGGTTCATTTTTGCAGCCTCTCTCCCTGTGGGGGCTCTTGGCCTCCTGGGGTTTCTGGTCTTTGGCTCCTTCCATGTCCTTTTCTGTTTTGTTGGTGTCTGGTTCCTGGTCGGCTCCTGGGCTCTCACTGTGGCTCCTCCCTTTGGGCTGTGTGTGGTCTTTGGCGGCCCTGGTGGTGCTATCCTTTCTTTTCTGGGGCCTGGGCCTCCTCTGCGGGGTTTGGTTGGTTTTGTCCTCTGGTCTTTCTGGGGGTCAGTTCCTTTGGTTTGGTGTGGTGGGCCATTGTCTGGTGTGTGCTTCCCTCCGGCCTTGTTGGTCTGGGTGCTTGCGACTGTGCCCTGTTGCCTGGCCTTGGCTTCTTTCTTTGGCCTTCTCTGGGGTTTGTTCCTTGTCTGTGCGGCTGCCGGGTCCTGGGTGTCTTCCAGGTAATTCTTGGCTGGTCCTCCGTGTCCGGTTGGTTTCCTTGGCCCTGTCCATTTGGTTTTTTGGCCTGGTTGCCCTGTCTCTGGTTTTTCTGGTTGGTGACCTCCTTGAGTGGTTCTGGCCTTCTGTTTTTGTTTTCTGGGTTGTTTCCGGTCCTTGTTTGTGTCCCAGCGGTCCTGTACTGGGGTGCTGGCTGGTTGCTTCCGGCGGTTCCCTCTTTTTGTGCTCCCTTGGGTCGCTACCTTTGGTGTAGTTTCCTGGGTGCGTGGTGGGTTCGGAAGTCCGGTTTTCTGCTTTAGTATTCTCCACTTTGTCAGTGAATGGGACGAGGACATAAGGGACCTGGGGGTAATGCTCTATTACTTACTGGTAATCTTCATTACTCTGCCCCTCCCTCCCTCCCGGACGGCCGGCCTTCCTGTGTGGGCTTGGTTGTACAGGTGGGATGCTGGGTAAGTACTGCTTATGTACTCCCGATGGGAGGGGCAGTATTAGAGTCCCAGCATTCCTCTTGTCTTTTTTCTGTCGGGAGATAGTTATCTCCACTTTGTCAATGAATGGGACGAGGACAACGGGACCTGGGGTAATGGAGATTACCGGTAAGTAATAGAGCATTCCATGCAACTGCCACAGGTGGGCATGGAGCACGGCGATTATGCACCCTAATCTACTGAAAGAAAACAAATCTATCTAATCTATTTGACTTCCGATGTTATCGTGTTCTACACATTTCGTGGAGTAAGTTTAATACTGATGAAGAACCGTATTACTCACTGACTTTACAGTCAGAAATATTTCTCAAAATGTGTCTCTATACCTATTTAGAAAAAAAGCATTAGCATGGGGACCCCACACACAGAAGAATGCATCGTGCTCTAAAGTGGACGTCCGTTGAATGGCGTCACACTAGCACCCGGATGACATCATGAAAGAAGCAACCTTCTGGAAAGTCTACGGTTGGTGAGAGCTCGAGAGACGTAGGATTGGGCTAATAAAACTGTTTCTCTGCACTCGATGGTCCCTCGAAGCTCTTCTAACGCGGCTATTTATCGCAGCATCAAGAGACACTTACTTATCATAATAATTGCAACGTCATGGGAGGTTCGTTGAAAAGTTCAGCAGGCGAACTGCGTGGTGCTTATTATGGTCCCAATTATTGTTAGCTCTCTAACAAAAAGATATCTAACTACTTAGTGAGTTCTTGCATTGGACAGTCCTTCGCGAAAACGTACAAAACAGGCAGCCCTACATTGCGCTACGGGCGTAAACAAAATCTAAGTTTCAGCCGCGCAGTGTTAGAACTAGTAGTGTGTGTGGCTAGGAGTAAATAAAAAAAATGAAAGAACAAGTTTTCAGACTATTCAAAGGGTGCTGGCGTTGTATACAATTAGTATTAAAACGAAATAAAGAAGGCTGCCGCTCTCCGCACACCTGTATACCTCATAAAAATGGTTGGATTGGAGTAAAAGAAAACACGATGGTCCTTTCCTTAACAGTAGGTATCTAAATAATGTACGTCATATCATACCACGCCTAAGGGATTGCTCGTTCTATGAGCTGCTTCCTGTGAGGGGTGCGCTTTCTCACGGTGCGCGGCAGCTGTGTACTTCTTTCAAAACTCAGGTGTTTGTCGGTAAACACAGGCTGCTCCTTTGCCATAATCCTTGCTCATGTTCATGCTAGACACACTAAAATGGGCATATGCGAGACGTGTAACGTGTTCTCGGTACTGCTATGCCGTGTTAGGATGCTGGAAGAAAGACGTAAATTGATTAACTGAAAATATGTACTATTAACTGTATGTCTGCAACTAACGCGATCGAAATGGCAAAAGTACACGCACCATGCATGAATGTACATGCATAACTTTCTAACGTGAGAGAGGTTTAATGGTGTCCGTGTACGACATGTATGCCACTGCTGTTTCTAAACGAGTAAAGAAATGGTGCCAGTATTGTGAGCACAAACTTGGAGGCGTCTGGTCAAGGTAAGTGGAGTTTGATGTAAATAGACTTCGAGCAGATGTTGTGCTGTTTGTGTGTGTATGGGGGGGGGGGGTGAGAGTGCTGTTTGCTGTTTTAAGGTGAGCGCTGCGGCTGAAGGCGACCTTTGCAGGTGAGGGGTGTGGGAGATATTAGGAATACATACGGGTTGTAGTGTCAGTGTAACCTACTGAGGTGCGTCTGAAGGGTATGACGTTTGGAGTCGGATTGGTGAATGTGACCAGTGCAAGTTGGTCGGGTGGGTTGGGGAGAGGGCACATCTTGTCTCTCTTACGTGGGCGTCCCTCCTGTGGGCAGCAGGCTGGGTGTGGGATGGGCGCGGTGCACGTCAGTGGGCGGCGGTGGTGTCAGGTAGAGGGGCGTGGCGGACCTGCACAGTTACTCCAGACTGTTGCACGTGCTTCTTCTGAACTTCCAGATCGCCTGCAAGCAGCGCCTAGTCACGATTTAATGACAGCACTCCTCTGCTCCCGGACTCATTAATGGTGCAGGGCTGGCTGCACCCTGTCACATTGCTTCCAAACTTTCCATCAGGCGAGAGTATGAACGCATTTAGCCAGCAGGCCACCACTGCGCAGCCGAGCCCCCTGCCGCCGCCCAACGCCCAGGACATCCTTGACATGGCTGTGTACTGCGACAACTTCAGCGTGTACCAGCAGAACCTGCACCACCATCACCACCACCACCCGCAGCGCTCCTCGGCCGCCCACCCGGCCAACTACGGGCTGGGTGACTTCAGCGCGCCGGCCTCTAACCCCTACCTGTGGCTCAACGGGCCGGCCCTCAACCCCTCGCCCTACCTCTCCGGCGCCAACGGGTCCTCGTACATCCCGTCGGGCTACGCGGCCGGCCAGAGGCCCTTCATTGGGGCCGCCTCCGGCTTCGGGGGCGCCGACCTCGGCTGGCTGTCCCTGTCCAGCCAGCAGGACTTCTTCAAGGTGGTGCGGCCGCCCTACTCATACTCGGCGCTCATCGCCATGGCCATCCAGCACACGGGCGACAAGAGGCTGACCCTCAGCCAGATCTACCAGTATGTCGCCGACAACTTCCCCTTCTACAAGAAGAGCAAGGCGGGCTGGCAGAACTCCATCCGCCACAACCTGTCCCTCAACGACTGCTTCAAGAAGGTGCCGCGGGACGAGGATGACCCAGGTGAGGAGAGCTGCTCGAGTGATGCGGGTGCCAGTGGGGCAACTTCTGCTTCCAGGGGCGAGATTCATGCCTTCCGTACGAGCAGCAATGGTTTATTTCATATGTAGGGCGGGAATGTGATATACAGCAATAACTTGTAAAGATAGCGCTAGTTCGGTATCCTGAACTCATTCTTAGCATGTTGGTTTTGCACTCTTCCGAAGGGCACTTTTCACTCTTAGTGCATAACTTTCAGGTGTTCGGCACACCTGACTTTCCGCTCGTGCGATTCGCATTATAGGTTACAAATCGAGAACCTAATTCAATGTCGGTGGTCGAACGTAGGACTATTACATTGGGTTAGTAATCGTTTATAAGAAAACGATTGCAAAAAGAAACGTAAAATACAAGTTTAGTTATTGCATAAGAAAAAGTTGTTTAATACGCTTCAAATATGAAAACGTCATACGTGTGCATTATTTTTGATCTGTGAATGACAAAAATAGAGTTGATTATTGATTTTCAACTAACCAGAACCTTAAACATGAATGAACTCACCAGTCAGATTTCCATAACCTTATTGAACTGGTGCACCTTTATAACACCGCCTTTTCAGTATGACTTGTAACTGTGAATGTTTCCCATTTCTCGGTTACATGCAGCAGTGGTTTCTTAAAACGTAAATATGATTATGTTAAATCCGTGCAAAACTTTCATATATTGACATGTACAGTGCGTTTATTGATTTCATATAATTGGAAGCTTAGATAAAATCGTTCAAGGGTGAGATTGATTTCTCATTCCGTTATTATTTGACCCCAAGCACGGGAAACCCGTTAAATAATGTAAATACATCATGCCCCTTTCTGCCCAGGGGAGGTAAACAAACCACAAACAGATGCAGTTAGCTATGCTTTGTCATCAAACCAGTGGAATGAACAGTCGTTGCAATCTCAGTCCTGCTGACAAAAGATACTTTTAAAATAGAGTTTTTAAAATAGGAAACATTTTATTGTAGTCCCATCTCCTGAGTACCCAAAGGATTATTTGCTCTGTATTTTCAATGAATGCTAAAAACAACATAACGGTATACAACAATACCCACATTTTCGGTTTTACCCACATTTTTAGATAACACATCTGTTTGTTGGTTTGAAAATGCATATAACTAGCATGGGACACTCAACCATGCTAACAATTGTTATATAAAAAAGTACATTCAAAACTATTGATTCTATTCTTTGGTTTTAGCGACAAAAATAAATGCGTTGACATTTTTATTTGCCCCACTCTCAATGTTTGACTCTAAACAATTGGCTATATATAGTTTTGTTCACAAGACATACTTGCAAAAAAGCAATAGTGTAGTTTATTGTGAAGTTATCAGGAGCCTAGGTGCCACCATTGAACTAGAATGGTAAATGATCCTCTATCTAGCTGTCTGTCACTTGTAACAAGATAACATGTGTTACCTTTGTACTTTAAAAATAATCTATAGCTATCCATGCTTTAGGCATTAAAATGACGCCGTTGCCAAAGTGCATTATTATTTTACAAAATGTCGGTTAATGTCTTTGCTCTTGGTATATCCTCGTCCTGGCTCCAAGGAGCAAGCTTTACATAGCAAATCTTATTATATAGCATCAACAGCTGAATATGAGCTTGAGGCGCTGTATATGTGTGGGGTCCAGTTGAAATTGAATTACAGAATGGAGGTGACATGTAAATGGGGACATGCACCAAAAGTAATTTGCCCAGACTAAAATATTTTTTGACACATAACACAACTAGGATTAAAATCGAGGTTTATCCGTTCTACTACTTTATGTCTAGACCATATTTGCTCTATATAACCACACACAGGCCACAAAATCTACAAGTAGTATCTTCCTTTCTTTGCTATTATGTAACTTTATTATTGACACCAATAATCACACTAACGGCGTTTTCTTGTGCTTATTTTGTGCTTGTTTTTTTCTCAGGTAAAGGAAACTACTGGACTCTGGACCCCAATTGTGAGAAAATGTTTGATAATGGCAATTTCAGGAGGAAGAGGAAAAGGCGGTCCGAGTCAGCAGCCAATACGCAGAATGTGTCTGTTGAGAAACCTGAGGACAAAGCCAGCGCTCTGAAAGGGTCTGTTAGCAGAACCATGCTGGGGATTGAGCCTACCGAGCTGCAAGCGTGCTCCCCTGCCGGAAGGGAAATCAAGGCCCCTTCCTCAGCCCTGGACTCCACCCCAACCTTTCCTGGCTTCAACCCCAGCTCGGACTCTGCACCAGGTGGCCATACATCCTTCGGGACTCGTCCCTTCACACAAGGCAGGCCGCAGTCTGTGACTGGACTGAGTCATTACAATGCAGGGGTCAGTGTAGAGCCTGGGACCCAGACTCAACACAAACTGAACTACTATGTGGCCCATCAGGGGCAGCAGCATGCTGGAGTAGGGGCATCTGCCTTGAGCACGTTCAGCGTTAACCACCTGGTCTACCACAGAGAAGAGTCTGAGGTCTAAAGAGTATAAACAAGACTGTTCCCCTCCCCAAGCTTCATTGGTAGAATCCACAATCTACACACTGATGTCCCCCACCATGAACATGTTCAGCATCAACCACTTGTTCTACCATAGAGAGGAGTTTGAGCTTTAAAGAGCATGAAGAAGACTTGTCTTTTCTCCCCTCCCCAATCTTTTTTGGTAGAATCCACGGTCTAACCACTGAAGGTCCTCACCATGAATACTTTCATTGATCAAAAACTTGGTCTGCCACGAAGAGGACACCGAGGTTTAAAGCTTGGTCTATTTCCCCCATTGCCTACGTAGTATCTATGATCCACACTCTGAAGCTCCCCTCCATGAACATTTTTGTCATCAAACATCCGTATACTCTATGGAGGAGTCTGAGGTCTTGTTTGGTTGAATTGGACTTCCACCCAGCTCCCCCCTCCCATGCCTTATTGGTAGATTCCACACTCTGCACAAAGAAGCTCCTCAAAATGAACACTTTCAAGGTTATCCCCTGATCTACCCCAGAGAAGTCAGAAGTTTGAAGGGCGCAAAAAGGTCTTCCAACCCCCATTTCTCTTAGTCTGCACACTGAAGCTCCAAATCATGAACACTTTCAGTGTCGACTACCTGGTTTACCAATGAGATTAATTGATGTGTTTAGAGAGGACTTGTTGTCCACACCCCCATCTGCCTTATTTGTACATGCTATGTTCTCCAGAGGGAAGCAACGCCTCAATGATGTACAGCATGGTAGTGCCTATATCGCAGACTGCCCTTGTATACGTACCCAAAGGAGGGTGTCCTAGTTTCGGAAAATGATGACCACCAAATAATAAACATTGGCTGTTCATGTTTGATTATAATTTTAACAAACACACAGGGATAGGATTGGGTACTGACGTTTTTTACAAAAGTGCACCCATAGTGAAGACAGAACTATTTTAGCAGACCATTTACAAACTATGAGTTTCAGATTATGCACTGGAGTATAGTCTACAAGAGAGACACGTGTAGCATTAACCCCTCAACATACTTTGAGCTTCCCACCTGTGCAATTTACTGTGTTGGTCAGTAACTTTAGATATGCCACTACAATGTAGTTCTTCCTCTAGTGAATGTGATTGTTGTAAATAAAGAAAAGTGTTTATGTTTTGGAAGTAATATGACTGTGACTCAACTCAACTTCTTGAACTATTATGAATGTTACTCTGTAGTCCAATGAATCCACCAGGGATAAGTGTGGCCATGCATTTCTGGTGAGCGTGTGCTATAAAATCAGTAACAATATGCTATGATTGGTCCATCCATACAGCACAAACACTCTAGTCAAAGCAGCCAGGCGCTATGAGTCAAGGCAACGTTTTGTTTATACAAAACATTACATTTTGTATCAAGTGGTGGTGTAGTTATACTTAAAAATGGGATAATGACTCCAAATGGTTGCCTTTTAACGCTCATATCCATCGCTTGATCTCCGGAGGGCTCTTTTTAATTTACATCCGTGACAGTCACACCAACTTGCAGTGAATGCACCATCGAGCTACCAGACTGCCAAGGCTTATGCTTACGAATTCCTTCCAGTGCTCGCTGCGGGGAAGTTTATCAGGGAACACGAGTGGTATCACATAAAGTGAGCACTAGCAGTGTAATTTTAAGACATAGACTTCGCTGCAGTTTTGGGCTGACTGGTGTGCCTTAAACATTGGAAGAGTTACAGAAGTTGTTTTGTATCACTTTACACATTGATAAAAGCTTTTTACAGGATCTTTAAAGTAATGTGCTGATTTAATTGGAAATGTAGCACTATTTGATGACATCTCTAAAGTAACAACAGTGCTCAACATAATACAACACAATAACAACGCACAGCACAAATATAAAACAAACATATAATGGGGCACAACAAAACAAAAAGCAAAACAGCAACTATTACAATAATAGATAAAAACACAACTGCGCAAAATGTCTCCACCGCCTCTAATAGGCACAAATATTCTTGTCACACATTACCAGGTGAACATATCTGTTTTCATAGCAGCGTGGTGAAAGGGAGTTTGAACCAAGCACTACGGTACTAACGACAAAGGAGTTTTAAATGCGCCACTCAAAGTGTTTCACGATTATGCACTTTATAATTTACCATTCTTTTTCCCAATCTATAAACGGCAACAATTAGAGAACGTTACCACGGTGCACAGAGGGCGACACCACACAGCAGAGGTGCGACTTGACAGATAAGGTCCTGCTTCGTCTTGTCACACAGGGCTGTCTTGAGACCGGAAGCGGGGATTTCCCTTCGCTGATTGATGGGCCTAGAACAGATAGTGGGCCCTGCTGACAAGTGACCGCTGAAGAGAATGCTGGCCGGCAGTGACGACTGCGAGCTGACGTGGTTGTGGCTCTGCGTGCGTGCACGTGCGTGTGACGTTCTAAGAGGCTTCCAGGTGAGGGAGAGCTACAGTTGGCAGTAGCTCGGCCGGGGACGTTTACATCCTTCTAGGATTGGAGCGTGTAGACAGGGCTGACGAGGACAGGAGGCCATGGCTCTGACAAACAAGAATAGACAGTTCAAGCAAACAAGGTGGAAGAAAGCACCTACTTTTAAAGACCTCACTTGCTCTTCGGTACGGTACGGGATTTTGTTGCACAATTCATCCAGGTAATGCACTCGCTTCTTTAAATGCAACAGATATTTTTTTATAAGTGCGCAGCAGTTTAGTCACATCGAGAAGGGCTGGAAGGACACTACTGAGCCTACCCGAAAGACCTTTTGCAATGCTCCGACTTTTCTAGCAAACCTATATTCTGTCAAATTATTTTCTAAACTATGATACATTCCTTATATTCTACCGCTGCTGATATATAGCACACGAGATATGTGCACGAGATCCCTTCTCATACCTGCTGACGCCAGTGAGAGTGAGTGCCTCAAGGTTTCATGCCTCTCACTGTACAAGGCCATTTCCAGGTTACGTGGCAATCAAATGAAGTGCATTAGGTTATGGAGTAATATACACGAAAGTGTAATATTTCCATATGCACAATGAGATGGAGGAGACAAAGTGGCGTTGGAAGTAGGGGTGCGCGGGTTGCTATAGCAGACCCATGTAATGTATCCTTGATAGAGACCTGATGGCTAATGAACATTGAAGGGGTCTCCACTCGTCCTGAAGCATCTGTGTTTTTAAGTTCAAACTGTTTCACGACAGGCAACACCAAGAGCTTTGTTTCCTGTTGCTTTGTCCGATTGAATGTTTCGACCATTGTTCCATTTTAACGTGAGACTGTCTTCCAGGGGAACAGGTGACAGTAGTGCTGTAAATTGGCAGGTACTATCTGGTACTGAGTAACTGAGTACCTGCACTCCTTTCCTCTGAAAAAAAGAGTACGTGCTCTTCTCAGTACTGCTGCAATACATTTAATGGAAGAGTACCAGCACCTCTCAGGAGCAAACAGGCACTTTAAATAGTGAGTACCTGGGTGAGTGGAGAAGTGTGGCTCACTGGTTAGAAGTGGCAGACCCTGAAGCAGAGGTCGGCCCAGGACCAGGGTTCAATTCCTGACGCGGCCGGGTCTTGGGTCAATGTCCGCGGACTCGATAATTCTCGCCTAGGTGCCTATGCTAACCATGGGTCCCACTCTGCAACTCTGGGCAATAGCTTGCTTAATCTCCACAACGGCCCTAGCAGCGCTGGGGATGCCTGGCTTCACCTTGGGGGTGCCCTCTCACAGGGAAAGTCAGGACGGGTTCCCCAGTGGTATACAGCGCCAGGATGCCACGTGATGGGGTAACAGTGCGCTTTACAAGTATACATACATTTACATTTACAGGAGAAAGCCAAAGATATCCAGAAGTTTTCTAACATATTTATAATGACAGACACGCTTGTTTTACAAGTAAAGCACACACATCTCAAACTGTACCCCACCAGCATGGAAAGTACAATCAAGGTTCTTGAGTCAGGCGATATCTATAGCCAGCAAACCCGCTCTCAAAGCGGTTTGAGTAGCACTAGGGAGAGAGAGAGTGACAGAAGCAGGGCCAGACTGGCCGCAGTGGGCACCAGGCGTTTCCCCGGTGGCCCCCAGGATCGGGGCTGGTTTTGGGTCCCTGGGAGAACGTTTTTGTTACCGGGGGTCGGTTTTGCAGCTGAGCTGCAATAGCGGCCCGTTGCAATAAATCCTGCAGCGGTGAGACAGGAGTGGTACTGCCAACTAGCACACACCCCCTCTGGGGGCTGCTGAGCTATTTGCGAGGGCCGGTTACGGTTCCCAGCCGGGCGTGGACAAAAGGGATAGAGATAAGGCCTAAAGTGGGCTAGTGATACGCACAAACAATTACTGTGGGGTGTAAGTGCACACAATATGTGCAGTCAGACACACACTGTTAAGCTTTGCAAGTAAATAACCTCAGGCGCAGCCAACCTTTTCTTAGTGTCGTTACTGCAGTGCTGGAATTGTAAAACAAATTACTACAGGAACCCATAAATTAGAAGTCAAGGTGTGGCAGAGGAAAGAGGGTGGAATCAAGAGGGGCAGAGGGAGAGAAACTGAGTCGGAACCAGTCAACGCATACATTTATGTAAAAAAAAGTCTGGTGCAATAAAGTGGCAACCAGAAGATATGTGACAGTAACTATATTCTAGATTACTTCATTGGTCACAAAGAAGCTGCATTTTAAGATCATTTACTGGGTTAACGCACCTGCTGCAGAGATCATTATGTGCCCAGTACTTTTGAAGGGACTGTAATAGTGGTAAGATAACTCTAGCAGTTAACATAGGTCTGGGATAGATCTGTGTCATGGCCTGTCACGGATTACAATCATGAAGTAGCACAGAGTGTTAGCGTGCTTGCACGTCGTGTAACAAGCAGATCACAGATTTGTATTTTATTTAGAAAGGTAAGCGGGCTACTGGCTTTAAAAATGAGGTCGATTTGTTACGTCGAGTACATAATTTGCTAACCTTCCAGTATAGCACAGTGATCTATTTACCAGTGTCAAAGCGGTGAATGAAAACTGTAAGTCATCGGTTTAGATATTTATTGTTCGTTTTCAATCTATTGTTAATCTATGATTGCAAAGAAGAATTCTTTTCGGAAGTAATACATTCTTGTTAGTACAGGCAACCACAATCGCTGAGTTACGTTTTATGTCCTGACTTTATGTTCCTCTCTATTATTCACTTGAAGCATAT